>NC_064643.1:258761486-259981486 GCF_023864345.2 Schistocerca serialis cubense
CATCTGGAGGAGATTACACGCAGGTTTCCATACAGCATTTTTTTAATTTCTTTTAAATAAAGAACTTGTGTATCTGTTTCCATCTAATGTTAGTGGTAATGGTTGTCTACAGCGTAAATTTTTGTACTATGTTGTGAGTGTGTGTATACACTTCGGGTTCTCAGTCGTTATTTACAAGTCACCTACAGACAGTCCTATAGCGACGCAGTTTTAACTTACTGTGACGTCATTTTTATACGAGTGGCGGTAACTGTTTACAGTGTACATTTAGCTATGTGTTGCAAGAGTACGTACTTTGATTTTTTCGTCCTTATTTCCAAGTCTGCTAGAGACAGTAACATGCCGCACTACAAATGTAGGAAAAATGTGGTCCTGGTACTTAGCAAGATCGTATTTGTCGTTAAATAACGCATTGTGTATGTTGTTTCACTCAGGTTATGGGTGTACAAGTATTTGTTGAAACGTCACATTATACCAATTGTTTAACGTCGAAAATCGACATCATTTATTTAAATATTACACTGTGGTAACTGGCCCTCAGAATACTTAGGATGGATCGATAAAATAATTATGAACTGTAAACGGCAAGAGAGGGATGGGGTCGTACATCAATGTGCTTACAGTAGGAAAGAGCAGGAGTGCATTATTTTGTTGTTAAATAATGCATTGTGGAAATTATTTAACACATGATATCCACTTATTTTGTTGAAATAATGATCTGCAGTAATCGTTAAATATTTGTCATTTAGAACTGAAATGTGCGTATTTGAAGAACAAAGTTAAAAGTATAGCAAGTTGCAGTGGGAAGGGATCATACTTGGTAGTGCTTACAGAAGCTGCTATGATATCATTAATTTATAGCAATTCCTCAACATACTCTATTGTCAAAGTGTCTCATTTCATAAATTATGTTAATATTTATTGCAATTTTGCAGAATATGCCGTGACATCATTGTATTACAGTAATTCGCTCATACATTGTAAAGTCAAAGTGTCTTACTTCTTAAATTACGTTAATATTTACAGCTATTTTGCAGAATACGCCATGAACTGAAATTGCAGCAGTTCATCTGCACTCTAGTCACACACTATAATGTCAAAAATCTCTTACCTCATAAGTATAGCACGAACCACCATTTTAAAAGTAGGATAACTGTGCTGATGATCATCGTACGGTGCAGACACTTCAAATGATGACAGTGCACTTGCTTCAGAAATAAAAGGGGCGGTGGGGAGGTGGGGAGTTTGATTCTTATTGATCTCGAAAGGAAACGTGGGAGGGGGGCGGGGGTGGGGGGGTGGTAGGGAAAGGATTTCAAGCTATTTATATATCACACAAATGCTCTACAGCCCTGGGCGGGGCATTTTACCCGTATGTGGTTACCTCATGACTTGCAGTGCACCACATGCAAGTGCCCAAGATACTAGAATTCCCCTGGGGGATGGGGGTGTAGGAGTGTGGGGATTCCCTTGGTCTTGACGATAACAGTTCCAATTGCCTCAGGTTCATGGGCGGAGTTACCACACCTCTCATCATGGAAGTGTCTTTGAGCCAAGGTCGCTACCTTACCACGTGTTGATACTGCTATCCTACCAATGTTGTTGTCTTAGCTACTAAAATCGCCTGATCTGAAACTAATGCAACAATACTGGCACTAACTGCATGCCGAAAACCAGTGCCTCGTATTTTACAGAAATTATGATCTCCGGTAAGTAGATAGCTGGTGACTCACTCTCCAGATACCTCTCAGGGACTTGTCGAAACGATATGATGCAGAATTGCAGGAAAACTGCATCGCGAAGCTGGACCGGCATACTGTGCAGTCCTAATATTTTCACTCATCAGTGCAAACTACAATCAACTTCTAGTAGTGCACTGAGTGGATAACACGGTGTCTACATTGACCACAGTGTCAACCAAGGAAAAACTGTCTTACTCCCTATGAAGCATCTTGATTGCCTGCGAAAGATAATCATGAAAGTCTGACCAGCGCAACATGCTGAAGATGTTGTTTAGGTAGCCTCTGATAAACGTGGTGTAACCAACCGTAGACTGTTGCCCATGTGGGAACAAACAATGACTGTCGTCTGGACTCAAAGATTATTCGTTGAACACTGCAGCGACTTCCGTAGAAGATTGACAAGACCTGTCTTCCTTACATACTTTCAACAAAGTTCATAATCTGCAGCATTGCCCTCTGCAGCATTGTCCCCAGATCTGAGTCAGGACACTGTTTCTGACTCTAATAGAAAGCAAGAACTACATACTTGGTAGCGTATAGTTGACAACCGTACGGACGTTTTCGTGGCTCAGATTTGCGTTACACGCTGAGATTGCTGCCCAGATGATTGTGTGGGGGCTTAACACAAAGGACTTTAGATAAGCGAGTGCCCATAGAGCTCAGATAATGATACTTGTACTTGAGGTTGGGATTGTTTCGGGGAAGAGGTCAAATTGCAAGGTCATTGGCCTCATCGGATTAGGGAAGGACGGGGAAGGAAGTCGGCCGTGCCCTTTCAAAGGAACCATGCAGGCATTTGCCTGGAGCAATTTAGGGAATTCACGGAAGACTTAAATCAGGATGGCCGGACGCGGGATTGAACCGTCGTCCTCCCGAATGCGAGGCCAGTGAGCTACCCACTGCGCCACCTCGTTCGGTATACTTGTACTAGACAGTGAAGTATTAATGTAATACCTAAAGATACGGCCTCAATAGACGAAGCTATTTAGATCCTAGTGAGCAACTACTGAAGCATTCGTTACAAAGCGCAAGTCTGAAGAGTTCCTTAAAACGAACTAAGGTGAATGCAATACCACATAAAGAAAGTTGGGTAACATCTGAAATTGAAAGCAGTTACATATTCGTAATGAAACTAGTGTAATGGAAAATAGGGGTGTACCTACCGTAACAGACAAGAAACTGAAATCCGGTAAAAGCTTGAACATAATTTGGTTCTTCTCTGTAAGGACGCCAATCGCCTCGCTATTCGCCGACCTGTACACAGGCGTGCACACGAACACTCACAAACACACACGCACACACACACGCACACGCACACACACACACACACACACACACACACACACACACACACATACACGGCTCCTTCTATACACAATCGGGCACAGTCCCACATGGAACAGAAAACTGTACAGAACACTTCCGATCGCTAGGGGATACATTCCCTAATCGGACTGCATCTTCCAGCATTTCACTGGTACATTTAAAGTTGTTTGGAACAGACAGTTTGGAACCTCATTCATGACTGGACTATACTGGACATAACGCTAACATGAGATATGTTCTCTTCGATAATATCCACAATGAAAACATGAGGTATTACCTGCCTTGTTTTGACTACACTCCTTTCCCTGGTCACAATCTCGGAATGATTCAGGCACGGGGAAGGAAAACGGCCGTGCTCTTCCAAAGGAACCATCACTCCGGTATTTGCCTCGTGCAATCAGAGAAATCACGGAAAACCTACATCAGCATGGTCGAACGCGGATTTGAACCGTCGTCCTCCCGAAGGCGAGTCCGGTGTGTTATCACTGCGTCTCCTCGCTGAGTTTTAAGGCTGAGGGTATTTCACCTGTCTCATATATCCTACATCCCAACTGGAAGTTTTACAATGCTTGCACATCAAAATGTCCTTAATAGTTCTGAAGAAACATAATTTATGTGGGTGCCTTGTTTCGAATTAGGTCTTTTAGTGCTTTGACAAATTCTTCTCGCAACATCGTATCAACTATCTCATTTTCAACCATTTCCTTTTCTTTTATATTGACATCACCTTTTTTATCTTTTGTGCAACTCTTCGATACAATCCTTCCACCTTTCAGCTCTCTCTTCTTTCCAAACTACTGGATTGGCAATACAGCCAAAACTGCTCCAGATGCTCTTGCACATTTTTCTCCTTTCTCCAAAGATTTCTTTAAATTTCCTACGAGCGGTACCTGCATTTTCCTTGCATCATGCCCAATTCTCCTGTATAGTTTTTCTCCTTTAGCCATTCTTCCTTTGTCACTTTGCATTTCCTGGAGAACTTAATATTTTTGACTAGTGTATTTCATTTTAATTGTTTCACATGCTGCGTTTAAATATTTTCCCTTTGTGTTAATTAAATTTAATATATCACAGGTTAACCGAAAATATCTATTTGGCCTTGTTTTTCTGTCTAGTTGTTCTTCTTCTGCCTATATCTCTCAGAGTTACCCACAGTCCATGCTGATCTAGGACTCTGATGAAACGGGCTGAAATGTGTATTTTAGCTACGATGATTCATTCGCTATGCTGATCATTGTAGTGGGTCCCTGGTCGCATTTTCAAATTCATTATTAACAACCTTCACCTGTTTCATTCTGCATTAGTAACGTTGTACTCACTGGGCCAGAAACCTTTCTCTCCTACCACTAGACTTCACTAATTCCAACTGTATCTAATTTCAACCTAGCCGCGTCTTCTCATCCAGCATTAGCTCAGTACCAAACATTACCTGGCTATCTATGTATTCCAATATTCTATTTGTCTGCGTCCTGCCTCTACCTCTCTCTGTCCATCTCCTCCTTTCCCTCTCCCTGTTCTTCTCCTCCTCTTCTCTCTCCAGTCTGTACATCTCCTCCTCCTTCCTCTTTGTCCCTCAACTCCTCCCCCTTTATATCCTCCTCACGTCCTCTAAATACATCACCTTCTCTCATCTCCTCTTCCCTCTCTTTGTCCATCTCCTGCTGCCCCCCGTCTCTCTGTCCATCTCCTCCCTCCTCTCTCTGCCTGTATCCTCTCTCACGTTCTCTCTCCACGTTATTACATCACCTCCATCCCAACAGAAGTTTCGTGGTTCTTACCCAGACAGTATATCTTACCAAACAGCAAGTAATATGTGTACCAAATGTTGACTGAAATCGATCCAAGGATTTAGGAGGAACTTTTTACTGTGCCTTTGCCTTTGTCTGTATGCACATGCCTCATATATTAACATATATGTAATACATTTCACAGATATTCGTATGCAAATTTCGATCATATCTCTAGCGCATTTCGCCTTACAGTTTCGTTTTAATGCAGCTCAACGTTTATAACATCCTATCTCTTGAACTATGAGTCGTTCAATGACATACTTCTGCAGGCACATGTGATATATATGGATACTGTCAGTGAAACATGTTGCGAATAGAGTTGTTAGTAAAGAAGCAGTAAATTGAAAGGTAAAATCTGATGTGACAGTTTTACTGCATGAACGGCGAAAATGTAGTAACCGATAAACTTCTTTCGTTTCATCATTTTGTCTCTGAGGAGTTGGCCTGTGAGTGTCAGCGAAAAAAGTTTCACAAAGACTTTAAATTACGTGTAACGCTGGCTGCAAGTCACTAAGTGCTCTCATTATCAGATACTTGGCGAATATAATCTGGTTATTTACGCATAGAGAGCTATGCTCCTTTTCCAACCAACACCTCCCGGTCCTCCGAAAAGTAAGTGCTTCTTTCCAGACGGTATGTGATATGTGTACCAAGTCTGACTGTAAATGATCCAATGGCTTAGGAGATGTGGAAATTACATACACCCACTTTTACATTGTCTATGGATTGCTACCTCCCACTCGCGGAAGACTAGATTCATATTTTTTTAAATCGATACACCGTGTTTAACAGTACTCACCCGAAGACTGGAATGAAGGGCAAGATTAGAATGGTGGACTATTTTAATTCCAGAGTATATTCCCCAGGATGATGTTTTCACCAGTAAGTCATGCACTTTCTATTTCGACCCTCACTACCGATATTGTCAGACCTTGGTGACTATTTTATAAGACGAGATCAGACAATCAGTCGCACTGATGCATTTGCAACTACTGAGAAAGCTACTTCTTCCCTTAAGGAAACGTATCTGAGTTTTACCCCTGACCGCCTGGCATCGTTGCTCCTAAAGTTTGGCTGTCTGCATCGTGCTGGGTCAAGGTCTATCACAGCTGTACCATTCAGATCCAAAATCAGATGGCGCTGAAACATAGTCCAGGAATCTTCCGAACGTCATACACCATTTAACAAGAAGTACAAGAAATTTACATCTCAAACAATTACGAGTTGCCTAGTAACTTTTTAAAGTGGATCAATACTTTGCACATGAAAAGCAATCGTCCTTTTGACTCAAAAATCTGAAATTACGACCATATATATATATATATCAAAACTAGTTTTGCCGGCCGGAGTGGCCGAGCGGTTCTAGGCGCTACAGTCTGGAACCACGCTGCCGCTACGGTCGCAGGTTCGAATCCTGCCTCGGGCATGGATGTGTGTGATATTCTTAGGTTAGTTAGGTTTAAGTAGTTCTAAGTTCTAGGGGACTGATGACCTCAGCAGTTAAGTCCCATAGTGCTCAGAGCCATTTGAACCATTTGAAAACTAGTTTTGCATCACCTCGGTTCCCAGAACTCCTGAAGACAGACGTTGACTGTGGATATTGTATCACAGACACAGTCCCTTTGACTGTTCAGAGATGCTACTAAACCCGCCCAAAGATGTAAATAACCATGCATGGGGAGCGCCTATTAGTCGGAGGGGGTCCAACAGCCGATCAGTCCCAGTCATTGCACCAGGAAGGAGGTACACGGCTCGTGTTGTCTGTAGTTCAACCATGACTAGACGGTCAATACCACGGTTCGATAGCATCGGCATTGTTACTTTGTGCCAGGAAGGGCTCTCAACAAGGAAAGAGTCCAGGCGTCTCTGAGTGAACCAAAGCAATGTTGTTCGGACATGGAGGAGATACAGAGAGACAGGAACTGTCGATAGCATGCTTCACTCAGGCCGCCCAAGGGCTACCACTGCAGTGGACGACCGCTACTTATGGATTATGGCTCGGAGGAACCCTGACAGCAGTGCCACCATGTTGAATAATGCCTTTCGTGCAGCCACAGGACGTCGTGTTAGGACTCAAACTGTGCGCAATAGGTTGCATGATACGCAACTTCATTCCCGACGTCCGAAGGCGAGGTCCATATTTGCAACCACGACACAATGCAGCGCGGTACAGATGGGCCCAACAACATGGACCACCCAGGATTAGCATCACGTTCTCTTCACCGATGAGTGTCGCATATGCCTTCAACCAGACAGTCGTCGGAGAATTGTTTGGAGGGAATCCGGTCAGGCTGAACGCCTTAGATACACTGTCCAGCATGTGGAGCAAGGTGGACGTTACCTGCTCTTTTGGGGTGGCACTATGTGAGGCCGACGTACGCCGTTGGTGGTCATGGATGGTGCCTAACGGTTGTACGATACGTGAATGCCATCCTCCTACCGATAGGGCTACCATATTGGCAGCATATTGGCAGCATATTGGCGAGGCATTCGTCTACATGGACGACAATTTGGACCCCGATCGTGCTTATCTTGTGAATGACTTCCTTCAGGATAACGTCATCGCTCGACTAGAGTGGCTAGCATGTACGTCAGACATGAACCCTATCGAACATGCCAGGGATAGTTTTAAAGGGGCTGTTCATGCATGGACGACGTGACCCACCAACCACTCTGAAGGATCTACGTCGAATCGCTGTTGAGGTTGGGACAATCTGGAAGAATGGTGCCTTGATGAACTGGTGGATAGTATGCCACGACGAATACAGGCATGCATCAATGCAAGAGGACGTGTTACTGGGCGTTAGAGGCACCGGAGTGTACAGCAATCTGGACCACCACCTCTGAAGGTCTGGCTGTATGGTGGTACTACATGCAATGTGTGGTTTTCATGAGCAATTAAAAGGGCGGAAATGATGTTTTTGTTGATCACTATTCCAATTTTCTGTACACGTTCCGGAACTGTCGGAACCGAGCTGATGCAAAACTTTTTTTGATGTTTTATATACACATGTGTATATATAAACGAAAATAGAAAAAAAATTGATCTATTAATTAACTACTATTAGATATCAACAAAAGTAACCCAAAAAATGGCAAAGAATAATACTCCTCAGAGCGGGAAACAGGAAAATTTCAAGAAATTTGATGCAGACGCGCCCTGTTCGCTCCCCAAGACCTGCGGCTAATATACTCCAAAACAATCAAATTGGAAACGATATGATTCCTTCGTAAGCAGCGATCGTTGAATATAGGAAACGGAGAAAAGAAATGGAGAAGAGAACAGCAATCGATCTCGAAATCCATCGTTTTATTACAGCGGATCTAGATGCCAGCTATTAGATAGTCATCTTCAGTGGTAAAAATTACAAAAGAAGAGAATCAGGAACAAGTGCAAGATAGTCGACAACGTATCGTAAATGAAAACATACGCACCATGCAGTTACACGCCGTAAAACAACAGGTGGCATTGGTCCAAAGTCTCACGTAATAAACAATATTGGTTGTTGTAGAACATGCAGGAGTCTACAGTAAATTAAAGCCTTTGCTTACAAGGATAAACAGGAAGACAATAAGACGTCACAGTCATGTGGTACTTTGTATCGAGGTGTTGGTGAATAGATAAATAATAGAAAAGCTACAAAATTTTTAAAAATATTTTCCTTTTACTTTATTGAGGAAAAAACCACAAGTAGTAGCTAAAACGTGGAAAGCAAATCACTTGTGAGGTGCCATAAGTGCAGGGCTCTCTGTGACAGTAAGTACAGGGTATTATTTTTGCATTACAAGCTAATGGAAGAGATCCATGTACAATTCGATAAATAAATGTTTAAATGTTTTCATAAGCCGCTGGCTAGCTTCATACCTTTCGAAATTCTATGCTGCTTTATTCCACATGCTTATAATGTAAGCCCAGAGAGGGCACCAGGGTATTCTTACGATTGGTACGATTTTAGTTTATGCCCAAATAGGGCACACAGTTTTTTTTGCAAGTTTTCGTTGTACTACTTCATTCCTTTATTTTACTTATTTGCTCGTTTTTATGCACCTGTTTCGACATTGTATTGCTTTATTGCACCTTTTTGTACTATAAGCCCAGAGATGGACCCAATGTATTATTGAAAGATGTACGATTTTACTTCATGCCCAGACAGGACACGCCATTTTTTTTATTGTACTACTTTCGTTCCTTTACAATTTTATTATTTTGGTACATTATTTCTACAGTTTACATTTTATGCTGAATCGACTTCTAAATGGAAAATACATGACATACTATCCTGTACTTACTGTCATGGTGTAGGCTACACTTACAACTCCACAGTGTGATATACTTCAAATGAAAGAGTACAAGTATGGTTACCAGTTATGAGAAGCATCCAACAAAATGTATATTAAAAATGGAATCCGCAGCCACCCTCGGACTCTCACCCACACTGTCACACAACACCGCAGAAGAGAGATGCCTCTGTGCAGTGCGTTAGTAAAACACCAAATATCATTTAAAATACACTACTGGCGATAAAAATTGCTACATCAAGAAGAAATGCAGATAATAAACGGGTATTCATTGGACAAATGTGATTACATTGTCACGCAGTTTGGGTGCACAGAACCTGAGAAATCAGTACCCAGAACAACCACCTCTGGCCGTAATAAAGGCCTTCATACGCCTGGGCATTGAGTCAAACAGAGCGTGGATGTCGTGTACGGGTACAGTTGCCCATGCAGCTTCAACACGATACCACAGTTCATCAAGAGTACTGACTGGCGTATTGTGGCGAGACAGTTGCTCTGCCACCATTGACCAGACGTTTTCAATTGGTGAGAGATCTGGAAAATGTGCTGGCCAGGGCAGCAGTCGAACATTTTCTGTATCCAGAAAGGCCCGTACAGGACCTGCAAAATGCGGTCGTGCATTATCCTGCTGAAATGTAGGGTTTCGCAGGGATCGAATGAAGGGTAGAGCCACGGGTCGTAACACATCTGAAATGAAACGTCACCTGTTCAAAGTGCCGTCATTGCGAACAAGAGGTGACCGAGACGTGTAACCATTGGCACCCCATACCATCAAGCCGCGTGATACGCCAGTATGGCGATAACGAATACATGCTTCCAATGTGCGTTCACCGTGATGTCGCCAAACATGGATGCGACCATCACGATGCTGTAAACAGAACCTGGATTCATCCGAAAACATGACGTTTTGCCTTCCGTGCACCCAGGTTCGAAGTTGAGTACACCATCGCAGGCGCTCCTGTCTGTGATGCAGCATCAAGGGAAACCGCAGCCATGGTCTCCGAGCTGATGGTCCATGCTGCTGCAAACGTCGTCGAAGTGTTCGTGCAGATGGTTGTTGTCTCGCAGACGTCCCCATCTGTTGACTCAGGGATCGAGACGTGGCTGTACGACCCTTTACAGACATGCGGATAAGATGCCTGTCATCTCGACTGCTAGTGATACGATCCCTTTATTACGGCCAGAGGTGGTTGTTCTGGGTACTGATTTCTCAGGTTCTGTGCACCCAAACTGCGTGACAATGTAATCACATTTGTCCAATGAATACCCGTTTATTATCTGCATTTCTTCTTGATGTAGCAATTTTTATCGCCAGTAGTGTATTTTAAATGATATTTGGTGTTTTACTAACGCACTGCACAGAGGCATCTCTCTTCTGCGGTGTTGTGTGACAGTGTGGGTGAGAGTCCGAGGGTGGCTGCGGATTCCATTTTTAATATACATTTTGTTGGATGCTTCTCATAACTGGTAACCATACTTGTACTCTTTCATTTGAAGTATATCACACTGTGGAGTTGTAAGTGTAGCCTACACCATGACAGTAAGTACAGGATAGTATGTCATGTATTTTCCATTTAGAAGTCGATTCAGCATAAAATGTAAACTGTAGAAATAATGTACCAAAATAATAAAATTGTAAAGGAACGAAAGTAGTACAATAAAAAAAATGGCGTGTCCTGTCTGGGCATGAAGTAAAATCGTACATCTTTCAATAATACATTGGGTCCATCTCTGGGCTTATAGTACAAAAAGGTGCAATAAAGCAATACAATGTCGAAACAGGTGCATAAAAACGAGCAAATAAGTAAAATAAAGGAATGAAGTAGTACAACGAAAACTTGCAAAAAAAACTGTGTGCCCTATTTGGGCATAAACTAAAATCGTACCAATCGTAAGAATACCCTGGTGCCCTCTCTGGGCTTACATTATAAGCATGTGGAATAAAGCAGCATAGAATTTCGAAAGGTATGAAGCTAGCCAGCGGCTTATGAAAACATTTAAACATTTATTTATCGAATTGTACATGGATCTCTTCCATTAGCTTGTAATGCAAAAATAATACCCTGTACTTACTGTCACAGAGAGCCCTGCACTTATGGCACCTCACAAGTGATTTGCTTTCCACGTTTTAGCTACTACTTGTGGTTTTTTCCTCAATAAAGTAAAAGGAAAATATTTTTAAAAATTTTGTAGCTTTTCTATTATTTATCTATTCACCAACACCTCGATACAAAGTACCACATGACTGTGACGTCTTATTGTCTTCCTGTTTATCCTTGTAAGCAAAGGCTTTAATTTACTGTAGACTCCTGCATGTTCTACAACAACCAATATTGTTTATTACGTGAGACTTTGGACCAATGCCACCTGTTGTTTTACGGCGTGTAACTGCATGGTGCGTATGTTTTCATTTACGATACGTTGTCGACTATCTTGCACTTGTTCCTGATTCTCTTCTTTTGTAATTTTTACCACTGAAGATGACTATCTAATAGCTGGCATCTAGATCCGCTGTAATAAAACGATGGATTTCGAGATCGATTGCTGTTCTCTTCTCCATTTCTTTTCTCCGTTTCCTATATTCAACGATCGCTGCTTACGAAGGAATCATATCGTTTCCAATTTGATTGTTTTGGAGTATATTAGCCGCAGGTCTTGGGGAGCGAACAGGGCGCGTCTGCATCAAATTTCTTGAAATTTTCCTGTTTCCCGCTCTGAGGAGTATTATTCTTTGCCATTTTTTGGGTTACTTTTGTTGATATCTAATAGTAGTTAATTAATAGATCAATTTTTTTTCTATTTTCGTTTATATATACACATGTGTATATAAAACATCAAAAAAAGTTTTGCATCAGCTCGGTTCCGACAGTTCCGGAACGTGTACAGAAAATTGGAATAGTGATCAACAAAAACATCATTTCCGCCCTTTTAATTGCTCATGAAAACCACACATTGCATGTAGTACCACCATACAGCCAGACCTTCAGAGGTGGTGGTCCAGATTGCTGTACACTCCGGTGCCTCTAACGCCCAGTAACACGTCCTCTTGCATTGATGCATGCCTGTATTCGTCGTGGCATACTATCCACCAGTTCATCAAGGCACCATTCTTCCAGATTGTCCCAACCTCAACAGCGATTCGACGTAGATCCTTCAGAGTGGTTGGTGGGTCACGTCGTCCATGCATGAACAGCCCCTTTAAAACTATCCCTGGCATGTTCGATAGGGTTCATGTCTGACGTACATGCTAGCCACTCTAGTCGAGCGATGACGTTATCCTGAAGGAAGTCATTCACAAGATAAGCACGATCGGGGTCCAAATTGTCGTCCATGTAGACGAATGCCTCGCCAATATGCTGCCAATATGCTGCCAATATGGTAGCCCTATCGGTAGGAGGATGGCATTCACGTATCGTACAACCGTTAGGCACCATCCATGACCACCAACGGCGTACGTCGGCCTCACATAGTGCCACCCCAAAAGAGCAGGTAACGTCCACCTTGCTCCACATGCTGGACAGTGTATCTAAGGCGTTCAGCCTGACCGGATTCCCTCCAAACAATTCTCCGACGACTGTCTGGTTGAAGGCATATGCGACACTCATCGGTGAAGAGAACGTGATGCTAATCCTGGGTGGTCCATGTTGTTGGGCCCATCTGTACCGCGCTGCATTGTGTCGTGGTTGCAAATATGGACCTCGCCTTCGGACGTCGGGAATGAAGTTGCGTATCATGCAACCTATTGCGCACAGTTTGAGTCCTAACACGACGTCCTGTGGCTGCACGAAAGGCATTATTCAACATGGTGGCACTGCTGTCAGGGTTCCTCCGAGCCATAATCCATAAGTAGCGGTCGTCCACTGCAGTGGTAGCCCTTGGGCGGCCTGAGTGAAGCATGCTATCGACAGTTCCTGTCTCTCTGTATCTCCTCCATGTCCGAACAACATTGCTTTGGTTCACTCAGAGACGCCTGGACTCTTTCCTTGTTGAGAGCCCTTCCTGGCACAAAGTAACAATGCCGATGCTATCGAACCGTGGTATTGACCGTCTAGTCATGGTTGAACTACAGACAACACGAGCCGTGTACCTCCTTCCTGGTGCAATGACTGGGACTGATCGGCTGTTGGACCCCCTCCGACTAATAGGCGCTCCCCATGCATGGTTATTTACATCTTTGGGCGGGTTTAGTAGCATCTCTGAACAGTCAAAGGGACTGTGTCTGTGATACAATATCCACAGTCAACGTCTGTCTTCAGGAGTTCTGGGAACCGAGGTGATGCAAAACTAGTTTTCAAATGGTTCAAATGGCTCTGAGCACTATGGGACTTAACTGCTGAGGTCATCAGTCCCCTAGAACTTAGAACTACTTAAACCTAACTAACCTAAGAATATCACACACATCCATGCCCGAGGCAGGATTCGAACCTGCGACCGTAGCGGCAGCGTGGTTCCAGACTGTAGCGCCTAGAACCGCTCGGCCACTCCGGCCGGCAAAACTAGTTTTGATATATATATATATATGGTCGTAATTTCAGATTTTTGAGTCAAAAGGACGATTGCTTTTCATGTGCAAAGTATTGATCCACTTTAAAAAGTTACTAGGCAACTCGTAATTGTTTGAGATGTAAATTTCTTGTACTTCTTGTTAAATGGTGTATGACGTTCGGAAGATTCCTGGACTATGTTTCAGCGCCATCTGATTTTGGATCTGAATGGTACAGCTGTGATAGACCTTGACCCAGCACGATGCAGACAGCCAAACTTTAGGAGCAACGATGCCAGGCGGTCAGGGGTAAAACTCAGATACGTTTCCTTAAGGGAAGAAGTAGCTTTCTCAGTAGTTGCAAATGCATCAGTGCGACTGATTGTCTGATCTCGTCTTATAAAATAGTCACCAAGGTCTGACAATATCGGTAGTGAGGGTCGAAATAGAAAGTGCATGACTTACTGGTGAAAACATCATCCTGGGGAATATACTCTGGAATTAAAATAGTCCACCATTCTAATCTTGCCCTTCATTCCAGTCTTCGGGTGAGTACTGTTAAACACGGTGTATCGATTTAAAAAAATATGAATCTAGTCTTCCGCGAGTGGGAGGTAGCAATCCATAGACAATGTAAAAGTGGGTGTATGTAATTTCCACATCTCCTAAGCCATTGGATCATTTACAGTCAGACTTGGTACACATATCACATACCGTCTGGAAAGAAGCACTTACTTTTCGGAGGACCGGGAGGTGTTGGTTGGAAAAGGAGCATAGCTCTCTATGCGTAAATAACCAGATTATATTCGCCAAGTATCTGATAATGAGAGCACTTAGTGACTTGCAGCCAGCGTTACACGTAATTTAAAGTCTTTGTGAAACTTTTTTCGCTGACACTCACAGGCCAACTCCTCAGAGACAAAATGATGAAACGAAAGAAGTTTATCGGTTACTACATTTTCGCCGTTCATGCAGTAAAACTGTCACATCAGATTTTACCTTTCAATTTACTGCTTCTTTACTAACAACTCTATTCGCAACATGTTTCACTGACAGTATCCATATATATCACATGTGCCTGCAGAAGTATGTCATTGAACGACTCATAGTTCAAGAGATAGGATGTTATAAACGTTGAGCTGCATTAAAACGAAACTGTAAGGCGAAATGCGCTAGAGATATGATCGAAATTTGCATACGAATATCTGTGAAATGTATTACATATATGTTAATATATGAGGCATGTGCATACAGACAAAGGCAAAGGCACAGTAAAAAGTTCCTCCTAAATCCTTGGATCGATTTCAGTCAACATTTGGTACACATATTACTTGCTGTTTGGTAAGATATACTGTCTGGGTAAGAACCACGAAACTTCTGTTGGGATGGAGGTGATGTAATAACGTGGAGAGAGAACGTGAGAGAGGATACAGGCAGAGAGAGGAGGGAGGAGATGGACAGAGAGACGGGGGGCAGCAGGAGATGGACAAAGAGAGGGAAGAGGAGATGAGAGAAGGTGATGTATTTAGAGGACGTGAGGAGGATATAAAGGGGGAGGAGTTGAGGGACAAAGAGGAAGGAGGAGGAGATGTACAGACTGGAGAGAGAAGAGGAGGAGAAGAACAGGGAGAGGGAAAGGAGGAGATGGACAGAGAGAGGTAGAGGCAGGACGCAGACAAATAGAATATTGGAATACATAGATAGCCAGGTAATGTTTGGTACTGAGCTAATGCTGGATGAGAAGACGCGGCTAGGTTGAAATTAGATACAGTTGGAATTAGTGAAGTCTAGTGGTAGGAGAGAAAGGTTTCTGGCCCAGTGAGTACAACGTTACTAATGCAGAATGAAACAGGTGAAGGTTGTTAATAATGAATTTGAAAATGCGACCAGGGACCCACTACAATGATCAGCATAGCGAATGAATCATCATAGCTAAAATACACATTTCAGCCCGTTTCATCAGAGTCCTAGATCAGCATGGACTGTGGGTAACTCTGAGAGATATAGGCAGAAGAAGAACAACTAGACAGAAAAACAAGGCCAAATAGATATTTTCGGTTAACATGTGATATATTAAATTTAATTAACACAAAGGGAAAATATTTAAACGCAGCATGTGAAACAATTAAAATGAAATACACTAGTCAAAAATATTAAGTTCTCCAGGAAATGCAAAGTGACAAAGGAAGAATGGCTAAAGGAGAAAAACTATACAGGAGAATTGGGCATGATGCAAGGAAAATGCAGGTACCGCTCGTAGGAAATTTAAAGAAATCTTTGGAGAAAGGAGAAAAATGTGCAAGAGCATCTGGAGCAGTTTTGGCTGTATTGCCAATCCAGTAGTTTGGAAAGAAGAGAGAGCTGAAAGGTGGAAGGATTGTATCGAAGAGTTGCATAAAAGATAAAAAAGGTGATGTCAATATAAAAGAAAAGGAAATGGTTGAAAATGAGATAGTTGATACGATGTTGCGAGAAGAATTTGTCAAAGCACTAAAAGACCTAATTCGAAACAAGGCACCCACATAAATTATGTTTCTTCAGAACTATTAAGGACATTTTGATGTGCAAGCATTGTAAAACTTCCAGTTGGGATGTAGGATATATGAGACAGGTGAAATACCCTCAGCCTTAAAACTCAGCGAGGAGACGCAGTGATAACACACCGGACTCGCCTTCGGGAGGACGACGGTTCAAATCCGCGTTCGACCATGCTGATGTAGGTTTTCCGTGATTTCTCTGATTGCACGAGGCAAATACCGGAGTGATGGTTCCTTTGGAAGAGCACGGCCGTTTTCCTTCCCCGTGCCTGAATCATTCCGAGATTGTGACCAGGGAAAGGAGTGTAGTCAAAACAAGGCAGGTAATACCTCATGTTTTCATTGTGGATATTATCGAAGAGAACATATCTCATGTTAGCGTTATGTCCAGTATAGTCCAGTCATGAATGAGGTTCCAAACTGTCTGTTCCAAACAACTTTAAATGTACCAGTGAAATGCTGGAAGATGCAGTCCGATTAGGGAATGTATCCCCTAGCGATCGGAAGTGTTCTGTACAGTTTTCTGTTCCATGTGGGACTGTGCCCGATTGTGTATAGAAGGAGCCGTGTATGTGTGTGTGTGTGTGTGTGTGTGTGTGTGTGTGTGTGCGTGTGCGTGTGTGTGTGCGTGTGTGTTTGTGAGTGTTCGTGTGCACGCCTGTGTACAGGTCGGCGAATAGCGAGGCGATTGGCGTCCTTACAGAGAAGAACCAAATTATGTTCAAGCTTTTACCGGATTTCAGTTTCTTGTCTGTTACGGTAGGTACACCCCTATTTTCCATTACACTAGTTTCATTACGAATATGTAACTGCTTTCAATTTCAGATGTTACCCAACTTTCTTTATGTGGCATTGCATTCACCTTAGTTCGTTTTAAGGAACTCTTCAGACTTGCGCTTTGTAACGAATGCTTCAGTAGTTGCTCACTAGGATCTAAATAGCTTCGTCTATTGAGGCCGTATCTTTAGGTATTACATTAATACTTCACTGTCTAGTACAAGTATACCGAACGAGGTGGCGCAGTGGGTAGCTCACTGGCCTCGCATTCGGGAGGACGACGGTTCAATCCCGCGTCCGGCCATCCTGATTTAAGTCTTCCGTGAATTCCCTAAATTGCTCCAGGCAAATGCCTGCATGGTTCCTTTGAAAGGGCACGGCCGACTTCCTTCCCCGTCCTTCCCTAATCCGATGAGGCCAATGACCTTGCAATTTGACCTCTTCCCCGAAACAATCCCAACCTCAAGTACAAGTATCATTATCTGAGCTCTATGGGCACTCGCTTATCTAAAGTCCTTTGTGTTAAGCCCCCACACAATCATCTGGGCAGCAATCTCAGCGTGTAACGCAAATCTGAGCCACGAAAACGTCCGTACGGTTGTCAACTATACGCTACCAAGTATGTAGTTCTTGCTTTCTATTAGAGTCAGAAACAGTGTCCTGACTCAGATCTGGGGACAATGCTGCAGAGGGCAATGCTGCAGATTATGAACTTTGTTGAAAGTATGTAAGGAAGACAGGTCTTGTCAATCTTCTACGGAAGTCGCTGCAGTGTTCAACGAATAATCTTTGAGTCCAGACGACAGTCATTGTTTGTTCCCACATGGGCAACAGTCTACGGTTGGTTACACCACGTTTATCAGAGGCTACCTAAACAACATCTTCAGCATGTTGCGCTGGTCAGACTTTCATGATTATCTTTCGCAGGCAATCAAGATGCTTCATAGGGAGTAAGACAGTTTTTCCTTGGTTGACACTGTGGTCAATGTAGACACCGTGTTATCCACTCAGTGCACTACTAGAAGTTGATTGTAGTTTGCACTGATGAGTGAAAATATTAGGACTGCACAGTATGCCGGTCCAGCTTCGCGATGCAGTTTTCCTGCAATTCTGCATCATATCGTTTCGACAAGTCCCTGAGAGGTATCTGGAGAGTGAGTCACCAGCTATCTACTTACCGGAGATCATAATTTCTGTAAAATACGAGGCACTGGTTTTCGGCATGCAGTTAGTGCCAGTATTGTTGCATTAGTTTCAGATCAGGCGATTTTAGTAGCTAAGACAACAACATTGGTAGGATAGCAGTATCAACACGTGGTAAGGTAGCGACCTTGGCTCAAAGACACTTCCATGATGAGAGGTGTGGTAACTCCGCCCATGAACCTGAGGCAATTGGAACTGTTATCGTCAAGACCAAGGGAATCCCCACACTCCTACACCCCCATCCCCCAGGGGAATTCTAGTATCTTGGGCACTTGCATGTGGTGCACTGCAAGTCATGAGGTAACCACATACGGGTAAAATGCCCCGCCCAGGGCTGTAGAGCATTTGTGTGATATATAAATAGCTTGAAATCCTTTCCCTACCACCCCCCCACCCCCGCCCCCCTCCCACGTTTCCTTTCGAGATCAATAAGAATCAAACTCCCCACCTCCCCACCGCCCCTTTTATTTCTGAAGCAAGTGCACTGTCATCATTTGAAGTGTCTGCACCGTACGATGATCATCAGCACAGTTATCCTACTTTTAAAATGGTGGTTCGTGCTATACTTATGAGGTAAGAGATTTTTGACATTATAGTGTGTGACTAGAGTGCAGATGAACTGCTGCAATTTCAGTTCATGGCGTATTCTGCAAAATAGCTGTAAATATTAACGTAATTTAAGAAGTAAGACACTTTGACTTTACAATGTATGAGCGAATTAATGTAATACAATGATGTCGTGGCATATTCTGCAAAATTGCAATAAATATTAACATAATTTATGAAATGAGACACTTTGACAACGGAGTATGTTGAGGAATTGCTATAAATTAATGATATCATAGCAGCTTCTGTAAGCACTACCAATTATGATCCCTTCCCACTGCAACTTGCTCTACTTTTAACTTTGTTCTTCAAATACGCACATTTCAGTTCTAAATGACAAATATTTAACGATTACTGCAGATCATTATTTCAACAAAATACGTGGATATCATGTGTTAAATAATTTCCACAATGCATTATTTAACAACAAAATAATGCACTCCTGCTCTTTCCTACTGTAAGCACATTGATGTACGACCCCATCCCTCTCTTGCCGTTTACAGTTCATAATTATTTTATCGATCCATCCTAAGTATTCTGAGGGCCAGTTACCACAGTGTAATATTTAAATAAATGATGTCGATTTTCGACGTTAAACAATTGGTATAATGTGACGTTTCAACAAATACTTGTACACCCATAACCTGAGTGAAACAACATACACAATGCGTTATTTAACGACAAATACGATCTTGCTAAGTACCAGGACCACATTTTTCCTACATTTGTAGTGCGGCATGTTACTATCTCTAGTAGACTTGGAAATAAGGACGAAAAAATCAAAGTACGTACTCTTGCAACACATAGCTAAATGTACACTGTAAACAGTTACCGCCACTCGTATAAAAATGACGTCACAGTAAGTTAAAACTGCGTCGCTATAGGACTGTCTGTAGATGACTTGTAAATAACGACTGAGAACCCGAAGTGTATACACACACTCACAACACAGTACACAAATTTACGCTGTAGACAACCATTACTACTAACATTAGATGGAAACAGATACACAAGTTCTTTATTTAAAAGAAATTTAAAAAATGCTGTATGGAAACCTGCGTGTAATCTCCTCCAGATGACGAACTTCTTGGAGTCATTCCTGCAGCTGGCAGATGAACCAGATGCAGCCAAATGACTCGCTACCTGACACAACTTGACAGCTATCAACGGCCAAACTACGACTGCGACATGGCCATCAGTTCATATCTTGTAATATGTGAAGTAACCAGTGGACACAGAATGCAGTCAGTCTTAATAAAGGATCTAATTTCTGTTTATTAAATCTGTAATTCCCAACGATATTTCCACTAATTAGTCGTTATTAAAAATCATTGTATCACATGTGGACATCTGTCCAAAGGGGTACTATTCCTTTCTTATTTTCTTAAAAATTATTTCACAAATTCCAAATTATGGGAGTCCTATGATTTCCGCATATATGGAAGAACGCTATTGGTCTTCATTCTTCTCTGAATACGAACATATAAACCATGTAAGGGTTCTTGTCGTTAGGTTGTAAATGCTTTGATTTGCGTTACACTAAGTTTTACGTATTTATTTTGATAACAATATCTGTTTGTAAACTACATACATCGCCACAGGTGTGTATGTAGTTTTGCAGCACCCTTGTGTTCGCTGTATTGGTGGCTCAACCGTATTGCAGTGCTAGCAGTATGGAAGACTTGACAGTTGTATTTCACGGTGATGAGATGGTCTCGGGATTAAATTATTTATAAACATGTGCCAAGGCGTGCATCTGTTAGCCAATGGATAAGCCCATATTACCTTTTCGTTTAAGTCCTTGTGTTTAATACGGTAAGGAGTTTCATTCAGAATGTTACTAGTTATTGCGTTTATGGTCTCTCATTAGGTATCTTCTCTAATACACATATTATAGAGCGTAATGCTTCAGACATAGTTGCTGGCATACATCTGTAACCTGTGTTATCTGCAGTGACACCCTCATACGTCTTTGGTACACTGATCGACTTGCAGGCAGTTTCATTGGATTTGATATATTTTTCATGACAAGGGCTGGACATTTTGCTGCACAATCTGTAAAACGTAAGTTACCTTCTGTGATTTCAAACTACATGGAGCAGCATAACAGTCCAGATCAGCTATCCTAGGATCAATATTTGTTCTAACTTTAGGAATTCTAATCTGAAGTGACGTCGTGATCACGTCATCAACTTACAGACATGAAGCGATACAGCATTACGATGTTAAGCTTTTTCTCATCCAAGATATAATACAATGTTTCTCACTGTCATCATCTTACCCACACATGGTTCAGTTTGCGTCTTAGTTGGAAGCCAACATAAGCAAGATTGCTGCTGAATCATAAACACTATGGGAGTCTGTGTAATCGTTTTCCAAATAGGTTACTTCTCTACCGAAGTAAATGATCGCTAAATATAATTATTCCATGGATGTAAAATACAAAACAGCAGTGATCTTAAAAAGCAGTTGCCAGTGTACCTACATATTAGCCATAATTCCCCAGATTTCCATGGTGTGAGAAGTATGGTGAAGGAATTAATATGTTGCATCTGTACATACGGTTTGCTTCTGGCTACAATCCATGCTTGTGTTGTCTAGCACAGCTAAACGTCTACACACTAAAGCAAGCTCTAATAGTAGCGTAATCTACAAGCTGAGTTGTATACTCCTGTTACTCCATTTTCTTAAGCAGAGAATTTCTAGGTATGGTACTACTGTAGCCATTAACAAAAAAATGTTCCAGTAAAATTGGAGCTTAAAGGATACAACTTCAGTAAGTTGGTTGATGAATCGCAAATCGTGTTGGAACCTGTGTAATTGATTTGCATGTAATAGCAAAACAAATACTCATTAAATGTAATTATTCCTCAGGCTCTAAAAACCTAAGCAACGAACCTAAAAAGGGATTGATGGTAAACCTACATATTGGCTCTAATTGGCGGGATTTTCCCATTGCGAGACTTATGTGAGAGGAAGTAATACATTTCAGCTGTAAAGACACATTGCTTCCTGCTATTATCCATGCTTAAGTTGTCTAGCGCAGCTAAATTAGCAAGTAACAAACCCTTATTCCATCAGGCCCAAAATTATCCACACTAACGGGAACCAAGTTCTCACTGCCTGTGTGTGTGTGTGTGTGTGTGTGTGTGTGTGTGTGTACTTCTACGTACAGACCGTGGTAGAGCGTACTCACCTACCAGTGGGTCTACTTTATAATTTGAATGGAGGCCTAAAACCTACAGCAAATAAAACTCCTCCAAATTTAGGAAATTAAACTTAGTTGTGTCGAAAAGCCATTACTTCAGCAGGGCAATAGAATAGGATGTGTAACATTTCCACTTGCAAGTACCTAGAAGCAGTAAACAGAGTATGGACTACTATCTTTCCACAGTTCATGATTGTCTAGGAAGCGTGTACTTTCGGGTGTTCTTATTACTGCAGAATCACATTAGTGACACAAACATAGTTTTTTTATACTCAAAAGCAGCTAATCGTAATTCAGTAATATCCAAATGTTAGACAGTATTGTTCCAGGCAACTGAACGATTTTAATGTCAGCCCATCCCACTTTGCAGCAAGAGTGTATTTATATATTTAAATAATGCACTACAGCAGCTATTAGACAATAGGACACTAACAGCCTGGCACTGATTGGCTGTCAAATATCTTTGTTGCTCTGGTGTAAGCTTCAGGCACATGACTTCTACGACAACATCCCTGACCATCTGCGGTGTGCTGTGACTTCGTGGTCACAGTAACAAGTCACACGTTACAGCAGTCTCGGACGAACTACAAACGTGCACCTCCAACGCAATGCAAACTATCCAGAATATAAAAACCACCCACACATCTCTTATGCTCTCCATGTCTGAAGTACCATGAAAATTAATGTGCACATAGTTAAACCACGCCAAATGTCCACTCAGAAAAGAAACTTTCGCCAAGACAGAGTGGTGACTGACGAAGCTAACACTTACTGACATTAAATATCACACTGCTTCCCTGGTAGTCTTCCTTTTGTAATCAGAAGCCATGGTGTGTGTGTAAGGTAGTCACACATCTCCATTTTGATAAAAAAGATCCAGAATAAAATCTTGCATAATAGTATTGGCCAGTTGCACTTGACAAGGCATAGCCGTAGGTTTTTATACTTCCTGTAAATGGTTTCCGGAACTTCCCTGCTAAATTGTATAAGAGAGTAAGGCACCTATGTCTTGACACCAAGGCCCTAGAATGTCGTGTCTTTCCACTATTGAATCATATATATGTTGTGTCATCCCTCTCCTATATATAGTGATTATTTTAAAGTTCTGTACTTAACTGCAGTGCAGTCTGTAACTAATCTGGATCTTGTGTTTACCTAGATGAGACTTCATTTAGCTTTCAAACTTATTCTGAAGAGTTTAGTACACAAACTACTGGGCTGTTGTATTTAGAACAAAGTATTTCTCACGCTGCTCTGTTCATCTTCATTTCGGTTTACTAGTAAAAGTAGTGACAGCATCCGCCACTGGTACAGGAACTGTGACTAAACGAACCTTGAGAAATTCCTCGCGCTACTGAATACTTCTGTTTACTATTACAGCCACCACGTTCTGAAGGAACAAATATTGAAAGTTGAATCTGTCCATTCAACTTGGAACAGTTATACAAGTTAATTTTTAATATCAGAATGACCCTGATATGATATTCGTTGACTTCCCTTCAGTACTTAAGACTGTTCACAATTCAGTTAAAGTTAATGCGTATCACTTAACCCTAGCAATACCAACGCATTTCCTATGACGTGTGTTACCAAGGAGAGGCAGGGTAGTGTACCATATGCCCACCACAAAATTAAAAATTCTCGTTAATTGTTGTTAACTATTGTTAACAACATGTTTTTAACAAGGCATTAATGTAGAAATAGATCCATAACCTGCTGAAAATATCTTTTAAGACAATTTTAATAAAACCGACGCAATTTCCATAATGTATATACCGAGGGGAGGGATACTGTATGGCCACCAGAGTTAAAATTTAAAAAAAATAGAAATTTCATTATTTCTCGTTGACTTTCATTCACAACATACTGTTTAAAGATATACAGATGTGTAAGAAGGTTCCTGAACCTAAAAATATGAATTTGAAATTTATTGCAAGAAGTCATATTCACGTCTAAGATTTAAATTTTTGTGTTACGTTTTATATAACAATTTAAAAAGTTACGGAGTCTGGTATAAGAAATCACTAAAACAATAACTATTTTTTCAAAATTTCAAATATAGTGTACGTGATTACATTACAATATTTTCAAAAGGTGAGCATAATGTAGCCCTCCCCCCTCCTTGGTATAACGAGTGTTGATTAAAGAAAATATACTCTTCAAACATTTTAGAAAATGTCTTTATGAAAAAAATAGCATAGCTACCCTCAAAACTACATAATATTACGATTCTTTAAGAAAACACTAAAGCTAGTGTGGCTGCTGTTACAATCATCATCGCTACTTTTGAACGTAAGAATTAAGAGGAATGAAGCAGATTTTTAAATGAAACAATAACACACTGTAGATACAAACGACAATATACTGAACGTCACATGCTTCATCACAGAACGAATTAAACTCAGTCTTGTCCTCCTTTACATTAATGACAATTCAAAAAGTTCGTACCTTGCCTTATTAATTGCAGTACAGTTAATGGTGTGGTGCCAAAACACACATCCGCATATTCTTCACGTCTGTGGTTAACGCAATATGAGAACGGGGTCGCCAAGGCTGTACATAAGGCGCCAAGAAGCAAATTGTGGTAAATCCCCGTTTTCTCGAAAATTGAGCGGCTGCCACCAATTTCTTCTCTTTACTGCCGTCTATCCATTTGACCTGCAAAACACGATTACAGCTTGTGTCTACCTTAAGACGTACCTTCAAAACAGTCCACAAATGCAAAAGATGGTATGCTGATTTATGATTGCAAAGTAAAAGTGAGTAAACCCATGGTATGATAAAGCAGCAGAACCTGGTATATCCTTGGCAAGCGCCTTTAACCATGAAGATCTGGAGATGCAGAACTCGCTTTGTATTTGTTGTGTTTTTTGTCTGCATAATGGTGTTTTCCAAGCTTATTACTTAAAGGACGCTAATTTTGAGCCTACGTGTGTCAATTTCGTCAGGTTGTACCCCTACCACACGCTACCACGAAACAAAAAACTGACTGTTACCTGGCGCATTTTTCATGGCTTATCTCGCTTGCGAATGAATGGAGAACATTTATAGTATTTTCCTTTTGTTTTTTGATTAAATACCAAGAGTTCTTTATCATTTCCTCCGTACCAATGGATGTTAATGATGAAATACAAGAACAGTCGGTACCAAAAGGGAAGGCTGTATAAGATCAGCAGCTCTGAGGGGTATATCTCTAAACTGGGTCACAAGCCTGGAACATCTGGCTTGGCTCATTATGGACTCAACTCAGCTACAGAAAAAAATCACATACAAATCCTCTACCAGTAAAAAAGAGGATTAATATATTCGTATACAGCTTCCTCTGACAGTTTCTGATGTTACAGATCACAGTCATTAAACAGGAGTTAAATTCAGATAGTAATGATTATAAATCACATTATTATTGGGTCGATGACATGCGCCAATCTGTTAATCGACTGTCGCGTACCACTGTTATCAAATATAAATTTTTTCTCATTCCAGAGATGAATCTCAAATCTTTGGCGTCGATACATGAAGATGTGCTTGACGGACTCATGTTTGTGGCGTTCACTGTAATGTTACTTAAGTCACCAGTAGATTACCCAACGCCCACTTTTTTATTTGCACTGACTAAACTGAAAAGTATTGCACACCAACACTTGGATCGAACGATACCGGACTACAGCTACAGTATTTTCGTCCCCGCGGCATGCGTTGTTTAAAATTTCATCATTATGCGAGCTTAGTTTCATTAAAGAAAAACGCTACTGTTATTGATGAGAGTGGTGTGAAAACATGACTGCCATTGGGTGTGTTTAACGTTACTGAAACTTTTCAGATAGTGGTCACAGCACTGTGTGAGAACGTACATGTTTAGCTTATTGTATTTTGAGAAAAGTCGAATCATTGACTTCAGAGACATGGGAGCATCATGCCGACAGACTTCACAAACAGCTGGCTATTCTATAATAACGGTAGAACGACTGATGACGAGATAGTCACGACAATAACGGAAGGAAGAGTAAGCAGTGGTATTTCCAGAAGAACTTGAACGTGAGAATACCTTTAGTCTTGAAAGTTCTCTAAATAAATGAAAATATGTGGCATCTCTGTTTATGATAGTAAGATCTCAGCTGTAATAGTAAATCAACTTTCGTAATCAAACTTGTACTGTCGTAATGTGAGAGCAAAACTCAATTGTAATAATAATTAATTTCGTAATGAAAAGGAAAGTATTTCGTACTGTAGAAGTTAACAATCTGACTGCAAAAATTTTGAACAGTTTAAACTGCCTGAATAATGAACTTTGACATAAAACCTAAGATAATTAGTTCTGCAAAACTGATCCCAGATCCCAGAACTAAAAGTGATACACAACAAAGGAAATCTGACTGTCTGTGAATGACATAAATCGGCCCTGCGTGATTAAAAAAAAAAATTTAGTTGTTATCTCTATTCTGCGCAAATCTGGATAACGCGTTGCAGTACTGCTCTATCTTGCGCGCCGCTATGCTACAGGTGCAGATTACTACATCTGCACAGAGACAGTCGTGAGGTGCAATGAATTCTCTGTTAGTTGTAAATCGAAGTATACTTTTGGAAAAATCATAATCAATTAAAAATTATAACGAAAAATGAAATATGGGCATAAATGACAACACAAAGGTTTCTTTTGTTTTTTGTATATTAATTTTTTTTTTTTTTTTTTTGCATACAGTGAAAAACTGCTGAAGGCTGATGGTAAATTTAATGAACGTCTTAACATCCAATCTAGCAACTCTCAGTACATGAACCAAGTTACTCCAATGGCCCTGTAATAAAGAAAAAAGTAATATCAACATAATATATACCTCTCACATTCCACTTCTGGTATATACTTAGTTCCATTAAGGTTTCTCCTTCACAAATCAGTTTACGTTGCACTCTTGATATAATCATGTTCATTAAACGCATTGATAAACTGAGACTTTACATTTGAAACATAACATTACCATTGCTTCCTCACTCTAACACAGCTTAACATTATCTGGTCACTGCGCCCTCACGCATACCAAAGATAATACCCTAACTTCTGCGAATACAGCTTTACAGCATCGCTCCTCGCTCACAGTCGATTGAGATACCGAAAGTGTACATGAGACCTACTGGACAGTTCGACATTCTAGTGAATAAACGGATGGCGACAACTGGGATCCGAGCAAAGTGGCAGTATCACAACGAGCCTTCTGCAAAAGACACTGGAACTGCCATGCGTCGTTTACCACAGCGACCATACCGCAGACAACAGAGAGTTGTGTGGTGAAGGGCCAGAGTCAACTTTCACACTGAATAGCCTTCTGCGGCCTTTAGCGATGGGTTTCGCTTCCGTTTGTGGCGGTAGGATCGACATGTCTGTTGGCGACCTGGTGAGATATCACATGAAGCAGAGATTTACGAGACCCATGTCTCTGCAATCCTGTGATTACGGCGTGGAAAGTTATTCCATATGACAATTGCTTTGGTAATTGCTTAAGCAACCCTCTTTGTTTACTTGAATGCCTTGAGAACGTTAAACCAGTTGTCATAACTCTCAAGAGCAGGGTACATAGTGGCACAGAAACTCCCCAGCATGACATTCGTAGTCTTAAACGCTGCAAGGAACACAAAAGTGTATTCATACACGTTGTACACTACTCAAACTGCTGTTGATGATGGACACCATTTCTGAAGAGAACTAATGTTCACTTTCTAACTCTTACATTTTTGTGAGGATAATACACTACTGGCCATTAAAATTGCTACACCACGAAGATGACGTGCTACAGACGTGAAATTTAACCGACAGGAAGAAGATGCCGTGATATGCAAATGATTAGCTTTTCAGAGCATTCACACAAGGTTGGCGCCGGTGGCGACGCCTAGAACGTGCTGACATGAGGAAAGTATTCAACCGATTTCTCATACACAAGCAGCAGTTAACCGGCATTGCCTGGTGAAACGTTATTGTGATGCCTCGTGTAAGGAGGAGAAATGCGTACCATCACGTTTCCGACTTTGATAAAGGCCGTATTGAAGCCTATCGCGATTGCGGTTTATCGTATAGCGACATTGCTGCTCGCGTTGGTCGGGATCCAATGACTGTTAGCAGAATATGGAATCGATGGGTTCAGGAGGGTAATACGGAACACTGTGCTGGATCCCATCGGCCTCGTATCACTAGCAGTCGAGATGACAGGCATCTTATCCGCATATCTGTAAAGGGTCGTGTAGCCACGTCTCGAACCCTGAGTCAACAGATGGGGACGTTTGCAAGACAACAATCATCTGCACGAACAGATGGACAACGTTTGCAGCAGCATGGACTATCAGTTCGGAGACCAAGGCTGCGGTTTCCCTTAATGCTGCATCACAGACAGGAGCGCCTGCGATGGTGTACTCAACGACGAACCTGGGTGCACGAATGGCAAAACGTCATTTTTTCGGATGAATCCAGGTTCTGTTTACAGCATCAAGATAGTCGCATCCGTGTTTGGTGACATCGTGGTGTACGCACATTGGAAGCGTGTATTCGTCATCGCCATACTGGCTGTCAGCCGGCGCGATGGTATGGGGTGCCACTGGTTACACGTCTTGGTCACCTCTTGTTCGCATTGACGACACTTTGAACAGTGGACGTTACATTTCAGATGTGTTACGCCCCCTTGCTCTAGCCTTCATTCGATCCCTGCGAACCCTACATTTCAGCAGGGTAATGCACGACTGCATGTTACAGGTCCTGTATGGACCTTTCTGGATACAGAAAATGTTCGACTGCTGCCCTGCACAGCACATTCTCCAGATCTCTCACCAACTGAAAACGTCTGGTCAATGGTGGCCGAGCAACTGGCTCGTCACAATACGCCAGTCAGTACTCTTGATGAACTGTGGTATCGTGTTGAAGCTGCATGGGCAGCTGTACCCATACACGCCATCCAAGCTCTGTTTGACTCAATGCCCAGGCGTATGAAGGCCGTTATTACGGTGGTAGTTCTGGGTACTGATTTCTCAGGGGTTGGGTTGGGTTGGGTTGTTTGGGGGGAGAGATGAGCAGCAACTCTCCTTTTCACAATATTGTTACTGATCATAAATTACAGAATACTGTGTAGTTTTGTAATTTGTTGTAGTAGTAATAATCAGTAAGACCCCATAATTGTGCATTCCAGTTTGTAATTTGTTGTGATACTAATAATCGGTAAGGCCCCATAACAATGCATTCCAGTAGAAGACGTAATTCTCGTTAGCACGTAAACACCCAGTTGCAAATTAAGAGGTTTAGAAACGCATTTAGTCTACTGATGTGAGCGAGCGAGAGGAATCAGACTTGCCGTCGTCATGTACGCGTTGCAGCCTCTCGGTCCCGCGGGTCTCGTTGTGCTTGTTTCATAATTTATTTCTCTGTAGGGTCGTTCATTTTCATGTTTCCACTGGCTACAGAACAATAGTTTTTATATGTCTTTTGTGTATTGGCTCTGAGCACTATGGACTCGCATTCGGGAGGACGACGGTTCAATCCCGTGTCCGGTCATCCTGATTTAGGTTTTCCGTGATTTCCCTAAATCGCTCCAGGCAAATGCCGGGATGGTTCCTTTCAAAGGGCACGGCCGACTTCCTTCCTCGTCCTTCCCTAATCCGATGAGACCGATGACCTCGCTGTCTGGTCTCCTTCCTCAAACCAACCAACCAACCACTATGGGACTTAACTACTGAGGTCATCAGTCCCCTAGAACTTAGAACTACTTAAACCTAACTAACCTAAGAACATCACACACATCCATGCCCGAGGCAGGATTCGAACCTGCGACCGTAGCGGTCACGCGGTTCCAAACTGACGCGCGCAGAACCGCTTGTTTTGTGTATTACAAAAAAGTATTATACGACCTCTTTGGACTTAATTCCAAGATTTTGGAGAGTTATCCGTAACTGTGGAGAGAGACCAAACCTTAACAATAGTAAGTAAATGTAATTTTCAGTACTTACTCAGAGGTGAAGAGGTTGCCCGGTATAGACGAGCGTGGAGAGCTGCATCCAACGAGTCTTCAGACTAACGGGCTCAACAATGACAATCGCGAAGCGCTAAAAACTCGGATCGGGTGCCGTATCCGCGGAAACTCACAACAATGGAGAGCACGTTATAAATAGCGGTTTCCGCGGAAACTGGGTGATATTTCTGAGACTCCGACTATCTGTGCACAAACGCGCTATGTTTGAGTATTTCAGAAATTTCATTAGTGGAGAGGTTTACGAGGAGGCCGTGCGGCCGCTGGGGAGCCATGTGAGTGGGCTGGCTGAGGGGATGGGCTGGAACGTGTTTTGGCTCTGGAAAGACTCTGATGAGCCTAAGGTGCGGCGGTACGGGCAGCGCGCTGCCCAGATGGCCTTAGAGGGATTCGGGGGGAAGGGAGTGCCGCGCCAGCGGGGGCTGGCCGTCCCCGATGACGCGCCACTCGTGGTGCGAGCAGCTGCCGCGGGTTACCGCGGGGCTACTGACACCGGCCCTTATGGACTCCCTTATAGGTCACTCGCCAGCACCGCCAGGGCCGCGTACCAGCAGCCGCAGTTTCGGAAGCAGCTGTGAGTGACGTCTGCAGCCGCATTCCGGCGCTGCGACACCGAAACCGGACGCCAAGCACCGCGCAGATCGCTCACCAACACCGCACGGCTATGTATCGGGGCCCACTCCACCTATTGCCCGTGCAACCTAAGTTGACAGCGGAGCTGTGGCGGGTGGGAGCGACCGTGGAGCGACCGTAAATGGGAAACGCCTTTACGTTCGCTCTCATCAGCCATAAAAAACAAAAAAAAAAAAAAACGCACCGGGTCTCGACTTAGTTTGCGCGGACAATGGCCCGTTTAAACTCTGATGGGTTCATTTTTTTGTTCGCTACTATGGGAGTGAGCATCGACAGAAACAAGGAAGGAGAGAATTTGCAACGGCTGGTGGCAGGAATCCAAAATGCACACTGGCAAACAGCGGGCACAGCAGCAGTGACAGAAGAGCCAATGACCGTGAAGTCAGCACATTCCGGAAAAGCCATCGCCCTCCCCACATAAGCGGAAGCTGTCGACTCAGCAGTCAGGGCATCGCCAGACCGGCTCACCTGTTTCTCAATTGTCACATTTGATCACAAGCCCTCGCCTACATTCCAAGAGTCAATGGCCGACGATAAGAAGATTCTTCGAGAAGCTTTCCAATGTGAGAGAAGAGGCAATGACCGTGAAGTTGTTCACCTCCAGCGAACTAAACTGAAAAAATACGCGAGATGCAGTGGGCCCGACTAAAGAAGAGTAGTTTTCAGTTCAGTTTCGGAGCTTAAGACCATCATGCAAGAAGAGACTACATCATACATAGACGCACCAAGTCCGCCGCTGTAATGGAATAGCAAGCAGCAGCCTCGGCGCCAGAAGACAGAAGTTAAGAGGTATTTGAAAACTGATTTTTACGTACCCGGGTGACTCGTGAGGACGGGAAGGAGATGGTCTCACATCAGAAGTCACCTGTGAGCTAGGATGAAGATCTGACAGCCGAAGACTGGCAAGCTGGAGTCCGTTGTTCGAGTCCGGGACACTGGCCTTCCCCCGCCGCGCCGCTCCGCTGGCCGACGCACCACACTGATACACGCGGCCGCTTAGAGAAGAAAAACACTGGGACGCCACATCCAAGGTATCACCATCCGATGCACGACTTCGTTCTCAATAATTAAACGGGCCACCGCACGAGGCGCGTCTCCAGTCAACTGGGCGATACGACGACACGAGATACACACCGCCAGGCGTAATCAGACGCCGCCGCTGCCGCAGCAGAAGGCTTCGCAAACGACACAGCTGCCGCTCTACACAGCCAGGACCATCCAGTGAGAAAACCGTTGTACAAATCTTCAATAAAAGTTATCTTATGTAAAAATGTTGTTTCATTCTACCTCATACCCGAGCCAAGGAAGAACCCACCCTGCCCACATGTTGTTAAGAGAGAAATTAATTTATTTAGTAGTTTCACCCTGACATAATGCTTTAGAATCAAATGCCCTTTGCAGTAATGCTCATCCTGACAGTTGACTAGCATCAAAAAGAGAAAACCCAGTTACATTTAGTAGCAGAAGTGCTTCCAAATTAATAGAATTCTTTTTTTCTAAGAAGGGAAGAAACGTAACTTAAATCCTCGTTATGAAGTGGCTTCCTGTGCTTCGTGTACCTCCTACGTACCATTACTTGTCACTATTCCAACTCGCAGAACGCAGGCTAAGTATTGGCTTCCTATTACTCAGTATTGATGCTCCCTAAGTCTGCTTACCGAACTGGGCCGACCACCGATGGGCGGCTGGTTAAATAAACTCTTCGTTAATATGCCATTGATTTATGTTTGTTCCGTAATTTATGATAATAAGATAACAGGGTAATTGTTTCCGACAGCTCGTTTAGGGGGCCCTGTAAGTGTGGTGCTGCTCGCTGTTTGCACTTGCTCGCGAGTCAGCGTCGTGTTGATGCCGTTTCTCGGCGCTGCGCTGGTCTGTGTGCAGTCGATGCTTTACGACTCACGTTTATTATAGGCCGGATGCGCCAAAAGACTCTACATTGAATCGTTGATGTGATCAAGAGCACAGCGTTTGCATTGCTAAACTTTTGTTGCTTTCTGGGTCACCACAGTTTCTTTAAATAAGGCGACAAGGTTCAATCGCACCAAGCTCTCACTTTCAGGTTAAATAAACATTACTGCTATCAGTATATCGGAGTTTCATGCAAGGAGTAATATGAACAGATCTACTTCTTTCAGAGTACAGAAAAAGAATAGCTCAGTTTATTTCTGCCTCAAAGGTACACACAGAATAAAACTCTCTGAAACAGCTATTCACTAAAATACAGAGTTTGAGGGAAAACATTTTTTGTCATAGCTGTCAGCCTGTGCACTCAAGAAATGTCTTCAGGAATTGACTTGTAACCCTAGATTTCCTTTGACACATACAAACCTACAGCTATTCGATCTCCAGACCTACAAAACCTGCTCCACAGTTCTTTGTATATTAAGGGAACCTGAAAGTAATGTTTATTTACACTAAATTCCAAACGATAAACTGTTTTTATTTTTAATCGATAAAGCAGTCGACCTTGTCATCAGCAATATTTTGTCGCTTGGTGTGCAGATTTCTACTGCCGTATTAAAAGGAAAAATCTGTCGGTTTTTGAACAACACATCTGGAGATGGAGTTTTGGACAACATCTCAATTTTCTTTTTGCTACGGAGAAAGTGATGTAGCGATCTGAATAAATGGTAATCCGCTGGCTCGATATCAGGCTAGAACGGGCGATGAGACAGTATCCCCATCTCAGTTCATTAACTTTGTCCAGGGTTCGTCTTGTGCGGTGCGATCTTGCATTATCGTGTTGCAGAATAACGCATTTTCTGTTGAATATCGGTGGGCACCTATCTAGTAAAGATTGGTCTACTTGATCCAGCTGTTCACAGCAAAAGTCTACATTCACATTCTGTGCAGGTTGCATCATTTCGAAATGAACGAGCCTGCGAGTACTCCAACAAACACCCAAAAGCGGCTTGTTGCTTGGTATGAACCTGGCTTAGCTGTGCTTCGTGACGATTCATTCTGAGAGAGACTCTCTTTAACGTTCTGGATTCTCATAGAGGACCCATTTCTCATGTTCTATGATCAAGCTATCGAAAAACGGATCTTTATCCTGTCGCTGAAGCTATAATTTGCATGTGGAGAATCAGTTACCTATGTTTCTCTTTACCAAAATGCTGCAAATGTTCTTGGATAGTCGATCTGTGGCATAACGTGTCGATACCTTCCCACTGGCGTTCTACAGTGGGTAACGGAAATGAAAGTTTCTGTTACATACCGATAGTGTTCGTGCGGGAACTGGCGGACTCAGTGTAGAATGCCCACTGGACAACGCCTCCAGCGGCTCTGGACTTCGAGCGCCCTCTGCCACCGCAGTACAGGATGGTCAGGGGCAGCGGCAGCTTCTCATCATCGCACTCGGAGCCATTCTGCTACAGGATGCTTCGCAGACGCCACCTAGTCGCAGCTCCGACTCCATCGTTCGTGCTATGGTACACAGAATCTTTTCCTTGTTGTCACTGATAGCTGGACTTTATTTCCTTTCTATATTATTTGTAATGAGTCTTGATACGCCTGGAGAAATACAAGTAAACCAGTTTATTCTGATAGTTTGTTCACTATTCATTTGTACTCCTGTTTAGCTTTCCTACGACGACATTTGCCACACCAATCCGTAGCCCATGTCCTCTTACGAAGTCATACACAACTAAACTAGCTAGGAGTACTGAAACCTACAAGTGGCAGTCTTCAAGTCTAATTCTTCCCATTCTGTCGTTATTTTTCTTTTCTTTTTTTTTTAGCCTTCGGTGTCCTCAGTGTTCCTCTTTCTTGTGGTCGTTTCCTAGGTTCAACAGTTGCTGCTTTCGCAATCCTTTTTGGTTTCTCTGAGCTATTGTTGCTTTTCGCTGTTTGCGCATTGCTTAATTGTCTCGTTATTTTGCGCATTGCTTAATTACTGTGGATACCAAGCCATAGTCGTTTTTTCCAATGATGTAATTGATATAACTCAGTTTATTCGGTTCCAGAGTCAACAAATCACGGAACTATTTGAAGTAATGAGTCGTTTCGTGAGTTCGACGAGGCGAAGGAACGCTGGACAGAGTATCTCACACATTCAACGCGCACCTCGCAGCATATCACCATACAAGGTACTGACAAACTTTCTTATTTCTTGGCAATGGCGGAAGTCATCATGCACCACTTATAAGTCATTTCCCGTGTCCCGCTGTGAACTAGTACCATACGAGGACCTATTAGAGTGCGAGCTGGCCGCTGTAGCCGAGCGGTTCTAAGAGCTTCAGTCTGGAACCGCGCTGCTGCTATGGTCGCAGGTGCGAATCCTGCTTCGGGCATGGATGTGTGTGATGTCCTTAGGTTGGTTAGGCTTAAGTAGTTCTAAGTCTTAGGGGACTGATGATCTCAGAAGTTAAGTCCCATTGTGTTTAGAGCCATTTGAACCATTTTTTTCCGCACGAGTATATATAGTGAAGCAGTGATTCGTGAGACCATCACACGCGGTGTAGCTGACTCTCGAATTCAGGAACAGATTGTCAAATACCCAGATCCTTCCGTGACACAGCTTCTTTAAATTCTAGGCTATCAAGATTCCTACGAAAGCCCACCAGACTATTCTGAGTCAGCGCCTCTTCGTTGTATAGATAACAGTGCCAGACAAGTCTCGCCTCCAGCTCACAAACAGATGCTCGTCCCGCCACAGCCACAGCGCTGACGTAAACACGTGGCGGGTCTGGCACAAGATGTGAAGTCGTACCTTGGCTGTAACGCAGCACATGGTCGTTGATCTTGCCCCTCGCATGATGCAACTTGCTTCTTTTCCGGCAAACGGGGACATCTAAAGTCCGCGTGCTTATAGAAACGTAAAGCACCCCTTCTGCTACTCCACCGGCAGCTGTGGCCGAGTGGTTCTAGAGGCTTCAGTCCGCAACCGCGCTGATGCTACGGTGGCAGGTTCGAATCCTGCCTCGGGTATCTGTGTGTGTGATGTCCTTAGGTTAGCTGGGTTCAAGTAGTTCTAAGTCTAGGGGACTGACGACCTCAGATGTTAAGTCCCATACTGATTAGAGCCATTTGAACCATTTGAACCATCTCCTACTCGTTCATCCAAATTTAAGTCACAAACAGTGTATAGTGTGTTTTCCAATCACCACAGTGTCGTTAGTACAAAGCAATAGCCTAATAGTCGTTCTGGAAAGGCTCGAAATTCATCTGCAGTGGTACTTGAAAACAACTTATGTGTCTCTACTGCTGGACATTCCGTCCGTCTGCATTTTGACACTGGAGCTTCAATGACTTTGCTCAGCTGTAGCGCTTACGAGTGCTAGGCAAAGCTAAGTTGAGCACATCGCGCCATACGGTGACGCCGTATTACGCTCAAGACATTCTAGTCTTAGGCACTTTTAGCCTTCCTGCAACTTTCAGTCTTGAAGATGGGATAAGGTCCTCACTCGTCTTCGCGTAGACCACAGCCCTCTGACGCACGGCTTCTCGCTCTGGCGAGAGGACCCTTCAATGTGTGGTGCTTGTGGCGTACGAATCACTGCAAGCCGCTTTTTACTAGACTGTGTTTTATTTTCGGACGAGAGGACAGCGATAGATTTGCCAACGGATATGCCTTGTATTTTAAGTGACTTTCAAATGAATGTTGTGTGGCTTTCAAGGTTTTGTGATGTTTCCAATTTGTTTTCGAAAATTTTAGGCAGATGTTTTTAACCGGTTTTTATACCGGTCAGCCAGTCATATTTCCCTGTGCCTTTCTTTTAGCTCTTCTGTGGTTTTGTCAGTCGTCTTCTGGTGTGTAACACAGATTTATTGTGTGGCGCAATGCTACAGAGGTGGGAGTGAGTGAATGAGTGTCGTTTTACAGATTTCCTGCAAACTATGTGCAACACATTTAGCGATTTTATCCACTTTCGTGCGTTTTAATTGGTATAATGGCGCTACAGCCTCGCTGTTGAGCGCCCATAAGCTCAAAAAACACACACATACACACACGCGCATATTTGAGTACTTGAAACATATCATTAACAGCCAGGGTATCCACCCACTGCAATCACATTTGCTTGCTCTCTGTGACTTCTCACCCCCACGCAATGTGAGAGAATTGCTGTCTGATTCATTCCTTCTCCGCTCAAATCGTGGCTCCATTGCATCACTTGCTCAGGAAGAATGTTCCATTTGTTTACTCTTAAGCGTTCCAGAAGATGAAAGATCCATTGCTTGGGGATCGATACCTTGTTAATTTCGACCCGGCCAAACCTGTGGTCTCGGCTGTTGATGCTTCCTCTTATGCGTCAGTGCAGTTTATTAGAGTAAATTTGGAGGTTTTGACAGTCCGATTGCCTTTGAATCGAAGCTTTGAAGAAAGCTCAACGCAATTATTGATTGAAAATTGTGTCACTATGTATCACTAGTATCTTTTTGGCAGAAACTTTTACTTGATGACTGACAATAAACCTCTACAACCTTCAACTCGCCAGTGCAAAAGCTGTAACAGTGGACTCCTCTTTTTTCAAATTACGAATATGAGATGGTGTATCGGCCCATTCCTAGTGTACCAACGTAGATGCTCTTTGTCGTCTCCATGTTGGTCCAGATTCAATGTTCAATGAGTCCTTTGCTTCTAGCTGCTGCGTTGATGCACAAGACATAGATGCTATGCATAGCTATCTGCTATATCAGCAGAAAATTGCCCAGACCACAGAAGCGGCTTGTGGTTTGCAGATTCTGTTGTACTACACCTGCATTGGTTGACCCCATTCACCCTGACAGATTCATAGCTCTGTGGCTCGCCGATATATTCCCTGTCAGCACGAGCTTGGAGTTCACCAGTGTGTCATTTTGCTCCACACCTTAATGACCACTCATGTGCTGTGGTACCCTGCGCTCTTCAGCCTCGTTTGCTACACGAAGGTCACTGGGACGACGTCCATACGAAGCATTAGGAACAACGTCAGTGCACTTGGCACAGTATGTATGCGCAAACTGAACAGTTGACTTCTCAGTGACAAGCCTGTGCTGAACATAAGTGAGCACCACCTATGTGGTTCCTGGAATGGCTCAAACTTTGAGCACCTCGTCACTGTTTGCACTTGGTTTTCACAGGACTTCCAGGAATACACGGTGACTCACTGTCCTTGACGCTTTCAGCAAATTTCCATTCTTGGTTCCTATGCTCTCTGCTATGGCTCGTTCCACAATCCAGGCCTTGACGTCGATCTTTTGCTTCAAAGGCAGCCTTGCGAAAGACTATCACTGATGGAGTTGTTACATGGATTGCACCACCGCATCTTGCTTCAGTTGCAGCACTCGCCAAAGTGGACGACGCCCACCCTGCTCAGACTGGCATGGCATCAGACTAAAGATCCAGTCTTTTATGGATAGTATAGTGGATGAAGGCTCTTGGGAGCAAGGTACCAGTGTATGTTTTCTTGGACAATCTATGTTTCTCCTCTAGGGACCGGTAGGATTGTTGAGAAACTACCAATATAAAATTAGTTCATGTAAACTGCATGATTCCGCCCTGGGCCTTGTGTTTGCCTACATTTAGCATCCCTCGCTGCGTCTAGCTTCTAAGTTCCACACCATCGGCGTCAGTCCCAGAGCCAGTGGAAGTCTCGACAGTCACTGTCGTCTGGGGATGGGCCCCTCTTCCTGGTTACTATCCCGTGTACAGCCTCGGGTCCCTCTACATTCATTGAATTGCCCCCATCTTCATTTGCTGCCCCACCTCTCTATGTAGGTCCGTGCCTTCTGCCCCATTTTTTGACTGGTGTCCTAGGTCGGCTCAGGGTATATGTCGGGGTGCAGACAGGATCTCAGCACCAACCTAAATTTCAGCTCCCACCGCCTCATTGCCACCTATATCCAACCCTAACCGCCCCATTGTGATTCACTCATCTATTCTACAGGATGATAGTGAGAAGGTTTGGTGGGATAGGAATGTGGTATCATGTACTGATACCACCCCACTGGGGTTCTGCGGTTGGTAATGGAATTTAAGTTTCCGTTAGACGCTGACAGCAGTCACGCGGAATTTGGCGGACCGAAGGGTTTACGCCTTTATGCCTTGCCTCTAGTGATACTGGACTATGAGCGCTCCCTGCGATAGCAAATCGCCACTCTCTCGCCCAGTTGGAAGTATGTGCTGCCTTTCAATAACTTCATGCTGAGATGTTCCGCCTCATTTAATGCAGCCCACATAATGTAACTGTAATTTGTGATACCACAGTTTGGCAATGGTGCAGAAACTTTGAAGCAGGACATACGGACATTCATGATACAGGCTGTCAGAGAAGCAAGCGTGTATCCCTGAGTACAGCATCCGTTTGCTGGATATGGTCTTGGCGACGCCACGTTTTCTGAGCAGGGAACTGGTAAGTGCCACTAGTCCTCTGTAAGCCCTGAGCACGCTTCAACAACAGATGTGGGGCGTGGCTGTGGAAACTTGTGCGTCACGAGGAAAGGGACCTTGGCTTGACCACCGAGATGGTGAGGCTGGTATAAACACATATAAAAAAAGTTCTCAGTCTCGAGGTGTGCCGTGTGCTGATGAGATGCATGACTGTTGAGGTTGAACAGTCCTTAGCGGGAAACCTGCCACACCTCAGTTGTACAAGACTTACCTAGGCGAGCGGGGTTCTGTCTAGGTGGATTTTTATTTCCCTAGCTGCTAGTAAGGCAGAGGAGGAACCCTCTAAATTTCCTCCTCTTACTCCTGGTGGAATGTGCGGGTCTCTGGCAGGTACCAATAAGCAAACTAACAACAAAATCATGTAGCCAGTCCTCCAGTCCCAGGACTTAGACAGAGCTCTTCATTCAACAGTAAGAGAATTCACGCTGCTGGTCAGATCGTGTTTTTGATTGTGATCACAAGGGGCGGGGTTTTGGAAATTTTTTTTTTTTACATTCAAAAGGATTTAGAGGCCATTGCAGGTACTATGAAATCAGTCAAGACAGACAAGGCCATGATACAGCCTCCCATATTTGCTACATCTTTTGCTTTGGCCCTTAAAAGCCTATTTCGACAGCCAACGCTTCTACATAAACAGAGTTTTCTGGTGTCAGCACTAATATCTGTGTCTGCCAGCACACTCATCAAGCCGTTGTTTCAGAGCCCATAGCTCTTCTGAGAACATCACATACAGCCATACAGCCAGTAGGCACTGTTGTTGAGCATCTGGTTCCACCAAAGGCAGAGCCAGGCAAAAATTCCAGCGCTGACTCCAGTGCTGCTGCTGTTTATCGCACAAAGCCCTCCCAAACTTAACCTTCCACTGCAGGCGAAAACAGGCGGTAGACCAGATCAGGCTATGTTGATGCCATTGGACTTGACAATTCTACAGCTTCTGCTTTATAGCTGATGGACTGCGAAGTCTACCTGGCCAACCATAATGTCCCAAGGTTGAAACTTCGTCTGTTACAGGCTCCCCATCTCGGCAGAAATACAAGGTGAATGTGACTCCCGCACTACAGTGTAACATAAATCAGTTCAGGACTCATGTGGAGGAAATGAAACTCCTGGCAGAGACTCAACCCATGTGCTTGTGTTTATCTTCCACCAAAACGATAACCAGACTGCGGCACACTCCCTATGTTTGTGTTGCCTTCCACCGAAAGGATGACTTGGCTGTGGAAAGAGGGAAGTGAGGGGTTTCTGTGTTTGTCACTAACACATTCCGCTCCTCTACTCTCTCTTTGGTTACTAACCTACAATCCATAGCCATTGCTGTTCACATGGACCACAAGATCATGGTTTACTCACTGCATTTACCTCCACAGGATAGAATAGAATTTGAGGCTCTCATGGTTCTTATTGTACACCTCCACGCCCCATTTCTCCTACTGGATTATGGGGCTTAAACTGCACTTGTCCCAGGATCGAGTCTTGGAGAATAACATGACGTCTTCAATCCTGGCAGTCCCACACACTACTTACCTGATACTGGGACGTCCTCAGCCACCGACCTGTCTTTCTGCTCTCCAGTCCTTGCAGAATCAGCACAGTGGGAAGCAATTGACGACCTTCATTCCAGCGATCACAACCCAATGTGGATCACCTAGTGGATGGACGATTGCTTGAACAGAATCACCAAAGCGGGTTGTCATCAGGGCTAACTATAAGCAACTCAGATAGCTGGCTGTGTTTGAACACCGCAGCAGCGTCCGGGAATGGATGGATCACATCACACAACTGATCCATCAAGTCAATGACTTACCCTTCCAAAGACTTAATGTCACCTTAGGAGCCAACCTGTACCTTGATAGGCTCGTGAGTGCCGTCCAGTAATCTGGGACAGATGTGCAGCTCTTCGACTGTTTAAATACGGCGCAGCAGCAGACAACCTGGCAGCTTTTCAAGTCACGAGAGCCAAGCTCACCGCGTAATTAAGAAGAGAAAGAAGAAGTTCATGGCATGCGTTCGTGGACTCTGTCAGCAGTTCCACTTTTCTGCAAAAATATGAGTATCCGTCAGGAGGGTTTCCAGTAAACATATTCATCTGCCAATAGCAGCAGTCCAAAAACACGTGTGTCTCCAAACAACACCTGGAGACGTTGCTTTGGCGTTGGCAGAGTATTTTGCAGAAAGTATTGCCAGTGCCAGCCAGGATCCAGCATTTCGTCACTACCTTGCAACTGCAGAGAGGGGCAAGCTGGACTTCAGATCCATCAATCCCGAGCCTTAGAACTTCCCTTTCTCCATGTTGGCTCTGGAATCAGTACTGCCGCGCGGAATTAGCCGAGCGGTCTTAAGCGCTGCACCCATGGACTATGCCGCTGGTCCCGGAGGAGGGTCGAGTCCTCCCTCGGGCATGGGTGTGTGTGTTTGTCCTTAGGATAATTTAGGTTAAGTAGTGTGTAAGCTTAGTGACTGATAACCTTAGCAGTTAAGTCCCATTAGATTTCACACACCTTTGAACATTTGAATCAGTACTGCTGACACTCGTTATACCGCACCCAATCATGACGAAATCCAATACTCCATGCTTTGCTATTTTCCAACGGCGTCAAAGGAAATCCTGCTCGATGTTTAATCCGATAAGGCAGACAGGCCACTTTCGTAATTCACAAAGAGAGGCGATAGTGAAGGGTCTCCTCAAACCAGGAAAGAATCACATGTGTCCCAATTGTTATCACCTCATCGAGCTGTGTCGGAAAGACCGCGGAGGGAATTGTTAACCACTCGTCTGGTCTTGTTGTTAGAGACCAGGTACCTCCGTAGCCGCTCTCAGTGTGTATTCTGGAGATTTAGGTCTATTGTCGACAGCCTGACCCTGCTAGAGGTTGCTATTCAGCAGGCTCTCATACACAAACGTCCCTGACTGGCTACCTTCTTTGAGGTCAGTAAGGCGTATGTCACTTCTTGGAGACATAGTGTTCTAAAGCAACTTCATCAACGGGGCCTTTGTAGCCACTTAACCATCTTCATACAGACCTTACTGTCTAACCGGTTTTTTGGGTCACCGGTTAGTACATGCTGTTGGATTGTTTACAGCAGGAGAATGGCGTCCTATAGGCCAGTGTTTTAAGTGTTACCCTCTTTGCCTTAGCCACAAACAGTATCACGTCTATGGTAAGGAGCCCTGTACAGTGCTCCTTATTTGGGGACAATACTGGCGTTTCCTGTTGCTCCTCCAGTGCTGCACCAGGGACTCATCAGTAGCAACTTACAGTGGAGAGATAAGGGGCGTGGTCTGCAAAGATGGGTTTTCAGTTTTGTGCATATAAGTGTGATTGTGTGTTCATTTTCATCGCTCTGGTCCACTTTCAGTTTGCTTGACTTGTTTATGAGTGCTTCATTTTTTATTCCAAATTGTCGTGGTTGGCCTGCCGCTGTGGCCGAGCAGTTCTAGGCTCTTGAGTCCGGAATCGTGCTGCTGCTATGGTCGCAGGTTCGAATCCTGCCTCGGTCTTGAGATGTGTGTGATGTCCTTTGGTAAGTTATGTTTATGTAGGTCTATGTCTAGGGGACTGTTGACCTCAGATTATAAGTCCCACAGGGCTTAGAGCCATTTGAACAATTTTATCGTAATTTCCACACTTGAGAATTCTGAAAACCAGAACCAAAACGCACTGAACAGCATGAAGTGCCTTAGACACTGGTCTTGGGAAACAAGTCAGGGCGCGTTTGCTCCAGTTTTATAAGGCTTAACTTCATTCACGTGAGTACAGATGCTTATAGGTCCAGCCTCGTACCTGGTCTCTGTGCTGAGGATGGTGAATCGCCACTTACAATCCGACAGGAACTCCTCATGGTGCAACAGGCATGTAAGTTTCTAGCACCTGCGAAATCGTCTCTGTACCATACTGTTGCTTGTCTGCCTCTGGAACGCCTTATGTACAATCATCCTTGAGCAACATATTCGTTTTGGATACGCGTGTGGCGTGTGCTAGAGCCACTTGGTGTGGAGCCAGTACAGCCCCCAACCCCAGGGCTTAAAGCATCTGCAGCCCTGGTTACTGCAGAGGTCCAGCGTAATTTTAGATTTAGTGCATTACAGAAGAAAGTGCACTGCCGTGTAAGTTTCTAATAACAGTGTTAAGGATATTTTAACTGAGCATCGCAATTCTTTAGCTGTCATTATGGATGGGGCAAAACAGGGAACTCTGTTGATTGGTTTCATGTTTTCCCCGATCGTGTCCGATTGTCTCAGACTTTACTGTCTTTGACTCGGAATTAAATGCGGTGTTGCTGACGCTAGAGCAAATGAGGCATAATTTCGGTACTCGATTCCTTGTCTGTACTGATCTCTGAGTGCCCTTCATTCTATATAAGGCTTGTACGCAGCAGATAAAGTAGTCCAGAATACGCAGGATACTCCCCTTTAGCTACAACGGCTAGAGAAGGAGGTATCTTTCCGCTATGAGCCAGAGCAAATGGGTATTGCGGGAAATGAAAGGGTGGATGTAGCAGCCAAGGAGCCACGACGCGATCCTCAGTTATTTCAGTGTGCCAACCCCCTGCATGCCATCACCTCGCGTTTGAGGTACAGAGTCTTTTGACGATGGGAATATGAGTGGCTATAAGTGACAGACAATAAGCTCCGTCGTCTAATAAATCCCACAACGCGGCCTTGACGTACCTCCCCCTCCCCCCCCCCCCCCCCAACCACGTCGGCAGCAAGCGACTGGAATAGCCCACAGCATCATGTAGCAGAGATTCTTGCTCCTAGGAGCATTGCGTGTTGCTTTCAGGTGTACAGATTACTATGCCGCACATTTTATTTGTCTGCGGTTTATTTTCTGACCAGAAGGCAGCAACAAAAAATGGTTCAAATGCCTCTGAGCAGTATGGGACTTAACTTCTAAGGTCATCAGTCCCCTAGAACTTAGAACTACTTAAACCTAACTAACCTAAGGACATCACACACACACACATACATGCCCGAGGCAGGATTCGAACCTGCGACCGTAGCGGTCGCGCGGTTCCAGACTGTAGCGCCTAGAACCGCTCGGCCACCCAGGCCTGCAGGCAGCGACAGATTTACCGTCTTGTAAGTAACGCTCAAACGAATGTGCTGAGAGTTTTAAGGATTTGTGATTTGTCCAGCTGGTTTCGAAAAATTTTTGGGGAGAAGATTTTAACATGTTAGGGGGTGACAAGCTAACCCATGTTTTTTGTTAGTTGTCAACCAGTCACATTTTCCTGTGACTTTGTTTTAGCTCATCTGTCGTTTTACTTCTGTTTTAATCCAAGGTATAGCAAGTTTCATGATATCTCCATTGTCGTATGGAGTGTGATGGTGGTGGTGGTGGTTAGTGTTTAACGTCCCGTCGACAACGAGGTCATTCGAGACGGAGCGCAAGCTCGGGTTAGGGAAGTATTGGGAAGGAAATCGGCCGTGCCCTTTCAAAGGAACCATCCCGGCATTTGCCTGTAACGATTTAGGGAAATCACGGAAAACCTAAATCAGGATGGCTGGAGACGGGATTGAACCGTCGTCCTCCCGAATGCGAGTCCAGTGTGCTAACCACTGCGCCACCTCGCTCGGTATGGCGTGTGAGATAGAGTGAGTGATTGTGTAGTTGAAAACGAGTGAAGTGGGAGTGAGAGCAAGAATGTCATTTGATATCCTTCCTCCTGACTGTGTGGCAACTAATTTCGTAATTTTCTCCACATTTGTTTTTTTAATGTATGAAAGGCGCTGATAACCTCGCCACTGAGCGCCCGTTAGCTCCAAACTCACGCAGACACACACACACACACACACACACACATACACACACACACACACACACACACACAAACACTTCTTCCCTCGTTATATGATTCTTTTCAGCAAGTAGATCAGGCGATTCAAGAAAATCGTCCACGAAGGGCAATTCTGATCAGGCAAAGAGAAATCATGTCATCTGGCATTATCCTTCATCACGACAATACTTGGCCGCACACTTCTGCTGCAACGAAGACGCTCCTGCAGTGTTTTCAATGGGGAGTGTCAGATCACCCACCGTATCGGTTTGCCGCTGGATATGGTGACAGCACATTGATACAGACAACGACCTGCAGACCGCAGCAAAGAATTGCCGGAGAGCGCAGGCGGCTGCACTCTGTGGCGAGGATATCGGAAATTTGGTACCACGCAAAGACAGTTGTCTCAGTCAGTGCGGCGAATATGTAGAGAGGTATCTAGAAGCGTAACTATTTGTAGCAAACAAAAAGTTTTTTTTTAACTGTGATTTCTATTTCGCGGGTGATCTGACTTTGAAAAAGAAAAAAAAAACAAAAAACAAAAAAACGCAAATACAGCTGCTCTGACGTAAATAGAGCGCTACTCTCATCACAGCAAACACGATATTAGCTCAATTTAAAGTTACTTCTTCTGCAAAAAAATCGTATGATAGTCATCCATACGGAATATGTTCAGAGATGGGTGAGTGGTTCGGAGATTAATTGACTAATAGGTCTCAGCACGTTACAGTATGTTTGAGGAGACATACAAGGACTGTTATATTGTCAGTATACGTAATCGTATTATCAAATAAGATCTTGAAAAAATGTATGAAGACTAGGACAGTGTTTGTACTTCATGGAATGAATGGCGTCTCTGTTCAAATGCTAATAAATGCAAGTTGTATTCTGTAACTAATGTAGATAACACGATTGTATCTAATTACAAGATTAGTAGTAAATATCTTGAGCACGTCACATTGAATATTGAGAGACAACACTAAGAAGCGATATTAAACGGAACGATCACATGAAATCTGTGTTAGGAACGGCGAATGAAGTACATACCGTAGATTCCCGACGCGTTAATACACTTCTGGAAATGGAAAAAAGAACACATTGACAGCGGTGTGTCAGACCCACCATACTTGCTCCGGACACTGCGAGAGGGCTGTACAAGCAATGATCACACGCACGGCACAGCGGACACACCAGGAACCGCGGTGTTGGCCGTCGAATGGCGCTAGCTGCGCAGCATTTGTGCACCGCCGCCGTCAGTGTCAGCCAGTTTGCCGTGGCATACGGAGCTCCATCGCAGTCTTTAACACTGGTAGCATGCCGCGACAGCGTGGACGTGAACCGTACGTGCAGTTGACGGACTTTGAGCGAGGGCGTATAGTGGGCATGCGGGAGGCCGGGTGGACGTACCGCCGAATTGCTCAACACGTGGGGCGTGAGGTCTCCACAGTACATCGATGTTGTCGCCAGTGGTCGGCGGAAGGTGCACGTGCCCGTCGACCTGGGACCGGACCGCAGCGACGCACGGATGCACGCCAAGACCGTAGGATCCTACGCAGTGCCGTAGGGGACCGCACCGCCACTTCCCAGCAAATTAGAGACACTGTTGCTCCTGGGGTATCGGCGAGGACCATTCGCAACCGTCTCCATGAAGCTGGGCTACGGTCCCGCACACCATTAGGCCGTCTTCCGCTCACGCCCCAACATCGTGCAGCCCGCCTCCAGTGGTGTCGCGACAGGCGTGAATGGAGGGATGAATGGAGACGTGTCGTCTTCAGCGATGAGAGTCGCTTCTGCCTTGGTGCCAATGATGGTCGTATGCGTGTTTGGCGCCGTGCAGGTGAGCGCCACAATCAGGACTGCATACCACCGAGGCACACAGGGCCAACACCCGGCATCATGGTGTGGGGAGCGATCTCCTACACTGGCCGTACACCACTGGTGATCGTCGAGGGGACACTGAATAGTGCACGGTACATCCAAACCGTCATCGAACCCATCGTTCTACCATTCCTAGACCGGCAAGGGAACTTGCTGTTCCAACAGGACAATGCACGTCCGCATGTATCCCGTGCCACCCAACGTGCTCTAGAAGGTGTAAGTCAACTACCCTGGCCAGCAAGATCTCCGGATCTGTCCCCCATTGAGCATGTTTGGGACTGGATGAAGCGTCGTCTCACGCGGTCTGCACGTCCTCAGTTGGACCAGCGTTCGTCCAGCACGAACGCTGGTCCAACTGAGGCGCCAGGTGGAAATGGCATGGCAAGCCGTTCCACAGGACTACATCCAGCATCTCTACGATCGTCTCCATGGGAGAATAGCAGCCTGCATTGCTGCGAAAGGTGGATATACACTGTACTAGTGCCGACATTGTGCATGCTCTGTTGCCTGTGTCTATGTGCCTGTGGTTCTGTCAGTGTGATCATGTGATGTATCTGACCCCAGGAATGTGTCAATAAAGTTTCCCCTTCCTGGGACAATGAATTCACGGTGTTCTTATTTCAATTTCCAGGAGTGTATATGAGCTGCGTGATCATCCACCTTATAACTCTCACCTTGCTACCAACTTTTTGAATCCCGATAAAAGATTATGGTGACACACACATACTGCTTCCAATTCCACGCCGCTGGCATCTAAGATATAAGGCAATAGAAAACAATCCCACGATATTCTAGGTGTCTCAGTTCCAGTGACTTTATATTGACAAATGCTTTACTGATTGCCGTATTTGTTACGGCAAATATTGCCTAGCGACTGTGATAGCGGTTCGTTTAAATGCTAAGGAAAAATCTGAGATTTCAGATGAGTTTAGTACTTACTTATAAATTTCCACCTTTATCGTAATACTGCGAGGTAATCCAACATTGCACTTCTGTTTGATATGTCACATCGTAGCAGCACGTTTATGTGCTTTAGCCGTATTTGCGGTAAGACAGGATCGATGAGTCTGAGATGTCCACAGCCCTTGGACTCTTGGTTCAGCCGGTACTGGCTTAGATAGCAGAGAAGTTCCACATATTATACTGCAGATTACACGTATAGCTTGAGGCATCCTAAGAGTATACACATAGGTCGCAAGCATTAGAACTGCCCTGAAGCTATGCTACGCACATTTACAGGGTGTAGTAAGTTTTTCGTAAGCAAAAAAAAAAGTTCATGATAATCAGAGTTATTATTGTTGGTGAAGCCGAGACAATGAATGACAAATATAATAATAAAAGTACTTCTACTGTCTTTTGCATAGCGTTCTGAAATTGAAAACATTCGTTTCCAAGCATATGTTGCTCATAAGGGCTCCAGTTGGTTGTAGCAGGAACTGAAATATATGTAACAAAAATCAATATTATTCGGGCTTTTTACGTTATAAAAAAAATCTGCATATAGTACTGAGCCAAAACAGGACCACGTCATTAATTACCTTTTGATATAGCTTTGGAACTCGGTACTGCACTGATTATGCGTGGCATGCATCGGATTGCCCTAGGTAGGTTTTCCTAGGCATATGACACCATATGGCCACACGCAGTTCACGAAGTTGCCGTAAACTATGGGCCGGTGGTTTGTCGGTACAGAACTGGCGCCTTGTAACGTCCCTGGTGTGAACTTTTTGGTTCAGATCGGGTGAGTCCACTATTACGCTCCCCAAACGGCTGTAGCACGATTCCGGCCATGTGATAGTTATCCTGCTGGAAGGTGTCACCGCCAGCGGAAAAGACATCAAGCATGGCGGGACGTCGGTGAACTGCGATAACGTTCACGTAGTCCATATCCGTCCTGATACCGTCCATCAGTAACACGCATTCCCTCGAACCCCAGTTTAATGGCCCAAATTGCATAATACTTCTACTAACTTTGAGGACAGGTTCCTTGCAGCAGAGCAAGAAAAAGTTCATATGAACATTTGTCCGAAAATACGCTGTTTTAGAGTTATTACTGAAATCTGACCTTCATCGGCTTCCCATGTAGAAACCAAAAAAGTCAGGTACCTATCGACCGTTTCCACTAATTTTATTCTAGCCGGCGTTGTGTTCCAAGGGAGACTTGTTCCTCTATCTTTAACATATCCATTGTGTGCCTGTACTACAGGTAGTGAATATTCCGTTCAAAAGTGGGAGGCTATTCATTTCGTGAGTAGGCACACATGGTTTTCTTGTACCAGACATATATCAGACGGCGTTTACAAACCTAAGACAGCAGATTCATCTAACCTTTGGTGCTGTGTATCGTTTTCTTGCCGAGACAGGATCCAGAATATCGAGGAAAACTGCTTGTTACTCGCACGTCCGACCAGAAACAGATGTTCTACGTGCTGTCGAAGAGCATGGTATCAGAGCGAGAGAAGCGGCCCTGGCATGTGATACATCTTCAAGTTCAGCGTGGACAATACCTCACGAGGAACTCGTGTATCCGTATCGACTTCAGCGTGAGCAGGGTCTTAACCCTGTTGGTCACACACCACGGAAAAAATTTGCTGATAGGTTTCTTTAAACACAGCCGACCCGTTGTTTTAATCTTCAGTTTTGTTTACAGACGAGACAGCGTTTGGAAGAGACGGAAAAACCAATTTCCACACCAATACATATGAGCTGATGGCAATCCATGTGCTATAGTACAGGCTAGACATCAGGATCAGTTTAAGAGTAATATGTAGTTTGAAATTATAGGTGACTATCTGGCAGAGCAGCACCAGCAACCTACGTCCTCTGCTATTTGATATGCCGGCCGTGGTGGCCATGCGGTTCTAGGCGCTCAGTCCGGAACCGCGCGACTGCTACGGTCGCAGGTTCGAATCCTGCCTCGGGCATGGATGTGTGTGATGTCCTTAGGTTAGTTAGGTTTAAGTAGTTCTAAGTTCTAGGGGACTGATGACCACAGATGTTAAGTCCCATAGTGCTCAGAACCATTTGAACCATTTTTTGAACTATTTATTCCAGTCTCTGTCTTCCTCTATAGTTTTTGCCCTGTAGTATCATGGAAGTCTTTCCCTGATGTATTAACGGATGACGTATCAAACTGTCTCTTCTCCTTGCCAGTGTTTTCCACCTATTCCTTTCCTCTCCGACGCTGCGCAGAATCTCGTCATTCCATACCTTATCAGACCACAAGGAGCTCTTTACAGGAGATTTATTCCTAACAACCTCCAACACCCTTCAGAATGTGTGCTCTGCAGAAACTCAGTGTTCGGACTGGTATCTACCATGGATAGGTAGAGGAGGCCCTTTTCCGAGGGCTGTCCATTCCCCCAACCTCATTCCTTTGTGTCATTATCCATGGGAGCATCTTAAGCTTTTGATGCATACATCACACCACCCAGATGCGGGAACTCTACATTGAAGTATAATGGAAGTCTGCGAAAAATTTCGAAACTTTACTTCGAAAGGGCGTGACAATCCATGATTCGACGAATGCGTGCGTATGTAGGAGCAAGTGGACATTTCGGGGATTTATTATGGATTTATGAGTTGGTGAGCTGCCGTCACGTAAATTGTAAACTTTCGTTCATAGGTCGAAAATGAAGGATTTTTTTGATACATGGTTAGATGAAACAACCTGTATAATGGCTCTTGTTTCAGCCACACATCGCCGTTACTTTCCGGCCGTACATTCGCTACTGCAGTAGCCTGCCAGTTTACTGCTTACAGTTCGGCAAGTTGTGATTTAGTGAATTGCCTAGATTGTCTATTCGTTTGTGTTTGAATGTCAGTCGACGTGCAACCCAAAGAGCACAAACTTTTCGTATTTTAAAGATTCGTAGACATTTGGGAAAGTCAGTAAGGTGGCCGCACTCATAATGCACATGAATTTACCCTTTTCAGATTAATTTTTTTCTCTTGTGGATGTGGACAAATCATCTGTGGACGCAACGAGTGCCTTCGCCGTTTGACATGTAGATGTAGATGTAGACTTGTATTTTTGTATACAGACCCTCAGCTGTCGGAGCTCCAGGCCCCAAAATCTACTCGACGTTAAAATAATTTTTGCATTTCCATTCTTCTTATTTTGAAAATAGAACAGGTACTAAGATACTAATAAAAAACTTTCTTCTCTTTATGCTAGATGTCGAGACTCGCTATAGTGTTGCGGTAAATGGGGCATCACATCTTCGCGATCAAGCAGGACTGAAGAGAAGACACAAATCTGGATGCTTCTTTTGACACTGAAATACCGGCTAAGATGTAAGTACCTTACAGCGTCCAGCTATGACTTACCATGGCTATAGTAGAGTTACTCTAAACTGGGCTGGAGGCAGAGATTCTATTGCAGGAAGAATCAATACACTTACGAGCAGCTGAATTATGTCTCCGACTCTGGTATAAAGGAAGCGCTACTGTTACCTCATGGAATAGGATACAGGTTCAATTTACTTTCTTTTTTGTTAAGAATCATATTATGGTTATCCTTACTGAATATATTCAGAGACACGTCATTATCTTATGTGATAATTGACAGATCTCGATATGATACAACGTGTCTGAGGAAGTGAAATCCGACCGTTAATATTCTTAACATACGTAATAGAATCATCAGATAGCATTTGGCAACACGGTAAGATCAGTTGCTGACCCTACTCTTGTCTATAGGAAAGTACGATGGCAGGACGATCGTAAAGAAGTCCATAAAAACTTTGACATTATTTGTCGCTCATATAATGAATGTCGTCTCTCTTCAAATGTGGATAAATGCAAGATAAATGCTACAACAAAATAAAGAACTCGGTGGATAAATGCAAGATAAAAGCTATGACGAAGATAAAGAATCCGATTGTATCTGATTAAAAGACTACTAGTGAACACCTTGAACCATTCACACTGAATGTTTAAGGGTAATATTGAGAAGCATTATGATCTGCCAACGCAGTTCCGTGCGCGTTAGCACGCTGCTTTCGGAATTCGGGGAGTCGCGCCAGCCCCTGGAGGAATACGCACAGCGGAATAGCGACGAGAGCCGATGTGCCGGCCACGCGCCACAAACGCTTGTGCGGGCGGTACGAGGGTGTCACTGTTGTGTTTCAAGGTCTTATCAAATATGAGTCACAATGGGCCTCGAATGAATTGTGTGACACATTGATACGATCTTAATGACGGTTTAGCCCTTCTGTTGGGAAGTTCTGGAAACTTTAATGATTTTTCTTGGAAGAAATCCAATGTAGTTGTCGTGAAATTCTACATTTAAGATTTCGGCTTCCAGCTCAGCGCTGTGTGGGATCCAGCTATCGCGCGGCTGAAGAGGGCACATCGAACGCCGACTCAAAACATGCCCATATATGGCAATGTCACGGGCACCAGTGACGTCACAGCCGGCAGCTAGCGCATATAAGGGCGCACCAACAGCCCATTGGCAGTCATACCACTTGACAATGGCCAAGGAGTGCTTGGCCGAAAGCTCGTTTAGTTTTAAGCAATTGACGCGGTTGGAAACGTGAGAACATTTTATTCAATGTTATCGTCGCGAGACTCTACATTCGTATATGGATGTGTATTGGTAGTCGAGATGTTGTGGTCTCTCTGTCAGCTAATGCTCTAACCTGAGTAATGTTGTATGCGCAAAAAGGGGTAGAGTAAAAGGTTGGAAAGAACAGAATAGAGTAAGTGATGGAAGTGCTCGTTGTTAGAAAAAGTTGGCACAGAACAAGAAAAGCGTATGTCTTACAGATAGGTTTTGTAATACAGCACTGTATTGTAGCGGCTCCTCAGGCAGACGTAGAATAAGAAAAGCGTATGTCTTACAGATAAGTTTTGTAATACAGCACTGTATTGTAGCGGCACCTCAGGCAGACGTAGAATAAGAAAAGCGTGTGTCTTACAGATAAGTTTTGTAATACAGCACTGTACTGCAGCGGCATCTCACGCAGCTCCGCCGTCAGCCGGGAACGCCAGCCTCGCAGTGTTACCGCACTCTAGGGCCCCGCTGAGCCGCGACCACTGCAGGCGAGGCTACGACGACGCCTCGTCCCCTGCGCGCCGTGGGTTCGGCGTCGTCTCCTCCGTCTCACCGTCTACTGGAGGTGGACATTGGATTTCTGATGTGTGGTGAACCTGAGAAATAAGTCTACTGTTGCAGTTTGAGTGTTCTCTATTTACTCCTGCTGTTACTAGAGAACCTGCATGGCTGATATGAATGAATCTTACCAACCGCCCACAGAAGTCTGCTGCTGGTTTTCCCACCGTCCAACGGCGTAGGTGCTGCCCAGCACTTGGGAGTCAAAAGACAGGCTGTATTCCGTCTAAAATACTGAGAATTACTTGAGCTTAAAATGCTCTACGCAACCAACGAGCAGTCCGTGACCCAAGCGTGACAGTCTTGTGATCACGTTACTGTGACGTCATAGACGCCGTGGATTTCATTTTATGATAGTTTTACTCTTTGACCTCAGCGGCATTTGACTGCTCTAATCGGGTTGTAACGACAAGAACAGTGCGATCAGCTCTTATCGACTCTGAAGCTTTTTCCGCTAAACTGGATATGTGGTTTCAGATGTGAAGGATGAAATCTTAGTTATTGTGCACATACCTTACGGTATGGAGAATTCACGGAGAAAGTTGTTGGTGATTTGGGGTGCGAACAAAATGAAAAAGCTGTATTTAATGTACATGGCCTTCACCTCTTGCAACTTCTTGAGTTAACGCGCGATTAACATGCGTTGCTATACAGCTCGCAGTATTGGAGCCGGAGGCTGTGATAGAAACCGCCACTTGTGTCTTAGGCAATGAGTCATGTACACCTGCTACTACGGCAGCGTGAGAACGGCTCCTCTGTCACTTCTTAGCGCACCTATAAGAACCTAAATAAATGATATTAAATTTTATTCAGTCATTTTCAAAATCGGTTTGGTACCTTTTGACATTCAGGAGAAGATTGTATCCAGATTTCAGCTTTATAACTATCATAGTTTCAAAGATAGAAAAAATCGCTAAAAAGGTCAAAATCCGACACTTAGGAAACTAAATTCAGTTAGGAAATCATAATAGTTTTTCTTTTGGTATAATTGGAAAACATAAGCAGAGCTCTCAGTGTGTACGTGGAATAATCGTCAGATTGTAATGTTGCATTATATAACGTCTTGAGTAACCGGCAAGGGTTACCCAAACCTGTCGTGCGAAATTGATCTGAATGAAATTACCCACTTTGCTGATGACGTATGTCTACGTGTGATTGCTATTGTAACAGAGCAGCCCCAAAGTCAGCTTGATTATTATCTGTATCTAAAGGGTATTTCCAGATTTACTGCCTTTTTGTTGTCGTTTATTAAACACTACTTTAATATTTCTATATCAGAATGACGTAGAGGCGTCTGTGTGTAAGGATTGGTGTAGGCCAGTTTTGGCGCAAGTATGATCATGAGCGAGCATTCTGATTGGCAGCTAGTATGGTTAGCCAATCGTAATTGAGACGGTTCCCGCTCGTTACCTGATAGTTATACTGGGAGTGAGGCCACAACAGGAGAGTCTCTCGCTAGCTTTGAACGCGGTCGGTCATGTTACCATTACGAGTAAAAATAACGTGTAAAATGAAGGAATACTGAGTTCCTCGCGTTTGACATGTGTCCTGACGAACGCTGATGTAGTTACAGACAGTTCTATGAAGTTTGGAAGTTTTAGAACTGTATTGTTGGAATGATATTCGCGTGTGAAAATTTCGCCTCCGTAGTATTCGCGTGGCATGTTTCACTATTCAGCTACTGAGCATTTTTACCGAGCAGTGTCTTTTATGAAATCCACCAGAAGGACCGAATGTAATAACTGATGTTAGTGGTGGAATTAATGACTGTGGAAACGTTGTTTAACTCGGGTCGAATCTGGGCAGATTTCTGGCTGCTGTGCGTGCGAATATGACAAAAATAACCAATAGTTTAAATGTGAACTGAATAGTGCCGTTTCTTCGGTTATAAGAGCAAATAAACATTTTTGTGAGGAAATATCGGACATTATTTTCCAAAAGCCAATCCATTAACTTACCGCCCGATAAATTTGTTATTGACAGTTTTTCTAGAGAATTTTATTTCATTACTAGAGTTGCGCTGCCTCAGTTGTTGTAGATATTAGATGGTGTTTTTTATCAACGCTACACTCAGGAGAATCTTACAAACATCGAGCAGATGACATAGTAATAACCATTCCTGCCGTAGAGAAACAACTGAAAGAAACGAAAACAAACAAGTCTCCAAGTCCGGATAGAATATCAGTTCGAGTTTAGAACGAGTGCTCTACAGAACTGGCCGCTTATTTAACTTGCATTTTTCGCGAATCTCTCACCCAGTCCAAGTCCCCGGCGACGGGAAAAAGCGCAGGTGACTCCTGTATATAAAAAGGATCAGAGAACAGATCCGCAAAATTACAGACCTATAGCCCGAATATCAGTTTGCTGCAGAATCCTTGAACATATTCTCAATTCATATATAATAAATTTTCTTGAGAGCGAAAACCTTATGTCCACGACTCAGCATGGTTTTAGAAAGCATTGCATGTGTGAAACTCAGCTTACTCTTTACTCGCATGATATGCTGCAAACTATGGATGAAAGAAAACATGCAGATTCCATATTTCTAGATTGCCGGAAGTATTTTTATGGTGTATTGCAGACTGTTAAAGAAGCTACGAGCATATGGGATAGGTTCACAGATATGTGATTACCTCGAACTCTTCTCAAGCAATTGAACACAGTGTGTTGTCCTCGGCGGCGAGTGTTCATCTAAGACAAGAGTATTGTCAGGAGTGCCTCAGGGATGTATGATAAGACCACTGCAGTTTTCTGTATATATAAATGATCTGATCGACAGGGTGAACTACTGCCTGCGGGTGTGTGCTGATGATGCTGCGGTGTATGGTAAGGTGTCGAAGACGAATGTCTGTACGATGATACAAGATGACGTAGAAAAAATTTCTTGTTGTTGTGATGAATGGCAGCTGGCTCTATATCTAGACAAATGTAAATTGATGCGGATGAACAGGATAAACAAACCCGTAATTTCGGATATAGCATTAGTAGTGTCCTGCTTGACGCAGTCAAGTAGTGTAAATATCTTGGCGTAACGTTGCAAAGCGATACAAAATGGAACGAGCATTTGAGGACTGTAGGGAAGGCGAATGGTTGACTCCTGTTTATTGAGAGAATTTTAGGAAAGTGTGGTTCATATATAAAGGAGACCGCGTATAGGACCCTAGTGTGGTCTGCTAGTTTTGTTACAGGAAGATTCGAACAACAGGCAAGTATTTCGGAGATGCTTCGGAAACTCAAATGGGAATCCTGGGAGGGAAGGCGACTTTCTTCTCGAGGAACGCTACTGAGAAAATTTATTTAGAGAACCGGTATTTGAAAGTGACCGCAGAAGGCTCCTGCTGTTGTCAAAATACATTTCGCTTAAGGAACGCGAAGACAACATACGAGAAATTAGGGCTCTTATGGAGGAATACAGATAATCATTTCTCCCTCGGTCTATCAGCGAATGGAACAGGAAAAGAAATGATTAGTGATGGTACATGGTACCCTTCACGGCGTCCTTTAAGGTGGCTTGCAGAGTATATGTGGTGTCACCGCCAGACACCACACTTGCTAGGTGGTAGCTTTAAATCGGCCGCGGTCCATTAGTACATGTCGGACCCGAGTGTCGCCACTGTCAGTGATCGCAGACCGAGCGCCACCACACGGCAGGTCTCGAGAGACTTACTAGCACTCGCCCCAGTTGTACGGACGACTTAGCTAGCGATGCAACACTGACGAAGCCTCGTTTATTTGCAGAGAAGATAGTTAGAATAGCCTTCAGCTAAGTCAATGGCTACGACCTAGCAAGGCGCCATAGCAATTGATAGTTATAGTATGAAGCATGTCTCATCAAGAACGATGTATACAAATGATGGATTAAAGATAAGTATTCCAGCAGCTACGTACTTTTCTTTATAGCATTCATTACGTATGTAAGTAGGCTGTTTAGGTTTTTTATTGGTAACGCCACCTCTGTATGAAAATCACTGGCTGTGCTGTGTGCAGTCTGTGGCTGCTTTGCATTGTTGTAATACTCGCCATTGTAGTGTTAGGCAGCTGGATGTGAACAGCGCGTAGCGTTGGGCAGTTGGAGGTGTGAGGTATGTTTATGATTAATAGGCTGAGGCTATATGAGTTATTTGATTATGCTTCATATTTATAATGGCGAAATATTGATGAGTGTCGATGGATACGTATATGTGTAATAAGGTAAGGAGTAATGAATAGTGGGTAGGGATTCTTGACTTGTGAAAAAGGATGTTGGAAACCAAGAATCGTACTTTAAGAGTTATGACATGTGTGAATCATGTGTGAATGTATCACAATGCCACTGAAAATTTTTTGGACACTGTTATATTCATAGGATTTTGTTTCTACAGATTTGCAACGCTAATTCTTGACCTGTGAAATATTTTTGTGTGAGACTGTCACTGTAGCGGAAACTGCTGTCGTAAATATTTCCGTACGAAAGTTAAGTGACCACCTGCACATAATGCGTCATGGGCACCCTGGTGTGTCAGACGCCTGGAGAACAAGCCATTAGTGTGAGTGCCTCGTCAGAAGCACAGGTAGAAAAAAAAAGAAAGGGAAGGCCATTGTCCATGCTACTGACATCTCCTTGTTGAAAGCATACTGTGGAGCTCGTAATTTATGATATTTACTGAAATGCCTAATGAAACGATGAGAAACATTTCACAGCTATTGTCTTGCTAGTTAAGAAAAATGCCATATGGCTTGCTTTATGTATTTATTTACACATTTTGTTTAATATCAAGTTTCTAGCTGCACTGCAGCATTGGTTAAAATAAAATTTAATATATGTACTAATATAAATATTTTATGCCTACAGATCCAGTAAATAATTTTATGATCTATCCAAAACAAATGAGGGAGCACAAAAAGACATTTCCCTTCACAGGAATTGCATAAATAATTTTTTTACGATTTGGTAACTTATCTACTAGCGTAAGTTTTTGTGATGCATCACTCTAATGTTAAGATGTGACATAGGTATTAGACATGGCCATTTTAGTGTAATATTTTTTCTGCTTGCGCTATGTCATGTTTAGGTATAAGTTGCTGCTGTTTGCCAGGCATAGTGTTATTGAATTTGACTTTTGCTCATTTATGCTGCTAGCTTTGCCAATTTGCATTTTTTGCATTGCTGTTTGTGTTGATTTGTTATGTGATGCTGCATTGCCTCGTCCCTTAGTTTAGCATCTGAGCTCAGTAGATTTAAGTTAGCTTAAGAGGGGGTAGCCTCTAAGAGAATGAGTTGCGATGAATTGGAAGAAATGCATTGAGAAAACAGGTTTAGGTAGGATTTTCTTGGAAATAAATGTTGAGGTAAGAAATGTGTGAACATATAAATACAGAAAGCATGCTTAGATAGAATTTTTTTGGTGGAAACAAAGGATGAAATAAGAGGAAAGATATATGAAGTTTTGGGTTGGACTGCAGTACCAAATGTTACACTGAAAACGAACCCTGTCCTTTCCTATTGGTGTTATCCCACTATGTGTTTGTGTACCCTTGAGTATTTGTTTTCTTCCTGTCTCTGTGTAGTTTCATAGAATTTTTTCTTCTTTTAATATTAAGCTACATTCACTATGATGAGGAATACTGTTATCCTCGAATATAATTGGCATTAATAATATGTTATTTACTTTGTAAAGATGTTAGACATTATTAATTCTGTTCTGTTCAATGCTCATGTGTGAAGTTGATGTTTCAAAAGTTATTGTGATCCTTTATGTATGTACTCATGTCATAATTCCACTGATGTATATGTTTATTTCTATTCTTTTGTAAAGCCTGTGTTACTACAAATGTTATCTGTATTGTTATGTTCTTTAATGATGTATTTTATATGTTTATTTCTATTCTTTTGTAAAGCCTGTGTTACTACAAATGTTATCTGTATTGTTATGTTCTTTAATGATGTATTTTGTACCTTTGTAATTGTATTTTCATGTTGTAAATTTATAATTGTACAGACACCAGTTCTTCAAATTAAGTTACATTTCACTGCACACGTTTCTGTTGGTCATAGTATATGGACAATATGTGAGAAGTAGGGACTGTTCGTGTTTGCACGTGTGTTAATAATTCTGCAAGGGACTGGATAACAGCATTGCTGGTTCTAAGGACAATTCCAAAAACGTTGTGAGTGCACAAGTGGTGGTTTATGGACTTGCTATATTCTCTGCAAGACTCTTCGATGGTGATTGTGCACCTGCACAGTCGCAACAGATGGCTGCTGGCCATTTCTACAAGGACTACAGTGGGTCTACACCTTTGCTGACTCACCAGTACCATTATTTCTACAAGGCCTGCAGTGGGTCTGCACCTCTGGTGGCCCACCAATACCGTAATCTCTACCAGGACTACAGTGGGTCTGTTCTGTGATGACCTACCTACCAATATTCTTCAAAACTTCGACTGACTCTGCGGTGGGTTTGCTCTGTTGTGGCCCATTACCTGTCTGTATGTCGAGAGTCAGCACTGTCTTTCCGTTGGAAGGACAACACTACTTCTTCAAGACTGCATGGAAATCCACTACTTCTGTGTGCATTTTCTGTTACTGCTCAGACTTTGAGAAAAACACTGTTTTTTTACTGTGATGAATCAGGACTATCTTTATAGACTGTGAGAAAATTTTAGCTTTTGACCAACATTGTATCAATAAGTGTGTGCATTTGATATCTTTGTTATTGTAATTGTGGAAAAAATTTTAACAAATATATATTGGCCAATGCCCAAAAAACTTTGTAAAATTTTTTGTGGGGAGCATGGGGGCTATGTAAGTAGGCTGTTTAGGTTTTTTATTGGTAACGCCACCTCTGTATGAAAATCACTGGCTGTGCTGTGTGCAGTCTGTGGCTGCTTTGCATTGTTGTAATACTCGCCATTGTAGTGTTAGGCAGCTGGATGTGAACAGCGCGTAGCGTTGGGCAGTTGGAGGTGAGCCGCCAGCAGTGGTGGATGTGGGGAGAGAGATGGCGGAGTTTTGTAATTTGTCATGAACTGCTATATTTATATATGATGATATCAAGGTAAATACATTGTTTGTTCTCTATTAATATCTTTCATTTGCTAACCATCCCTATCAGTAGTTAGTGCCTTCCATAGTTTGAATCTTTTATTTAGCTGGCAGTAGTGGCGCTCGCTGTATTGCAGTAGCTTGAGCAGCGAAGATTTTTGTGAGGTAAGTGATTTGTGAAAGGTATAGTTTAATGTTAGTCAGGGCCATTCTTTTGTGGGGAATTTTGAAAGTCAGATTGCGTTGCGCTAACAAAATATTGTGTGTCAGGTTAAGCACAGTCATGTAGAATTATTCTAAGGGGACGTTTCACGTATCCTGTTTCAGACCTCACGCCATCCTGCGTGAGCTTAGAGCGTGCATTTCGGCTTCCTCTCATTGTGTCTAGGCTGTCTTGTCTAGACACAACAGTATATTTATAGATGCAGATGTAGGTATCTCTTTCATGCCGATTCCAGTTAGTTCTTCTATCATGTCATCAGGCAATTCCTTCTTACAAAGGTCTTCAGTGTAATCTTTCCAACTTCCGCTCTCTCTCTCTCTCTCTCTCTCTCTTTACGTTTAACAGTAGAGTTCCTATTGCACCCACACCACAGGAGTGCGCGAAACTGGAGAGCAGGAAACGCATAAACATTTTCGGCATCGGGTCACATCCAGATTTCGTCGAATGGTTCTGAACTATCGATAGTGGTTCCACCTTCTAAATAAAGGCAAATACGGCAGTCACGCAACATTCCTAAGGGATGCGAACGAGGTCAGTGAGATTGCAGGCCCGCGATGGCCCCAGAAAAGAGTTGAATTATCAGGGGGTGGGTGACGCTGAAAAGAGTTGAATTATCCGAGGATTGCTGTCAGCAGTGTCAAAAGGTTGTCAGGAACATCGTTCTGTCGCACAAGGAACTGCGAACTGTCGTTTTCGTCGCGAAATGTATGAGAATCAACGCCCCAAGGGAAGGTGTGGTTTCATTGACGTCTTTATGCTATTCCCCTGAGGCCTTTTCGTGTCATTTCTGAGCTGCGGTGTGTGTGAAATGTTTTAGTCGTTCATCCATAGAAACATGCGTGATTGCAACGCTGGTCGTTGCGGTTCTGACCTCCATCGCTGAGACATCAAGGGAAGGGCGAAATGAGGGTAACGGGTGGTATGATTATGTTCCCATCCCATGGCACGTCCTCTGTGGTACTGGTCAGAAATTTGGTGTCCATGTGATATCATCGCTTACATTCACATGAACTTCTGAACTCTGGTCTTTTTTCCCATGTGCCGACGACACCTTGCCGTGTGAAGCGTCGCCAAGCCAAACTTGAAACCTCTGCTTCTTAATCGAGGACAATTACGATTTTCGAAAAAGCGACCCTTTGACTGTGTCGCGCAGTATAGATGAAGCGAGAGAAGTCTGGGATCTGCTGCAGTGTAAACGCAGCTTGAAGTACTTATAGAATTACAAATATATTATTTAATATTTGCGGAACTGATAAGAAATTGCTTTCAGAAGCTTTAAACAGTTTTGGAAGATAACTATTAACAGCCGTCAAGTAATGTGTAAAACGCATGTTTGACCATCAGCTGCTTTTTTACTTAAAAGCCAAATTTCTACCCGTTTCTCTCACAGACCACCTTCACGGATTAGGATTAAAACAGTTTATACCACAACATAATGCGTGTCATTGCTAAAGTAATGGAAACGTCTCATATGTACAGCATGAATTCCAGTATAACGCACAGGACTTTTGAAGGTAAACACACTACTAACATTCGTAATCGATATCTGCTTTGTTGTTCAACTCTCTGATGTCCTTACTGATTCTGATTCTCCAAAAATCCCTATCATTCACTGGCCCGTAGATTTTCCTAAGTATCTTCCATTCCCATCTCTGCAACAGCTCATCGTTTTGTGTCATAGTCCAGGTCTCCGAACCATACATCACCACAGGTCTAACTACAGTACGATATACCGTCAGCTTCAGATTCCTACTAAGGCTCCTTGTTTTAAACACTTTAACCAGTGCAAAGCAGCTCCTGTTACCAGCTGCACTCCTTGCATGTATTTCTTCTCTCATATCATTATTCTCAGTTACCAGAGAGCCAAGATATTTAAAGCTCCCACAGCGTTCATATTCTTTTCCGTTCAAAGTCATGCTTCTTTCTCCTTCACTGTGTCTTTTCCTAGATGTTAACATATACTTGGTCTTAGATTGATTAATGGTCAGCCCCATCTCCGCACCATACCTTTCTGCTGTTTCAAGCTATTCTTCCAGGTCCTGTTTCCTCGTGGATAACAAATCAATATCATTCGCATGTGTCTATGTTTTTTTTTAGTGTTGATTCTGGTTTTTAGCCTCCGATTTTAAACTGAGTTTTTAATGTGTTCTCGGTGGTTGGCTTTTCCTTTTTTCTCTATGGTCGGCCAACCACCGTCACACACTGTGTGTTTTAATTTGTTTTGTCTGATCTCTGTCGGAATATTTCTTGTCCTGTGTCGTCTGCCGTCTTTCCTGTTGTTCGTTTTTTATTCTCTTTTGGTGGTTTTAGTTTTTTTTGGAAAAAGGGACCGATGACCGTAGCAGTCTGGTCCCTTTAATCCCACAAACCAACCAACCAACCGCGTGTGCAAGCTCCTAAGTCACTCTATTTAACAGTGGTCCCCCAGGGTTGTTGCTTTAAAAACAAAAAAGCTCCGGCAGAAGACAATATTACAGCAGGAACGATAAAATATGGTGGAGAAAAACTAGTAAGAATTTTGCATGAGATTATAGTGGAAATATGTCGCAAAGAAACCATGCCAAAACAGTGGAGTACAGCAATACTCTGCTCTATACATAAGAAACATGACAAAGCTGACTGTGGGAATTATGGAGCAATAGCACTACTCTGTATAGTATACAAAGTATTAGGAAAAATCATTGCTGGGCAGTTAAGAACATACGTAGAAGAGTATCTAGGAGACATGCAGTGTGGTTTCTGAACAAATAGATTCACTACAGACCATGATTTTTCGCTATCAGACAGATCTTTGAAAAATGTTATGAGTGCACATCGATGTCCACCAGCTGTTCATTGACTGATGACAGTATCAAAAGGGATCAACTTTGGAAGGAAATGCAAGAGGCAGGAGTCCCTAACAAACTGATAAGATTGGTTAAAATGACTTTGAGAAGAGCAGTGTGCAAAGTAAAGATCGAGGGCACTTTATCAAAGCCATTTGAACTTAGCCAAGGACTGCGGCAAGTTGATGTGCTCTCAGTATTCTGTTTAATGTCGCATTCGAGTGTGTAATGCGAAAGACATAAGGCAACAACCCTGGGAATTCGATACAAAGAAGTGTTAATGTTACCCAGATGTGCATCAATGTTGAATGTTGAGCACCATTTTGTAAAAAAATAAACTGGTACTGAGTTGTACAAAGAAAAGATAGATAGCAAATCGATGCGAATATGTATGGAAATTAAATAAAAGGTAATTAAATCGATCACAAATACATTATGAACTCAATTTTGAAGAAGTTAATTATGCTAAGTGCCTACAGGAACTTTGGACGTTTGGTTTATGATGACAGCTGGTGGATGTGCAAGCACGGTCGAGGGCATTTAGAAGTGTTTTCCTGTTATTAATACAAATCTGCTAACGGCTACTCGTCATATGATCAAATGTGAACTTAGTCGCATAGAATTAGTATCCGAGGATCTTATACAAGTTCCCATTTATGAACAGTAAAAGTTTTACAAGCGGCTGGAGGATATCAGCAGTTGCTTCTGGTCTACGGGGTCAACGAGACTTCAGTTCTACAGAATTAATATACTTTATAGGTTAAAATCTTATCGCCGGACATTTTTTGACGAAGACAAAATGATATATGTTCATCTTCTGTAAGACGGTGGAGGTACAATAAGAACAGCAATTCGTGCTCTAGTACTGAGACTTTCAAGCATTAACGAAAGGGTTTTTGCTTATTTACGACACGAACTTTCTTAGCATTTAGCAGTAGAGACAGTTTCAGACGTTGGTGTATCTCTATTAGCTTCAAGTTAAGATTGCTTCAATTTTAATTGTTTGCTTTTCACGATTAATTACACCTTCAGTGCAATATATCCGCACATACATACAACAACAAACACAAACATAATAATGGATACATTCTAATAATTAATTTTACCCTACACAATGCTGTCTCTCATCACCATAAATGTTTCTACTAAAAAACAAAATAATAATAATAATATCTCTAGTAAACAGCTATTTTGCATCTGGGATGTGATACATCCACTAGTACGTATTTTGGTGTGTAGAGTCCGAATATACCTTTCAAAATGTTCTAACACGTACCGTTTTTGAGTTTTTAAAGTTTTTTTCGTGATCAATATTCCGCTTTTTGCTGTTCTTCTGTTTTGATGTTTAATTGTTTCGATTTACAGAGGAGAGCTAGAAGATCTACAAATCGTCAGTAAATGATTTTTGTGGTAATCCAGTGGTGTGAAAGAGATCCTCAGAGAGTCTTTTCTGTGAAAGATAGTGCAAACTACTTGTGTTTAAAACTTACTCTAACAAAAATGGCAACTAGTAAATCTCGTTGCTGTCTAAACCAACTCGACAACTTTTGTTATGTGTGTGGGAAATTCACTCCAAAAGCTCAAAGAAAACCAACCATTGATTGGGTTGAGAAGGCATATAAATTGTATTTTGATTGTCCTGTTGTGCACCTCATAGTGCTTGCGTAACCTGTACTGCAACCTTAACCGCGTGGCTGATAGGAAAACGCCGAGCCACGGCATTCACTGCTCCGATTGTGTGGTGTGAGATTGCAGGCCATTTTTCAGACTGTTACTTCTGACTTACAAATATTTAGGAACATTCAAGCAAAACTAGACATAAAAGAAAGTATCCAAATGTATCTTCAGTGCATTTGTCTGTGCGTCATGATGAGTGGTTGCCAGTTTATGTCTGTAACTTGAAAGCCACTGAATCAGACACCATGCCAAGTGAATCACAAAGTACTGAACATATAGAAGAGTACTGCCCTCATTATCATGACACTTCGCCTCAGCTCTTTCAATAAAAGGAACTGAACGATATGGTTCGCGATATAAAACTTTCGAAACAGTAAGCTGAACTCTTGGGGTCGAGACTGCAACAACGGAACCTTCTAGCTACAGGGACAAAAATTTCCTGTTTCAGGTCAAGAGGTGCTTCCTTCTCTCAATATTTCGATACGCAGAATTCAATGTGTATATGTAGAGATGTCAATGCTCTGATGATGCAGCTAGGTGTACAACATAATCCTCAGGAGTGGCGACTATTTATTGACTCGAGTAAAACCAACTGTACTACTGCATAATGGCAATGTATTTCCATCGGTACCTTTGCTCACGCAGTACGCATGGAAGAAACTTGTGAAACCATGGCTTTGCTGCTAGAGGCAATCAAATATAAGGATCATGAATGGAAGCTTTGCTGTGATTTAAAAGCCCCTGCACTCCTTACAGGTTTACAGGCTGAATTCACAAAATACTGCTGCTTTTTCTGATTTTGGGACAGCCGTGACACCACGAACCACTTTACAGTAAAGGAATGCCTATAAGGAAACTAAATGTTCCTCAAAACGTAAATGTGAACAGTACCCCATTGGTTGAGCCCGATAAAATCATTCTGCCTCCCATTCATATCAAGTTGGGCCTTATCAGGAACATTGTAAAAGCTCTGAATAAAGAAGATGAGGCCTTCAATCGCTTAAAAGACTAGTTTCCCAAATTAAATAAGGCAAAGCTGAAAGAGGGTATATTTGTTGAACCACAAATACGAAAATTGTTGAAAGATCCTACCTATGATACCAAACTCACAGATATCCAGTTAGCTGCTTGGTCTTCTTTTAAAGCAATTGTGAAGAGCTTTTTGGGTAACAGAAAAGACAAAAACTATGTTACCATTGTGAATGATCTGTTGGTCAAGTATAAGAATATGGGGTGTAGAATATAGCTTAAAATCCACTTGTTACATTCTCACCCTGATTTCTTCCCGTAAAATTTGGGAGCCCTAAGCGATGAGCATGGTGAATGCAAAACCAAGACATTCTTACCGTGGAATACCTTTACCAAGGTCGCTGGAACCCTTCGATGATGGGTGACTACTGCTGGGGTCTTGTTAGGAAGAGTGATGAAACGGCAAACAAAAGAAGAGTTCCGTCGCCACAGTTTTCCAAAAACAAAAGACCATTAAAGGTGAAAATATCTTCTGAACTAATTTACAACTTTTATTGACATCATGCCCATATATACATACAAAATTGCACTGATTTAAAACGTTCTGAATGTGTATTTTTGTTTGACTTAATTGTGTCAATTTTCGCTATTACCTTTTTTTATTCGGCTGTGTATCTAGGAAATGTGATGTAATAGCGAAAAACTGATTTTACCAGTGTATTCAACACCCCAAAATTACGTAAATCCACATATTTACAAAACCGATGCAGAGAAAAAGTTTAAATTTGTTAACTAGTGAAGTAATAAAAACTATTAAAAATCTCCACACCTACAACTAGATCTATGTGTACTGCTGTTATGATAACTTCAGTTTTTGTCTGTCATGTACCACATTAATGCTACCGAATTTGGTTCTCTTTCAGTTATTAGTTTCCGTGTTATAACGTGTTAAATAGGGAAAATTTAAGTATAACCACCCGGTATATAGTAAAAACGAAGAGACCCGTGCAAACTTTCCCCCTTTTATTGTTATAAATAATGACACTATTTGGAATAACGGTAGTTGTTGGGATAAGGGTAGTTGTGGGAACGAAGGGAGAACATCTTTAAAAATGAACCTAACGACGTGAAATAATAATCATGAATCTATGATACATCCTTGTCCTGAGATCTCCGTACACGTAGTTTTGAACAAAAGACAAGTACAGTTAGCACTTTAGGCCGTGCAAGCAATCTGTAAATCACAATTAAAGGAACCAGTGACAAAAATGTTTTTAATTTCGAAAGTATATTCGTTTAGAGAAGTCAGCTTGTACAACAGGATGAGAAAATTGACTTCCACTGTGGTCACAGTTATTATCTATGACAATGCTGTATACAGATTACCCGTTTAATATGAAAAGAGAGTCTCTTATTCCTGACTAATAAGTTAGCTTTGTAAAATATAGGTATGAAGCTGGGATCCTTGATGCCCTTTTGATTATGATAGTTAAGTCTCTTTTATTAAAATTTTCCACAAACAATAAGTTGTAGATAAATATCGGTATGCAGTGTCAGAAGCCAGTTAAAACACATCTCTAACGATACCTCATTCATCCCTGGACGATTAGTATGTGTTTATAAAAAGGGACGTTGACTTGAGAAATAATATATATGATCTATTAAAATATACCATTGAAACTGGGACATTCTCTTATGGACAACCGGTAGTGGCTTTAACAATTCGAGAACTCTTGTTTTGTTTAACTATGCACAGTATGTAGTTTCTAGCCGATTTTCGCTTTAAATTGCTTTTCTGGTGCTATTTTAAGAGGCTACTTGCTCGTGATGAAACAAAACGTGGCGTTACCTTCCACGAGCCTGGCAGGTCACGTTGCCGCAGTCGGGTCAGCATCGATCAACTTGCCAACCTCCGGTGCTGCCGGCGCCGGGGTTATGGAGAGCTGGGAACTCGAGCGTTGCGAGCGATGAGAAAAGAAATATGTTTGGAAGGGAGGGAAAAATACTCCATATCAGGCGGCACACGACATCAGAGGGAGAATTCGATTTAAACATTTAATTTACCACCTTTCAAAAGATGACAAGCAAGCTGGCGGTGGCGCGGAAACAGAGGAAGCAGGGTAATTACGTCTGCGGTAGCCAAGTTTCCCCTCCGCGCCAGAGGCGGACACGGCTGACTTGACAGCCCGGTCTAACTTCTCGTTCCGGCGGCCGCGCACGAAAACGTGCAACGCAGTAAAAGAATGCGCTGCACTGCGTAGTTCCGCAGGCGGCTCGTTTGCTCCTCTTTCTGGATTTTGCACGGATGTTCTCTTCAGTGCGTCTTGCAAATACTAATTCTACATATTTCTATTACACAGTTTTTCTGTAAACCATATGAAACCTTTAATAAAATTAAAGAATACATCATCAGGGTTATTCATTTCCAGCACAAACTTCCAGCGGAAAAACATACATAAAGGAACCTGGGTGTCACCAGATGGGAGGACTATAAATCAAATAGACCGTGTTGCCATTGATCTCAGAGCCAAGTGGTGAGTGTTAGACGTTAAGGCAGTGCGGGATGCCGAAGGTGGGAGTGATCATTGCCTGGTCAGAGGCCTTTTAAACATACATTGTATAGGAAGAACGGGGCCTAAGTTAAAAAGAGTGGAAAAGTACCATTTGGAGAAACTAAAAGATGGTGCAACGAAGACCGAATACGAGGTACAACTTAGTAAACGCTTTGAAGCACTCAGTGGGAAACATCCAGAGCTCATTTAGGGATACAGCAAAGGAGACACTCATGGGGAACACAGTGGGCAAGAAGGTCTGGTTTGGAAAGGAATGTGCAGATGCCCTGGAAAGGAGGAAGGAAGCCAGGAGGAAGTGGCTGAAGGGGACAAATCTGGCACAGGGCAAAGCACAATTTGAGAAGGTCCGAAATACTGTACAAGCAACTCTGAGAAGGGCAAAGAGGAAATACTTAAGGGATATCATCATTGAAGCAGAAACATATTTCAGAGGACAAAAGACTAGGGAAATGTTTCTGGAAGTAAAGTACCTCTGCAAAGGTCACCAGGCCAAGCAGAAATTTGTCAAAGATTCCCATGATAAGATCCTGACGAACGATAGCGACATAGCTGACTGATGGAAAGAGTAGGCCTACTTTCGACAGCTGCTAAATTGTGATGAACCTGAACTGCGGTTTGATTTCCAGTAACCAATTACTGCCGATGAGATTTTCCCCCACCTACCCTGGATGAGATAAAAACCAGAATCAGGCACCTTAAGCACAATGAGAGTCCAGGTGAAGACGGAATACAGGCTGAAATGATCCTGGCAGGAGGAGAGAAACTTGCAGAAAGAATACACCGACTGATACAGGCAATATGGACCAAATAAGAACTACCAGCAGAATGGAAAAAAAGCTCTGATTTGTCCAATATATAAGAAGAGCGACAAACTGAAATGTGACAAGTATCGAGGAATCGCCCTGCTTAACGTCTGCTATAAGATCCTGTCCAATTGCCTCGTACACAGAATTCATCCAGTGGCAGAATTGGTGATGGGAGCGTACCAGGGGGTTTCCGGCCAGTATGGTCAACAGTACATCACTTCTTCAGTCTCCGGCAGCTCACTGAGAAACTGGGTGAATATGGTAAAGATATTCATATTTTATTCGTTGATTTTAAGAAGGCCTATGATTGCGTACATCGCAAGAGCCTGCTCAGCTGTTTAAGGGAGTTTCGCACGGCAGAGAAACTTATCAATCTGATAAAAATCTGTCTGAGCGAAACACATGCAAAGGTGAAGATGAGAAATCGTGTAACTGAGGAATATGAGATTGTGAGAAGACTCAGGCAAATTGATGGGTTGTCCCCTGTCCTGTTCAACTCTGCCCTCGAGGAGATCGTACGCGAGACCTTCCAAGAGAACGAAGGGATTGAAATCGAAGGAAAGAGACTGGCATACTTAGCTTGAGCAGACGGCATCTGTTTACTCTCTAGGTCTAAAAGAGTTGGAGCAAATGACCAAAGCACCAAAGGAGGCTGCCAGCACATTTGGGCTAAACATAAAAGAAGTCCAGACAGAGTATCTCGTTACGACGCTTGGTCAAAGTCATCTACAATCACCGGAGGTGGGAAACGAGTCCTACAAGAGAGTACATGAATTCAAATACCTAGGGCACTTTTCACTGAGAACTCGTCATTTGAAGTAGAGATCAATGCCAGAATACGAGCAGGAAACCAATCTTACCTCAGCCTAGCACAACTATTTCAGTCCAGATATCTCTTCAGACAGTTCAAGATTCGACTGTACAAAATCCTGATCCAGCCTGTTGTTCTATATGGCTGTGAGACATGGAATATCTGGAAACAGGACTTCCATAAGCTCCTCGTTTTTGAGAGAAAAGTGCTTCGGGAGATCTGGATGCAGGCACAGGTAAATGGAGGATCAGATACAACGAAGAGCTTGAGGAACTATACCAGCAGCCCAACATAGCAGGAACTGTCAAAGCCAAACGAATGCGATGGGCCAGCCATGTGGCTCGGATGGAAGATCACAGATGGCCTCAGAAGCTCCTGGATTTCACACCTACAGAAAAGAGACCCCAGGGAGACCCAAGAAGCGTTGGAGAAATGGCTTCGATCTAGATTTAAACCAAGCATCAGTAGATGTGGACGGATGGCGTAGAGCAGCAATGGATAGAATTCAGTGGAAGAGGAAACATTTTGAAGTGTGCGGTCCACTGGGCCTGATCACGTAGAAGAAGAAGAAATAATACGTCAGGAGTCAATTAAAACACATTGACATACACTAAAGTGACAGAAGTCCTGGTATAGCGATACACATGTATACAGATGGCGGTAATGTCAGATACAGAACGTATGAAAGGGCAGTGCATTGGTGAAGCTGTCATTTGGACTCAGGTGATTCATGTGGAAAGGCTTCTGGCTTGATTATAGCCGCAAGGCGGTAATTAACAGCCTTTGAATGCGGACTGGTAATTGGAGCCGAACGCATGGGACATTCCATTTCGAAAATCGTTAGGGTATTCAGTATTCCGGTATTCAGTGAGATCCACAGTGTAAAAAGTGTGCCGAGAACACCAGATTTCGGGCATTATCTCTCACCATGGAAAACGCAGTGGATGGCGGCCTTCACTTAACGACCGAGAGCAGCACCGTTCACGAAGAGTTGCCAGTGTCCACAGACAAGCAACAACGCGTGAAATAAAAGCAGGAATCAATGTGGAATCTACTTCCAATATGTCCGTTAGGACAGTGCGGTGCAGTTTGGTGCTGTTGGGCTATGGTAGCAGAGGACCAACGCGAGTGCCTTTGCTAACAGCACGACGCCCCAGTCTTAGACGACTGGAAAATCGTGGTCTGGTCAGATAAGTTCCAATTTCAGCTGGTAAGACTGATTGTAGGGTTCGTGTGTAGCGAAGACGACGTGAAGCCATGGACGCAAGTTGCCAACAAGGCTCCATAATAGCATGGGCCATGTTTACGTAGAATGGGCTGCATCCTTTAGCCCAACTGAACCGATCATTGACTGGAACTGGTTATGTTCGGCTACTTGGAGACTATTTGTAGCCATTCATAAACTCCGTGTTCCCGAACGACAGCTATTTGTAGCCATTCATGGACTTGGTGTTTCCAAGGGGCAAGGTCACCGATCCATAATGGTTCGTGATTGGTTTGAAGAATATTCTGGACAATTCGAGCGAATTATTTGGCCATCCACATCACCGGACATGAATCCCATCGAACTTTTGTGAGACATAATTGGGAGATCAGTGCGTGCACAAAATCCTGCACCAGCAGCACTTACGCAAAAATGGACGGCGATCTAGACAGCATTGCTCGGTATTTCTTCCGTGGTCTTCCAACGACTTGTTGAGTCCTTGCCACGTCGAGTTGCTGCACTACGGTGAACAAAATGAGGCCCCACACGATATTAGAATATATTCCATGACTTTTGACACCTCAATGTATATTAGAATAATTAATGGAGACTGAAATATTGGTAAGAAGTACTTCTCTAATTAAATTATAAAAACTGCAGTTTCCAACAAATAGTGTTAACTGGTTGGACAAGGTGGCGGAACCAATGAGAAGATAGGGTTCGATAAATGTTATTATGGCGTCGCCTGTATGAAAATATGCGGTGTCATAATGAAATACAGTCGTGGAGAATCATGTCACATAAAATGCAATGTTGAGTGAAATTTAGGCCGTACTCTTATCTTGGAAATTGAGACATTCTATTAACACCTCACAAAGTTTTTGAAACGAACATTTTAAATGTGATTGCTGCGAGTGAACAACCAAAGTGTCACATTTCACCATGCCCTAGACATCGAGTTACGCTACATTTCGTCACTACAGCCAGTACTCTCCCATTCACATTTGTTGCTTTCACCACCGTAACGTTCCAACTTCAGCTAGACCTCGGCTAACAGTGTGTCACCACAAACGTGCCGATTCGCACGTTTACCGAAAGAGGCACCTCGTCCGTCGGTTTCTGACTCTACTTCGTTCATAATTTGTAAGACGCGCTGCTACAACTCTCAGCCTTGCGAACTTTCTCATTCTGTGAATACTAATTTTTAAGTTTAGTCAAATATTTTCCGTGTCACATAATTGTACAATTACCTACAGATCTGTCACGAAATCGATTTACATCTTATAATTACCTAACTTATACTTACAGCACAACATGGATGTAGCAAATCGTATCAAGTTGGGGTGCAATCTACTTACATATCCATATGTAGAGGTCTGCGCGGATAAGAAAAGTGCAATCCGCACCGCATCCGCACCGCATCCGCACCGCATCCGCACCGCATCCGCAAGGTCCTAATCCGCATCCGCATATATTTAAGTTTTGAATGAGTAATTAATAGTAATAGACATTGGTACTTAGAATTATGGTATGTAATGACATAGTTATTGTTAGGATGCCATTTCTGCGACAACTTAACTACTTTTGACTTCTTAAATCACAGGAAATGCTCTATACCTACTCTAAAGCAGGCCATTCCAAACAGGAAAGCATTGGAGCTCCGGAGCACACACAGTTGCGGCTCGGATCTCGTGAGATTGGAAACGCTATTTAAAAAAATAAAATTCAATGTAATAGTATTACATGATGAAAATACGTGTATAGAAACAATTGTATTTCGCTGCTCTTGTGCCAAGGCAGCTGAAAATGACGATGGTTTTAAACTGTTACTAGCACATTGCATCATTTACCGACAGTTTTTTTTTTTACTCACTGCTCAGATGTGACAAATTTTGAAGCCATTCATGTCAGCTGATGATTATATTATAGTTTACGCGTTCAGTCCTCGTCATTTCCAGGTGAAAATATTTACAGTATTAGGCCTACACTGCAAAACACTGCCGCACCTGAGAAAAAGTTAAACTGCCAGCAATAATTACCGTTGTCTGGAAGAAATAACGCGTCTTCCGAACAGTGGCAACAAAGTCAGTGGTTATAGAAATTAGGAGTCCATTTAGTTTCAGCTAAAAATACGACCGAAATCCCGAACCTCACCTTTTGGCTGATTTATCGAATTAAGACCTAGCGATAAAAGAAATGTCTGCTTCATTCTCAACTAAACAAAGTTTTTCAGCCTTTAAAACATCCTCAACATTGATCTAAATTACTAAGACAAAATTTGCAGTAGATTCAGCAGTTAATACTGTCATGTTAAAAAATTATTTTTTTTCAGAGTTTAATGGAACTGCAAACGATTTCAATATGTCTGTATAAAAACCATTGTCCCGTAACTTCAAATGTTAGGCACTGTTCCCTGTTAAGCAATACCGAGTTACAGTTAAAATGTTCAATTTTGTTACGAATTTCAGCCCTTTACTAATTGGCTGGTAAATTAAAAGACACATTATTATTTTGGATGATTTGAATATTTTGTAAGTTTTCAATGTGATCAGAATAATTTTTCATGGGCTATCGCAGTCACAGCTTGTTGGTGGTCGTGAGCCGTAGCTTGAAGTCCCACTTGTAATTAATTACAAGGCCCGCCGTGCCACCGCTCCGTCCGGGCTGTTGAATGTTCTTGTTGCGAAGAGTAAAAATTTAAAATTCAGCTCTTTAATATGAAAATTACAACAAAACAAATTGATTGTTAAAAATTTCCTTCTTTTACCTAATACTACTTAAATGTTCTTGTTGGGAACAGTAAAAATACTAACAATATGTCTAGGAAATTCTTTACTATAAATATTACAATAAAAACTCAGATTAAATATTTTCATCTTCTGCTTGTAACCTCCCCACAAAATAAAAAAAATAAATAATATGAATAAGATTCTAATTTAGTGTAACCTCAAAACAAAATTCTTTCACAGTGTACCCTCCCCATAAAATTCGTTCCCATTTATAACCTCCCTCACAAAATTCTATCTGATTTAATCTAAGCTCAAAATTCATTCACACTTAGTGTAACCTCACAACAGAAAAATTCCTAAACCTCTCAACAGTAAAAAATTATAATTATGTCGTTCACATTCAGTGTAATGTCCCAATAAAAAAAATAAATTCAGTATCCTAGTAATAAAACGATGTAACTAACCTCTCAGTTGAATTGTCGCTCACTTATGACTTTTCAATAATTCACTGTGAATTTAACATGGTAAATTTTGGACGACAGCAATGCTGCGTCATGGCCCTGAAAGATCATTCTGAATAAAAAAAAAGGAAAAATTCTTACCTTAATAAAGTCGCCAGACAAATCTGCTCTTACAATAAATTTTTCCGGCACAGCTCTGTGCAATGCTGGCCAATATATCTCTCATTTATGAAAGGAAGCAACTGATTTTTCTATTGCAATAATCGGGATGATCATGGATGGGAGAAATTATTAAATTCTTTAAATTGAAATGAATGGTTATTAAAAGTTACTTTTTATGACGAAGATTATTATTATGAGAGTTTTAAAACATTTACATGCGACTTGAGATAACATTACTACATATGCGCGAAGCTGCTTTTTACCTCATACAATAATACTCAGACTCCGGCATCGCTGCACCGTGACCGAGCAGGCCAACACAGTACAGCAGACCAGACCAGAGCAGACTTCAGACTAGCAACAACATACTGCTACAGCTACACTGTTCCTCCTGCAGTCAACACTGCTCTCTGGTGAGAGATTCTCTTATACCTTGCCTATTGCATGCAGCACATGAGCAATACATCGAAATTACATCAGCTCGGACCTCTTACATAACCCTCCACTGGGGGGGGGGGGGGGGGGGGGGGGGCAAAAATTTGGCAGCAATGGTGAGTCAATTGGACTTGCCATGAGCAACAAATTTTTCTAAAATCTACTTAATTAACTAAGTTTACAGCCACAGAGTATATATATATATATATATATATATATATATATATATATATATACACTCCTGGAAATGGAAAAAAGAACACATTGACACCGGTGTGTCAGACCCACCATACTTGCTCTGAACACTGCGAGAGGGCTGTACAAGCAATGATCACACGCACGGCACAGCGGAAACACCAGGAACCGCGGTGTTGGCCGTCGAATGGCGCTAGCTGCGCAGCATTTGTGCACCGCCGCCGTCAGTGTCAGCCAGTTTGCCGTGGCATACGGAGCTCCATCGCAGTCTTTAACACTGGTAGCATGCCGCGACAGCGTGGACGTGAACCGTATGTGCAGTTGACGGACTTTGAGCGAGGGCGTATAGTAGGCATGCGGGAGGCCGGGTGGACGTACCGCCGAATTGCTCAACACGTGGGGCGTGAGGTCTCCACAGTACATCGATGTTGTCGCCAGTGATCGGCGGAAGGTGCACGTGCCCGTCGACCTGGGACCGGACCGCAGCGACGCACGGATGCACGCCAAGACCGTAGGATCCTACGCAGTGCCGTAGGGGACCACACCGCCACTTCCCAGCAAACTAGGGACACTGTTGCTCCTGGGGTATCGGCGAGGACCATTCGCAAGCGTCTCCATGAAGCTGGGCTACGGTCCCACACACCGTTAGGCCGTCTTCCGCTCACGCCCCAACATCGTGCAGCCCGCCTTCAGTGGTGTCGCGACAGGCGTGAATGGAGGGACGAATGGAGACGTGTCGTCTTCAGCGATGAGAGTCGCTTCTGCCTTGGTGCCAATGATGGTCGTATGCGTGTTTGGCGCCGTGCAGGTGAGCGCCACAATCAGGACTGCATACGACCGAGGCACACAGGGCCAACACCCGGCATCATGGTGTGGGGAGCGATCTCCTACACTGGCCGTTCACCACTGGTGATCGTCGAGGGGACACTGAATAGTGCACGGTACATCCAAACCGTCATCGAACCCATCGTTCTACCATTCCTAGACCGGCAAGGGAACTTGCTGTTCCAACAGGACAATGCACGTCCGCATGTATCCCGTGCCACCCAACGTGCTCTAGAAGGTGTAAGTCAACCACCCTGGCCAGCAAGATCTCCGGATCTGTCCCCCATTGAGCATGTTTGGGACTGGATGAAGCGTCGTCTCACGCGGTCTGCACGTCCAGCACGAACGCTGGTCCAACTGAGGCGCCAGGTGGAAATGGCATGGCAAGCCGTTCCACAGGACTACATCCAGCATCTCTATGATCGTCTCCATGGGAGAATAGCAGCCTGCATTGCTGCGAAAGGTGGATATACACTGTACTAGTGCCGACATTGTGCATGCTCTGTTGCCTGTGTCTATGTGCCTGTGGTTCTGTCAGTGTGATCATGTGATGTATCTGACCCCAGGAATGTGTCAATAAAGTTTCCCCTTCCTGGGACAATGAATTCACGGTGTTCTTATTTCAATTTCCAGGATGTATATATATATATATATATATATATATATATATATATATATATATATATATATATATATATATAAGTGCAGAACATGAAATGAAATAGAGTGCACATGCACTGTGTACAGAAAATATCATGCAATGACAAAATGTATATGCAATGAGTATGAAACACATTAACAAATGACATAAAGTGCACACGCACTGTATATATTTTTTTACCATTTTACAAGAACTAGGGTAGGAAAGGGAAGGATTGAATCATGGTTGTAACACAGTAGGTTGCACATAGCTGCACTGAAAGTCCATATCTTTCTACAGAAGCACAACACCAAGTGAGACAATGTGAAGTTCTCTTCCCTGAAGTATTAATCAGTGTAGCCAAAACACTGAAATGTCGCATTAATATTCAATGTTATCATTTTGGTAGTACATTAGGTACACCAAACAGTGGGACCATAATAACATCTCCATCATTCAAGGTGGTGGACAGCATGATGTGTCAACACCACATTCTTGTAGAATCCATATTCTTTCACCAACGTATAATTAGTGCAAAAACCAAATATAGTGCTCCATGATCATGAGGATGGACAGGACAAACAGATATTGCAGTAATTTCTGGTAATTAGGTCAGAAGGTGAAGGACATTAGGTCTTATGCTAGTCATCATACAGAATTACACTAGTCTGTCAACCGATTTGAGTAATTGTTGGTACTCATTGCCCAGTTACCAAATATTTCTGTACTATGTATGGAGTATTACAGAACATTATTCATAAGTCATCTAATTACACAAAATATTGGCACTCATTGGCCAGTTACAAACCATATTTATGCATTGTTCAAAAATGATCAGTCAAAGCAAGAGTTAATTAATGGCATAGCATGTACATAATTCATCTAGTTATAGTAATCATTGGCATTCATTGGCCAGTTACAAACCATTTTTATGCATTGTTCAGAAGTCATCATTCAAAACAAGAGTTAATTAATGGCATAGCATTAACATAACTCATCTAGTTATAGTAATCATTGGCATTCATTGGCCAGTTACTAAACATTTTTATGCATTGTTCAGAAGTCATCACTCAAAACAGGAGTTAATGAGTGTAGCAACAAACTACTGGTATTCATATATAATAGCATGTAAGTGACATAAGACAAATTTAAAATTTAAGAAACAGTGGCATTCATTGGCGAGTTACAAAGTATTCATATAGTTTTATAATACACTATTCAGTGTTATTCAGAAGTCATCATACAAAATTGGAGTTAATTATAGGCATAGCATTTATAGAGTATAACAAAAATATTATTTACAGAAATTATTGGCATAGCATTTATACATTATTACAAAACATCATTCAGTATTACTCAGAAATCATCATTCAAGTGACATAGGACATATTTAAAAAGTAACACACTGCAACTATTACTCAAGGTCTCTGGTTAGAAAACATCATTCAATATTACTCAGAACTCATCATTCAAGTGACATAGGACATATTTAAGATGTAACACACTGTAACTATTACTCAAGGTCTGTGGTCAAATAATACATAGATATAATGGATTCAATACATCTGACAAATTTTCATTATATTAAGTACTATAAATATCTCTTAAACTAGTAGCATTATTTGGGACTGGTAATACATTTTTTTGTGCTAGCAATGCATTGTGTTGGGATCGATAATTAATTGCTGGGGTATGAAAATATTTGCTTTTGACTTATTGCTGCAAATAAGGATTAGTAACGTCATTTGTCATGAGTCAGCTGTAGCAAGGTTATGAAACAAGTAGAGTATATGTGATCACATTCATGAATGACACACACAAATGGGTAAAAAAAATGCAAGTACTAGGACAGGTTTAATAACTAACAGCTTATAGCACATTAATTTCATGAATAGCTTCTCCTGGAAAAAATACAAAATGGATTATTAAGCTGAAAGAAGAATTGCATATTATGCTGTAAAGTAGTGAACTTCGAATTAACAGGTAATGAAACGTATACTCAATATGTATGTATTCTAGCTGTCATTTCCAAAACATTCAGTCATTATACCATGCAATATAAGACATACTGTCAAAACGAACTGCAACAAATACTTAAATAACTACATAGCATCTCTTAACTAACAGTAAATATAAAAACTTCATCATTATCCTCATCTGCAAAGAAAAATTTCATTATTCATATTACCATAACTTCATCACTATCATCAGCTGCAAAGAAAAACTTCATTATTCATATTAGCATATTCTTCATATAACTACTCATCATCATTCATTATCATCTGCAAAAAAGACACTTCATTATTCAATATTCATATTACCATTTACTTCATACAACAATTCATAGTATAGAGTTTCCTATTTCTAGCATATTTCACCACTAAAACTAAGATGTGTAGTTCTGTCTGACAGCCTGCATCAATCGCCTCGTATTCTGAAAGAAACAAATTAGTTAAACTGCTATCATACGATGTGTATAGTATATTCTTGTTAATGCTTGTTAATTCTGATCCATTTACTCTTCATCACAAGGTATTCCATATTCTTTCGTTCATTCCGAAGGTGAAATTCCCATTTCATAGTAATCCACTGTGGTTTGTTTAATTTATTTCTTTTACACGTTATTGCTTTCTGAAAATGATGAATAACGATTAATATCTTGCATTTAAATTATATACCCATTAAATAAAAACTTGTTTCTAGTGATATAATTAAGCATACAGCATAGCATGACGGAAAACGTATTATGTCAAAAACATAGACAGTGTTTAGGTGCAAATATGTACACAGAGTATCATAATGTACTAGAAAAAAAATGTAAAATAATCACGATGTTGAGATATAGTAAGGCAAAGTGTCAAAGTCAACTGGTGTTTGTTATATCTTGAAGATTACATAGTGCATACAAACAAAACAGGAAAACAATCATACATAAACGAAAAATGGAAAATGTGCACGGTCTGATACATAACGACAAGAAATGACTTTCTTTGTGTTCAGCTTGTATGTTGTGTAGTCGATAGAGGCGTGAGTTGAAGACTTTAATGGAGAAAGAATTTAATAAAATTAATATGTCATTAGATAGAATTGCATAATTGGTAATAAAATATGTAAGTTTATCTGGAAAAATGTGCACGGTCTGATGTCTAACGACAAGAAAAGCGACCTGCTAACCTTACCTTGCCGGGCACTTGCCAAGAAAAAATATTATGATAATCAGTAAGTCGTCTTATAAATATAATTGCATAATTGGTCATATAAAAATCAGGAAATGGCATTACAGTGTGATAAATCATAGAGTATGTTCATTCAATAAAGGGTTTAATATTGGAGACATGGTGATTGCCTTTACTTTTTCTGGTTCTCAGAGTTTCGACGTTTACTACATTGGGGTGAGGAATGCTGCGAATTCTGTATGGACCTGCATATAGAAGCTCAAATTTACTGCATCTACTCTTTCCTCTGTTGGATAAATAATGTGTGTGTACTAATATCTTCCGTCCAATGTGAAAGTCACGGCGTGTACAAACCTGTTTTTGCTGTCTTCTCCGGCGCTCTGCGGCACGTTTGATGTTGTTCAGCGCAATGTCAATTATTTCATGGTGTCGTAGTCGACGAGATGTAGGAAAGGATACTAATTCTTTAATTTTGTTAGGTGGTTCAACATTTTTCAGTATAAGAGTCGGAGATAACATAGTAGATTCATTTCGTATGGAGTTAATTACATCCTGGAATGACAGTATGTGTGTATCCCAATCAATATGTTTTTTATGGCAGTATATTCTACATAGTTTACCAATTTCTTTCATTAGTCGTTCACAAGGGTTCGAAGAAGCGTGATACCTGGATATATAGATCGGAGAAATGTTTCTTGCTCGTAACATACGTGTCCATATAGCAGATCGAAACTGTGGTCCATTGTCGGAAATTACTTTCAATACATGCCCTACATGAAATAAGAAATGTTTTACAAATGCATTCGAAATCATTTAGGCAGTAACTTTGCGTAACGGAGTGAAGGTAACAAATTTCGAAGTGAGTTCAACAGCGACAAAGATGTAGCAAAAACCTCTATTAGTTCTGGGAATCGGACCAAAAATGTCTACAGCGGCCATGTGTCTCAATTTAACAGGTACAATTGGACGTAACGGAGGAATATGTGAAGTCGTGTCTGACTTAGCTTTCTGGCAGATTTTACATGACGCTAAAACTCGTCGAATACGTTTCTCCATGTTGGCAAAATAACAGTTTTGTCTCAGTATAAGAAAACATTTTCTGGCTCCATAATGTGCGTAACTTAAATGAGTATACCAAATTAATTTGTTAACAAGCTCGTTAGGAATACATAATAACCAGTTGTTAATGTCAGGGTGAGAGCGGCGAAACAGAATATTATTGCGTACAGTGTAATGGTTTCTGATGGTAACATTATTCCTATCTCGCCAAAAGTTGTTTAATTTCTTTCCACACGTTGTCTTTACTCTGCTCTTGTGCTATATCTCGTAATGATGCCGAAATAAAATTTTCTAATGCAACTTGTTGAATATACATGACGCTAGAATTTGCTTGGCAGAAGCTGATTGCGATGTCTTGCTGATTGTTGCTGAGAGAACGGGGTAGTGCGTCTGCTACAATATTTTGTGTACCGGGAATGTGAACAATTGTAAAATTAAATTCCTGTAAATAAAGTTTCCATCTGCTTAATCTGTCATGTGTCAATTTAGCGGAAAGTAAAAACTGTATCGCTCTATGATCTGTGTAAACGGTCGTATGTCTTCTATAAAGAAAATGCCGAAATTTCGTAAATGCCCATACAACACATAATGTTTCAAGTTCTGTGACAGAATAATTGCGTTCAGCAGGTGACAGAATGCGACTAGCAAAGGTGATGTTTTTAATTACTGTATAACCATCTTCAATTTCCTGAAAAGTATGTACGCCTAAAGCGGTGTTAGAACTGTCGGTGGCAACGGAAAAATTTCTAGTAAGATCTGGATGTGATAAAAGTGGTGCATTCAACAAAGCTTGTTTCAGATTGACAAATTCAGAATTTGCTTGGCTATCCCAGGAACAATAGTGTTTTTACCCGTCAATTGACATAATCTAGGGGTGTCTAAAGCAGAGTAATGAATAAATTTACGAATGAAGTTAATTAAACCCAAAAAGCTGCGTAGTTGTTTCTTCGTCGTAGGAACAGTAATGTCACGTAAAGCTTGAAGTTCTTCCGGGTCAGGCGCAAGGCCTTCTGCTGAAATTACATGTCCAAGAAATTTTATAGAAGTTTTTCCAAAGTGCGATTTGCTAAGATTATCTGTGAGTCCTTGTGCACGAAAAGTTTGCAACAGTTGTTCAAGAATCAGATTGTGTTCAGACCAGTTAGCTTCTGCAATAAGAATGTCGTCTACATACGTTGTGATTCTGTCTTTAATGCAAAAGTGTGTATCGGATGTCGTCAAAACTAATAACATTTTCCTGAATAAGATTCTGTGTGTCAATAGTATTGCTTACGTTGCTGGAAGATGCAACCTGTACCGTATCTCTTCAAATTCTTTCTGACGTGCTGTTATTTGCGGGAGGATGCTGTGGCGTTTCAACTATTTGTACTGTTCTGTTATTTCGTCCTGACGTATTACGTTCGGGATGATATCTACTGTCTGGTTAATCCATGATAATCTGTTGTTCCGGATGATTTTGCTGCTGGTAAGACCGACTGTTATTAAATGTACGCTGAAAATTGTGCTCATTACTTTTACGTCTGTCATAATAATCATTGCTATACGGCGCGTTGTGATAGGAACTAAAATGATGTGTCTTCTATACGTAGTGATTTCCTTATTTCTGTGCGTTGTTATTTGGTGTGGCCGACGCTATACGTGTAGGCGGCGAAACATTAAAGCTTGGTTGACCTTGCAGACTACATTGTTGGTTAGGTATGCTGACCGGCTGGTTTTGTTGCTGTTGTAGGGAAAAACCTCTATTGTTACCACAATGTGGTTGCTGATAATTTTGACGATTGCTCAAAATGTTGTACATACTGATGATTACAATTTTGTCTGCTATTAAAATTCTGGTTGTTGTCAGTCGTGGAGCGTCTAATGAAAACTGTCACTTTCAGGTAAAACTTGTCATATCAGTTTTTCATTGCTCATTCTTAATCCTAGATAGATCGATAGTTGAAGAGCTGTTTTGATAGATATAAAGGATAGTAAAAGAGAGGGCAGCAGTGCAGAAAACTAAAGACGAAATAGCACTACTATGGCTCGGGGCCCTGTGCACGCCACGGCACATATTCATCGAAGTGTAATGAATCCCCTGAGGTCTATTACGCGCTACAAATAAATTTTAGTTTCTGCATTTCTGGCAATTCCAGTGAAAATTCAAAAGCAAGTTGTGGTATCCAATCCAATTCTAGTTTCTGCATTACAGGCCAAGCTGATAAAAATACAAAAGTAAATTGTCATATCCAGTCCAAACGATGTATTTGTGTTCTGTCATTTATAAATACCTTAGATTTTTTTACGGATAAAAATTGCTTATAATCAACGTTGTTGTCTCTGAATGTGTGGACATGTTCAGGATTGAATGAGAATCTATTTGTCTGTGTCTGTTCGGATTCTAAGTCACATAGTCTCTGTAAATTACTTAAGTTACACTGGCTGTGTGAGTGTGACAAATGTTCGGAATTTGGCGTATGCTGTGATGTGTTAAAGGCTGAAATATTTTTCATCTCCGTCACTTCTTGCTGTAAAGATGACAATTTTCTGCCTAATGTATTATTGGACGAACCTATCTCACTGATCGTCTGCTGTAAATTTTGGAATTCGGGTGTTTGATTAAACGAAACAGATGATGTATCGTCTGATTTAGTGTCATTATTACTTTCGATAACATCAATACAACAAGCCAATTCATCATATTTTTCAGTCAGTACTTTTACATGATCTTCGTTTTTAGTGTCACAAGCATTAATTTGTTTTTGTGTTTTACGTGTGGTTTTGCTCAATTTTTTAACGTCTGCTTTGATAGCATCGGGATCCTGTATTAGTTCCAACTTTTCAAGTCTGTTGGTCATTGTCTGAAAGTCTAATGTGTGTGTGTCTGTTTTTGTTTTAAGATCGTAGATTTCATCATGCAGTTCGGTGTTCAACTGTTTGATTTCGTCTGATACTGTAGCAATATTGTTGTCTATGTATGTTTTTGCTTTCGTAAACAATTTACGCTTATCTTCCTGTCTCTGTGCAGTAACTATTTCCTTGAATTGTTGCTTTGCTTTATTCTGTTCCTGTATAAATTTACTGTAACGCGTTTCACTGTTGTGTAGGTGGTGATTAAAACGTTAGTCAATTTGGCTGTTCTGTTGGTCAAATTTCGCGTCTACTTTCGCATCTAGTGTGCGTGAAAGTTCTGCTGACATTAATTTAAACTCGTCGCGTAACTGTGTTGCGTTCTCAGAACATTGTTTAGCGACTGCACTAATTTCGTTTCTAAGTAATTTAGTTGTGGCTGCATGTGTATTACTTAATTCTTGAGCACAGATCTAATTTCTTCACTACTGCTCCTAGAACAAGCCTTAATTTCCTCACGTAATTGTTCTTTAGTATCATGACATTGCGCAGCAACGGCTGTAATCTGTTCACTAAGTTGTTTGTTCTGTTCATTAAGTTGTTTGAAATTGTTGTCTTGCTTATCATTCAACCGTTTGAGACTTTCATTCAACTGTTTGGAATTGTTATCTTGTTTTTCATTATGTTCATTAATTTGTTGTTTGAGATTTTCATTAAGTTGTAGCATTAATGCTATAACTCGATCCATGCTACTGTATTCTCTGTGCTGTGTGATGGTGTATCTGCTTTTGTCGCGTTTTGTGTAACCATTTGGTCGTTCTCTGATTCTTGAACAGGTTCGCCAATTGGATGCGCATTATTAGTCACTACCTCGGAATCAAATTAATCTGACGTATTTTGACTACATTGTTCATCTTCGTGAGAAAAATTTATCTGTTCACAATTCAAATTTTGCAAACCGGGTGTGTCAAACTGGGCAACGTTCATTGTACCGGAACGTGCCGCGTCATCAATTGTTACATTTACTGTGGACATAATTGAATTTGTTTGTTCATCATTAGGATCAAAATCATTACTAGTGATCGGTAGGCACTGATTATCTGTAATTAGACGATTATCACTATTACACTGGGTGTCGCAAGTATCATCGGTCAAATTATTCGAGTCGGCTATCTCACTCATTGCACATCGCGATGTACTGTTAACAGTTTTTGGCGGCATTTTTCACAAATCAAAATTAAGCACAAAATGAAACAAAGTCAAAGCAAAAATGGAACAAATACAATTACAACAAAGAGCAATAAATTGCCGATGATCTCTGAAAGAAAGCGTGACAAATTAGAAAATGCGTTGCGCCAGATGCAAACTACATTTAAGTAAATAAGAGCAGATAGATGACTACTTCTCAGAGATTCACAAAGAAATACGATCCTGGCCGGTTGTCGCCAAGTGTAACCTCCCCACAAAAATTTTTAAATAAATAAATAATGTGAATAAGATTCTAATTTAGTGTAACCTCGAAACAAAATTCTTTCACAGTGTAACCTCCCCACAAAATTCTTTCCCATTTATAACCTCCTTCACAAAATTCTTTCTGATTTAATCTAAGCTCAAAATTCATTCACACTTAGCGTAACCTCACAACAGAAAAATTCCTAAACCTCTCAACAGTAAGAAATTATAATTATGTCGTTCACATTCAGTGTAACGTCCCAATAAAAAAATAAATTCAGTAACCTAGTAATAAAACCTCTCAATTGAATTGTCGCTCACTTATGACCTTTCAATAATTCACTGTGAATTTAGCCTGGTAAATTTTGGACGAGAGCAGTGCTGCGTCATGGCCCTGAAAGACCATTCTGAATAAAAAAAAGGAAAAATTCTTACCTCAATAAAGTCGCCGAACAAATCTGCTCTTACAATAAATTTTTCCGGCACAGCTCTGTGCAATGCTGGCCGATATATCCCTCATTTATGAAAGGAAGCAACTGATTTTTCTATTGCAATAATCGGGATGATCATGGATGGGAGAAATTATTAAATTCTTTAAATTGAAATGAATGGTTATTAAAAGTTACTTTTTATGACGAAGATTATTATTATGAGAGTTTTAAAACATTTACATGCGACTTGAGATAACATTACTACATGTGCGCGAGGCTGCTTTTTGCCTTATACAATAATACTCAAGCTCCGGCATCGCTGCACCGCAACCGGGCCAGCTAACACGATACACCAGACCAGACCAGAGCAGACTCCAGAGTATAGTCTGGGAGACGAGTCTTTGGTATTGACAGCTCGGTAGCGTCTTTCCGTTGCCTAGCGACCGCAGGCAGGCAGCCAATGACGGCCTGACTTTGAGCGGGTAGCAAGGGCCACGTTGCCGCTCTGAAACCCGGTCGCGCGCGCTTATGAAACTTACCAGTGTCTCGCGTGCAGGCGGTGCGGTCGTTAGTCGTTTGTCTGAAGTTGAATTCGCAGTTTATTTCGTTTTTGTTGTTTTTAGTGTTTCTTTGTTTATGTTTCGTTGTAAACAATGTCTAGTGCGGCGGGTAGTACCAGCCCAACACAAGAAGTGAAACGGAGGAAGAAAAGTGTGCTACACACCCAGGCCCGTGAATTCGTGTGCTCTGTGAGGGATTACTTTGAGAAAAAAAAGGACAAATGTAGGCCGTTAATTCCTGTTGTTCAGGTTGTGAAGAGAACTGCAGCAGCATTGAAAATAAGTAAGAACACTGTTGTAAAGATAGGGAAAGAACAGTATAGTGTAGATTGTGACGAGAGTGGCACAACAAAGCTGCACACACCAGGAAAGAAGCGACCGAGAAATAAGCAGGTGACAGCTTTGGACGATTTTCAGAAAGACGCTATTCGTCGTCATATATACAGCTATTATAAGAGAAGGGAACATCCCACTCTATCTAAATTACAGGTGTCGCTTGAGAAAGACGATCTTTTTAAAGGGAGCAAATTTTCATTGCGTACAGTGTTGAAAGACATAGGCTTCAGCTATTCACTGTTTAACGGACGCAAAATATTAATGGAAAGGACAGATGTAGTTGCATGGTGGTGCAGATTTCTGCGCAAGATCATGGGTGTGGAATTCGAAAGTATAGTGTGGTTAGATGAAACTTGGGTCAATGCCAGCAATTCTTTACGTAGAGGCTGGAATGATGGAACGCCCGAGGGGACAATGGCAGTGCCTGTTGGCAAAGGGGGGCGTATTATTGTCCTACATGCAGGAACATCGAAAGGTTTTGTGCCAAACTGCTTGAAAATGTTTCGGTCAAAAAAGACAGGAGATTACCATGAAGAAATGAACAGTGTAGTATTTCAAGAATGGTTCGAGACATCGCTTATGACGAATCTGACAAGTCCATCAGTGATTGTTATGGACAATGCGCCTTATCATTCCGTTGTTCACGATAAGGCACCAACCTTGGCAACAAAAAAAGACGATATCATTCAGTGGTTGAAACGGCGAAAAGTAGATTTCAGAGAAGATTTAAGGAAGGCGGAACTGCTCGAAATTTTGGCACAAAAGAAACCCCAATTTCCAACATATGTAATTGACGAGATTGCTAAAAGGAACGGGCATGAAATCTTTCGGCTTCCTCCATACCACTGTCACTTCAATGCAATTGAAGGAGTGTGGGCGCAGATAAAAAATTACATTGCTGCAAACAATAAAAAATTCAGGATCTCTGAAGTGGAAACTCTCCTTCCAGCAGCTATCAATAAAGTGACAAGCGAGACGTGGGCTAAAATTGTAAACAGCACTGCAAGTGCCATCAGAGAGGCGGCCAAAACCGAAGGGGTTGTGGAAGAATGCATCGAAAATTTAATTATACATCTGGGAGAGAGCAGTGATAGTTCGAGTAGTGCTGAGGAAGACAATGTCAAATCAGATTCTGACAGTGATGTGAGTGGTGTTTTTCCATTACAGTAACTACAACGTATTCAGGAATGTAAGGAGGGAGTTTGCTATCGATCTACAACCAGATCATCATATTGTGAGTACTTTCTTCAGATTATAACTCTTAATACACTGACCAATTATTCTGTAGCTTGTAGTAGAACAAATTAGTAATGCTAATACTTAACAATGGAAACCAAAACTGCTAATGTTCAACAACTTGCGAAAATAGTTTTCATTTCAGTTGTGAAGTTTAACAAATAACTTTATTATGTTTCAGCATCTTAGATTGTTGTACTAAATAGCTCTTATCAGTTTTCGAGTTAATATATTTGAAGCATCAACTTTAAATAAATTCACGCGTACCAATACGACTTGTATTTTGTCTCGCTTTTATTTCTGCTGCTAGAGAATGCGTGTAGCAGGCAGGGCGCCGCGTGCTGTGAGCCACGTTCGGCAACAGCGCCGTCTGCCTGCCGGAACTGTCAGTACCAATCACTCGTCTCACGGACTATAGCAACAACATACTGCTACAGCTACACAGTTCCTACTGCAGTCAACACTGCTCTCTCGTCAGAGATTCTCTTATACCTTGCCTACTGCAGGCAGCGCATGAGCAATACATCGAAATTACATCAGCTCGGACCTCTTACATGCTTGCTTCTGATTCAAATTCTGTAAAAGAAAGAATCAGATGAAACAAATTGTAACTAATTCAGATAAGCCCAAAAAATAAAGTGAAGTAAGAGTACTTTTTTACTTTGGAAGATTACTGTGCAGGAACATGATGTCATCAATCGTCTGTGGCTTCAAAGACGTGCGTCGGTCCTGCATTATTTGTCCAGCAGTAGAGAAGCTTCTCTCAGATGGCGCGCTGGACGCTGGAACGCAGTGCACGAAGTATGCGAGTTTGGAAAGACGCGGATAGACGTTTTCACGTCCATGACACCAAGCTATCAGGTCGATGCCTTCCCAAAATTGGACTTTATCCTTCGTATATCTGAGAATTTCATCTGGCGCAAAGTCAAGATCTCTCGTCGATTCATCTTCTGAGAAATCTTCAAATTCATTAAAAGGTACGTCAGGCTTCTGTTTTTTTTTTGCAGGAATTCCGGATGTTGTTTCCTCCTTATCTTTTAACTGTGGACAATTTCTCGCAACATGATTTTTCGCTTCCTTTACAACTTCATCTTTTTCGGCACTGCTAAGAAATTTTAAGTTTTTATATTTTGGATTCAAAAACTTTGCAAGTTTATGTGTTACTGTTATGTCCCATTTGCTGATTAAAATAGATTTGACTGTACTCTTTAAATCTATCAGAAATGAGCTGTCGCAATCATTTTTTTCAAGGAAGGAGAGAAGTTTTAACTTCCACGACACACATAAATAAAGCGTGGGGGTTTTGGAGGCTTCAAGATCACAAGAAGCTATTTTAAATGGTGTCAGAAAGGTTATTATATCTTCCAACATCCTCTTGTCTATAGAATCAATCAAATTATCTTTATTTTTCTCTGACAGAATTGACAGAACTTCAAACCATTGTGAATTAATAGACTGAAACATATCCAATTTACTGTTCCATCGTGTACCTATAACTCCTTTCAATGACTTCTAAAGGCGATTCTGAAGATCAGATCTTTTAAAGAAAGTTGTGATAGCTCGACAGGAATTTATTAGTCGCTGCACGTGACTCTTCTCATCATTCGCGTCTCCTCGAGTCGTGTGCTCCAGCACAGTATTAAGAATGTGTGCTGAGCACGAGAGCCTCTTGTATTGGCGATGTGCTGCCACAATATTTGGACCTCTATCCGTTACGAACACGATGTTATTCAGAGCACTGAATAAATCGAACGACCGTAGTATCTTAATTAATTCAAATTTAATGTTTTCTCCTGTTTTTTTTTTTAATCTTACTCTCAAAATTTCTCGTGCACAACATCGATCCTCAAGTTTCACTTCTTCATAATTAACATAATGTGCAGTCACTCCCATATAGTTTATTTTACGGTACGAATCAGTCCATAAATCGACAGTTAGTGCTCCACCTACATCTCTGAATATATTCTTCACTTCTGCGGAGACAGTTTCACGCAGACGATCGGCCGTTTCCTTCAAATTTCTGGATATGGTGGTTGGATGAGGTAGCAGTTCCTTAGCACTCACTGCACCGTACTTGGCCCCCACATCAATAAGAAACTGTGCCGTCTCGAGAAACCCAGATCCACACGCAACTTCGAATGATAAAATGTCTTTGCTGACAAGATTGATAAGTTTTTCTGTCGCGGCTGTCTTCAAATTTGGCCGAACTTCAGGTACTTTCACGTCTCTCTTGGTATTTAAATAAGTAATTATGCTACTTTGTCCAGCCTCAGACGAATGTTTTAGCAAATTTGAAGTTCCACTTTTGTGTCCAGTGTAGGAATATACTTTTTTACATGCAAAACAAGCCACTGTATCTTTTATCTTTTCGTTGCCATCAAACACGTATCCGAATTTTTGCAAATTGACGATCTCAATTTGATTTCCTTCACTAATGTAAAATCACCTTTTTTCACCTTATGCGAAATTGTATCCATCGATATGGTGTTCATTTGAAGAAAGAACTCTCACTGATATTTGCTACGATGCATGTTGTCACTCGGTCACTACAAAGCGCTAACTGAAGGCAGCGGAAAATTGCAACGTGCACCTGTCTGGTAGACAGTGGGCAGGTTTGCCACCCAGAGAGCACTTCACAGGCCACACAAAAGACGCGGTCGCGGAAACGGGTTAGGCGCAGGTCTCTTGGGTACAGCTACGTCGGTCGTAGCCAGGGGCTGAGGACAACAGACATCCGCTCTACCCGGGCCCTGCAAGATTGCAAGAATGTCAACAGACTTGAAGTTTTCATCTAACATTGCAACATACGTACTGGGCAGATGCCTTGCTCATTATCCGCAGATGACCCGCGGATATCCGTGCCGGTCGCGATTTTATCCGCCAAGTAGCAAATACCGCGGACATCCGGACCTCTATCCATATGACGTCTACAGAGTGCTACAAGGAGCAAACAAATGGTTCGTAACTGGTTTTAAATGCCCTTGGTGAAGTTGTCGCATTAATTCTCTGAGCAGATTTAAGATTTCGACAACATCTAACAACGTTTTCCTCAGCAAATCAAATGACTTTCACAGAAGGAACGGAATTACACTAATGTAATAGATTCCTCTCCGATCACAGATTACATTGGCATCAGCAATAAAACGTCATTGCCAATACCTTTTTTTCCACCACGATCTATTATGCGGGACATACTTCTAAGCAATATCAACATATCATGTGCCCGCATCGACGCACTGCCGAGTGCGGATCCCATGGGGCTATCTCTTTCAAAATTGTTCACACACATTCTAATTTCTACAACCTCTTTGGTGATGGTCTCAGTTGTTTAAAGCATGCGGATTTACGGTGCTCATGGTTCATGAATTGTTGTAATGTTTCCTTTCGGTGACACCAAATCAAAACGTAACATAAACAGGTACGCTCCTCAAAATAAGCCGAGAAAAAATTGACCAATGCTAGTGACGAAGGTGAACCTATGGCCATTCCACCGATCATTATAAAAAATGTAAATGGTAGTCAACGTGTCTCAGAATAATCTAACAGTTTCGGGAGGGAAGTGGTTGGTCAGAAAACTCAGTGATTTTAGGCAGACACTTCTATAAATAGAGATACCACAACAAGACTGACCATAACGTCGTCTGTACCTGTACTTATTTCATAAAGTCAACAAACATCCTAGAGTTCGTAATGCGATGTCTATAACAAATAACAATAGGCCCCATGAAAACATTAAATATTTTAGCACTCTGTATGTTGGAGCGTCATTTGCGCTAGTGAAGACTGTGGTCGCAATTTCCTCAAAAAAATTGTCAAATAGCTCTGAGCACTATGGTACTTAACATCTATGGTCATCAGTCCCCTAGAACTTAGAACTACTTAAACCTACCTAACGTAAGGACATCACACAACACCCAGTCATTACGAGGCAGAGAAAATCCCTGACACCGCTGGGAATCGAACCCGGGAACCCGGGCGCGGGAAGCGAGAACGCTACCGCACGACCACGAGCTGCGGACGCAATTTCCTCACAACATCGTCAAAAACATCTGATTTTTACAGTAAGTCTAGTCTTTCTACAGTGTGCTTGTGTTAGATTGCGCTTCAGAACTTGATGTTTACTGTGCACTTCCAAAGCGGAAACTTTCTTGTGATAATATATGGCATTAAGAATAGCTGCTCCGTTCCCCTTACCGACTGACAATACCGATTATGTTCTGAACTATGACTCCACATTCAATGAAGTGTTTTATAATGTCTGCAGACCCTGCCACTAGCATCACATACCTGTTGAGGCAAATATTTTTATTTTCATTTTTTATTACTTTGTTTTCATTTTTTCAGACAAAACTAATTTCGACGGATAGAATTTCTTCACGTAATGAAAGAAACAGGCCATTTGATGACTACATTACGAAATATGAAACAATGTATTACATAACCAAAATGCGTATCTGAAACTAAGTGGTTTGAACTTCGAAATAAAAACCTGTCAGGCCACTCATCACCGCAATGACAGCTTCGCATGTTATGTAGCATTCCATTAATAAATTGGTCGCTGCACAGAACGGAAAACACCATCACATTGAAAGAAGACCTTAGTGTATTACTCACTATGTTTGATAAATAAGGGTCGCCTAATCATTGGAGAAGCTGTGCGAAGTAGGATTCATAAGTGGAAGTAGATGTAACAATTACCAAACATTTCATCAAATTAGAAACCAACTTTGAATCTTATTGCAAAGTGATTCTTGAAAACCAGAAACACAGAAAACTAACATGAAATATTGAAGTTAATTTAGAAGGACTGAGTGATATCGTTAGAAAAACTGAAATAAGAACAATATCAAACTTCCTCATCTGCACAACTCACATTTCCTAACTAACATGAGAAATAACGCAATGAACTCCGCATCAAAGACGCACAAACAACCAGATAAACGCGAGCTGCTTTTAAATACGAATATAAGGCCTCATGCTAAAGCAAAAAGTGACGCTTACATCTTCAGACTATACAGCAAGCACAGGGCGACAACGAGGAAGCGAATGATTCGAATGCCGAGAAGGGAATCTTCAGAATATAAAGATCTCTATGCAATTTTGTCATATGATGACATATTGGAGACCGTGGCTGTTTTTGAAGACAAATGTTGATCGTGTTAGGACAGCAACCAGCCACAAATTTACTTTGAGTTCCTTTATTCAAAGGAAACCGTTACCGGTTTCGAATCGTTGCGATTCATCATCAGACGGTTTACACGCTTTCTTTCTACATTTGGTGTGTTTTTTACAGATTAATTGTCCTAAAATATAAATAAAACACAATTACAAACACGCCAAACACAGATGGTTGCGTTGCAGATTTTCGTTGCATGTGACTTACGTGAAACGTCGGTTTCGAGTGATTGTTGCTATAACGTTCATCCAATCGATGTAAATGCATTCCCACTGCATCCTCGTTGTTGCACACGTAATAGTTCTCACTGTACACTTTAGATTTGTCACTGAGTTCATTCCAACCACGCACCACATGTTTTGGTACATACAAAGAGCTTACAAACATATGGGTGTCACAGATGCTATGATATTTCGTAACATTTGACGATGATGTCCTATGTTTGGAAAGGATCATATATTCTATTACAAAACTGTAATGTCTTTTACATTGGTGTAGAGAGATTGAATTTTTTTATATATATATAAATATATATATCTGTTATTGCTAATTTAATTATAAAGTTTTTTTATATATATTTAGAGCTGTATAGGTAAAATAGTACATTATTTTATTACATTTGGCAGCATGAGAATTATAGTAACAATAAATTTTCTACTTGATCTGCAGATAGGTGTATTAATATTATTTTTTGCTTTGGAGGCTGGAAAGTAATTTTTGGAAATTTTTCAGGAAAGGGGCGTTAGCCAACTCTGTTTGTTCGTTAAGGATATAGTCTGGGGTGCTGTTTTTGTGTGTGTGTATTTCTAATTCTTCTAATATATTCATAGTGGCCCCTTTTTCTGTTAGATGTAGAATCTTTAAGTTGTCCTCAATGTTACCCACTGAATGGTTTTCTTCAGCAATATGGGCTGCAAATGCTGATTTGTTCAAGTTACCGAGTCTTAGGGCGTCAATATGTTCTTTATATCTAATTTCAAAACTTCTGCCTGTCTGTCCAATGTAGAATTTGGGGCATGTATCACACTTGAGTTTGTATATTCCTGATTTACGGTAGGGACTCTTGGAGGTGTTTACATCATGTATCACTTTTTGTTGTAATTTATTTTTTGTGGAAAAGCTGATTCTGATATTTTTCTTCTTTTTAAATAAGTTTGCTATTTGGTATGAAAGTGGGCCTATGTATGGGAGAGTAGCATATTTAGGTTTGGCTTCAGTGGCACACTGATTTGACTTGAAGTGACTGCTGTGAAGTGGATCTGTGGGTTTTGTCTGCATTTTGTTGTGGAGTTTTTCTATTATTGTGGGTTTATATTCATTATTATGAGCAACTGTTTTAATTATATTGATTTCATTTTGTTGGTCTGTGTCACTCATTGGTACTTTTTTAATTCGGTGTAGCATCGTTCTGAAATATGCCATTTTTTGTTGGTGGGGGTGGCAAGATGAGTTGCTAATACTGACATCTGTGGTGGTAGGTTTTCTGTAAATACTGAATTGATGTTTATTGTTAGTATTGCAAATTTTCAGGTCAAGAAAGTTAATGCTTTTATTAGTTTCATGTTCAACTGTGAATTTAATATTTTTGTGCATTTTGCTAAGATCTGCTGCTAATGTATCTATTTCATTGCTTGTACCATCAAAAAGCAGTATTGTATCATCAACATATCTTCTGTAGTATATTATTTTGTTTGAGATGTGCTGGTTGGCAGAAAAGAATTTTTGTTCTATATGGTTGATATAAATGTCAACCTATATCCCAGCTAAGCTACTTCCCATTGCCAAACCATCATGTTGTTGGTACAGTTTGTTGTTGAAGCTAAAGTAATTATGGTCTAGAATAAGTGAAAGTATTTCTACTACAAAACTGTAACTTTTTACTGAACAAATATGAAATACGTAACTGCATAACAATGAATCCCTCGGCACCAAAACTGCGTGCACAGCCAAATGTTCATAAAGAAAATTGTCCCATTCGCCCGATTGTTAACTCAAGAAACAGCCCTGCATACTTCATAAGCCGTAAATTAAAAGACCGCATTACCAAATACTATACATTTGAAAATAACTACACCATACATAACACACATGAACTCATAAGCTTAATTAAAGACATCCACATCCCACCAACAGCTAAATTAGCATCACTAGACATAGTCAACCTGTACACGAACATCCCTGTAAACGAGACTATTAACATTATAAGAAACAATCTGCTTAAATATAAGAAAATTAGTGTTGCAGAGATCTGTGAACTCATAGAAATACTTTCACTTATTGTAGACCATAATTACTTTAGCTTCAACAACAAACTGTACCAACAACATGATGGTTTGGCAATGGGAAGTAGCTTAGCTGGGATATTGGCTGACATTTATATCAACCATATAGAACAAAAATTCTTTTCTGCCAACCAGCACATCTCAAACAAAATAATATACTACAGAAGATATGTTGATGATACAATACTGCTTTTTGATGGTACAAGCAATGAAATAGATACATTAGCAGCAGATCTTAGCAAAATGCACAAAAATATTAAATTCACAGTTGAACATGAAACTAATAAAAGCATTAACTTTCTTGACCTGAAAATTTGCAATACTAACAATAAACATCAATTCAGTATTTACAGAAAACCTACCACCACAGATGTCAGTATTAGCAACTCATCTTGCCACCCCCACCAACAAAAAATGGCATATTTCAGAACGATGCTACACCGAATTAAAAAAGTACCAATGAGTGACACAGACCAACAAAATGAAATCAATATAATTAAAACAGTTGCTCATAATAATGAATATAAACCCACAATAATAGAAAAACTCCACAACAAAATGCAGACAAAACCCACAGATCCACTTCACAGCAGTCACTTCAAGTCAAATCAGTGTGCCACTGAAGCCAAACCTAAATATGCTACTCTCCCATACATAGGCCCACTTTCATACCAAATAGCAAACTTATTTAAAAAGAAGAAAAATATCAGAATCAGCTTTTCCACAAAAAATAAATTACAACAAAAAGTGATACATGATGTAAACACCTCCAAGAGTCCCTACCGTAAATCAGGAATATACAAACTCAAGTGTGATACATGCCCCAAATTCTACATTGGACAGACAGGCAGAAGTTTTGAAATTAGATATAAAGAACATATTGACGCCCTAAGACTCGGTAACTTGAACAAATCAGCATTTGCAGCCCATATTGCTGAAGAAAACCATTCAGTGGGTAACATTGAGGAAACGTCCACTTTGAACAATTATACATGACTGTGCTTAAACTGACACACAATATTTTGTTAGCGCAACGCAATCTGACTTTCAAAATTCCCTACACAAGAATGGCCCTGACTAACATTAAACTATACCTTTCACAAATCACTTACCTCACAAAAATCTTCGCTGCTCAAGCTACTGCAATACAGCGAGCGCCACTACTGCCAGCTAAATAAAAGATTCAAACTATGGAAGGCACTAACTACTGATAGGGATAGTTAGCAAATGAAAGATATTAGTAGAGAACAAACAATGTATTTACCTTGATATCATCATATATAAATATAGCAGTTCATGACAAATTACAAATCTCCGCCATCTCTCTCCCCACATCCACCACTGCTGGCGGCTCACCTCCAACTGCGCAACGCTACGCGCTGTTCACATCCAGCTGCCGCTGCCCAACACTACAATGGCGAGTATTACAACAATGCAAAGCAGCCACAGACTGCACACAGCACAGCCAGTGATTTTCATACAGAGATGGCGTTACCATAAAAAAAACCTAAACAGCCTACTTACACATTCAGTGGGTAACATTGAGGACAACTTAAAGATTCTACATCTAACAGAAGAAGGGGCCACTATGAATATATTAGAAGAATTAGAAATACACACACACAAAAACAGCACCCCAGACTATATCCTTAACGAACAAACAGAGTTGGCTAACGCCCCTTTCCTGAAAAATTTCCAAAAATTACTTTCCAGCCTCCAAAGCAAAAAATAATATTAATACACCTATCTGCAGATCAAGTAGAAAATTTATTGTTACTATAATTCTCATGCTGCCAAATGTAATAAAATAATGTACTATTTTACCTATACGGCTCTAAATATATATAAAAAAACTTTATAATTAAATTAGCAATAACAGATATATATATTTATATATATATATAAAAATTCAATCTCTCTACACCAATGTAAAAGACATTACAGTTTTGTAAAAGAATATATGATCCTTTCCAAACATAGGACATCATCGTCAAATGTTACGAAATATCATAGCATCTGTGACACCCATATGTTTGTAAGCTCTTTGTATGTACCAAAACATGTGGTGCGTGGTTGGAATGAACTCAGTGACAAATCTAAAGTGTACAGTGAGAACTATTACGTGTGCAACAACGAGGATGCAGTGGGAATGCATTTACATCGATTGGATGAACGTTATAGAAACAATCACTCGAAACCGACGTTTCACGTAAGTCACATGCAACGAAAATCTGCAACGCAACCATCTGTGTGTGGCGTGTTTGTAATTGTGTTTTATTTATATTTTAGAACAATTAATCTGTAAAAAACACACCAAATGTAGAAAGAAAGCGTGTAAACCGTCTGATGATGAATCGCAACGATTCGAAACCGGTAACGGTTTCCTTTGAATAAAGGAACTCAAAGTAAATTTGTGGCTGGTTGCTGTCCTAACACGATCAACATAAAGATCTCTGTATTGAGCCGGCCAAAGTGGCCGTGCGGTTAAAGGCGCTGCAGTCTGGAACCGCAAGATCGCTACGGTCGCAGGTTCGAATCCTGCCTCGGGCATGGATGTTTGTGATGTCCTTAGGTTAGTTAGGTTTAACTAGTTCTAAGTTCTAGGGGACTAATGCCTCAGCAGTTGAATCCCATAGTGCTCAGAGCCATCTCTGTATTGAACTCGACTCTCTTCGGAGAGTCGGCAGCCAGTGAAAAGTGCTTGACTTGCCGTAGAATTGTTAGGTCGGGGCTTTGGTGTGATGGGTGCTGTAGTTTTTTCCATGTGGGTGACTGTAGTGGCGTGGGAATAGGGGAAGTAAATGAGACTCATCAGTGGTTTTGTAGGATTTGTAGTAGAGATAGGAAGATACTGGAACAGGAGGGGAAAATTGCTGCCCTTCAGGCTGAGTTAGACAAGGCCAGGGGAGATCTTGACAGGTTAAGGAGGGAGAAGGGTAAAGAGAGGTGGGAAGTGACAACAGGCAACAGGAGGAACAGGCCTAGAACTTTGTCTGACAGCTTTATGGTGAATGTGGAAAATAGATTTGACCTGTTGCTTCAGTTAGAAGCTGGTGAGCCTCAAGCAGTTACAGGTGTAGACAGGGCACAACAAACTTTCAGCAGCAAATTGAAAAGTAAGAATGTAGGGAAATCAGTAAAGAGAAAGAAAGTGTTGTTGTTAGGTAGTTCCCATGGAAGAGGTGTTGGCCAACTCTTGCAGGATGAACTAGGATCAGAATACCAGGTCACCAATTTTTTTAAACCTAGTGCTGGTCTGGAGCAGGTGACAGAGGATTTAGGATCACTTTGCAAAGATTTCACTAAGGAAGACACCGTGGTTATAGTGGGTGGGGCAGGTAACAGTATTGACAGAGATCCTGGGTACAGCATAGAGTGTGACCTGGCGAAGATTGCATCAGCATCGAGGCATACCAGTGTTGAGTTTGTATCTGTTCTTGGGCGCCATGACCGACCTCATTTGAACTCTTCTGTCAAGAGAGTTAATTTGGAGCTGGAACGGCTGCTCATGTCGGGTGCGGGGTCACACATTGGTGTGGTTCATGTTGATTCTGTCAGTAGGTGGGATTATACTAGGCATGGCCTTCACCTCAACAGGAAGGGGAAGGGTAAATTGGCTGGGGAAATAGCAGGAAAGTTAAAGGGGGGAGGCACTGTCATGAGTGGTAAAATACCAGTGGTTATAGGATTCAGAAAAGACCCTTTTTTAGGGTAGGGAGGACAGAAAGAAAACAAATTTTAAGAGAGGTTAGAACTGAGACAAACCTTCAGTTTGAGAAAGAAATCAAAAAACATAATTCCAGCTTATTACATCAACATAAACAGCCATTGGTTAAGAATTTTCAACTGTCAGCAGATATTTTAACTCCATCCAATTTTAAGTCAGTCAATGTGAAATGTCAGCTATCTTTATTGCATCAAAATATTCGAGGACTGAGAAATAAAATTAATGAATTAACTATCTGCATAGATGAATTAGAGTCTTCAAACCCAGCTGACATAATCTGCCTCTCTGAACATCATGTGACCACTGGTATAGAACTTTTAAGTGTTACAGGGTTTAGGTTAGCATCTCACTATTGTAGATCAGAAATGGAGAAAGGAGGAGTTGCCACATTCATCAGGAACTGTCATAAATTTAAGAACATAGACATTCATAAATTTTGCCTAGAACAGCATATGGAAGCATGTGCAACAGAATTAGATTTTCACAAAAAATCTTTCATAATATTAAGTGTATATCGAGCACCTGCAGGTAACTTTAATCTGTTTGTAAACCACCTTGAAGCTGTACTGGCCCATTTAACAACCAAAAACAAAGAAATAGTGGTTGCTGGTGATTTCAATGTAGATTTCCTTAAAGACTCTCCCAATAAGAACCTATTTGAGTTAGTAACACTATCATTCAACTTAATTCCCACAGTAAAGTTCCCCACTAGGATAACCACTTGCTCACAAACAGCCATTGATAATATCTTTATAGAAAAGTCAAATGAACAAAATTATATTACAAAACCAATAGTCAATGGCCTCTCAGACCATGACATGCAGTTCCTTCTGTTAAATGTTAATACTGAACAGGATATAAAATCTGTTAAATCTGAGCTCAAGAGGGTAATCAGTAAGCCAAAAATTGATTATTTTAGGACACTCCTCAGAGACATTCACTGGACTGATGTTTACAGTGCTCATGGCATGAATGAAAAATATAACATTTTTGCTAATAAAGTGCTTACCTTATTTGAACACTGCTTTCCCCCAAAACTTACCAAGGTTAGAGCAAAGTCTACAAAGAAGCCATGGATTACTCGAGGAATAGGGGTATCTTGTAAAACAAAAAGAAAACTGTATCTGTCAATCCGAAACATTTCCAATGTTGATGCTATAGCACATTATAAGAAATACTGCAAAATATTAAAGACTGTAATACGGATGTCAAAGCAAATATATTACAAGGAAAAGATAGTCATATCAGATAACAAAATAAAGACAATATGGGATATAGTGAAGGAGGAGACCGGTAGAACCAGACATGAAGAGGAACAAATAGCATTAAGAGTAAATGATGCATTGGTGACAGATGTGTATAGTGTTGCAGAACTTTTTAACAAACATTTTATAACTGTTACTGAAAAGATGGGGTTGTCAGGTTCGGTAGATGCTGCTATGGATTACCTTAGACCAGACATTTCAAGTAACTTCCATAATATGAATTTGACCCTCACTACCCCAACAGAAATAATGTCCATCATAAAATCTTTAAAATCAAAAACATCTAGTGGGTATGATGAAATATCAACAAAGTTAATTAAAGAATGTGATTCTGAGCTAAGTAACATATTAAGCTATCTGTGTAACCAGTCGTTTATCAGTGGAATATTTCCCGAATGGCTGAAATATGCTGAAGTTAAGCCACTGTTTAAGAAGGGAGATAAAGAAATAGCATCAAATTTCCGTCCAATTTCACTGTTGCCAGCATTCTCAAAAATTTTCGAAAAAGTAATGTACAGTCGTCTTTATAACCATCTTATCTCAAATAACATACTGTCAAAGTCACAGTTTGGATTTCTAAAAGGTTCTGATATTGAGAAGGCTATCTACACTTACAGTGAAAATGTACTTAATTCATTAGACAAAAAATTGCAGGCAACTGGTATATTTTGTGATCTGTCAAAGGCATTTGACTGTGTAAATCACAATATCCTTTTAAGTAAACTAGAATATTATAGTGTAACAGGAAATGCTGCAAAATGGTTCAAATCTTATATCTCTGGCAGGAAACAAAGGGTGTTATTAGGAAAGAGACATGTATCAAGCTATCAGGCATCATCCAACTGGGAACTAATTACATGTGGGGTCCCACAAGGTTCCATTTTGGGGCCCTTACTTTTTCTTGTGTATATCAATGACCTTTCATCAGTAACATTACCAGATGCCAAGTTTGTTTTGTTTGCTGATGATACAAACATTGCAATAAATAGCAAATCAAGTGTAGTCTTAGAAAGATCAGCCAATAAAATATTTGTAGACATTAATCACTGGTTCCTAGCCAATTCTTTGTCACTAAACTTTGAAAAAACACACTACATGCAGTTCAGAACTTGTAAGGGGTGTCCCAAGAGTATATGCCTAACATATGATGACAAGAAGATAGAAGAAGTGGACGGTGTTAAATTCTTGGGATTACAGCTTGATAATAAATTCAACTGGGAGGAGCACACCACAGAACTGCTGAAGCGTCTTAACAAATCTCTGTTTGCAATGCGAATTTTGTCAGACATAGGGGATATAAAAATGAAAAAGCTGGCATACTATGCTTACTTTCATTCCATAATGTCATATGGGATTATTTTCTGGGGTAATTCATCAAGCCAAGCTAAAGTTTTCCGGGCACAAAAACGTGCAGTAAGAATTATATGTGGTGTGAACTCAAGAACATCCTGCAGAAGCCTGTTTAGGGAACTAGGGATACTAACTACAGCTTCCCAATATATTTATTCCTTAATGAAATTTGTCATTAAAAATATATCACTTTTTCAAACCAACAGCTCAATTCATGGAATCAATACTAGAAATAAGAATAATCTTCACAAGGATTTAAAGTCACTTAGTCTTGTACAAAAAGGTGTGCATTATTCAGGAACACACATTTTCAATAACTTGCCAGCAGCCATAAAAAGCTTAACAACCAATGAAATTCAGTTTAAGAGAAGCCTAAAGGATTTATTGGTGGCCAACTCCTTCTACTCCATTGATGAATTTCTGAGGAAAACCAACTGATTTGTATATAAGTACAACATAACTTCTGCACAATTTCAGTGCAGTAATGTGTTCACTGAAAATTTGTGTGTGTGTGTGTGTGTGTGTGTGTGTGTGTGTGTGTGTGTGTGTGTGTGTGTGTAAGTATAATCTAACTTCTGCACCATTTCAGTGCAGTAATGTGTTCATTGTAAATAAGTATTACAGTAGTTGTATTACATGTTTCTTACCTTATAAATAAATATAAAACTTTTTTATTTTAAATTCAGTGCAATAGTATTTGTAAAATGACTCTTAGTGTTCATTAAAAAATGACGATCATTCCACTTGGGACCTGTGGAATGGTACATTAGCTTATTTGTTTTAGTTTAAATATTTGTCATGTATTGTTGTTTTTCTGACATGTTCCACATCCTGGAGGACCTCCTCACTACGGATCAATTGGAATGAAAGTAAATCTAATCTAATCTAATCTAATCTAATTAGGAAGTGAATGTGACAAACGTAAATATGTCTCGATGCATGAAAATAGACGAGAACGCTACAAAAGTTTCGCTGATATGTCATACACAGCGAGCATAGATCGTTACTGTTTATGAACCCTTTTTTACTGATGGTTGACGTAGCGTACAGTGTCAAGCAGGTGTGGCAGCACACAAGATTGGACGAACAAAAATATACTCTTGAGATGGTATGAAATTTCTTACGTTTCTGGGGAACTTTTTCTTGCACGACGTGTTTACAGAAATGGTTTCCATTTCCATGCGGGTTGTTTTCGTCTGTTATCTCCTTTATGTGGCCGAGCGGTTCTAGGCGCTTCGGTCTGGAACCGCGCGTCCGCTACGTTCGCAGGTTCGAATCCTGCCTCGGGCATGGATGTGTGTGATGTCCTTAGGTTAGTTAGGTTTCAATAGTTCTAAGCTCTAGGGGACTGATGACCTCAGATGTTAAGTCCCATAGTGCTCAGAGCCATTTGAACCATTTATCTCGTTTATGGGCGATGTCAGTGTGGGAGATGCTGAATTATACTGTTGCTATTACTGTCATACACAAACAGACATAATTTTGTAATTAATGATGGACGTTTATACAAATACCTACTTAATGCTGAATTTTGAAAAGGAAGCTCTTACTTGCGTTTTTCTAGTAGTTGACTTACGCAGAAAGTGACACATAATAAACATCACTCTTGTCAGACAATTCACAGAGTACATTTTCTATTGCTAAAGAAATGGATTGTTCCCACAAAAGATACGGCTATTGCAGGGACATACCCATCATGCCAGTTACGATCCCGTTTTGACAGTTTAGAATAGGGGTGTCGAACCATAAAATTCTGTTTACTGAAAGTTAGAATAAATTGAATGTTTTCAATTTGAAACTCCATCACACTATGCTATTGTCTCACTTCAGTTGGTCCATCCAGTTCAATTCTGTATTATTTCCCTTAGAAGTTACTGTTAGTGTTAAGTATGTTACATACGGACGTGCAGCCCAAAAATACTCGTCTTCTTCCAATGTTTTCCCTCGAGGGTAGGAATTGCCTATCATATACAGCACAGAGAATTTTTAAACGATATTTGACTGACACCAAGTATCCTCTACATAACTGATATTAACATTGGGCTATCACGTTGTCTTATGATCTAAATTTTTGCCGTACTATATGATATTGATAGTAAGGTTTCTCCTTACAGTATGATTTAGTCTGTATCAGATGACGAATAGAAGGCTATTAAAATTATTGAATCGCTTTTAATAAATTCGTTGCAGCTACATTAACTGTCATATTGTCACAATACTCATCAGTCATACAGAAAAACTCCCAAATTTTGTATTGTTGCACCCGTACTTCAGATTTCTGCCACGAGAGCGCAGTCAGGCAAGATAGCGGCAGGCGCCGAGAAAGCGTACACTGCCCCTTAAATGCATTCACATCAGTCTGCCGTGGTAGTGCAATGACACTTCAAGACGAAGCTCAACAAAGATCCACCAACGGCCAACTCCATTTGGGCCATGGCAGGCACAGTTTAAAGCTTCAGGATAGTTCTGGAACGGGAAATCAAGGTGTCGGCCAGCAGTGAGTGAAGAAACAGCTGATCGCGTGAGTGCGAGATTCGTAAGGAGCCCACACAACTCGAAGAACGGAGCAAGCACAGAGCTGAATGCACCACAGCCGACCGTTTGGCATATCTTAAGGAAACGACTGAACCTGCAGGCCTACCGCCTGCAATTACAAGACCTGAACTACCGATGAGAAAGTCAAAGGCTTTGAATTTCGACACAGTTTCAACAGCTTATGGAAGCGGATTCATTTTGTAAGAAACTCATCTTCAGTGATGAAGAAACATCTTTTGCTGAATGGCACATTGGTCAGGCACAACATGGGGGATCGCCGAATGACTGTTGAACAGATCGCCTCCAGAGTTGGCATTTCTGTGGGTTCTGTGCACACAATCCTGCACGACGACCTGAAAATGCTATCGTGTGCAAGGCATCCGAGAGTCACCAGAAGTTAATGTGTTCTGTGCGGTCTCGCAGTTTAAAGTGTGCAGTCCGTTTGTGAAATCCCCCCGCAGTGGAACATTTCTCCAACCCAGAATACTAATTGTGAGCAGGTCAAAATTGATTTAATGAGCGAAAATTCTAATGGATAACGCGATTTTTAGGCCTTAGGCATAGTTTTTAAAGGTGGGGTCTATAAAATAATTTAATGATACAAAAAAGGTCTCTGACAAAAGCAATCTTTCATTTAAACACTACAGTTTGTTTGTTAAAACATAGACGATCACACCTCATAAAAAGTAGGACAATCACAGCTAACTACTGTTTTGTGAATGATAATTCTAATTAGTGATTAACTGGATTGAGTGTTACTCGACTGCATTGTTAAATCACAGCTGACATTCTAAACCCCAATTTCAAAACTCATTCTGACTTAAAACAGTGGCTGAATACTTGGTGACTGAAATATTCATACATTCAACACATGCACTTTGAACCTGAGACCGGCCATCGTATATGGTACAGCAGGGCCATTCCGCTCATTTCAACTGTAAGCCATATATAATATGGCATGAAACTTTTTAAGAAGACTTCATTCTGAAAAATTATGGTATGTTAACTGTGAATACATTACAGTACGAGGTGCATTCAAGTTCTAAGGCCTCCGATTTTTTTTCTCCGGACTGGAAAGAGATAGAAACATGCGCATTGTTTTAAAATGAGGCCGCGTTCATTGTCAATACGTCCCAGAGATGGCAGCACCCTACGGTAGATGGAATTTTACCGCCAGCGGCGAGAATGGGAACTGTTTTAAATACTTAAAATGGCGACGTTTTCCTTACTTGAACAGCGTGCAATCATTCGTTTTCTGAATTTGCGTGGTGTGAAACCAATTGAAATTTATCAACAGTTGAAGGAGACATGTGGTGATGGAGTTATGGATGTGTCGAAAGTGCGTTCGTGGGTGCGACAGTTTAATGAAGGCAGAACAGCGTGTGACAACAAACCGTAACAACCTCGGGCTCGCACAAGCTGGTCTGACGACATGATCGAGAAAGTGGAGAGAATTGTTTTGGGGGATCGCCGAATGACTGTTGAACAGATCGCCTCCAGAGTTGGCATTTCTGTGGGTTCTGTGCACACAATCCTGCATGACGACCTGAAAATGCGAAAAGTGTCATCCAGGTGGGTGCCACGAATGCTGACGGACAACCACATGGCTGCCCGTGTGGCATGTTGCCAAGCAATGTTGACGCGCGACGACAGCATGAATGGGACTTTCTTTTCGTCGGTTGTGACAATGGATAAGACGTGGATGCCATTTTTCAATCCAGAAACAAAGCGCCAGTCAGCTCAATGGAAGCACACAGATTTACCGCCACCAAAAAAATTTCGGGTAACCGCCAGTGCTGAAAAAATGATGGTGTCCATGTTCTGGGACAGCGAGGGCGTAATCCTTACCCATTGCGTTCCAAAGGGCACTACGGTAAGAGGTACATCCTACGAAAATGTTTTGAAGAACAAATTCCTTCCTGCACTGCAATAAAAACGTCTGGAAAGGGCTGCGCGTGCTGTTTCACCAAGACAACGCACCCGCACATCGAGCTAACGTTACGCAACAGTTTCTTCGTGATAACAACTTTGAAGTGATTCCTCATGCTCCCTACTCACCTGACCTGGCTCCTAGTGACTTTTGGCTTTTTCCAACAATGAAAGATACTCTCCGTGGCCGCACATTCACCAGCCGTGCGGTTACTGCCTCAGCGATTTTCCAGTGGTCAAAACAGACTCCTAAAGAAGCCTTCGCCGCTGCCATGGAATCATGGCGTCAGCGTTGTGAAAAATGTGTACGTCTGCAGGGCGATTACGTCGAGAAGTAACACCAGTTTCATCGATTTCAGGTGAGTAGTTAATTAGAAAAAAAATCGGAGGCCTTAGAACTTGAATGCACCTCGTATATGAAAAGGTCGAAATTCGTTTATAGGAACAAAGTATTAAAGCAACATCTGAAGAAGGTAGGAATCGCCATGTATAAAAATGGTGGCTGTATTCCACCCAACCAAGAGGCTATTACGGCTTAGTGTATTTCAGTGTCAAGATCACAAGCATTTACCATAAATAAATCTTTTTTGTCGCTTTCCACCCACATATTTCTCGAGAAAACATGTAGCACATTGCTGACACATTACCCGGAGAGCTGCCTATAACAATTGTTACTGCTTGTTTCATATGTTCCTTGGACTAAGAAGACTTGACTTTTTCCTTTTGTATGTGCGGATCATCTGAACAGACTCCGCCCCCGGTAGCTGAGTGGTCAGCGCGACGGGCTGTCAATCCGAAGGGCCCACGTTCGATTCCCGGCTGGGAACACCTATTGGCAACACTGCCCCGACGCGGACTCTTCGAGTATTTGCTGCAATAAATAATCATAAAAAGCGTTGTTATTAAGCTGTTTTAAACGTTTACAGTTGTTATAAATATAATGTAAGTGTTGTTAAATTAGTGGAAGTGTTAGTGAAGTATAAAATAAGATTAAACGGGGTAAGAAGCGTATTTTTCTTCTCGCGCCTCTAGCACGAATCCTAGGCCTAATTTCACGCTCGCGAATCGTAAGTAAGCAGTGAATTAAACTTATAGGTAAACGTTCCCAGTTGGCATAAATATAATGTAAGTGTTGTTACATTAGTGGAAGTGTTAGTGAAGTGTTAAAGAAGATTAAATGGGGTAAGAAGTTTATTTTCCTTCTCGCGCCTATAACACGGATTTTAGGCTTAATTTCACGCGCGCGTATCGTAAGTAAACAGTGACTTAAACTTATATGTAATCACCAGGTTTTTTATTCAGTACTCTTTCAATTTATTTATATCTGCCTGAATAGTTTCTAGGGTCCTTTATTTACGTTTTAGTCAGTACTTCAATCAGTTTATACGATTTCTCTTTTTACCATCAGTGAGAAGTGTGTGACATGCCGTAGTATCGTTAGTTCAGGGGTGTGTTGTGATGGGTGCTGTAGTTTCTTTCATTGGGGCGAATGTAGTGGCGTGGGAAATGGGGACATAAATGAGGCTCACCAGTGGTATTGTAGTATCTGCAGTAGAGATAGAAAAATACTGGAACAGGAAGGGAAAATTGCAGCTTTCAAGCTGACGTAGACAAGGCAATGGAGGATCTGGACAGGTTAAAGAGGGAGAAGGGTGAACAGAGTTGGGAAGTGGCAACAGGTAACAGGGGGAACAGGCAAACGACAGCATCAGACAGTTTTGTCAAAAATCTTGAAAATAGATTTGACCTGTTGCCTCAGTCAGAATCGGATGAGCCTCATGTAGCTGAAGCTGCAGAAAGGGCACAACAAGCTATCAAGGACTTCAAAAAGGTAGGGAAATTTGTAAAGAGAAAGAAAGTGCTGGTGTTAGGTAGTTCCCATGGTAGAGGTGTTGGCCAACTACTGCAGAAAAATCTAGGTCCAGAGTACCAGGTCACAATCTTTTTCAAGCTTAGAACAGATCTGGGTCAGGTTCTTTATGCAAGGGTTTCACAAAGGAGGATGCCGTGGTTATAGTGGGTGGTCCTGGAAATAGCATTGACAGAGACTCTGAATATTCCATAGAGAGTGACCTGGTGAAAATAGCATCGGCAACGAAACATACGAGTGTGGGATTTGTGCCTGTGTTGAGACGCCATGATCGGCCTCATTTGAACTCTTCTGTAGGGACGGTGAACTTGTAGTTGGAGTGGCTGCTTAGGACGGTTATAGGGTCCCATATTGGTTTGATTCCTGTGGATGCTATCGATAGGTGGGACTACACTAGGCATGGCCTTCACCTCAATAGGAAAGGGAAGGGAAAACTGTCTGGGTTGATTGCAGTAAACTTAAGGGGGGACACTGTCACAAGTGTTAAAATACCAGTGGTCACAGGTGTCAGAGGGATGCCTTTTTTAGGATAGGGAAGGGGGAAAGGAAACGAGTTTTAAGAGAGATTGGCAGACACACTCAGTCTGAGAAAACAGATGAACAAGAGTCGGATTTTAGCATACAGCCTTCATTTAAACAATACTTAACAGAAAGTAACACAGGGACTGGGTGTTGTGTTGTCCTAATCATCATCATTTCATCCCCATCGACGCGCAAGTCGCCGAAGTGGCGTCAAATCGAAAGACTTGCACCCAGCGAGTGGTATACCCGAGGGGAGGCCCTAGTAACACGACATTTACATTTTTATCTGAAAAGAAACCAAAAAACGTGTTCTCTACAATATCGCAATAGAACGTCAATTTGACTTATAATTTGACCGAGAGGAAATAGCCCCACGTGTACGGGGTGAAATAGCTCTACGTGCAGACATTTCGAAAGACGCGGCAAATCAGACCATTGTGACAAAAGCCAGCAACATTTGTTGATAGACACACTGCATAACCTGTGTTCTTATACAAGCAACAATAAGAGTTTAAAATTTCGCGTTGCTGTGCATGGTACACCTCGATTGGTTGGGTTGTATTCTTTAACAGTGGCAATAATTCATTACAATTCGCTTACCACTAGAGTTTGTTTTTCTGTCCTGCCAATAATGGAGCAGAAAATATTCTTACTACAACCCCTTCTGACGACACAGAGATACCGACACACACTGAAGCTAAAACTACCCTGACTCTGTGAGGAGCTAGCGCACTGTTGCAACATTTCTTATTTCAGATGGATTAGCCCCGTGAGCAAAATAGGGCCGCTGTACCCTACAATTCCACAAGTGCGGAATGAGAATGACCTAACCCGCAGATTCTGCTCACTATGATTTAATTGCCGTGCACCATGGTGAACGCCACTGTCGTGCAGGCACTCTGTAGAAGACGATGACGTGTTGCTACAACTGGAACACTCTTCCATGGACGTCTCCTAACTCACAAGTCTCATTGGTCAACACCATGTCACAGCTGAAGCCGATATCGTCTCCAACATGTCTCGACCCGGAGGATTCTGCCTCCACAGCGTCTCAGCCATGAGAGCTACATTTTTGGCTCTCCCTTACACCCAGCTCTCCTGTTTCCGCCGAACGGTGCCCGTTGCCAATAGTGAAAATACAAAACACTGCGCCTCAATAGCGAGATTTTCCTCCAGCATACAGAACGCGTCGCAGTCAGACGTCAAACATATAGCAAAACTCTCCTCTATAGCTAAAAAGCGTCTTCTCCAGCTCTATGGTCGTGATGTCATACTTTGATACACCAACTGCACGTTTTTGCGTCTATGGTACTAGCGTCAGACAGCTTCCGAAATTAGGAACAACTGCTCATGAGGCTAGTACATTATCTTCTGCTACATGTATTTTCTAAAAGGGTCAGTGGTTTCCTACGAAGGTGGTCCGCAAAACATGAGGAAGAGGCCTCCTTCTGCTGCTCGTGGTGCCCCTCCACCCTCAAATGGACACTCGGCTGGTTGAGGTTGTAAAGCTGGGAAAAAAACCTGTCAGAACTGGATCGTAGCTGGCTTGATTGGTATGTCCCTGCAAAAGCCGCATTATGGGAACCATCCTTCTTGATATCAATAGAAACGTATTCTGTGCTCTGTAAATTACCTGGCAACGAGTGATGTTTGTTATGTATGAGTTTCTGCACAAGTTTATTTACCAGAAAAGTGTAAATGAAAGCTTCCTTTTCCAAATTTACCATTAAATAGGTATATGTATAAAGGTCATTCATTAATTACGAAATTGTCTCCGGAAAATGGTTTGCTACCCCATGGGACGCCTCGGAAGCCCCAGTTCGCCGAAGTCCACCTCGGCCTCCGGTCTCCGTTCCCAGCAAAGGGCCGTTTTTCGTAGCAATCTCTGTTTCGACACAAATGCACCGTCTTCTCACTCACGTAGAAAGCATTCAGAAAGCAGTGAGCCCATCACCATGTAAAAGAAGAAAAATGAAGCTACTAACAGTCACTGTGGTCCAGGATCTAAAAAACCTTCTCAATGCAATCGCCACCATTCCCATCCTGTAAGTACACAATCAGTCTCAGATTAAATGAAGAAGGCACGCAAAATTGCCTGTCGCGTTTCACCTTTTACTTCTGCGAAAAAGATCGTTGTAGGACTCGTGTATTTGGACGTGCTGGAAAACCGAGCTACGCCACAACCTTAGAGCTTTTGTTGCAATTCGGCAGTGGTTATTGCAGGCTCCGGAGAATAAGTAAGTTAGTGCCTCACCATTTCCTACACATGTTCAACTGACGGCAGATTTCGTAAACTGTCCCTGTCTTTCACAAATCAATTTGAACATGAAATGTGTAACTTCCTTGAGACTAAGCTGTATATACATAAATATTAATTGTATTAATTTAGGATTAAATTTCAAACAAATTACAGTCCAAGAATAGTCATGAACACAAGAGAAAGGACAAAATAGTTACGTTCAAACTCGGAAGTGCATAGGGACATGACCCTGAGGTAACAATTTTAAATTCACAACACTTTATTACAATATTTTACATCAAATAAATAGATATAACCAAAAAATATTGTTAATTACAAAGGCTGTCACGACGGAGCACATACATTCCCCAGGCCCAACATTACGCCAAAAGCGGCCGCCTGCCATATCATGAGCACTCTGATTACAAACTGGTACAGGAAACTTGTAAATCAAGAAATGAGCATACGTGTAACAAAAAACATAATGATTTTACAAGCCCACAACCCACCTCGAGATCGAGATAGTAATACTTATTTCTATCTTTCTTTCTTTCTTTACACGTGGCTAAGGCCTTATCGACCATACACCTGCTCTACGAGCCTCTTCCAATTATTTCTATCCAGGGAAATTGTTGTCCAATCAGAGTTGATGCCCATCCTAGCTGCATCTTCCCGGATATTCTCCATCCACCTAATTCGAGGTCTTCCTCTTCTTCTCTTTCCTTCTAATTTCTTAGTGGATGCTATTTTGGGTAGTCTGTTCTCCGGCATCCTTGCTGCATGACCAGCCCAGTTCAGTCTTCTCTTCTTTAACATTTCCACAATGGTACTATGTTTGTACAGCTCCCGTAGTTCTTCATTTTTCCTTATCCTCCACTCCATGACATTTTCATCGAAGATTGGTCCAAATATTTTTCTTAGTATTTTTCTTTCAAATATCAACAGTTTTTTTTCATCTTTTTTCCTGAATGTAATAGCTTCACATCCATATAATGCTACTGGTACAATAGTTGACTGATAAAAACGGATTTTGAATTCAGTACTAAGTGATCTCATCCTTAAAATTTTGATACAGCTGTAAAAAGTTCTATTAGCTGCTGCTAGACGGGCGTCTATTTCTATTTCTGCTCTATTGTCTCTGCTAAAAAGACTCCCTAAGTACTTGAAGTGGTCAACTGCCTTGAAAGTGAGACCATTTACGGTCAGTGGTGTATTCTTTTGGAGTTTTTTACTTATGACTAGATATTCTGTCTTTTCTTCATTCACATGAAGTCCAGCTTTCTCACCTATTTTGTAATAATTTTGCATCATCCTGATTAATTCAGCTTTTGAAGTGCTTATTAAGGCTACATCATCTGCATAAGCAAGTCTAGTAATGTTCTGTCCCTGCAGTTGGATCCCTTGTGGATTAGTTTTGGTGAATTCTCTATCAGTCTTCTCTAAGATAATATTAAATAGAATAGGTGAGATGGCATCCCCTTGTCTCAGTCCAGTGTACACCTTAAAATTTTCAGTCACTCCTGCAGGTGTCTTAACTTTGCATATGGTTTCTTCCAAACACATTTTAACTAATTTGATTAATTTTAATGGTATTTCAAATTCTTTCATGGTGTTTAAGAGTGTCTGTCGGTGTATGCTATCATAGGCCTTCTTGAAGTCTATAAATAGAATATGGATATCTACATTAAATTCCCATGCCTTCTCATTTATTTGTCTCAATGTGAATAAGTGATCCAAAGTGGATCTGTTAGGGCGGAAACCACATTGGTAGTCCCCAATCAGTTCTTCGGTTATGGGAATCAATCTGTGTAGTATACACATCGACAAAATTTTATACGTGACATCGAGTAGGGCAATTCCTCTGTAGTTATCACAGACAAGGGGATCATTCTTCTTAAAGATGGGGCATATAATTGCAGTTTTCCAATCGGCCGGTATGTTTTCTGTCTCCCAAATTGTTTCAATTAAGGAATGTAGTTCTATTTCCAATTGTGGTCCTCCATTTTTTAAAAGCTCAGCATATACCTGGTCTTCCCCACAGGCCTTGTTGTTCTTTAATTTCTTTATTGTTTGTCTTATTTCATTTACTGATGGTGACTTGTATATCAACTGTATCTGGTTCTTCAAATGTAAAGTAATATTGTGGATCATTGCAGTTGAGCAGCTGTGTAAAGTATGTCTTCCATGTTTCTTGTATGTCATTCTTGTTTGTAACTATTTTCCCATTATGGTCCTTTATAAACTGTTCCCTTTTAGTGAATTTTCCCAAGGACTTTTTTATATTCTGGTACATCTGCCTTGCTCTGTGATGCTTGAAATCATCCTCCGCTTCTCTTACCATGTTGTTGTAGTGTTTTCTCTTCTCTTGTCTTAGAGTTCGTTGTGTTTCCTTGCGGATTTTATAGTATCTCTCCTTTAGTGTAATATTGTCCATGTCTTGTAACCATGCCTTCCTCGCATTTTGCCTCTCCAGTACTCTTTCTTGGCACTTTATATTAAACCAGATTTTGTTAGTTCGTTTTCTTTTACCTATAGTTTTGGAAGCTACATCTTGAATACTGTTTCTGAGGTGTCTCCATCTACTTTCCACGTCTTGCTGGTCACTATGTGTCAGTCTAGATTCCGACAGGCTAATTTCCATTTTTCTTTCCTAAAGTTTTCTTTTATTTTTTCTTCTGCCAGATTTTCTACATCGTACCTTTTAATTTCAACCCTATTTGTACTTTGTTTCTTTTTTAGCTTTATTTTCATTTGAGCTATGATTAACATATGATCTGTCTCACAATCTGCTCCCCTAAAAGTTCTAACGTCTTTAATACTGTTTTGAAATCGTCTTTGGATGGCGACATGGTCAATCTGGTTCACTACTTTTCCATCTGGTGATATCCATGTCCCTAAATGAATGCGTTTGTGTTGGAATTTTGTGCTGCTTAATGTGAGACCATTTGCCATTGCAAAGTTTATGAGTCGCACATCATTCTCTGAACTTTCATCATGTAAGCTGTAATTCCCAATGGTTGGTTTGTAGATTTCTTCTTTTCCTACTTTGGCATTAAAGTCTCCTAACACTATTGTTGCGTTATGTCTACTTATTGAATTATATGTCTGTTCCAGTTGACTATAAAATTCTTCTTTCACGTCATCTTCCTTATCTTCTGTGGGTGCATGAACATTTATAAATGTAATATCAAACCACTGAGCCTGAATTGTAATGTGTGATATTCGGTTATTAATTGATTTGAATTCCTTTATTGTGTCAATTGCTGTTTTATGAATGTAAAAGCCCGTTCCAAATTCATGGCGCTGACCGCAGTCTCCATACATTATTGTCCCGTCTCCTATTTTCATTGATCCCGTTCCCTGCCATCTTATTTCTTGGAGCGCTACCAGTTGTACCTTGTATTTTCCTAGTTCGTTTATTAGTATTTGTGCGCTTCCTGGGCGGTATAGACTTCTGACATTCCACGAACCAAAAGAGAAATCCTTGTAACTTTGCCAATTTCTGTTCCAGTAAATTCTGTCCTGTTTCCGAGGCATACCTTGAGTGTCCTGACCGGCCATTGTTTTACATGAGTGGGTTGGTAGCCCTCTGCACAACCCCCAACCTGGAGGACCAGGAGTCTTGATTTTGGGGTACTCTACCCCTAGGGATTTGCCTTCACCATGGCTTAACGAGTCTTCCCTACCCGTGCTAGTTTTGGTCCACCCCGGGTATTTTATTTCCCCGGTACCCCCAATATCTGGAGAGCATTCCCCAATCCACCACCCGGGGAGGCGCCCGATGGGGGACTAGCAACCCCACACGGGTCGAGATAGTAATACAGTGGCCATAATTATAACTAACAAAATATTTTTACAATTAAGAAAACTTTAGAATCCAACTTTAATGAAATATAAAGCAAATAATGGCGCCCCAAAGTTACTCAGCAGCTACTTTACCTGAACAGAAAATTCACTCTAGCAATAGCTCTCCAATGACAAACAACTAGTGAACTGTTGTGGTAAGATAATGCGGCAATGAGTGCAAATTAAAGGTTATTAAACAGGAGTGTATTTTCGATAAAATTGCCTGCTTAAAATGATTCAGTAAAATGGGAATTACACGTAAACTTTAAAAGATGCTTCACACACATACGAAAAGAAAACAACGTTTTTGAAAAGTACCAGTATATTGACATGCCGTATTTACACGAGGCAGATAAAGCTTTGTGATGTTGGGGACAGGATAAAAACACACGAGAAATTAATGCACAGGAATAAGTTTTACAGACTTGGAGTTGCTCATACATGTCATACCGAAGCAGCAACATTCTTTTGAGCCACATTCAGTAACTTCCAATCTGAGCACAACGCCCTCCGAATGTAACACAAACTAAGGGCGCTTAACATTGACTGAATTCCAGTTTTAGCGAGCCACCAGATGCCGCCGCCCAGTACGGTTACAACGACCTTCACGCCGAGCGACGTCTCTGCATGGAAGCCTGTATTCTGCGCTGCAATCCTAGCGGTGGTAATCCACCACATTCACTTGCCCGTCCACAACTCTCTCCACCGGCCTACCCTTTCCTCCTTTAAATTTCAGTGCTGCACGCTCGCACTTCGCGGACAGCGAAACATTGTGGGTCGATAGCAAGACTCTCTGCAATCGACTACGGACCTTTCAGCCTCCTTACTAAAAGCAGGGGGGGGGGGGGGGGACGTGAATCATCACCTAAGCCTCCTGGTTAACATTACACTTACTTGAGAATGCAGGCTTTCTCGTCGAATCTCTATGATAAAATCTTCTTGGGCTGACAGCCGAGTCAATGCGTCGTTCTTCGGCAACGTTTCAGCAAGTTTCTTACTTGCCATTTTCAGGCGAAGGGTCGGGTTCACTCTCTTTGTCTCATCTGATACTTTCCTCTCTTTGGGGAAGTGTGTTGAGCAGTTTGTAGCCACTTGGTTTTTACTCCACGTGTTTGCTTGTGTGTGTGTGGTTTTTTTTTTTCTATGATTTTTGGATGTCTGTGTCACGTGATGAATGTTCTGCGTGTGTCTGGTACTTGCCTGAGGTTGACGAGATGACTGATCTTAGGGAGGAAGGAACAGGATTAGAAATTGGAGATACGGATTTTCCCTTCAACTTACTAGTCGAAGTACGTCATCGGGTGTTTGTGCTTTTCGCGGAACATGTCATACCGATCTAGGGAGTGGATTAGGTCATTTCCAGATCTGGAAGAACTCTCATAGAAGGCCCTTGCCAGTTCTTGGAAACCCTCTTTCAGGAAGGGGTTTTCAGCTGCAGATTGCAGATCATCAATGGGGAATCCCAGAAGTAGATGCAGTGCCCTCCTGAGGGCGCGGTTCTGCAGCCTCTGGAGTTTGTCCAGATGCTGCTTAGCCTCGTATCCCCAGAGAAGGCATGCATACTCCATTACCAGCCGTATAAGTGCCTGGTACACATTTACTCCTACAGAACAGGGAAAGGAGCTGGTTGTGTTGTGGACTGGATATAGGATGGACATTCTGGCGGCAGATACAGAATCTCAGTAGATAAATTGTCCTTGTTGCATACGTCACGAGGCCTGCGGACAAGGGTAGTGAGCACGAATTTCCGCTGTGCTGGGTGATGGCAGCTGTTGGCCTGAGGTACAGGTCAGTTTGTGTTTTCTTTCGGTAGACCGAGTGTCCCCGTGTGCCGTCCGTTTTCTTCTTTCCTAGGATACTGAGGAAGCGTTTTCTTCTAATTCCATTGTGAAATTGATGTTCTCTTGTATGCTCTTCAGATGGTTGAGAAATTTCATTAGATTGTCCTCGCCGTGCGGCCAGACGGCGAAATTATCGTCCACGTACCGATAAAAGACCTGGGGTTTAAGGCGTGCTGTTCACGAGGCGATATCCTCGAAGTATTCCATGTGCCAGTGGGAATCCCATAGCGACTCCGTCCACCTGTTGGTAAAACTTGCTCCCACACTGGAAATACGTGATTGTGAGTGCATGGCGGAAGAATTCCACTTTTTTCTTCGTCGAAATAATTCTCCAGTAGTTTCAAGGAGTCCTCCAGCGGTACCCTCGTGAAGAGGGATGTGACGTCAATGCTGATCATAATATCATTTTTGTCAAGGCACCACTCCTTGAGTGTCTTAACCAACTCAGTGGAATTCTTGGTGTGGCTGAGACATTCACCCACGAGAGGCTTGAGTAGTTGTGCAAGGTGTTTGACTGTGCCATAGGTCGGAGAATTTATCGTGTCTACTATTGGGCGTAATGGTACCTCCCTCTTGTGTATCTATGGGAGGCCGTATAGCCGTGACGGAACCGGAGCTCTGCGGTAAAGCGTCGAACAGGCCATAGGCGGGCAAGGCAATACACAGCCTCAGAGAAGATAAGATACTGTGATTCTACCAGCAGACGAAGGAAATGCGACGGTCCTGACTACTGGGACAAGATTAATTCGCAGCTGCAGGACCGGGCCTACAAACAAGTGGAGAAGGACCCTACAATAGCTGTGACTAGAAAGACCATCGGTCTTCTCAGCAACTCAGATCTGGACCAGGACATGGTGAAAAGGCTATATAAAAGTACATAAACCAAATCTCCAGTAGCGAAACTACACTTCTGACGATCCTGACTGTACCGCTTTCGTCTGATGCACACATTCGACATTTCGACGTGCTGCGTTCCACTCGGTCTAAATATCAGAAGGATCAACTTTCTCCAGCAGAAGGTCACCAACTGTCCACTGCTTAGAAAGTGGCAATCTTCAGATAGCCCAGTATCAAATCAGCAGGTGTAGCTCTACGGGGTTCTTGGATTGTTAAACGCTAAACTCAACCACCTTACTAACCGGTCCCATCACGACTGACCCTTAGCATAGTAAATAATTAAGGCTGGCTTTAAATTACGGCTGATCTGATCGGCAAAGGATGGTTGCAGATAATAAGAAATGGTGGTCACGGGCATAAAGCATAATCAAACCAATATATCTCTTAAAGAGCGCGGAAAGGAAGGCGGCTACATTATCGGAGCTGAGTGTCTTAGGAGGGCCAAAATTGGAAAAGATACTAGTAAGATGCAGAATGATGGCCATTACCATAACCGATGTGCTCGAAATCAGCCACACAAACCAGCTAAATGCGTCACTACTACAAAGATGTGGCGATAACTCTCCTTGCTGTACGGTTACAGAACGACATAAGCAATATAATGTCTTTCCGTAGGACTCTCCTCACGGGAGGAACACAAGAGACCCTGACAAGTACTTAAGTTAAGTTTCGTCGTCTTACACAGCTCATACTGTGCCATCAATCTTCTGACATGCTCCACCAAACCATTCCACACCAGATGGCCTTTAGTTCTACGGAAAGTCTTAACTAAACCCAAATACCCACCACAGATGGTTGCGTGAAAATAACTGAAAAATGCCGGAACAAAACTTATAACAAGACAATTTTTTAAATCTCTGATCGTAATGGATCTGCTACCACTACTTCGCCACTATCATTGCCCTCCCGAACCTGAGCATATTTGGGGTCCTGCTCCTGCTGCGCCTTTAAAATACTAAGTAGAGCGAGAACCATCGAAAAACAGCAGTCACTAATGCTTCGACCAATGCATCACATATTTCTCCTTCATACTGCTGGAACATCTTACCTAACGTGTCACCAACTTGATTTTCTGTGCTACTTGTATGTTTATTGGTGAACTTAAAGGCAGAAATTCAGACCGCACATTGTGCAGTACGGCCTGTCTCGTGCAGTCTAGGAAGCACACAACTCACCACTTGATTCTCTGTCTCCGGACAGGAAGGACTGTATTCCAAAGAAAAAGGGAACTTTCCTAGCGCAAACAGCACCGCTATTGCTCATGACTCACAAATAGAGTAAGAGGTCTCTGTTCACCATCCTTACCCTCAACAACAGCAGCAACGCCTGCGTGAGAGGTATCCGTCTGGAGAATAAAGTCCTGATTAAAAACAGGAATCCCCCGTACCCGTAAACAAACGAGAGCATGCTTCAGTGTATCAAAAGTCTCCTGTTAGGCCAGTAGCTGATTAAGAGGTGCAGTTATTTAGACAAATAAGGGAATATACTTTCGAAAGAAATTCATCATTCCTATAAAACTCATTTCTTATCTCTGGGTGGCTTAAAATAAGTTTGGTACTGGTCAATCACCACACCAGCACTACACAAAAAGGTAATCTGGCTATGAAGCAGATTCAGCTTACCTGTCTTAACTGTAACCCGCCTCCCTGAGCCTATCCAGAATCTGAAACAAATGATCCAGGTGCTGTTCAAAAGTTTGGCAGTATGAAACCAAGTCATCTAAGTAATGCACACGCGGCGAAATTGAGAACCCTCAACACCGAATCTTGCAACAGCGACAATACTGCCGCTCTTGCAGCCAAATCAGAGGGCACCCTATTGAACTCATACAAGCTATAATCGGTGCAAAAGGCGGCGACACTTTTCGATTCCTTGGATAACGAGGTCTTAGTATCCCTGCTTTAAATCCACAACACCAAAGACCTATCACCAGAGTACCAAGGAAAGCAATGGTGTAAATCGGACATGGGGACCGACTCAGGTACAACATTCTCATTAAGCGCCCTGTACTCAACAACCCGACGACACCCCGCCCCCCTGCATTAGGCACCAGAGAAATAGGTGAGACATAACTTGATGCTGGGATTCTAATAAACCCAACCTGAAACAGCTGAACTACAATACGGCGAAGCTCTTTCATCATAGGGAGTAACATCCAAAAAGGATTCCGCCTTACAGGCACAGAACCAGTTAACCGGATCCAATAATGAATCCGATTAGAAAGTGAAGAATGGAAAGCTGCTCCACAACTTCCAGCACTGCTCCCTCTGAGCGGGGTTTAAATGGCTTAGATAAAAATTGACGTAATAGCTAGTAACCGTATAAACATTCCACTGAGGTTTTTAACGGCAAAACTGAAATTTAACGCTCTCCGCATAAACAATAATACGGTGTGTCTTCACCAAAAAATCAAACCCAAAAATTAAAGGAATAGTAAGCCACTTAACAACCAAAGAACAAAACGCCCAACAGAAATTGCCTACACTACGCTTTAAGTGACATTGACTGAGAAGAGACAAAACATTGTCGTTAGCGACTGTACATTTATTATTGGCACGATTAAACGGGCAAAATGCTCCCACGCCTCGATAAGGACAAAAATACAGGATGTACATAAAGTCCGGAAACACTTTCAATTATTTATTGCACAAGAACTATACATTGTCCAGATGTCATACATATTGCATTTCGAAAAGATTCTCTGAAAGATTTTTTTTTTTTTTTTTTTTTTTTTTCAATCATTCGATATGCGAACCATGAGTGACCCAGCATGGCATCGTCGACTGTGGCAGTCGCTTCCCATATTCTCTCCCGGAGCTGTGCTAAATAACGTGGTACAGCCGGTACATACACCACACCGTTAATGTGTCTCCACAGAAAAAAGTCACACGGAATGAGATATGGTGACTGGGGAGGCCATTTCATGAAACAGCTGCCCCTTCTGAAGCACGGCTGATCCATCGATGCGGCAGCTCCGTGTTTGCGACTAGCGCTGACTATCGGCAAATTACCAAAACTGTGCTGTGGCGGTATGCATTAAAAAAAAAAAAAAAAAAACCTTCCAGCGTTTCTCTTCAAAATGACATATGTATAATATCTGTACAATGTTTGATTCTTGTGCAATAACTAATTGAAAGCGTTCCCGGAATTTATGTGTACCCTGTACTTGTTGTCCAGCAAGTGGAGCTCACAAAGGTTCAGAATTTAAACTAACACAAATAAAATGCACGGATTAATCTGAATACCCTGTGTTTTAAAGACATGACGTAAAGGCCTGCGCCTAGGTCTATTACGCGCCACCGCTTCCTGGCGTCACGAGTTTTCACGAAGCTCTTTGTAGTTCTTGACCAGATGATCCGGCTGATGACACTGGAAACACACTATTTCCTGCCAGTGCCTCTTATTTACTTGAGAGGGCACCCGCACTTCATTTAGGACCTGTTGCCCAGCCACCATAGGAACATCAGGTTACCATCCTCAAATTTAATATTCTCAATTGCAGAAATAATAGCAAAAAGCTTTGCAAATGAATTCAGCTTATCACAAAGTACTAATCAACTGCGATCTTGTGGTCGCTTCCCTTCTAAAATAACATGTGCCACACCGTGCGCCAAAGAATCTAGTTAGAGAGCAGCACAAGATAAGCGAATGCTTTCAACAAATAGAGACAAGTTCTCAAGCATTCCTTGCACTCAAAAGCAATACTTGTTATGACCAATCTTTCTTTCATCCGAATCGCTATTCTCTGTTTGACAACTAATTGCAAATTTCACACAGTGAGATTTGATCCTGAATAGCTTCCGCTACTGTTTTATGTAACAGACCTTTCGTGAGCGGAAAAGCAACTTGCACCCTGTACAATTGGGACAGGTGTATCACGACGTCATGTTTCATCAATAAAATCGTTGATAGTAAAAACGTCATTTTAGCTTGGCAACTCTCTACAGACAGAGACTTATTGTCACTCAAAATAAGCAATAAAGGATTTGGCAACTTTGCACGCACACCCCAAAATTCAGTTTGATTATCACCCGCCTAAGTGCTAATAACCTGATCGCCATGCGGTGTTTCAGAACTCAAATCACCTTTCCAACTTTGAAGCGTATTTTGCTGAAGCAGAGCGTATAAATCTGTTTACATTTGCAAAATTTGTGGACGACTGACAGCCTCCAAACACAGACAACGTTTCCATGAGTCTCCCAAAGAAATGTTGGTAATAAGCCTAAGTCCGATATACTTGCAAGCGCAATGCTGCTACCTTTTCTAAAACTTCAGTATTCTCCTGCACATCAGATAATAATGTAGCACAAGTGGTACAGGCAGGACTAGAGCATCTACTGATATATTTAACACTGATCTAAAAGGCCCCTTAAAAACTGAACCAGCTCCACAACACTTCCTTCAGCCAGGTCCCAGCAGATTTCCAATTCATAAGCCACACAAGCTTTCTGAAGGTAGGCGATTCCCGTAACAGGTCTGGGCGCAGAAGTTCTTTTTGTGGGGCCATGGATAACTGTAGAAAAGAGATCTGTCACTTTCTGGGTGCAGCACACCGAAATGAGAAAGCGACTGCGACAGTAAAATAAATGTTAACCAGGATGCTTAGATGGTGCTTCTACTCCCGCCCCCCCCCCCCCTCTGCCCCCTTTCTGACGGCTTTTGGGAAGGGGGGGTGGGGGGTGGAAGAGATGGTCCGTAAGAGTGCAGAGAGTGTTGCTATTCCCCTGCAATATATCACTCGTCTCGAGGTGCAAGCGTGCAAAGCCGAAGATTGAGGAAGGGAAGCACGGAGCGGTGGAGAAGTTGTGGACAGGCAAGTGAATGTGGGGGTTCAACACCATTTGGATTGAAGTACAGTGTGCAGGATTACATGGAGATACAGCACTCGGCGTAAAGGAAGTTCCTATTTGCAGGGGATCTAGTTACACCCGTACCAGGTGGCGGCATTTGGTAGCCCGCTAAAACTGGAATACGATCAATGGTAAGCGCCTTTAGTTGGTGTCACACCGGGAAGGCGTTGTGCACTGATGGAAAGTGTGGTTGAACAGAATTCGGTTCAGCTTCGGCATGATACAGGTCAGCATGCGCAAGTCTGTAAAACTTTGTTCATTGCCCGTACTTCAGTTGTCTTGTGTATTTTGCCCTGCCCCTAACAGCATGAGCTTCATTAGCCTTATGTGAATATGATACGTCAATGTGCTGGTTGCTCTTAAAAAATATGAGTTCTGTTTTCATATGTCTGCTAAAATTTATTTTAAAGCTTTTGTATGATTTTCATTTTATTGCGCTGTCTAACGAGCACCAAGTTTATTGGAACGTACTCCTGTTTAATAACCTTAAATTTGCAGTCAGTGGCCCATTAACTTATCACAGCAACCCTTCACTAATTGTTTATTTTCGATAGTTGTTGCTAGATTGTGTTGCCTTCAAGTAAAGAAGCCCGAGTGATTTAGCTATGCCATAAATTGATGTAGTCTACATTTTAATTAAAGTTTTCTTGTTAACGAAAACATTTTATTAATTTTGGTTATAGCCATTGTGTTACGCAATCTCGAGCTCCGACCGTGTTGTAGGCTTGTGAAATCATTATGTTTTTGTTGTATGTGTGCTTCTTTCTTGTTTTAGAAGTTTTCTATACCAACCGGTAACCATAGTGTTCATGATACGGCAGGCAGCCGCTGTTGGCACAGCGCGGGAGTTGGATACCTGTTGTTTTGGAGCAGTCTTTATAATTAACAATAGTTTTTGGTTACAGCTATTTATTTGATGCAAAAGAGTTTAATAAAGTATTGTGAATTTCGAAACTGTAGCCACTGGATTGTGTTCCTATGCACCTCAGTATGAACACAATTTTGTCCTTTCTTTGTGTTCACGATTGTCCCTGGATTTCACATTTTCCGAGTCTGTTTTGGAAATGAAGGACACGGGCAGGACATGTAGATCACGTTGCGCCACTGAGAATTATTTGTGGCTGCTTTATGCCACATAAAACTAAATGTGCCTGCGAGTTGTAACTGATGGCTCCCCACACTATGAAGCTTGGGATGGGACATGTGTGTCGCGGATGAATGCACTCTGGAAAGGTCGATGACCAGCTCTACACCGCACATGCATACGACCATTATTAATATACAGACAGAACCAACTCTCAGAGACCCATTCCACTCTCCAGTTGACTCATGACACCAAAGTAGCTCTGCTTGGCATGTTGTGGTGTCAGTGGTAACCTGCCGATCCCGATAGCTGCCGTCCTACGTGCCCTGGTTCGATTCCTGGCTGTGTCGCGGATTTTTTCCGCTCAGGGACTGGGTGTTATGCTGTCTTCATCACCATTTCATCCCGATCCGGCGCTCAGGTCGCCCAATGTGGCGTCGAACGTAATAAGACTTGCACCAAGGCGACCGGACCTGCCCCGCAAGGAGCCTCACGGCCAATGACGCCAAACGCTCATTTCTGTTTCAGTGGTAACCTGGCCATAGCTGCTGCAAGAAGGCGGTTCCAATGTTTCTTAGCGACACGTCACGTGCAACAAGTACCCAGATTTTTTCCCTGTATGATGTTCGGTAGGCCACTGCTGCTCTTATAATGCGTCGAATTTGATGTATGTCTGTATTACATGGACACCCAGAGTCAAGTCTACGGGTGTGGAAATGTTCCACAGATCGCTGCTGAAACTTGGTACCTAACAAGTGCTATAATCTGTCTATATGTGGGGTAGCTTCCCAAAGGTCTACAAGGTGACCCTGCTGAAACGGCTGACGATTGTCCAACAGGAGTACTTACATTTCGGAGGTGGCATGGCTGACCCCTAGAATGAATGTTGCATACACTTTTCACCTCTACTCGGCACAATATATATATGTCCTGTGACTAGGGCCTCCCGTCGGGTAGACTGTTGCAAATCTTTCGATTGGACGCCAATTCGGCGACTTGCGGTCGATGGGGTTGAAATGATAATGATTAGGACAACACAACACCCAGTCCCTGAGCAGAAAAAATCTCCGACCCAGCCAGGAATCGAACCCGGGCCCTTAGGATCGACATTCTGTCGCGCTGACCACTCAGCTACCGGGGGCGGACGCTCGGCACACTCAAAACAGTGGAGCATCATCTGATCGTCGATGAACGTGACAAATGAACGACAGACATTGATACTTTGCGGTATGCGCATATTACACCCTGAACACAGTCCATGAGATATTGCGTCTTTTATGTGGCAGTGTATATGGCCCTACAACAAATATTGCACTGAAGGAGATTGTGTGACATATTTTCCTTAGAAATTCGTTTTGCAGATTTTTTTTGTATCTGTTAAAGAAATAACTTCGAAGGATTGGTAATGTACACGAGGCATTTAGATAATTTCGCGTTTTTCATGGGGACTGAACACTGAAAATAGTCAGTGATGTTACATACGCCGTTATCTGGTTTAAAAAGAAACATAGACGAAGTAAGCAGTATGCAGCAGTAATTAATTTCCATGTGATTAAACACAGCGCTATCAGCAGAGTCACATGTATTGAACTGAAGAATTAAATGAGTTGAGTCGATTAAAATCCTTGCTTTTCAGCAGAGCTTTCCATACAATCGTTGTTCCGATAAAGTGAATACTGCTTTCTAGTCTCATTTTAAAAATAATGGAGTCAGCGCATCTCCCATTGGGATGCAGTAAATCCGTAAATGTATTTCGTATATACTGAGGAATAAAACAAGTTAAATTCAAGTGAGTTCACATTTAATCAAGAGTGATTTTGTATTGTTAATTTCTCTGTTATGAAAGTCAAATGTTAATTAATTGCTGTTCCACGCTTTTTTATTCCTGGAGACTGATAATACAGCATATTGTGCTGGAACAATCGTCGGTAAAACTGCCACTTGACCCAGAGTGTGTGAGACGAAGCAGTGGTGAACGTACTGCACTCACTTTCTAGAGTGGTGGAGCTCACATCTGCGTCTAGGCATAAAGATTTAGGTTACCCGTAGTTAAGAAGAATATCGTATGATTCCTTTGAATATGACACTGTTATAGTGATTTCTCTCTCTCGTTCACTGTCTCTAATGACTCTCATATTGATCAGACGTTAGTCCCTAACGCTAAGGCCCACCACACACGTTCCGGTATACCTGTCTGCACAGTTATACCGGAAAGGTATACCTGTGCAAGCTGGAACACACACACGCTTCTGTAACCTGGAAGATTTTAACTCAGTCAGTCGAGAAATGACGAGCAGACAACAAGACAACGCGATCGCGTTAGTCGGTTTGTTAGTGGCCATGAAGTGTAAAAGGAGGAAAAAACGAAAAAGTGGCTTACAAAGAGAAATGAATACACTCATACGGGATTAGTAAGAGAGTAATGATCAGCTCCTTCAGATTACCGTAATTTTTTGCGGATGAATGGATACGTATACCAAAAACTATTGTCGCTTGTGACTCCTTTAGGCTTAGGAAAAATACAGTTACGAGAACATCTATTTCTGCCCATGAAAGACTGACAGCTACTCTGAAGTTTCTTGCAACGGGTCGATCGTACGAATGTCTCAAATATTCTACTATAATATCACCCCAAGCCCTTAGCAACATAATTCCAGAGACATGTGACGCCATCTACAATGTGCTAAAAGGATTGTATCATCATGTATGTATAATAAATACACATATTTTTTAAAATTATTATATTCTTAGTAACTCTTTGTACAAGTCAAAGAGAGAACTTTCACTGAGGCTTAATAATGAGTAATACATGAAATTAGAAAAATAATTGAAAATTTGCTGATATTCGTCAATGAAGACCATAGGAAAATTAAAAATGCCTCAAAAAGCAAATATTATTAAAGGTAGCTAAGTAGCTGCTGAGTGTGGAAATGGAAGTTCTCGATTGGTTACAAATCCTTCAGGCGCTGTTTGTTGTGTAAACTGACTATATGAAGCAGCTGCGGTAGAACTTGGTGAGCTCGTACTTGAGCTGGGACTGCTTAGATATTCGGAGCTGTCTGAACTCTTTGGAACGTTAAGAATTCCCATCCCAGCTCATATAGGAGGTCTTTGATTCTTTTTCAACAGTCAAATGCTGTCCTCATTCTCATTGTAATAGATTTTCCCAATAGATCATACCCGTCATCTTGGGGTGAAGGCTTTTCAAAAAGATCTCTCACTGATAGCAGGACATCATTCGTCAATTCCACACTTTTCTCTTTTTTTTTTGCCAAATTAGGTAGTGATATCTGGAGTTGTTTGGAAATATGAGGACTCTCGTGTTTCTCTGAGGGTTCTTCACTGGTGGATTTTTATGGGGCAGCATTCTCGATTCCACCCTGAAGGAAGCATATTATTAGGCCCTGAAAGTCATTTACCCTGGTTTTATTGTTTATATCAGGAATACAAGTTAAAATAAGACAAAACTATAATATAAAAATAACACAATTCTTTTTTCAAGAACTATTATACTAACAGTTTTACTGTAGTATTTTATGATTCTATCTCTTATTTTCTTTATAAACCAACTTTTTAAACAAGCATTGGTTTTGTCACTTTAAATGTTATTTTTATTTTGCTTGTAAAAGAAATTTATAAGCCTGTTGCAATCGTCATCGCTGTACATCCACAGTATGAAAAAATATTATTAATTTGCTGTTGTTTCAGTTTCTTGATCCACGGAGAAATGAAAAGTTATTGCTAAAACATTTGAAGACTGATGGAATTTCCCAGATTGTCTTGGTGCCATGGATAGTAAACATATAGACATAGTTCCCCCTGCAGATTCCCGATCTTTTTACTTCAACTATAAAAGCAGACACAGTATGGTATTTCTTGCAATAGTGGATGCTACCTAACGGTTCCTTTTAGCGGATTTTGGAACTAATGGACGTGTTTCTGATGGAGGCGTTCTTCAGAATACTAAATTTTATGAAAAGTTAGAGAGTAGTGAGCTCCAACTTCCAAAACCATTTCGAAAATGTCCCTTACGTTTTTGTGGCTGATGATGCCTTTTTTTCACGCTTAATATTACGAAGCCCTTTCGACAAGCGCAGCTAGATTCAGCTAGTACAGAAATTTACAACTACCGCGTTTCAAGAGCAAAACACGTTGGAATACTTGCATCTAGATTTCGTATATTCCATACTGAAATCAGTTTGTAACCAGAGAACATAATAAAAGTGGTGATGGCAACATGTGCATTGCATAATTTTTTGTTGGAACAACATCTAAAGTTTTACGCTCCTCCAAACAGTACCTATGAGGAGACGTACGATGGAACTACTGCCACTACAGGTTTGGATACCTCGGAATCAAATATGATCGCACAGAAACGTCTGAACCACGGGAACGCAATGACTGCTGTTAAACAGGTTAGAAATGGGTTCATTTCATTCTTCACGAATGAAGGCAAAGATTCATGCCAAGACAATAGGGTTCTTCGAAACAAAAAGTAGACTAAAAGAAGAAATTTGGCCTTAGTAAGTTAATAATTCACACAGCTCAAAACATTTTGCATTAACTAATAAAAACGTTCCCTATGTAAATACAAAATGTAGTTTAATTAAGTTAAATTACATTATATGAGTGTTATAAATAATCCGAGAACTTAAGTCATCGACCTCACATCCATCCATGTCATCCAAGTTTGACACAGACGCACCAGGAGTGTCATGATCGCCAAGAAAATCGAACAAATCTAAGTACCACAATTCTGATGTGTAGACTTTGTCCGTTGGAGCTCCGCATTTCACTGACATGTCACGTTACTTCTTCTCTTCACGTACAGGACTTCTTAAATAATTTAGTTTTAACTACCGACTGCTTTCTAGCATCGGGTTCTAATTCCTTCAATTTAATAACAAGTATTTCAAGGCCTGAATCCCTCTGTTCACGATCGTGGTACTCTTTATTTTTTGCCTGCCACAGGCAAGGTTCCAATTTACACATTTCGGTAAACTCTTCTATCACTTGGTTCCGTTTCCGATTTGTCTTGTTTATGACAAGAGTTGAGCACTACAGTGCGTGTAGTCACTAGTTAACACTATCGCGCACGTGAATACAAAGACAACCGACTCAGGGAGTTAGTCCCAGCTAACCCAAAACCTGTACAGGCCTGCCGGAGTGACCCACACACACGCTCAGGTCTACACGCATGCGCAGGCAAAGAATCGAATTTTGATTCTTCTCCGGTCGCCTGTGCAGATAGGGCTTGTAGCGGCTGGCACACATACTCCGGTGTACCTATACAGGTGGCTGTACAGGTTGCAATTTGCTCTGCCAGATCAACACATAGTCTCTGCAGAATGAATGAGCACTTGAGTTTACTTATTTCTTTCTTGCACAGTTCAATTTCCTTTTCACCTTACCCTTCATGTCAGTAAACAAGAGAACAGGAGCATTTTAAAATCCGCTCCAGTATGTTCAGGGTATTTCATAGAACCTGGAGTGTTACTGTAGCCCACACAACTTGTTCACAGATAGGTCTAGAGCCAGGAAGGACAGTCACTGACAGGTGCGGTCACTCTTTCATGCCACGCCAGTGGCCAGTGCGGTGAATTTGGAACTACTCTTCCGGGAATGCTGATAGTGAAGTGATTCTATGGTATCACAGACAAAGATCGACAGTGAATATTCTGAGAATAAAGCTGTTTCTTCAAAATACCTGCAGAGTTAGTTAGATAATATGCAATCTAGTGTTATTTCTAATTATTCTCATAAGAATGAGAGTGAAAAGTGCAAGTGACGTACTTTGTTTGGTCAGAAAGACCGTTAGTCTTGTGCCTTTGTTACCGTAATACTAGAACATCGTGATCGAATCGAATAACAATATGTTCTCATTTCTCTGCGTGCCGAAGTGCTAGATCCGACGGAATCTTCTTTGAAACTTATCGTACCACATTCAGGTCCTCAACCATCCACGTGCTACTTACTTGAGCCCTATTGCTTCATGAGCTTTCGTAAACGATCAATCGTACTGTACAGATTGTGATGATTAATAACCAGTATGGGAAATCCCCGATGTTATTCAATCTGTATATTGAACAAACAGTAAAGGAAACAAAAGATAAAATCGGAGTTGGAATTAAAATCCATGGAGAAGATATAAAAACTTTGAGGTTCGCCGATGACATAGTAATTCTGTCAGAGACAGCAAAGGACCTGGAAGAGCAGCTGAACGGAATGTACAGTGTCTTGAAAGGAAAAAATAAGATGAACGTCAACAAAAGCAAAACGAGGATAATGGAATGTAGTCGAATTAAATCGGGTGATGCTGAGGGAATTAGATTAGGAAATGACACACTAAAGTAGTAAATGAGTTTTGCTATTTGGGGAGCAAAATAACTGATGATGGTCGAAGTAGAGAGGATATAAAATGTAGACTGGCAATGGCAAGGAAAGCGTTCCTGAGGAAGAGAAATTTGTTATCATCGAGCATAGATTTAAGTGTCAGGAAGTCGTTTCTGAAAGTTTTTGTATGGATGTGAAACGTGGACGATAAATAGTTTAGACAAGAAGAGAATAGAAGCTTTCGAAATGTGGTGCTACAGAAGAATGCTGAAGATTAGATGGGTAAATCATATAACTAATGAGGAGGTACTGAATTGGAGAGAAGAGAAATTTGTGGCACAACTTGACTAGAAGAAGGGATCGGTTGGTAGGCCATATTCTGAGGCATCAAGGGATCACCAATTTAGTATTGGAGGGCAGCGTGGAGGGTAAAAATCTTAGAGGGAGACCAACAGATGAATACACTAAAGAGATTCAGAAGGATGTTGGCTGCAGTAGGTACTGGGAGATGAAGAACTTTGCACAGGATAGAGTTGCATGGAGAGCTGGACTGAAGACCACAACAACATGGGTAAAAACTACTTGTAATTTTTCTTTACAACACACAGCCTGAGATTCACGACCTCAGCTACCCAACGTACTTCTTTCCTCTGGTTGTCAGTTGTTGTCACTTACATACCAAATGTTACTGATTAATCGTTGTTACTGTGGGGAAAAGTTGTGTCACGAAATTTTAACTCTGGATAGCTGATGCCAGTAGGAGCCAAAATTACTAATGTTGTGTAGGTCGACATTGCACAGTTTTTAAACTATGGAAACTTGACGCCACGCGCTCCGATTAGTCGCGGGATTGCCCTGTTGCCGGATGCTTTGGACAACGCATGAACGCGAATGCTTTGCCTGCCGGACATCTCGATCTATCCAAGACGGCCCGCATGCTCTGTGGTAGCGCGTCACTCTGGGGGCCTGGGTGCGAATCCGCCAGGGTCCTGACACAAATACTGTAGTGTCACGATAAGGCGTACCAGGAACAAATCCGTCAACAGCTGTTAGTTCGCATACAGAAAGTATTCTACAAATTGTAGCTAGGACATTGTTTACTTAAAACAGGTGATCGAACTGGCGACCCTCTGACGTGACACAAGCTTGGTAACGTCGAACGGTGTTTTGACAAACTCTTTCAAAGACTTCTGACATTGCCCTGATGTGATTTCCGGCATGTTGAATGCTACCCAGTAATTCCTCTTCGTTTCTAGGTGGTTCGCGTCCATAGGGGAAACTTGAACCTTGAAGAATCCTCACAGGAAAAAGTCCAGTGCCGTGAGGTCTGGTCATCGCAGGGGCCATGTCCTACGAGCACCTCTGTCAGTTACCCAGCCGTTGAAGAATTCATTTAAATATCCGCGCACAGCACGACTTATGTGCGGGCACCCCATCATGCTTCAACCACATGCATAGTCGTATGTCCAGGTGAACATCTTCCAGCAGGACGGGTAGAGTTTCTTGCAAAAAGTGAAGGTAATTTACCCCAGTAAGTCGTGGAGGTAGACAGACTGGCACAATCAGATGGTCACCAACAATGCCTGTCCAAATGCTGAACGAAAATCTTTCCTGGTGTCCGTGGACGTACGCGACTTGAGGATTTCCCCTTCCCCAGTAATGAACGTTTCGAGTGTTGTAAAGGCCATCCCGATGGAAGGTGCACTCGTGGGTAAACAACACAATGGCGAGGAAGTCGGTATTTCGTGCAACACGCCGCAGAAGCCACCGCCAAAATCCTAGCCTGTGTTCGTAGTCCGCCATAGATTTTAGTCTTGGACACGGTGGAAACTAAATGGATGCCTGCCGTCATCCCTCAAAACCTCCAGGACTTACCGATGAGTGACCCCCATGTCGTGTCCAAGCACTCGATTACTTGTCGTAGGTGCTTCCTTGAAGCGCTCGAGAGCAGTTTCTTCAAATGCAGCATCCCGTCGTGTTCGAGGTCTTACAGCATTACCATGATATCTTGCTAACGTGCCTGTTTCGCCAAGTCGCCGGTGAATTGCTGTAAACGTTTGCGGTTTTGGATGGCGTCTTGCTGGGTACCTCATACAACGGTCGAACTTGATGCCCATTACAGTTGGCTAGTCTATAAACAAAAACCATATCTCGTTGTTCTTCAAACGAATACTGCGCCGCCATGCTTACTGTATGACTAAATCGCAGGTGACATGTGTATGCTCTGAAGCGGAGCTTACGTGTGAATGCCTCTGACGTGAGGTGCAGATAGACAGCAAGACGTATTGGACACGTGTGCATATCACGTTGGGGCAGTGATGGAGCGAAGGACGTTTGTATATGTGAACCGACAGCCATAGGGCTGCCCGTCAACCGACGAACAACAACAGGGCAATCCCAAGGCCAATCGGAGCACGTGGTGCCAAGTTTATGTAGTTCAAAAATTGTGCGCTGTCGACCCTTACAACATTCGTAATTTTGGTTCCTATTGGCCTCAAATATCCAGGGATAAAATTTCGTGGCACAATTTTTCTCCATCATGTATATGGGAAGTTCTTTTTAGTGACGGCTCTTTATATACCCATCCTATTTTATGTTATGGTAGCGAAAGCATCTCAACATACACCTGACTCTGTCACAAAATCTCTGAGCATCAGCAATCTGATTCACGGAAGGATTAAAACTGTTGGGCTCCTGCGTGTACTGGTATTTTGAATCAGATGAATATTCTGTATTCATGTTCAGTGATCGCTAATTCATCCTTGAATCTAAAGCTGTTCTTCATCACATTAAATGTCTTATTTTAAGTGCTATCATTAAGAGAGCATTTTCGTTACATTGTGTATATATTGAAGGATTGTGTCACACGATAATATTCCATGTCAGTGTGATCCTTCTCCATTAAGAAATAAATTAAACTCATACTTAATGAATTATCCATTCCCAAATCCTTGTTGTAAGAGACACCGAAGTACAGATGAAAATCTTTAAATGTGTTGTTAATTAAAGAAGTCGTAGCAATCTGAATTAACTGAGAAAGAATCAGAAAGGATTGCGCTATTCATGACGTCAGCATCATAGATTGCAGGAGTAGCTTTTTCATTTGGTGTCCACTGCGTGGATCTTTTACTTCATTAACAGTAATCCTCTTCCAAACTTCTGCCTCCTCCACAGGCCTATTCAGAGGTGACAGTGTATTCGTCCACGTTATCCGCTACGTGCATAAAAAACAGTTATAATCTTTTTGTAGTTTTTTATCGAGGTTGTTCCTTTTGATGGGACTAGCACCTCTGGCGGCATGCTGGGTTACGAATTTGACGCCCATGAGCGTAATATAAATGACCTCAGATGGTCCAGCTAGCGTAATGAATGTGCGGATGGAGTTAAAAAGCGTGGGGAACTGCGGTCGAGCACCTGCTCATAAACTAAATCGTTCTGTAGCCAATGGCAAACAACGTTTTACATGGTACAAAGAACGATGCCACTCGATAGTGGGCGATTAGAAACTAGTGCTTTAAAATGATAAACCTCGCTATATCCTGTTGCAATCCGATGGACGACTTTTAGTTTGGAGAATGCCTGGAAAATGTTACCTCCCAACCTGTGTAGTACCAATAGTGACGTACGTAGCAGGCGGTTTTCAATCTGGGAGTGGTTTTCGTGGTTGGGGAGTAGTCCCCTTATTGCGCTTAAGAAAACGCTAAATAACGATGGATATGAACACATTTTACATCATTGCATATTGCCTACAGTAGATCAGTAATTCGGAGACGCCGACTGTTTGTATCAGTATAAAAACGCACCCTCTCATAAAAAACATCATCTGTGACGCAGTAGTTTGTTAACAACAACATTCTTGAAATTGTCTATCCTGCCCAAAGTCCGGCCCTGAACCCCATGAAATACTTTTGGGGTGAGTCAGAACGACGACTTTGCTCCAGATCTCAGCTTTCAACATCACCACTTTCTCCGATTTCGGCGCCTTTGGAAGAATGGGCTACCATTCCTCCGCAGACATTTGAATACCTCACTGAAAGTGTCCTCTGCACACTTCGAGCTCTCATAAATGCGAAGGGTGGGCACACTCATACTAGGGGCCATCTATAGATTGCGTCACATGAATTTCACAATTTTTTGAGCACCCCGCCCCCCGCAATTTTCACAGATGGTCACATTTGTGTGAACTCCCTCCCTCTTTCCTGGTGTGACGTCACGTATTTTGCAATTTCAAATTTATAAATTATTAAACTAAAACAGCACTTCCAAAATCATTTATGTATTTGTATAAAAATCTTTTGTTTTCATAAAATCAATAACAAGTCACACTTTTTAGAAAATTTACGAAACATAACAAATCAAATGAACGATGCTAAATTTAATCATCTTATGTCCATGGACTTTGAACCAGTTCCTTTATATTGTTTATGACTGGCATAGCTGTTACTTAGTTCTCGATTTGGCTAATGTTAGGGACATTCGATGTGCCCACATCTTCTTCATCCAACCACAGTATAGTTATCGTTTATGAAACAAAGAACTTCCCCGGTATGTCTAGATGAATTCTTTGAGGATGAATCTTTGCGATGAGCAAATCCTGTTGTTGGTTCCGATGAGTTGTTTGGTGGCTTTGTGTGATGAAAAATACAGGCCACAGACGCCACACAATCTTTGAAATAAATTTTCCTCGACACTGAGTCAAAAGCCATCGTATGGAACTTGCTTCAAAAGTGATTACGCTTGGAGATCCAAAGATAGCTGTATAGCTGTAGTAACAGCGAACATATTTACCTTCGTAGTCACCATTTACTACGGTACGTATCCGTCTGAAGTCTGTTTCAATAAAAAAATTATTCACATAGATGATTTTCGTACCAAGCAGCATCATTTTTCAGTATCCTACCCTGTACGATATCCAGTCTGTTATGAATTAATACAATGTATTCGGCAACCACAGCAGAATGGTCAATGGCGAGTTGGCCCCAGATATTAACCATTACAATGCTTGCCCTCTCAAAGTTCCGTTTTTCCAGCTCCAAGTCAATAGTTCGAATACTGAAATGAAGATGAACCGCAGTTGATACGACACCAGGACGTTCGCTTCTAAAAGGCTTCATTCGTCGCTCCACTCAGTAAAATGCAATTCTTTTAGAGATTTTGCGGCAATGTAAATAGCATCCAAGTCAAAAGATTTAAAACATTATACGTCTGAAATTATAACTCGCTTGTATCGTGGATTTTCAACGGGTACTTCCATCACAAGTAAAAATAAACATGAGTTTCACAAAACCTTCTCATGTTCTCAATAATTTTTCGAAAGCAGGTAATTCAGAAATTCTATGTAAGTCTGTGGCCGGAGTCCGCATTACAGGAAAAATGTTTGCCATTACGATATCTCCAAGAATGTAGGCCCGGTATGTGTCATAGCTTCAGGTTTCCCTTCGCCAGTTTTCTTTTTTACAATACCTGCATAAACAACGGAATAAGTTCAAATTTTTAAGCGACCACGGAGTCAAGGTGCATTAACATTGGTGGCTGAGCTTTTGCTGCTGTAATACCTAACGGCACACGTGCTTTTCCATCGATCGATAAAAGGTATACTCGTCAGTCCCTAAATTAAAGCTAAAGATTAAAAGTTTCTTATTGTACCTGTATGCTTTACACGTAGCATAGAGCCTGGTTTACAGTTTAACAGGATCACTTACCGCGTGTTCTTTTCCTTCATTATATTGACTCTTGGGTGTAGCCGTAAGTACAAACCTGAGCGACTGACAGTATAGCCTTGTTTACATGGCCGGCTTGTAAGTCGTCCCGTGTTTTGCAGCACATAATAATTTCAGTGCCACGTCGATCAGCAGTTGCACTTCCAAAAACTGATGTCTTCTTTATAGCGTCGTGTAAACCGGACTGATTTTTTTCTAGTCTAGGCCGACGAACAGTATTTAAAATTTTAAGAGCTGCAGCTACGTCGGAATTAGTTACACAAAATTGTAGATTTTTTAAAAAAATCAGAATTTTTTTGTAGATCGGCTGCACTGATCTTTCTCTTCAATACATTTTTTCCCTATTGAATGTCTTTCCTTAAATCTGTAATTTTTTATTATTGTTGCCAGCATCGTCTGCTAACAGCAAGCTATTGACGTCAGGTTCTAGTACTACCATTTTATTCCTAGAAATCACCCTGAAGAATCCAGCTACACTATAATGAAAACTGGATTGGAATCGACCCTGTACCCTTACTCCGTACAGACAGACATGAAGACGCGATTGCCGACTTTGCTTTATATTAATTATTTTTTTAATTTACACCTCAAGTTCCCCAGGACCGCATTGGGAAGCAAATCTTCAAGGAACGTGTCAGTACATGAAATTACAACATAAAAGTAATAAAAGATAAAAATAAGATGTTTATGAACCCGAAAAAGGTCAAGCCATATGGTTAAGTAAATGCAATCAACAATACAACACGAATGAGCTTAAATTTTCAAGGAACTTCTCGACAGAATAGACGAGTGACTCATGAGGAAACCGTTCAGTTTCGATTTGAAAGCGCTTCGGTTACTGCTAAAGAGTTTTGAATTCTAGCGGTAGCTTATTGACAATAGATGCAGCAGTATACTGCACACCTTTCTGCACAAGAGATAAGGATGTCCGATCCGGATTCAGGTCTGATTTCTGGGCTTTCCACGAAAGTTTACTATCTATCTGAACACCTAGAAATTTGAGCTGTTTAGTTTCACTAATCATATGCCCATTCTGTGAAATCAAAACGTCAGGTTTCGTTGAACTGTGTGTTAGAAACTGTAAAAACTGAGTCTTGCTGTGATTTAGCGTTAGTTTATTTCCTACAAGCCATGAACTTATGTCATTTGAAACCGAGCCAATGTTGCACACGACACCATTTACTACCAAGCTAGTGTCATCAGCAAACAGAAATATTTTAGAGTTATCTGTAATGCTAGAGAGCATTTCATTCATATGTATAAGGAACAGAAGTGGCCCCAACACTGATCCCTGGGACACCCCCCACTTGTCTGTACCCCACTCAGACCCCACATCACAACCATTATCAACTCTGTGTATAATGACCTTTTGCTGTCCCTTGCTAAAGTAAGAGGTGCACCAATTCTGAGCCACTCCCGTATTGTGTAATGGTCCAACTTTTGGAGCAATATTTTGTGATCAACACAATCAAGCGCCTTAGTTAAATCAAAAAATATGCCTAGCATCTGAAACCTTCTGTTTCAGCCATCCAGTAACTCACAGAGAAAAGAGGATATAGCATTTTCAGTTGTTAAACGGCTTCTAAAGCCGAACTGTACATTTTCCAGCAAACCGTGTGATTTAAAATGATCAATTGTCATTACACCCACAGCATTTTCAATAAATTTGGCAAATACTGATTGCATAGAGATAGTTCTAAAACTGTCTACATTATTCCTTTCTTCCTTTTTATAAAGCGTCTTTACTACTGAGTACTTTAATCGTTCAGGAAACTGACCATTCCTAAAGGAAAAATTACAAATATGGCTAAATACAGGGCTAACATGTGCACAGTACTTAAATATTCTGCTACGCACTCCATAGTATCCATGACAGTCCTTAGTCTTCAGTGATTTAATTATTAACTCTATCTCCCCCTTGTCAGTACCACACAGGAGTATTTCAGACACCAATCTCAGAAAAGCATTTTCCAAGAGAGTTGTATGATTCCCTCTAGAAACTAAATTTTATTTAACTCACCAGCAATGCTAAGAAACAGACTGCAAATTGTTAAATACTGTACATATATCTGATTTATCAGTAACAGAAATATTTTGACACGAACTGACTTTATATCGTCGACTTTGTGCTGCTCACTGGACACATCCTTCACAACTGACCATATGGTTTTAATTTTATTCTGTGAATTACCTATTCTATTTGCATACCACATACTGTTTGCCTTCCTAATAACATTTTCAGCACCTTTAAGTCCTGTTTGTAATGGGCTACTGTAGCTTGATTGAGACTACTTCTAACATTTTGAAATAATTCCCACTTTGTTCTACATGTTATCCTTATCCCACTAGTCAGCCACCTGGGCAGCCTTTGCTGCTAGTACCTCATTTAGAACGTTCTAATGGAAAGCAACTCTCAAAAAGGATGAGAAATGCTTTACAGAAAGCATTATATTTGTCATCTATGTTATCGCCACTATAAACATAATGCCACTCTTCTTCCTTGATGAGGTATAAACAACTCTCTATTACTGTTGGATTAACTTTCCCACATAGAATATAACTACATGTGAAATTTGTTTGAGTTCAAAAGCTTTATAGTGTTAAAATTTGTGTGTCATGGTCTGAAAGACCATTCACCCTTTTTACTAACAGAATGCCCTTCTAGTAATGAAGAATGAATAAAAATATTGTCTATGGCTGTGCTACTGTTCCCCTGCACCCTAGTTGGGAAAAAACACAGTCTGCATCAGATCATATGCATTTAGAAGATCTACCAAGATCCTTTTTTTTTTGCGCCTTCATATACAAAATTAATATTGAAGTCACCACATATAACTAATTTGTGGTACTACCTATATAAATTGAATCAAGAACCATCTCTACCTTCAGCAGAAATGCTCTGAAGTCACAGTTAGGGGATCTATAAACAACGACAACTGTAAGTAGGCTGCTTAGGTTTTTATGTTGGTAACGCCACGTAGCGCTCTGTATGAAAAACGCTGACTGCGCTGTGTGGAGTCTGTGGCTGGTTGGGCTCATTGTTGGAATATTCGCTAGTGTAGTGTTGGGCATTTGGATGTGAACAGCGTGTAGCGTTTGGCAGTTGGAGGTGAGCGGCCAGCAATGGTGGATGTGAGGAGAGAAAGGCCAGAGTTTTGAGAGGTTACTATGAGCGGACGATCTGGACGTGTGTCCTTCAGAAAAAGGAAATTTGTAAGACTGGATGTCATGAACTGATATATGTATTATGACTTTTGAACGCTATTAAGGTAAATACACTGTTTGTTCTCTATCAAAATCTTTCATTTGCCAACTATGTCTATCAGTAGTTAGTGCCTTCAGTAGTTAGAATCTTTTATTTAGCTGGCAGTAATGGCGCTCGCTGTATTGCAGTAGTTCGAGTAATGAAGATTTTTGTGAGGTAAGTGATTCATGAAAGGTATTGGTTATTGTTAGTCAGGGCCATTCTTTTGTAGGGATTATTGAAAGTCAGATTGCGTTGGGCTAAAAATATTGTGTGTCAGTTTAGTGTTGATCAGAATAGGTAAAGAGCGAAATGTCTGAGTATGTTCAGTTCTGCTCAGCTGTTAGAAAATCAAATGATGTAAGAGGTTTATCAGCACAATCATTCATAAATTTTTCTAAGGCGACGTTTTAACAGTAAATGGTCATGTTCGGCTACTTGGACACCATTTACAGCCGTTCGTGGACTTCATGTTCCTAAACAACGTTGGAATTTTTATGGCTGTCAATACGCCACGTCACTCGGCCACAGTTGTTGGCGACTGGGTAGAAGGACATTCTGGACAGTTCGAGTGAGTGGTTTGGTTATTCGTATCGCCCGACATGAATCCCGCTGAACATTTATCGAATATAATCGAGAGGTCAGTTCGTGCACAAAATCCTGCACTGGCAACACTTTCGAAATTATGAACGGCTATAAAGGCTCAATATTTCTGCAGGGGACTTCCAACGAGTTGTTGAGTCCATGCCACGTCAAACTGCTGCACTACGCCAGGTAAAAGGAGGTCCGATGTGATGTTAGGAGGTATCCTATCACTTTTTTCACCTCAGTGTATATGATTCCGGATATCCCTTCCGAGCTCATGAAAGAGTATGATATGTTCAGTAAACGGTCATTTGGTACAGAATATGCTTATGATCCAGAATACTCTCACTCTGCAGCAGAGGGTCGCTGATATACAGAGTGATTCCGTGATGTTACAAACTTTCGGAGACGACGGAAAAAGGTAAACGTGTCAGTTTGAGGTAATTCACCGTGGTCAGGTAGCCAGCGAGTCGAAATTTATTAGCAAAAGTCGTTTCTGCTACCTCTGACTGTGGAATACATGTACTGGTACTATTCTTGATAGGACTGTACGGCAGGAAATCCCGGCGAGCAGTCACGTGTAGAGGTTGGAATAATAAGTCAATTAATCTACGAGGGGCATCCACAAAGTACATTACGTTTTAGTTTGTGTCCATTAGGGGCGGGGCTAGCGCGGCCATCTTGGTGTCATGGCATTCCACCGCTCAGTCGGCATCCTGCCGTGCTAGTGAGAGGTTCGTGCTGTACTCCGTTGAGTTACTGTGACAGTTTGAAATGTCAGCGTTAATTGAAAATGCCGCGAAGTGTGAAGTGCGTGCTGTAATAAGGTTTCTGACTGCAAAAAACTGTACACCGATAGAAATCTATCGGCAGCTTTGTGATGTGTATGGGGACAACATAATCACTGAAGGAGGAGTGCGTCAATGGGTCATAAAATTTAAAAATGGCCGAACTAACGTTCACGACGAAGAGCGAAGTGGAAGACACAGCAGAGTGACTGCCAAACTTGTCGAAAAAGTCGATGCCGCGGTCCGTGAAAACCGTAATTTCACAATAACGGAACTCTCTATGAGTTTTCCACAAATTTCACGAAGTTTGTTGCACGAAATCATTACCGAAAAGCTTGGTTACCACGAGTTTTGTGCAAGATGGATACCAAAAATCTTGACAGAGATTCACAAAAATCAGCGAATGGCCGCAGCGTTAACGTTTTTGGACGCTTACGAGAAAGATGGCGACTCATTACTCGATCGCATCGTTACTGGTGACGAAACATGGGTTAAGCATGTGAACTGCGAGACAAAATTGCAGTCAGTGCGGTGGGGGGCACACAAATTCCCCCCAAAAACCCAAGAAATGCATGCAGACAATGTCGGCAAGGAAGGAGATGGCGACTGTCTTTTGTTACAGAAAAGGTGTGATTTTTGTGGATTTCCTGGAAAGAGGAACCTTAATAAACTCTCAAAGGTATTGCCAAACTCTGCACATCCTCAGAAGAGCAATACAAAACAAGCGCAGGGGAAAGTTGGGCTCAAAGATCTTGCTGATTCACGACAACGCCCGGGCCCACACGGCAAATGCCACTCGTGAAGATCTCGAATCTTTTAAGTGGGAGTTGTTTCCTCATCCGCCGTACAGTCCCGACCTGGCACCGGGCGACTTCCACTTATTCCCAGCAATGAAGAAGTGGTTGGCTATGCAGCGTTTTGATGACGACGCACAGCTTCAAGAAGAAGTAATCACGTGGTTGAAGGCGCAGGCGGCCGAATTTTACGACGAAGGAATTTCCAAGCTCGTCCATCGCTACGATAAGTGCCTTAATTTAAATTGCAACTATGTAGAAAAGTAGTATTTAAGTGTGGCTTTCATCTGTATATAATAAAAAATTTTCCAATACTTTATTTATTTTTAATTCCAAAACGTAACGTACTTTGTGGATAGCCTTCATATTTCAAATGGCATACTGTGTGCTGAAATCAGCAGTCCTGGTGTAAAACGTCTGTACTGTAGCTGATTGCAGTCTTTGTTTACAAGCTGAAGTTATTGATCAGCAATAACCAAATTGAATTTCACACGGTGACGGAACTTTCAGGAATGAATTTCGTGTTTGAACAAATGGTTCAACTGGCTCTGAGCACTATGGGACAACATCTGAGGTCATCAGTCCCCTAGACTTAGAGCTACTTAAACCTAACTAACCTAAGGACATCACACAGAACCATGCCCGAGGCAGGATTCGAACCTGTGACAGTAGCAGCAGCGCGGTTCCGGACTGAAGCGCCTAGAACCGCTCGGCCACAACGGCCGGCTCGTCTTTGGACAAGCAAATGGAAGCATTAGAGGAGTGGAGAGGCTCTACAGGAGCAAATATACGCGTAGAAGACATCCCGTTCACACTGTGTTCCGAAGATTACTCCAGCGATTAAGTGAAATAGAGCAATTGGCCCTAAAGTACAATTACGAGGAGGACGACGAACTACAAGGACTCCCGACTGAGAAGATGCAATGTCTGCACGAGTGGCTGAGGCACCTGCAATCAGCACTCGATCCGTTTCACGTAAAATGAATATTTCGCAGAGTGCTATGTGGCGAGTATTACGGGAAATGTAGTTACACCCCTATCGCCCACAGAGAGTGCATGCTCTGACTTCTGCCTCGTGTCGTGTTCAGCCAATGGTTCTTCCAGACGATTCTCACTTCCCTGCTTATGTGCTTCTCACGGATGAAGCCTGTTTTACCAGTACTCATGTTTGGGGCGATGAGAGTCCCTACACTACAGTTGTGAAGAGGCATCTGTTATATCCTAGCCAGTAATGCCACCCGAGCCCGCTGCCAAAAGATTGGCAGCATCAAAGTCCGGACGCCGTCCGCATAAGCAGCGCCAGTGAGACAGGAAATCGCCGCAAGTCTCAAAATGGTTCAAATGGCTCTGAGCACTATGGGACTCAACTGCTGTGGTCATAAGTCCCCTAGAACTTAGAACTACTTAAACCTAACTAACCTAAGGACAGCACACAACACCCAGCCATCACGAGGCAGAGAAAATCCCTGACCCCGCCGGGAATCGAACCCGGGAACCCGGGCGTGGGAAGCGAGAACGCTACCGCACGACCACGAGATGCGGGCGCGCCGCAAGTCTGCGCGCGCCACCGCTGGCTTCTGGTTTCTTAAGCGCTGGAGTCGCGAGCGCTAGGACAGTTCTGTATTCGCCGCTCAGTTGTATACTCGCCACCGAATTGTGTACTTGCTAGTCAGTTGTGTGTTCATCGCAGCAGAGTTGTTGTTTGTCGTCAGCCGACGCTGACCTAGCCGCTCCGACTCGAACTAGACAGATTTCTGTAGACACGGAGTTCACTACTGTGTTTCTGTATCTTCGTTAATAAAGATAAGTACCGACTTTTATTTAATCAGAGTGTTTGGGTTTTCATCTTTCTGTTCACTGTTCCAGCGGACCGGTCGGCCCGCTATTAAAAGTGTGGCGGTGACTTCTTAAGCCGTTTCCACAGCGAATTGTTTGTCGCTACGAACGCCGCCACAAAAGCATCAAGATAGATTATCGGTCAACTTGTGGACAGGCATAGTGGAAGATTACGTAGTATGCCCGTTTTTTCTTCTTGCCCGCTGAAATGCACCAGTGTACTTTGTGTTTATTAGAGGTATACTGCCCAGATTCCTGGAACATCATACATTTTTTTTTTCGTCGTGGATGATGTTCCACCATGATGGAGTACCATTTTACTTCGGACTGAGAGTTCGTGAATACCTGGATCGGGATTTCCCTGAAAAATGAATAGGCAGAGGAGGTTCTGTTTCGTAATGAGCACGTTCACCTGATCTCAAACTTGATTTCTTCTTGTGGGGACAAGTCTTGTGTACGCCGGCAGGTGTGGCCGAGCGGTTCTAGGCACTTCAGTCTGGAACCGCGCGACCGCCACGGTCGCAGGTTCGAATCCTGCCTCGGGCATGGATGTTTGTGATCTCCTTCGGTTAGTTAGGTTTAACTACTAAGTTCTAGAGGACTGATGACCTCAGACGTTAAGTCCCATAGTGCTCAGAGCCATTTGAACCATACTGTGGAACACATGGTTACATTTTTCTTCAACTGTATCCTTGACGAACCATGTTCTGACTACGAGATTTCTTAGGCGTTGAGGTTGAATGAATAGTAGAGCGGTGTTTACTATTAATGTGCGGCAGATTCTGTTTTGTTTATGTATTGTATGTGATTCGTGATCAGGTTTAGCAAGGCGGTATTTAATTCACAAAAAGGTGTCTGAATCCAGCATGGTTTTCAGATGTACATTACGAAGCAGATATTTGTGTGACTGTGCGAAGGGGATCACATCAGTCATGTAACATTTGTCTTGTAAAACACATGTTATAATGGTGAAGAAGAATGTCGCATGTGGATTTCTATTTTGTCCATTTCATCAATTTCTTTAAATGAGCTGTAGTTTTTCATGATGATAGTATTAAGTAACCGTGTCCACCACTAAATACACTAATTTCCAGTTATTTGCAGACACCTTATATCTAGTCAATCCTGCCTTGACTAAAAGAGCAGGGGTTATGTTTCTCTGTGTTGCTTAACAAATACATTTGTCTTGTGTACGAGACGTCAGTCGAGACTGAAGTGGATGTCCTGGCAGTTCAAACGCCACTGGGGATACTAGAAAGAGTTCGACAGAACGTTGTGCGATGATGGCATACCTTCATGAACGACGGGGGACGGTGTTTTGTAAAAATGTTTTAAATGTAGCAGCTTCTGAAACTTGTGCATTTAAATGGAATTCATTATTACTAAACCATAGGCCTAGGATTTTCGGGCTCTCTCTGTGCGTCGTTACTTGTCTATCAAAAGGGGAAATTTTTGGAGGGTATTGGGTAGTAGTTGGCGGGAATTCTGTGCGTCATGTTCAGGAAAAGAGGTCGGGCAGGAGTTCCGCAGAAGAACTACCGTGAAGTTTGGAAGGTAAGAAATGTACTGGCGAAATTAAAGCTGTGAGGACTGGTCGTGAGTCTACCGGGGACAGTTCAATGGAGTAGCACAGAAAAGTAAAGGCCTCGGATTCGAGTCCTCGTCCGGTACACAGTTGTAATCCGCTGAGAAGTTCCAACCTTCAATATGTCTAGAACCACGTTTACAATACAGTCTCTGCGGCCTAGGCACCGTTTTGTAGGGAAGGGTTTCCCGAGTGTCGGCCTTACATGCGGCACATCAGCGGTAAGCATCGTCCCTGTGGCGTGGCTCGCACTCCATCAATTGGAGACAACCGTGAAGGGGTGATGGGGCCTGGCAGCCCAGAACGCCGTTGCGCTCGTCGCCCACTCGTACCGTTCGGCCGGTCCGGCAGGGCTCTCCAGCGGCGCACCCTGTTCACAAATGGAGCAGGCCGCTTGACATTTCGCTCCCGCGCATGAACGTCGATTTCCAGGACCATCTGCGCTCTCGTCGCTGGACAGCTTGCCCCCCGTGGATGCGCCCACTGGTGGCTGTGTACCAGTCTCCGATGAGTGCCACATGGGTGGATGACCCGTCTGAGTGCTCATGCTGTTAAGCAGCGGAGATTTTATTTGCTCCTAACTTATATGCCACTGCGTCCTTGTAGAAGTCATTTAACCAGCTACATGAAACGCAGGCTGTGCGAATAGCTTTTTGCATAAATTTTCTTGATAGATTACTAGCACTATTAAACGGAGAAATGACTGCACAAACGCGACACGAAATTTTGCCGTAGATGTGTGCAGAACGATTTTACAGTGTTTAATATTTTTCCTCTCCTTTTTTCTTCTCAGTTTTTTTTCTTCCCAAACAGTCACTACTTTTTCTCACACTACCTAGTCTGCTAACTCCTATGAGTTCACTATCAATGAAATGTCTTAATTTGTAGTATTAATGTACGGTTATTGCATATTTGGTACACTACTTTTGCAAATTGTAAATCTACACAGTAAGCTAGTATTTACTCCTTTATGAAGCGACATTACTGTTAAATAATTCACATTTGGTTTACATAATGTGTACTGCAACATGTTATTATTATGGAACCTCATGTTTGACTTCTTGCTATTAAACTTCGAGGGGGAGCGGCGTTACTTAAATAAGTACTACAGAAAAAAGTTGCCACTGTGCATACTTCTGTGCTGGAGAGGTTGCTTATGCTTTGGCTTCGCAGCTTAGTGTCGTTGAATGCACAGAACGACAACGCCTACATCCCGAAATAAACAAAGAATTTTCTGTAATTTGGCACTTGCTTACGAGGCAACGTTTTGAGAGCTTTTGTCATAAGCTTGGTTACGTAAAAGTCGTCGAATAGCGATCTGTATACCCGACACTGTAAGAGTGTTATGAGAGAAGCAAAATACAGAAGAGTTTATTAAGAGTGCTTCTGCGCTTTGATAACTCTCTTACAGCCCTCGACCCTCTGCAGATGGAAAAGACGTCACACACTACAATGAGTGGCTCTGTACAGCAGATCCACAGCAGCAAGATACTAACAGAAAGCGACAGTAAATCAATTACAAAATGATTTATACATCTCCCTGTTGCAATACGTGACAGTTGACTCTAAAGAATCGAAACTGTAAAGTGATCACCATGAGAACTAAAAGCAATTCGCTAAACTTCGGTTAAACCACAGATCACACAAATCTAAAGGCTGTAAATTCAACTAAATACTTAAGGATTACAGTTATGAATAACTTCAATTGGAATGATCACATAGATATTAATTGTTGGGAAAGCTAACCAAAGCCTGCAATTTATTGGCAAAAAAATCTGGAAATTTGTGGTAAGGTCTTATGGAACCAAACTGCTGAGATCATCGGTCCCTAAACTATTCACTACTAAATCTAACTTAAACTAACTTAGCTAAGGACAACGCACACACCCATGCCCGAGGGAGGACACGGAACTCCGACGGAAGGTGCCGCGCGAACCGTGACAAGACGCCTAAGACCGCGCGGCTACCCAACGCGGCCGATTTAGTGGCACAACACTTAAAGTGTAAGGAGATCTATTACTGAGACTCCTTACATCACGTGTTTTCTGGAGTACTGCTGTACAATGTGGGACCCGTTTCAGATAAGATTGACGGAGGACATCGAAAAAGTTCAAAGGAGGGCAGCTAATTTTGTATTACGACGAAATAGGGGAGAGAGGGCCACGGATATGACACATCAATAGGGATGGCAATCATTAAAACGAAGGCGTTTTCCAGAATCTTCTCAAGATATTTCAATCACCTACTGCTGTGTACGACTTCGTACACAACAGTAAGGAGAGGTGGGCTACAGAGTGGTGCAGTTGCTGTCGTCTTAGGGAAGCTGGACAGGAGCAGAAAGGATAAGCGAACAAGTGAACACAGTAAACAGAAGACTTACTTAACTCGTATTTCTCCAAGCGTAATGAAACACTTTACAAATAATGCGACAAGAAAGAGAGTCTAACTGCCAATGTCAACAAGGAAGAGAAGAATAGCGTTAGACCAGCGATTAAACTGCATCAACGAAGCGTCACTTAGCTAAGTGGCTCCGAGTGCGCCAGCCGTCCTACATCGCGGCGGCAGAGGGCACCCGTGGGCCAGAATCACTGGAGGCGTGGCTCAGCGAGCATGCTCCATTGGGTCTGCCGGATCCCGGACGACTGCTATCGGCGTCTGACGGAAATTTGCACTTCTGTTGCCAGCTTTGAGTTGTATGTGGGGTGGTATCAATACGTGATACTACACCTTTCTTCTCAGCTGTGTGAAATTATTCTGTTGGCATCCACCAACATAGGGAGAGATAATCATTACAGTAAAATAAGAAAAATCTTAGCTCTCACGGAATGATTTAAGTGTTCGTTTTTCTCATGTGCTTTTCGAGAATGGAATGGTAAAGAAATGGCTTGAATGTGATTCGAAGAACCCTCTGCCAGATACTTAATTGCGAATTGCAGACCAATCACGTAGATATAGATGTAAGAAAATAATCAAGGTAAACGTTCTCACTAAGAGCATCAGGGTGACACATCGTTAGTGAAATTGTTAACTCAGTTACATCCCATAATGTGGACCTTAAGCACTTCAACTGCCATATCAATTTTCATATTTTATTCCAACCATTGACAAGAATGAAAGAGTTTGTCACAGAAAATTTAACTAAAACTTTGTTTAAAGAAGAAATTGTGATAAATAACAGGTAAGTTATTTATTGTCTTTGTACTACTAAAATACTTGGAAAAGAATGGGCCATAGAAGATTTCAGTTACATTACATCATGGTCAGACAGAGATTTCGAAATCAGATACTGGATTGTAAGGCGTACCCAGGAGCAGATATAGACTCATATCACAATATAGTAGTGATGAAAAGTAGGCTGAAGTTCAAGACATTAGTCAGGAAGAATCAATACGCAAAGAAGTGGGCTACGGAAGTATTAAGGAATGACGAGATACGCTTGAAGTTCTCTAAGGCTGTAGACACAGCGATAAGGAATAGCTCAGTAGGCAGTACAGTTAAAGAGGAATTGACATCTCTAAAAAGGACCATCACAGAAGTCGGAAAGAAAAACGTAGGCACAAAGAAGGTATGGCTCTGAGCACTATGGGACTTAACTTCTAAGGTCATCAGTCCCCTAGAACTTAGAACTACTTAAACCTAACTAACCTAAGGACATCACACACATCCATGCCCGAGGCAGGATTCGAACCTGCGACCATAGCGGTCGCGCGGCTCCAGACTGTAGCGCCTAGAACCGCTCGGCCACTCCGGCCGGCACAAAGAAGGTACCTGCGAAGAATCAATGGGAAACAGATGAAATACTTCAGTTGATCGATGAAAGAAGAAAGATCAAAAATGTTCAGAGAAATTCAGAAATACAGAAATATAACTCGCTAAGAATGGAATAAAAAGGAAGTGCAGGGTAGCTAAGACGAAACGCATAAAGGAAAAATGTGAAGAAATCTTAAAAGAAATAATCGTCACAAGGACTGACTCAGCATACAGGAAAGTCAGAACAACCTTCGGTGATAGTAAAAGCGAGGGTGGTAACATTAAGAGTGTTACGGGAATTCCACCGTGAAATACAGAGGAGAGAGCGGGTAAGTGGAAAGAGTGCATTGAAGGCCTCTATGATAGGGAAGATTTGTCTGATGTGCTAGAAGAAGAAACAGGAGTAGATTTACAAGAGATAGGGATCCAGTATTAGAATCAGAATTTAAGAGAGCTTTGGAGCACTTAACATCAAATAAAGCAGGAATGATCATTAATATTCCATCAGAATTTCTCAAATCGTTAGGGGAAGTGGCAGCAAAACGACTACTAATGTTGGTGTTTAGAATGTATGAGTCTGGCGACATACAATCTGACAAAATATCATCCACACAATTACGAAGACTACAAGGGCCGACAAGTGCGAGAATTATTGAACAATCACCTTAACAGCTCATGCATCCAAGTTGCTGACAAGAATAATATACAGAAGAATCGAAAAGAAAATTGTTTGTGTCTCAGCTGAAAAATCAGTTTGGCTTTAGGAAAGGTGTAGGCACCAAGAAGTAATTCTGACGTTATGGTTGATAATGGAAGCAACACTAAAGAAAAGTCAAGACACGTTCATAGGATTTGTCGACCTGGAAAAAGCGTTCGAGAACATAAAATGGTACAAGATGTTCGAAATTCTGAAAAAAATAGAGCTAAGCTATAGGGAAACTCAGGTAACATACAATATGTACATGGGTCAAGAGGACATATGAGAGTGGACGACAAAGAACGAAGTGCTTGGATTAAAAAGGGTGTAAGACAGGGATGTAGTCTTTCGCCCCTGCTGCTCAATCAGTATGAAGCAATGATGGAAATAATAGAAGGATTCAAGAGTGGAATTAAAGTTCAAGGCATAAGGATATCAATGATAGGATTCGTTGATGACATTGCTATCTTGTGTGAAAGTGAAGAAGAATTACATGATCTGCTGAATGGAATGAACAGTCTAATGAGAACAGAACATGGACTGAGAGTAAATCTAAGGAAGACTAAAGTCATGAGAAGTAGCAGAAATGAGAACAGCGAGAAACTTAACATCAGGATTGATGGTCACGATGTACATGAAGTTAAAAATTTCTGCCACCGAGGCAGCAAAACAATCAGTGACGGACAGAGCAAGAAGGACATCAAAAGCAGAGTAGCACTGTCAAAAATTGCATTCCTGGTCAAGAGAACTCATAGGCCTTAATTTGAGGAACAAATTTCTGAGAATGTACATTTGGAGTACAGCATTGTATGGTTGTGAAACATGGACTGTGGGAAAACCAGAAAGAGAATCGAAGCATTTGAGATGTGGTGCTATAGACTAATGTTTAAGATTATGTGGACAAATAAGGTGAGGAATGAGGGGTTTTGCGCAGGAGAGGAAAGGAATATGTAGAAAACACTGACAAAGAGAAGGAAGAGGATGACTGGACATCTGCGAAGACATTAGGGAATGACTTCCATGGTACTAAAGGGAACTGTGGAAAGCAAAAACTGTAGAGGAAGATGGAGATTGGAATACATACAGCAAGTTCACTCTGAGATGAAGAGGTTGCCACAGGAGAGCAATTCGTGGCGGGCCGCTTCAAACCAGTCAGAGGGCTAATGGCTCAAAAAAACAACTACTAATTATTCATACAGTTTGCGATGTTGCAGTGTTATGTTCAAACAATAATGTGAACAACAGGTGGGAGTTACTTCATTGTGATGTCGTAGAGAATAGAAATTAGCAGAATTTACAGGTATACTATATTTTTCAACAAAAGTATGTACGTATAGTCTTCTATAATTCTGCGTATGTTTCGGCACAAATTCGCATATTGCAATTAAGAAAGCACAACGACTTCCCACACAAAAGATTTTCTTGCATGTTGACATTCCAATGAATGACCTTCGGTAACAACGAAAGTGGTGATGATGAAACTGTTTCAGAAGGTGCAGTGGCGAAGTAAAATCGCTGTTGAATAGATAGTTGACTGACTTTACTACAGAATTTTTATTTATAATTTTTATTAGGTAATTATTTGATAACTCTTTAATTTTCATCTGTGGATTTGTCCACACTCTCACGTGTTAGAGTGCGAGGGGAGTTACTGGTGTAATCTCTACGTACATTCTATCTGGGTATCGAATTGTAGACGGATAGTGATCACCACTTAATAAATAGCATTTTAGTTTATACGGCTCTCAGACGTTGCAATGGCTACTTCACGCAAAATTATTTTCTTGGCCGTTTTCGCGGATGGATACACTAACCGATGAAACACAACCACACACCTCAATGTTACGTGGAACTTACCACTACATGCCACTGGAAGTGGACCCGTCAGTATAAATGCAGGCGGGGAGTATTTTGTTGTCTGTATAGAAGGAGTAACAACAGATCGAGTCGATCAGCAGAGTTCAACGACTTCGAACAAGGTCTATTCGTTGGATGTCACCTTAGTAACAAAACCTTCAGAGACATTTCAACCCTTCTAAAACTGCCAGGTGAAATGTTGGTGATACGATGGTCAAGTGGAAACACGAAAGAAGAACCACAACTAAACACCAGGTAGACCTCATGTACTGGCGTACCGGATGGCTGTGAGAAATCACATGAAATCAGCGGAAGTAATCGATCACTAGTTGCAAAGTGCTGTGAACAATCCAGCTATCAGAATGATAGCGTGTAGTGAGTTAGAAAGAACGGGCTGCAAACCGCACATTTTTGTAGCATTGCTAAGCGACACTTGAGATGGCTAAAAGAGCGAAGCCACTGGACAGTGGATCACGATTGATTTGGAATGATGACTCACGTTACCACCTGTGTCAATACGATGGAAGCCTTTAGGATTGGCGAACGGTCTAGAGAACGTTACCTACCATCATGTGTAGAGCCAACAGTGAAGTACGGAGGAGATAGTGTTACGGTATGTGCTTTACGTTGGTAGGGAGTTGTCAGAGGGCCATATTTACGCGCAGTATACGTAAGCTGTAGCGACTGGCACCGCAAAAATTTAACATAATTATATCTTTGTATTAACACTGAAGCTCAGTAACAGTGAAGGTAAAAGATATAACGTCAATATTTTGTATGCACTTACCTGACTTAATTTTTCAGTGGACATCTCGTAAGAATGAAGTCAGCACTCGCCTCTCAAATTCCTTGCCCCTTCCGTCCAATTTCCGGTGACGGCGGATCAAGCGCAAGAGACTTTGGGACGTGGCTGTTTCGTAGCACTTTCGTTTCCTTACAGTTGTGATACTTATTTTACTGCAATGTATAAGATCACGTTCTACCAGTTTCAATATCGGTACTAGCTATTCTGCAACTTCTTTGCTTAGTCACTGTGTCATACTGAAGTCTTTGGAGAGCCGTTTTTCTCTTATTTTATCTTATCCAACAGCACTGGTTTGAGCCGGCCGAGGTGGCCGAGCGGTTCTAAGGCGCTACAGTCTGGAACCGCGCGACCGCTACGGCCGCAGTTTCGAATCCTGCCTCGGGCATGGATGTATGTGATGTCCTTAGGTTAGTTAGGTTTAAGCAGTTCTAAGTTCTAGGGGACTAATGACCTCAGAAGTTAAGTCCCAAAGCGCTCAGAGCCATTTGAGCACTAGTTTGAGGGTTCAAGGATGTGGTTTCCTTGTTCGAAGATATTTAGCCTCTACTATTCTACTGCCAGTTCCAAGCTGGTCTGGTCTGATTCGTGTCCTGAGTTGGAGAGGTGATGTGCAGGATGAATTTCAGGCCGGAGACGGTTCTGTAATGTTACGGGGATGCTTTTTGTATAAGGGTTTGAGTACGATCAGCCAGGTACCCGTGAACATGAACAAGGATGATTACAGCAACATGTATCAGTAACCATGAATTATTCTCTCTTCTACATATTCGTGAGAACACTGCCGTATTCCAACATGACAAGACTACGTTCTCTGGGTTACGCGGATGGGTTCCTAGTATAAGGAATAGTCAGGCATCGGAAATACCTCGACTGGTCCGTCAAAAGATCTTAATAAATAGAAAGTGACTGGAACTGTCTGGAACAGCAGGTGAAACGCAACTATCAAAACATTCTCGCTGTTTGATAGCTCTAAGGAAACTAATCATCAACGAGTGGCCAGATATATGTGAAGAAAATTGTTGATAGCCTCAATGAATTCTGTACATTGCCAAGGCTACAGGGGATGGTTTCAGCGTCATGTCTCCTTGGGGTTGTTGATTACTCCTGTCAACAGCATTTTTGTCGCAAAGTATGTGCATGATGTTCTTAGCTAAGTCGTGGCTACTGAAATCGGAAATGAAATTTGTTTTTGCTTATCAGACGGCTTTTTCGTTACTTTGGTACTGGTTACTTAATTTTGATTTATTTACTTTTTGGATGCAATTGTTTTTAAACAGTCGAAATACATACAAGAAACTCCAGACATTATCCTCAGTTCCGAAATACACTGTTAGGATATGAAGGAGGCCGATGAGCCATGCTCACTTTCATTACCTTGCGTTGTTTGTTGATTCAGCCTCAACAGTGACCAAGCGAATTGCTTGCTGTAGCTTCACGAAGATTTGTATTTTGTTTGAATTCAGAAGAAGAAATGCCTCATCCCTGTACAAATAACCCAGTTTTTTTCTGTTACGTCTATGGTGAGTTAACACTGAAATCGCAAAAGCGAAAACTTAGCCCTATTGCAAAAAAATACTGTGAACTTGTAACCTTCCCACAAAAATTTATAATAATATTTTTGATAATGATTCTAAGTTTAGTGTAAGCTCAGAACAAAATTGGATCCCATTTATAATCTCCGTACAGAAACGCATTCACATTTAATGTACCCACAAAATTCGTTCTTTCACATTTAATGTAAACTTGAAACACAAAAATTCCTAAACCTCGTAATAAAAAATAAATTCAGTAACCTGGTAAATTTTGGACGACAGCAGTGCTGCGTCATGGCCCTGTAAGATCATTCCGAATAAAAGAAGTAAAAATTCTTATCTCAATAAAAACGGCGAATATATCTGCTCTTACCTAAAATTTTTCCGGCACAGCTCTGTGCAATGCTGGCCGATAGATTTGTCATTTATGAAAGGAAGCAACTGGTTTTTCTTTTGCAACAATAGGAATGATCATGGATTGAAGAAATTAGTAAATTCTTTAAATTGAAATGAATGTTTGTTAGAAATTACTTTATATCACGAAGATTATTATTAGGACATATTTTAAAGATTTACATGGGAGTTCACATAACATTACTAGATATGCGCGAGGCTGCTTTTTACCTTATACAATAATACTCAGGCTCCGGCATCGCTGTTACAGCTACACAGTTCCTACTCAGTCAACACTGCTCTCTGGTCAGCGATTCTCTAATACTTTGCACATCGCAGGCAGCGCATGAGCAATACATCGAAATTACATTTACTCAGACCTCTTACATAAAATTACATCTGCTCCGACCTCTTACATAACCCTCCACTGGGGGGGGGGGGGGGGGGGGAGCAAAAATTTGGCGGCGATGGTGAGTCAATTGGACTTGCCATGAGCAACAAATTTTTCTTAATTAACTAAGTTTACAGTCACAGAGTATATATATATATATATATATATATATATATATATATATATAAGTGCAGAACATGAAATGAAATAGAGTGCATATGCACTGAGTACAGAACATATCAAGAAATGACAAAATGTATACGCAATGAGTACAAAACATATTAACAAATGACATAAAGTACACACGCACTGTATATATTTTTTACTATTTTACAAGAACTAGGATAGGAAAGGGAAGGATTGGATCATGGTTGTAGCACAGTAGGTTGCACGTAGCTGCACTGAAAGTCCATATTTCTCTACAGAAGCACAACACCAAGTGAGACATTCTGAAGTTCTCTTCCCTGAAGTATGAATCAGTGTAGCCAAGACACTCAATGTCATCTTAATATTCAATGTTATCATTTTCGTAGTACATTAGGTACGCCAAACAGTTGGATCATAATAATATCTCCTTTGTTCAACGTGGTGGACAGCATGTCGTGTCAACACCACGTTCTTGTAAGGTACACCAACGTAGAAGTAGTGCAAAAACCAAATATGTGCTCCATGATCATGAGGATGGACAGGACAAACGGATATTGCAGTAATTTCTGGTAATTAGGTCAGAAGGTGAAGGACATTAAGTCTTATGCTAGTCATCATTGAGAATTACACTAGTCTATCAACCAATTTGAGTAATTGTTGGCACTCATTGCCTAGTTACTAAACATTTCTGTACTATGTATGAAGTATTACAGAATATTATTCGTAAGTCATCTGATTATAGTGAACGTTGGCACTCGTTGCCCAGTTACTAAACATTTTTATGCATTGTTCAGAAGTCATCATTCAAAACAAGAGTTAATTAATGGCATAGCATTAACATAATTCATCTAGTTATAGTAATCATTGGCACTCATTGGCCAGTTACAAACCATCAGAAGTCATCATTCAAAACAGGTATTCATATATAATAGCATGTAAGTGACATAAGGCAAATTTAAAATATAACAAACAGTGGCATTCATTGGCCAGTTACAAAGTATTCATATAGTTTTATAAAACATTATTCAGTATTATTCAGAAGTCATCATTCAAAATGAGAGTTAATTATTGGCATAGCATTTATAGAGTATAACAAAAATATTATTTACAGATATTATTGACACACCATTTATGCATTATTACAAAACATCATTCAGTATTACTCAGAACTCATCATTCAAGTGACATAGTACATACTTGAAATGTAACGCACTGTAACTATTACTCAAGGCCTGTGGTTGGAAAACATCATTCAGTATAACTCAGAACTCATCATGCAAGTGACATAAGACATATTTAAGATGTAGCACACTATAACTATTACTCAAGGTCTGTGATTACAAAACATCATTCAGTATTACTCAGAACTCTCTTAAACTGGTAGCATTATTTGGGACTGGTAATACATTTTTTTTGTGCTAGCAATGCATTGCGTTGGGATCGATAATTAATTGCTGGGGTATGAAAATATTTGCTTTTGACTTATTGCTGCAAATAACGATTAGTAACGTCATTCGTCATGAGTCAGCTACAGCAAGGTTATGAAACAAGTAGAGTATATGTGATCACATTCATGAATGACACACACAAATGGGTAAAAAAAATGCAACTACTAGAACATGTTTAATGACTAACTGCTTATAGCACATTAATTTCATGAATAGCTTCTCCTGGAAAAAATACAAAATGGATTATTAAGCTGAAAGAAGAAACGCATATTATGCTGAAAAGTAGTGAACTTCGAATTAACAGGTAATGAAACGTGTACTCAATATGTATGTACTCTAGCTGTCCTTTCCAAAACATTCAGTCATTATACCATGTCATATAAGACATACTGTCAAAACGAACTGCAACAAAATACTTAAATAACTACATAGCATTTCTTAACTAACAGTAAATATATAAACTTCGTCATTTTTCTCATCTGCAAGGAAAAACTTCATTATTCATATTACCATAACTTCATTACTATCATCACCTGCAAAGAAAAACTTCATTATTCGTATTAGCATATTCTTCATATAACTATTCATCACCATTCATTATCATCTGCAAAAAAGACACTTCATTATTCATTATTCATATTAACATTTACTTCATACAACTATTCATAGTATAGAGTTTCTTATTTCTAGCATATTTCATCACTAAAACTAAGATGTGTAGTTCTGTCTGACAGCCTACATCAATCGCCTCGTATTCTGAAAGAAAAAATTAGTTAAGACTGCTATCATACGATGTGTGTAGTATATTCTTGTTAATGTTTGTTAATTCTGATCCATTTACTCTTCATGATGAGGTATTGCATCTTCTTTCGTTCATTCCGAAGGTGAAATTCCCATTTCATAGTAATCCACTGTGGTTTGTTTAATTTATTTCTTTTACACGTTATTGCTTTCTGAAAATGATGAATAAGGATTAATATCTTGCATTTAAATCATATACCCATTAAATAAAAACTGGTTTCTAGTGATATAATTAAGCATACAGCATAGCATGACAGAAAACGTATTATGTCAAAAACATAGACAGTGTTCAGGTGCAAAAATGTACACAGAGTATCATAATGTAGTAGCAAAAAAAATGTAAAATAGTCACGATGTTGAGATATCATAAGGCAAAAATGTTTAAGTCAACTGGCGTTTGTTACATCTTAAACATTTCATAGTGCATACAGACAAAACAGGAAAACAATTATACATACACGAAAAATGGAAATGTTGTGTAGTTGATAGAGGCGAGAGTTGAAGACTTTAATGGAGAAAGAATTTGATAAAATTAATATGTCACTAGATAGAATTGCATAATTGGTCATAAAATATGTAAGTTTATCTGAAAAAATGTGCACAGTCTGATGTGTAACGACAAGAAAAGCGACCTGCTGACCTTACCTTGCCGGGCACTTGCCAAGAAAAATATGATAATCATCAGTAAGTAGTCACATAAATATAATTGCATAATTGGTCATATAAAAATCAGAAAATGGCATTACAGTGTGATAAATCATAAAGTATGTTCATTCAATAAAGGGTTTAATATTGGAGACATGGTGATTGCCTTTACTTTTTCTGGTTCTCAGAGTTTCGACGTGCTACATTGGGGTGAGGAATGCCGCGAATTCGATATGGGCCTGCGTATAGAAGCTCAAATTTACTACACCTATTCTTTCCTCTGTTGTGTAAATAGTGTGTACGTACTAATATCTTCTGTCCAATGTCAAAGTCACGGCGTGTACAAACCTGTTTTTGCTGTCTTCTCCGGCGCTCTGCGGCACGTTTGATCTTGTTCAGCGCAATGTCAATTATTTCATGGTGTCGTAGTCGACGAGATGTAGGAAAGTATACTAATTCTTTAATTTTGTTAGGTGGTTCAACATTTTTCAGTATAACAGTCGGAGATAGCATAGTAGATTCATTTGGTATAGAATTAATTATATCCTGGAATGAGAGTATGTGTGTGTCCCAATCAATATGTCTTTTATGGTAGTATGTTCTACAGAGTTTACCAATTTCTTTCATTATTCGTTCACAAGGGTTCGAAGAAGCGTGGTACTTGGATATATAGATCGGAGAAATGTTTCTTGTTCGTAAAATACATGTCCATATAGCAGATCCAAACTGTGGTCCATTGTCGGAAATTACTTTCAATACATGTCCTACATGAAATTAAAAATGTTTTACAAATGCATTCGAAACAGATTTAGCAGTAGCTTTGCGTAACGGAATGAAGGTAACAAATTTCGAAGTGAGTTAAACACCGACAAAGATGTAGCAAAAACCTGGTAGTCAGGTCGAACATGTTCTTTTGTGCTCCGCTTCTACTTTGTTAGTATCCGTAATAGTTTGGACGTGTCAAAATTAATCATTTGCTGAAAAACATTTATTTGTGTTTTGTGAGTGTCGTAAATCGGTAGTGACAACAGAAGACAACACAGCTGACGGACAGAAGCATTAGTTCACGCAGCTGACCAAAGTGTGTGAAAGGAAAAAAAAAAAAACTATGTCTCGTAATGACGACGAAATGAAAATTTCAAATGCAACTTGTTGAATATACACGACGCTGAAATTTGCTTTGCAGAAGTTGGTTGCGATGTCTTGCTGATTGTTGCTGAGAGAACGGGATAGTGCGTCTGCTACAATATTTTTGTGTACCGGGAATGTGAACAATTGTAAAATTAAATTCCTGTAAATAAAGTTTCCATCTGCTTAATCTGTCGTGTGTAAATTCAGCGGAAAGTAAAAACTGTATAGCTCTATGATCTGTGTAAACGTAGTGTGTCTTCCATAAAGAAAATGCCTTAATCTCGTAAATGCCCATACAACACATAATTTTTCAAGTTCTGTAACAGAGTAATTGTGTTCAGCAGGTGACAGAATGCGACTCGCAAAGGCGATGTTTTTAATTACTGTAGAACCATCTTCATCAATTTCCTGAAAAATGTGTACGCCTAAAGCGGTGTTAGAACTGTCGGTGGCAATGGAAAAATTTCTGGTAAGATCTGGATGCGATAAAAGTGGTGCATTCAACAAAGCTTGTTTCAGATTGACAAATTCAGAAAGTGCTTCGCTATCCCATGACCAAATAGTGTTTTTACCCGTCAACTGGCATAATCTAGGGGTGTCTAAAGCAGAGTAATGAATAAATTTACGAAAAAAGTTAAATAAACCCAAAAAGCTGCGTAGTTGTTTCTTCGTCGTAGGAACAGTAATGTCACGTAAAGCTTGAAGTTTTCCGGGTCAGGCGCAATGCCTTCTGCTGAAATTACATGTCCAAGAAATTTTATAGAAGTTTTGCCAAAGTGCGATTTACTGAGATTAACTGTGAGTCCTTGTACACGAAAAGTTTGCAACAGTTGTTCAAGAATCAGATTGTGTTCAGACCAGTTGGCTTCTGCAATAAGAATGTCGTCTACATATGTTGTGATTCTGTCTTTCATGCAAAAGTGTGTATCGGATGTAGTCAAAACTAATAACATTTTCGTAAACAAGATTCTGGGTGTCGAAACTATTGCTTGCGTTGCTGTAAGATGCAACCTGTACCGTATTTAGTCAAATTCTATCTGACGTGCTATTATTTGCGGGAGGATGCTGCGGCATTTCGACTATTTGTACTGTTCTGTTATTTCGTCCTGACGTATTACGTTCGGGCTGATATCTACTGTCTGGTTCATTCATGATAATCTGTTGTTGTGGTTGATTCTGCTGCTGATAAGACCGACTCTTATTAAACGTACGCTGAAAATTGTGCTCATTACTTTTACGTCTGTCATGTTAGTCATTCCTATACGGCGCGTTGCGGTACGAGTTAAAATGATGTGTTTTCTGTACGTAGCTATTTCCCTGTTGCGGTGCGTTGCTATTTGGTGGAGCCGACGCTATACGCGTAGGCGGCGAAACATTAAAGCTTGGTTGTCCTTGCACATTACATTGTTGGTTAGGTATGCTACCCGGCTGGTTTTGTTGCTGTTGTGGGGAAATACCTCTATTGTTACCAAAATGCGTTCGCTGTTGCTGATAATTTTACACATACTGATGATTAAATTTTTGTCTGGTATTAAAGTTCTCGTGGTTGTCATTTCTGGAGCATCTAATGAAAACTGTCACTTTCGGTAAAACTCGTCATATCCGATTTTCCATACTCATTCTTAATCCTAGATAGATCGATAGTTGAAGAGCTGTTTTGATAGATATAAAGGATAGTAAAAGAGAAGGCAGCAGTGCAGAAAACTAAAGATGAAAAAGCACTACTACGGCTCGGGGCCCTGTGCACGCTACGGCACATATTCATCGAAGCGTAATGAATCCCCTGAGGTCAATTACGCGCTACAAATAAATTTTAGTTTCTGCGTTACAGGCAATGCAGGTGAAAATTCAAAAACAAATTGTTGTATCCAGTCCAATTCTAGTTTCTGTACTACAGGCCAAGCTGATGAAAGTACCAAAACAAATTGTCGTATCCAGTCCAAAGCGTGAATCTGTGCTCTGTCATTATTAAACACTTTAAATTTTCTCACGGATAGAAAGTGCTTGAAATCAAAATTATCGTCTCTGTATGTCTGAACAGGTTAAGGGTTGCATGAGAATCTATTTGTCTGTGTCTGTTCGGATTCTAAGTCACGTAGTCTCTGTAAATTACCTAAGTTATACTGGCTGTGTGATTGTGACAAATGTTCGGAATGTGGCGTGTGCTGTGACGTGTTAGTGATTGAAACATTTTTCATTTCTGTCACTTTAATACGTTCGTCAATTTGGCTGATCTGTTGTTCAAATTTCTTATCGACTTCCGTATCCAGAGTGCGTGAAACTTCTGCTGACATTAATTTAAACTCGTCGCGTATCTGTGTTGCGTTTTCTGAACATTGTTCAGTGACTGCAAAACTTTCATCTCTAAGTAATTTCGTTGTGGCTACACGTGTACTACTTAATTCTTGTGCAACAGATCTACTTTCTTCACTACTGTTCCTAGCACAAGCCTCAATTTCCTCACGTAATTGTTCTTTAGTATCATGACGTTGCACGGAAACGGCTGTAATCTGTTCACTAATTTGTTTGTTCTGTTCATTAAGTTGTTTGAAATTGTTGTCTTGTTTATCATTAAGTTGTTTGGAATTGCTGTCTAGTTTTTCATTCAACTGTTTGGAATGGTTATCTAGTATTTCATTCCGCTGTTTGAGAGTTTCATTAAGTTGTAGTAATAATGCCATAACTTGATCCCAGCCAAAATTAGCGGCTCTATTCTCTGTACTGTGTGATGGTGTATCTGCATGTGTCACGTTTTGTGTAACCATTTGGTCATTGTCTGACTCACGAAAAGGTTTGCTAACTGGATGTGCACTGTTGGTCACTACACCAGAATCAAATAAATCTGACGTATTCTGACCACATTGTTCATCTTCGTGAGAAAAATTTATCTGTTCCCTACGTGAATTTTGCAATTAGGTGTGTCAAACTGGGCAGCGTTCATTGTAACGGAACGTGCCGCGTCATCAATTGTCGTTAAATTAACAGAGGACACAATTGAATTTGTTTGTTTATCATTAGCATTAAAGTCATTATTAGTGATCGGTACGCACTGATTGTCTGTAAATGGAGGACTATCGCTATTACACTGAGTGTTGCAAGTATTATCAGTCAAATTAATCGAGTCAGCTTTTTCACTCATTACACAACACGATGTACTATTAACAGTTTTTCGCAGCATTTTTCACAAATCAAAAATAAGCACAAAAAGAAACAAAGACAAAACAAAAATGGAGCAAATACAGTTACAACAAAGAGCAATAAATTGCCGATGATCTGTGAAAGAAAGAGTGACAAGTTAGTAAATGCGTTGCGCCAGATGCAAACTACATTTAAGTAAATAAGAGCAGATATGTGACTACTTCTCAGAAATTCACAAAGAAATACGATCCTGGCCGGTTGTCGCCAAGTGTAACCTCCCCACAAAAAAAAAAAAAAAAAAAAAAATATGATGGATAGTGATTCTAATTTTTGTGTAACCTCAGAACAAGATTCTTTCCAATTTACTTTTGTAACCTCCCTACAAAAAATAATAAAAATGAATATTATTGGGTTAATGATTCTAATTTTTTTTAGTGTAACCTCGGAACAAAATTGGTTCCCATTTATAATCTCCGTAAGAAATGCATTCGCATTTAATGTACCCACAAAATTCGTTCTTTCACATTTAATGTAAACTTAAAACATAAAAATTCCTAAACCTCGTAATAAAAAATAAATTCAGTAACCTGGTAAATTTTGGACGACAGCAGTGCTGCGTCATGGCCCTGTAAGATCATTCTGAATAAAAAAAGAAAAAATTCTTACCTCAATAAAAACGGTGAATATATCTGCTCTTACCTAAAATTTTTCCGGCACAGCTCTGTGCAATGCTGGCCGATAGATTTGTCATTTATGAAAGGAAGCAACTGGTTTTTCTTTTGCAACAATAGAAATGATCATGGATTGAAGAAATTAGTAAATTCTTTAAATTGAAATGAATGTTTGTTAGAATTACTTTATATCACGAAGATTATTATTAGGACATTTTTTAAAGATTTACATGGGAGTTCACATAACATTACTAGATATGCGCGAGGCTGCTTTTTACCTTATACAATAATACTCAGGCTCCGGCATCGCTGCACCGCGACCGGCCCAGCGAACATGATACACCAGAGCAGACCAGAGCAGACTGCAGACAAGCGCAGACTAGCACAGACTAGCAACAACTTACTGCTACAGCAGTAGAGCAGTCAACACTGCTCTCTGGTCAGCGATTCTCTTACACTTTGCATATCGCAGGCAGCGCATGAGCAATACATCGAAATTACATCTGCTCAGACCTCTTACAAACTTTATTTTGGGTGCATGGTAGGCGACAAAGACAAGAATGGCACCACGACGTATGCTGTTTGATATGTGTACTGCCGCCCGGAATGGCCGCACGGTTTAAGGCGCCATGTCACGGATTGCGCGGCCCTTCCGCCGGAGGTTCGAGTCCTCCCTTGGGCATGGGTGTGTATGTTCGTCGTTCTTAGCATAAGTCAGTTCAAGTAGTGTGTAAGTCTCCGGACCGATGACCTCAGCAGTTTGGTCCACTAGGAATTCACAAACAAACAAACAAACATATGTTTACTCTCGAGAGGATGCTTAAAAGGATCAAGTCACATATCCTTTGGTGTGTCCGTGATTTGAAGGGAACCAACGGATCACACAGCAGACTATGATTTCTGTGTGAGAAAAATAAACTAACATGGAGAAGAGTTCCACCAGGACATTTCTCAAACGGAAAAGCGTTGCCAGAACAATTGGAGTACAGCAGTGTTGTCCGACTACTGCTGGATCTTGCGATGTGAGGTGAAGTATTGCAGAAAATGAGGAAGAAAATATTATTAGAAATGTTTATTCACTTTTCTTTAATCTTGTGTTGTTCATTTCTTATTAATTTCTGTACTCAGACACAACTTTTTTGTTCTCTCTTTGTCAGTCACATATAGGGTGTTCGGAAGTTCCCGTTAGAAACTTCTAGAACTTATAGAGTGGAGTCAGTACATAACATTTTGAACGGAAACCCATGTCCGGAAACGTACCGTTTCCGTTCTACGGCCATTTCAATTGGGATGTGTAACGCGTCCATGTCTGCCGAGGGAAAGAGAAAAGTCTCAGAGCTTCTTGTCCTGCATACTTTATCTTCCCACAAATCGTATTGGACCAGTTCTGGCAACCTGTGACACTGAATGTCCGTCATGAAGTGCGGTTTCAGCATCATGATGCACCGCCTCACTCCTCACGTGCGGTTCAGAGACATCTCAACAGATCATAGGCTGAAATATGGATAGACTGAGGTGGTCCATCCGTGTGGCCGCCACGATCGCCAGATTTAACTCCTATGGACTTCTTCTTATAGGGCCGTACGCAAAATTTAATTCACGAGACTCATGTAGAGATAGAGGAAGATCTTATGACACGAGTTCTGGCCGATTCATTAGAAACTGAAGAGGCACCAGGTGGATGAACAATGTGTACCAGAACATGCCTTGTAGGTACAATTTCTGTAACAACATTGGAGGTCGCCACATCGAGCCGCTGTTGTAATCCATCGTACTGTTCTGTACGTATAGGTTCTTTGTTTTGGTATACTGTTAACACGTAATGTTTAAGTATTAATACAAACAAATGCGCTCAAGTGGTCAATGTATGATTCGTTGTGTTTCGTTTGGAATGTTACGTAATAATTGTACTGCGTCACGCCGAATTCAATTCCTCAATCAGAAGTGGATAAGTTAAATATCTGGATTGAAACCGACGTAGAATGGAAACTGTACGTTTCCGAATGTGGGTTCCAATTCTGAATATTATGTAGTCACTCCCATTTCCAAGTTTCTAGAAGCTTGTAACGGGAATTTCCGAACACCCTGTACTAAGCTGTAATACATAGGTTGAAGTAAGCGTTTACAGAGACCAGCAACACATGGAAACTAAGGCCGATACAGATATTCTGAAATTAGATCTGGATTTATGAACGTATTATCTTCCATAAGCAATGTGTTTTATATTTGTGACTGAAAGAATTTGTCTCGTGCGCTTATTTATTTCTCCAGTACGAAGTGTGACGACTGAAACGCGTGGTTCGAAGCACGATCAGCGAGAGAATCTTGCTGCAAAGAGCAGACGTTCGAGACGAGCAATATTTGAAAATGGACACTTCTACCACTGTCTTGTTGCGTTTGTGATAATTCGTACCAGCTCTTCGCTCTCGCGGCTTTCACAGTTTCACGCCGGCGTTTCTTTGGATTTCGTGACGGCCGGAGGAAAGATCAGCACGTAATGGGATTAGGGTCCGGCCGCGGCGCGCCTCGCCTGCGCTGGCCCTTTCCTTCTTCCTTCCGCCGGCGGCGACCACCGAGGGAAACAGTTAATGAACTAACTCCCGCTTCCTTTCCTTCTGTCCCAACTGTTTTCCCCGGGCGTGTCTGTCTTTCATTACCTAACCCACTCGCGCCGGCCGCTTTCATGTGGACCCCGGCCCGCCTTCAGAAGAGCAAAGACTTTATTTTCAATTTCCAGCGCCCTCGCCCTCTGTACTGACTGTATTAACAAATTTCATCACAGTGCCCCCACCGCTCGGCCGGCCGAGCGCCGTCCACGCCCCCGCAGTCCTGCAAGCCTGGCGCCCTCTTCTCTCAACTCTCCGTTGCCCCTTCCCCCCTCCTCTTACCTTACGGCACAGTGTCCTGTCCTTTCCTCTCCCACCCACACGGTGGTCGCCAACCCCTCCGCCATCCACTCCTCTCCCCCAACTAGCGCTGCCCTTCTGTAGCTGTCTCTCCCTCTGCCTACCCTCTTCCCATCCTCATCTCCCTCCCTCCCCTCCACCCGGCAGTCACTCCCTCTTTCTCTCCTACCCCTCTCCCTGCTTCCCCTTAAATGGATTCCTAATATAACGCCCAACGACGACGACGGTGGCAGCGGTGGCAGTCGACCTATATATATATAGAGTTGTCCTCCAATGGCTCGGAAAATTTTATTGGAACATGTTCCCTGTGCCGGTCCCTTTCAGTTGATTAGGGACGACAAACACGAATTACCATTTTATTGCCTTAGCCGAGCACTTGTGCGTGTAGAAACTGCCTTCCAGACAAAGTGGAATTAAAACGGGGACTGCCTTTGATGTTATAATATCGAGAATTGGAGGGCAGTGCCTGCGTGGGGTGAGACGCCCGGCCCGGCTCGCACACAGGGCGGTGCCGACCTCCGCGTATATTAGCTAAACTGCCAGTTACCGCCGGCCGATGTTTATTAAGACTGCAGAATCGGTCCCACTCGTACGTGCTTTATTAGCGCGCCTCGCAAATTACTTGGCTTCGCCGGGGTCTAACGAGAACTCGTCTGCTCGGTGGAGCAAATAGCTGTCGCCGTCCGCTCACTTGCGCCACAGAAGAGCCCGAGGCGATATCTGGCCGTGTGGGGCTGCACTCACCACTCGCATGCACTCACACACACACACACACACACACACACACACACACAAACGCACACACACATGTAAATACGCACAAACAAATACGTTCTCGCGTCCGTCGGCCGTCGTAATTTAATATATTATTATTATTATTATTATTAGTCGTAAAGCTCCCAACATGGAAGACGCTAAGTAAAGATGGTTCACTTCTGGGGCTTCTTATTCTTCTTGTTTGCCCACCAGGTCTTCATTCTTTGCGAGAATTCGGCTTTTCTTTCTTCGCTCCATTTTGTTCCAGTTCTCGGCGCTTTTGTCTCTGGTTTGACCTCCCATTTGTCAACTTTAAGTTTGAAATTCTTTCTTTTGTTCATGTCTTCAGTAGTAATGTTGGCTAATTCCAGATCTTTCTTTACATTTTTGATCCATTCTCCTCCATTAACAAGGGATGCTACGTATCTTACTATTTTTTTTTGTAAGTCTGTGATCGGGAAGTCTCATTATGTGGCCACAGAATTTTAGACGCCTCTTCCTCATGTCTATCTCTATGTTAGAATATTCTTCAATTTTAGAATTTTTCTGTAATCTATACCCCTCTTTGGTCCATCTTGGTCCCAGAATTCTCCTAATGATTTTCCTTTCCTCTTTCTTCAGGTTTTCCATATCTGTTTTCCTTTTAAGTGTCAAGGTTTCGCTGGCATATAGCATTATTGGTTTAATTACCGACTTATAATGTTTAATTTTTGTATTTATAGATAGACATTTTTTATTGTAAATGTTTTGGACCAGCCCTAGACCCCTACGAGCTTTTAATATTCTTTCTTGTTGTGAGTATTTTTCAGAAATTATCTCTCCTAAATATTTAAAGTATGGTACCCTCTTAATTTCTCCATATTTGGTTTGTACTTAGAAATTTCTAGATTTGTTGTTGTAAACACCGTTTTCTCAAAAGATATTTGTAGGCCAACTTTTCCTGCACACTCTTTTAAGGTTTCTATCTGTTTGACTGCCATTTCACTAGAATCTGCCATTATTGCAAGATCGTCTGCGTAGGCTAAGTAGGGGATTTGTAGGTCATCTTTTTTGGTTCCCAGTGATATTTGTTTCCAGTACTTTTCTTTTTTGAGTTCTTTTTCCCATTCTGCCATGACTCTATCCAGAACTAAGTTAAATAACAGAGGTGATAATCCATCACCTTGTCTAACCCCAGTTTTTATCTCAAATGATTTTGAAAGTTTTCCCATGAATTTCACTTTGCATTTTGTATTTGTTAATGTCTGCTCTATGATGTTCCGTGTCTTCTTATCCAGTCCTTGTTCTTCAAGAATTTTAAATAGTGTGGGTCTGTGAATTGAATCATATGCCTTTTTAAAGTCGACAAAGACATATACTGTAGGCTTCCTTCGCATTTGTCTCATCCTTGTAATCAATTTCAAGTTTAAAATTTGTTCCGGACATGATCTGTTTGGTCTGAAACCAGCTTGGAAATCTGAGATTTTGGGTTCTAGCAGTTTTTGTGTTCTTTCAAGAAGACAAGCTGATAATATCTTGTATGTGACGGCAAGTAAGGAGATTCCTCTATAGTTGTTCACATCCGATTTATCCCCTTTTTTATGTAACGGATGTATTAGGGCACATTTCCAATCTTCTGGTATTTCTTCAGTAACCCATATGTTTTGAATAATTTTAACTAGCTCATTTCTTGAGTTAGACCCTAGACTTTTGAGAAATTCGGCTACAATTCCATCTTCTCCTGATGCTTTGTTATTTTTGAGTTTGTTTATGTGTTTGATAATTTCTTCTTCAGTTGGCGGTACAGAGTCTTGCTGTTGCGGGGCTTTAGTGCTGGATATTGGAAGAGCTTCTGTTGGTTCTGGACAGTTTAGTAGCGTTTCAAAATATTTGGCTAATTCTTCACAGTTTTCTTAGTCGCTTAGTGCCAGATTCCCATCTGATTTCCGAAAACAGACATTTTGAGGGATATACCCTTTAATTTGGTTTGCAAAAGTTTTGTAGAATCCGTGCGTATTATAATTTTTAAAATCTGCTTCTATTGATTCCAGTTGCTGAGTTACATACTTTCTCTTCTCTTGTCTAATAAGTTTATTTGAAAGTTTCCGTGTTTCTAAAAAGTTTTGAAGAGTTTTCTCATTTTTATTTGAACTGTACTTCGCAAAGGCTTCTGTACGAACTTGAATTGCCTTTTCGCATTCCATATTCCACCATGGATGTTTGTGCTTCTTCTTCAGTGGTATTTGCTCCTTCGCTATTTTTGTGATTTTTTCCTTGAATGTTTCCCAGTTATTTGCGGGAGAATTTTCCCATTTTTTAATTGTTTCTGATTCTGTTAGTTTTTGTAGGTCAAATTTTGGGATTGCTGGTGGAATTCTTGGTGTTTTCCTTCTTGGGGTGAATTGGACCCGAACTCTTGTGAGATAATGATCTGAGTCAATATTTGCACCTCTCCTAACCTGGATATCTCTGATCTCTTTTTGGAAGTTATATGAGATGGCCACATGGTCAATTTGAAATTCTCCCAATTGGCTTATAGGGGATCTCCAGGTCTTCTGTTTTCTTGGTTTCTTATTGAACGACGTTGAGCTGATTTTCATGTTGAATTGTTGACAAAGTTGGATTAGTCGCATGCCATTTTTGTTGGTCAATTTGTGTGCTGGGTATAGCCCAACCGTCTTCCTGTATTTCTTTTCTCTGCCAATCTGTGCATTGAAATCTCCAAGAAGTATTTTGACATCATTCCTCGGTATCTTTGACATTTCAAGTTCTAATCGTTCCCAAAATTTATCCACAGTGTCTAGGTCCTTTCTATTGTCAACGTTGCAGGGTGCATGAACATTAATTAGGGTGTAATATTTATTCTTGTGTTTCAACCTAAGAAACATTAGTCTATTGCTAATAGTTTTTACAGATTTTACAAATTTAACTGAGGATTTTTCGACCATAAAGGCCATACCAAGCATGTTTGCCCCTTTACCAATTTTTCTGTCCGTTCCACTTTTGAAAATTCTGAAGCCATTGTAGTCAGTGATTTGATTATCAGGAAATCTGGTCTCTTGTACTGCTAGGATTTGGATTTTCAGCTTCTTTAATTCTTCTGTTAATGTGTATAATTTTCCGGTTTGTATTAGTGTCCGTATGTTTACTGTTCCAATGTAATCTTCATTTTTGGGAAGTTTTCCAGAGTGCTCCGATCCACTCACAAGTCGTGTAGGTCCGGTCTCCCCAGAATCCGATAGACCGGTTGCCACCTTTCTGCTAGGTGGGTGGATTTCACCACCTGGGGTACTTTTGTTATTACATACACGAACCATGATTTTACTTGTAATTGTATTTTGATCTGACATGTCCCAGTTGGTAGGATCAAGGTTGTGGAGCCTTGAAACACAAATCAGCCGCCACTAACATGTGGAACAGACGCTGTCGGGAAACCGCCGCTGACATGTGGAACCGTCGTGCCCTAGTTTGCTAGTTTTGGTCCACCCCGGGTATTTTATTTCCCCGGTACCCACCATATCTGGTGAGCATTCCCCTATCCGCCACCTGGGGAGGCGCCTGGTAGGAGACTAGCAACTCCCCCAGGTTTAATATATTATTATTGTTATTATTATTTTTTGATTGTTGCCGACTTACGTGGTGGGCCTTAATAAAAATGATATTTCATTTAATTCTGATTTTTACAATTAAATGCTTTCCTGACGTTCTCCTTTTTAACAATATTAATCTCAAATTATTTGTTACGTTAATGAATGTTAGACTCGCTGAATCTTAAAACATGAGCATACAAGTTGATCAATGTAATAAACTTTTCATATTAATATCCTCGGCTAGTCAGCTCACTTTAAAATAAAAGATCTTTAGTTATTAATCACAATTGCGGCCCACACACGCGCGAGAGTATTTTTCTTACCTCCGTTAACCATTGTATTGTAGTCGGAGTCCTGGCTCTGGCTCTCGGCTATGGTACTGAAAATAAGAATCTTAAAGCTAAGTATTTTCTGCAACGTCGGGCGGCTGTGGAGAAAAATTATTATTATGTTAATAGCGGGCGAGTTTTCCGCTTCCGCAAATTTTTCATAAGTTAATATCGCCACGTAATGGCGTCGTTGGCTGCATCGGCCGCTGCGATTGTTGAACTGTAAATTGTTTGAATGTAGGTTAATTCAAGAAAGGCGGACATGAAATCGGGATCACCTCTTACAAATTAAAAGTGCACAATAATATTAAATCAGTATATTATATGCTTAACTCATACAAATATGCTTACATTTGCCAGCACTCGCAAGATGTCCGTCTGTACATCATCAAGACAAGTGAAGAAGTGAAGTCGACTAAAAAATTAACAAAAGAGCGTATCTTGTCGTCTCTTTAGATCATTTTGTCATAAATTATTTCTTTGCATTGCATTTCCTTGCATTTCTCGACAGAAAAATTATTGTTTTACGGCTACATGATAAAAATATATTATTCAGTTTTCAAATGTCTCTTCTTTATGAATACTGTTTTTTAAGTCTTTTCGTAATATAGCACTGGGGACGCTATACTCGCAAATTACTTGGCTTCCCCGGGATCAAACGAGAACTCGTCTGCTCGGTGGAGCAAATAGCTGTCGCCGTCCGCTCACTTGCGCCACAGAAGAGCCCGAGGCGATATCTGGCCGTGTGGGGCTGCACTCACCACTCACACACACACACACACACACACACACACACACACACACACACACACACAAACGCGCACACACATGCAAATACGCACAAACAAATGCGTTCAGAAGTATCGCAAAGGAACGAATTTCACCGAAGTTACAACGCCAAGATAAAAAGCTCAGAAGGTACAAAAATAGTGTTTTTATCAAACTTTTCTATTCTTCTGCGATTTCGATGCAACATCGTGCATCCTTTGCTACAAAATCCCTGCACGCCCTATAACAGTATCTAAACGTCTTAGGTACTTGATTTTGGCAGCTTTCACTCTCAGTTACAGTATTTCCATATATATAACAAGTTTACAGGAAGTAATTACTACAGCTTCTTACTTCACTCATCAGCTCAAATATAAATGATTTTTCCGAATATTTTTCGTCCAGTTTTTACAATGGAAGTTCTGTTCAAAATGGTTCAAATGGCTCTGAGCACTATGAGACTTAATATCTGAGGTCATCAGTCCCCTAGAACTTAGAACTACTTAAACCTAACTAACCTAACGACATCACACACATCCATGCCCGAGGCAGGATTCGAACCTGCGACCGTAGGGCTCGTACGGTTCCAGACTGAAACGCCTAGAACCGCTCGGTCACAACGGCCGGGGGAAGTTCTATCTTCCATCTTAGAAGTATAGTATGTAATATCAATGGAAGAATTAAAGGTTGAGTTAAAAAGTATCTAAAAACAATCCCCAGTGGAAGACAACCTCAATCTGGAATTATTTAAATATGCTGCGGAATAGTTACTCATAAAACTGCTGAATTTTTTAAATGCTTGTTGGAGATATAACAACATACCAGAGGACTGTCAAACAACAGTTGTTATCCCATTATTTAAAGAAAAGGGCTCGCAGAAACTGTGACAATTATTAGTCTTCTGAACTCTGCACACAAGATAAAAGCAAAAGTAATAAGAAACAAAGATACTTTCGGAAACGTTTCTTCCTGAAGAACAGAATGGGTTTCGAATGGAAAGATCTTTCTTAGACAATGTTTCTCCTGTCTGCCATATTGCTGAAAAAATACAATCAAGCCACGTACATAGCCTTTATTGACTACGAGAAAGCTTTTGGTAAAATTAACAGAGTTGAATCATGGGAAATTTTAGAAAAGACCGGTATATCCCAGTAACTAATAAGTGTAATTCAAACTATGTATATACACAATAAAATAAAAGCACAGAGAGGAAGTCAGTTTGCGAGAAACTTGTTTCAGATAGTGAGACAAGGGTGTCTTTATCACCTACATTACTTAATACATAAGCGACGTCATAAAGACATGGCAAAATAAAGTAGTGCACCATTTTAAGCTTAATAATAAACTTATAAATACACTCCTGTTTGCAGATGATTAAAAAATCTTAGCGGTTTCTGAAGACAAATTACTGAGAGCGGTTTGGTGCTTGCTCAAAGTAGCAAATCATTATAATATGACAATATCTAAAGGTAAAACAAAGATAATGACATCACAGGCAAGGATCATTTAAAAACTAAAATGATAATTCATGACAAGCCGCTAGAACAAGTAAATACATTTAAATATGTGGGATGTGAGGTATGATATACCCCACACACGGTGATCAAGAATACAAATTGCAAAAATTCCAACAGTTGGTAGCTACCATAAATCGCTTTCTCCTCAGAAAAGTTGAGTAAGAGACAGTACTAAAATGTTGTAATGTGATGACAGTGCCCGTTCTAATGTATGGGTCAGAGACTTGGTCTCTAAGCGCCAGTCAAAGGAAGAGGATTGCGGAACCAGAGATGAGACTTCAAAGACCGCTAGCATGTTGCAAACTCAGATCGGATGAAAAACAGTGAAATGAGGAGCGAACTGGGTGTCAAAAGCTTACTTCAGAAAATGGAGAAGTACAGAGAGAAATGCCATGAACACATTCAACAGATGTCAGAAGGACGTACATCTCTATTAACAATCAAATATACACCTCAAGGGAAAAGCAGTATTAAGCGTCCTAAGAAGAGATGGAAAGATCAGCTGTGTTCCACTTGAAACTGGAACAGGCAAGGATGCCTAAACCAAAACTGCATATGATGCTGATGATGATGCAAAATAAATACAAAGTGATTCGCCTGAATTTTCGGTACCTGGATGATATAATCAAGTTATAAATAATGAAGCACAACTTAAATGAGGAGACTGATACCCAATGAAGCGAACTCATGTACATTAAGGAACATTACAGTTACATTATCTTTCTTCGAAAAATTTCACTTTCCTGAGCATTTCTGTTACACTTCCGTACGGGCTGTACAGACTGTTAGTCCACCTCTGTAGTTGAGTGGTCGGCACAGATACGGGGCACGGGTTTGATTCCCGGTACTACAAGGAGTTTTCCTTGTAAGGAGACCTGTTACGGGGTGCTCTCAGCTCGTGAAGCCATTTAAGGAGCCACGTTACTGACTAGTAGCAGCTTCGCGGTCTGGGAAGTCGCCAAGTTGTCGGGGGAGCGGCGTGCTGACCACATGCCCCTAAATACCGCATCCGTATGACCCTGCAAGGGCAGAGGATGACACGACGGCCGTACACATCCCTTGGACCTTCACGGCCTGGAGGAGGAGCTCGTGTACAGTTATGCTGACAGAACGAAAACAAGTGTTCCTTAAGTATGACAGTAAGGAAACATCACAAAGTAAGCAATACATCTATGAAATCGGGAAACTAGTGACGAAAACAAACAAACCAAGAGGAAATACATGAAGGAACAAGTATACTCCATCGAAGACCATTTTCGCAACTACAACACGCAAGATATCGACAGGACTTTTGCAGGATTAATCCGAAGACATGCCCCTCAAAATTTACGTTTCAGAAAATCAGAGGAAAAGCTAGCTCTGATTAAGGAGGAAAACCGTCGGAAACTGAAAAGAAACTATTTTGAATTCCTGAAATGTCCCGAAGCACAATTAAGATTTCCTAAGGAAATCTCCACTTTCACCCACACCGAATCTCTACCTCCTTCGAAAGAAAAGACTCATGGGCATATCCTCAATCTCAAAAATAACAGAACTTTGGGAGAAGATGCTATCACTACTGAACGGCTCAAAAATTTGAAACAAATTTCCTCACAGAACTGACACAAATCGTGAAAGAGGTTTGAAAAACAGAAAAATGTCCGTAAGACTGAGAATACTCCGTAATTTACCAACTGCAAAAAAAGCAACTAAATGAATTTAAATAACTATCGAGGAAATCGTTTCTGCTAGTTGCATACAAAGTTCTGTCAGCATGCGTCCAACAAAAAGTTTAGGAGTAAAATTGGAAATTTCTGGTAAGACCTTATGGAACCAAACTCCTCAGGTCATCGGTCCTTAAGCATACACACTACTTAATCTATCTCGAACTAACTTACGCTAAGGACAACACACACGCCTATGATCGAGGGAGGACTCGAACCCCCGACGGGGGCAGCCGCTCGGACCGTAACAAGAAGCCTCAGACCGCGCCGCTACCCCATTTAGTAGTAATTCTCTCATCAAACTGGCGAACACCAAACCGGCTTCCGCACTGGTCGTAACTGTATAGAACAAATACTGAGTTCGAAAACAACATTAAATTACAAAGAGCTCAGGAACGGCATGATCATATGCTCCGTTGTGGATTCCAGAAATACGTATGATTCAATCGATCCGCAAATCCTTTTCTTTTTTTTTTCATCTTCTAAGGTCAAGAGCTCGACCCGAAAACTTTAATATGATCAAACACTCACCAGTACACTCTCCAAAGAAATACTCGTGGGTGAGGTGTCAGAACCGTTCCTGATCAAACACTCTGTTTGGCAGGGCGACCGTGAGTCTTTTAATCTGGTTTTGGCCAATGTCATCTGAGAGTGGGCAAAATAACTCAAAAAACAAAACTATTCGATAACCATACGACTTTGAAAATCTAAAAATGATGTACAAAGTTCTTGCTTAGCTGGGGTGATCAAATGCAATTGTTTAAAAAGGAGAACAAGCAGCTTCAAAACGGTGGACAAAGGAAGAAAAAAGAGGACACATCAGACGGGTCCACTCCAGATGAGGATACCAACCGTCGGATCTGGACAAGTCACGTGACTGCCGGGAATTACGGGTAAAACTGGTATTTAATTGTTACTGGTGGTCGGGTGGTGATTCCCAGAGCAATATTTTTTTATTTTAAATTAAAAACATTGATTGTGGTGACAGTGTAGGATCAATTGTTTTTACATTTACGCGTAGTTTTGACAAAGACGGCTGCATAAACGCCACTCCTGGCGAAAAGTTGTTTGTGATGCCTCGTGTTACGAGGAGAAATGTGTACCATCACGTTTCCGACTTTAATAAATGTCGGATTGTAGCATATCGCAATTGCGATTTATCGTATCGCGACATTGCTACTCGCGTTGGTCGAGATCCAATGACTGTTAGCAGAATATGGAATCGGTGGATTCAGGAAGGTAATACGGAACGGCCTCGTATCACTAGCAGTCGAGATGACAGGCATCTTATCCGCATAGCTGTAACGGATCGTGCAGCCACGTCTCGATCCCTGAGTCAACAGACAACAGCCATCTGCACGAACAGTTCGACGACGTTTGTAGCAGCATGGACTATCAGCTCGGACACCATGGCTGCGCTTACCCTTGACGCTGCATCACAGACAGGATCGCCTGCGATGGTGTACTCAACGACGAACCTGGGTGCACGAATGGCAAAACGTCATTTTTTTCGGATGAATCCTGGTTCTGTTTACAGCATCATGATCGTCGCATCCGTGTTTGGCGTCATCGCGGTGAACGCACATTGGAAGCGTGTATTCGTCATCGCCATACTGGCGTATCGCGCGGCGTGGTGGTATGGGGTGCCATTGGCTACACTACGAGGTACATTCAAGTTCTAAGGCCTCCGATTTTTTTTCTCCAGACTGGAAAGAGATAGAAACATGCGCATTGTTTTAAAATGAGGCCACGTTCATTGTCAATACGTCCCAGAGATGGCAGCACCGTACGGCAGACGGAATTTTACCGCCAGCGGCGAGAATGGGACTGTTTTAAATACTTAAAATGGCGACCTTTTCCTTACTTGAACAGCGTGCAATCATTCGTTTTCTGAATTTGCGTGGTGTGAAACCAATTGAAATTTATCGACAGTTGAAAGAGACATGTGGTGATGGAGTTATGGACGTGTCGAAAGTGCGTTCGTGGGTGCGACAGTTTAATGAAGGCAGAACATCGTGTGACAACAAACCGAAACAACCTCAGGCTCGCACAAGCTGGTCTGACGACATGATCGAGAAAGTGGAGAGAATTGTTTTGGGGGATCGCCAAATGACTTGAACAGATCGCCTCCAGAGTTGGCATTTCTGTGGGTTCTGTGCACACAATCCTGCATGACGACCTGAAAATGCGAAAAGTGTCATCCAGGTGGGTGCCACGAATGCTGACGGACGACCATATGGCTGCCCGTGTGGTATGTTGCCAAGCAATGTTGACGCGCAACGACAGCATGAATGGGTCTTTCTATCCGTCGGTTGTGACAATGGATGAGATGTGGATGCCATTTTCAATCCAGAAACAAAGCGCCAGTCAGCTCAATGGAAGCACACAGATTCACCGCCACCAAAAAAATTTCGGGTAACCGCCAGTGCTGAAAAAATGATGGTGTCCATGTTCTGGGACAGCGAGGACGTAATCCTTACCCATTGCGTTCCAAAGGGCACTACGGTAAGAGGTGCATCCTACGAAAATGTTTTGAAGAACAAATTCCTTCCTGCACTGCAACAAAAACGTCCGGGAAGGGCTGCGCGTGTGCTGTTTCACCAAGACAACGCACCCGCATATCGCGCTAACGTTACGCAACAGTTTCTTCGTGATAACAACTTTGAAGTGATTCCTCATGCTCCCTACTCACCTGACCTGGCTCCTAGTGACTTTTGGCTTTTTCCAACAATGAAAGACATTCTCCGTGGCCGCACGTTCACCAGCCGTGCTGCTATTGCCTCAGCGATTTTCCGGTGGTCAAAACAGACTCCTAAAGATGCCTTCGCCGCTGCCATGGAATCATGGCGTCAGCGTTGTGAAAAATGTGTACGTCTGCAGGGCGATTACGTCGAGAAGTAACGCCAGTTTCATCGATTTTGGGTGAGTAGTTAATTAGAAAAAAAATCGGAGGCCTTAGAACTTGAATGCACCTCGTAATGGTCACCTTTTGTTCGCAGTGATGGCACATTGAACAGTGAACGTTACATTTCAGATGTGTTATGATCCGTGGCTCTACCCTTCATTCGATCCCTGGGAAACCCTACATTTCAGCAGGATAATGCACGACCGCATGTTGCAGGTCCTGTACGAGCCTTCTTGATACAAAAAATGTTCGACTGCTGTCCTGGCCAGTACATTCTCCAGATATCTCGCCAACTGAAAACGTCTGGTCAATGGTGGCCGAGCAACTGGCTCGTCAGAATACGCCAGTCACTACTCTTGATAAACTGTGGTGTCCTGTTGAAGCTGCATGGGCAGCTGTACCTGTACACGCCATCCAAGCTCTGTTTGACTCAATGCCCAGGCGTATCAAGGCCGTTATTACGGCCAGAGGTGGTTGTTCTGGGTACTGATTTCTCAGGATCTATGCACCCAAATTGCGCGTAAATGTAATAACATGTCAGTTCTAGTATAATATATGTGTCCATTGAAGACCCATTTATCATCTGCATTTCTTCTTGGTGTAGCAATTTTAATGGACAGTAATGTATAATTTGCACACGCAGTGCGTGGTAGCCGCGCGGTCTGGGCGCGTTGCCACAGTTTGTGCGGGTACCCCCGTCGGAGGTAAGAGTCCTCCCCCGGGTATGGGTGTGTATGTGTGTGTGTGTGTGTGTTGTCCTTAGCATAAGTTAGTTTAAGTAGTGTTTAAGCCTCAGCACCGATGATTTCAGCAGTCCAGTCCCATAGGAACTTAACATAAATTTGCAGATTTATTATTTGTACATATAGAATTCTGTGCGCAATAATGTCATATGCATAAACAGCTATTAATGTTTGTTATTTATTTTCCCTCAGTACAACATAAAATTATATATATTTCAAATAATTACTTCTCCTATATAAAATTTATTTATGCTACTTTTACTATTATTACGGGTATGCAAAAAACTTGAAACAAAATGTCTCATTTCTAGTCAACTCAAATAAATCTTTGTATTTCACTACCTTTATATATTAGCCACGCCCTGGAATGGCAATGTTTTTTGTTGAGACATACAGTGTTTCAAGACATACAGTGTGTGACTCTGAGGGCTAACAGAAGCTCTCGGAGGACGTTTGAAGTGTGGTGTTTCTTGGTGTTAGATGTTTCACTATGGAAATGAACAATTCGTAAATAAATTAATATATCAATCAAAATCACAAGTCAACCTGTTGCTTACAAATAATAATAATAATAAATAAATAAATAATAAATAATAATAATAAATCATCGAAAGCATTGATCGAAAGGTAGGTAAAATTTAATATTTGCTCGTATTGCCATCTTCCGCAGCAGCTGTTATAGTCATTTGTTAGGTTTCCCATCGTATGATTACTGCAACTAAAGAATATTTTTCACCAGACGCATTTCGCTTTTGTTTATAAAATATATTCTGTAGTCATTGTGGAGTATGGGAATTCAGTACGATGTTGGCCCACCGATAGCCTTGATGACAGCTTCCACGCTCGCAGGCATACGTTCAGTCAGGTGCTGGAAGGTTTCTTGCAGAATGGCAGCCCATTCTTCACGGAGTGCTGCAATAAGGAGAGGTATCGATGTCGGTCGGTGAGGCCTGGCACGAAGTCGGCGTTCCAAAACATCCCAAAGGTGTTCTGTAGGATTCAGATCAGGATTCTGCGCAGGCCAGTCCATTACATCTACATCTACATCTATACTCCGCGAGCCACCTTACGGTGTGTGGCGGAGGGTACTTATTGTACCACTATCTGATCCCCCCTTCCCTGTTCCATTCACGAATTGTGCGTGGGAAGAACGACTGCTTGTAAGTCTCCGTATTTGCTCTAATTTATCGGATCTTTTCGTTGTGATCATTACGCGAGATATATGTGGGCGGTAGTAATATGTTGCCCATCTCTTCCCGGAATGTGCTCTCTCGTAATTTCGATAATAAACCTCTCCGTATTGCGTAACGCCTTTCTTGAAGTGTCCGCCACTGGAGCTTGTTCAGCATCTCCGTAACGCTCTCGCGCTGACTAAATGTCCCCATGACGAATCGCGCTGCTTTTCGCTGGATCATGTCTATCTCTTCTATTAATCCAACCTGGTAAGGGTCCCATACTGATGAGCAATACTCAAGAATCGGACGAACAAGCGTTTTGTAAGCTACTTCTTTCGTCGATGAGTCACATTTTCTTAGAATTCTTCCTATGAATCTCAACCTGGCGCCTGCTTTTCCCACTATTTGTTTTATGTGATCATTCCACTTCAGATCACTCCGGATAGTAACTCCTAAGTATGTTACGGTCGTTACCGCTTCCAATGATTTACCACCTATGGCATAATCGTACTGGAATGGATTTCTGCCCCTATGTATGCGCATTATATTACATTTATCTACGTTTAGGGAAAGCTGCCAGCTGTCGCACCATGCATTAATCCTCTGGAGGTCCTCCTGGAGTACGTACGAGTCTTCTGATGTTGCTACTTTCTTGTAGACAACCGTGTCATCTGCAAATAGCCTCACGGAGCTACCGATGTTGTCAACTAAGTCATTTATGTATATTGTAAACAATAAAGGTCCTATCACGCTTCCCTGCGGTACTCCCGAAATTACCTCTACATCTGCAGATTTTGAACCGTTAAGAATGACATGTTGTGTTCTTTCTTCTAGGAAATCCTGAATCCAATCACAAACCTGGTCCGATATTCCGTAAGCTCGTATTTTTTTCACTAAACGTAAGTGCGGAACCGTATCAAATGCCTTCCTGAAGTCCAGGAATACGGCATCAATCTGCTCGCCAGTGTCTACGGCACTGTGAATTTCTTGGGCAAATAGGGCGAGCTGAGTTTCACATGATCTCTGTTTGCGGAATCCATGTTGGTTATGATGAAGGAGATTTGTATTATCTAAGAACGTCATAATACGAGAACACAAAACATGTTCCATTATTCTACAACAGATTGACGTAAGCGAAATAGGCCTATAATTATTCGCATCTGATTTATGACCCTTCTTGAAAATGGGAACGACCTGCGCTTTCTTCCAGTCGCTAGGTACTTTACGTTCTTCCAGCGATCTACGATAAATTGCTGATAGAAAGGGGGCAAGTTCTTTAGCATAATCACTGTAGAATCTTAAGGGTATCTCGTCTGGTCCGGATGCTTTTCCGCTACTAAGTGATAGCAGTTGTTTTACAATTCCGATATCGTTTATTTCAATATTTTCCATTTTGGCGTCCGTGCGACGGCTGAAGTCAGGGACCGTGTTACGATTTTCCGCAGTGAAACAGTTTCGGAACACTGAATTCAGTATTTCTGCCTTTCTTCGGTCGTCCTCTGTTTCGGTGCCATCGTGGTCAACGAGTGACTGAATAGGGGATTTAGTTCCGCTTACCGATTTTACATATGACCAAAACTTTTTAGGGTTCTTGTTTAGATTGTTTGCCAATGTTTTATGTTCGAATTCGTTGAATGCTTCTCTCATTGTTCTCTTTACGCTCTTTTTCGCTTCGTTCAGCTTTTCCTTATCAGCTATGATTCGACTACTCTTAAACCTATGATGAAGCTTTCTTTGTTTCCGTAGTACCTTTCGTACATGATTGTTATACCACGGTGGATCTTTCCCCTCGCTTTGGACCTTAGTCGGTACGAACTTATCTAAGGCGTACTGGACGATGTTTCTGAATTTTTTCCATTTTTGTTCCACATCCTCTTCCTCAGAAATGAACGTTTGATGGTGGTCACTCAGATATTCTGCGATTTGTGCCCTATCACTCTTGTTAAGCAAATATATTTTCCTTCCTTTCTTGGCATTTCTTATTACACTTGTAGTCATTGATGCAACCACTGACTTATGATCACTGATACCCTCTTCTACATTCACGGAGTCGAAAAGTTCCGGTCTATTTGTTGCTATGAGGTCTAAAACGTTAGCTTCACGAGTTGGTTCTCTAACTATCTGCTCGAAGTAATTCTCGGACAAGGCAGTCAGGATAATGTCACAAGAGTCTCTGTCCCTGGCTCCAGTTCTGATTGTGTGACTATCCCATTCTATACCTGGTAGATTGAAGTCTCCCCCTATTACAATAGTATGATCACGAAACTTCTTCACGACGTTCTGCAGGTTCTCTCTGAGGCGCTCAACTACTACGGTTGCTGATGCAGGTGGTCTATAGAAGCATCCGACTATCATATCTGACCCACCTTGATACTTAACTTAACCCAGATTATTTCACATTCGCATTCGCTAATAACTTCACTGGATATTATTGAATTCTTTACTGCTATAAATACTCCTCCACCATTGGCGTTTATCCTATCCTTGCGGTATATATTCCATTCTGTGTCTAGGATTTCGTTACTGTTCACTTCCGGTTTTAACCAACTTTCCGTTCCTAATACTATATGCGCACTATTTCCTTCAATAAGAGATACTAATTCAGGAACCTTGCCTGGATACTCCTGCAGTTTACCAATATTACGTTAACTTTTCCTGTTTTTGGTCTCTGAGGACGGACGTTCTTTATCAACGATGATAATGTCCTTTCTGGTAAGCCGTCAGGTATTTTATCGTTTCGCCCAAGGGGGGGTCCCTCTAACCTAAAAAACCCCCGTGTGCATGCCACACGTACTCTGCTACCCTAGTAGCTGCTTCCGGTGTGTAGTGCACGCCTGACCTGTCTAGGGGGGCCCTACAGTTCTCCACCCAATAACGGAGGTCGATGAATTTGCAACCATTATAGTCGCAGAGTCGTCTGAGCCTCTGGTTTAGACCCTCCACACGGCTCCAAACCAGAGGACCGCGATCGACTCTGGGCACTATGCTGCAGATATTAAGCTCAGCTTGCACTCCGCGTGCGATGCTGGTTGTCTTCACCAAATCAGCCAGCCGCCGGAAGGAACCAAGGATGGCCTCAGAACCCAAGCGGCAGGCGTCATTCGTTCCGACATGTGCTACTATCTGCAGCCGGTCACACCCAGTGCGTTCAATAGCTGCCGGAAGGGCCTCCTCCACATTACGGACGAGACCCCCCGGCAAGCACACCGAGTGCACACTGGCATTCTTCCCCGACCTACCCGCTATTTTCCTGAGGGGCTCCATAACCCGCCTAACGTTGGAGCTCCCTATAACTAATAGGCCCGCCCTCTGTGACTGTCGGGACCTTGCCGGAGAATCGGCCACTGGCCCAACAGGCGAGGCATCCTGTGGTGGCTCGGAAACGATGTCATCACCACTAGGAAGCACCCCGTACCTGTCGTAAAGGGGTAAGGCAGCTGCCACGCGGCCAGATCCCACCTTCGCCTTTCGGCCAGGCACGCGCGAGCCCACCACTGTCCGCCATTCACCCTGGAGTGATGGCTGACCGGTAAGATGCTCACTGCCGGAAGACGCAGCGACATCAGGGGTTCCATGTGATTCCAAGGCCACCGAAGTAGGCATAGGTCTCACCACAGTTGCCCCAACGCCACTACGAGCCGACGCCTGCGCCTCGAGCTCGATGAGCCTAACAGACAAAGCCTCCACCTGCCCCCGAAGAGTGGCCAATTCTCCTTGCGTCCGCTCACAACAACCACAGTCCCTACACATGACTATGTTTACCCTACTCTATACTGTGACAAATTCCCAAGATAATCTTCTGATGAGCTACTCTGATAATCAAGAAACACTCACTGAAATACGAGACGCGAAAACTACGCTAGGTTTTCCCAGAAAAACTATTTAAAAGCTAAGCGCAGCAAATAAGTACAAAAACGCTTTATACAAACAGTACTCGCTGCTGCTGGTGCTCTCGCTCTGGCTGTCACAAGACAAGGCAGTTATTGTCGTGTAACCACTCCACCACAGGCCGTGCATTATGAACAGGTGCTCAATCGTGTTGAAAGATGCAATCGCCATCCCCGAATTGCTCTTCAACAGTGGGAAGAAAGAAGGTGCTTGAAACATCAATGTAGGCTTGTGCTGTGATAGTGTCACGCAAAACAACAAGGGGTGGAATCCCCTTCCATAAAAAACACGACCACACCATAACAGCACACGCTGGCAGATGACGTTCACCGTGGATTCGCCATACCCGCACCCTGCCATCGGATCGCCACATTGTTTACCGTGATTCGTCACTCCACACAACGGTTTCCCACTGTTCAACCGTCCAATGTTTGCGCTCCTTACACCAAACGGGGCGTCATTTGGCATTTACCGGCGTGATGTGTGGCTTTTAAGCAGCCCCTCGAGCTTGAAATCCTATTTCTCTCACCTACCGCTTAACTATCATAGTACTTGCAGTGGATGCTGATGCAATTTGGAATTCCTGTGTGATGATCTGGATAAATGTCTACCTATTACACATTATGACCCTCTTCAGCTGTCGGCGGTCTTTGTCAGTCAACAGACGAGGTCGACCTGTACGCTTTTGTGCTGTACGTGTTTCTTCACGTTTCCACTTCAGTGTCACATCGAAAACACTGGACCTAGGGATGTTTAGGAGTGTGGAAATCTCGCGTACAGACGTATGACACAAGTGACAACCAATCACCTGACCACGATCTAAAGTCCGTGAGTTCCGCGGAGCACCCCATTCTGCTCTCTCACGATGTCTAATGACTAGTGAGGTCGCTGATGTGGAGTACCTGGCAGCAGGTGGCAGCACAATGCACCTGATATGAAAAACTTACGTTTTTGAGGGCGTCTGGGTACTTTTGACCACATAGTGTATAATGTAGACAACTTGTATTGTAATGCATCGACAACAGAAACAATGAACTACATAGAAGAAAATCTTAAAAGACACATGAATACATCAAAGAAACAGTCAAGCTGCTGGTACTAATAACAGAACTGAACTATTTCCAGATCAATAATAAATTCTATTTACATACTGAAGTATTACCAGTGGGATCCCCGGTGTCTAGAACCAAGGAAAAGTATTTATTAACCGTGTAGAATCAGTCATTTAACAAAATGGTGTTAGATAGGTAGAACATCATGTTCTTTATTAAATATATGGATTAAATATATGGATGACATTCTGTGTCTGATAATGAACCGAGAGTAAAATTGGTTACTTGCATACATACATTCTGTTTGTGATGAGATAAACTTTATGATAGAAAAAGAGAAAGATATCTCAATTTCTTGGACATGACTACAAAGATTCAAAACAATGTACACATATTCGACGCATACAGAAACCCGCAAAATATATAATACTAGACCAGACATCCTAACCAAACTTGAGGCCAATAACCTTATAATGCGTGGACTCGGAAATTATATCTCACGTCATAGCAGTAAGATTAAAGGAAATCCTTGCCGTTATCCTGGGTCGGAACAGACGTATAACGTACCAAGAAAAACCATCACAGATGAGACGCAGCCTTCTCATGTTGGCAGCATTGATTTAGACAAAGACTTTGATAAAGTGGACGATAAGTATATAAGGAGTGTGTTGCAGAATTTCGGATTTCCGCAAGCACAATAGATGTACCGCTTCCAAATGGTGTCCAAAGTGCAAATAAATGGACGTCTCACGGAATCATTTCCAATGCAGCATTTTGTCAGGCAGGGTCGCCCTTTATCATCGTTACTGTTCGTCATCTCTTTAGAACTCACCACCTACATACCAAGATGACATGACTGTTCACCACCACCATCAATGCCGTTCCCATAAACATAAGAAAACCCAAGACATCGTAAAATCTCCCGGGCAAAATGAGCGTTTTTACAAGATATCACGGGGCTCTTGTGGTTCAATGAAAGTACGTCCCTTTGCCGAATGGTTGAAATGGAAGTGATGGGTGTGAAACTAGGGAAAAACATACAAGATCAAATTGACGTTAATTCAAAAGAAATAGTGGAAAAAGTAAAAGGTACTGGCAGAAGTAAAGCTGTGAGTACCGGCCGTGAGTCGTGCTTCGGTAGCTCAGTTGGTAGAGCACTTGCCCGCGAAAGGCAAAGGTCCCGAGTTCGAGTCTCGGTCGAGCACACAGTTTTAATCTGCCAGGAAGTTTCATATCAGCGCACACTCCGCTGCAGAGTGAAAATCTCATTCTGGAAACATCCCCCAGGCTGTGGCTAAGCCATGTCTCCGCAATATCCTTTCTTTCAGGACTGCTAGTTCTGCAAGGTTCGCAGGAGAGCTTCTGTAAAGTTTGGAAGGTGGGAGACGAGGTACTGGCAGAAGTAAAGCTGTGAGTACCGGCCGTGAGTCGTGCTTCGGTAGCTCAGTTGGTAGAGCACTTGGCCGCGAAAGGCAAAGGTCCCGAGTTCGAGTCTCGGTCGGGCACACAGTTTTAATCTGCCAGGAAGTTTCATATCAGCGCACACTCCGCTGCAGAGTGAAAATCTCATTCTGGAAAGTAAAAGGTGTTCTGATAGCGAATAGTTCGAGGAGATAGAATATCATTCGAAGGTAAGCACATGCCCCTATCGAAATACGGTATGTTGCACAATTCATACCCATCAATAGAAATTATATAGTACAAATTAAAAAAGTACATAGGTTGGTTGATTTGGTAAGGTATGTTGTTTCTTATAGCCAGGAGTCGAAGAAGATGACCTGGGTTTAACAGATTTTGAGACAAATGTTGTGACTTGGCAAGACAGCCAAGCCACTAGGAGATAGCCGAAAGGCACGCGTTTAAGCTCACGCAGGCTGGCGTGAGGTCTGGAACAGTTAAGGGAATTTATAGTAGCAAAGAACGTAAGTAACTACTGGAATACTTAACTTTAATTCATAATTGGTGAACATCGGTCTAACGGTACATGCATCACAAGATAAATAGCAAATGATAATGGCGCCTTGCTAGGTCGTAGCAAATGACGTAGCTGAAGGCTATGCTAACTATCGTCTCGGCAAATGAGAGCATAATTTGTCAGTGAACCATCGCTAGCAAAGTCGGCTGTACAACTGGGGCGAGTGCTAGGAAGACTCTCTAGACCTGCCGTGTGGCGGCGCTCGGTCTGCAATCACTGATAGTGGCGACACAGGGGTCCGACGTATACTAACGGACCGCGGCCGATTTAAAGGCTACCACCTAGCAAGTGTGGTGTCTGGCGGTGACACCACAACAAATTATCAACCATTTTCCCGAAGAATCAACTATCTACTAAACTGTCAGCAAGTCACTCCATTTGCTAAAAACTGAATATGTTTATCGCAGTAGCAATTTAGGTTAAAAACTGTTACCAACAACTGTTTCTTGAAACTCACAACCCATAGCGTACGTATTAGACAAGATTCCTAATGAAAGACTACAAACACAATAGTAAGAAACATTAAGAAGAAGACTCGATGTAATCTAGTGTACATGAAGACTTTCACTGGAAAACGGTATGGGCAAATCTATCAGCTCGCAGACACGTTCAGCACCATACGTGATTGTAAATTATCTAATCCCAACACTACTGCGTCACCGCAACGTAACACTGGTAAACCATTCGTACTGCCTGCACTGCAGTATGGTTGACACACACATACACCAAACAAAGTACGTCTCGATGTTTTACAACGCCTCTGTCGTTGTTATTGACCGTCCGGCAATATTCTCGTGATCCTATGACAAGGAAAGCACAGCCCTTTTATTAATCCAACCTGGGAAGGGTGTCAGGCCGACGACCAAGTACTCTTAGGAACGATCGGTCTAATAGATGTTTTGGTGCCCATTTATTTCGTGGATGATGAAGTACATATTCTTAAGATTCCTCCAAATGAATCCGAACACGACGTACGCTTTAGCTTGCTCCATATGTTTATTGCCAGCTATTTTATTGTAGTTAATCTTACCAGCGATAGTGCAGAACATCTGAACTGGATATTTTCTTACCATGTTGTCGTTGTTGTGGTCTTCAGTCCTGAGACTGGTTTGATGCAGCTCTCCATGCTACTCTATCATGTGCAAGCTTCTTCATCTCCCAGTATCTACTGCAACCTACATCCTTCTGAATCTGTTAGTGTAGTCATCTCTTGGTCTCCCTCTACCATTTTTACCCTCCACTCTGTCCTCCAATACTAAATTGGTGATCCCTTGATGCCTCAGAACATGTTCTACCAACCGATCCCTTCTTCTAGTCAAGTTGTGCCACAAACTCCTCTTCTCCCCAATGCTATTCAATACCTCCTCATTAGTTATGTGATCTATCCATCTAATCTTCAGCTTTCTTCTGTAGCACCACATTTCGAAAGCTTCTGTTCTCTTCTTGTCCGCCGGCCGGAGTGGCCGTGCGGTTCTAGGCGCTACAGTCTGGAGCCGAGTGACCGCTACGGTCGCAGGTTCGAATCCTGCCTCGGGCATGGATGTGTGTGATATCCTTAGGTAAGTTAGGTTTAATTAGTTCCAAGTTCTAGGCGACCGATGACCTCAGAAGTTAAGTCGCATAGTGCTCAGAGCCATTTGAGCCATCTCTTCTTGTCCAAACTATTTATCGTCCAAGTTTCACTTCCATACATTGCTACACTCCATACAAATACTTTCAGAAACGACTTCCTGACGCATAAATCTATACTCGATGTCAACAAATTTCTCTTCTTCAGAAAAGCTTTCCTTGCCATTGCCAGTCTACATTTTATATCCTCTGTACTTCGACCATCTTCAGTTATTTTGCTCCCCAAATAGCAAAACTCTTTTACTACATTAAGTGTCTCATTTCCTAATCTAGTTCCCTCAGTATTGCCCGCTTTGATTCGACTAAATTCCATTATCGTCGTTTTGCTTTTGTCGACGTTCATCTTGTATCCTCCTTTCAAGACACTGTCCATTACGTTCAACTGCTCTTCCAGGTCCTTTGCTGTCTCTGACAGAATTACAATGTCATCGGCGAACCTCAAAGTTTTTATTTCTTCTCCATGGATTTTAATACCTACTCGGAATTTTTTTTTGTTTCCTTTACTGCTTGTTCAATATACAGATTCAATAACATCGGGCAGAGGCTACAACCCTGTCTCACTCCCTTCCCATCCACTGCTTCCCTTTCATGTCCCTCGACTCGTATAACTGCCATCTGGTTTCTGTAAATAGCCTTTCGCTCCTTGTATTTTACCCCTGCCACCTTCAGAATTTGAAAGAGAGTATTCCAGTCAACATTGTCAAAAGCTTTCCCTAAGTCTACAAATGCTAGAAACGTAGGTTTGCCTATCCTTAATCTATCTTCTAAGATAAGTCGTAGGGTCAGTATTGCCACACGTGTTCCAATAATTCTTCGAAATCCAAACTTTCCTTCCCCGAGGTCGGCTTCAACCTTGTAAGAGGTATGTGCTGCCTGCGATATGTAAGCTATAAGAGAATCTGAGACCAAAGAGCAGTGTTTACTGCAGTACGAACTGTGTAGCAGTAGCAGTAAGTTGTTGCTAGCGAGCAGTCGTGTGTCTGCGCTTGTCAGTCCTGTCTTGTATATCATGTTGGCTGGGCCGGTCGCGGTGCAGCGATGCCGAAGCCTGAATATTATTGTATAAGGTAAAAAAAAAAGCAGCCTCGCGCATATCTAGTAATATTGTGTAAACTCACATGTAAATCTTTTAAAAATGTCCTAATAATAATCTTTGTCTAATTTCTAGTAAGCATTCATTTCAATTTAAAGAATTTAATTTTTTTTAATGCTATTCCGATTATTGCAAAAGAAAAATCATTTGCTTCCTTTCATAAGTAACAAATGTATAGGCCAGCATTGCACAGAGCTGTGCTGGTAAAGAGCTATTGTAAGAGCAGATCGTTGCCGACTTTATCGAGGTGAGAATTTTTGCTTTTTATTCAGCATGATCTTACAGGGCCATGACGCAGCACTGCTGTCGTCCAAATTTTACCACGTTACTGAATTTATTTTTTATTACGAGATTTAGGAATTTTTCTGTTTCGAGCTTATATTAAATGAGAAAAGAATTTTGTGGGTACATTAAATGGTAACCAATTTTGTTCAGAGGTTACACAAAAAATAGAATCATATTATTATTATTAATTAAGTTTTTTTGTGAGGTTACACAAAAATTAGAATCATTAACCAAATAATATTTAAAATATTTCGTGTGGGGAGGTTACACTTGGCGACAACCGGCCAGGATCGGATTTCCTTTGTGAATTTCTGAGAAGTAGTCATATATCTGCTCTTATTTACTTAAATGTAGTTTGCATCTGGCGCAACGTATTTACTAATTTGTCACTCTTTCTTTCACAGATCATCGGCAATTTATTGCTCTTTGTTGTAATTGTTTGTTTCATTTCGCTTTGTCTTTGTTTCATTTGTGCTTAGTTTTGATTTGTGAAAAAATGCCGCGATAAACTCTTAACAGTACATCGCGATGTGCAATGAGTGAAATTGCCGACTCGATTAATTTGACCGATAATACTTGCGACACTCAATGTAATGGCGATAATCCTCCATTTACAGACAATCAGTGCATACCGATCACTAGTAATGATTTTAATGCTAATGATGAGCGAACAAATGCAATTACGTCCAGAGTAAATGTAACAATTGATGACGCGGCACGTTCCGATACAATGAACGCTGCTCAATTTGACACACACGGTTTGCAAAATTTACATAGTGAACAGATAAATTTTTCTCACGAAGATGAACAATGTTGGCAAAATACGTCAGATTTATTTGATTCCGAGGTAGTGACCAACAGTGCACATCCAATTGGCGAAGCTTTTCAAGAATCAGAAAATGACCAAATCGTTACACAAAACGTGACAAATTCAGATACACCACCACATAGCTCAGAGAAAAGAGTCGCTAATTTTGGCTTGAATCAAATTATGGCAGTATTGCTACAACTTAATGAAAAAATGGACAATTCCAAACAGTCGAAGAAAGAACAAGATAACAACTTCAAACAACTTAATGAAAATTATAAACAACTCAATGAAAAATTACACAACAATTCCAAACAGCTTAGTGAACAGATTACAGCCGTTGCCGTGCAATGTCATGATACTAAAGAACAATTACGTGAGGAAATTAAGGCTTGTGCTAGGAACAGTAGTGAAGAAATTAGATCTGTGGCACAAAAATTAAGTAATACACATGCAGCCACAACTAAAATACTTAGAGATGAAATTAGTGCAGTCGCTAAACAATGCTCTGAAAACGCAACACAGTTACGCGACGAGTTTAAATCAATGTCAGCAGAACTTTCACGTACACTGGATGCGAAAGTAGACGCGAAATTTGACCAACGGAATAGCCAAATTGACGAACGTTTTAGTCACCACCTACAAAACAGTGAAACGCGTTACCGTAAATTTATACAGGAACAGAATAAAGTAAAGCAACAATTCATGGAAATAGTTACTGCACAGAGACAGGAAGATAAGCGTAAATTGTTTACGAAAGCAAAAACATACGTAGACAACAATATTGCTACAGTATCAGACGAAATCAAACAGTTGAACACGGAATTGCATGATGAAATCTCCGATCTTAAAACAATAACAGACACACACACATTAGACTTTCAGACAATGACCAACAGACTTGAAAAGTTGGAACTAATACAGGATCCCGATGCTATCAAAGCAGACGTTAAGAAATTGAACAAAACCACACGTAAAATACAAAAACAAATTAATGCTTGTGTTAATAAAAACGATGATCAGGTAAAAGCACTGACTGAAAAATATGATGAATTGGCCAGTCGTGTTGATGTTATCGAATGTAATAACGACACCAAATCAGACGATACGTCACCTGTTTCGTTTAATCAAACACCCGAATTTCAAAATTTACAGCAGACGATCAGTGAGATAGGTTCGTCCAATAATACATTACGTAGAAAATTGTCAACTTTACAGCAAGAAGTGACAGAAATGAAAAATGTTTCAGCCTTTAACACATTACAGCATACGCCACTTTGCGAACATTTGTCACACTCATACAGTCAGTGTAACTTAGGTAATGTACAGAGACTACGTGACTTAAAATCCGAACAGACACGGACAAATAGATTCTCATACAATCCTGAACCTGTTCACACATTCAGAGACGATAACATTGATTATAAGCAGTTTTTATCCGTGAAAAAATTTAAGGTACTTTATAATGACAGAACACAGATTCACGCTTTGGACTGGATACGACAATTTGCTTTTGTATTTTCATCAGCTTGGCCTGTAATGCAGAAACTGGCATTGGACTGGATACGACAATTTCTTTTTGAATATTCACCGCCATTGCCTGTAACGCAGAAACTAAAATTTAATTGTAGCGCGTAATTGACCTCAGGGGATTCATTACACCTCGATGAATATGTGCCGTAGCGTGCACAGGGCCCCGAGCCGTAGTAGTGCTATTTCATCTTTAGTTTTCTGCACTGCTGCCTTCTCTTCTACTATCCTTTATATCTATCAAAACAGCTCTTCAACTGTAGATCTATCTAGGATTAAAAACGTGTAAAGAAAACCCGATATGACAAATTTGACCGAAAGTGACAGTTTTCATTAGACGCTCCAGAAATGACAACCACAAGAACTTTAATATCAGCCAAAAATTTAATCATCAGTATGTGTAAAATTATCAGCAACAGCAAATACATTTTGGTAACAATAGAGGTTTTTCCCAACAACAGCAACAAAACCAACCGGTTAGCATACCTAACCAACAATGCAGTCTGCAAGGTGAACCAAGCCTTAATGTTTCGCCGCCTGCACGTATAGCATCGGCTCCACCGAATAGTAACGCACCGCAACAAGGAAACCAGTACGTACAGAAAACTCATCATTTCAATTCCTATCGCAACGCGCCATATAGCAATGACTATCATGACACGTAAAAATAATGGGCACAGTTTTCAGCGCAACAGTCGGTCTTACCGGCAGCAGAATCAACCACAACAACAGATTATCATGAATGAACCAGACAGTAGATATCATCCCGAACGTAATACGTCAGGACGCAATAACAGAACAGTACAAAACAGTCGAAATGCCACAGCGTCCTCCCGCAAATAATAGCACCTCAGATAGAATTTGACTAGATATAGTACAGGTTGCATCTTCCAGCAACGTAAGCCATACTTTTGACACACAGAATCTTGTTCACGAAAAAGTTATTAGTTTTGACGACATCCGATACACACTTTTGCATGAAAGACAAAATCACAACGTATGTAGACAACATCGTTATCGCAGAAGCTAACTGGTCTGAACACAATCTGATTCTTGAACAACTGTTGCTAACTTTTCGTGCACAAGGACTCACAGTTAATCTTAGGAAATCGCACTTTGGAAAAACTTCTATAAAATTTCTTGGACCTGTAATTTCAGCAGAAGGCATTGCGCCTGACCCGGAAAAACTTCAAGCTTTACGTGACATTGCTGTTCCTACGACGAAGAAACAACTACGCAGCTTTCTGGGAATAATTAACTTTTTTCGTAAATTTATTCATTACTCTGCTTTAGACACCCCTAGATTATGTCAATTGACGGGTAAAAACACTATTTGGTCCTGGGATAGCCAAGCACATTCTGAATTTGTGAATCTGAAAGAAGCTTTGTTGAATGCACCGCTTATATCACATCCAGATCTTACTAGAAATTTTTCTATTGCTACCGACAGTTCTAACACCGCTTTAGGCGTACACATTTTTCAAGAAATTGAAGAAGATGGTACTACAGTAATTAAAAACATCGCCTTTGCGAGTCGCATTCTGTCACCTGCTGAACGCAATTATTCTGTTACAGAACTTGAAACATTATGTGTTGTATGGGCATTTACGAGATTTAGGCATTTTCTTTATGGAAGACACACTACCGTTTACACAGATCATAGAGCTATACAGTTTTTACTTTCCGCTGAATTTACATACGACAGATTAAGCAGATGGAAACTTTATTTACAGGAATTTAATTTTACAATTGTTCACATTCCCGGTACACAAAATATTGTAGCAGACGCACTATCCCGTTCTCTCAGCAACAATCAGCAAGACATCGCAACCAACTTCTGCAAAGCAAATTTCAGCGTCACGTATATTCAACAAGTTGCATTTGAAAATTTCATTTCGTCGTCATTACGAGACATAGCACAAGAGCAGAGTAAAGACAACGTATGGAAAGAAATAAAAAACCTTTGGCAAGGTAGGAATAATGTTACCATTAGAAACCATTGCACTGTACGCAATAATATTCTGTTTCGCCGCTCTCACCCTGACAGCAACAACTGGTTACTATGCATTCCTGACGAGCTTGTTAACAAATTAATTTGGTATACTCTTTCAAGTTACGCACATTATGGAGCCAGAAAATGTTTTCTAATACTGAGACAGAACTGTTATTTTGCCAACATGGAGAAACGTATTCGACGAGCTTTAGCGTCATGTAAAATCTGCCAGAAAGGTAAGTCAGACACGACTTCACATATTCCTCCGTTACATCCCATTGTACCTGTTAAATTGAGACACATGGCCGCTGTAGACATTTTTGGTCCGATTCCCAGAACTAATAGAGGTTTTTGCTACATCTTTGTCGCTGTTGAACTCACTTCAAAATTTGTTACCTTCACTCCGTTACGCAAAGCTACGGCTAAATCTGTTTCGAAAGCATTTGTAAAACATTTTTTATTTAATGTAGGGCATGTATTGAAAGTAGTTTCCGACAATGGACCACAATTTCGATCTGCTATATGGATACGTATGTTACGAACAAGAAACATTTCTCCGATCTATATATCCAAGTATCATGCTTCTTCGAACCCTTGTGAACGATTAATGAGAGAAATTGGTAAACTGTGTAGAATATACTGCCATAAAAGACATATTGATTGGGACACACAAATACTCTCATTCCAGGATGTAATTAATTCCATACCAAATGAATCTACTATGCTATCTCCGACTGTTATACTGAAAACTGATGAACCACCTAACAAAATTAAAGAATTAGTATCCTTTCCTACATCTCGTCGACTACGACACCATGAAATAATTGACATTGCGCTGAACAACATCAAACGTGCCGCAGAGCGCCGGAGAAGACAGCACGCCGTGACTTTGACATTGGACAGAAGATATTAGTGCGTACACACTATTTATCTAACAGAGGAAAGAGTAGATGTAGTAAATTTGAGCTTCTTTACGCAGGTCCATATAGAATTCGCAGCATTCCTCACCCCAATGTAGTACACGTCGAAACTCTGAGAACTAGAAAAAAGTAAAGGCAATCACCATGTCTCCAATATTAAACCCTTTATTGAATGAATATACTTTATGATTTATCACACGGTAATGCCATCTCCTGATTTTTATATGACTACTTATACAATTATATTTATATGAACACTTACTGATGATTATCATATTTTTTCTTGGCGAGTGCCCGGCAAGGTAAGGTTAGCAGGTCACTTTTCTTGTCGTTACACATCAGACCGTGCACATTTATCCAGATAAACTTACACATTTTATGACCACTTATGCAATTATATCTATGTGATTACTTACTGATGATTATCATATTTTTTCTTGGCAAGTGCCCCACAAGGTAAGGTTACCAGGTCGCTTTTCTTGTCATTACACATAAGACCGTGCACATTTTTCCAGATAAACTTGCATATTTTATGAACAATTATGCAATTATATCTAGTGACATATTAATTTTATCAAATTCTCTCTCCATTAAAGTCTTCAACTCTCGCCTCTATCAACTACACAACATACAAGCTGAACACAAAGAAAGTCATTTCTTGTCGTTGTATATCAAACCGTGCACATTTTCCATTTTTTATGTATGTATGATTGTTTTCCTGTTTTGTATGTATACACTATGAAATGTTTAAGATGTAACAAACACCAGTTGACTTTGACATTTTTCCTTATGATATCTCAACATCGTGACTATTTCACATTTTTTTTTGCTACTACATTATGATACTCTGTGTACATTTTTGCACCTGCACACTGTCTGTGTTTTTGACATATTACGTTTTCCGTTGTGCTATGCTGTATGCTTAATTATATCACTAGAAAGCAGTTTTTATTTAATGGGTATATGATTTAAATGCAAGACATTAATCATTGTTCATCATTTTCAGAAAGCAATAATGTGTAAAAGAAATAAATGAAACAAACCACAGTGGATTACTGTGAAATGGGAATTTCACCTTCGGAATGAACGAAAGAAGATGCAATACCTCGTCACGAAGAGAAAAATGGATCAGAATTGACAAACATTAACATGAATATACTATACACATCGTATGATAGCAGTCTTAACTAATGTTTTCTTTCAGAATACGAGGGGATTGATGCAGGCTGCCAGACAGAACTACACATCTTAGTTTTAGTGATGAAATATGCTAGAAATAAGAAACTCTATACTATGAATAGTTATATGAAGTATATGGTAATATGAATAATGAAGAATGAAGTGTCTTCTTGCAGATGATAATGAATGATGATGAATAGTGATGAAGAATATGGTAATATGAATAATGAAGTTTTTCTTTGCAGGTGATGGTAATAATGAAGTTATGGTGATATGAATAATGAAGTTTTTTGTTTACAGGTGATGATAGTGATAAATTTTATATGGCCACTAAACACACCACTTTTAAGTTTTTCTTTGCAGATGAGAATAATGACGAAGTTTATGTATTTACTGTTAGTTAAGAAATGCTATGTAGTTATTTAAGTATTTGTTGCAGTTCGTTTTGACAGTATGTCTTATGTCACATGGTATAATGACTGAAGGTTTTGGAAAGGATAGCTAGAGTACATATATACTGTATACACATTTCATTACCTGTTAATTCGAAGTTCACTACTTTTCAGCATAATATGCGTTTCTTCTTTCAGCTTAATAATCCATTTTGTATTTTTTCTAGGAGAAGCTATTCACGAAATTATTATGCTACAAGCAGTTAATCATTAAAACTGTTCTAGTACCTGCATTTTTTTTACCCATTTGTGTGTGTCATTCATGAATGTGATCACATATACTCTACTTGTTTCATAACCTTGCTACAGCTGACTCATGACGAATGACATTACCTATCCTCATTTGCAGCAATAAGTCAAAAGCAAATATTTTCATGCCCCAGCAACTAATTATCGATCCCAACGCAATGCATTGCTAAGAAAAAAAAAATGTATTACCAGTCCCAAATAATGCTACCAGTTTAAGAGAGTTCTGAGTAATACTGAATGATGTTTTCTAATCACAGACCTTGAGTAATAGTTACAGTGTACAGTGTGTTACATTTTCAATATGTCCTATGGCTCTTGAATGATCAGTTCTGAGTAATACTGAATGATGTTTTCTAATCACAGACCTTGAGTAATAGACAGTGTGTTACATTTTCAATATGTCCTATGTCACCTGAATGATGAGTACTAAGTAATACTGAATGATGCTTTTAATAATGCATAAATACTATGCCAATAATTTCTGTAAGTAATATTTTTGTTATACTCTATAAATGCTATGCCAATAATTAACTCTCATTTTGAATGACAACTTCTAAATAATACTGAATATGGTTTTATAAAAAATATAAGAATACTTTGTAAGTGGCCAATGAGTGCCAATAATTATTTAAATATGTTTTGTACTATTCAATACTTGCTATATGTTTAGTAACTGGCCAATGAATGCCCTGTTTCTTATTTTAATTTTGTATTATGTCACCTACATGCTATTATATATGAATACCAGTAGTTTGATGCTACATTCATTAGCTCCTGTTTTGAATGATGACTTCTGATGGTTTGTAACTGGCCAATGAGTGCCAATGATTACTATAACTAAGTGAATTATGTTAATACTATGCCATAATTAGCTCCTGTTTTGAATGATGACTTCTGATGGTTTGTAACTGGCCAATGAGTGCCAATGATTACTATAACTAGATGAATTATGTAAATGGTGTGCCATTAATTAACTCTTGCTTTGAATGATCACTTTTAAATAATGTATAAAAATTGTTTGTAACTGGGCAATGAGTGCCAATGTTCACTTTAATCAGATGATTTCTGAACATTATTCTGTAATACTTCATACATAGTACAGAAGTGTTCAGTAACTAGGCGATGAGTGCCAACAATTAGTCAAATCGGTTGATAGACTAGTGTAATTCTCAATGATGACTACCATGAGACTTAATGTCCTTCACCTTCTGACCTAATTACCAAAAATTACTGCCGTATACGTTTGTCCTGTCTATCTTTATGATCATGGAGCACTATATTTGGTTTCTGCACTAATTCTACGTTGGTGAATGAGTGTGGTGTTGACACATCATGGTGTCCACCACCTTGAACAATGGAGATGTTACTATGGTTCCACTGTTTGGTGTACCTAATGTACTACCAAAATAATAACATGGAATATTAATATGACATTTCAGTGTCTTGGCTACACTGATTAATACTTCAGGGAGGAGAACTTCAGATTGTCTCACTTGGTGTTGTGCTGCTGTAGAAAGATATGGGCTTTCAGTGCAGCTACGTGCAACCTAATGTGCTACAACCATGATGCAATCCTTCCCTTTCCTATCTTAGTTCTAGTAAAATGGTAACAAAAAAATACTACAGTGCGTATGCACTTTATGTCATTTGTTACTATGTTTTGTACTCATTGCGTGTACATTTTGTCATTGCTTGATATGTTCTGTACTACAGTGTGTATGCCCTTTATGTCATTCGTTAATATGTTTTGTACTCATTGCGTATACATTTTGTCATTGCTTGATATGTTCTGTACTACAGTGTGTATGCCCTTTATGTCATTTGTTAATATGATTTGTACTCATTGCGTATACATTTTGTCATTGCTTGATATGTTCTGTACTCAGTGCATGTGCATTCTATGTCATTTCATGTTCTGCACTTATATATATATATATATATATATATATATATATATATATATATATATATATATATATATATATATATATATATACTCTGTGACAGTCAACTTGGTTAATTAAGTAGATTTTGGAAAAATTTGTTGCTCATGGCAAGTCCAATAGACTCACCATCGCTGTCAAGCAGCCTCGTGCATCTCTAGTAATATTATGTAAACTCACATGTAAATCTTTTAAAAATGTCCTAATAATAATCTTTGTCTAATTTCTAACAAGCATTCATTTCAATTTAAATAATTTAATTTTTTTAATGCCATTCCGACTGTTGCAAAAGAAAAATCATTTGCTTCCTTTCATAAATAACAAATGTATAGGCCAGCATTGCACAGAGCTGTGCCGGAAAAGAGCTATTGTAAGAGCAGATAGTTGCCGACTTTATCGAGGTGAGAATTTTTGCTTTTTATTCAGAATGATCTTACAGGGCCATGACGCAGCACTGCTGTCGTTCAGATTTTACCAGGTTACTGAATTTATTTTTTATTACGAGGTTTAGGAATTTTTCTGTTTCGAGCTTATATTAAATGAGAAAAGAATTTTGTGGGTACATTAAATGGGAACCAATTTTGTTCAGAGGTTACACAAAAAATAGAATCATATTATTATTATTATTAATTAAGTTTTTTTGTGAGGTTACACAAAAATTAGAATCATTAACCAAATAATATTTTAATTATTTCGTGTGGGGAGGTTACAACCTGTTTTTCCATTCGTCTGTTAGCATTTTGCAGCCGTGACTTATTAAACTGATAGTTCGGTAATTTTCATATCTGTCAACACCTGCTTTCTTTGGGATTGGAATTATTATATTCTTCTTGAAGTCTGAAGGTATATCTTATACATCTTGCTCACCAGATGGTAGAGTTTTGTCAGGACTGACTCTCCCAAGGCTGTCAGTAGATTTTTGACTCAGGTCTTTCAGTCACCAATGACTATTAAATTTTCGTCTCCCTTCACTATCTGAATAATTTTATTTATCTCATCATACAGGTACCCAATGTATGCATTAAAAAATACATCCAATGCGAACTCCGTGAGGAAATCATAGTAATCTGTCAATTTCGTACTTTTGAAATCAGGTTTCGCAAAATAACAAAGGAATAGCACACTGATGGACGACTACTCACTTTCGAAGCAATGATTTTAATAACGACTCTTTACTAGGAAATACCCACAGTGTTTAGAGAGAAGGGTAATAAAAAAGTTTTGGATCTTTTTTTAACGATTGGCTGTATTCTGTGTCCACAAATTGTAGTTACTATCGCGGCTTAGCCAGTACTCTTGTAAGTAGGCTGTTTAGGTTTTTTATTGGTAACGCCACCTCTGTATGAAAATCACTGGCTGTGCTGTGTGCAGTCTGTGGCTGCTTTGCATTGTTGTAATACTCGCCATTGTAGTGTTGGGCAGCGACAGCTTGATGTGAACAGCGCGTAGCGTTGCGCAGTTGGAGGTGAACCGCCAGCAGTGGTGGATGTGGGGAGAGAGATGGCGGAGTTTTGAAATTCGTCATGAACTGCTATATTTATATATGATGATATCAAGGTAAATACATTGTTTGTTCTCTATTAATATCTGTCATTTGCTAACTATCCCTATCAGTAGTTAGTGCCTTCCATAGTTTGAATCTTTTTTTTAGCTGGCAGTAGTGGCACTCGCTGTATTGCAGTAGCTTGAGCAGCGAAGATTTTTGTGAGGTAAGTGATTTGTGAAAGGTATAGTTTAATGTTAGTCAGGGCCATTCTTTTGTAGGGAATTTTGAAAGTCAGATTGCGTTGCGCTAACAAAATATTGTGTGTCAGTTTAAGCACAGTCATGTATAATTGTTCAAAGGGGACGTTTCATATGTCGACCCTTAGCCGAGGATACCTCACTGGAATCTTCTGATTTTTTCTTGTAGTTTGTGTAATTAGTGTAGCTATTGTTTATTGCTAGCACATAATTGTAGAGAAAATCTCCTTTGTAGTTGCAGTCTTTCATTGTTGTACAGTAAAACAGTTGTGGCATGCATGTAGATTTGCACCAAGTATTTCACAGCTGCAATTAACTAGATATTATTTTCAGTGCTATGTTAATGTGTTCTCTTATTTTTGATCTTCAAATTGTGTTTTTCCGTGTTGTCGTGTGAAATACTGTGACAATAATGGCGTGTGAAAAACGTAATACTAGGCTCCAAAGTAAACTGAGAAATGACAGTGAAAATGAAAGCAGTGTGTTAGCGCCACCGAGTAATGAATTAACTGATGTTCAAAGTAGTAATTTGGTAATTGTGCATAGGGAAATGGAGCGGGCTGCAAACAATGGTGTAGACAGTGAAACAGGTAGTGAACAGGGAAGCATTATCGATCGATCGGTCGGCAACAGCTCGCCTCAGGAATCCGAAATGACAGGACACAATTTCGCAAATACTGTAGATTCAGGTTTTGGGTCATCACTGTTTTCTCAAATAAGTCAAGACACATTTTCTGCTTGTCAAAATGTGAATGTTGCCGGTGCAAATGCACTGCCGAAAAGCGTAGAGAAACAGATTCCAGACACTAATACATTATTATTGCAATTAATGCAACAAATGGAACAAAATCAGAGACAAATGGGACAAAATCTTAAAAAGTTAGACACAGTGGAACAAAATCTTAAAAGGTTAGACACAATGGAACAACACCAGAGACAAACACAGCAACAGTTAGACAAAATGGAACAAAATCTTCAAAAGTTAGACACCACACTTGAACAAACACGTGAAGATTTAACTACTGAGTTACATAACATTGAATCGAAATGTCAAAAAGTCTGTAATGACGTAAAAACACAAATTTGTGAGCATTTTCAACCTATTTTTTCGCGGCATGAAAATGCATTACAGAATCATGAGGCAGCCATAAAAGAACTGCAAACCATTGTTCATGAAAATCATGAGACCTTGTGGGCTAAAATTGACTCAGTTGCATCTACCGATTCGGTTACGCAACTTGCAAAAACTCAGGAAAACTTAAAGGACACAGTAGATTCGATTTCAACACAAATGGACACTCTGAAACTTGGTTCAGAAAAACACACTGAGGAAATGTGTTCACTATCGGAGAAAGTAGCCGAACTTTCGGATCAGGTCACTAACTTATCCACAAAGGTAGATGATGATCTGAATGACACAAGACCTGTAGCCTTCACTGACACAGAAGAGTATGAACAAATTAGAAAATTCAAACAGAATCAAAATCAAATCAATACACAGCACAAAAGAGAAATCCGGGAAGCACAAGATCAGCTGACACAGGTAATACAAGAATTACTTATTTCAGAGGATACTCGCGCCCCAATACGGGAAGAGGGACACAGAAATACAGAACAGCCACAAAATAATAACACAGGGCATTTCGGAAGTTATGAAAGAAATTCGCAATGTGCACTGAATTTTGAGATGGAACGGCCGACACGACCTAACAATGACCGATATGCGACTCGCCGACATGATGATTTTGACTATAAGCTGTTCATGACTACTTGTAAATTCAAAACATTTAAAAATTCTGACAACGACATTCATCCACAAGCATGGCTCCATCAATTCTCTCATTGTTTTCCTCCCAACTGGTCATTGGAGCACAGGTTAGAATTTATGTGTGGCTACTTGGAGATTGAACCAGCTGTAAGAATGCGATTGTCACAGTGAAGGAGAATTTTACTATGCGTTCCTCTCAGCATATTGGTCACAAGCTACACAAGACCGAGTAAAACATAGCATCATAATGATGAAACGTTTCGAACAATCTGAATTTTCCAGTCTTATGAAATATTTTGAAGACATGTTGCATAACAATCAGTATCTTTCAAACCCATACAGCCCCTCAGAACTCATCCGCATTTGCTTAATCAAACTGCCTGAACATTTACGACATATTATTTTGGCAGGACGTTGCAAAGACGACATTGAAGCTTTTCAGGGACTCCTACAAGAATTAGAAATTGACACAGACAGTCGCCGGATGCGAAAACAGGAAAACAATCACTACAGGTCACATACGTCACAATTCCGTGATGACAGAAACAATAACTGGACACAAAAAGGCTATTCTTACAACGCAAATCGTGACCAAAACAGACACCACCCATATGACAACCGTTGGCAGAGTAATAATAGTTACAGAGAAGGATCGCATTTCCGTAGTAATGACTATCACAGAGACAATCAGAGAAACAGACAATATGGGAACCAAAACAATTATTATCAAGGGAGACAGAATACTTTCAGACGCAACAGTTCAGCGCGCAGTTACGATTCAGGAAGAAATTCTCCACCACGTGACCGACAAGGAAGAAACCACGGAATCTACCGACATGACGACAGACGATATAATCATAACGACAGACGTCAGTTTCATCAGAACTGGCGGGATTCTAACACGGCTGGGCCCTCTCGGCAAGGCGAATTTGTAGAAGTTAGGTCTCCTAATCCCAATAACGACGCGCGCCAACAATGGGACAGACAATGACTCGCACCGCAGGCAGCCGCTTGCGCCGGCTGGCTCAGAGAAAAGTGACATAGACGCTAACATTAAGAAAAATTCCAGTATTCTTTAACGACGTATACTGCATGATAATTGCATTGAAGTTGAAATGCTGCGAACTGGAAAGGGTAAAAGATTGCAATACATTTCACATATAAAACCGTTTATTGAAAGATAATCTGCTTTTTAACTTTGTCTTTGTCATATAACTTTTCACTTTACATTACTAGTATGCTTTGTCAGACTTAGAATCTGTTAATATGCAACAATGTTTGAAGTTAAATATCCAGTCGAGAACCAAGAGAACTTATTGAAACAGAAATGACGAATGCATTGTTATAGTGAACAGACGTCACAGTGTTATTTTGTGTGTACATTCTTGCTTGTTAGTTGCACGATTATGGAACGACTATAAGGCTTACATACTTAGAACATTTACCAGTACTGCTAATGAGATTTTAATGCAACATTTTGGTTTACTTGAAAATATATTCTGGATTTAAAGTACTTTCAGTGAGATACCAGATGGCACAGTGGTTAGTTTATGTGACAGCTACACGATTTTATCACGATGCTACTAATGAGTGACAATTTACAATGTTGCTTTTGTGGTGTTTCTGTTTTATATCTGCACAGTTTTTCTGAATTATTCTGGAAAGTAAAACATGTTTTAGTAGTAACTTTTGTGGTATAGCTACAATGAGACAGCCTTTTCCGTAGCACAACAATACGTTACAGCACATTACTTTCTTCATCACGGCAATATGCGTAATAACTAAGATATCTATATGCAAAGCATTTCACTTTTGTTTATCATGAGGTAAGTACATTGACTTCTGCAGAACTTAGCTTTCGGAGGACGATAACTACAACACTTCCACACAGATTATGTTGCAACAAGATGCACATTTAGCGCTACAGTACACGTATTTGAGTGATTAATTTTGTACTTAAAACATTTATTTTTAAAGATTTTTGAATTACAAAGAAAGTTTTCCGTGATACATTTCATTCCATTGCTGTAATCTGTAACACCTGAGGGTATAATTACATTAATCCTCAGGGGAGTACACGCTTACTTTGTGTACCATGTGTGTGGCAACCACAAGGAACCCTAGCTAATATGGTATTTGCTTATACAACTCTACACATCGGTACCATATTTCTCTAACACACAAATTACACAGCTATCAGATCATTTAACTGAGAGATAAACATTTTTTTACTACATCAGTGTCACATGTTTACACAATACACAGTTGGGTAACTTCACACTTATGAAACTGTATTTTGTCTGTACTTTCTAAACTGTTCATATTTTTTCGGAATCATTGTGATACTATGAGAGCTTTGAATGATGTATTTGGTAAGGGAGCATGATTTTAAAGTACGTTTGAGGTAGATGACACTATTGAAATGAGCAGAGAATTTTTTTTAGGTTTTGAAATTATTGCAGAAAGCTACGACGTTTTTGAGATTTGACTGAGGTGTTATGATGTTATTATTACGACGACGATGTGTACTATGCTGTTGAGATATGTTTATGATCAATAAGATGATGCTACCGTATATGAGGAATAAGAAGTATGTTGGAAACCAAGAATCGTACTTTAAGAGTTATGAAATGTGCGTAAATGCATGACTGTATCACAATGCTGACGAATATTTTATTTGGACACTTATATTTATAGGATTTTCTTTCTACAGATTTGCAACGCTAATTCTTGACCTGTGAAATTTTTATATGAGACTGTCACTGTAGCGGAAACTGCTGTCGTAAATATTTCCGTAAGAAAGTTAAGTGACCACCTGCACATGCGTCGTCGGCACACCGCTGTGTCAGACACCTGGAGAACAAGCCATTAGGGTGTGCCTTTCCGGAAGCACAGGTAGAAAAAAAAAAGGGGGAGGCCATTATCCTCGCTATTGACATTTCCTTGTTGAAAGCATACTGTGGAGCTCGTAATTTATGATATTTACTGAAATGCCTAATGAAATGACGAGAAATATTTTTACATCTGCACACCTGATTATGACAAGCGTCTTTCTACGAGAGTTGAGAGAATTTCTACTAACTTACGAAATGTCACATGACTATTGAATGATATTTTTATGCTTTGGTTTGCATAATTGCTTATTTCATTTGATACCTGTTTTCCAGCTGTGTTACAGCATTAGTTTTATAGAATAAACTTAGATGCATTTGCTAATGTGAACACTTTCTGTCAACAGATCTATTAAATGATAATTTTGTAATCCACATTCTTTTAAAAAAGGAGCACTTGGAAAGGAAAGAACAATAAGAAGGGACTAGTAACAGTAACTGGACACATAATTTTCTTTTCAAGTACATGGTAATATTTTTTTTACAATAAGTTGTTGTGGTGCACCACTTTAATTACATAGACATTAAGATGTGAATATACATTTCCCTTATCTGCACTTTTTTTTACTGTAATATTTTTTCTGCTTGAGCTATGTCATGTTTAGGTATAAGTTGCTGCTGTTTGCCAGGCATAGTGTTATTGAATTTGACTTTACATTATTCTGTTAAGCCAGTTTTACTAATGATTTATTTTTATTGTTTGCTGCACATTGCCTTAGATTAGTTGTAATATTACAATTGCTTTGCTAATTTCTTAATGCTGCTTGCTTCGCAAATCTGCGTTTTTTTTCATTGCTGTTTATATTAATTGTTTTATGTGATGTTGCATTGCCTCGTCCCTTAGTTTAGCATCTGAGCTCAGTAGATTTAAGTTAGCTTAAGAGGGGGTAGCCTATAAGAGAATGAGTTGCGATGAATTTGAAGAAATGCACTGAGAGGCTATACGAGAAAAGTACAGAAAGCAGGTATAGATAGGACTTTTGGAAATAATGAAGAACGAAGGGAGATCTCCGAGAAGTAAAGAAAGTTTTGTTTGCAAAATACTGCAGTAAAACAAACCCTGTCCTTTCCTTGTATTATTCCGCTATATGTTTGTGTACCCTTGGGTATTTATGTTTTTCCTGTATTTATATGTTTACCTCATAAGACTTATGTTGTAGAATTTTTCTCATACTCAGCTGCATGAACTATGATGAGGAATACTGTTATCCTCAAATATAATTTGCATTAATAATATGTTATTTACTTTGTAAAGATGTTAGACATTATTAATTCTGTTCTGTTTAATGCTCATGTGTGAAGTTGATGTTTCAAAAGTTATTGTGATCTTTTATGTATGTAGTCATGTCATAATTCCACTGATGTATATGTTAGTTCGATTCTTTTGTAAAGCCTGTACTACAAATGTTATCTGTATTGTTATGTTTTTAATGATGTATTTTGTTCCTTTGTTATTGTATTCTTATGTTATAAAATTGTCATTGCCACCAGTTCATGATATTATTAACTTGTTAGTTACATTTCACTGCACACGTTTCTGTTGGTCATAGTATATGGAGAATATGTGAGAAGTTGGGACTGTTAGTGTTTGCACGTGTGTTACTAATTCAGCAAGGGACTGGATAACAGCATTGCTGGTTCTAAGGACATGTCAAACAAATTTTTTGTGAGTGGACAAGTGGTGGTTTATGGACTTGCTATATTCTCCGCAAGACTCTTCGATGGTGATTGTGCACCTGCACAGTCACAACAGATGGCTGCTGGCTATCTCTACAAGGACTACAGTGGGTCTGCATCTTTGATGACCCACCAATGCCATTATTTCTACAAGGACTGCAGTGGGTCTGCATCTTTGATGACCCACCAATACCATTATCTCTACAAGGACTACAGTGGGTCTACATCTTTGATGATCCATCAATACCATTATTTCTACAAGGACTGCAGTGGGTCTGCACCTCTGGTGGCCCACCAATACCACAATCTCTACCAGGACTCCAGTGGGTCTGCTCTGTGATGACCTACCTACCAATATTCCTCAAAACTTCGAATGACTCTGCTGTGGGTTTGCTCCATTGTGGCCCATTACCTGTCAGCATGTCAAGAGTCAGCACTGTCTTTCCGTTGGAAGGACAACACTACTTCTTCAAGACTGCATGGAAATCCACTAATTCTGTGTGCATTTTCTTTTACTGCTCAGACTTTGAGGAAAACTCTGCATTTTTACTGTGATGAACAATCTGGACTGTCTTTATGGACTGTGAGAAATTTTTAGCTTTTGACCAACATTGTATCAATAAGTGTGTGCATTTGATTTCTTTGTTATTGTAATTACGAAAATTTTTTTTCAAATCTGTATTGGCCACTGCCCAATCCAAATTGTAAAATTTTTTGTGGGGAGCATGGGGGCTATGTAAGTAGGCTGTTTAGGTTTTTTATTGGTAACGCCACCTCTGTATGAAAATCACTGGCTGTGCTGTGTGCAGTCTGTGGCTGCTTTGCATTGTTGTAATACTCGCCATTGTAGTGTTGGGCAGCGGCAGCTGGATGTGAACAGCGCGTAGCGTTGCGCAGTTGGAGGTGAGCCGCCAGCAGTGGTGGATGTGGGGAGAGAGATGGCGGAGTTTTGAAATTTGTCATGAACTGCTATATTTATATATGATGATATCAAGGTAAATACATTGTTTGTTCTCTATTAATATCTGTCATTTGCTACTATCCCTATCAGTAGTTAGTGCCTTCAATAGTTTGAATCTTTTATTTAACTGGCAGTAGTGGCGCTCGCTGTATTGCAGTAGCTTGAGCAGCGAAGATTTTTGTGAGGTAAGTGATTTGTGAAAGGTATAGTTTAATGTTAGTCAGGGCCATTCTTTTGTAGGGAATTTTGAAAGTCAGATTGCGTTGCGCTAACAAAATATTGTGTGTCAGTTTAAGCACAGTCATGTATAATTGTTCAAAGGGGACGTTTCACTCTCTACCGTGGGATGTGTCTCGTGATCAATATGGCTTCGGCGACTACTTTCTGATGGCCACTATCTACTGAATGTGGGTGAACGATTGCCAGTTGGTGCCTTGTGCGACAGAGATAGATGATCTCCACTTTCTCACTTGCTCTCTCTCCTGTGGGTGCATGGGATGTTGTGAGCACTGGTAGTCACCACAAGTTCCTTGTTGCGAACTGGCGCGTATTATCGTGGCTGGAGATTCTAGTGCAGGCGGGTGGTGCCTTGTGTATCATGAGAGACATCAGTCCACCACCAGCCTGCTATCTGGTAACTCGAGCATGGATACAACGAGGATTAAACGTACATTTTATGAGTTAGTTTGTTTTGAAGTACATTTCCCCTACCATACTCTGCGATTTGTGAATGTGAATTTTTCCGTTATTATGATTTACATGCTTACTATAATCGATTAGTGGCTGGCTCCTCTAAGACAAACATATAGTAATGCCACTCACTAATAATGCAGCGATGAGTTCCTAGTAAATTAGGCACATATTTGTTGCAGAGTGCGAGTTGTTAAAATTGATAACGGTGTATTTGTTAAAATATTACACGATGCTAATTGTTTACCATGCATATAGGTGTATTTGTTTAACCAATGTATGGTGCTAATTGTTCCGTTACGTATTTATATATATGATTGATTTGAAGTGCGGGTACTTGGAGAAAATCGGTAAAATTGTAGACAAATACGTTGGAAGATGGGACTGCTTATAGAAAAATGCCACGACTTGATTAATTTGTATTAAATCAGCAGCACCCAAGTCACTCAGTATAATGTCAAAGTGTCTTAGGTTATAACTTACGTTACTATTTCCCACCATTCTGCAGATGATGCTATAGCATTAGTAAATTATAATAATCCAGCCTCACCCCAGCTTCACAATGTGATGTCAAAGTGTGTTATGTCATAACTTATGTTACTATTATCCACCATTTTGCAGAATATGCCATAATGTCGTTAAATTGTAGTAAGTTGGTCACATATTGTAGTGTCAAAGTTTCTTACCTGTGTAAATTATGGTTATATTTGCTGCCATGTTTTAAGCAGGGCAACCCTGCTACTAAGGGGAAAAGAGCACCAATGATGATGCTCATGCAACTACTCTAGTGGTAAGAAGGGAGGAGGGAGCATGAGTGTTATTGATGTAGAGAGGGAAAGAGAAGAGGAGAGGTTTCCCACCATCAGATAAGTGATAACTGAACATCACGATGTTCACACCCCTCCAACTCTCATAATAACACTATACACGAATAACATCAATGCTATTCAGTGGCCATTCTACCATTTATAGAGAAATGTAACTCTAATTATTTACTTACTCGCTAATTATGTGTATATTTACGAAATTACATTGACATGCCACCGTGTCTCCCGGGTGCTTCGCTTTTTCTGTCAGTCAGTGTACAGATATCTGTCCTGAAGTCTGTAAAGAGCATCGTTGAACGAACAAAAATTGGTGTGGCAGAAATATATTGCGCAGCTCTTCGGACTAGCAGGTAGCCAGACAAGAGTCATTTCTCCCATGATGCTCTTTGCATGCATTCAGGCAAACAGATGCGTTGTCGCTAGAGTTTGATTTAAGTCAGTTACATCTGTGCATTCAGTCTTTTGGTAGTTTACTGCCAGATGTATAATGGATCGTTCCTTGTACTACCTTCGGTCAGTGTGCTGTTTACATTCAACTTGCTACAATTGGCGGTGAGATCACTACTTACTTTTGACTCAGGGAACGCATTGCTATTATAATCTGCTGCAGTCGCTAGGGACGAGCATTTCCAGTTTCGATGTCACAGTTACACACAAATATTTCATTTTTTTGTCCCTGATTGAAAACCGGACCTTAGATTTCGTGAATGTTTTTAAGTACTATGCACACATGGGCTGGGTCATCCTCTCATTCCATTAGCATCAGCACACATATAAGGTTATTATAAATGACTGAAGCAATTTCATAAGTTCACTGTAGCTACATTAATTGACATATTGCCACAGAACTCAACACCCACACAGAAACACTTAAAAAACTTTGTAATATTGCAGCCGCACTTCAGATTTCTGCCACGAGGGCGCAACAGTGTGTAGTTAGGCTACGGGCGCCGGAAAAGGTACGATGTTCTTGGAATGCATTCACATCAGTCTGCCGTACCAGTGCAACAGCACTTCAGCAGAAAGGCCTACAACGTTCCATCGACTGTCAACACCTTTCGGTGATGGTATGCGCAGTTTAATGCTTCACGATACCTCTGCAAGAGGAAATCAATGGATCGGCCATCAGTGAGCGAAGGAACGGGTGACCGAAGAGCATACGATTTTTTTATGTGGGGTCTTGTGAAAGATTTAGCCTTTTCTACCAAAAGATATATCAGAGCTGTTAGCTTTCAACACCAGTGCTTTTGAACAGATTGATAGGAACATGCAGCACCAAACGTCGGAAGTATTTGGTTATCGATCTGATATCTTCAGAATTAGTAGGTGGGGCACATGTGGAGCACTTTAAGGTGTCAAAAAAAGCTTTTTGAGTTTTTCTATGAGTGTGTAAAGCCCTGTGACAACACGTCAAATAATATGCAATAACTCTTTGAAGTCGCTCCAGTGATTTATAATAAACTTCTACTGTGTATTCAGGCCCTCTCTCAATTGGAAGCACGTCAGTCTGATTCGAGGAAATCGTTATTTGCAAATACTTTCCTCAGTCTAAACTAATTTGCCTTTTTTGTGTTTCATTTAATGGGCTCACATATTGTTAATTAATAACCATGAATGTGTTTTTGTTTGCCCTGTGAAAGATATTTCAATGAACAGATCGAATTTCTAACAAATCTTTTGTTCATATAACTGCTATCTTCCGAGATTTCCTGTGATGCTATGCTCCCATTCTCCGTTTAGCTGCGTCAGTCTCTACAAATGCTGTGAACGGTCCGCAGCACTGGTACTTTCTTTTTTTGTATTACGTGATTTTTCAGGAATGAAATGTGAGTCGTCAAAAAGGAAAACCTGTATCAACAGTAGTAGTACAGACATCACTTCTACATATCGTCTCTTATCAAATAATCAGTTAACAGTCTCCTATTTGGACTCAGGGGAATTATTCTATCTGCGTGCTTCAGAAATGTTCATAGATGACGCAAATTACATCACCGATATGCCACAAATGGATCCTATAAGGAAGAGACTGTTTTCACTAGAAGATACTAGCTGCAAATTTTATAATTCATTTTCTGGTCTAAACAGACAGACATCATTAATAGATTGTGTTTCGTTGCGTTTTTTATTATAAAGGTTAACTTTTGTCGCCATACTAAGCGAAATGTGCATAAAGTTCCGATATCATGTCAAATATCATAACAAGAGAACTATTACAGGTGGAGATTCGTGGTTTGCTATAAAACGATGTACTAAGTGCGACGAGTGGGGTATGCACTGAAAGTCTGGTGCAACAGAAAATTTTCTTCTGTTGCGCCAAAATTTCAGTGTGTAAACCACTCGTCGCACTTAGTACATTGATAAACATTTTACAAAAAACCACAGTGATCTGTCTCTAATAGTTTCCAAGTTTTGATTTTCTTAATGACTGTGGGATTTCGTATACACATTGTATTGTCAGATGCATAATTAAATGGAGTTGGTGGGAAAACAGCTACAAGTACATCCACAGTTACCTATCACAGTGTATCGAATGATATAGGAAGAAATAGCATCCAGGCATCAGACGATTGATTGCCTTCTCTAGCATTTTCCATCTGATTTTCTGAGATGGACATCATAAAGGTTGTTGTTAAACGATGGTAATTTCTCTCGTACAACTTAATGCGCAGTGTACTTGCTTGTAAAACTGAAAGGCAAGCCGGACTCAGATGGAATCCATGTGGCGAACTGAAGAGCACTGACGTGATACATTGGCCCCGTACTGGGCGCAGCTGTTCACAGAGTTCCAGTGTGGGTCGTATGGCAGCAAAACTTCGTAGATATTCGAATGCATTAGTGTGGAACAATTTGCGCTGGAAAAAAATTACTTCCAATTTTGCCCACCAGGAGCAAATATGGCGCTGTGAATGCAAGAATGGTGTATAGAATTGTTTTCATATGTAACGGACAGTAGTGGGGAAAAGAGACCCTGAGCCACTTTGTTTGGAAGGGGGGGGGGGGGGGGTTGTATACATTCAGAGGCAAGCATGCGTTCAGGGGCAAATTATCCCCCTGTCCCTCACCTTAACCTATTGTTATGCTAATTGATTTATGACTCACTGAAGGTTGATTTATAGCCCCTGTGGGTAATAAATCCTCTTGAGAAACCCCCCAATCCTCACCAACCCCTTTCCCTCCTGCACCTCTCTGGGAAACCCCAACCCCCCATCTTCCCTCTTACTGATGCGAGAATACATTTTATATCAAATTAATTGACTAATTAAGTAAATTGATCAATTAATTACGCCTACCACTCTGGTAAATACTCAGCCCTTGCCTCCCTTCCCTCAATCTCCCCTCAATTCCACCATCTGAACATTAGTGGGAAAAAGACTCAGTTTGTGCTCAGCTTCTGGAAAGGAGCGATCTCATGACATGAATTCAAATCCACATCAACTGATAAAATAGTATATTGTTCTATTCAATTTGCATATTCTTTATTTAAAGATATTGTGGGAGACACTGCTCCTCCACTTGTGTAGAGCACATTTCTGCACCAGCTGCTCCCACATTCCACGACATAATAATTGTAAACACCAAGGGATGGAATGAAGTGCGATATATGGGCATTTTGGGTCAGCTGCACATGTGTCTCATACTGCACACCAGACACAATGCCAAGCATGCACTGTCTGTACACCACAGGGATTAGATCACTAAAGATGCTCTAGTGCCATGTGCTGCTAGGTGGCAGTGGTGTTCCAGTTGGCTCCCACCCCAAAACTGCTTAATCTGTTTTGAGCTGTTGGACAAGAAGGATCTCACTATGGAGCATTTGTGTGATGATGAAAAAAAAAATGAGACGTGTTATGGTATACTATGCATCTTGCTGGCTATTTTAACTCAGTTTATAACTATGTTTGTGCAGTGTCCAGTATGTAGTGTCCTCATGGGAAGATACTATCTCTATGTGGGAAAATGCTATCATAATGTGCTCAATTGAGGACTTATTGATGTTTGACAGAGATGAGTTTAATAAGTGTATTACCTGTAAGCATACAGCTGCGAACTGCATCGATAGCCTATACAAGGAATGAGAGGAGGTGATAATGTGTGAGAGTGGAGTTAATATTTTTCAACAAATAACAGCGATGCAGCGGAATGGGCTGAAGATACGTTTTGCAACTCGTAGAAACTGCTACCTGTACTGGAGCTGTTCATGGTTTTTGAAATGGCCACTTAATCCACATTGCAGGAGCTAACTTCATCCTATTCCACTAAACCAGACAAAATGAACCAGATATGTTTACCTTGGTGTATGGACCTCGACAGAGCTAATTCACAAAAGTTTCACAGAGGGCGCTTGTAACAGGCTTCTTTTTCGCCCGCCATCTCCCTCAGGAACCAATAAGAATACTGCATTCACCATCTTCCCCATCTGCGAGTTGGTGGCAGCCAATAGGAGTGCATGAACACTACATATGGTCACGTAATCATGGCATCAGGGGGATATAAGATGGATATGCTCTCAGTCTCAGTCAGTCAGTGGAAGAACCATGAAGCGTCAATAGCAGCCAACATCCTCATCCACCTCCATCTTGCAGAAGAAGTGTAAAAGTAAGTACATGTGCTTTAACTACATGTCCTTGATCCTCTATGTCTTTGGGGTTTCTCATTGTTTCTTTTCCTCCTTTGTTCAGCCTCCATCAGCATCTCCAGATTGGCAGTGTCCTCCTGTGTATCTTGACCAGCATCAGCCATAGGTTTGTTAAGACCTGCAGCAACTTCCAGCCTGTCAGAGCCAGCAATGGCAGCAGCACCATGGGATTGTGTAGCACACGTGACCAGCATGTTGAAGCAGGACAAGAATCTGCTATTATTCATCCTGCTCATTGATTTGTGTAATGAAAACAACCAGTCAATCCCTGACACTCAGAATAATTGTGCTGGGGACCCTACACCACACCATGCTGGTCGGTACTGATATCCGACATACGCACCGTCCCAGAACATTCCACTGTTACTGAAAGGACAGGGTGTTTGATGTGGTGGATGGGAAGCTGCCGATTCCTCCCAGTAGTCTACTGCTTTTCACTTCAACATATAATTTAACCGCTAGCGGTTCAAAGCATCTAAATATCAGAATAGAATCATTAATATACAGCAACTGGCGTGTTACGTTACCAATTGAAAATGCATCGAGAAGTCTTGAAGTGCAATTTACGGAGTTGGACTGGGATGAAATGAGTCGTGCAGAACCCTACATCAATCAGTAGAAGACCTCCGAGTTTGTCCATCTCGTCCACTCTGGGACATTTATTGTGCTGGACTGACTCTATCTGTAACATCATTGTATGACAGTGCATCACTCGTAGTGAGATCTGGAGTTCGATACATTTATCTACAACATTCCACCATTACAAACTTGTTTGGATGATGGATAGTGCTATACCTGATGTTGGACAGACTCAGCTGTAGGCTGATGTATGCTCAAACTGTGTATAAAGACAGTATGAACTATCTCTGTATGTATAATTTGTATGGGACTGATTTAGAACACTGTGTCGATATGGTGTCAAAAGAAGAAAATGAATGAACACGCATCAGTCTGAATGAAATACACACTGAATTCTGTGCGTACAAGAAAGCTTTAGTTACTAAATTCTGTACAGGTATGAAGATAAAGAAAGAAATGACTACTGAATAAAAACATGTATACTATTGCCAAATGTGGTTTTATTTTGTCATACCTCTCATAATAATATTACTGCTACTAGTATTTTCATTGCAATGTCTATAATACCACAGCAGCTCCAAGCTGTCTGAATCATCTCATCACCACTGTCAATGTCTTCAGTCATTGTTAAACTGAATGACAGATGAAACTTTTCAGGTGTATATGTTGCATGTAGCTTAGTTGATGACATATATTCCCTACAAAACCCCACTGCATACCAATATCTGATGTAGTCAGTATCATGGCAGAGTGAGTGAAGCATCGGGACTTTGTTGTAAGTGATTGGTCCTGTGGAGCTGCAGAAGAAGACCAGATAAAGGAGAAGAAGAATAGTATAGTCCTATCTGATAATACACATGCGATAATTTTTGATTTATCCAACTGCGCAAAGCAAATGTTCTCAAGTCACTGTTAACACACCCAGATGGAGTCCACTTTGAGCATGTATGTGTATTTTCAAAAACTCTGCTTCAGCCCAAAGACCAGTTACTGCAAAAGATGCTGCATGGATTTGATGGTATAACATACACAACATTCGGTCAAAGCAGTCAATCCTTCGGCCAAAAAAAGTGAAGTCAAACCCCGTGCACATGTTTGACAATGTTGCTGTGGATAAACAGGATCAAACTGAGATTTTCACTCTGCAGCTGAGTGTGCGCTGATATGAAACTTACTGATAGATTAAAACTGTGTGCCGGACCGAGAGTCGAAATCGGGACCTTTGCCTTTCGCGGGCAAGTGCTCTACCATCTGAGCCACCCAAGCACGACTCATGCCCCGTCCTCACCGATAAAAGCAAAGCTGTGTGGACGAGGCGTGAGTCGTTCTTGGGTAGCTCAGATGGTTAGCCGGTACGGTAGCTCAGCGTGTTCCGTCACAGGGTTAGCTACCCTCCGTAATAAAAAAAACTGAGTTCATCGATCAACAACGAACTTAAACGGATGTCTTACGACGTCCACCCCGAGCAGATGCAACGAACAAAATGAGATTTAACAAAGATAAAAAAATAAAAAAGATGGTAGAGCACATGCCCGCGAAAGGCAAAGGTCCCGAGTTCGAGCCTCGGTCCGGCAGACAGTTTTAATCTGCCAGGAAGTTTCTGGATCAAATTATACGATATTTCAGTTTTGGTCTTCATATGGTTGTTGACGTATTTTATTTGAGTCGAATATATAGGGTGGTCCATTGGTCGTGAGCAGGCCAAATATCTCACGAAATAAGCGTCAAACGAAAAAACTTCAAACAACGGAACTTGTCTAGCTTGAAGGAGGAAACCAGATGGCGCTATGGTTGGCCCGTTAGATGGCGCTGCCATAGGTCTAACGGATATTAACTGCGTTTTTTAAAATAGGAACATCCATTTTTGTTACATATTCGTGTAGTACGTAAAGAAATATGAATGTTTTACTTGGACCACTTTTTTCGCTTTGAGCTAGATGGCGCTGTAATAGTCACAAACATACAGCTCACAGTTTTAGACGAACAGTTGGTAACAGGTAGGTTTTTTAAAATAAATACAGAACGTAGGTACGTTTGAACATTTTATTTCGGTTGTTCCAATGTGATACATGTACCTTTGTGGACTTATCATTTCTGAGAACGCATGCTGTTACAGCGTGATTACCTGTAAATACCACCATTAATGCCATAAATGCTCAAAATGATGTCCGTCAACCTCAATGCATTTGGCAATACGTGTGACGACATTCCTCTCAACAGCGAGTAGTTCGCCTTCCGTAATGTTCGCACATGCATTGATAATGCGCTGACACATGCTGTCAGGCGTTGTCGGTGGATCACGATAGCAAATATCCTTCAGCTTTCCCCGCAGAAAGAAATCCGGGAACCTCGGATCCGGTGAACGTGCGGTATAGTGCTTCGACGACCGATCCACCTGTCATGAAATATGCTATTCAGTACCGCTTCAACCGCACGCGAGCTAAGTGCTGGACATCCATCATGTTGGAAGTACATCGACATTCTGTCATGCAGTGAAACATCTTGTAGTAACATCGGTAGAGCGGGCGATACCACACGGCCAGCCTCCACACTGACCCTCCGCCTGGTGCGCCATGAACGCCGCTGAACCCGCCACTCCCCTTGGGGAGAGGGTGGCCCAACCGCGCTCGGTACCCGCGATGATGTCTCGACAGCAGGGACAGTGGGTGAAGCATGTAACACCTGGGGTGTACCATGCGACGCACCAGACTCCCCACTGCCGCTACACTCCGAGGCAGCACCCTGAAGACGGCTGACCGCGGCCATTAACACGTTCAGCTGTTCGCGAACAGTGGCCAGCTCCTCCTGCGTCCGTACACAGCAGTCACACATCCTATCCATCCTAAGAAATCAATTTACTGTAGAGAGTTAATCAACTTTTAACTAGACTGCTAATTCACTAAAGGCGGCTGATTGTTGCTTAACTGTGGTTGCTAGCCACTTTTTGTAGAAAACAATGAAAATAGCACTACCTGTCTCTGGACTGTATTGAAAACAAACACTAGCACTACTGGCACTATAGTTGACTAAAGGGACTCTCTTTGACTGTGTTCAAAACAAACACGAAATTTATGGAACACTATTACTAGCCCTCGACAATTAAAGCTTCCTAAAAGCAAAAACACACGGAAGATGAAGTGACAAGTAAGAAAAATACAGTTAATACTCAAATTAAGGTAGCTCGCTGCACAGCAGACGTGAAGGAGACGGCAGTTACGACGACACTCAATTCATTACTAAATTTAAAGCTTCAAGACAAGTAAGTGCATGTTCTTCTGCATTTATTTTAATTTAGCTTCCAGTCCTGACATAGATCCTAAAGTATTATCTAAGGATTCTCGTGTTTCAAATAGCAGGTATTAAAACTTTATATTATGTTGCTAGCAGCCTAGCTCTGTTTCTCAACTTTGTCCTTTTTCTTCACTGTTATTTTTTTTCTTAATGTTCGCATATTAACATTAATTTCTTGATGGTTATTATTGTTCTTGTACTCCATACACTGGTGCATTGGTTAGGGAAAACGGGTAAATACGTTTGGATGACCAAGACTGCATCTATTCTCTCGGCTCTTGTACTTGACTGTAGAGCTCTCCCTCAATACTCTCCCTCCCCTCTCTCGAACTCTGTAGCCAATCAGCCGGGTGAGAATACATACTTTTGTGATGGTACATCACAAACGTTGTGCCTCATCTTTATGAATACGTTTCTGGGTGGTATATTTCTCAGAATACGTGAAATCTTAAGTCTAGCCAGAAATGACATTTGAATTAATCGTGATTGTCTCACACGTGCTCAGTTGGAGTAGGGGGCAGCAGACAGATCTTGTGATCTGGTCATGGAAATTGATTAAACGTTGTTTAGATTGTGTTTGACAGATACAGCAAGATATCTTTCACACGATGTTTGCTGTTGGAAGAACACACCTACCTCACACTGCAGAAACGGCATCTAAAACGGCTGTATGATGCTATGATTGTGTTATGGGCTGTTCAGTGTTTCTCTAAACGAAGACTAAAAAGATCATAGCAGCTGAGGATACATCCTATTGTTCGAGGCTCAACCAGAAATGTCGCTAACACAGTTCGGTATTGTAACTAAATTTCAACTTTTCAGCATTTTTACTTACCTGGCTTGGAGCACTCTCCCTCGTAACGCAGATTGTTTCTGAAGGTGCTAACTACAGATTGCGTGCTGCGGTCGTTGTAGAACCAGTTACGTTCGTTCATCTTGTCTGGGAATGTATCTGGCTGCCGCTGCAGACCGAAAATAGAACGATGAGCAAATGCATTTTTATGACTGCTTCAACTATGATACTCAGTACATACATAGAGACCAATATGTTGGACCATCCAGCATCTTACAGGCCCACAATATGACTTCGCTGAAATTCAAGTAATTGCACGCAGTTGCTTGTAGACTACGATCTGGCTTGTCTGCAGTGGGTACTAAGCTAGTACAACTTTTCCAAACTACGGAGTGCTTTTTCAACAAGTAAAATACCGTTGTTACTGGAAAAATATTTTCAAGCTCATAAAATCATTGCTTCTCTGTTCGCAACACATCACTTTTAATCATTACCCTCACTACTATCTCTCAATGCCTCGTACAAATATAGTGTTTGTACATCACGTCCTAGAGTTTGCCATTAGTGTAGAAAGGCTTCGTCATCGTTGTAAATGATGTACCAATAGTGTTGCAGATCTCAGGAACTACGCGTCTAAACATATGCATGAAAAACGGGGCGTAGTCAGAAAACGAACTCCAGAACTCCATTTTCAGACAGAATCTGAAGCAGTGGGTAAACAAAACAGCCATTACACTGACTCATGCAGGTAGGTGTGTTTAGAGCTGCGATAGGAAGAAAACAACATCACTTCTCGTTTCTGCAATAGGTGTTCAAAATGAGTTTTGCAATTGCAAATCCTGCCAAATGAGAAGTCTATTCCGTCAAAAGGGTATTAGTGGCGACTAATATCAACGTTGTTGACATTCATCATGAAATTTGTGAAGTATACGTACAGGATATAATTAATGAATGTGTTATGCGTTAGTGGTGTCGGTGTCTTTAGAGTGGATTTCGAACGCTGATGATGATGATGATAGAAGTGACAATCACTCTGCTCTTAGAGACGTACTGGTGCAGAATGTCTTTTGACAGCTTTCCGCGGATTCGTTGAATGTTTTGCGTGCGACTGTGGCCAAACAGATGGACTACAACAAGTTCCATTATCAGTGGGTTCCAACTACGCTTACCAGGACTTCGGCTTTCGCCGGACATGACCTGCCAAACATAACAAATCTGGCCTTCCCGGCTTTTGTTAGGCGTTTTAGCGATGACGTAAAGATCGCACAGCTAAAGCCCATTCCACGCTAAGAACGTGAGCACGATGAATAAAGTATGTAGAGGAATAAGGAGATATACAATATGGATATAGATAGATATACCAGTTAATTAAAGTTATTGTCTTTCATAAACGCCAGTGGACAAAAACACAGTATCGAAAATGGACAAAGAAACAAAAAGGATTTTTTAAATTTTTTTTTTTTTTTGGAACTTAAAATTATCCTGTCAACAGTTCCAAGAAATGATTTAGAAGTAAATAACGTTCTTGGTAAAGTAGGTTCAAATGAGAAATATTAATATTTAACTACAGCTAATATCGTTTCTGTACAAGTTTGGCTGAGGTGACCAAAGTTATTGGCTGTCTTTCGTTTCCATCCCAGAAGAACAGATAATTGTGTATTTTGTTTAATGAATATTTTTTTTTGACATAAGGTTATCTTAGGAAGAAGACTGAACACTTAGTTGCTATCATAATAACCAAGTTATAGCGCTGTTTACTGGCTGTTTTTTTTTTTTTTTTTTAATTTTAAGCGTGTTTAGGGTAGATCTCGAGGGAAATTCACACTAATTGATTTATTAACAAAAGGTTGAAAATATGCAAGTGACTATTTCTAATTACAATAGGTAATCCGGCTTTTAGGGCAAAATATCCGGCTAAATATAAAGCTGAGTGCGGCTTTTGTGTTTTTGGACCTTGTAAGCCTAGTTCATCGCCCATTTATGAGAACTATGTAACTCAACTATGTAACTATGTAACTGCTTGTCCCACTTTTTTCCGTTACGAAGCGGAAGATGGACTGAGCATAGTACTGTTCGGTAATGAGACACAGATTTCCTATGCTAACACGGGGACAAAAGAGTGGTCAGTGGTGTAATGCCGCACCGCTTCGCACAGCAAACGAAAATAGTACTCCAGACGCTGTCTACCTGTCTTGGAATGCTAAAGCAATCTTGTTTGTAAATTCAGTAGAGCATGGAAGCCAACTGTACGACATAAAAGAAACTGCGATAAGTTATTGAAAGTGAGCGACAGAGTCTATTGACTGTTGGTGTTGCTCTTTCTGCACTGCAATGATTGTTGGGCCAGTTCAAGTGAGATGTTCCTGTACATCTGTACCACGCCCCAAACTTTGTTCCAAGTGACATCATGCATATGAAAAAATGTTTTGGCTCCCAACGCTTTAACTCTGAAGAAGAACATCAGGATGTCGTCACGGGATGGCTGTAATCTCGGGAGGCACATTTTTGGGCCTATCGAGTTTTTCAACTCATTATGGTAAATGGAAAAGCTTACATCGAAATGTTGATTGTATACAGGGTGTTACAAAAAGGTACGGCCAAACTTTCAGGAAACATTCCTCACACACAAAGAAAGAAAATATGTTATGTGGACATGTGTCCGGAAACGCTTACTTTCCATGTTAGAGCTCATTTTATTACTTCTCTTCATATCACATTAATCATGGAATGGAAATACACAGCAACAGAACGTACCAGCGTGACTTCAAACACTTTGTTACAGGAAATGTTCAAAATGCCCTCCGTTAGCGAGGATACATGCATCCACCCTCCGTCGCATGGAATCCCTGATGCGCTGATGCAGCCCTAGAGAATGGCGTATTGTATCACAGCCGTCCACAATACGAGCACGAAGAGTCTCTACATTTGGTACCCGGGTTGCGTAGACAAGAGCTTTCAAATGCCCCCATAAATGAAAGTCAAGAGGGTTGAGGTCAGGAGAACGTGGAGGCCATGGAATTGGTCCGCTTCTACCAATCCATCGGTCCCGAATCTGTTGTTGAGAAGCGTACGAACACTTCGACTGAAATGTGCAGGAGCTCCATCGTGCATGAACCACATGTTGTGTCGTACTTGTAAAGGCACATGTTCTAGCAGCACAGGTAGAGTATCCCGTATGAAATCATGATAACGTGCTCCATTGAGCGTAGGTGGAAGAACATGGGGCCCAATCAAGACATCACCAACAATGCCTACCCAAATGTTCACAGAAAATCTGTGTTGATGACATGATTGCACAATTGCGTGCGGATTCTCGTCAGCCCACACATGTTGATTGTAAAAATTTACAATTTGATACATACTGACAAAACTAAAATGAGCTCTAACATGGAAATGAAGCGTTTCCGGAACATAACATCTTTTCTTTATTTGTGTGTGAGGAATGTTTCCTGAAAGTTTGGCCGTACCTTTTTGTAACACCCTGTACAGAGACGATACAATGGTGCAGATTTTAAGAATTTTGCAATATATTTGCTTTAAATACCTAAGTACTACTTTTTTAATAGGCTAACGGAGCTCAATTTCCGAAAAGGCCTAGCGGTTGCTATTCATGAAAAACCAATATTTTTCTGCTGCCACAGTGCCGCAAACTTACTCATTTATTTCTGACAATATTTTTTGCGATATTGGCCAGAATGCTTTTGTAGCTCCGTACAATTTCTTTGTTAGTGTTGTGGTGTAAGTCATTGTTGATATTGAAGGTCATAAGTGAGATAATAGTTGTTTTCTCAAATATCACGTTGTCTGTGAAACACATATTGCCAACAACGCAGGTCTCGCTTCGTGTCTATTAGACACGTATTTCTAAAAGTGATACTTCTATTTCTAGTGAGTAGAACTAGATGCGTCTAATTGCCTTATCTTTTAGGCATCCTTGTAAGTTTGAAGGCCTAACATTTTTCTAATATATTATACAGGTAGGAAAAATGGAGCAGGTTTCATGAACGTGACGAAAAAGAAGACGAACCGAAGTACTGAAAGGGAATGATCCAGATTTTGAAAAGAAAATTGCTAGGATACGGGAAGAAGAAGATGGAGGGGAAATGGATGTAGAGGATTTATTTCCTGGCTACCCCTCCTGCGAATCTTGGGAGAAAGGTTTACTGAAAAAGGAAGAGACCTACACATGTGCTTCATCGATCTAGAAAAGGCATTTGACAATGTGGTTTGGGACAAGCTGGCGATTATTATGGGAAAAGAGAGTGGACTGGAAACCAGAAGACTTGTAAATTCATTATATCTTAATCAAAAAGCCTCAGTTAAAGTGAGAGGAGAAAGTACAAACTGGATCCGACTAGGAAAAGGAGTAAGACAAGGATGCTGTCTATCACCTATCCTTTTCAACCTCTACTTGGAAAATATGGTTGACAATGCTCATTAGATGACAAAGGAGTAGAAACTGGAGGAAGAATAGGGAAAAAGAATTACAGGACTTGGTGGAAACCATTGAAGTTAACTATGGAATGAAAATTAACACAAAGAAAACAAAAGTATTGGGACTAGGAGAAAATAAAGAAATAAAAATTATGCTGAATGGAGAAATATTAGAACAGGTGCAAAATTTTAAGTATCTTGGAAGCAGGATAGACACTGACAGGAAGTGCACCACAGAAATTAAAACAAGGATGGCAATGGCTATTACTCACTGTTTCGAGACACAAAACGCGCGGCTGTTTTCAGCTCGTTACTAAATGCAAATAAGTAGGAGGCCGAGTTGAGACGAGCTGAAGGAGTACAGGTTCCAATAATATGCGGTACGGCACACTGTTAGAGAGAAGGGTTATTATTCAAGAAACACATAGTACAATGAAAATTATTTATCTTAAGTAGTTCGTAGGACTGCAGCTACGCCGAGCGGTCTAGGGCGCTGCAGTCATGGACTGTGCGGCTGGTCCCGGCGGAGGTTCGAGTCCTCCCTCGGGCATGGGTGTGTGTGTTTGTCCTTAGGGTAATTTAGATTAAGTAGTGTGTAAGCTTAGGGACTGATGACCTTAGCAGTTAAGCCCCATAAGATTTCACAAACGTTTGAACATTTGAACTGCAGCTACAGCTATAACTAACACAACATGTTCTCAGGAACTAAGCCTGATGGGCCCTCCTCATAGAATCAATGCAAACAGAACTGACTGAGGGCCGATTATGAAAGTGCGTCTGCCTAGGTTAAAGTACATGGAGCGAAAGACTATTTACAATTTGTATAGAAACCACATGGCAGTTATAAGAGTCGAGGGGCATGAAAGGGAAGCAGTGGTTGGGAAGGGAGTGAGACAGGGTTGTAGCCTATCCCCTATGTTATTCAATCTGTATATTGAGCAAGCAGTGAAGGAAACAAAAGATAAATTCGGAGTAAGTATTAAAATTCATGGAGAAGAAATAAAAACTTTGAGGTTCGCTGATGACGTTGTAATTCTGTCAGAGACAGCAAAGGACTTGGAAGAGCAGTTGAACGGAATGGATAGTGTCTTGAAAGGAGGATATAAGATGAACACCAACAGAAGCAAAACGACGATAATGGAATTTAGTCAAATCAAAGCGGGCAATACTGAGGGAACTAGATTAGGAAATGAGACACTTAATGTAGTAAAGGAGTTTTGCTATTTGGGGAGCAAAATAACTGATGATGGATATAAAATGTAGACTGGCAATGGCAAGGAAAGCGTTTCTGAAGAAGAGAAATTTGTTAACATCGAGTATAGATTTAAGTGTCAGGAAATCGTTTCTGAAAGTATTTGTATGGAGTGTAGCCATGTATGGAAGTGAAACATGGACGATAAATAGTTTGGACAAGAAGAGAATAGAAGCTTTTGAAATGTGGTGCTACAGAAGAATGCTGAAGATTAGATGGGTAGATCACATAACTAACGAAGAGGTATTGAATAGAATTGGGTATACGAGGAGTTTGTGGCATAACTTGACTAGAAGAAGGGATCGGTTGGTAGGGCATGTTTTGAGGCATCAAGGGATCACCAATTTAGTATCGGAGGGGAGCATGATGGCTCTGAGCACTATGGGACTTAACATCTATGGTCATCAGTCCCCTAGAACTTAGAACTACTTAAACCTAACTAACCAAAGACATCACACAACACCCAGTCATCACGAGGCAGAGAAAATCTCTGACCCCGCCGGGAATCGAACCCGGGAATCCGGGCGTGGGAAGCGAGAACGCTACCGCACGACCACGAGCTGCGGACCGGAGGGGAGCGTGGAGGGTAAAACCCGTAGAGGGAGACCAAGAGATGAATACACTAAGCAGTTCAGAAATATGTAGGTTGCAGTAGTTGTAGTAGTTGGGAGATGAAGAAGCTTGCACAGGATAGAGTAGCATGGAGAGCTGCACCAAACCAGTCTCAGGACTGAAGACCACAACAACAACATGAACGACCTACAGAATGCAGTAAATAAATTAGGACGCATTCCTCTACTATATCCATTAATAAAGCATGCAGTAAACAACTGTTATTGTTGTTACTATAAGCCGTGATCAGAGTTTGGGGTAACAGAAGATCACGTCTCCCATCTTCAGTGTGAAATAACAGGCTTCCGTTATGCTGGTAAGTACAAAGGTGAAACTAAAACCTAAAAGCATTTCACAAACTCGTTAAACCACAAACTGGTTTGATTGGAAGTAATGTATGTGTTACACTCACCCAGAATTGTGAATACGATTTACTGTAACAACAAGAACAGATGTTTACTGCTTGCCGTACCCATGGACAATTACAGAGGAATGTGTCTTCATTTGTTTAATAATTGTGAATACGATTTACTGTAACAACAATAACAGATGTTTACTGCTTGCCGTACCCATGGACAATTACAGAGGAATGTGTCTTCATTTGTTTAATGCACTGTGTACGTCATTCGTAATAGCGAAGAGAATGCAGCAGACGAGATATATTTTATAGTAGCAAAGATAAACAAATGCTTAAGGTATGTACTTTAGAACTCATGTTTACTGGACAATTTTGTGTTGTTTTTGTCCATTCTACCACCTCTCGAAACATGGACTTTTTTTTACAGCCTTCATTCCTTCCACCTTTCAGATTTCCCTTCTTTGCTTAGTTCTAGTTTGCCATATGAGCTCTTGACATTAATACTGTTGCTGTTTTTACCTCCAGGGTCTCTTTATTTTTAGTATAGGAAGAATCAATCTTCCGTGTTTCTACAAAAATGGCCCTGAGCACTATGCGACTTAACTTGTGATGTCATCAGTCGCCTAGAACTTAGAACTACTTAAACCTAACTAACCTAAGGACATCACACACATCCATGCCCGAGGCAGGATTCGAACCTACGACCAGTGTTTCTACATCATTACGTTTGTCCTCTACGCACTTCTTTTCTGCCGTTTTCCATTTTCTGCCAATTTCATCTTCTAGATGTCTTTGTTCCCTTCCACCTGCTTCATTTAATGCGTTTTTATATTTTCTACTTTCATAATTTAAATTCAACATATCAATATATCCTGACTCATCCAAGGATTTTTACTAGGCTTTGTCCCTTTATCTTTTTGATCCTCTGCTGCCCTCGCCATTTCGTCTCTCAAAACTACCCATTCATGTTCTGTTGGAATCATTTTCGTGTTTCAGCTAATCTTTGTCTAATGCTCCCTCTGAAACTCTCGACAACCTCTGGTTCTCTTAATTTATGCAAGTCCCATCTAATTAATATCGTGCCTTTTTCCAAAATCTTCACTTTTAATTTGCAGCTCGTAACCAACAAATTATGGTCAGTGTACACATCTACCGCTGGAAATGTCTTACAATTAAAAATCTTATTTCGACATCTTTCATCTTTGTCTTGCTATTACATAATCAGTCTGAAAACTCCAGTGTCTCCGGATCTCTTCCACAAACACTACCTCCTTTTACGAGTCTTTCATGAGCCAAGTGTTAGCGACCATTAAATTATGCTATCTGCAGAATTCTGTCTGGTGGCTCCCTCTTCCATTCCCCCCCCCCCCCCCCCCAAAGTCCATGTCTTGCTATTATTTTTCTTTCTCTTGCATTTTCTACTACCGAGTTCCTGTCACCCATCACAACAAAATAATCTTTTCCCTTAACTGTCCGAATAATTTCTTTCATCAAATCACACGTTCTTTCAATCTCTTCGTCATCTGTGTAGCTAGTTGTTTTATAAACTTGCACTAGTGTGGTGGATATTGACTTCATGATCCGCTCACAATGCTGTTCGTAGAAACTTACATGCAATCCTGTTCTGTTACTTTTTATTAAACCCACTCCTGAATTAACCCTATTTGATATTGTGTCTATAATCTTATTCTCTTCTTACAGAAGTCGTGTTCTTCCTGACACTCTTCTTCAGTAATTGCCACTATGTCTAACTTCAACGTATCCATTTCCCTTATTAAATTCTCTATCCTTTTTATCCGAGTAAGGGATCTGACATTCCACGCTCAGACCCACAAAGTTCCAATTTTGTTTTTCTTAATGACATTCTCCTGAGTAGTTCAAGCTAGGACATCCGAATGGGGGACTATTTTAGCTTCAGGATAATTTACCGCCGGCCGCTGGTGGCCGAGCGGTTCTGGCGCTACAGTCTGGAACCGCGCGACCGCTACGGTCGCAGGTTCGAATCCTGCCTCGGGCATGGATGTGTGTGTTGTCCTTAGGTTAGTTAGGTTTAAGTAGTTCTAAGTTCCAGAGGACTTATGACCTCAGCAGTTGAGTCCCATAGTGCTCAGAGCCATTTGATAATTTACCAAAGAGAATGACATAATGATTTAACCATACAGGAGGCCTGCATACCTCCGCCATAAATAGTGGCTTTGTTTCGTCGTACTTTTTGCCATTCACTGCACCAGCACAGCAAGGCCCTGTTGGTTAACATCACATATCCAGATCAGTCAAGCTATTGCTCTGCAACTACTGTAAAGACTGCTGTCCCTCTTTATGAACCAGTGATGCGTCTGGTATCTCCAGAGGTACTTCTGCGTTGTTGTTACGTCTACGGTAGGGCTATCTCACTATCTGTGACACGCAAGCCACCTCATCTCGGCAAGATCCACGAGTTTTCGGGAAGGGGGACAGGTGAACTCTGCAACTGTCTTTAAATTCTTGAACAATTATTTGATCGATAACATAGAGTAACGTGTTCACATATACTATTAGACTATGAATAACTTTCAACAGATGTCTTAGGTAGCCTCTTTTTCACATTATCTTTCATAACTGCTTCCTGTCAGTATCAACAAACGCTTTCTTTAATGTTGTAGCTAAAGATTTCTCCAAGTTGAATTGTTACCTTTTTGCAGTTACATGTTTTATTATAAATGTATTGTCGTTACAAATTAGCTTTTTGGGAAATCTGATTGTTCCACTACCAAAATATCTTCAGTGTGGATGTCGATAGTGGTTGGGTGATGGATAGTGGAACTGGGATATTAGGGGTCAGGAAGCCACTCTGAGTGGGGTACCAGTGGGACACTGAGCGGATGCTTTTTGGCGCCCGACGTTTCGTCTTGAAAACAGCATTGTTAAAATATATATTTATTGCTTAGCAAACTACAACAGACTTGATGATGCTCAGAGCAGCCAAAGCCCCCAAGGAATAAGCTGTGCACGGCCGACGAGAAGGTGGTGCGGTCAGTGAACAGCAGCTTGTAGCGTCACTCGGCTGTTGGAGCATGTGAGCTTTCCTCTGAACACGTCAGCGGTGATACTTCACCCAAGTTCCATGAAGTCAAAAAAAGCCCTTTTCTTGCAGAAAATGGTATTCACTGACTCGGGGAGGAAGACTGCTTGAATGTTTTCAGCTCTGATGAAAGTGTGTGTTGGCATTGCATTGACTGCTGTTTTCATTCTGCTTTGGTAGAGCCCGCAACAGTGTGTAAACAAATATTTATCATGTCGATTGGGGTCTTAACTGACTCGTCTGCTTTGCATTCTTTGCTGTTGTTTTTATCGGTTAGAATCTTCGGTATTCACCTTTCAAGCAATTTGCGATATCCGATTTATGACACTCGCGTATACAGTAATGCGTCCAATGTGAAGAATCTCAACAACCAGAGCACCCACCATCAATTGTAGATCCGATTTTTATCATGCATATTTGTTGGGCACTTTTAAAATCGCAACTCTATTAGTCTTTGTTGGCTATAAGCTAGACACAACTACTCATGAATTTCAGCAGCTGAAGATCGCCGGCCGGCGGGGCCGAGCGGTTCTAGTGGCTTCAGTCTGGAACCACGCGACCGCTACGGTCGCAGGTTCGAATCCTGCCTCGGGCATAGATGTGTGTGATGTCCTAAGGTTAGTTAGATTTAAGTATTTCTAAGTTCTTGGGGACTGATGACCTCAGATGTTAAGTCCCATAGTTCTCAGAGCCATTTGAACGTTTTTTTTTTTGTTTTATAAAATCAAATGACTGGTGTCTTTGACTCTATAAAGTATAAAGAGATGGCGCCGAATTTGTGCAATTTCTGCTGAGCGAGCAGCATTTAAATACAAGCAAACCTTTCACACTTTCGGAAGTTTGCGCACTTACTTTCTTCCTCTTATTATGAGCAACAGGATTTGTCTTTTGTGTATATCACGTCTGAGGAAACCTGTATCTACAGCCGAGATGTCTAAATTTTTGTAACTTATACATTACTACTGAATAAATATATTAAAGCAAACTGGGCATAATTCATGGATGTAAGGAGATAGAGAGAGAGATGGGGAGAGAGGCGTAAGAAGTTATATCCTATATAACTGTTCTCATTCGTGAAGAATGTATCTACTCTTGAATCCTGAGCCCAAAACGCCCATTACACGTAAATGTCCAAATATAAACTGATTTATTTCTCTTTATTTAAATTCTCTTATATATATATATATATATATATATATATATATATATATATATATATATATATATATATATATATCACCGGTTGTCGTAAGATGACTATTAAAAGATTAAATTAATGTTAGTCTGGTTGGGAATTTGGTAAGCTAGACTCGATAACTGGTGAAACAGTTGCTTAGTAATGCACGGTTAACTTCCCCAGATAGCTCACAGCTTTTAACCCGCTTGTATTGTCTTAAATATCAGCACCGCTTTCAGAACAACTTAATGCATCAACATTACAATGTATGTTACAGGTTTACCATTCGCAAAAAATCTTTGCTGTCATTTCTTCTCGACTTCTGTATATCCACTTCTATGTCTGCTACCCTAGTTTATCTGCATAAGAGCTTTGAAGCGAGTGCAGCCTCAATCAGTGAGAAGCGAGTGACGACGTACTTTTGGCAGTTTGTTGTATGGTGTGATTCAAATGGCTCTGAGCACTATGGGACTTGACATCTGAGGTCATCAGTCCCCTAGAACTTAGAACTACTTAAACCTAACTAACCTAAGGACATCATACACATCCATGCCCGAGGCAGGATTCGAACCTGCGACCGTAGTGGTCACGCGGTTCCAGACTGAAGCGCCTAGAACCGCTCGGGCACTGCGGCCGGCTGTATGGTGTGCTAATGGTGCTTTTGACAGAGTGTTATATGATGTGCTAATGAGCATGGCCGCATTGAATTACCATGAGAAAGAGCTAAGTATGAAAGCAGTTACAGGTTTGTATTGGGGAAGTTATAATTAAAATTACACTGAAGTGACGGAAGTCATGAGTTACCTCCTAATATCGTGTCGAGCCACCTTTCCCCTGGGATAGAGCAGCACCTCGATGTGACATGGATTTAACATGTCACTGGCAGTCTCTTGCAGCAGTATCGATCCATTCTGCTTCTACATCCGTCCATAATTGTGAAAGTGTTGCCGATGCCGGGTTTTGTGCATGAACTGACCACTCGATTATGTCTCATAAATGATCATGTAGGGCGATTTGGGTGGCGAAATCTTGCTCTCGAATTGTTCAGTTCGAGAGCAGTGGCCCGGTGACGTGTATAGGAACATCAAGCCCATGATTCGCTGCAAATGGTCTCCAAGTAGCAGAAAATAAGCATTTCCAGTCAATGATCGGTCCAGTTGGACTGCTGACCTCGATCCATTCCATAAAAATGCAGCCCATGGGAGCTGCGCCACACTCGAACCTTCCCATCAGTTCTTACCAACTGAAGTTGGATCTCATCTGACAGGCCCACGGTTTCCCAGTCGTCTAAGGTCGAAAATTGTTCACACAGTCAACTGTAATGCTTATTATTTCAGTACATTGGCGCTGTCTTTTCCATCCCATCCGTCTACTGGTTCGCTGTTGGTTACCAAATAATGATTGACTGACATGGGTTGTTTGAGTTGGAGAAAGAGTTTTGGTGGAGGCACAACACCTTCTGGGGATGGATAGCACCGAAACAGTGATCGCGTACATGACTGCAATATGAGGAATCAGTCGAAATGGAACCCGGAACCATCAGCTACTCCGTCAATGTGACAGATGAGTTTAAATGTAGAGGTCGTCAATCACTTTCGGACAACAGTTTGGAACCTCTCCACAACGTCACCAAACTCTTCCAGTTTACTTATGTTGTAACTTTCTTTTATTTAAAATCATCCAGTGTGTATAGCCTGTTACGTTAGGTGCAGTAACAAAATGATTTACACCATGCAATGTCTAGCTTTCTGCGAGATGCAGTGCATCAGAATGTGTTAATGTCAGTTTAGAATCTGACACAGACCTTGAAGTCATGGGGTGAAAAACCAAATATATGGCAGTGTACAAATCGTGTTACAGCAGATAAAAAACAATGTTTCAAACAATGACACAGGGTCACAGAGACCGTCTCTTGCATAGTCTGTGGGATACAGTCCTCCTCCTACAGTATAGTTGATGAAACTTTAAACTGGTCTCCGCAGTGGATCAATAACAGTATATTTAATAGGATCGTCACATTTACCCAAAGCCGGCATGCATGTGGTATTTGTTTTTGATATATGGGGGGGTGGAGGGGGGGGGGGGAGAGAGAGAGAGAGAGAGAGATGCGGTAAAAATCTTGTCGAGTTCTCTATCAGATGAAGCTAGTGGAGCTTTTATAGTTCTTAATTTTCCTCTGGTGGATGGAACATAACAACGATGATAAAATATTGGGGTGACAAACGTGAATGGACCCTCAGGAATGTGGATCTGTAGTACCTGCTTGTAGTTTGGAGAAGCACCACAATGTGGTAGCAAAATCCACGTCCTTCCTTCTGTTACCGTACTGCCTTTTACACTACCTCGTGTTGCAGGAGCAGTCTTTGTTTCCGCCGAATGGTCAAAACACAGTTCTGTCGCAATAACTCAGCTTTGTCTGTTTCTGTATGGGTTGCAGAAGGAGGTAGATATAGCTTTCTCTGACTTCTGCTAAGTTACGACTAACGTAGGGACAATCACATGCTCAAAGCTGCAGGGACGACAGTGCAGAGTCTGAGGGGTGGCTGCAAGATGCATATGACGTATCTAAAACAATGTTGTAATTTTACTGCAGCAGATAGGTTCCAGAAATGTGGCTCATTTTGAGATATGAGAGTGCCAGAAATATGATTAACTAGTGACTGTAACCATTAGAGGACTTCTCCATAGGATCCAATGCAGGTATGTGGTTGAATGGAAACATTTGATTCCAAATCATAGACATCAATTCTAGCAGATAACATAACACCGGAGATCCGAAAAGCTAGTGTACGTTTCTTACGACCTCAATCAGAACACCATCTTTGTGATCCTTCTCAATCAGTCATCGCCATAACTCAGTGGATATATCGCAAAACCTCTGACATGGTATAGAGACAGAATAGGTTATAAATATTGGAGAAATATCTAGTGGTGATGGTGGGGGGGGAGGGGGGGACGCAAATAGCAGTTTCATACCACTTTCTGTAGCCAAACCACTTTCAAAATTTAGCGATTTTATGACGAAGTTGCATCGTTGGCTACATGTAACCGGATTATCGGTCTGATAATATTCACGATCACTGTCTCGGTATTTGTCTGAAAAAACCACGTGATCTGTAGGTAATGCCATACATTGATTTATAAAGCCAGTATAGGTTTAACATGGATACTTGTGTGCACATGTAGAACCAAGACCGCTTGTGACAGTGACATACAGTAGTTGTTCGGATCAGGTTTTTTAACATCGGGTGGTTTGTAAGATGATTAAACATCTCTTTCTAAGTGTTGTGTACATAGTTCCGCGTAGTCAGCGCGTACACAACTTTCCCAATAGAGCGCGCCCCGCTAAGCACAACAGCGCAGGCGCAGCGCTCGTCCGTCTTCGGACTATGAGATAGCGCTGTCTTACAGACAGACCAAATTCTGCTTCCGCCGATTCGCATATTAATATGTAACGCAGCCAATGAGACTGCTGCTAACGTAGAACCTTTTCTCCTCGCGGATCACACTCGCGCAGTGGTACCTGAACACGCGAGGTATTGTAACGAGTGTACAGACCTCCGATTAGTCAGTCTGCATAAGTCTGCATTTGTCTGTACCAGTCTATAGTCAAGTTTTAGTCTGCGCCTAATAAGATTATCATATTCCTGTACATAGCCATGAAGATAAATGTATAGACACTTTTGTCAAGTATCAGAGATATGTGAGAATAAGGTTAACGTACCAAGACCAAAGGAACTTCAGATTGTCAATTGTAAATAGCATCCAGAACCAAGTTAAGTTATTTTTATGCTTGTTATTATTTTAATAAATGTGTGTGAAAATTAATCAAGTTCTGTTTAAAGTTGGTCACCGTCAATCTGCTACTCTAAGTGTGCAAGTGGCATTTCTATTGTCTGACCTAATGGCAGAAGATAAACACGCCACGATAAGACCACGAGACATATTGCTGACACTCGTCTACTTTGTTAGAGCGACAAGTCAAATAATCTGATGGTGTGTGTACCGAAGGTCTTACAGTACGCACAGCAGACTAAGACACGGTGGTGATCCTTGCAAGAAAAACTTATGAGATATGTCCACCCATAGTTGATTTTTCCGTCAGTATTATTTCGTATCGCCAGCAATCAGTTATTGACAAAGAAATATACTTAGTAGCAGGGGTGCGTGCTAGGTTTGCCTTGAGCATCAGGCTTATAAAGTATGTGTTTGTGTTCTGACAAGTGCAAAGGAAATGACTATGTCCATTTGTAAGGAAGGTATGGATTTGATTTCGAGTACTGTGATAGCAAAGGGAAGACTATGTCAAGCCATAAGAATGGTACTGATATTTCTACTTCCAGAGCCACAGCTGTGAACAGGGTCTATTTCTGATACTTTTCTCGTTGTCGAATGTCAGTCAACGGAGACCGTGATTACAACATTTAGTTGTAAGTACAGGGATAAAATATATATGTGACCGATTTCTCAGGATTATGATTCTACCTGTGCATGCTTGCGTACAGTGCTGGTGACCTGTGTGTGGATGATTCACGTTTCCTGTTAACGGTAGGAACTGTCCAAATGAAGAGGCCTGTTGGAGTGTAGGAATGTAGATGACTTAACCGTATTGTCCTCAAGACGGCCGAATAGCGAACTAATGCTTAGTATGTGCTGGATACGTTTCGTGATCGCGTGGAAATTTGAGAAGATTGAATATGGAGATGTAGTTGCCCTGTACCATTATTCCCTCCCATGTAAACTGTTTGGTTGACTGCTTCTTCACATTTCGCGTCTTTATTTAGTTGAGAGAACATCGATTGTGGTGTATGCATCTAGCAGGTGGAAGACACTTTAGTTGGTTCTCTAGACATGAGAAACACGTTATTTGACTTTGTAAATTATAGGGATGATCTGGAATATGTTACGTCACCACATCGGTATTAGTGAGTGGAAATATCACTCTATTTTTCTTTTGTTTAGTTTTTCTTAGTTAATGGTCTTCACAGATGGGATAAGTTTCTAGTTACTCAGTGGTCTACAGCATGCTCCACCTCGCTAAAGTTTGGGGTTTGTAAAGAAATAATTCCCAGTTTATATCTTCGGAATTATGTTGTGCGAGCGATCGGTAGGATACTGCTGTGTGCTTGATATCAGGAATTACCGCGAAACTGGTATAATGTTATGACAAACCATGCGAAAATACATGTGTTCTTGTAATCCCAGAGTCTGGAGATGGGTGTAGAAAAGCAAGCAAGGAAGCAGGTTCCGACCAGAAACAGTAACGCGTTTGTGCCGAGGGGGAACGAGCCCGAAATTGTAGAACAGTTGTGAGAGCGACTTTGGTCCACTGAGGGCGCTCTGATCACCCTTCGGGGATGGATGACCGCCGACCTCACAGGGAAATATTTAGTGCTGTGAGGAGTTTATACGGTGCTGTCTGTCTTCGTGGTATATGTACAAATGATGTAAATGAGCTGATTTTGTATGGCAAAGGATACGAATTGTATGTTTACTACATCGACACGGTATGCTATGATACATTGCTGGGTTGGGGATTGGTTTCACGTCCTGATACTCAAACTCCTTTCCTCACTGGGAGAGCAATGTAATTGAGCAAGAGTTTTTCCATATTTGAAGATATGTAGGGACACTTTGCCAGGTTTAATTGTCAGTGCAAAATGGCGATCTGTGTAAAATAGATTTTTTGCCAGTTAAAGCCTCGTCTGTAGAAAGAAAAAGAAAAGGTGGACGGTACTCCACACTGGCGGCTTCAATAATTCGGTGGGTAAATTCGATAAGAGGGAATCATAATGCACAATTCATTCATAAGACATCCTTTGTCCTGGGATATAGGAGTCTCTACATAGCGGTGAGAAAGTTTGCTTATATCGAAAGCAGGAAGGGTAACATGTGATGGATGGGGTGCCACGTTAGGATCATGAGAAAGAATGCATTTGTAAGATGGCAAGAACTATGCCCCTATCACCTAACTCACGTTGAGCGAACAGTAGGGCTGAACAGAAATGACTGACAAGGCACAATGCAGCTTGTAGAGGGTATAGTATGGACGTATTGTAATAATTAATGTCGGGTGATGGTTTTAAAGTAATTCACACTACATGAAAACTTTGTGGAAACACGTCAATTTACTGGAGGCTAGTTTATCCCATGGAAGTATTCAGAGTTGACCGTGGACAGCTGGGGAGTTGCGAAGGGAAGCGACAATAGGCAGCTTAGGGCGGCTCAAGCTCTGAGAAAGTGGTAATGGGGCATGGCCTCCAGCTGCCTTAAGATGACTGACAGTGAGTGGGTGGTTGACCCCATGCTGGTATACCGGGAAGCATATGGAGAACTTGTACGCCTGTTGATAAATGTCTGTCATCCCGTTTTCAGTGAAGCATGCGAGAAAGCCACACAAAGCTACGATGGAGCGGTCAACAGTGGCGAAAATATGCATGTTTGTGACTATAGCAACTTCACACTGAATTCACGGTCTGCAGAGTCTGAAGTAAATCACGTGAAGAGCGACAGAATGAAATACGCCGGCCTCCGATGGGAATGTAGGACCAAGGAATTTGAAGTACTCTCCTGGGAGTCAGAATTCCGGAAAAATTGATGTTTTGTGCAGACACTAACCTTGATGGGTGGCCTGGGAGGAGCTAAATAGCAGAAGTTGAGAGGAAGGGAAATTTTGTGGGAATTTGTTCACTTCCCAAATCAGGCATTGGTCGGGGCTGGGAAGCGACGCATAATTAATGCGATTTGCACTGCAATTGGCGTAAGTGATTTTGCTGGAGGGGAAACCGAGGCGAAGAGCGGACTGGGAAAAGTCTCCATAGTGGTCTTCCGTTCCCATCTTGCCTAGAGTGTGGGCGTGGCGTTCTTTACTCAGCTTGCATGAGAAAGAGTGAGCATCTCTGCAGTTTAGGACTTAGCTAGTGGAACGATTGAGCTTGGAGGTAGAAAGTTTTGGTTCAGCTATGTACCGAGCAAGATAGCTAGGAGTGAATGGACGAGCGCAGCCTTGCAGCACCATGAGGCTGGCCAACGTCCTCACAATGTCGACGCCCCACCACACTGAATTCTGTGATATTGCACCCACTCCAGCTTGAATTAAGCCACTGATTAATTTGTTGGATCACATCAGCAAAGTTTCCAAAGGGTTTCATGGGCCGTGTATTGGGGAATTCTTCTCGCACTTCGCATTACGCCTGTGTCAGTCAATAGGAATTAGTTTTGATTTATCACGCTTTACTCCACGTAAACGTAATTTATTGCCACTGCCTGATAGGAGAGTCATGTAATGTCATGATTGAAGGTCGGGAGTTAAAATAAATTAGTGCTAATCGACTGCATCTGTTTTCAATCAAGTAGTTGAAATCCCAAGTCACTTTCTTAATTAATTTTATGTTCAACACTTGTGTCTGATGTTCAATAGCTGAATATAACATGAATGTGCACCCCTTTTTAATTAAAAGTCATCAATTCTGAATCAATTAATGTCAACATTGCCACCGCAGTTCAATCAGGAGTCACAGGGCCTTATTACTTTCTTTGCGTTATCCGATATTGCGGCAGTTTTGCACTGTCTGTTGATCTGTTAGTCAATTAGCTGGGGTGAACACACGCCAAAACCAGATAAGTGACGGATGGGGTGTTACACATTCACCGTTATTCTGCAATATTTTCGTAAGCAGGTTCTGTTAGAGCAAGAATTTCCATGCATACAAGCCAAGAAGTCACGAAAGCTCCTACAAAAGTGCACATTAAGTATTTCTGGGACACTATACAATTTCCAAGAGTTCGAATTGTTTCTTATTTTAGATAGCCATGTGGATTCAGTATAACATTGAGAATGCTGCTAGATGCACTTGCAATGGTATGTAGCTATCCCCAGCGATGCGTGAGCCATACATTACGCATGTCCCATTAGAATCGCTAGGGAGAAAGCAGCCTGTGCTATTCTGGAACAGATTTCTGCAGCGTCTGTGTCGGTGAGTCGCTCAGCAACTAGGTCTTCACTGGACTGCAAGTAGAACGAGGGATCACACCAACAGCCGTGAACACAATTGTGTGTGGCCCAGAGGATGACTTAGCACTTATTTAGATATATATGTGACGTCAGTATAACACTCAAAGAACTTTAACTATAGAGGTGACTTTGACATGCTGTCGGCAGCAGTGTGGAGTGATGGCTCATGCTGGCTTGTGTCCAGCGGTGGCTTGTGGTGGTGTTGACATATGTGCTCTTGGAGCATCTGTGCTCTGCAAATAGGTCTTCGCTCCAATCCGGACGCATCAGCAACAGTGCCTAGGTGATTTTGAGAGGAATTTCTCAAGTGTCAAGTATGAAAGGGTTGCCACCACGTCATGCTTGAGGGACCAAAACAGGCACCTGTGTGTGGCTTGGCAGCTGCCGATGCATCCCGACTTCTGGGAGCATGTGCGGTAGCCTCCTGTGTGGTCCAGTGAACAGGGGGCCGGCAGGCAGTGTTCATGCACGTTGTTTGTGTGCCTATTGCATTATTTTATGAGCATGTCTGTAGACTGAGCTATGCATTATTTGGACCGTTTACTAATTGATTTTGTGTCTGCATATCAGTTTACTGCATTATTTGGGAGGAGTTTGCATGTCTGTGTGCTGTGTATTGAAATTATTACGGTAATTTAGGTGTTGTTTGCATGTCTGCAGAGCGTTATTTCAGTAATTTACAAATAGTTTACAGGTCTGTAGGCTGTGCCGCGTGATCCCAAGCGTGTTTTGTATCAGTGTGATGAAAATACTATCTAAAATCCATCCCTAAAGAAATTGTTTCAAAATAAATAAAGTACACTCCTTCCTCTCTCCAGCAGCCGAGCTCAGGCTGAGTCATTTTCCCCCTCCAGACAGCCATCTTGTGTTACATCACAGAACAGACGACAGCACCCTCTGCTGGTGGTACTGTGTACTAGGTGAGTTGGACTCCAGGTCCCATGGCAACCACACTGTTTCCCTCCATTTTCCCCGCCACCTTGGATTACAGCACCTTCTGGTGGCAGTACTGTGTACTAGGTCAGTTGGACTCCGGACCCCTTGGTAACTACGCTTGTGGTGGTACTGCCCCTAATTGATTAAATAAACAGTGCATGCAAAATTAAGGCTTCTGTCCAGTGCAGGCCGAGTGCTCTTCCCGCCATTCCCTAGGATGAGGTGGCAGTCGGTTAGTGGAGGTAGCCCAGCTACTCTTTCTTTCCTGCCATTTTCTTAGGTTAGTAAAGATAGCCCAATTGACCTATCTTTCCTCCAAAATTCAAACTTCCCGCCAATCCCTAGGAAGAGGTGGTGGTTGGATGACTTAGGTCAGTGGTGCTAGCCCAAGTGACCTTTTTGCCCGTCATTTTGTTGGGTTAGTAGAGGTGTGTTGCATTGTCCTGATGGAATTTGAAATTTCCGCCATTTTCTGGGGGGGGACGGGAGGGGAGTGGGTTAGGTTAGTGCAGGTAGTCCAATTGATCTAGCTTCCCGCCAAAATCCGCCATCTTGAATGACGTCTTGGCTGCCATCTTGGATAATGTCATGCACTGTTGCCAGGTCTACAGGCTGCCATCTTGGATGGCGTCATCACAGCCGTCTTGGATACACATGTCAACAATGGAGAGTGGGGTGGTACATAGGTAGCCCTGCTACTAGTGTCAGTTATCAGGTTCTATGCTACATGCACCTATTGTCACAGGTCGTTTTTCGAAACCCAGAATCTACTATGTAGGAATCAACATGGATTCCGGAAACAGCGATCGTGTGAGACCCAACTCGCTTTATTTGTTCATGAGACCCAGAAAATATTAGATACAGGCTCCCAGGTAGATGCTATTTTTCTTGACTTCCGGAAGGCGTTCAATACAGTTCCGCACTGTCGCCTGATAAACAAAGTAAGAGCCTACGGAATATCAGACCAGCTATGTGGCTGGATTGAAGAGTTTTTAGCAAACAGAACACAGCATGTTGTTATCAATGGAGAGACGTCTACAGACGTTAAAGTAACCTCTGGCGTGCCACAGGGGAGTGTTATGGGACCATTGCTTTTCACAATATATATAAATGACCTAGTAAATAGTGTCGGAAGTTCCATGCGGCTTTTCGCGGATGATGCTGTAGTATACAGAGATGTTGCAGCATTAGAAAATTGTAGCGAAATGCAGGAAGATCTGCAGCGGATAGGCACTTGGTGCAGGGAGTGGCAACTGACCCTTAACATTGACAAATGTAATGTATTGCGAATACATAGAAAGAAGGATCCTTTATTGTATGATTATATGATAGCGGAACAAACAGTGGTAGCAGTTACTTCTGTAAAATATCTGGGAGTATGCGTGCGGAACGATTTGAAGTGGAATGATCATATAAAATTAATTGTTGGTAAGGCGGGTACTAGGTTGAGATTCATTGGGAGAGTGCTTAGAAAATGTAGTCCATCAACAAAGGAGGTGGCTTACAAAACACTCGTTCGACCTATACTTGAGTATTGCTCATCAGTGTGGGATCCGTACCAGATCGGTTTGACGGAGGAGATAGAGAAGATCCAAAGAAGAGCGGCGCGTTTCGTCACAGGGTTATTTGGTAACCGTGATAGCGTTACGGAGATGTTTAATAAACTCAAGTGGCAGACTCTGCAAGAGAGGCGCTCTGCATCGCGGTGTAGCTTGCTCGCCAGGTTTCGAGAGGGTGCGTTTCTGGATGAGGTATCGAATATATTGCTTCCCCCTACTTATACCTCCCGAGGAGATCACGAATGTAAAATTAGAGAGATTAGAGCGCGCACGGAGGCTTTCAGACAGTCGTTCTTCCCGCGAACCATACGCAACTGGAACAGGAAAGGGAGGTAATGACAGTGGCACGTAAAGTGCCCTCCGCCACACACCGTTGGGTGGCTTGCGGAGAATAAATGTAGATGTACATGTAGATGTATTGTCACAGGTGACCAAAGAATGTTGGCACAACGCAACAGATTCTATCAGTTCACACACATACGTAACGAGCAACAGGTATGGTGACCGTGCAGGCCTGGTTAATTGACAAAAGCCTCAGAGAGCGAGTTGCAGAATGTCAGAAGTGTCCCTTGCCATTCCTCCCTCGCATTGTTGAATTTATCGAGGTGATAGAGTTTCACTACTTCATACTTCAACCTGTGTGTTCATAAGAGACTGTGGCCACAGTTTCTAGCGCCTGGAAACATTACCCCACTGTATAGTAGCTGACACATCTGCGAATAAACACAATCTGGCAGCCGGCTGGTGTGGCCGTGCGGTTCTGGGCGCTTCAGTCTGGAGCCGCGTGACCGCAACGGTCGCAGGTTCGAATCCTGCCTCGGGCATGGATGTGTATGCTGTCCTTAGGTTAGTTAGGTTTAATTAGTTCTAAGTTCTAGGCGACTGATGACCTCAGAAGTTAAGTCACATATTGCTCAGAGCCATTTGAACCATTTGAACACAATCTGGCTGGCTTTGTTTTTAATATCAAGTGGCAAGAACTTTCTCACAGGGGAACAGAATAACTGAAAGGTGGGGGGTGAACGCGAGTTAAGGGTAATCTGCATGCAAAAAAAAAAAAAAAAAAATCTAGGGTCTTACATGTATAAACGTTCACAATAAGGATGGCATAATTTAAAAAAATTGTATCTCCGATCCTTATGTACAGGGTATTTCAAAAATGACCGGTATATTTGAAACGGCAATAAAAACTAAACGAGCAGCGATAGAAATACACCGTTTGTTGCAATATGCTTGGGACAACAGTACATTTTCAGGCAGACAAACTTTCGAAATTACAGTAGTTACAATTTTCAACAACAGATGGCGCTGCGGTCTGGGAAACTCTATAGTACGATATTTTCCACATGTCCACCATGCGTAGCTATAATATGGCGTAGTCTCTGAATGAAATTACCCGAAACCTTTGACAACGTGTCTGGCGGAATGGCTTCACATGCAGATGAGATGTACTGCTTCAGCTGTTCAATTGTTTCTGGATTCTGGCGGTACACCTGGTCTTTCAAGTGTCCCCACAGAAAGAAGTCACAGGGGTTCATGTCTGGCGAATAGGGAGGCCAATCCACGCCGCCTCCTGTATGTTTCGGATAGCCCAAAGCAATCACACGATCATCGAAATATTCATTCAGGAAATTAAAGACGTCGGCCGTGCGATGTGGCCGGGCACCATCTTGCATAAACCGCGAGGTGTTTGCAGTGTCGTCTAAGGCAGTTTGTACCGCCACAAATTCACGAAGAATGTCCAGATAGCGTGATGCAGTAATCGTTTCGGATCTGAAAAATGGGCCAATGATTCCTTTGGAAGAAATGGCGGCCCAGACCAGTACTTTTTGAGGATGCAGGGACGATGGGACTGCAACGTGGGGCTTTTCGGTTCCCCATATGCGCCAGTTCTGTTTATTGACGAAGTTGTCCAGGTAAAAGTAAGCTTCGTCAGTAAATCAAATGCTGCCCTTATGCATATCGCCGTCATCAATCCTGTGCACTATATCTTTAGCGAATGTCTCTCGTGCAGCAATGGTAGCGTCGCTGAGGGCTTGCCGCGTTTGAATTTTGTATGGATAGAGGTGTAAACTCTGGCGCATGAGACGATACGTGGACGTTGGCGTCATTTGGACCACAGCTGCAACACGGCGAATGGAAACCCGAGGCCGCTGTTGGATCACCTGCTGCACTAGCTGCGCATTGCCCCCTGTGGTTGCCGTACGCGGTCGCCCTACCTTTCCAGCACGTTCATCCGTTACGTTCCCAGTCCGTTGAAATTTTTCAAACAGATCCTTTATTGTATCGCTTTTCGGTCCTTTGGTTACATTAAACCTCCATCGAAAACTTCGTCTTGTTGCAACAACACTGTGTTCTAGGCGGTGGAATTCCAACACCAGAAAAATCCTCTGTTCTAAGGAATAAACCATGTTGTCTACAGCACACTTGCATGTTGTGAACAGCACACGCTTACAGCAGAAAGACGACGTACAGAATGGCGCACCCACAGACTGCGTTGTCTTCTATATCTTTCACATCACTTGCAGCGCCATCTGTTGAAAATTGTAACTACTGTAATATCGAAAGTTTGTCCGCCTGAAAATGTACTGTTGTCCCAAGCATATTGCAACAAACGGTGTATTTCTATCGCTGCTCGTTTAGTTTTTATTGCCGTTTCAAATATACCGGTCATTTTTGAAACACCCTGTATATTATTTCTTAATTCTGCTTCAGTAGACATAAGTAACATGAATAAGCTACATTCAAAAATTTTAGATTGTTACCTTCATTGGTTTGAGAGATAAAAGTACATAAACTTGACTTATTTAAAATTGATCGCATACCTCTGCAAACTTCCTTTACAGCAAGACAAAAGTGATACCAAACACCTTACAATACATCTCATGCAGCAATTCACTAAATGTGTGTGTGAAATAGAGGTAATCTCTGCCTGCAAATGTGATTGCACTCTGTATCCTGTAACAGCGAATAACACGGAAAAGACCTGAATTAGTAAATAGCAGAAATTATGTCGATGTCTCTGTCTCCGAAAGCACGTATCTTGAAGTTCAACATCAGCACGAACTTACCTTGCTAGCTGAAAATTTCATTTCAAGGCTTTAAAGTATTTAAAGCAAACGCAGTATGTTCGAAAATGTAGAACACATGTGGAGATCTGAATAAATCTCAGTGGAGTGAGAAAGAAATTCGTAAAAATATAATATTATAAGAATACTTTATACATTGTTAAGAAAGTGAATACAAATTCTATTCAACAGACCACTTTTCTTTACATGATCAACCTTACACAAAATGCCGTATGTTCCTCGTATTAACGCCCGAAATATTTCAGAATGAATGGAAGAGCAACGAGACAAACAACTTAGGTATTCATTTCAACGTCCTTACGTTTCCCATGTTAAAGTCGGCTACAAACTATCTCGAGGGAAGAAATCTGACGTTCCGTAAATCGGAAAAACCACGTAACAAACGATAACGTAAATGCAGCACAAGTAAGCAGTCAGCAACCGACTCCTCATAATCCACAACAAAGTCGCTTCAGTGCGGCCATTTTATTAGCACTAAGCGTTTATACTAAACAGACGGGCACGTTCTCACTGCACCTGGCGTAAGCGGAAGACGAGGCTTGTCCGCTGACCATGAGGCCACTCTGACTGATTGTGCCCGACAAGCTTTACCACTGGCTGGCTTACGTCAAAGTTCAGGCGATTTGCTAAGCCGTAAAAGTCAAGGTTTCACCCAAAGATATGCTGACCTAACAGACGGCTAGAACGCTACAGATTCTCAAAAGCAGAGAAGAGTCTACCGAGGACCGCGTGAGTACACGACCTGAAATGCGCGTGACAGCAGAGGAACACTGAAAAGTGCAGCATACATTCAGTCTTCATCAACATCATACTGCTTCCGTTCTAATAGAAACCACGTGCGTATGATCGTTGTAGGCTGTGGCTTCCCACATCGTGATACTAAGTTAGAAGGGATACTAAGTTAGAAGGGATAATAAATATTTTTCAGACAATTCTTTGTCCCTAACTTGAGAATGCACACTATACGGAGCTCAGAGCTTGCAAGAATCGCGCCCCTTCCCCCCCCCCCCCCCCCCCCCACCCCCTGTGTATGTTTAAGATTCGACGACAAATATATAGAAGATGTTAACAATATTAAATCGCTAATAACTTCATAATACAGTTTTGTAGGACTTGAGCGCAGAACTGCTGGAACGCATAAACAAATGTTTATTTGCAATACAAATGTTTATTTGCAATGCAAATGTTGTCCGATATGTGTGATATAAAAATTAAAAAAATCTAGCATACTTTGATTTAATTCTATAAGAGCGTTCTTGGGGTAACTCATCAAGGAGAGCTACAGTTTTCCAAGACAACAAACGTCTCGAACGAATTATTTCTTGTGTGAATTCAAGAACGTCCTGCAGAGGTGAGTTCAATGAACTGGGACACTAACTTCTGCTACTCAGTATATTTATTCAGTGTCGAAATTTGAAGTAAAGTACATATCTCGTTTTCAAACCAAGAATTCATTTCACTAAAATTCCTCTCCTGTGCCAGCCTCTTCATCTCAGAGCAGCACTTGCAACCTACGTCCTCAGTTGTTTGTTGGATGTGTTTGGATCTCCGTCTTCCTCTACAGTTTTCACCCCCTACAGCTCCCTCTAATACCGTGGAAGTTATTCCATGATGCCTTAACAGATGTCCTATCATCGTGTACCTTCTTGTCGTCAGTGTTTCCCATATATTCCTTTCCTCTCAGATGCTGCGGAGAACCTCCTCATTCCTTACCTTATCAGTCCGGCTAATTTTCAGCATTCGTCTGTAGCACCACCTTGGTCAATAAAGGTGCCAAGTGTCCAGAAACACACGTTTCCTATAACTCGCCAGCAGCCACAAAAATAGTAAATACTTCTAAAATACGCTTGAAGAGCCGTTTAGAGTATTTGTTGGTGGCTAAATCCTACTTTATTGATGAATTTATTATGTGTGTGTTAGGCCTATTAATAACATAAAATAACTTGAGTGTTGGATAAAATATGACTGAGCACATCTTCAGTGCAGCAATGTGATCAGTGTAAATAAGAGTCGTAAGTTGACTTGCCTTATGACAATGCATGACTAAAATGGAATATTATCATATGTACCGAAGCGTGATGTACGTCTGTATGTTTTATGACAAGTTTGTTTATTATCTCATAATTGAAAATATGTTTAAGTTTTTTTTTTTTTTTTTTTTACCTACATGTATCTCCACTTGGGATCTGCGGAAAGAGCATTAGCATAGGGAACAAAGAGGATCATATAATCCTATTTAACTAGTATAAAACAGCATTTGTTATGGGATAAGCGTTTCCCTGGCTCATTCTGTTCGAAGTACTTTTGTGATTACTTTAGGTTTTAATATTACAAGTACTTACTGGTCTCCTCGTATCACGATGAATTATAGGTGGCTTCCATCTATGGATGAACATGCACCTACACCTACACTGCAACGATATCATTAGCGTATGTTACAAGGATGTACTCCCTTCACAGTAAGTATTGATACCTCTTTGTATTAAGTTATGATGTTACATCCAGTTCCGTTGTACAGATATTTAACCTGTCTACAACAAATGTATTTGATTATGGTTGTTACGTTAAAGGTGTAGTTTTTAATTATTCAAGGGCAAAACCGGTCAGTAGTGTAGAATAAAGCATTCATTCTAACTTAACGTTTCTACTGGAAGTAAGAGCATCTGCTTACTGCCTTATATGAGTTATTGTAATCGTTTCCGCAGCAATAAATTATTTTCACAGACTTTTTTTGTCTAGGTTATGTCACAAATAAACAGTTTCTAACACAGAAAGAATAAATTTGTAAGTGTATTTGCAAGTTTGAATGTTTTACGGTGGGAAATATAACCAATGTTTCTGAAACAGAAGAAGTTATTCCACGTAAAATAACTGGCTAGAATTTGCACAGTATAAAATGTTTGTTTGTTGAATCAAATAAGTCGTTTTCATTATTCACAATGCGTAGTCGCTACAAAATTGTATAAATTGTGTGTGGGGTAGAACTTTAATAAAATGGGACAGGAATTACGAGGGTAAATTAATTACGAACAATGTTTTCAGTGCTTTGAAATCACACAAATCCGATGCACAGTACAACAGGACATTTATATATTTAATAATATATACAGTTTAATTACACGAAGATATAAATTACTTAACGTCGCATATGAACTGAAACAATAGCTGAAAGAGAGCTTACTGCTATAACAGCTACCCACACAGATGAGTTGTCCGTATTTTTACAGTTGATATCTACTTGTTTCTAATAAATACAAACATAAATAAGTTTTGACTGAATGAGGGAAACGGTAATACGCCTAATTTCATAATACCTGTTGACAAAAAGAATCTGGAACAGGCAATGAGACATTTATTGCTAAAATGAATGGAACGTCCAGAGCCATTTCAGCCATACGTAATAATATTTCAACTAGTATTGCACAATGTATTTGTTTATTCCCTTTGTTCTCAAACAGCAATCTACGGCCATTTAAAGATAGCTCACTTTTTCGTACAAAAGGTCATGAAAAACTATCGCCGACATTGGAGGACAGATATTGCTCGGGACTTAAGCACTAAATCAAAAGTTTAGTAGCACATTTCGTTACGTTTCAAATACTTCTTTGCAGCACAGTATATCTAACCCAATGTTAGTTTCAGGTCATTTCGCGTACAGGGGGACAGAACGTCAATCTTCATTTCACGAGGACTTCATTAGAATCACTCACAACACAGTTACTCACTTTTTTCATTCCTTTCTCACATTACTCACTTTAATGGAAAATAAGTTTAGTTCAGCAGCGTAGTTCAAAGTTTTAATGAAAGTTGTAAATATTTACGTTTCTATTTTTCTTCCGTATGATTCTGTAAGTTACGGAGCACAGTCACCAAAATGAAAACTTCATGATTCTTGCTCTAAACATTAATGGACATGTGAACATTGCAGTCTGAAATGAACTGGTTCTCCGATCAGTGTGTATGGCAGAAGTCTTTCCAATGCTGATGAATAATAAGTCATTGCAATAAAGTTTATAGCAAATAAGAATATAATCTGCTGCAACTCCCTCTTGCTGTAACTTGATATGTTCATTAATGCCTCTTTTCTCTTCTGTAACTTCGAGATAATTTTTTTCCGTTGCGTTTTCCTGTTGATTGTAGGCTTCCGTTTGATTCTGCTGTGTTATACTCGTATTATAGTTGGGACATCCCAGAGACTTTTCTAATCGATTTGGTTGTTGATATGTTTCACGTATATTTCAGAACAACTTACTCCATCTCTTCAGCACCAAGGGAACCTAATAAACTTTTCAGAAGTAACGGACTGCTTACTTTTATACATATTTATCTCACTGTCGTCTCTACATAGACACAAATGGCTTTGTCAGTAACTGTTCACAGACGGGAATCGTGGTTATTACGAATAGCGATAGCGCAGCTGTGTTTTAAGATGACGTGCTGCAGTACTACAATGAGTGAAGAGTTATCTGAACCTGACCCGTTGCATTCTTTCAGTTAAGGCTACCTTACTGAGTACGACGCTTTGACCTGCGATGTGTGACAACAGAGGCCCTTAACCTGTTCGTACAATCGCTGTATCATTCACCGGACCGGAGTAGAAGCTCTGACATAATTTCTATTCGTGTAGGGCGAGCGGTGATCGTTGTGTGGTGTTTGATACAGAGAACCCACACAAGATGTACATTTAACGTTTCTTATCAGACGGGCTAGTCCAAAAGGAAAACTGAAATTCTCTTAATGGCGACACGTATCACAAACTGCTGTCTTGCATCGTCAACTCGCCGCTTCGTCCTTTCGCTCAAATTTGTCTTCATCCTCCTCAAGATCTTGGTTGTATCAGCATTGGACTGTCATCTCACCTGTTCTAAACCAGGCAGTTTTCAAGAAACTGAGAGTTGTTCTTCGTATAGGCAACAAATACCCATTCTAGTCGTAGACATTTGTTGTCTTTTTGCTGTATACTATAAATCTATTTGAGCGTCCTGTAGCTGCAATATCAGAGATCCTGAAAGGTAACGTTATCCTGTTTGTCATCCAGGTAAAAGTGAATTTCACAATCAGGCTGAGGAAACCGGTCGGCTTGGAACCATTTCTACTTTATCCTCTGCCTAAGTTGTCACTGGACGGCGGCAGTGGAGGAACACACGCCTAACGTGTGGTACTCACTGACGCTATTATCGATTTTCGAAACAGGAGCTGCTATTTTTACTTTGTATAATCACCCAACTGTCTTGAGCAGCTAAACGACAATGTTCCAGTTGTATCATGGAGGAAATGTTCTTGACGATTCTAGGGGTCAAACCCGGATTTTGGCAGGCACACTGATCGCTGAACTGCAGAGACTGGTGTTTTCCTAAAGGAAAGAGGCAGAAACCAGCTTCTGTGTTTTTGTTTTTTAATTGTAGCGTCAATGGCCGTAGTTACGAAGAAAATCACTGAAACTTCGCGGCGAGTCACACAGAGTTCGTGGTGTAACTGCTCTCGGTTTAGTAGCTCGGGGGCGGCAGAGGTGAGTGGCGGTCGCCCCGCGGCGACAGCAGGGGCGGGCCGGATCCGGGTGCGGGTCGGCAGCAGGGGTAGGGGCACGGCGGGTGCGGCATTAGCTGCAGCCATCGGGGCGCGCCGGCGGTGGCGAGGTCCCGGCTTCGTCCGAGCGCAGCGGCGACGTCGCCGGCGGGGCCTCGCCACTCGGCGACTGTTAGACCATCTGCAGGCCCTTCGAGATGGACTCGACGTGCTCCTTGGCCTTGAGGCGCAGCGCGGCGATGGACGAGGAGCGCGGGTCCGGCGGCCGCGGCGCCGAGGCGGGGGCGGGCGCGGGGGCGGGCTCCGGTGGCGTGAGGTAGCTCGGATAGCCGGTGTGCGGGTGCGCCAGGAAGCCGGGCAGCGCCGACAGCAGCGGCGGCGCCAGCCACGGGTCGACGGGCAGCGCCAGGCTCGGCCCGCCCCCGACGCCCACGCCGGCGCCGCCCCCGGCGCGCACGCCGCAGCCGCCCGGCAGCTCGCCCAGCCCCAGACGCGCCGCCTCCATCTTCTCCTGCCGTCGCCACTTGGCGCGCCGGTTCTGGAACCACACCTGTAACACCCGACAAGGCCTCACTATTAACCCGGACAGCGGGAAATAGCTATTTCGATTCTAGCTCTAGAGGCGTACAAAGCAATAGCTCAGATACAGGGGCTGTCATCAATACACAGGGTGAAAAGTATTTAAACCGACAAACTCTGGGAGGTTGTAGGGGACGTCAAAACAAATATTTTTCCCTAATGTCATTTTTACCTATGAGAAGTATTAAAATTTGTGAATTTTTAATACCTATGGAAATACTTTTACGATTTATATCGAAAAAGTGGGGCGAGTGTAATACGTAATTGATACATAAGTAGTTCACCACCTAACTATTCTCTATTGCAGGGCTTAACAACTGGCCGGTTTTGAGCGCGAGTACTCGCGTCTGCTCAGGCACGTGCTCGCGAGCAGGTGCAAGGTCGCGGAGTAGGGAGGGAGGGGAAATGCGCGCGCACGTTTGAATAGGGCCGCAGTGTGCCTATTGAATTCGCGCCGACTGTGTAACGTTTAAAGTACTACGATCAGCTCTAACAGTCACTTCGCTGGTTAAGAAACATGTAATGTCGCAGTTGTGTAACCCCAACCATGCTTTCGCAGTTCAACCCCCATTGGGAGGAATTGTATCTGTTTACAGAAAAAGATGGTGTTGCGAAATGTTTAGTATGTCACAAAACGCTGAATTCTTTTAGGAAATTTAATTTGCAGCGACATTATATGTCGTACCACGCGAAAGACTACGGAAGTGGAAAATGTGATGGACCAGATCGTGCACAGGAAGTTATTAAACTTAAAAGGAAGCTATCCGAAGAAGATCTGGATGACGAAGAAAAATCAACTGAGGCAGCTCTCAGAGTGAGTTACAACATTGCTTTGCGTTTAGCAAAATCCCTGCGCCCTTCGCTGATGGCGATTTAATAAAAGATGTTTGGCAGTTGCAGCGGAACATTTGTGTCCATCTCAGGTTGAACAGTTTCGGATTGTGCCATTATCTAACATGACCATTATGTGTCGCATACAGGACATGGCAGACCACGTCCACAACCAGCTTGCAAATATCTGTAAAGATTTTATGGCGTATTCTCTAGCTCTGGACGAAAGTGTTGATATCACTGGAACAGCGCAGCTTGCCATATTTATTAGAGGTGTTAATAGAGATCTTCAGGTGAGGGAGGAACTCCTCGATGTAGTAGCCATGAAGAACACTACAACCGGAGGTGATAGTTTAAGTAGTGTTGAAGAAAGTGTTGAAATATAGGATTGTCGTGGAATTATATTTAGTTTCAGTGTCTACAGACGGTGCACCAGCGATGACGGAAAAAATCAGGTTTCGTTGCGCTGTTGAAGGAGAATATGCAAAAACTGACCGTGCCGAATGAAATAAGGCGCGTTCACTGTGTGATCCACCGGGAAAACTTATGTGCAAAGAGTATCACTCTAAAAAATGTGATGAGTGTTGTTCGTACAACCAATTATATAAGGAAGCGTGGGCTACAACACAGGCAATTTAAAAGCTTTCTTGAGGATGTAGAAAGCCAGTATGGTAGCCTGCCTTATTACAGCGAGGTTCGCTGACTTAGTCGTGGCGAATTATTAAATCGATTTTTTTGCATATTAGATGAGATAAATATGGTCATGGAAATAAATAACATGTGTTTTCCTGAATTGAAAGAGCCTTCATGGAAATGTGATCACGCGTTCTTAGTAGATTTAACTAGCCATCTGAATGCTTTGAACATTTCACTACAAGGTAAATATCTGCTAATTACTCATTCCATAGATCGAATACGAGCTTTTAAAATGAAATTGACACTTTGGGTGAGTCAGCTGGAAACAGGAAATCTAGCTCATTTTCCTAAATTATCATCCATGCAAGATGTTCACAAAGACTGTGAACGTTATTCACATAGTTTAGTTGCCCTTAAGGGAGAATTTGATCGACGCTTTCAAGACCTGACAGCACTAGACAGTGATTTTGATCTGTTCTCCTCTCCACATTCAGCGAATATTGAAGAGATTCGTCCTGAGCTGCAACCAGAAATTATTGACCTGCAGTGTGACAGAGAATACAGAGAAAATTTCAGAACAAGAAAAACATTTTGGAATTCTACAGACACTTCCCTCAGGATAGATTTCCTCGTTTGCACAAACTACAATAATATCAGTGTTCGGTTCCACGTATGTTTGTGAACAACTGTTCTCTGCAATGAAATGTAACAAGACGCGCCTGAGAAACGCATTGTCTGATCGAAATTTAAACTGCACGCTGCACCTACAATGCACAGAACAATTATTCCGAACATAGACGCAATTGTAAAGGGAAAAAAGTACAAGATAACCGAGAATCCCACACTTCAGTGACACCTTTTATTGTGTAACAGTTCACAAATTAATACGAATGTAGAGGCATACACTAAGCTAATAAAATTATGTGGCACGTGTACATTCTCCTTTATTTGTATTATTTGTCGCAGTAATAATTCGTGAGTGATATCCCTGCAGGTGGCCGCGGATTTACATTGACTGGCGGCAGCTGTTGTGTGCCCCACGTGACTCTCCCCACTCTCCGCCAGCTGTTGGTGCCCCACGTGACTCTCCTCACTCTCCGCTCTGGTCCGGTAGTGGGGGTAGCGTGCTCGCGCTGCTCCATGCTCGCGCCTTGCTGCTCACAGCTTGCTCCGTGAGCAAGTATGTTGTGAAGCCCTGCTCTATTGCATGTATACCAAGTTTTTCCATTACAAATTTTGTGAGTACCGTCATAGCTATTATAAATTCATCCGCACATATTTTGAGGACTATCTGTATGTGGTTAGGAAACTGTATGGTGCTAGGAAAAATTATTATATACTTTGCAGTTTGATTTAAAAACGAGTTATATTAAAATTTTATTTTTATTTGAAAATTATTTTCTACTCTTTAATTTTGTGTGTTTGAAATTTCTCAAATGATTTTGAACATTTTGGTAACATATTCTTTTCTATTTAAATATTCAATTTCAAACAGACTAACTTTCTATCTGCAGCTTAGCACATGTACATTTGTGTGACACGTTGCACACATATCCCACGTCCCCTCTCTCTGTCACTCTCCTCTTCTGCCCTTTCTCTGCTAGCCTGTGCCCGTCCACTCACATACCGCCTGGAACACATGCTGATACTACTCGCACAATGCACCAGTCCTGTAGGGACAGCTGACATGTCAGGCATTACCAACTGTTTCACCTCACCTCCACATGTACCGAACAGACCAACAATAAAGCGAGTTAATATCGCATTGTCATCAAAATTTGAGCTATTTTAAACATTTCAAGTCTCTAGTTCATTGGGAAGTTAGTTTGAAAACCCATTGTAAAATCTGTACGAACTAGGCAGATGGACAAGAAATTGATCTAATAAAAACGTGTTAAACTAAAGAAATGCAAACTCTACCACATGTAACTACCTAAGTAACATAATAAGCTAATTTCTTAAATAATATTCGCAGCTTACCTGTCGCCACCTTTTTCCCCTCCGGGCTGGAATTAGTGTATGAAGATTATCACTGTTAGTACGTATCACTATTGACTATGTAATGTGTTTTAGTACCAACTCGAAGGTGACACTGGATGACTTTTATGTTATCTGACACCAAGTAACAAATGACAATAATATTACCATGTAAGCCGTTATTGTAAAGAGAGATTTATTTATCATCAGCTCTGCTGGTTGAAATATGAAGTTTTTTCAAATACTTACGAGCTGTGAAGCTCCACCTACACAAAATATACTTCCTTTTTTGATGCATATAACTTAACAAAATAGCATACATGAAAACTTGATTGGCTTATGCTTCTTAGAATATCGTTAACAGTAGAAAATAAAAGTCACGATACAATTTACATTTTAGTGGTTTCTTTGGCAGAAAAATATTCTTACTCCTATTGTAGAGAACTGAACAATCTCCACGTCAAACACTTTCACTGCAATAACTTTTGAAGCAAATATTTCACGTGGTTAGTTTTGAAACATTCACAGAACGACACACTCTCTTCGTTAGCAGCACTGAAGTTTGTGCTTTACTCGTCTTTATCTATAGAAATGTAATTCTCTCTTTTCATAAGTTAACTTCATCCTCTGGTGTTTAGTAGATGGCATGGTACTCAGCTTGTATGTAAGGAAGAAGATTCTTCGGGTTCTTGAGCTTTGCTGAGGCTCTCTCTTTGCAGCCCTTAACTTCAGCTTATGCAGCTCATTCGAATGTTTCAGACTTTCCCTTCGTCATTGATTCGCGTCCTCGTTATCAGTTTCAAGCTGATCGTGCAGTTGGAGAGTTCATTTTTCGAAATAGAAAGAGAGATTAACATAGTCATTAAAACATTGTGTTTGTTTCTTTCCTAGCAAAAGCCATGAATACAAATCATTTAAAAATCCAGCGATATGTCGAACTTGTCCACGTATTCCAACACACACAAATTAATGAATTTCGGGCTTACACGAATAATAACGAGACAGCAATCTATGTTAACTAGTTTGATGCAGAAAACAGCCAGAGTTACAAAATTCCATTTTCTTATTTAATTGATGACTAGTTTTCGGGTCACTTGAACCCATTTCCAAATCATCCAAACAGACAGGGTGGTGTATTCCGTAATAGGATGCAAAACCGTGTTAAGATTGTAGATACACGTATATCGCAGTCAGATTCATAGAAAAGCAAAATTTTTGCAGTCGTGTGCGAATTCGAAATCTAAATCCCACGTAGCAGATGCGAGTATGTTTTCGGGTCTTGCTACCTATTGGTTATAGAATTGGCAGGTTTTGTGGAGGTGCACTCTCTCTCTCTCTCACCAACTACATTTCAGGACCTCTCGATAGGCAAATCGCTAACTAACAACCAGAAAGTAAAGCTGATTGTTCAGGGTTCAGCATCCCATCGACGCTAAAGAGACGGAGCATCTCGGATTGCGAAAGGATGGAGGCGGGGAATCGGTCATGCATTGTCTAAGGAACCGTAAGTGATATAGGGAGCTGACAGAAAACTCAGATGTGGAATGAGAACACCATCATAGCAATACATGTGGAGGTTCAAATGACTCTAAGCACTATGGGACTTAACATCTGAGGTCATCAGTCCTTTAGACTTAGAACTACTTAAACCTAACTGACCTAAGGACATCACACACATCCATGCCCGAGGCAGGATTCGAACCTGCGACAGTAGCAGCAGCGCGGTTCCGGACAGAAGCACCTAGAATCGCTCGGCCCAAGTGGCCGGCACATTTGGAGGTCTTTTATGTGTATTATACACGAAATTAAAGGCTGTATGACATTTACAATCAGAGATGAAACCTCGCGGCAGATGAAAACTGTATGCTGGACCATGACTCAGCCTGGGCTTTATAACACCCCAACGACCCCCTTAAAGCCAATTAAGACAGAATATCATAATATGAACTAGGGAAGAGTTATCTTGGCAAATACGAGATCTTTGCCGATAAGCTAACACCAAGAAGTTTTGATAATAACAACATTATACGTCACTAAGAGTTTTTGTTATGAAAAGAGGAGGAAGAAACCTCAGATTTAATTAATGGACAAATATCCAAGTGATAATTGCAATTAGTATCTTGAAAGCTAAGTCCAAGGTGATGTTAGTCAGAGATAACTTTTATGTGGAAGAGAGTTGTAAGCGCAACGAAGAAATTCAATGCGATTACAATACTCTTTCACAGAAGAAGTCGCTTGCTGTCTCTTGTCCTGTAAAGAAGTGCGAGAACAATTCTTGTCTTAGTTATTGAGAATACGGAACGCGACGAGATTGTTTTTCGTTCAGAAGTGTCTCTTGCGTGACGTGATTCACGAACTTCGGGAACTGATTTTCTAAGCAGAGACAGGAACTGGTAGACGCGTTTAACCGTGCATAACGGGTTAATTGAACTTTATTGACGAAACTAGTGAATATTTGACTTGACTTTCAAATAGTTGGAACTAAAGGAAGAGTGGATAGTATATCAAAGGACTACACTCAAATAGTCTTGAGTAGGGCACAATTACACGACTTCACGAAGATAATACAATTAGGCTGAAGAGACAAGTTGTCGTAATTGTCAAGAAACTTAATTTTAATAGAATTGACTTTACCAACCAACTACGCGTGCGTGTGGTGCGAAAGTTATAAAGTATTTAGTGGGCATAAACTGTTCGTTACAAGTGAAATATCAAGCGTGGACTACATTATTAAGTGATTTAATCAATGATAATTAACCCACGACTATTCAGCAGGGACAATTTAATCTGAATATCAAAATACCTACTTCATTAATTGAAAAGAGAACATTTGAACATTCTTTTTTAACATTACGGCGTAGGTTCACTCAGACGTGATCAAAGAGTATCTGTGGATCTCGCTTCATACAGGTTCAACAACTCAATAGCAACGAGCCAACAACGTACGAGAAGACTGATAATTACAGTGTTTCCTCGCAATTGGTGGTGTGCACGATGCGGATGAGATAAGATTTAACAACTACTGCATATCCGGGCAATGAATCATTCAATCTTAAATCAGAAGAAGCATCCATCGTACGAGTTCGCATTTCTGTCTCCCGTTCACCAACGGGGACCTACGTCATCGCGCATCGTGTCTCAAGTCCACTGCGAGAGCTGTGGCAGTAGCAGCTCTACGGCGTCGACAATATCAGCACGCGGTTGGAGTGCGGGGACGCCACAGCTTTCACCTTTCACGGCATAGTGTACTATCGACTGAGCTATCGAAGCACGCCTCACGACCCGCCCTCGCAGCTTTACTTCCCTGAAGATCTCTCTCGTTCTTTCCAAGCTTCACAGAAGTTATCTTGCATACCTGGCGAGACCACCTACCTGGCGGAACCATCACCGCTGGAGGAAACGAAATTGAACAGAAATGGCTTAGCAACGACCTAGGGGATTGTTAACAGAATCACTTTGCCCGGAAGTTCCAAATCGGACTCTCATCCCGCAGGACGACGATTCAAACACGTGTCTCGTCATCCAGATTTAGTTTTTCCTTGATTTCTCTAAATCATTCCAGACAAATGTCGAGATAGTTCTTTACAAAGGGCACGGCCGATTTCCTTCCTCAAATTTGCCACAGTTTGAACTTAAGGTCCATCTCTAATGGCCTCGATGTCGACGGAACGTTAAACCCACTCTTCCTTCCTTCCTTCCTTCCTTCCTTCCAAAACGGCCTACATTCCGATGCAGAGGGATATTCATTTCGGAAAAAAATACACATCGAGTTGTTGGTACATAGATATAAAGATCCAAGCAAAAATTAAAGGATCTGAACGGAGAACTAAGCTCGTATATGGTAAAGGCAGTAGCCAGACGGTTGGACAGGTAGCGTAGGAGCCAGAATGCGGCTGTGTCCGACAGAGGCCGGCTGACGCTCCGGGGGCGCGGCGCACAGTGGAGCAATGATTGCACTGGCTAAACTGTTAACTGCGCTAGGCTAACGCCATTATGCTGAGTGTTTGCCGCCGCGGACTAATTGCATTAAATGCGCTGCCGCTAGTGGGCAGGGCAGGACGAGCTGTGCCAGCGGCGGGGGCGGAGGGCGGGGGCGGAGAGCGGGGGCAGCGGCGGTGGCGGTGCGGTCGTGGGGGCGGCTGTAGTTGCTGAGGTCGGCCGAGGCGCGCTGATGGCGCCATCGTCTGTCAGCACGCAACGCTCTGCGCTCGCTACCGTTTCAGTGCCTTCGCATTCGCTGAGAGCTCGAGACGTGATGTGAGCAATACTAAAAAGCAGTCAAAATTAAATAACGTCGAAACAAATAACGAAAGTGTGGAACCCAGGTCGCTTTGATCGTCCACGAGACACAGATGACAGTGAATACCTCCACTTAGGTTGGTGCCGTGCTCTTGACAGCCAGTACGCGTCTGATACAGATCTGCGTGTGGAACATATCAGTTGGGTGAATCGATTCAGGTATTCTAGCGAACAGAACACAACATGCTATTAATAAAGAACATAGATCTTCAGGCATGCTCGAAAGGAGTTTAACGGGAGCATTATTTTTCACATTTTATATACAGTGTGTCCTAGGAGAAATGTTCAATGTCCAGCGATATGACAAGAACGATCATTCTAAGCAAATAAAAGTCTAGTAAACATGGGCCCTAAAATAAACACCGTAAGAGCTAAAAGCACTTCGTCTTCGATACTGTGAAATAAATCTCTTCTGCTGAAACAGCTTTCCTTTTCATATTTTGGGAGGGGGTAGCACGGACCAAACCAATAAAAAATTATCTAGTAAACATGAGCTCTAAAATGGATACCTTAGGACCTATGAGCACTTGCTCAGTGGAAAACACATTACATCGCAGCGAAGATAAACAGGTGCTCATATCTCTTAATATGTGCGCTTTAGAGCCCATTTGTAATGGACTTTTTTTCATGTTTTGTTCCCTACTACCACCTCTCAGAACATGGAAAGCAAAGAGCTTGCAGCAGAAGAGAATTGTTTGACATTATCGAAGACGAAGAAGTGCTCATAAGGTATGCATTTTCGAGCTTATATTTACCAGAATTTCTTCGAATGGTCGTTCCTGTCACACCTCTGAATATTGATCATTCCTCCTGGAACACCCCGTATATGATCTACTGGATAATGCCTAGAGTTCCATGAGTCTTTTCGCAGACGGTCTTGTTGTACAAAGTGTTTCACAACTACTATTACAGGCGCCTAGGCGTTGCAAAGGGGACATAGTAGATAAAGTTCTGATGGGGAACCATGTCGGGAAAAATACTATTTGGACGTGAAAAAAGTTTGACGATGGGATCGCTTCAATCCTCTCGCTTCAAGAAGATACGCACACAATGGCGACAATGAGCTCTTATCTGGGTGTACTGCAGGAGCCCTCAGCATGGACGATGTTTCGAAGTACTCGACGTCGGGTTCTCTTCTACGTGACGAAGCATGTCATTTTAAAAGTAGATAATGCGGCTTTTCTGTGGAGCGCCACATTCAACTCTCGTCATTGTGTACGCATCAGTTTTTTACAACCGTTATAGTCGGGTGGCGTGTGATATCACAACAGGAAGTGACGACGGCACCCCCGTAATTTGTGTGAGTACCGTGAAGTGGGAGATTTCAAAGTGATCGTATCTTCAAACCTATATCCAAACGGTACATTTCCGCACATGCGTTCCTTATCAAAACTTTATCAATTGTCCCCTCTACAGCTCTAAAAGCTTGTAACATGAATTATTAAACACCGTGTATATACAGAGAACTCGCATAGCTACGTAATCATAGCAAAATGAAGCAAAATCCGCAAATAATCGATGCTTGATGCAGAGGTTGGCAGTTGTCCCTCAGTATAAGCAAGCATAACATGCTTCCCATAAATAAGCAGAAAGATATATTACTGTACTGTAGAAACATCACTGGAAGCAATGACATCGACAAAATATCTAGGAGCATGCATGCGGAGCGATTTCAAGTGCAACGATGACATAATGCTAATCGCTGGGAAGGCAGATACCAGACCGGGAAGTGTAATCCGCCCTCAAAGGAGGTACCTTACAAAACCGTTTGCTCGTCTGTATCGGGTCAGTGCCAGGTAGGAATGATAAGGAAATAGAGGCGATACAAAGAAGAACAGTACGTTCCATTATAGTTTCATTTAGAACGTACGAAAGCGCCACTAAGATGCTGAAACTACTCTTGCGGCATTAGCTACAAGAGAGCCGTTCTGCATCACGATGTGGTTTATTCTTAAAATTTTGTTGACGTACATGCATAGAAGGGTCAAACAACATGTTGCTTCCTCCTATGTGTACCTTGGGAAAAGACCATGAGATTCGAGCTCACACGGAGGCTTATCAACAATATTTCTTCCCGCAGACCATTCGCCGACTGGAACAGGAAGGGGAAAGGTGACAGCAGATCGGGGAACTTCATTCATGGTGTATTCGTGGGCACGCCCAACTATGAAAGCTCCTGTCAGCCATCCTGTCACGTCTCCACCTCGCCCCACCTTACTGTTCTGACTCCAGACCACCGACTGACAGACACACATCTTCGTTTCTACGGCCTCGTCGGTATCGACAACCGCAGAGATGCTGCATGTTGGGACTCGCCTCCTGTAGTTACGAGGCGCCAACGCACACCAAGCTCTTCAAATTTCGTCGCACAAGACAGGAGGGATGAGTTCTGTCGGAGTCCAGTTCGAGCCTATGAGAGTATCAAGTTTCACCTCGAGTGTAGACACGAAACGCAGTTCCACATCAAGCTACAGAGGTCAGTTACGGCATACGTTGCTCAGTGAAGATTCGTTCGCGTTTGCATGACCAGAGTATAGAGTACTGAATGCCACCAATGGACAAATATGTGTCACGATTGCAGTGAACAGTTTGTGTTCCTTAAGTGCAGAATTGTACCCTACGCACCTCAGTGACTTAAGCCGCTCTTGTGTATATGAACTTCCTTTAGTTTCGCGCGTGCTCTCGAGGCCACAGCAACGAGGAGCACGAATTACGTGTATAGTTTCTGTATTAATAAAATGCTCTGTTGGTTCACTGGTCACATGCTTACTTCAATATTTGTCCCAAGTAGGACGCTACAGTTTCCATGACTTTCGTGGTTGGAAGTTCACTTGTAGCAGTTAGTCCTGTCACCTCATTTACTCAGAGCCTTCACATTCGCTAAGAACGATAAATACGATGTGACACGATGAAAATTCTTGATGTCTAATTCCATTGGGAACCGAGTGAACCACGGCTATAATATGGATCGGCATAGTATTTTGGATCGGCAACTGAGGGGGTGATAAGATAGGCTCTCCTGTAATTTCAAAATTATTGTATGCAGTAAAAGTGAAGATGTCTGTTAGAAGTAACCATCACAGTACATGATACACCTCATAGAAAATGTAGTGTTATTATGATATGGGCCTACAAGGTTGGAATAGTTTGCACTGAAGATGGTCACACAGTGACCGAAATCGATCTGTAAAATAAATGATTTCAGTCTTTACGACCGACGCTGCCATTTATCCAGAATATATTGACGATGTAAATTATAATGTCCAATGCCGTAGAGTAACTTTGAGTATGTTTTTTAAAGGCGCGGAAATATATAAACAGAAAGCAGGGATACTCAACCTCATTTTGTATATTCACTGATGTCTACGATTAGGGGAATATCCAGATCACATTAGAGGTAAAGATATTTTTTGGTCTGGCGCATCATTGCCATATATATCAGTAATATTTAGTTATTTATGTGTTATTGCACGGTACTCAACAACGTTACATTGGCTTAATATACTAAAAAGTTGTATTTGACGCATTATCGACAACAGCAATTCATCCAACGTTGGTAAGTAATCTACTTCTTCATTTTCAACAATAGAGCAATGAAGCTGCTAATATGAACTGAAACATGGTCACACATCTCTCGAACATTATCCGCATAACTGCAATCGCAAATGATAACACATGATTACACAAGTCTTCTGCACCACTTGAAAGACTAACATTCGAGAAAACTTCTGGAAAAAAAATATTTCATCATCACAGTGCATTTTCCCACAAAGATGCTTCGTGGACGGGAGAAATAATTAGGAGTTTAAAGGAATGGTGTGATTTTCAACAGATTAGGTACATCAGATGTCTACCAGTGGTCACCAGAGACCAATAAACGTCGAAGTTCCGCTAGCAGACCACTATTAAGCTAGGGAGTCGACTTCAAAAAAAAAATCTTGTTTCGCACTGTAACCAATGGTAAAGAACGACAGATTGCTTTGACTCTGTAAAAATATGAATTGATCCAGTTAATATCTAGGAGTAACGTTGCAAAGTTACATTTATTGGAACGAGCTTACGAGGTTGGTTGAAGGGAAGGCAAATCGTCGACTTCGGTTTATTGGAGTAATTTTAGGAAAATGTAGATCGTCTTAAAGGGGACCACGTGCAGAACACCTGTGCGACCCGTTCTAGAGTATTGGTCCAGTGTTTGAGATCCCCTCCAGGCCGATTAAATTAAGAGATGAAAGCAGTTCAGAGGCTTACTGGTAAATTTGTTGACGAAAGTTTCGATCAGCGCGGGTGAGCTACCGAAATGCTGTGTGAACTCAAATGGGAATCCCAGAAGGGAAGAAGACGTTCATTGAGCGAAACGTTATCGAGAAAGTGTAGAGAACCGTCACTTGCGACAGACGATCTTGCTGCCACGATTGTATATCAGGCGTGTAAGGACTGCGAAGACAAGATAAGAGAAATTATGAATCGTATGTAAGCACATAGACAGTCGTTTATCTCTCACTCCATTTACGAGTGTAACAGGAAAGGAAATGGCTAGGATTAGTACGGTGGCTATTTTTTTCAAACCCCGCTCAGTCGTAAAATTAAAACCACAATGAAAATTCGATGAAGCTAGGGTAGATGTGCTGCTCATGTCTCCAGTACGTCCGTTGATCCCGTCACGTCCCACTTTCAGTTATGAGCGCACGGTAAGCACATAGAGACGCCTAGAGCAATAGAACCACCCGCCAAGTGCCGTCATCAGATTTCTTCGTGTCTGGGGGCTCCAACTGATTTCTTGCAGTCCACATAACGTAACTGTGATGCACGTCCTTCTTTGCAACACTCGGCCGCACACTGCCAGTGCAACAAATACGCTCATTTTCGATGGGAAGGTTGATCACGGACTTGGATTCCTCTAATTTCATCTCTTTGCTCACATGTATCGCTGGCTGTGAGGACAGTATTTTGGCACGAGCAAAGAACTGCACCAACGTAGGCAACTGACGGAAAGGACAGGCGGTTGTCTTCTGTGGCGATGGTATTGGAAACATGGTACCACGCTACTACGGGTGTTTAACGCGGAGCGACAACTACGAAGAGAAATAGTTGGCAGCTGTAGCCAAATGTAGCACTTAAAACATTTTGGTTTTCACTGTGGTTTGCATTTCGTAACCGATAGGAGCTTTTTCTTTTTTTTTCTTTTAAAATAAAAGAAAGAAAGAAAGTAAACAGCCCTCTTACAGGGTACTCTCCGCCATTTAGAGTATGCCGGCCGGCGTGGCCGAGCGGTTCTAGGCGCTACAGTCTGGAACCGCGCGACCGCTATGGTCGCAGATTCGAATCCTGCCTCGGGCATTGATGTGTGTGATATCCTTGGGTTAGTTAGGTTTAAGTAGTTCTAAGTTCTAGGGGACTGATGACCTCAGAAGTTAGGTCCCATAAGCCAGTTGACCCAAGGGATGGGATTGGTTCCCAAATATGTGAGAGGCTCGAAGACTTCTTAACTAATAGACCCCAGTACGTTGTCCTCGATAGTGAGTGTTCGTCGGAGGTGAGGGTATCATCTGGAGTGCCCCAGGGAAGTGTTGTAGGTACGCTGTTGTTTTCTATCTACATAAATGATCTTTTGGATAGGGTGGATAGCAATGTGCGGCTGTTTGCTGATGATGCTGTGGTGTACGGGAAGGTGTCGTCGTTGAGTGACTGTAGGAGGGTACAAGATGACTTGGACAGGATTTGTGATTGGTGTAAAGAATGGCAGCTAACTCTAAATATAGACAAATGTAAATTAATGCAGATGAATAGGAAAAAGAATCATGTAATGTTTGAATACTCCATTAGTAGTGTAGCGCCTGACACAGTCACGTCGATTAAATATTTGGGCGTAACATTGCAGAACGATATGAAGTGCGACAAGCATGTAATGGCAGTTGTGTGGAAGGCGGATAGTCGTCTTCGGTTCGTTAGTAGAAATGTGGGATGATGTGGTTCATCTGTGAAGGAGACCGCTTATAAAACACTAATACGACCTATTCTTGAGTACTGCTCGAGCGTTTGGGATCCCTATGAGGTCGGATTGAGGGAGGACATAGAAGCAGTTCAGATGCGGGCTGCTAGATTTGTTACTGGTAGGTTTGGTTATCACACGAGTGTTAAGGAAATGCTTCAGGAACTCAGGTGGGAGTCTCTGGAGGAAAGGAGGCGTTCTTTTCGTGAATCACTACTGATGAAATTTAGAGAACCAGCATTTGAGGCTGACTGCAGTACAATTTTACTGCCGCCAATTTCGCGGAAAGACCACAAAGATAAGATAAGAGAGATTAGGGCTCGTACAGGGGCATACAGGCAGTCATTTTTCCCTCGTTCTGTTTGGGAGTGGAACAGGGAGAGAAGATGCTAGTTGTGGTACGAGGTACCCTCCGCCACGCTCCGTATGGTGGATTGCGGAGTACGTATGTAGATGTAGATGTAGAGTATGGTGGCTTGTGCTGTACATAACTAGTGGAGTATATAACTAGCTGTATATGTGGAACAAATGTGCTGATTCAGAGAATTCCCGCCATTTCCTTACTAAGCTGTTTCCGTGCCTGTGACGACTGTCCGAGACGGTCACCGTACTGAAAGCACTCCGCCGAATTCATAAAATGCTACTTATTGCGCAGTCACACCTCGGCGGTCTAAAGGAACCCCTGCTGTTTGCTGGCGGAATTTCGAAGGATGGTGGGGCGATGAGTCGGGGGAGGAAGGGAGGAGCGTGGTTGTTGCCACACTACGAGGGCCAGGGTGTTCACCAGCCGCGGCTCGGCGCCTCGCCAACTCTGCCAAATTGGTTTTGAACTGATACGTTAATTGACAATTTGGCGCGATTCTTCGAGGTGGGTAATGGCTTGCTGAAGCTGTCCCAAATTGGGAAAATCTAATAAAGGGGAAACTTTTCTCCGTTAAAGATTGCGCCTGCAGCCTGCATCGTAAAAAAGGGGGAGCCGAGGCGGCCCTACGCGCCCTCAGTTTTTCGCCAGAGGGACGGAACACAGCGCGCCAACACCAATAACTACATTGTGAACACAAGACACGCAACTTTGCCTCCTATTGCTGCACCTCCCGTCTGTCTCCGTCCCTCTTAACCCCCACCACCCACCCCCCTCCGCCTTGTCCTCCAGCCCTAGCCCCCACGCCTCCCTTTTTTTTCTGTAACACCGCGTCCGCCGCCATGTTCCTTCAGCACCAGACTTCAAAAAGAGAGCCGATAAACAAGTTACCAATATGAAATCTCACCCTCCCGTCAACCCTCGCTGTTCCACCCTATCTTCGCCAGAGCAGTTCCTGTGCCACGTTTTTTACGACAAAAAAGAAAAAAAGTATAACGCAGGAAATTTCAGGCTCGTTTCAATTTTCTTTAATCTCCTCCCCGTAAATGTCGCCCTCTGGCGGCTTTTTAAAAACATAAACTTGTCTGAAAATGAGTTTCATATGAGAATTGACGAAGATTTAATAACGTCTCCTCTCTCTGAGATTCGCTCTGCCTCCATCCCCTCTCCCCCCCCTTCCCGTCCCATTCCCCCCCCCCCCTCCCTCCCCTTCAGTTTTCGCAGTGCGGCGTAAAAAAAAAAAGTCAGTTACCTTCGCCGGAATAAAAGGTCCAACGCTGTATAACCGTGTCATTACCTGCTCCGTTAAGCCGCCCGTGATTGCTACGAAAACAACATTTTCTGCGCATTATAACTCTTAATGTCTCATCAAAAAATATAAAATGAGAATAATAAGGTAGGAAACGCTCGAGATTAAACTTGGAAAACGTTGCGTGCGACGCTGACATCAAAAAGGTGAATACAAGATTTATTAATAAGCTCGTTACTGGGCGCAGCGCGCCGCGGCATTATTAAGTTGAAAACGTTACACTTTAAAACAAATTAGGACGGCGGAGTACTTTTACGGTCGGCTGCCGCCAGCGGAGCAGCTTTAAACAACGACAACAGTAGGGCTAATGTCTTTACCGCGGGGTCAGAGCTGCAGGCGCCGGGCGGCGCTTCGCCGCTCTCCCGTCGTGGGCTTCCTTAGCTGCGTCGCCAAGATACAACCAGCCGCTCTCATTCCGCGCACATTGTGTCCTAAGCAAGAGTGTTTCCAACGAACATGTTTCACAATTATCTCCGGGTGTTCAGGAGTTTCTCACAAATAAACGAACTGTTGCGAAAGTCTGGCACGTGTCTGAGCACTAATCCAAAGAAGTGCTATCACAAAAAAATACTTTTCTTAGAAACATTCATATTTTTACAGATATCTTCGTGTAAATGTTACAGCTGTCTTCCAGATCCCAATCTACACTACTGGCCACTAAAATTGCTACACCACGAAGATGACATGCTACAGACGCGAAATTTAACCGACGGGAAGAAGATCCTGTGATATGCAAGTGATTAGCTTTTCAGGGCATTCACACAAGGTTGGCACCAGTGGCGACACCTACAACGTGCTGACATGAGGAAAGATTCCAACCGATTTCTCATACACAAACAGCAACTGACTGGCGTTGCCAGGTGAAACGTTGTTGTGATGCCTCGTGTAAGGAGGAGAAATGCGTAGCATCACGTTTCCGACTTCTATAAAGGTCGGATTGTAGCCTATCGCGATTGCGGTTTATCGTATCGCGACATTGGTGCTCGCGTTGGTCGAGATCCAATGACTGTTAGATGAATATGGAATCGATGGGTTCAGGAGGGTAATACGGAACGTCGTGCTGGATCCCAAGGGCCTCATATCATTAGCAGTCGAGATGACAGGCATCATATCCGCATGGCTGTACCGGATAGTGCAGCCACGTCTCGATCCGTGAGTCAACAGATGGGAACGTTTGGAAGACAATAACCATCTGCTCGAACAGCTCGACGACGTTTGCAGCAGCATGGACTATCAGCTTGGAGATCACGCCTGCGGTTACCCTTGACGCTGCATCACAGACAGGAGCGCCTGCGATGGTGTACTCAACGACGAACCTGGGTGCACGAATGGCAAAACGCCATTTATCGGATGAATCCAGTTTCTGTTTACAGCATAATGATGGTCGCATCCGTGTTTGGCGACATCGCAGTGAACGCACATTGGAAGCGTGTATTCGTCATCGCCATACTAGCGTATCACCCGGCGTGATGGTATAGGGTGCCATTGGTTACAAGTCTCGGTCACCTCTTGTTCGCACTGACGGCATTTTGAACAGTGGACGTCACATTTCAGATGTGTTACGACCCGTGGCTCTACCCTTCATTCGATCCCTGCGAAACCCTACCATTCAGCAGGATAATGCACGACCACATGTTGCAGGTCCTGTACGGGCCTTTCTGGATACTGAAAATGTTCGACTGCTGCCCCGGCCAGCACATTCTCCAGATCTCTCACCAATTGAAAACGTCTGGTCAATGGTGGCAGAGCAACTGGCTCCTCACAATACGCCAGTCACTACTCTTGGTGAACTGTGGTATCGTGTTGAAGCTGCATAGGCAGCTGTACCTGTTCACCCCATCCAAGCTCTTTTTGACTCAATGCCCAGGCGTTTCACGGCCGTCATTACGGCCAGAGTTGGTTGTTCTGGGTACTGATTTCTCAGGATCTATGCACCCAAATTGCGTGAAAATGTAATCACATGTCAGTTCTAGTATAATTTATTTGTCGAATGAATACCCGTTTATCATCTGCATTTCTTTTGGTGTAGCAATTTTAATGGCCAGTAGTGTAGCATTAAAACTGCCAGTCTTGAAACTGGGAAGGAATTACAGAAAATTTGAAGCAATGTGTGACACAGGAGACTTCTCGGTTGCTTGCCCGAGGACGTGTCCATGAGGATACACTTGTGGCCCGGTAGGTAATATTCAAGTCAGGTAAGGCTGCACATTCACAGGCTTATCGTACCTGCTGTGTTGGCAGCTGAGGTGGCCAATAGAAGACCGTCAGATATCTACAAAACGATAACACATTAATATGTACACCGGACAACTGAGATGTAAATACCCTTATATACACTGTTCAAAAGAATTAGGGAATCATGTGTATCAACGTCCGGTATATGACGTCTGTTTCAATAGAGGCGGTATGTGTTGTCTTATTACATGGTTTGACATCTTCGCTTTCAATTTGGGCAACAATTAAAGTAATTCGCCATCTATGGGCTTTGTTATGTATTACAGTGCCAGGTGATGTCTCAGACGGAAGTGAGTGATCAAAAAAGGATGGGCTTCCGAACGTGTTGCTGCAGGTGCCAATGCCTCTCCATGTGGTACCCATAGGCTGTGTACAGGCTACAGGGAGACAGGTCAGCCGCGCGGAGTGGCCGCGCAGTTAGCGGCGCCATGCCACGAATTGCGCGGCCCCTTCCGCCGGAGGTTCGAGTCCTCCCTCGGGCATGGTTGTGTGTGTTGTCGTCAGCGTCAGTTAGTTTAAGTTAGTTTCGGTAGTGTGTAAGTCTAGGGACTGATGGCTTCAGCTGTTTAGTCCCTTGGTTCAAATGGTTCAAATGGCTCTGAGCACTATGGGACTTAACATCTGAGGTCATCAGTCCCCCAGAACTTAGAGCTACTTAAACCTAACAAACCTAAGGACATCACACACATCCATGCCCGAGGCAGGATTCGAACCTGCGACCGTAGCGGTCGCGTGGTTCCGGACTGAAGCACCTAGAACCGCTCGGCCACACTCCCTGGCTTAGTCCCTTGGAATTCACTCACATTTGAACATATAATTTTTTTTTTTGGACGGGTCGGCCGGCCGGAGTGGCCGAGCGGTTCTAGGCGCTACAGTCTGGAACCGCGCGGCCGCTACGGTCGCTTGTTCAAATCCTGCCTCGGGCAGGTTAGTTAGGTTTAAGTAGTTCTAAGTCAGGGCTTAGCAACTGGCCGGTTTTGAGTGCGAGTACTCCCATCTGCTCAGGCACGTGCTCGCGAGCAGGTGCAAGGTCGCGGAGTAGGGAGGGAGGGGAGGGAGGGGAAATGCGCGCGCATGTTTGAATAGGGCCGCAGTGTGCCTATTGAATTCGCGCAGACCGTGTAACGTTTAAAGTACTACGATCAGCTCTAACAGTCACTTCGCTGATTAAGAATCATGTCAAGTCGCCGTTGTGTAACCCCAACCATGCTTTCGCAGTTCAACCCCCATTGGGAGGAATTGTATCTGTTTACAGAAAAAGATGGTGTTGCAAAATGTTTAGTATGTCATAAAACGCTGAATTCTTTTAGGAAATTTAATTTGCAGCGACATTATATGTCGTACCACGCGAAAGACTACGGAAGTGGAAAATGTGATGGACCAGATCGTGCACAGGAAGTTATTAAACTTAAAAGAAAGCTATCCGAAGAAGATCTGGACGACGAAGAAAAATCAACTGAGGCAGCTCTCAGAGTGAGCTACAAAATTGCTTTGTTTTTAGCAAAATCCCTGTGCCCCTTCACTGATGGCGATTTAATAAAAGATGTTTGGTAGTTCCAGCGGAACATTTGTGTCCATCTCAAGTTGAACAGTTTCGGATTGTGTCATTATCTGACATGACCATTATGCGTCGCATACAGGACATGGCAGACGACGTCCAGAGTCAGCTTGCAAATATCGATAAAGATTTTATGGCGTATTCTCTAGCTCTGGATGAAAGTGTTGATATCACTGGAACAGCGCAGCTTTCCATATTTATTAGAGGTGTTAATAGAGATCTTCAGGTGAGGAAGGAGCTCCTCGATGTAGTAGCCATGAAGAACACTACAACCGGAGGTGATATTTTAGGTAGTGTTGAAGAAAGTGTCGAAAATATAGGATTGTCGTGGAATTCTTTAGATTCAGTGTCTACAGACGGTGCACCAGCGATGACAGGGAAAAAATTAGGTTTCGTTGCGCTGTTGAAGGAGAAAATGCAAAACCTGACCGTGCCGAATGAAATAAGGGGCGTTCACTGTGTGATCCACCAGGGAAACTTATGTGCAAAGAGTATCACTCTAAAAAATGTGATGACTGTTGTTGTTCGTACAACCAATTATATAAGGAAGCATGAGCTACAACACAGACAATTTAAAAGCTTTCTTGAGGATGTAGAAAGCCAGTATAGTAGCCTGCCTTATTACAGCACGGTCCGCTGGCTTAGTCGTGGCGAATTATTAAATCGATTTTTTTGCATATTAGATGAGATAATTATGGTCATGGAAATAAATAACATGTGTTTTCCTGAATTGAAAGAGCCTTCATGGAAATGTGATCTCGCGTTCTTAGCAGATTTAACTAGCCATCTGAATGCTTTGAACATTTCACTACAAGGTAAAGATCTGCTAATCACTCATTTCATGGATCGAATACGAGCTTTTAAAATGAAATTGACACTTTGAGTGAGTCAGCTGGAAACAGGAAATCTAGCTCATTTTCCTAAATTATCATCCATGCAAGATGTTCACAATGACAGTGGCACGTGAAGTGCCCTCCGCCACACACCGTTGGTTGGCTTGCGGAGTGTAAATGTAGATGTAGATGTAAATGTAGATGTAGACTGTGAACGTTATTCACATAGTTTAGTTGCCCTTAAGGAAGAATTTGATCAATGCTTTCAAGATCTGACAGCACTAGACAGTGATTCTGATCTGTTCTCTCCATATTCAGCGAATATTGAAGAGATTCGTCCTGAGCTGCAACTAGAAATTATTGACCTGCAGTGTGACAGAGAATACAGAGACAAATTTCAGAGCAAGAAAAACATTTTGGAATTTTACATGCACTTCCCTCAGGATAGATTTCCTCATTTGCACAAACTGGCGGCTACAGTAAGATCAATGTTCGGTTCCATGTATGTTTGTGAACAACTGTTCTCTGCAATGAAAGGTAACAAGACGCGCCTGAGAAACGCATTGTCTGATCGTAATTTAAACTGCACGCTGCGCCTACGATGCACAAGAACAATTACTCCGAACATAGACGCAATTGTAAAGGGCAAAAAGTAGAAGATAACAGAGAATCCCACACTTCAGTGACAGCTTTTATTGTGTAACAGTTCACAAATTAATACGAATGTAGAGGCATACACTAAGCTAATAAAATTATGTGGCACGTGTACATTCTCCTTTATTTGTTTCATTTGTCACAGTAATAATTCGTGAGTGATATCCCCGCAGGTGGCCGCGGATTTACATTGACTGGCGGCAGCTGTTGTGTGTCCCACTTGACTCTCCCCACTCTCCGCTCTGGTCCAGTAGGGGGGGTAGCGTGCTCGCGCTGCTCCGTGCTCGCGCCTTGCTGCTCACAGCTTGCTCCGCGAGCACGTATGTTGTGAAGCCCTGTTCTAAGTTCTAGGGGACTGATGACCTCAGAAGTTATGTCCCATAGTGCTCAGAGCCATTTGAACCATTTAAACAGGTCGACAAGGTCGCCGACGCAATAAAACTTCACGTGGAAATTGATACTTGGGCGTTTCTGCGTTGCGATGTCGTACGGGTACCGTCAGAGCACTGCAAGACGATCTCAGAAGTGCCACTGGAAGCACTTTGTCCGATAAGAACGTAATGAACGGGTTAGGAGAAAAGACCTTACGACCCAGACGTCCTGTTTGATTACCCCACTTGAACCAACAAAGTCTTGCATCTCACATTCAGTTGTCCGTTTCCATGCCAACTAGCAACCTCATCACTGGCAAAACGAGTTGTTCACAGACGAATCCACATATTCCCTGAAGCAGATTGTGGCCATTTTCAAGTGGAAGAGCCCTGTTAAGGAGTACCTGCCAAATTTTGTCCAGGAAATCGTCAGATTTCCAGGCTTCTGTGACACTGTGGGGGAGGCTTTAGCATTGACAGCCATATGGACCTTGTAGTTGTTTAATGTCAGATGACCGCCAGGTAGTACATTGAAAGTATCCTGTTGGACCATGAGGTGGTTGCCACAAACGGTAGGGGCCCTCAATTCCTTCTAACGCCAGGACCCTTGTGACGGGCGTCAGCGAGGGAGTCTTGAGAAGCCTGCATCTTGAAGTAATGGAATGGCTAGTCTTTACCTAAACCCCATCGGGCGTATGTGGGAAATGTGTTCGTGGTCGTCCTGTTCCACAACAGATTCTCAAAGAACTCTCATGCGTTCTCATTGAAGAATGGGAACGGATACCATAGGGTGGCCTCCGTAGGCTTCACAGACACCTAGGTGTCAGGCAACGATAAACCCTCACGGAGGGCGTACACTCACGTCCAATGAAAAGCACCCAGGAATACGGGATGAATAATTTGTTTCCACTTTGTTTTCGACACCGTAGACATTTCAGTTCCTTCTATGCAAACGATCGAGTATGTACTGATGTCTCGTTGTGAAAGGCAAAGGTATGAGTTGGTAGCGTGCCCAGTCCTAGTGCTCAGTGGAGTATGGCAGACGCCCAAAGTCATGTTCCCCTTATTCTTTTGAGCAGTGTAATTGTAGGTTCTTCTATGGTGCTGAGCTATTTGCAGTGAGAATAATGCAGCTGACAGTAACAAATACTTTTGAATGCTACATTCAGGTAAGTCACTGATAAGGGGTAATTTTTCGCAGGGTTGTGCTACGTCAATATAATATCCTGAGTGCAGTCTTCCGTACTTATGTTGGTAAGTCTGTAAATTCACTGATTCTGGGGCGAAGCTCTGAGTACGGCTGCTTAAAAAGACGCGCCAGACAGTCAGAGTAGCAGGCAGTGAGGTCATAGCAATTTAGCGCCCTCTGGTGGTGTGTTGGCTCGGCGCCAACGATCAGAGAGTATTGTACCTCCCGCGTAGCGGCACGCCGGGTGCCGTTGATACTGCAGTTTCAACAACATACTCGACACGGTTTGTGAGGCCACAGGTAGAACTGGGACAACGGGTAGCGGAGTAAGACTGAATGGTAAAGATCGCCCACTAAGAACAACAAGAACAACAACAAAAGAAATTTGAAGGCTTGACTTCCCGAAAGCAAACAGAATCGACAGGAAGAAACTTCTACCTCGTATACCCATAGTCTGCAAACATGCTTACAAAATCGCAGTGCTTACTGAAATACTTACAATGTATGCAGACTTTGTAACGTAGCAAATTATTACGAGCTACCGTCTTGCATTGAAAGCGTGGCTTGCCTTGGAGCCGAGAGGAGTGGAGGTTTTGGTTCTGACGCTGCCACAGCTGACGCTGGCCACTGCGCCGGGCGAGCCGGGTACTTGCTTAACGCTGCGTGCAATGCGTTACATATACTACCTATGAATCTGAAGAAGCACAACTAAATATTAATCGATATCTTTCATACTTAGTATAGCAAATTTTACTGATAACACATCCATGCTGCTAAAATTTGAAATCAATAACTTAAATGCTTTTGGAGATATAATTTTTTGCCTAAAACACGTGATAACCGTGCTGACACGGAACTTGAGCTATGAGCTGTAATGTATTCATCTATTGTATCAACTAAAACCACAACCAAGAGGACAGGTTCATAAAATCTAATTTTCTGGAATTTTCTTTAGTTGGATTACCACAGATTTCTGATGTAATTAAAAGTACTTTGGAAAATTATTATTTCATCATGTTTTGGTTGTGTGAGTGTTTTGGAGAGACAGAGAGTGAAAGGAGGAGTAAAGTGAGAATGTGATATTGTATTAAAAATATGTAAAAGTATGCGTGAGAAAGTTGTTGTGCCATAGAGGAAGTTGTGACGTATGTCCGAGTGAGCTTTAATTTGTAAAAGGCGGCTGGAAGGGGCATGGGGTATTAAGTTTATTTTGTGGAAAGGAATCGTGTTTTGTTTTCATTAAATTTTATTTACTTTCGCAATTACGAGATTTCTAGTCTAAATTACTTGTGGTAGTCTGATTGGCTAATATTGGACATATCGCTAGTACAGAAGTGCTCTAGATGATCTGATTGGCTGCTTAACATACAAGCCAATAGGAATTCAGCGCTTCCCATGTGTTTGATTAGGCCTTTCTGCCTCAGATCTACGAGTTAATGTAGTCGCTCGGGAGCCATCTTCTGGTAAACACCTATGCTAAGCCGTACTGATCAAATTTGTACCAAAATGAAGAAATTCGCGCATTTGATCGGTTGAAGAAAAGCCACTACAATATTGAGTACTTCGCGAAAGCTAGAGCGCTGTGAGTGGTTTTTTTTTATGAGATATTCGCGTGTTTACCTTCCACGTCATATATAAACGCCGTGTGGCGTGTTTCGTGCATATTACCAGACATTATAGCGAGCACTTCTTTACAAGAAGCCTACTGAACGACTGACTGTGTTAACTTGCAAGTAGTCGTGGGTCAGTGACTGTTCAGGACGTTTAAAATATCGTGTCGGACCAACTATCTTCTGGCTGCTTTTGAGTGTGAACTTGTTACAGAGACAGTCAGTAACATTACATAAATGATGTCGGGATATTAAATACGGACTTGATACCCATTTTCCTTATTTTGAAGACAATAAACTAACTGCAAAGAAATTTTTGACATTTTTTCAAACAACTCTTGCAGGCTTCGCGAACCCAAGTTAGTTTAACTAACTTTCGCTACTGAAGTTAGCTGACATTTGCGTGGTAGGTATTTAGTCGAATTTTTGTCAAAGCTGATTTTGTCGGCTAAATCAGTATCTACCATCGCAAAATGTAGGGGCAGACAACCTGAAGCCTATTCAGGTAGGTGGGATTGTTTAAAGGATAGTGAGAGACCAACTCGCCTCGATTCGATTTTATGTTTCGTAAATTGCGTCGTTGTCAAAGTTGTGCGAGTTTTTAGCTATTATAGCCACTAAATAAAATGAGTGACATGTTCTCTTTTCAAGTTTTCGGGCGAATGCTTTCCAAATCCTACAATTCCCTGATTTCCAATTTCTTGGACGTTATGCTATCCAAGAACGGATTTAAACAAATTACTGTTATTCAAATATTAACACTTAGCCAAGTACCTTTCTCACATATGTATCTTACCATATTACGTATACTTACGTGATCTGGAGGTCGCTGTAGAATGCAGTACACTCATCCCTTTCTGATTCATTTCAGTCTGTATACATCACTATGCACTATTAATCCCTCTTTTACCTTGATATACATAACAGCATCGAATCAGAGACGCGCCAACAAGCCTTAGAGTTCCTTTTGTTCTTCTAAGCCTTTTACAACGAACTGAAAAATTATGTCCACAACCTGTTCCCTCCTCAGCTTTGTTCGATTCAGTTAGTGCTAGTGCTCCATCTCTAGTTAACCACAAGCCGTTGCTAGTGATCTAATGTTCCTCCTTTCCTTGAGGTGTTCGTGATATAAATTTCAGATGTATGGTTAAAATGGCTCTACGCATTATGGGACATAGCATCTGAGGTCATCAGTCCCATAGACTTAGAACTACTTAAACCTAATTAACCTAAGGACATCACACACATCCATGCCCGAGGCAGGATACGAACCTGCGACCGTAGCAGCAGTGCGGTTCCGGACTGAAGCGCCTAGAACCTCTCGGCCACATCGGCCGGCTTTTCAGATTTATCATAACTGTTTTGTGGTTTGGTAACACTATCTTCTGCTTCTTCCATTTGTTTGCACCTACGTCTGGGGAAGGCGGTCTCAGTTATACTTGTCTTAGTAAAGGGTCGTCCCCTTTCTGTCTTGCCTTAATCAACTCCCTATGGTCTACCTGCGGACTCACGAAACTTCCCGGATTTGCACTTGGCCTGCTGGTACGGTCAGCCTGTGAACAGTTGCCTTTCCTCGACTGGAATGTTTTCTGCTACCAGCCATGACGCAAACCCATACACGCGTGCAATCCATCTGGCAAACAAATGAAAAGTATCACGAGTTAAACGTAGTATGCGATTTTCAACAATTCCTTGCATTTTGACACAAGTTTTCATACTACTTTAGTCGAAAGTAAGACCACCACCATCTCCCCTTCCCAACGTACATACAGACCGACACCATCCGCCTGCTTAGAAGACCATGGAAACGATGGTAGAGGTTTCGCTAAATGACAGGCTAATGACATGCATTCTCGCCGTCAGCGATAGACGATTCCATCGCTTTGTTCTGGAGGAGCGGCCTCCTCCGTTGATCATCGAGTGCGTACTTGCACATTTCGAGTATTCTCATTTCTTTGTCTTTGCCGCACAGCATGGCCCCACAGTCTTGGCGCACCATACGAGGTCTGTTCAAAAAGTTCCGCAACATAGCAATTTCGCACCAGTGGTGTGTTGGAACGCAATGCGGTTGTCATCCCTTCTCACGCCTGTGTTTAACGTGTAACTGCCGGAATTTCAATGTTGTATATCTGTTAGTTATTGTTCAGTACTGTATAGAGTAGAACGTTGTGTCGCATAGTTTGCGAATTTCGAGGTGGCAGATTTAGAGGAGCAAAGCGTCTGCGCTACATTTTGTGTGAAACTCAAGAAAACCTTCATAGAGTCACGCCAAATGGTTCAGGAAGCCTGCGGTGATGAGTGCTTGAGTCGTACTCGGTGCTACGAATGGTTCCCACGGCTTAAAAATGGCCGAACGGAAGTTGAAGATGACCCTCGTTCAGGACGCCCTTCGACTTCTACCCACGGCGTCAGCGTAAATGTACGTGTCAGTCGAAGACTGACTGAGAGATTGCAGGAGAATGTAACATTTCGGTAGGATCATGTCATGAGATCCTGAGACGGCACCTTGGAATGCATCGTGTTCAAAAGATGGTTCAAATGGCTCTGAGCACTATGGGACTTAACATCAGTCTCCTAGAACTTAGAACTACTTAAACCTAACTAACCTAATGACATCACACACATCTATACCCGAGGCAGGAATCGAACCTGCGACCGTGGCAGTCGCGCGGTTCCGGATTGAAGCGCCTAGAACCGCTCGGCAGTGCATCGTGTTGCCGCCAAGTTTGTCCCACGGCTCATGAGTCAAGACCAGAAAGAAATTCACCTCGCAATCTGTGAAGCGCTTTTGGATAGCGCAAATGAGAACGAAATGGTCCTTAAGAGAATCATAACTTGTGATGAGACGTCGGTCTACGGTTATGAAATTGAGACCAAGGTTCATTATTCACAATGGATAGGGAAAGATTCTCCAAAACCAAATAATATCCTCAGGTCAGGTGAACTGTTAAAGCCATGTTGATAATTTTCTTCGACATTGAAGGAACAGTTCATCACGAATTCAGTCACAGGGACAAACTGTTAATCGATGGTACAATCGGGACTTGTTGCGATGCTTGCCACAAACGTGAGAAGGAAACGGCCTGAAATGTGGCGAGACAATTCACGGCTCTTTGGAAAACCATAACGCACCCACACATTCATCCCTATTTGTGCGTGACTGTTGCACAAAAACCGAAATCACTGTGCTGCCTCATCCTTCGTACTCTCCAGACTTGGGCCCTGTGGATTTTATTTATTTCCAAAATTGAAAACCCCGTTGAAAGAACGGAGATTTGCTACGATAGACGAGATAAAAGAAAATTTGCAGACGGCTCTACGCGCGGTCCAGCAAGAGACTTACCAAAATTGCTTCCGGAAGTGGAAACGGCGTTGGGAGCGGTGTTTCAGTTGTGGAGGAGAGTATTTCTAAGGAAACCATGCACAATAAGTAAAAGGAAAGGGTAGAAAAATTTTGTGGACAAAGTTCTGGAATTTTTTGAACAGACCTCACAGATGCAAGAACAGCACTTCATAATCAGGCACTCATGACTGTATGCAACGCCATTAATTTTTTGGAGGCAACGTTCACGGAAGTGTTGTCGGGCCTTTTGAGGCCAATTGAGGAACTACTTAAACCTAACCAACCTAAGGACATCACACACATCCATGCACGAGGCAGGATTCGAACCTGCGACCGTAGCGGTCGCGCGGTTCCAGACTGAAAGGCCGGCTGTTATTGGTACGATTTGTAATAATAAAATTGTGGTGAACGTCTTATTGGTGGTTAAAGAACTTTCGTATTTAATTAATTTCGCGTTATAGCTCGCGCGTTATGAAAATACGTCGTTTTAAGGCGACGCACTGAAGATTCGAGAAAAACGTGTCGTTATTGTGAAGAATTTTTATAATTAAATATCACTAACATATTGGCGACCCGGCCCTTGGAAGACCTTAACACAAAATTCGAGGTGGTTTACTACAGAGCTTGAATATAGCGTAATCGGTAAGGGACGATACGTTACAGTACAGTGGATGGAAAGTTCGAGTGCCGCTATACCTCTTTTTCACTTTCACGTCTTCCGTAAGCTTTTGGGACTTCGTTATGAAATTAAGTAGGAATAATTTATATAATATTTGATGTTATGTAAATATGAGTGCACTTTCTGTCAGGAGTGAGTTTGTTCGATTTTGTAGACTTTTGCACGTTGATATTCTTACTAATGGGATATGTATCTTTTCTTTCTGTCTTCTTACGTATTCACGGCTATTGAAGTTTTTATTTAAGTATACCACAGACAAGACTAGCTTACGAGCAAGGGAGAAAATTTTCGTTTTAAAGGAGCAAACGTAGGAATTTTACGCGAAAACACATTCGAGAACAAACGATATGGTTTGTCAGCCAAATAAAGCCGACAACGCCCGATGTAGAGCGCTGAGAGCGTAAAATCACGTTAATGAGCTCGTCCCGTCTGCATGTGGCACTGTCTCTCGTGATGATGAGAATCAAATGGTTCAAATGGCTCTGACCACTATGGGACTTAACACCTGAGGTCATCAGTCCCTTAGAACTACTTAAACCTAACTAACCTAAGGACATCACACACATCCATGCCCGAGGCAGGATTCGAACCTGCGATCGTAGCGGTTGCGCGGTTCCATACTTAAGCGCCTAGAACCGCTCGGCCACACCAGCCGGCCTGATGAGAATCCCTTCCGTGTAAACGTCACCGGTAGCTGCCTCGTCCCGTGTGACCACGGCTTTAGGGAATTACTCACGTAACAGCCTACAAGTCGTGGTCGATGTTAGAGGTCAGTGACGGTAGCCACGAAACAATTTGTGAAGTGGCCAATACTTTGGATCTCGCGACGCGCAATGCGCCATCGGTGGCGGCAGGAGATCCAATAAGCACGGCGACGCTGAGGAACGAGCAGGTCGCCTGACGCCGCTGTCAGCAAGACGGAAGGCGCCTGCTCCGGAAATGAAGCCCCGAGGGGAGGGGGGGGGGAGGAGGAGGGAGAGGAGGGGAGCCGATAACCCAATCAATACAGCCACCCCGCCACATCTTTGTCCCGGCCCGGACACGCCGTATCCCGCCCAGCCCGTCGCTGCACTGATAGCCACACACAACGTTTAATTTGTCACTGAGCCACTGAACACGCGTGGCGACACTGAGAGGCATCCTCTCCATTGCAGCCACCACCATAAGCTAACCAACTAAATTACTGTGGAAGCACCAGTTTGTGCGTAGCCACGGGTCATTTTAGTACACTGCTTCTCTGTTGCTGAAAGAACAATCACTAACTGTCACAGACGTGCAGTAGTTTTCCTCGAATATGATACATAGGAAATATTTGTGGGCAAAACGGCATATTATTAAGGACGAGCTGAACAGTCATAAGCACATCCTCTGGAATATGGGAGACTGCCTCAGACGAGTTTAACTTCGGAATTACAAACGGGAAAAATGGCCCTGCGCTAGTCTGAAACAACAGAGTTCTCGATACACGAATTTTATTTGACTAAAGCTGTTTAAAAACGCTATTATTCATTAAAATTACAATACCGTGAAGGCAGAATGACCAAATGTCAAAGTGGCATGAAGCGTAAACATCCCTGGATATACAAACGATTTGCATTTCAGTGAAGGCACACTAGGCAGACAGAAGTAACGCCAACTCCATTGCGTACATAAGGAAAGATTATGCAGTGGTCTCTCATTCATATAGCGAACGTGAATGCCGTTTTCTATGAGAAGATAGTTCTATACTTAGTATCATAACAAGTCCACCGGTATGCGTCAGAGTTAGACCACGGCAGGATTGTAGCCTATAGACACTGTGGTTTACTGATGCGTGGTATTGATAAGGATCCCACGAGTATCGAATCGATGGGCTCAGGAGGAGCATACTGAATGCCACGCGCCTAGCGTCCGAGAGTACAGATGTATTGTTTGCCCTATTGAGCACAATTGCACAGCAATGTCACGTACAGGGTGACAGTTATTGAACTATATGAAATAAAATCGTCATACCTTCTGAATGGTCAGCGTTATGAGTTTCAAATTGCACGGTTGGCCGCGGGGCATGATGGGGATTAGTATCCGCATGCGCATGCAGTAACGGGCCAACTGCGGCTCAAAGGAAGTTTGTGACCGAGTTCAAGCTGAAGACAACCGGTCCAAGTGTGCTAACAATCAAGAACTTGATTCGCGCGTTTGAAAGAACGGGTAGAGTTCGTGATGTCAGTGTTGGAAATGTCTGTCGTCCAAAAAAAGGGCGAAAACGCCTGAAAACATTGAGGAGACACGCGCTGTGTTTCAAACCATCTCCACGGAATCGATCAGGCGAGTTGCTCAACAGGTGGGAATCAACAGGGAGACACTGCGACAAATTGTTATTGAAGACCTTCATCTCTTCCGATACAAAATTCAAACCCATCAGCCATTAAGCACCAGAGCCGTAGAACAGCGGTTGTGTCTCGCCAACTATAGTCCACAGTGTTGACGAACAGGATTCTGATGTGAATATGGTGTGGCTTACGGACGAAGCCCATTTTTATTTAGATGAGTTCGTCAGTAAGCAAACTTGGCGAATTTGGGGGACTGAGAACACGCTTTTCGCGATCGGGAAGTCTCTTCACCCTCAACGGGTGAGTGTGTGATGCGCAAAGTCCAGCCACGGAATAATCGTTGCGATATTCCTTCATGGCGCGGTGACTACCAAATGGTCCGTGAAGGTTTTTGGAAGACGATTTTATTCCCATTATCCAAAGTGATCCTGATATGTGGTTGATGCAAGACGGAGTTCGACCCCATCGAAGCAGCAGTGCGTTTGATGTCCTGGAGGAGCACATTGGGAAGAGCATTCTGGCTCTGGGGTACCCCGAGATCACTGTCATGGGCCTCGATTGGCCACCATATTCTCAGGATGTGAACACATGCGACTCCTTTTTGCGCGGCTATATTAAAGACAAGGTTTACAGCAATAACCACAATACCGTTGCTGTGCTGCAAACAGCCATTCAGCATGTCATCGACAGCATCGGTATTCCGACACTTTAGCGGGTCGTGCAGAATTTCGCTACTCGTCTGCGCCTCATCATCACCAATGATGGCAGGCACATCGAACACGTCATAAACTAAATCCGAATATCTGTAGTGACGTTTACGTGTTGGATAAAGTGTGTGCACGACGTAGTTTGTAACTAATTTATGTTTTTTTCATATAGTTCAATAATTGCCACCCTGTACCTCGAATCACGAAATGTGCTTTTTTGCAGGAGGCACATATCCATGCAGACAATACAACAAAGTATCTATCACAACAAAATGCCAGTACGACGACCATTGTCGCAGGTTTCCTCGACGCGGCAGCAGAGTGAGGCGGGGCTACGGTGGTGCATGCAACGATAAAAAAGGACTTAGGAGCGACACCATGTCGTGCGTACAGCGTCACGACAGACGTATCCATCTGTGGAGACTTCAAGGAGAACAAATCTGGTCATATTCCATTCGTCATTCTGATACGTAGAATGGGCTTTTCACTTTGCAGCGGAGTGTGCGCTGATATGAAACTTCATGGCAGATTAAAACTGTGTGCCCGACCGAGACTCGAACTCGCGGGCAAGTGCTCTACCAACCGAGCTACCGAAGCACGACTCACGCCCGGTACTCACAGCTTTACTTCTGCCAGTACCTCGTCTCCTACCTTCCAAAATTTACAGAAGCTCTCCTGCGGTGCCGAGTTCGAGTCTCGGTCGGGCACACAGTTTTAATCTGCCAGGAAGTTTCATATCAGCGCACATTCCGCTGCAGAGTGAAAATCTCATTCTGGAAACATCCCCCAGGCTGTGGCTAAGCCATGTCTCCGCAATATCCTTTCTTTCAGGAGTGCTAGTTCTGCATGGTTCGCAGGAGAGCTTCTGTAAAGTTTGGAAGGTAGGAGACGAGGTACTGGCAGAAGTAAAGCTGTGAGTACCGGGCGTGAGTCGTGCTTCGGTAGCTCAGTTGGTAGAGCACTTGCCCGCGAAAGGCCGAGGTCCCGAGTTCGAGTCTCGGTCGGGCACACAGTTTTAATCTGCCAGGAAGTTTCATTCTGATACGTGTCCAGCAGGTGGTGTAATGGAATAGGGTGCCTCATCACACGATCTCCTTTGCTTCACACAGCCGGTATTATGGTCAGCAGGCGTTCAATTTCTGATATTTGAAGCTCTCTGTAACATTGCCTGTAAACAAAGCAATGCAAGACCACATCTTGCCCATTACGTCCTGACCTGCCTCAATACAGCCAGTGTTACACGGTTGCCCCGGCTACCACGGCCTACAGATGTTTCATCAGTTGGAAAATTTGGTCATGTACTGACCTGATAGTGGTACGGCACCACTCGCCAGACCCTACGATTGACGACTTCTGCCATAGAGTGGAAGCGGCCTGGAATGACATACCATTGTCTCTCATCCAAGCCTAGTTGGACTCGATGCCTATTCAGGTTAGAGTTATAGTTTCTGCCAGAGGAGCAGTTCTGTGAACTAAATATATCACTTTCTATACCCGCAATTCACCTACAAATTTAATCACGTATTCCTTCAACTATACCATGTGCACAACAATATTTCGTGTCATTCCCTCTTTCCTGGCCGGCCGCGGTGGTCGTGCGGTTCTAGGCGCTGCAGTCCGGAACCGCGGGACTGCTACGGTCGCAGGTTCGAATCCTGCCTCGGGCATGGATGTGTGTGATGTCTTTAGGTTAGTTAGGTTTAATTAGTTCTGGAAATGGAAATGTCGTGTGGCTAGGGCCTCCCGTCGGGTAGACCGTTCGCCTGGTGCAGGTCTTTCGATTTGACGGGCGACCTGCGCGTCGATGGGGATGAAATGATGATGATTAGGACAACACAACACCCAGTCCCTGAGCGGAGAAAATCTCCGACCCAGCCGGTAATCGAACCCGGGCCCTTAGGATTGACAGTCTGTCACGCTGACCACTCAGCTACCGGGGCGGACTAATTAGTTCTAAGTTCTAGGGGACTGATGACCTAAGATGTTAAGTCCCATAGTGCTCAGAACCATTTGCACCATTTGAACCCTCTTTCCTGGTGATGTAGTTTTAATTGTCACTAGAGTATGTCGTACTGATGCGGTGTTCCTCTCCGTAGCCGAGGATGCTAACACATAAATACGGTGGAACGCCACTTGAAGGTAGCCGATTCGAACCTAAGTACTGAAAAAGAGTCGATATAAGCCCCAAACAGGGAGATGAGTTTCTGGCATAGCGTTGCTGATCACAACACTAACAACAATGTTCCACTGAATGACACCTGAGACTGCTGACGAGTGTTGTGTTACAATCGTCAACAGAATATAGTAAAATGATTCACATTTTAAAATTATTTTGGCTTTCAGGAATGTAACTATACAGCCAAATCAACTTGTTATAATTACACAATAGTTAGTTTCGTTTTTCGTTGTCGTGCAATCCCACGCATGTATGAGTCCCACATGACTCTGCGACTTCATATAATTCTGAAACGAAACATAATGTGAACAATGCAAATGGCGAGGAATGAGAAATGTCAAGGGGTCATACAATGGGCAGGAATGCACAGGTCATCAAAGCAAACAAAATAAATTTCAACACCAAGTTGCATTTATTTAAATAGCACATGTACGTTTTTTCTACCGAAATCAAAAATAGAGGTACAATTAGTGAAATACTTCGACTAACGGGTTGCCTGCACTGTCCTGAAGCCTGCTGTAGACAACCCTTAGTCTGCGCATTACGACAGGAACTGTGGCGTCTATGCCATCTCTCAAAGTCTAAGTATTTCAGAAAGTATGATATTTAGATCAGTGAGGCCAAGTATGTCATCACTAATTGTAGATCTAGTTTTCATTTCGGTAGAAATAATATACATGCCTCATTCAAAAAGAAGAAACTTTATGCTGGAAGTGATGTTTGTTTTCTTTTATAGACGGTGCATTGCTGACCATTTTATGAGCCCCCTGACATAGATGTATTCCTGGTTAACTGCATAATATATGAGGTCGCATAGTTAGGTAGGACAGCCTGTATAATCTGTCTTCTTCCATTTTACATTCTAAATCTGTTTTGTCGCAAAAGAACATAGAGAAAAAGCATGTCTGAAACTTTTACCCATGTCCGACTTCGAAAATAAACTTTTGACATCAGTTTTTTCTAAAATCAGGGAGACTGTCAGACATGCCTTCGTACAACAGACCTGTTTTTCTGTTACGTGCTGTGCAGGCAGTCCAGTAAATTCATGGCGAAACTAAGCGGCTTTGAAAGTTTAAGTGGAAGGTAAGAGCTCTTGTGGATGAATTGAAGTGGCGAAACCAGTAGGCCATGCGTCGGCGGCTAGATCTACCCTCTTTATCCCTTTCATTCCACAGTGATACGTAGCAACACAGCACAAAACGCTGCACTACACAATATAAATACAGACTTGACGCTTTGGAGAGGTCGCAAAAAGATCACAGTGATCCTTCCAAGAGTGTTTCTCGAAATGTTTCAGATTACCACGCTCAGTAGTGCGCATAAGAGTCTGTCAGTCAGCTCATATGGTATTGCTGTAACAAAAACTAAAAGGAAAAGAGAAAGGAGAAGATCACATAAGAACAAATAATTGTTCAAGTTATTGTACTTTAATCGCAAAAAGAAAGAATTCTAGCATTAGTTAACAATTTTCAGCCGTTAACGAATCGTTTTAAGACTATTTAGTCCACCATTACACGGGATCTTAATAGGTAATTTTTCCCGAAACAGTGTGCACCTTTTTATTCCATCACCAAAAACAAGAAGAAGAAATGTATTTTCATCATCACCACCATCATCTTTGTATCCTTCCAGCGAGCCGCGTGGCATGTTTATGAACAATTTGCTTCCACTAAAGGTGTGATTTTATTTTCAGTAATTACATTTTTTCTAGAAATCACCAATGAAAATTGTGTTTAACTTTGTTGATATTTGTTTATTATAAGCGTCACGTAACTTAACAAAGAAAGATTTGACGGTGAGATTATTAGTTCGAAAATATTGCTGTTGGCAGCAACCGCAATGAGAATGTGTGAAATAAACTGGTGATGCTTTAGAGTTCTTCCTCGTTAGCAACGTCAGTTAAGAATTGAACCCTATCACCTACAACATTAAAATTAATGGTATGGGTTCACTTTTTCAAGCAGCTGTTAATGTTTATTTTTGTCCCCTCAATGGAGACGTGATTTACGGAAGATTCGTAGAATTCAGAATTTGACGTTTTGGAGCAGTTACAAACAAGTAGTACAGTAGCTAATGTGTTCTTTCACCTGTCCTGGGGATCAGGATTAATTACACGCCATACTACTGTACAGCTCAAGTATACAGTTAGCAGATACGGCTATTTGTGCTTATCACGACAAACTGTTGATATGAGTTATAACACTTGAACACATAACATCGTCCAGCACAAAGTAACATTCGCCCGCTGGAAGCAGTGGGTCAGTGCCTAACAAGAGCATACTTGCTTGTAAAGTGAATAACATTAACTGCATTTTCCGCCAGTGTTTGACAGAAAATGTCTATAAAACTGTAACGCAAACACTTTCCTGATGTTCTGCTAAAAATTATTTACATGGCCACCGTCGGATGATAGATGAATGTCACAACCACAGATAGAATGACGTACGACTTCCACAGGTATTACTGATTAGTTGACACACACAAAATGATGAAATACATACTCTTACTAACAAGGGAACCTCCCCATCGCACCCCCCTCAGATTTAGTTATAAGTTGGCACAGTGGATAGGCCTTGAAAAACTGAACACAGATCAATTGAGAAAACAGGAAGAAGTTGTGTGGAACTGTGAAAAAATAAGCAAAATATACAAACTGAGTAGTTCATGGGATAGATAGGCAACATCAAGGACACTGGGACCGCAGGAGCGCCGTGGTCTCGTGGTAACGTGAGCAGCTGCGTTCAAATCTTCCATCGAGTGAAAACTTTAATTTTTTATTTTCAGTTTATGTGACAAACTCTTATGTTTTCATCACTTTTTTGGGAGTGATTATCACATCCACAAGAAAACCTAAATCGGGCAAGGTAGAAGAATCGCCAAGTGTACAAGTTAGGTGGGTCGACAACATATTCCTGTCATGTGGCGCACATGCCGTCACCAGTGTCTTATAGAATATATCAGATGTGTTTTCCTGTGGAGGAATCGGTTGACCTATGACCTTGCGATCAAATGTTTTCGGTTCCGATTGGAGAGGCACGTCCTTTCGTCTACTAATCGCACGGTTTTGCGATGCGGTCGCAAAACAGAGACACTAAACTTATTACAGTGAACAGAGACGTCAATGAACGAACGGACAGATAATAACTATGCAAAAATAAAGAAAGTAAAATTTTCACTCCTGGGAAGACTTGAACCAAGGACCTCTCCTTCTGCAGCTGCTCACTCTACCACGGGACCACGGCGCTCCTGAGCTCACGTTCTCCTTGATGTCACTTATGTGGTCCATGGACTACTCAGTTTGTATATTTTGCTTATTTTTTCACAGTTCCACACAACTTCTTCCTGTTTTCTCAATTTATCTGTGTTCAGTTTATCAAGGCCTATCCACTGTGCGAAGTTATAACTAAATCTGAGAGGGGTGCGATGGGGAGGTTCCCTTGTAAGGAATGTATTATCTTTTTATTTTACGTAGATATCTTTACATTTAATACAAAATGAAAAACAAGTATTTTTTATGTTATGAAGAAGTTATTAAATTTAATGAAATGCTGAAGAATGAAGTTCAGTTACCATTCTAATCTTTCATTTGCACTTTTTATCAAAAGGATAAAAGAAAATTGTGTTTTGCAAGATTGACATATTTCCTTTTTTGGAGAAAATCCAGTCAATGGTTGTACAATAAATTTTATTGTCCGAATAGATTGCATATATTTAAACATTGGTAATAAATGCAATTTGTATGGACAATTAAATTTCTTGAAATTGTGTTTGGTCGTTTAAAACTGTGCTGTAATTCTGTGTCATTTGTTTATGGATTTCGAGAATTTCCTTTAGTGTATTTTTCAGTTTTCCTTAAGAGTAAGTGAAACGTTAGAATATGCAGGGTGACACGCGGAAAGCGGATGGCTCTTAACTGCATAGTACTGAGACAGCAGTAGTGGGAGAAGATTGGGGAGGGGGGGGGGGGAGGGGGCTGTCGTTCTTCTCCACACAAAATGACATTTCAGTTGCAATGGAGCAGTGGGATTTGCAACATCGTTTGTACGGCTAAGACAGTTTAGCCAGAATGGTGAGTCTGTTACAGTGTCGCAGTGGATGTTTCACGTACAATTCTATTTCGGTCGACACGGAGTTGTTCCGAGTCTTAAAACAATTCTCAAATGTGTGGAATACTTCTGATCAAGTGGTAATATAATGGATAAGAAGCATACAGCCCAGAGATGTAGTGCAACGACGCCAGGAGGTGTTGCTAGAGTAAGGGAAGCGACAGTCAGAGGCCCAGGACGCTCAAAATGGTTCAAATCGCTCTGAGCACTATGGAACTTAACATCTGAGATCATCAGTCCCCTAGAACTTAGAACTACTTAAACCTAACTAACCTAAGGACATCACACATATTCATGCCCGAGGCAGGATTCGAACCTGCGACCGTAGCAGTCGCGCGCTTCCAGACTGAACAGGACGCTCAGCTAGGCGTCAGACTAGTGACTAGCGATCAACCATGAATCGCTTAGACGAATTTCATATACATTAAAATTCCATCCGTACAAACTTCTTAATGTGCAAAAACTGTGGCCGGCCGGAGTGGCCGAGCGGTTAAAGGCGCTACAGTCTGGAACCGCACGACCGCTACGTTCGCAGGTTCGAATCCTGCCTCGGGCATGGATGTGTGTGATGTCCTTAGGTTAGTTAGGTTTAAGTAGTTCTAAGTTCTAGGGGACTTATGACCACAGCAGTTGAGTCCCATAGTGCTCAGAGCCATTTGAACCATTTTTGCAAAAACTGTAGCCAGCTGATTTTTCTGTACGTGAAAGCCTTTGCTTGCAGAATGCAAGTGATTTTGTGTGATAATGTGATTTTCTCGATGAGGCTCATTTTCATTTACGCAAGACCGTCAAGACACAAAACCAGAGTTATTGGACTCCTGAGCATCCACACCTTATTCACTAGCGAACCTTACGCTCTCAAATAGTCACAGTTTAGTGTGCTTTTGGCTCTTTCGACGTTACTGAGCAGTAATTTTTTGGAGAAAATGGGGCCACAGTCATGGTTAATTTGGTTCGCTTCATTCATATGCTTGGAACGTTCTTGAAACCAGAATTGAGAGGACAAAGATTCCCGTTAAAAGACATAAGTGGTGTCTGTTCTTTATGACATGTCGGAAAGGACAGACACATTTTGATCCCGCAACCATTATGAATCAAGACAAAAAGATATGACTGACATCTTTTAGAGGCACAAAGTCATGACGGACATTAGCTTCTAGTGGGCATTGATTTAATTCAATGAGGAAGCTGCAAATTTGTGCCAGACCGTGATCCAAACCCAGGTCTCCTGCTCACTAGGAAGATGCGCTGACTACTGCTCCATCTGGACACAAGCAGAGTGTGGCCAAGTTGAGAATTTGGGTAGGACGAGATGGCGCAGACATAAGCGCATCTGCCAAGTAAGCACGGTACCTGGATTCGAATCCCAGTCTGGCACAAATTTTCAACTTCCCCACTTAAATCAATGCCCATTAGCAGCTAATGCCAGTCATGTCTTTGTGCCTCTAAAAGATTTTTGGATCCAACATGATGGCGATGCATCACACACCGCGAACGATTCAACGTCAGTTCTCTGACACATATTTCCTGGCCAGATTGTCTCACGTTCTGGCACGAGATCTCCACACTTATTTGTTTCTGGCTTTCTTCTGTCTGTGTGTGTGTGTGTGTGTGTGTGTGTGTGTGTGTGTGTGTGTGAGAGAGAGAGAGAGAGAGAGAGAGAGAGAGAGTGTGTGTGTGTGTGGGAGGAGGGAGGGGCGGGGGACCTTAAGAGTTGTGCCAATAACCACAATCCACGAAATTTGGACCAGTTGAAGAATGCAATCATTCAAGAAATTGCCGCCGTCTGTGCAGAGACACTGGTCCATGTGATGGGGGATTTGGTGAAGAGACTTGAATCGTGCATTCGAAATGAATCACCTCTACGACACTATTTTTATAAGTCTAGCCAACATGAAATGGCAAGTAATGAGCTTCGATTTATTATAAGTAAATATGTATTAATTTTAAAATTGACCGAGTATTGATTATTTAAAAACTGTCCGTCTCGCTAGTGTCACTCTGCACATCATATCGGTAGAGTTCTGTTAAAGGTATTCCACTGAGGTTCAGTGCGTCTTTTCTAGTCTACAGTTTCTCTCAGGTTCGGACAGGTTGACTGTCACGGATCTACTTGACCGACCAACCTACATTGTTCAAAAAATGGTTTACATGACTCTAAGGACTATGGGACTTAACATCTGAGGTCATCAGTCTCCTAGACTTAGAACTACTTAAACCTAACTAACCTAAGGACATCACACACATCCATACCCGAGACAGGATTCGAACCTGCGACCGTAGCAGCAGCGCGGTTCCGGACTGAAGCACCTAGAACCGCTCGGCCACAGCGGCCGGCTCGTACATTTGTCCATAGATCTTAAATAACACTTAATACAACGTCAGGATAGTATTTCCTTTTTAGTATGAGTAATACAAGATGGCCTGTATTCCACCAGACCTTCATCTATGGTTAATTAAGCAATAGAATGGTGCGCTTGAGAGAAACCAACTCCTCCCCTCGGCAGCATTTCGCGCCGCAGACATCCCGTCACCCGCGCCGTCGTCATCTTCAGGCAGATCCTAGCCGCCCTTTTGGCCCCTTTCACCGCTTTACAACCCCATCCCCACCACATAGTGCCTTGATTACGCCACCCGGCTTCCATAATCTCCACGCCGTATAAACAAGGATGTCAGTTAGAAATTTCCTGGCAAATAAAGCTCGTTTCGGAGCTAATCTCTACTAACAGCTCATTATGAGCGGCAGACAAAAGCGGCTCTTTAATGAGTTCGCGTAGTTCCGTGTGCCAACACTAGGCCGTCTTTAATGGGACTGTTAATTCAACGCTTGCGCACTACTAACGTCGTGGTAATTCCAATTTCAATTAGGCGGCGGGCGGCTGCGGCTGAACGCACTCGCCTTGGCGCTGGCAGGAGTAATCGCCGGCGAAATGACTGACGACGACAAATTAATTAGCGCGCCTTGCAAGGATACGCCAGACCCCGCCGCCTTCCAGCACACAGGCAGTCGGCGCGGAGTGGGGGAACTCGGTAGAGGGAGAGAGAGAGAGAAGTAGCGGTAGCGAACTTCCAACAGCTGCCGCTCAGCCGTCCTCGTCTACACCTTAGGTTTTCGGTGACTTGTGCACTGCAAATAAATCGTATCAAGCCGTTAACAAACACACTGATGGAAAAATCGCACCACCAAGGAGTTTTGCGACATAAACGAAAGTTGATAGGCCTGTTTCCACACCTGGAAGGTGACGTCTGTTCGGATTTGGCGCCAATCGCAGAAGAGTGGCGCTAGTAACGCCACTATGGGGATGAAAGTAAGGTTTACTTTAAATATACGTTGTAACGGTCGTGAGCGTTAGCTACGTTTGAGATTGGACGCGGTTAGTTGATGTTAGTCAAGAATGCCTTTAAGGCGACAAAGAGGCCAATATCAGCACCTCATTGAGTTTGAACGAGTTGATGTAATAGGGCTATGAGAAGCTGGATGTCCCTTCTGCGACACTGCAGAAAGACTTGACAGGAATGTAGCCACTGCACTACATGATTGCTAGCAGTGGTGGTCATGGGAATCTACGGTCGCCAGGTGCCCCGATTCCGCACGGTCACGTGACGCTACCGACAGCGAAGACCATCGTGTTCAGCTCATGACTCTGGTGCATCGTTCTTCATCTGCAGTAGCAGTTTGAGCAGCAATGACACCACAGTGACGCAACGGTTACTTCAAGGACAGCTCCGAGGCAGATGCCGTGTAGCGTCCGTTCCACTGACCCCAAACCACGGCCTTTTCCGACTTCAGTGGTGTCAAGCGAGAGTTCATTGGAGGGCAGGGTGGAGGTCTCTTGCGCTTTCTGATGAAATCTAGTTCTGTCTCGTTGCTAGTGATGGCCGTGTGTTTGTTCGAAGGAAATCAGTTGAGAAATTACACCCAACCTGTCTGCATGCTAGATACAAAGGACTTACAACTGGTGTGCAACTTCGTGCCCGCTCGTGGTTATGTGGCACACCCAGACTGTAAATCTGTACATCAGTCTGGTCATTCGATCTGTTGTGCTGCCATTCACGAACAGCATTCGAGGGGGTGTTTTCCAGCAGGATAAGGCTCGCCAACATACTACCGTGATAACACAACATGCGCTACAGAATGCCGACATGCTGCCTTGGCCTGCTCGATCACCAGAGTTTCACATTTGCAAAGGCTTATCTCGCGCTTACATTAACCTGTGATCTTACATTGTCAGTCACTTAAATATCTTACCTAGTTAAATGTACTCTGCATTAATTACTTTTGATGTTGCGATTTTTTCCCTTCAGTGTAGTATCAAGCCGTTACAATTACCGTCATCATTGATCTACGATAGCGTGCTCTAAAGTAATGTCTCCGAATATTTTATGTGAAAACTCTTAAAACTTTTTAAATGGAACAAATGTTGTTAACATTCTACGTCTTTGTTCTTCATGTGCACATCTTTATTTCTCAACATAGTCATCCTGTCGAGGAACACATTTCTCCCAGTAACAGACCACTTTCTTGATACCATCACTGGAGATTTTTTCCCTTCAGTGTAGTATCAAGCCGTTACAATTACCGTCATCATTGATCTACGATAGCGTGCTCTAAAGTAATGTCTCCGAATATTTTATGTGAAAACTCTTAAAACTTTTTAAATGGAACAAATGTTGTTAACATTCTACGTCTTTGTTCTTCATGTGCACATCTTTATTTCTCAACATAGTCATCTTGTCGAGGAACACATTTCTCCCAGTAACAGACCACTTTCTTGATACCATCACTGGAGATTGATTCGTTCACGGAGCCAGAACATCACCTCTGTTTGCACTGCTTCATCACTGTCAAAGCGAATTTTCCCAGGATTCTTTTTTAAATTTTGGAAACAGCGAAAATCGGATGGGGCAAAGTCGGCACTGTATGGAGGATAACCCACGACATTGAACCAGATGTTGCAGCGCTCGTCTGTGCCGAAAGAGGGGGTGTTCTGTGCTTGGAGAACTCTTCGAAATAGTGATTTCAGTTTTCTAAGGGTCTTGAGTACCTTGCAGAGTTTATGGCGCTGCCTTTAGGTATGAATTCCAAATGCACTACACAATGAACATCCCTGAACACTGTGAACATGCCTTGGCTGCTGACGTCTTGGTCTTGAACTCTTTTTGCGTCCGTCATTCTTTGAGGCAGAATTCCATTGATGCTCCGTTGTTTTCGGGGTCACTATTTTGTGAACGCAACTTTAATCACCTGCCACATCACCCTCACGTTCAACAGTCTTCTCTGTTTCACGTCAGTAGTGAGCATCTGAGGCGCCCGCCCTGCACACAGTTTCTGTAATTCTAGCCTGTGCACGCCCTCGTAAAAACACCACATTTAACTGAGAACTGTGTCTGTGTTATCTGACGTTTTTTCGGATAGGTTCATCAACCCGATTCGTCCAATCCGAGTTCTAACACTCATGCTGAGGTTAGTACCACCGTTTGCTTCAAAATGGTTCAAAAGGCTCTGAGCACTATGGGACTTAACATTTGAGGTCATCAGTCCCCTAGAACAGAACTACTTTAACCTAACTAACCTAAGGACATCACACACATCCATGCCCGAGGCAGGCCCGTTTGCTTCATTAGGAGCAAATACAATCCGATGTTGCACATTACTGATGTCGGTACAATCATCACCGTACACAGCTTTCATCAGCAGCCACGACAGTAAGTTGCTTCTGGAGAAGACGATGGTGGCAATCTGAAAATGATCCAAGAGTGTTGTGGCAAGAAACTTCTTTCTCACAGTTTAATTTTTTTCTGTTTACACTTTTTCCAGGTCAACATATCATTCTGTGTAATTTTTCTAATTTACTCTTGACTTTCGCTGGCTGTGGTGGCCGAGCGGTTCTAGGCGCTTCATTTCTTGAGTCTTTCTAACGCACTGTAAACACGCAATTGTTATTGTGCTTTTTTTGACACTATTATATTTCCCGTTAATGCAAAACAAAAACTCTTTCGTATTTTCAGACTTCCCTGTACGCTGAAGCTGGCTATGTAATTCCCCCTCAAAACCTCAAACTTCAAAATGTCGATACAATTGTAAGTTTCCAAGTATATTTGACGTATTTCAGCATCATAGTTTGATAGGTACTATCCAGAATTTAAAAAATAGAAATGCCTAAACTCTTCTTCTTAAGTGTCCGGATGCTCGCTGTTCAGCAGGAATGGATGACTGTATTTAATTTAGCTTGATTTTGGTGAATGAAGCTCAGACCTGCACTACCTCACAATGATGTGTTTAACTAAAATGAACAGCCGTGTGGCTGTCGTAATGGATGGCACTGTATACTCGTAGCTTAGTCGATGATTTGATAATGAGCTTAGAGGTCGAAAATAGTCATCAATAAATAACATTAATATCGCAAATTCAACGGTTTTTTGAAATTTATAGCATAATTTGGTAAACCGTACAGCTTCTGCGTCATTACTTCCAGAATCCATGAAATTACTAGTTTGATAAAGTTACTTTCACTTTCAGTTTCTTTTCTCTTGAAAAAGAACATGAATCTTGCAGCATCAAAAGTACGTAGTCTCCATTTCGTTACTATAGCGTTCTACGTAGGCTACAAAAACAGATATATCTCGAATTTCCCGAATGGTCACAAATGATTATGAATCCTCTATCAAACGCAATTTTCACTTTGTCATTTTTTTTTATCTCTGATAGAGCCACTGCAAAGACTTAATTGGAGCTTTGACTCAAAACCCTATTGCGACAGAAGTTAGGAACAAATGTCGTCCCCAGCAACTTGCAGAGCGGAACGTTCTCTAATCGTTACGATCTCGGCGGCACACGAGCTCGCGTGCACAGAGCTATGCATAAACACGTCCGCACTCCACGAGAGGCGGAAGTGGGACGATTCCAGTTGTGCCCCCAAGTCAAACGTAGTAACAATTACGAGTATAAAACTGAAAGAGGCAAAAACATTCTGTTTAGGCAGCTAGAATGTAACCAGTAAACTGCGTGACAACAGATGGGGTGTTTATTGAATAGGATAAATATGAGAAATACAGCGGTTGAAACAGTCTACTCACGATTGAAACTCAGTTAACGAGATCCATGGTAAAGCATTTTGTGTCTGTTGCACGTACAGGAAGGGTCGAAACAGATTTAGGAGGAAAGTGAAGAACTAGTGCAATATATGAAAGTGAACATAACTTTAATTATCTCGAAAAATGAAGATGCAGCTCAATGAAAGATGGTAGTGCTGTTGAATAATATGGACTGTAACGTATAAGTAAGTAATAGCAGATGCAGTTGCTTAAGATCCTGAGACAAACGAATGTATTAGTTGGCCTATGTTACACTTGGAAACTTTTAAATGAGACGCTAGACTTCGTGACCCATTTGACGATTCGAATCACAATGTACAAATCATGATGAATACGCCAAACTTGAAAAGAGTAAACTGGAAGACACACTAGACACAAACTCAGATACTAAGTCCGAACCGACTATAAGATCCTAAATTCCAAGGGCTATTTGCAAAATATTTGGTGCAAGAATCATTTTTAGAGACGGAAATAAAGAATTAGAGAGGCAATAGTGGAAAGGACACTGATCAGAGTAAATATTTAAAGATATCGAAGTGACAAACTAGCACAAAATATGTGAAAACAAAGCAGCAGTTTAAATGACAGCAAAAAATGAAAGCAGTAATTTTGTGGGAAAAACACATAAAACAAGTGATGAAGAAACCATTAGATGTACTGGAATACTGCATAAAATTTCAAAATATGAAAAAGCAAGGTTTTCAGTATAACAATTACAGATCAGGAACCACTGTCAAGCGCGAACGAAACAGTAAGTAACAAATTCACGAATCGCTCGCAGGAAGATTAGTGGTAAGAGCTGTGGTGATACAGAAGAAAGAGTTGATTTAGTCCAACGAAATGTGCTCTAAAAGAATGAAAGTAAATAGTAAATAAGACAATAGCATCAGATGAAATTCTTTTGAAGATACAGAAATCATTGGAATAGTGACAAAGTTAAAAATCATATCTCTCAGGCATAAGCAGGTGCATACCTTTCAGTACTAAAGAAAACCTAGACCGGTGGACGTGAGGAACATCGATCAACCCACTGAAAATTGTTGACTAGGAGAACATGGTGAAGAAAACTGAAGAGGTATCTTGTCGGTGCTCGGTGTGTTCTTGAAGCCAGCAAAAAATACGCACTGAAGATGCATGTATCTATATATTGGAGAAAAAAATATTCGGAAAAGCTGTGTTTCACGACAGTTGTGATTTTGGACAAGCTTTCAGCTATATAAGTGCAAAAAGAAAGAAAAGTTTGAATTTTCAAAAAGAATGATGCTGAGATAACGTAGTGCTTAAGTAAATTTAATATTCTCAAAAAGCAAGTCAAAATAACAAAACTGGAAAAAAAGAAGAATGTCTGTAGACAGACAGGGAGCTTTTCGAATCAGTTTTTTTAAAATGTTGCAGAGGGAGTGATGAAAGAAAAGTTGCCAGGAGATATGATGATACTTTTAGGTAAAAGTAAGATCCACGACGTACAATAGAACTATTTTACGGCCTCTGCAACAGTGATAACAGCACGCTGCTAAAACCCAAACTGAAAATTAAGACAGAATAGCGTAATCGGTTCATGAAAAATTATGTTTAGTGGACTGCACCATCTGTGGGCATTGAGAAGGGTACTTGTGTGGAGAGCGCAATCAGCGTCTTTTCGAGATTTCAAGAAAGAACGAGCTAATTATTGCGTTTAACAAAGTACGAAGAACAACTGTGATAAAGTATTTACCTACAAGTGTTATGGCGATATACAGAGTTTAAAATGTAGTATCCTAGATTTAAGAATTCCAAGACGTATTATTTATTTGTGTGTGTGTGTGTGTGTGTGTGTGTGTGTGGAGGGGGAAGTGGAGGAGGGTGTTGATGTGCAATGATAAATAGATTTAGGGTTCGTATTGGAACACAGCTTGTGCAATTTACTATTTTAGATTTTCATGCACTGTAGGTTTGCTGACCAGATGATGGTGTCTAGAAGTGGGGTTGTCTACTTTGTAGCTTTTTGGAGGCACGAATTTCGAGAATTTTCTGAAAAGAATGTGATTTGAGAAAATAAAAGAGTTTAAAATTTAATTTCTGTTGTTTTTTTACACCGTTGTCTTATTTCACACGAAGTGATCTATTTTACTTCTTACAGGAGAAGTTCATTCATCCTCTCTTTACATTAGCAAAAATTAAAACAAGTGGTCTTTACGTGCCATCATTAATAACACGGTACTGCAGCATAATAATGTAGACTATCTTACTGCAGTGCTGTTTACTGAAGCTATACCTAGTAAAAATCACAGAAAATTCGCAACAAACGTAACGCCTCACAAATAAAAATTTAAAGTTGGCCTAGCTTTTACGCTTCAGATGAAAGTCTTATCTTAAGCTTATTTAATTAGTAACTGCGCTCTTCAGCATATAAGGTATTAGCTTGGGTAAGTTGATTAAAAGGCCCACACATCCGTGCTCTCGTCGCTGATTGTCAGTCGTTCTATGATAGCGGCTCCGCTTGCGGTAACCTGAAAATTTTGGTCTACCGTTAACAGGTTGTGATAATCTTCTCGGACTTGAAGACGGATTTTCAAGCAAATTGTAATATGGAGCCCGCGTCCCTCTATAGGCCAGCGGAGAGTACTGAGGGCTTGCGTCAAGTAACCTGGGTGCTGCCCGATTGCAAGGAAAAGGTACTAGCAGCGCCGAACGTTTTGGAGGCAAACAAAAACGAAGTATCTCTCTCGCAAGTAATCATCAAAGTACTCTGCCGATTGAGAGCATCATGCCTTAATTGAAGTTAACGGATGATCCCACAAGTTGTTCAGAGGATAAGCTTTGAGACGGTCAGCCAGCCTAATTTCAATAGATTATTTCAGAACACAGAATTACTTTTGATGCAAATACAGTTTACATGCGCAAACATAAACATCTACATAATTATTGTTCTTATTTTCTACTCAGTAGAACGTTCTTCTTCAGGATCATAGCCAAGAGCTTCCTGTTATTGCTGATATGCGTTAATGTTATTTATGAATAACAGAAACATTTTTATACAATTTCGCCCATGTATTAAAGCGATGGTTGATATTTTTTGTGTTTTTTTTTTAGGTTTCGTTTTCTAGAGTAAACTGCATTTTCTAGCGCTCTATGACAAATCTGTATTGTTTTCTTTTTATATTTACTAAAACGTCCCTCTGTTTCACGTTACTAATCAACCATTTCCGAGTAAAACCGGAATTAAACACTGACAGTTTCAACTTTGTTATAAATACTGTTTATTTTTCAGAAATCGACAGGAGGATAACTATGTAGAACGAAAATGTTCCGTAATTGCGCGGTCCTTTATATATCCTCACTTTGCTTCTAGGCGGCTCATCGCTTCCGATTTCTACGGGAATCAAGGAGAACACTAATCGCATATGCAAACAGAGCGATCGAAATAAGGTAACGCCTGATAGTCATGCAACGCAACGTCTAGGCTTTCTTATGATAGTCAATAAGTGTGGTCGTCAAACATTTTTACTCAAGAGCAATACCGTGAGGAAGAAATTGATGTTTAACGTCCCTTCGACTACGAGGTCATGAGAGACGGATCATAGTCTCGGGTTGGATAATGATGGGGGAGAAAATCGGCCGTGTCCTTTCAACAAATGGATTCCGGCATTTGCCAGAAACAATTTAGGGGAATCAAGGAGAACCTAAATTTGGATGGACGGACGCGGTTTTGAACCATCGTCTTCCTGAATGTGTGTTAACCACTGTGCCATCTCGCTCAGTGCCAATACTGCTACTGTGAGCAGTACTTCGGGTTTCATATGTTGTGAAGTTGCTGCCAGTTGGTAACGCACATACATTAGTATGTTATGAGCATCCATAGACTAGCTAAGTACGGGAACGACAAGTTGATAACCCCCCACCCCCCTCGAGTAGCTACTGATCGTTAAAACTCGGTATAGCTCGGGGCGTTTCATGTCCACTGTTGTCTGTTTAGGATTGCTGCCGCCTCCAGCGACTCCATTGTTGTGACGCAGTAATTGTCTGACGAAGCGTTTTCGTGTTGGCTACTGGCCATGAAAATTGCTACACCACAAAGATGACGTGCTGTAGACGCGAAATTTAACCGACAGGAAGAAGATGCTGTGAAATGCAAATGATTAGATTTTCAGAGCATTCACACAAGGTTGGCGCCGGTGGCGACACCTACAACATGCTGACATGACGAACGTTTCCAACCGATTTCTCATACACAAATAGCAGTTAACCGGCGTTGCCTGATGAAACGTTGTTGTGATGCCTCGTGTAACAAGGAGAAATGCGTACCATCAGGTTTCCGACTTTGATAAAGGTCGGATTATAGCCTATCGCGATTGCCGTTTATGGTATCGCGACATTGCTGCTCGCGTTGGTCGACATCCAATGACTGTTAGCAGAATATGGAATCGGTTGGTTCAGGAGGGTAATACGGAACGCCGTGCTGGATCCCAACGGCCTCGTATCACTACGAGCAGTCGAGATGACAGGCATCTTATCCGCATCGGTGTAACGGATCGTGCAGTCACGTCTCGATCCCTGAGTCAACAGATGGGGACGTTTGCAAGACAACAACCATCTGCACGAACAGTTCGACGACATTTGCAGGAGCATGGACTATCAGCTGGGAGACCAAGGCTGCGGTTACGCTTGACGCTGCATCACAGATAGGAGCGCCTGCGGTGGTGTACTCAACGACGAACCTGGGTGCACGAATGGCAAAATGTCATTTTTTCGGATGAATCCAGGTTATGTTTACAGGATCATGATGGTCGCATCCGTGTTTGGCGACATCGCGGTGAACGCACATTGGAAGCGTGTATTCATCATCGCCATACTGGCGTATCACCCTGCGTGATGGTATGGGGTGCCATTAGTTACACGTCTCGGTCACCTCTTGTTCGCACTGACGGCACTTCGAACGGTGGACGTTACATTTCAGATGTGTTACAACCCGTGGCTCTACCCTACATTTCAGCAGGATAATGCGCGACCACATGTTGCAGTACCTGTACGGGCCTTTCTGGATACAGAAAATGTTCGACTGCTGCCCTGGCAGCACATTCTCCAGATCTCTCACCAATTGAAAACGTCTGGTCAACGTTGGCCGAGCATCTGGCTCGTCACAATACGCCGGTCACTACTCTTGATGAACTGTGGTATCGTGTTGAAGATGCACGGGCAGCTGTACCTGTACACGCCCTCCAAGCTCTGTTTGACTCAATGCCCAGACGTATCAGGGCCGTTATTACGGCCAGAGGTGGTTGTTCTGGGTAGTGATTTCTCAGGATCTAAGCACCCAAATTGCGTGAAAATGTAATCACATGTCAGTTCTAGTATATTTGTCCAATGACTACCCGTTTATCATCTGCATTTCTTCTTGGTGTGGCAATTTTAATTGCCAGTAGTGTATGATTAACAAAAGTAATTATATTTATATTTGAATGCATAATGCCGTATGAGACCCGTTCACAAATGTTTACTAAATCTTTTGAATGTCATCTTTTCATTGCGTTGTATTAGAATAGTCTTAATTTAATTTCATATACCTTGCTACTTATAGTACAGTATTGTAATGTCGAAACCACAGTCAAATCCAGATCCATAGGCAATGTCGGCAGCGAAGTAAAACAGTAAGTACTGAAAGCACGTTTATTGATAACACCAATGTGCACTAAGAATGGAACTAATTTCAGGGCAGAGTGTGCACGTGTTTATACAGATATCGAAATATCCAGAAAATACAAACGTTACACACTTAGGGTATTTCAGGACCTCCTATAAGTGATAAAAAATTAAGGAACAAATAAATAGGGTTTTTTTGGGTTTGAATTGGCGACTGCGGCCGGATATACTAAGCAATAGACCAGACCGTAGGCACCGCAGTTAGTGACAATATGTACTGTATTTGCAGATTATCGTCTTTATAATGCGCATTCACGAATACACGTTAATTCCGTGTCAAAATTTGGATCATAATAGCCAATCGGTACGAGTCATGCAGGCCCGTTAGTCTCCAGTACTGGAAAAGAAACAATAAGACATTCCCCCGTCTCACATCTTCTAACCACGCACTGGCTGCGCTTACTCTCCGACTCTGAAGTAAGCGGGAACGTTACTTAGCTCACAGCTGAACTCACGAACGTCAATTAAAATTAAGCACATCTTAAAATGTTACTGCCTCTGTAAGTATTTTTGTTTTCTACTAAGCATAAGAGCTACACTCCTAAGAAATTCTTAACGTCAGTTGACGGTTTTTGGATTCGGCTGTTATTTGAGAGTATTGTTCAAATGTGTGTGAAATCTTAAGGGACTTTGTAGGGAAGCAGCCTACTCATGCTTTATAAAATTCTCATCAGTCTTTCCATTGTGTGCCAGCCTAGTCCGCTGTAACTAGCTCTGACGTCATAAATGTTGCGCAATACTTTAAAAATCAAGTAAATAACCTGAAACGGTTCTAGCAAGTCAGGAGTAATACTAAATCAACGTGTGTTGAATATAAGTTCAATAACTTTAGCCATTTTCGAAATTTGGACGTTTTTCTGTAAAAATCATTGGCACAACAGAAAAGAGCTAGAAATTAAAAATTTATATTTGGATTCGTTTTTCGTAATAATTTAGCAGAAACAGTATTCTGGATCTCACAAATTAGAATTTTAGTTGAAATTCATGATTTTCTGATTTTTGTCTTAAAAATTAAGGAAGCTAGATAGATTAAGTAGGCGAATAAATAAAGCTAGGATGTTTAAATTTAAGTAGAAGGGAGATCCGCTATAATCATAAAGATGTGAGAAGTTTCAATTGAATAACTATAAAACTATAGCGATAGCGTATCTCCAAAGGGCAAGTTCAGAGCTCGTCTACTGCATGTAGTGTAATTAAATTAATTCTCTCGCCCAAAATATTTGACTTAGCCACGTCAGACTTTTATTATGATTACTTACCTGTGTGCTGATTGCACATTAAAATTGAGAGCTTCATTAGCCATCAGCAAAGGAAGCAATGATTTATTCAATAACTTAAAGCGGTGCATTACTAGCCCAGCGGCTAGTCGGGAGAGCGGATTTAATCAGGCGCTCCCTTAGCCGTCCGCACCACGGCTTTATATGTAAGAACGCTGCGCAAGAGGAAAAGGCCCCAGTTCTCTCCAGACGCTGATTAGCGCACCACCTGTGTCGGAAGTCGCGTCGCGTGGGGTATCATTGCTATAAACAGCCTCGGATGCCGTAATAAGTTACTCAGGATACGTGTAACCATGAAATCATTTTCGAGTGAGGTGTTAATTCTGGGATGACTTTAATGATCTATCTTCAGTTTGCGTATGTCGTATTTTCACGTGCCGCTGCGGGACAGACATTCTACCATTATTTAGCGCGGCGTTTGATGGACATTATCATCAAATTATGGCGAGCATTCACTTAAACATTTAATTTGAACAGTTATAGTTGCATCAGCGCATTAGACTCTGAACTGCTCTGGTAGTTGGATTGTGTGGATTCTTTTTGGTTTGTGCCTTTCAGAATATAGCGAACATTTTTAGAGAATCGTTTTTGATCATGAATCCCAGACAATCTCCTAATTCCTCAGAGCTATAAGCTGTAACTATAAGTGTATTTCTCAGATGAAGTGGGCACTAGGAATTCTAATTACAGGCTTCACTTTTTGCTAATCACTTTCTGGTTGCCAATATTGTAGTTAGAGAGCCAGTGTTGAGAATGGCAAACAACAGCATAAATAATAGTAACATTTATATAACTACAATTAATTCCACCCGCCACCCCACATATGGTTAATCGGCTGGGAAATGCAACTTTTCTACATTACATTCTAAACATTTAAATACAACAATTATTTCCACCAGCCGCCCCACAATTGGTGCTTCGGCCGGGAATCAAACTGAGTAAAAGTGAAAGTGATTTTTAAATATTCGAATTCAGAAGTGAAATGCGACACGCAACTGAGCAAGGGAACAGTGATAGACAGTGTTACGTGTGTATGTGGACGACGCAATTGGATTAACAACGCATCTGGATTGACGGAGCTGGCACTGAGTCTAGCAGCGCTGCCGGCATCGCGAGAAGCCAGTTTCGCCTCACCGCAGTCGTTCGCCGGAGCAACCGGAGCCGCGCCTGCAGTTGCGGGCCACGCAAACACACAGCAGCCGTCGGAGTGCCGTCTGCAGTTCAACGCGCCGCGTCGCATCAGTAATCCTGGTACGCTGCGCCAGCAACGCCATACGTGGTGTAGAAGGAACTAAGTTAAGTGAAAAGCTGTTAAAAATTTTACTAACCTGCACTAAAAGACTGTCAGCGATGGAACCGCCAGAAGAAACTGAGGTTAAACTTAAATCAGGACCTATGTCAGTTGAGGGAACTGTAAATCCAGACAATGATTCAAGTATAAATATGCATGAAAATAGTAATGTTAATGTGAAATATGAAGTATTGTCTCCTGACAGTAGTGTGAAAAGGGGCAATGATTCAATAATAGAGACTCCTGTAGTAAAGCAGAAATCAGAAATTGTTAATTTATTGGATGATAGTTTATCTGATGAGTTAAAAATGAAACAGTCATCAGAGATGGTAGAGTTTAAGAAGGAGAAGTTAGATTGACTAATCAATCAGAAGTTTCATTTAGTTTTGATGATTCTGGCGTTGGAGCTAGTTTTTCATCACCTGAGTGTGGTAAAAGGCCAACTAGTGAGCAACCCAAAGATACTGGGGCTATTGATTTAAATATTATATTACAAGCAATAGCTGCCAGTAATGCAAAATTGTCAGCCAGTAATGCTAGAATGACAGCTGAATTAAAGTCTGAAATAACTGAGGTCAAAAGCAGTAATGCAAAAATGTCAGCCAGTAATGCTAGAATGACAGCTGAGTTAAAATCTGATATAATTGATGTAAATAACAGGATTGTGGCCAGCCAAACCAATTTTAATAAACGATTGGAGGAAATGGACAACACCTTCAAGGCTGGTTGCAATAAGTTGAAAGAGGATCTGGACAGTTTAAATTATAAAATTGATTACAACCATGAGGATATTAAGAAAAAGGTTGCTCAACAGCTATCTGAGATGTATAAAACAGTAAAATCCGAAGTTGCTGAGGTTCGCAAAGACTTCCAAATGGAAGATGCGAAGCTGGAGCACAAGTTAACAGAAAAGATCGAGGCGGAATCTGAACTGTGCTCAGATAGGTTTAAAGATGTTAATATAAAAGTAAACATATGTCAAGCAGAAGTATACGCAATCAAAACTGATACTGCTCATATTGTGCAAAGAGTAGATAATGTTGAAATGAGAATAGAAAATATCAGTACTAACATTGCTAACATTGAGACTAAAGTAGCTTCAGTAACTTCTGGTAATGGTAGTATGCAACAAATTGTAGCTGCAAACGCCGCTTTTATCGGGTGTCGGCAGTTCTTGCGGTTCGATCCAGATAAAAATATCCACCCGCTAGATTTCTGGAACGATTTTGAAGATGTGATTCCACCAACTTGGTCGAAACGAGAGAAAATCTCATTTATTAGAAGCCATTTAGCAGGTGACCCCATGTGTTGGTCGGCTGATGTTATGTTGAAGTGTAAAACGTTAGCGGAATTTAAAACAGCTTTCATTAATGAGTATTGGTCTAGCAATGAGCAAAATGAAGTGTTGAGAGAATTTTGGAGTGGAAAACGCTTCAATGCAGGCAAGGAATCTATTAAAGAGTTTGCCAGGTCATGGATCTCACGTTTGTCACATTTAGCCGAAAAGCTAAAACCTGAAATGACAATAATAGGTCTTGAAGCCAAACTGCCATGGTATTGGCAAACTAGAATTATATCTGCCCCTAGAGACAATCTGGATCGTTTCATTGAATACTTGGAACGTGTAGAGCGTGTGGCTGCCAATGAAGAGCAAGCACGTAATAACGGAAATGCTAATAACACTAGTAGTAATTTTAAGAACGAGCAGAATGGCAATGTAAACATCAGAACAGTAGGTGTTCGCCATCCTAAGAGAGGTAGGAATTGGAGAAATAATTATCAGAACCAATAATGGCATCCAAATGATAGTAATTTTGTTCCGAACAAAATTATGCAGGTAAACAACAGTGCGGAAAGCAATTCTGTGCCAGTTAACTATAATACAAATAAAGGAAACAGTAGTAGGCCGAGGCAGGAAAACTAGTTCCCGTCTATGAGGACACTGGCGCTCACCAGGCGGTTATTTTTCCTAAGCCAGTAGTTACAGTAATTGGTAAGACAGATCAGAATACTCAAACTGAACATGTGGATGAAGGGTCGGTAGCATCTAAGGATACAGCAGAAATATTAGATCACTCACAGTATTTGATAGATACCGTCTTAGAAACGCTTTCTAAGTGGGAAGAGAAAGAGAAGGCGCAGCAGTGTAACGGTAGGGAGGAGCTAAAAAATACTGAATTGTCAGGTGAAGAAGCAGAAGAAATTCATGCTTATATTTACGATGAGGATGATGTGCTCTTGTCTAAAGTGCCTGTGCAGGATGTTGATACTGTACTAATAGATTTAGGAAAGGAGGTAAGTGAGAATGTAGAGGATAGCCTGTTGGGGGTCGATGAACCCAGTAGCTGTGACCAGCTGTCACTTGAGAAGGAACCCGACGATAATAGTGAAAGTGGTTTAGCTGTAACTAGTGTTACGGCCGGTCTGGAGGCGCAGAATCGCTCAGACTACAGTAATTTGGGTCATGGTTCAAATGGCTCTGAGCACTATGGGACTTAACATCTGTGGTCATCAGTCCCCTAGAACTTAGAACTACTTAAACCTAACTAACCTAAGGACATCACACAACACCCAGCCATCACGAGACAGAGAAAATCCCTGACCCCGCCGGGAATCGAACCCGGGAACCCGGGCGCGGGAAGCGAGAACGCTACCGCACGACCAAATTTGGGTCATGTTCAGCAAACTAAATATAATGAATTCGTGCGGTGTTTCGATTTGAAATTAATAGACCGACTGGAAAAGGCAGCTGAAAGTGTAATTCAGGAAACCCCTACACACTTTGACCTAAATGTAATGAAGACAGATGTCGATCACTTTAGTTGGAGACAAATACAAAAGGAACTATTGGATGAGTTTGAGGAACCACCCGTACAAACTAGAATAAGCCACCCTATAATAATAGTGAATATGTTGGGTATCAATGTACGTTGTCTCTTAGACAGTGGAAGTGAGGTGAGTGCGATATCTCAGTCCTTCTTTGATGCATTACCTGGTAAAGACAAGCTTACAGTAATGAGGGTATCAGGACTAAGAATAATTGGTGCTACTGGCAAGGTGTCAAAAACGGTAAAGCAAGAAGCTTTGCTGCCCTTTAACTTTAATGGTAATTTAATTGATCATCCATGCTTAATTGTAAATAATCTCAGTATTGAGGTTTTAATTGGCATAGATTTCTTGTCGAAATATCAGAGTGTTGTTGACTTTGAAAGAAGCCAGTTAAAAATGGTCTTGCCGATAACCGGAGTAATTACGGTACCTTTTATTGATAAACATGTAGTAACTAATGATGAAACTTGGGAGCTGCCTATACGAATTCTGAAAAATAGGAGATATTGGGACGAAGGTGTTAATCTTAGTAAATACCAAGGACCTTTCAGGATCATAGGAAAACCACATGCCAATGCATATAGGCTAGAATACCCTAAAAGTAAAAAGCTATTAGGTCTCAGGAACGTGATCGACCTAAAGAAGTTCATAGGTAGTAAATGAATTCTGTAGGGACGAGGTTGTTCTGTAACCTCTACACAGTGTGGCAGCTGTGCAGTCCCAGCTGTGTGAGATCTTCTTTCCTTTTCAGGTCTCACTCATTCTTCATCTTTCCTATCCACCAAAATTTCGACCCCTTCTTTGCAATACAAAAATTTTTCGTCATGGCTATCAAGCCATGAGTTCTGTAACCATTCTATCCACCGATTAGCAAAAAAAAAAAAAACCTGATGTGACAAACCTAACAGTGACATAAACAACAGAGAAGTATGATGTAATTAAGATACAAAGGTATTTGAGTAACAAGTATGTATAGAAGTATAGAACCCTGTTAATATTATAAGTACAAAGTTGTTGTTTTATTGGAAATGGTCCCAGAATAATATTTTAAAAAGATGTACAAATTCGTGTTCAAGCAGGATCTGGAGTGGCAGTGAAACCTATTGTATGCTCTAGAGCTAACTAATTAATATTAAAAGAGATTGCTTAGTGTTATGAAAAATATGCAGATAAGTTGTAAGAATAAACTCACCTTGTGTAGCAAGGAATGGCAGTGTAATACAATTGAACAGTGTTTGTGCTGAGACGTGAAGGACAAGTCCCTGAAGTATTTATAAGGTTGGATCTGGCCATTATTTTGGTGTAGTGTGTGACAGGACACACCTACATGTATTGAGGTTATGAGTTGGAGGCGTGAATGCGACCGTAGGTACCCTTATGTTAGATGAGACAGAGCAGCTCATGGTGTCCTATAGGTTTAAGGAATTTAGCATTACGCTCGTCCACAATTACTTAATGCACTTTAGTGGTAGGTCGAGAGAGACTACCTGTGGTTTCAGCATCCAATCAAGTGGAAATGGATTGCAATGTGAGCAAACTGCAATACACTATAGATATGAAATAAATGTGCTATCCTATGCATTAAATGTTAATAGAGTGAGTGTTAAATAAGTACATACACTAGCAACATAATTGTGTAACACAATGGCAGACATGAAACATTATTTATAGCTCAGCATAAATACACTTCGATGAAGTAAGTACATAAGTGCAGATGTGGAACTGACACAGCAGCAGAGGGCCAATAAGTGGAGTTAGTAGCCAACTAAACGTAGTGTGTTTTGAACACTCAGAACTGTACTATTACCACAAGTTACTCCCATGTACAAAGAAGCTGAGAAGACAACTACTAATCAAATATACTCATACTATCTCCAAGAACAAGGTAATCCAAGATGAGTCAGCTAAGTAGATAAAATACAGATTTGTCAGGAATGTACCGAGCACTGGTTCAGTGTTCCGGCCCAGAAATAATAAATTTAAATTAAATAGGATTCATGATTGTAGGCCTTGAGCATAAATTTTCTCTAGTACGTGACTAACGTCGTTTTGAGCCATTTGTTTACCGATTTTATGACAGTTAAGTAACCGCGAAAGTAAAATTGAAAAAGTTCTGTTAACTTTGTTCCAGTAACATACTGAAAGGTAAAATGTATATATCCCCATTTCATTGTGACCCACCCTTAGATATTAAGTGAACAGAGTCTGAGGCACTCTTTTTGTTTGTTCTACAGGACAAACCAGATAATGGCAGCCTGGTAGCTGCGTGAAAGCGTGGAGTATCTTGGACACAACTCACAGTGACCCCTCCCCTTTCCCCATGTACTTTAGAGTGAACGTGAAGGACGCACACCATAGCAACTTCCCCTCCTCTACCCTTGTGAATGGAAGTGTAGAATGCCAGCCAAAGCGGCTACAACCATGTGTGTAAAAATGAAATTGTCATGACTTGTGAAATTTTCTTTCAGGTTTAGAAAAGACTGCTAAGATATAATTATCTGTTTATGTATCATGAATAACTGTGTTATTTTCTTTTAATTTGTGTATGTAAAAATGTATTTAATGGATTTAAGATTTTCATAATTTTACATATTTTATGCGTTTGTCTGTCTAAGGCAATACGTATGCCAAGGTGTTTCATTGATCTTGCTTAAATTTTGAGTGATAATGTTGCTTAAGAGGCAGTGAACATGCCAGCAATTTAAATAATTGAAGTAGGTAATAAGATTTCTTTTAATATTTCTATATGTTTACATTTCAATTTTAATTTTTCATAGGGAGTAATTAAATTTTTTTTCCGTTCATTAACATTCAAAAAAAATTGAGGGTGATGTAGGGAAGCAGCCTACACACTCTTTATAAAATTCTCATCAGTCTTTCAATTGTGTGCCAGCCTAGTCCGCTGTAACTAGCTCTGACGTCATAAATGTTGCGCAATACTTTAAAAATCAAGTAAGTAACCTGAAACGGTTCTAGCAAGTCAGGAGTAATACTAAATCAATGTGTGTTGAATATAAGTTCAATAACTTTAACCATTTTCGAAATTTGGACGTTTTTCTGTAAAAATCATTGGCACAACAGAAAAGAGCTAGAAACTTAAAAATTTATACTTGGATTCCTTTTTCATAATAATTTAGTAGAAACAGTATTCTGGATCTCACAAATTAGAATTTTAGTTGAAATTCATGATTTTATGATTTTTGTCTTAAAAATTAAGGAAGCAAGATAAATTAAGTAGGCGAATAAATAAAGCTAGGATGTTTAAATTTAAGTAGAAGGGAGATCCGCTATAATCATAAAGATGTGAGAAGTTTCAATTGAGTAACTATAAAACTATAGCGATAGCGTATCTCCAAAGGGCAAGTTCAGAGTTCGTCTAATGCATGTAGTGTAATTAAATTAATTCTCTCGCCCAAAATATTTGACTTAGCCACGTCAGACTTTTATTATGATTACTTACCTGTGTGCTGATTGCACATTAAAATTGAGAGCTTCATTAGCCATCAGCAAAGGAAGCAATGATTTATTCAATAACTTAAAGTGGTGCATTACTAGCCCAGCGGCTAGTCGGGAGAGCGGATTTAATCAGGCGTTCCCTTAGCCGTCCGCACCACGGCTTTATATACAAGAACGCTGCGCGAGAGAAAAAGGCCCCAGTTCTCTCCAGACGCTGATTAGCGCACCACCTGTGTCGGAAGTCGCGTCGCGTGGGGTATCATTGCTATAAACAGCCTCGGATGCCGTAATAAGTTACCCGGGATACGTGTAACCATGAAATCATTTTCGAGTGAAGTGTTAATTCTGGGATGACTTTAATGATCTATCTTCAGTTTGCGTATGTCGTATTTTCACGTGCCGCTGCGGGACAGACATTCTACCATTATTTAGCGCGGCGTTTGATGGACATTATCATCAAATTATGGCGAGCATTCACTTAAACATTTAATTGGAACAGTTATAGTTGCATCAGCGCATTAGACTCTGAACTGCTCTGGTAGTTGGATTGTGTGGATTCTTTTTGGTCTGTGCCTTTCAGAATATAGTGAACATTTTTAGAGAATCGTTTTTGATCATGAATCCCAGACAATCTCCTAATTCCTCAGAGCTATAAGCTGTAGCTATAAGTGTATTTCTCAGATGAAGTGGGCGCCAGGAATTCTAAATACAGGCTTCACGTTTTGCTAATCACTTTCTGGTTGCCAATATTGTAGTTAGAGAGCCAGTGTTGAGAACGGCAAACAACAGCATAAATAATAGGAACATTTATATAACTACAATTAATTCCACTAGCCGCCCCACATATGGTTAATCGGCTGGGAAATGCAACTTTTCTACATCACATTCTGAACATTTAAATACAACAATTATTTCCACCAGCCGCCCCGCAACTTAACTGCTAAGGTCCATCAGTCGCTGAGTTTACACACTACTTAACCTGAATTATCCTAAGGACAAACACACACATCCATGCCCGAAGGAGGACTCAAACCTCCGCCGGGACCAGCCGCACAGTCCATGACTGCAGCGCCATAGTCCACTCGGCTAATCGCGAGCGGCTATTTGAGAGCATTAGTTGCCACAGTATTAGAAAATAGACCAAGGACCGCTCGAATACTTGATTCTGGCTGCATGCGATCAGCGGGCCGCAGTTTGACAACCACTGGTTCACACCCTACGGCTGTTTCGCAATTCTATTTCTGAGCATCCAGCAGCGCCATGGAGACAAAGTCAGTTCGCCCCACGTTGAATGCCACGGCCCTGTGTGCAACGGAAGTCATATATTATTATCAGTGTCTTTCTCTCTACATTGTATTTGTACGTACGTAAGCGAGTGTGAGGGTGTGTGTGTGTGTGTGTGTGTGTGTGTGTGTGATGGGGGTGGGGGGTGGGGGTAAGAGAGTCCCCACAATAGGAGTCAGTTACGTCACAGTACTGTTTCTTTCATATTTTCCAGTAAAATAGACCAGCACCCCTACCTCCTTGATAGAACAGGAGATTAAATGCGATTAAAGCGGGAGACAATGACAGCGAACTGTGACAGCTGCCGCAGCAGTTTTACGTGATTACGAATCCCATTACGGCGAATAATAACTGCATAATCACAGTTGCTCTCAGCGAACCTCGCCCTCCGAGCCATTGCTGGCGGAAGAATAACATTAGCCGTGCGGCCGGCTGCACCGGACTGGACTACAATCGCGCAGTGGGCGACGCGCGGCATTATCGCATTACGGGACGTCATGGGTCCGACCCGCTGTCGCAGACGCGCACCGCTATCGGCGCTTTTAATTCTCGTCGCCCAGCGGGAGGCAGTTTGGCCGGCTTATCAGCCGTGAAATGCAGTCGCGCGCGCGACCACGCCTTGGCGGCGTCTGCCGGCGCTCGACTGCGATATTGGCGCCGAAGGTCTTCATTAGCCGTCAATGGGAGGGTTATTAACCCGCGGGGCGCGCGATGGGAGCGGCAGGCGCTCGAGAGGGCCTCAATGGAGCAGACGGGACGCGGGCGGACAGCCGGCCATTACGCTATCATCCCCGACATCATTACGCCTTTGTGTCGCTCTGTTTGCGAGAGAGTGCGAGACCGGGGGTAGATTATATTGTGCGCAAGGCGTTCCCTTCCTACTCTTCTTTTTTTGTGCGGAGAAAAGGTGAGCAAGAAAAAAAAAGTAGAAGAGGAAGGGGGGAGATAGGGTCAGTAACTGGCGGGGAGCGATTCTGCTGCAAGGGTTGGGAAGTGCTGGCGCCCAGGTGACGTAGGGTCCCCTCTTAAGAGGGCTGGTGTAAGCTTTAAATAAACTGCGCGACGCAGAGCGTGCGCCTGCACCGAAAAGGGGTGGGGGCGAAGTGGACGGAGGTTGAGTTTCCAGGCGGCAATACATCGACTCAATTAGGGAGGGGTCGGCCGTCCGGTGCTGCTTTTGATGTGGGTACAGGTGTGGCCTGCGAGAAATGCAGCAAAACAAGCGCGCGCCACCGCGGCTCGCGCTCGATATGCGTCGCCGCGGCTCTGGCGGCTGACGTCACGTCGCGTCAACCTCCCCTCCCCCCACCCCCATTCGCGACTCTACTCCCTTCCCCTCCCCCCGACCGCCGGCTTCCAAATTAACTGCGCTGTCAAACGGCGGCAATTAAAAAAGATGTGCCGGCTTTGGGGCCGCGCGCCGGTTATTATCACTTAGACAAAGACCGCGCACGTCGGTTCTCCGATGACCGGGAACGCCAGGGGGCAGGCCGGCCGACCGTTTGCCAGGACTGCGCACTTAACGGCTGGCTGAGGCACACCAGCCTTTGTCATCGCGCTGCCGAAATAAAAAACAAAAACTATAAAAAATTTGCAGACTCGTTGTACGCATTATGCCATTAAACAGTTTCCTCATTGTTCCAAATCCACTATTGTTCGTTTACGTGCAAGTTATAAGCAGCCATAGACCGCACTTTTCCCCGCAATTTGAGATGTAACTATTTCAGATTTGTAGCTTCCTTAAAGAAAAAAGAAATGGTATTCAGCAATTTGTCTAGTTACTGTTTTCAAAGCCACTGTTACCATATAACAACTCACACACGGTATTACAGAAAGGTACGGCCAAACTTTCAGGAAACATTCCTCACACACAAATAAAGAAAAGATGTTATGTGGACACGTGTCCGGAAACGCTTAATTTCCATGCTACAGCTCTTTTTAGTTTCTTCCACCTACGCTCAATGGGGCACGTTATCATGATTTCATACGGGATACTCTACCTGTGCTGCTGGAACATGTGCCTTTACAAGTACGACACAACATGTGGTTCATGCACGATGGAGCTCCTGCACAATTCAGTCGAAGTGTTCGTAAGCTTCTCAACAACAGATTCGGTGACCGATGGATTGGTAGAGGCGGACCTCCACGCTCTCCTGACCTCAACCCTCTTGACTTTCATTTATGGGGGCATTTGAAAGCTCTTGTCTACGCAACCCCGGTACCAAATGTAGAGACTCTTCGTGATCGTATTGTGGACGGCTGTGATACAATAAGCCATTCTCCAGGTCTGCATCAGCGCATTAGGGATTCCATGCGACGGAGGGTGGATGCATGTATCCTCGCTAACGGAGGACATTTTGAACATTTCCTGCAACAAAGTGTTTGAAGTCACGCTGGTACGTTCTGTTGCTGTGTGTTTCCATTCCATGATTAATGTGATTTGAAGAGAAGTAATAAAATGAGCTCTAACATGGAAAGTAAGCGTTTCCGACACATGTCCACATAACATATTTTCTTTCTTTGTGTGTGAGGAATGTGCCTGAAAGTTTGGCCGTACCTTTTTGTAACCCCTAATCTGCCTTTTCTGTCTTTTAATCTTATCGATAAGCTGCTGAGGAGTGATCCAAAGGTTCATGATTCAATGCCAAGTCAGGTCTGAGATTCTTAACACACTGTGGACAGAGTTCTAGCGGACAGCGGTAATTAGGCGGACGGCACCCGTGTCTTGCTCGTGTTAACATTGCTCCTGCTGCCTGCCCTATGTTGGTAGCCATGTCGACAGTACATGCGTACCAACGAGGCGGCTAGGAGATTTTGTTACTGTGTTAGAAGTAAAAGGTAGAGAGGAAAAGCAAATGGTTATTCTTACAATCAGAAGCTAATGCTTCTGCTTTTACCTTTTGCTTCCAAGTCAATGCTCTTACCTCTACCTTTTGCTCCCAGCTTGTGCTTCAGTTTTATTCATATGGCCCATTGCCCAACCAAGAGTTGTGGAACTGTGGGCTCTGTCCTCCAAAGAAGCGCTTTCTGTATTACCTCTCTGTCTTGAGTTCGTTACTGCATTGGTCTGCTACCTGTATCTTTGTTGGCTCAATGTCCGCGCTCTGGATAGTTCTGGCATAGGGATTTCCGATGGTAGCGCTGTTTCAGTGCCACGGAAGAAGAAATCGGCAGTTCCAGTTGAAAATGGGAGGTTAATTATTGTGAAACTGATACAGTTTTCTATGTGGCTGAGTGTCCCTGTAAGTTTAAGAGGTAAGAAAATGGAAACGAGACAGAGGGAAAGAAAGTAAGTAGTAAACGGGTGTTGAAATAGCAGTCCAGCTACCCCAACCAGGGCCACTGAAGCATGTCTCGAATGTGTTAAACGGAAACTACAGGGTGACGCTAAAAAAGACTCAAAATTATTTTCATTGCGGAATTCGAATGTATATACATTGAAGAACTATCCCCCAAAATTCTTTTGTTTCTTTCTTTCTTTTGCTTGTGCCTTTTTTCCCGCGGAGACGCAGGGTCGGCATGGTTAATCGGATGTGGCAATGTTAGTTTTAAGGGGTGGCTGGGTGCCCTTCCTGCCGCCACCCCGTACCCCCCAGGAAGGAATGAGTGTACTCCAACTGTCTGCGACTAGTGTAATCCATGAAATAGTGCGAAAGTGTTTGCGAGCCGTGGAACTGAGGCGGAACATGGGGACCAGTCCGGTATTCACCTAGGAGGATGTGGAAAACCGCCTAAAAACAACATCCAGGGTGGCCTGCACACCGACCCTCATCGTTAATCCGCCGGACGGATTCGATCCGGGGCCGGCGCGCTTACTCGACTCCAGATGGCAGCGCGTTAGCACTTTTGGCTAACCTGGTGGGTCTATTATTCCCCAAAATATTATTCGCGAACTCTAAAAAGTAACGATTCTGCGAGCATTTGAAGCCGAGCGTGTACGACACCGCTCTCATGCTCCCTTCGTTGCGTCCGTGAGATGTTTAGGGTGATTCTAACGACGTAAATGTTTACCAACATCTCGAACGAACACATAATAGACTTTCACTTCTCTCATGTTGGCCCTATGGTAGACGCTGAATCAGCTTTTTCATGACTGAGTTACCATCAGTCGGCATCATTCAGAGACGAGTGTTATTATAGTTCGGCGTAGAGTGAAAATCAATTTTGATTTGTATGTTTTGCATTTAATGTACTTGGTAAATGCTCTTCAAATCAAAATCGGTGATAAAATGCACCGATTCTGTGAAGACAGAGACTTCAGCGGCGATGCGCTCTGCGACGCAAATGGCTTTCAGATCGAAAATGAGGGTTTAACAGGTCAGAGTAGCAGAAAGCGGCCATCCATTAGCAGGGGCGATAGCTTTTATGGACCTCGTACCGATGACATCCTGTAAGTTTCAAGCTTTGCCCCTTTTTTTTATACGACAAATGTCAACATTAAACGCGTTTTTCTGAATACCATGTTTTTCGGCATCGTTAACGTCCCCCACGCTACAATTTTCATCCAATTTTAATTATGTTTGGTCTCCCTTGAAGAAAATTGACTGTCTTCAGTTCACCGTAGTCGATTTCTTTATGTTCATATTTAGTAATTTTTTTTTGTCAAATAAGAGGAGTCAAGAAATGTTCATTTTTTCAAATATTTATTATTTCTGAAACAATTTTTTTTTTTGCAAATCCCTACGAAGAACTTGGATTACATCTGTAAGGATCAGGGCGATATGTTAATTTCGTGTTTCAGATAAGCACAACCGGAGTTACAGAGCTGCCTCGAGAAAATCTCAATTACACACTGGAGATGTTAATATTGTTCAGTAAAATATATCTATGAAAACTTCAGTATATTCTTTATTCATTGCAGCAGACCTCATTTGGCTACTACATTCCAATACCGAGAAAAAAAATTCTGAATTTGAGCAATATTTTTATCCGTCACTCTCTCGTTCCCCCTTAACTGTCACTTACCTCTTCTTTCACCCTTGTAAATACTTATACTTTTTTTAGTGTTCCCTTGTAAACACTTTTTTTAATATTGCGCCGTGCTTCTGAGTACACGTCGTTATGAAGGTCCGGCTACGGCTGGCTGTGTAAGTCTGTTCAAAATATCGGAGGAAGGCCAAGACTTGCCATAACGAATAAGATAGTGCCTAATAATGCACTACGGTGTTCAGACCACGTTTTGGGTTGGCCATAGCTTTACGTTTCACATACAGAAGACAAATACTGCGGCGACACATTTAAAATCCATACCGAAGCCCAGGGTGGGACTCTGACCCACGACCTCCGATTTATGTCAGCGCCGCCACTCCCGCACAACGGGGGCCTGCCAATAATACGTTCCACGAATCCTTTATAGTTTAAGGACTGAGACTGCTTCACACAAGAGTAACAAATAAATTTGAGAAAACACATATGTAAAAGAGAAAAAAGATTAATTGCTGAATTATTCCCAACTCCATGGACAAATTATCAGCAGTCTCTGTTAATCCATTGTGGACGTGGGACAGTGGTTGGTCAGGTACATAACGAAGAATTTCGCCAAACAGCCGCACAAATTGAGAAGTTATTTTACTTTCTTATCGCTATCTGTTTCGGCAATTCAATAAGCCATCTTCAGACCCGCTATGCATCTCGCAAAGATTATCGATACTGGCGTAGTGGGGTCATCATTCTCTTATGTCGTGAGTTATCAAGCGCTTCCTTCGAAGACCTGACTGCAACTTGCAGTATGCCAATATTGATAATTTTTGGGAGGTGCATAAGGGGTCTGAAGATGGCACACTGAATTGCCGAAATTGATAGCGAAATTGTTGTTGTTGTTGTGGTCTTCAGTGCTGAGACTGGTTTGATGCAGCTCTCCATGCTACTCTATCCTGTGCAAGCTTCTTCATCTCCCAGTACCTACTGCAACCTACATCCTTCTGAATCTGCTTAGTGTATTCATCTCTTGGTCTCCCTCTACGATTTTTACCCTCCACGCTACCCTCCAATGCTAAATTTGTGATCCCTTGATGCCTCAAAACATGTCCTACCAACCGATCCCTTCTTCTAGTCAAGTTGTGCCATAAACTTCTCTTCTCCCCAATCCTATTCAATACCTCCTCATTAGTTATGTGAACTACCCACCTTATCTTCAGCATTCTTCTGTAGCACCACATTTCGAAAGCTTCTATTCTCTTCTTGTCCAAACTGGTTATCGTCCATGTTTCACTTCCATACATGGCTACACTCCATACAAATACTTTCAGAAACGACTTCCTGACACTTAAATCTATACTTGATGTTAGCAAATTTCTCTTCTTCAGAAACGATTTCCTTGCCATTGCCAGTCTACATTTTATATCCTCTCTACTTCGACCATCATCAGTTATTTTACTCCCTAAATAGCAAAACTCCTTTACTACTTTAAGTGTCTCATTTCCTAATCTAATCCCCTCAGCATCACCCGATTTAATTTGACTACATCCCATTATCCTCGTTTTGCTTTTGTTGATGTTCATCTTATATCCTCCTTTCAAGACACTGTCCATTCCGTTCAACTGCTCTTCCAAGTCCTTTGCTGTCTCTGACAGAATTACAATGTCATCGGCGAACCTCAAAGTTTTTATTTCTTCTCCATGGATTTTAATACCTACTCCGAATTTTTCTTTTGTTTCCTTTACTGCTTGCTCAATATACAGATTGAATAACACCGGGGAGAGGCTACAACCCTGTCTTACTCCCTTCCCAACCACTGCTTCCCTTTCATGTCCCTCGACTCTTATAACTGCCATCTGGTTTCTGTACAAATTGTAAATAGCCTTTCGCTCCCTGGATTTTACCCCTGCCACCTTTAGAATTTGAAAGAGAGTATTCCAATCAACATTGTCAAAAGCTTTCTCTAAGTCTACAAATGCTAGAAACGTAGGTTTGCCTTTCCTTAATCTTTCTTCTAAGATAAGTCGTAAGGTTAGTATTGCCTCACGTGTTCCAACATTTCTACGGAATCCAAACTGATCTTCCCCGAGGTCCGCTTCTACCAGTTTTTCCATTCGTCTGTAAAGAATTCGCGTTAGTATTTTGCAGCTGTGACTTATTATACTGATAGTTCGGTAATTTTCACATCTGTCAACACCTTCTTTCTTTGGGATTGGAATTATTATATTCTTCTTGAGGTCTGTGGGTATTTCGCCTGTCTCATACATCTTGCTCACCAGATGGTAGAGTTTTGTCATGACTGGCTTTCCCAAGGCCATCAGTAGTTCTAATGGAATGTTGTCTACTCCCGGAGCCTTGTTTCGACTCAGGTCTTTCAGTGCTCTGTCAAACTCTTCACGCAGTATCTTATCTCCCATTTCATCTTCATCTACATCCTCTTCCATTTCCATAATATTGTCCTCAAGTACATCGCCCTTGTATAAACCCTCTATATACTCCTTCAACCTTTCTGCCTTCCCTTCTTTGCTTAGAACTGGGTTGCCATCTGAGCTCTTGATATTCATACAAGTGGTTCTCTTCTCTTCAAAGGTCTCTTTAATTTTCCTGTAGGCAGTATCTATCTTACCCCTAGTGAGACAAGCCTCTACATCCTTACATTTTTCCTCTAGCCATCCATGCTTAGCCATTTTGCACTTCCTGTCGATCTCATTTTTGAGACGTTTGTATTCCTTTTTGCCTGCTTCATTTACTCCATTTTTATATTTTCTCCTTTCATCAATTAAATTCAATATTTCTTCTGTTACCCAAGGATTTCTATTAGCCCTCGTCTTTTTACCTACTTGATCGTCTGCTGCCTTCACTACTTCATCCCTCAGAGCTACCCATTCTTCTTCTACTGTATTTCTTTCCCCCTTTCCTGTCAATTGTTCCCTTATGCTCTCACTGAAACTCTGTACAACCTCTGGTTCTTTCAGTTTATCCAGGTCCCATCTCCTTAAATTCCCGCCTTTTTGCAGTTTCTTCAGTTTTATTCTACAGTTCATAACCAATAGATTGTGGTCAGAGTCCAAATCTGCCCCTGGAAATGTCTTGCAATTTAAAACCTGGTTCCTAAATCTCTGTCTTACCATTATGTAATCTATCTGATACCTTTTAGTATCTCCAGGATTCTTCCAGGTATACAACCTTCTTTCATGATTCTTGAACCAAGTGTTAGCTATGATTAAGTTATGCTCTGTGCAAAATTCTACAAGGCGGCTTCCTCTTTCATTTCTTCCCCCCAATCCATATTCACCTACTATGTTTCCTTCTCTCCCTTTTCCTACTGACGAATTCCAGTCACCCATGACTATTAAATTTTCGTCTCCCTTCACTACCTGAATAATTTCTTTTATCTCGTCATACATTTCATCAATTTCTCCATCATCTGCAGAGCTAGTTAGCATATAAACTTGTACTACTGTAGTAGGCATGGGCTTTGTTTCTATCTTCTCCAAAATAATGCGTTCACTATGCTGTTTGTAGTAGCTAACCCGCACTCCTATTTTTTTATTCATTATTAAACCTACTCCTGCATTACCCCTATTTGATTTTGTATTTAACTCTGTAATCACCTGACCAAAAGTCTTGTTCCTCCTGCCACCGAACTTCACTAATTCCCACTACATCTAACTTTAACCTATCCATTTCCCTTTTTAAATTTTCTAACCTACCTGCACGATTAAGGGATCTGACATTCCACTCTCCGATCCGTAGAACGCCAGTTTTCTTTGTCCTGATAACGACGTCCTCTTGAGTAGTCCCCGCCCGGAGATCCGAATGGGGGACTATTTTACCTCTGGAATATTTTACCCAAGAGGACGCCATCATCATTTAACCATACAGTAAAGCTACATACCCTCGGGAAAAATTACGGCTGTAGTTTCCCCTTGCTTTCAGCCGTTCGCAGTACGAGCACAGCAAGGCCGTTTTGGTTGATGTTACAAGGCCAGATCAGTCAATCATCCAGACTGTTGCCCCTGCAACTACTGAAAAGGCTGCTGCCCCTCTTCAGGAACCACACGTTTGTCTGGCCTCTCAACAGATACCCCTCCGTTGTGGTTGCACCTACAGTACGGCCGTCTGTATCGCTGAGGCACGCAAGCCTCCCCACCAACGGCAAGGTCCATGGTTCATGGCGAAATTAAAGTAAAATAATTTCTTAATTTACACGGCTGTTTTGTGAATTTCTTTGTTAAATAAATAATTGCCAGCAATTCTTCACAGTAATATTGTGAGTGTTGTGACATACGGATCTCTTTGTCGCCAGAGACTCCTTACAGAGTAAATCGTCCGATTTGCTTCACAATTTCCTTTGTAAGAGACTAAGAATAAGTGTTCATCTATGAGGAACATGTAGTTTCAGTGTGCGTGTGTTCTTTTTGCAAAGAAGGGCTTTCGATTGTTTGCTGGTAACTGCTACTGATAATACTGTTATATGACCTCTAGCAGCTTTGTATAATGGACTGAGCTATTACTATTATCCTACATGAGGAGAGATACGAAGTTCCCGTTGCTGTTATAGTCTACCAATGAGTCGATACAAGGATCGCCTGATGCCTGAGCGTCAATGATTAGTACAGAATAAAGGTATATAATTATACTATGACCAGTAAGCTGATTGGGAACTAACTGTTATTTCAAACCACGGAATTGTCGCAGGAAACAATGTTCTTCTCATAGAAGTAAGGCTGATGGCTTTAATTACTCTATATTCAAATGACATGGGATCAGTTAACTACCGACTTGATGTTAAGAAGAATTCGTTTATCACATATTTATTTCACAACGGTCTACACACAGGGGAAAGGCTAAACATGGCGCACGTCTTTATTCAAAATAACTGGAAATACATGAAGTATTAAACTGTCTCAGCTACAGGTAAGGTGCATATAGCGGGTGTCAAGAAATTAGGAAACACTGTATAGAAGCTAGACTAAATAGATTTTAAATAATGTGTCAGAAATAAGAATGCTACCAGTGGTGTAAAAGAGAGGTTAGACATGCACCAGAACTAATTAGTGCACCAGGTGAGTTAATGAGCAAGTCAGTGGTAACTCAAGATTCACTGTAACAAACACTGCGTCCCGAAACGCGAAAGAATGGAAACGAAAAATTTAAAATAAATCATGACCGTGGCAGTGATGTCAATTAAAATTGGCCGAAAGTTGTCTAAACGCCACATGACTTGCTTGACATTAGTACACCTGACGGGAGGAGTGATTCCTACTTAACAACGAGCTTTCAATCTTTGACCGACTCCAGTTGTCACCTGGGGGTGTATAGTGTCGTCAGTTTCTGACTATCTTTTCGGGCTGGAGCTATCACACGTGCAGAAGGCCTGTCTCCATCGTTAATCAGTGTCATATCGTCCGCGGTGCATTCTGCCAAGCATGTACCATGACGAAACATTACGATGCGTGTAGAGCCGCTTTCCTGGGTAGTAGCTACTCTGTGTTAGCATAGGCTGTGCATTGTCTGGGGAAACAAGGAGGGCTGTCTTGCTGGAAGTTGCGTGCCTCACATGTCGAACTCGGCCACCGTAACGTTGTCTCATACGAACGAAAAACTGTTTTTTCAATAAGATCTGACTTGCTCGTTTCTTCACTTGATAAGAGGAGTATCAAGTTGTCTATCGAGATTGTACTAAAAGCAGTTAATTGTGAGGGTGACTGGAATTGTTTCCGCTCTATGTACTCAGAAATTCCTGGTGGAAAGCCATCTTAACCGACTTCAAATCGCAGCAGGCTGATGTCTCGATCAGAATGCAAGTTGTGAGACGTACAGCATCGTCTACCTCTGTGTTGTTTGTTGTCAGATTGCATTTTCATATCAGCTGGATAAGATGGAGAGTGAGGAGTGAGGGCCCAGATTATCATTTATCCAACATGCGCATATAAAGAAAACAACGGCACACTTCTGTCAGAGGTTGGTTACTTTTGAAAAAATTTGGCAAGTGGCAAAAACTAATAAACTTTTTTTTTAAAAAAAAGTATGAGGACTCAGACAGATCTCTCATTATACGAGGTGTGTCAGAAAGGTAATGAGACTGATAGCACTGTGAGCGATGTGGCAACGTTGTGCTGTTCTGCTTGTGTAGACCGATGTGTTCATCCCTTCCAGACGCTCAGACTGAGTTTGAACTCCGCACAGCCATCACGTGGCCTTTGAGAGCGGCATCAGTTTAGTTGTGTTTTTGTTGTATGCTACGAAAATGTAATAGCGGTATTTAGAGCAACGTTATACAATTAAGTTTTGTCTTCAACTTGGGGAATACGCCAGTGTGATCAGTTAAAAGTTGAAACAGGCGCGCTGCAGTCATGGACTGTGCGGCTGGTCTCGGCGGAGGTTCGAGTCCTCCCTCGGGCATGGGTGTGTGGGTTTGTCCTGCGGATAATTTAGGTTGAGTAGTGTGTAAGCTTAGGGACTGATGACCTTAGCAGTTCAGAAGATTTCACACACGTTTTTTTGAAACAGGTCTATTAGGAACATTCCGCATCAAGAGTAAAAGTTTTTCGCTGACAGAAATCATTTTTGGAAGGCCGAGGTCACGTTGAAGATGAACCTCGTTCAAGGAGACCTTCAGTTTCAAAAACCAACGAAAATGTCAAATGGTTAACAATGAAGATGATGAGTCATTCGTTAAACACTTGCACCGGACAACAAATTCTGACTGAAGTTTTGCTATGTAAAAAGTTTGTGCCAAAATGTTGCCGAAAAACAGCCACTTCTATCGAGAAATTTTTGACGTGAAAAATCATTCCTGTTGTTCCACAGCCCCTCAGTTAACCCGATCTGAGTCCTTGTGACTTTTATCTTTTCCCGAAATTGAAAAATGTCTTAAAAGGAAGTCATTTGGGGACTCTGGCAAACATTCAAAATAATATGCCCGACATGTTAAAGGTCCTACCAGTTGAAGCCTTTCAGCGCTGCTACCAAGAATGGGAGTAACGACTCTCCTGCTTTATAGGTGCCGAAGGGAACTACTTTGAGGGGGACAATATTGTTGTTTGAAAAAAAAAATAAAAACTTTGATAGGCAAAAAAATCAGTTTCAGTACTTTTCTCACACACCTCGCAACGACAGGGCATTATCATGTGCCCCAGAACAGATAACAGAGACTTGTAAAACAAATATTAATGCTACAAACCTGAGCTCTAGAGTACAAAGGCTGTTCAAAATGTAGAAAGAGGAACACCCTATCAGGAAGTGTACAGCGAGGCACCACAGACTATTGAACACAGTCACGAATCCCAGCAGATTTGCGCCTGACACAATTTTAACCAGTACAGCGATCTCTAGGTAACTGGCATACAGATGACTATTAACATGGAGAAAGTCCTTCGACTTCATATCTGTTACCGAAAACGACCTAGTCAATACTGTTGTACATCTACATTCATCTACATCTACATTTACATCCACACTCTGAAACTACTGTGAAGAGCATGGCAGAGGGTACTTCCGAATGCGCCAATGATTAGAGTTTCGTCCTGTTCCATTGTGGTAGGGAACGCGGTAAGACTGACTGTTTAGTGCCTCTGTGCGCGCTGTAATTAATCTAAATTTGTCCTTACGACTCATACGACATAGGTACGTTGATGTTCTGGATTCATCGCTTACGCTGGTTTTTGAAATTTTGTAAGCAGCCATTCACAGGACAGTTTGCGTCTATCTTCAAGCGTCTGCCAGTTCAGTTTTTAAACATCTTGTAACCTCCCCACAAAAAAATAAAATAACCTCGCAACAGTAAAAAAATGTGTATATAACATTCACATTTACTATAATCTACCAACAGATAAATTAATAATGTAGCCCATAGCATTCACATTCAGTGTAACCTCCCAACAGATAAATTCCGTAACCTACCAAAAATAAAAATGTGACTAATCTCTCAATAAAATTGTGGCTCACTTATAACCTTTCAACAATTGACTGTGAATTTGAAGTGGTAAATTTTGGACGTCAGCAGTGCTGCGTCATGGCCCTGAAAGATCATACTGAATAAATGAAAAATTCTTGCCTCAATAAGGTCGCCGGATAACTCATGTATATCTGTTCCTATAAGAAATTTTTCTGGCACAGTCCAGTGCAATGCTGGCCGATAGATTTGTCGTGTATAAAAAGAAACAACTGATTTTTCTTTACAATAATCGGGATGACCATGGATTGGAGAAATTGGTAAATTCTTTAAATTGAGATGAATGATTGTCAAAAGTTAATTTTTATAAGAAAGATTATTATTAAGAGATTTTTAAAAAACATTTACATGGGACTTGATATAACAATAGTACATATGCGCGAGGCTGCTTTTACCTTATACTACATCGCTCAGGCACCGCCATCGCTCCCCACGACCTGCCCAGCCAACTCGATACACCAGACTCTTAGCTACTTCTTACTCCTACTGCTACTCAGTTCCTACCGCAGCCAAGACTGCTCTCTGGTCTGAGATTCTCTTATAGCTTACAAATCGCAGGCAGCGCGTGAGCAATCCATTGAAATTACATCTGCTCGAGTGCGCTAGCAACAAATTCCTTAGTCATGGACCTCTTACAATCTCCATGACACTCTTGACTCTGCCATGGGTCAAACAGACTTGTTGCCCCTATTTGTAGGCGTTCCATAATCCCTGTTAATTTTATTTGGTATGGGTCACACGCACGTGAGTAATATTCTGGGGTGGGTAACACATGAAAACTATCTTCTTTTTAGAAGCAATCTTCTTTGTAGATTGACTGCATTACCCTAGTTTTCTACCAACGTGTCACAGACGGTCACTCGCTTTACCTACGACTGAGCCTGCGCAATAGTTCCATTACATATCCGTCAAATTATTACACACAGGTATTTGTATGAGTTGACCAATTCTAAGTTTGATTCATGGATAATACAGACATATAAAACGACGTTTTTTCGTCTTGTGAAGTGAACTAGACATTTCTGAAACTTAAAAGTATGGTGCCAAACTTTGTGCAACTTTTAAATCTGGAAGATCTGATCAAGGACTTACGCAGCTTTTTTCAAGCGTTAGTGAATTATATTTAGTTACACCACCTGCAGATAGTCTGAGAGTATTATTATTATTATTATTATTATTATTATTATTTCTTTACTTTCTCAGACGTTAAGTCTGGTTAAAAATGGAAAGTGACGCGGACCTTGATCAAGCGTCACTTCCTTTTAACTGTATGGTATGTGTTATATTGCATTTAGGAACTTTGGGGTAATTGAACATGTATCAATAATTACAGATTTCTGTAGTTGTATATATAAGTTTGGATGTAGCTGTATTGCATTGATGTACTGGTGGATATTGTGTGGTATGACTCCCGTAGTTGATAGTATAATTGGTATAATGTCAACTTTATCCTGCTGCCACATGTCCTTGACTTCCTCAGCCAGTTGGATGTATTTTTCAATGTTTTCTCCTGTTTTCTTTTGTATATTTGTTGTATTGGGTATGGATATTTCGATTAGTTGTGTTAATTTCTTCTTTTTATTGGTGAGTATGATGTCAGGTTTGTTATGTGGTGTTGTTTTATCTGTTATAATGGTTCTGTTCCAGTATAATTTGTATTCATCGTTCTCCAGTACATTTTGTGGTGCATACTTGTATGTGGGAACATGTTGTTTTATAAGTTTATGTTGTAAGGCAAGCTGTTGATGTATTATTTTTGCTACATTGTCATGTCTTCTGGGGTATTCTGTATTTGCTAGTATTGTACATCCACTTGTGATGTTATCTACTGTTTCTAATTGTTGTTTGCAATGTCTGCATTTATCTGTTGTGGTATTGGGATCTTTAATAATATGCTTGCTGTAATATCTGGTGTTTATTGTTTGATCCTGTATTGCAATCATGAATCCTTCTGTCTCACTGTATATATTGCCTTTTCTTAGCCATGTGTTGGATGCATCTTGATCGATGTGTGGCTGTGTTAGATGATACGGGTGCTTGCCATGTAGTGTTTTCTTTTTCCAATTTACTTTCTTCGTATCTGTTGATGTTATGTGATCTAAAGGGTTGTAGAAGTGGTTATGAAATTGCAGTGGTGTAGCTGATGTATTTATATGAGTGATTACTTTGTGTATTTTGCTAGTTTCTGCTCGTTCTATAAAGAATTTTCTTAAATTGTCTACCTGTCCATAATGTAGGTTTTTTATGTCGACAAATCCCCTTCCTCCTTCCTTTCTGCTTAATGTGAATCTTTCAGTTGCTGAATGTATGTGATGTATTCTATATTTGTGGCATTGTGATCGTGTAAGTGTATTGAGTGCTTCTAGGTATGTTACTCCATTTCACTACTCCAAATGAGTAGGTCAATATTGGTATAGCATAAGTATTTATAGCTTTTGTCTTGTTTCCTGCTGTCAATTCTGTTTTCAGTATTTTTGTTAGTCTTTGTCTATATTTTTCTTTTAGTTCTTCTTTAATATTTGTATTATCTATTCCTATTTTTTGTCTGTATCCTAGATATTTATAGGCATCTGTTTTTTCCATCGCTTCTATGCAGTCGCTGTGGTTATCCAATATGTAATCCTCTTGTTTAGTGTGTTTTCCCTTGACTATGCTATTTTTCTTACATTTGTCTGTTCCAAAAGCCGTATTTATATCATTGCTGAATACTTCTGTTATCTTTAGTAATTGGTTGAGTTGTTGATTTGTTGCTGCCAGTAGTTTTAGATCATCCATGTATAGCAGATGTGTGATTTTGTGTGGGTATGTTCCAGTAATATTGTATCCATAATTTGTATTATTTAGCATGTTGGATAGTGGGTTCAGAGCAAGGCAGAACCAGAAAGGACTTAATGAGTCTCTTTGATATATTCCACTCTTAATCTGTATTCGCTGTGATGTGATATTATTTGAATTTGTTTGGATATTAAGTGTGGTTTTCCAATTTTTTATTGCTATGTTTAGGAACTGTATCAATTTAGGATCTATTTTGTATATTTCCAATATTTGTAGTAACCATGAGTGAGGTACACTATCAAAAGCTTTTTGGTAACCAATGTATGCATAGTGTAGTGACCTTTGTTTAGTTTTAGCTTGATATGTCACCTCTGCATCTATTATCAGTTGCTCTTTACATCCTCGTGCTCCTTTGCAACTGACTTTTTGTTCTTCATTTATAATTTTGTTCTGTGTTGTATGTGTCATTAATTTCCGTGTAATGACTGAAGTTAATATTTTGTATATTGTTGGTAGGCATGTTATGGGGCGATACTTAGCTGGGCTTGCTGTGTCTTCTTGATCTTTAGGTTTCAGATAAGTTATTCCATGTGTAAGTGTATCAGGGAATGTGTATGGGTCAGCAATGTAACTGTTAAATAATTTAGTTAGATGTGAATGTGTTGAGGTGAATTTCTTTAGCCAGAAATTTGCTATTTTATCTTTTCCAGGGGCTTTCCAATTGTGAGTAGAATTAATTGTTTGGGTGACTTCATGTTGCAAAATTATCACATCAGGCATTTGTGGTATCATCTTGTTGTTGTTGTTGTGGTCTTCAGTCCTGAGACTGGTTTGATGCAGCTCTCCATGCTACTCTATCCTGTGCAAGCTTCTTCATCTCCCAGTACCTACTGCAACCTACATCCTTCTGAATCTGCTTAGTGTATTCATCTCTTGGTCTCCCCTACGATTTTTACCCTCCACACTGCCCTCCAATACTAAATTGGTGATCCCTTGATGCCCCAAAACATGTCCTACCAACCGATCCCTTCTTCTGGTCAAGTTGTGCCACAAACTCCTCTTCTCCCCAATCCTATTCAGTACCTCCTCATTAATTATGTGATCTACCCATCTAATCTACAGCATTCTTCTGTAGCACCACATTTCAAAAGCTTCTATTCTCTTCTTGTCCAAACTGGTTATCGTCCATGTTTCACTTCCATACATGGCTACACTCCATACAAATACTTTCAGAAACGACTTCCTGACACTTAAATCTATACTCGATGTTAACAAATTTCTCTTTTTCAGAAACGCTTTCCTTGACATTGCCAGTCTACATTTTATATCCTCTCTACTTCGACCATCATCACTTATTTTACTCCCTAAATAGCAAAACTCCTTTACTACTTTAAGTGTCTCATTTCCTAATCTAATATTCTCAAAATCACCCGACTTAATTCGACTACATTCCATTATACTCGTTTTGCTTTTGTTGATGTTCATCTTATATCCTCCTTTCAAGACACTGTCCATTCCGTTCAACTGCTCTTCCAAGTCCTTTGCTGTCTCTGACAGAATTACAATGTCATCGGCGAACCTCAAAGTTTTTATTTCTTCTCCATGGATTTTAATACCTACTCCGAATTTTTCTTTTGTTTCCTTTACTGCTTGCTCAATATACAGATTGAATAACACCGGGGAGAGGCTACAACCCTGTCTTACTCCCTTCCCAACCACTGCTTCCCTTTCATGTCCCTCGACTCTTATAACTGCCATCTGGTTTCTGTACAAATTGTAAATAGCCTTTCGCTCCCTGGATTTTACCCCTGCCACCTTTAGAATTTGAAAGAGTGTATTCCAATCAACATTGTCAAAAGCTTTCTCCAAGTCTACAAATGCTAGAAACGTAGGTTTGCCTTTCCTTAATCTTTCTTCTAAGATAAGTCGTAAGGTCAGTATTGCCTCACGTGTTCCAGTATTTCTACGGAATCCAAACTGATCTTCCCCGAGGTCGGCTTCTACTAGTTTTTCCATTCGTCTGTAAAGAATTCGTGTTAGTATTTTGCAGCTGTGGCTTATTAAACTGATTGTTCGGTAATTTTCACATCTGTCAACACCTGCTTTCTTTGGGATTGGTATTATTATATTCTTCTTGAAATCTGAGGGTACTTCGCCTGTTTCATACATCTTGCTCACCAGATGGTAGAGTTTTGTCAGGACTGGCCCTCCCAAGACTGTTAGTAGTTCTAATGGAATGTTGTCTACTCCGGGGGCCTTGTTTCGACTCAGGTCTTTCAGTGCTCTGTCAAACTCTTCACGCAGTATCTTATCTCCCATTTCATCTTCATCTACATCCTCTTCCATTTCCATAATATTGTCCTCAAGTACATCGCCCTTGTATAGACGCTCTATATACTCCTTCCACCTTTCTGCCTTCCCTTCTTTGCTTAGAACTGGGTTGCCATCTGAGCTCTTGATATTCATACAAGTGGTTCTCTTCTCTCCAAAGGTCTCTTTAATTTTCCTGTAGGCAGTATCTATCTTACCCCTAGTGAGATAAGCCTCTACATCCTTACATTTGTCCTCTAGCCATCCCTGCTTAGCCATTTTGCACTTCCTGTCGATCTAGTTTTTGAGACGTTTGTATTCCTTTTTGCCTGCTTCATTTACTGCATTTTTATATTGTCTCCTTTCATCAATTAAATTCAATATTTCTTCTGTTATCCAAGGATTTCTACTAGCCCTCGTCTTTTTACCTACTTGATCCTCTGCTGCCTTCACTATTTCATCCCTCAAAGCTACCCATTCTTCTTCTATTGTATTTCTTTCCCCCGTTCCTGTCAATTGTTTCCTTACGCTCTCCCTGAAACTCTGTACAACCTCTGGTTCTTTCAGTTTATCCAGGTCCCATCTCCTTAAATTCCCACCTTTTTGCAGTTTCTTCAGTTTTAATCTACAGGTCATAACCAATACATTGTGGTCAGAGTCCACATCTGCCCCTGGAAATGTCTTACAATTTAAAACCTGGTTCCTAAATCTTTGTCTTACCATTATATAATCTATCTGATACCTTTTAGTATCTCCAGGGTTCTTCCATGTATACAACCTTCTATCATGATTCTTAAACCAAGTGTTAGCTATGATTAAGTTGTGCTCTGTGTAAAATTCTACCAGGCGGCTTCCTCTTTCATTTCTTAGCCCCAATCCATATTCACCTACTATGTTTCCTTCTCTCCCTTTTCCTACATTCGAATTCCAGTCACCCATGACTATTAAATTTTCGTCTCCCTTCACTGTCTGAATAATTTCTTTTATTTCATCATACATTTCTTCAATTTCTTCGTCATCTGCAGAGCTAGTTGGCATATAAACTTGTACTACTGTAGTAGGTGTGGGCTTCGTATCTATCGTGGCCACAATAATGCGTTCACTATGCTGTTTGTAGTAGCTTACCCGCATCATCTTGTACGTATCTGTTTCTGCTTGTATCCACCGTGCATGCCTGTTATGTTGTACCGGGTTTGACCATATGTTGCTCCAGAAGTGTTCCATGTCTTCTGTGTTTGGTGGATTGTCTATTTTAATGTGTGTGTTATCTATTGTCTGGTAAAATTTCTTTGGGTTTGTGTTGAATGTTTGGTTTTGTTTCCTTCTATTTTCACTTTTTTTGTATCTTCTAAGTCGTTTGGCCAATGCTTGTAATTTCTGCTTCTTTTCATCTAATTGCTCTATCACTTCTTGTTGTGATATTTTACCTAACCTTTTTCGTTTTTTTATGACATTTCATTTCTTATAAATTGTGTTAGCTGTCCGATGTCTTTTCTCAGTTTTTCTATTCTGATCTGTAGCCTGTGTTGCCATGCTGGTTTTGTGGGTTTCTTCTGTGTGTTGGTTGGTTCTGATCTCTGCCTAGTGTGTATATTTAGTGTAGTGAGTGCTCCTATATAAACCAGTAGTTGTAACTCTTCCATAGTTGTGTTTTCATTTATTTTGTTGTGTATGATTGTGTTGATAGTTTTTATTGTTGTTTCGACTTGTGGGTTATTTGGTGGTCTATGCAAGAATGGTCTAATCTCTGTATTTGTGTCTTTGTATTCTATATATGTCAGCTGAAATTTTTCTTCTATATCTAACATGTGTGTCACTTCGTGTTCTATTTGTGCTTGTTCTGGTGGCTGTCTTAAGATTTCGTTTTCCTCTGACTGTTGAATAGATGCGTGTTGTTCTTTGTTTGTTTGCTCTGGGATGTTTGAGTCCATTACTGTATTTTCTTCTTCTTCTGATTGCACATTATTTTGTTCCAGTATTTGTTGTTCTTGTTGTTTGATGTTTTCTAATTCTGACTGGGGTATCCTGTTATTTTTGATTATTACACGGATCTCATCAGCTAGTCGTTGTTCTGTTAAAAATTTTAATTCTGGGTATCTGGTAATAAATGTTGTGTATCCTTGTGATCTGTATCCAGTTGTGTTGGTTCCTAGGTTTGTTGCTTGGTAATAACAGAACATGAGGTGTCGATTAACTTCATCTGACCATCTCATCCTCTGTCTTTGTTTTCCTTCTAGGGTGGTTGCAGGAAGCATATCCTGCAAAACACCTCTATTTGGATTTGAATCATTTTCCAGTTGGCTAGCAGTGTCGTTACCATTGTGGGCGGGCATAGGGTTCAAGCGTCGTCCCCGACCATGACGGCGCTTGTCCGAGGCTTCTTTAGTTCTGTCCTGAACCAACTAATCACACTAAAAGGGGGGTTAGCCGTATTAGTGGTTTGTTCTTTTCGTTGCCTTTTACGACTGGCAGAACATACCGGAGGCCTATTCTTATTCTTATTATTATTATTATTTAAGTTGTCTGGGAAGTCATTAATGCAGAATGAGCCTCGTATCGATCAATTGATCTCTAGATTGCGGTAGCGGGGCACGATCTCTGGTGTTCTCCGCGCAAGGAGCTTTGACCGACACTAGAGGAACAGTTGGAAAGTGCCAGCCGAATTGGATAGAAGACTTGCGGGTCGCGAAGCCGGTCTACCTCCCCTGTCTGGAGGGATAGTAAACGGCTTTTGGGGAGCAGCGACCTCATCCCGCGTAGCCGGTGTTTTGGGTTGGCTGTGGTGGCGATGGGACTCTAGAAATTAGCCAGTGACGAGCGTGTGGAGTTTTTGAGTGCCACTTCGCTACCGATTCATCAAATATATTTGAAGAGATTCTTTCTGTGGCTTTTGCGCCTTGTTTTGTTTATAGTGCTGCGACTAGTTTCTCCTTCCCGGCAGGTCTGCTGTGTTTGCTGTTTGTGGGAGTTCGCTCAGAAAGAAATGAAGTTTGCCTTAAAGGAAGGAACTCTGTGTCATTACAAACCTTAGTCGTAACTGTTGTGAAATGTGTGGAGCTGCGTGGTCTGTGTTACAGAGCAAGTGGAGTTACGTTAATCAGAGCTGCCTGTTTAAATGGTCATATTTCGAGTGGCTTGTCGTGGACCATGTGGAGGGCTGAAAAGTGTCTTTTTCTTCCTTTTAAATACATTGATGCCTAATTTGATCAGAGTGTAGGCTCCTCGCATAGCCCTTCTTACAAATGCAATAGTTGCTATGAAAATCAACTTCCATCCCGAGCACTCATTGATACACAACACGATACCTGTTGTGATTAATAACTGAACACCTGATAATGAAGTAGCGTCCAAATCTTTGTTTTCGTGAAACCGCTCCACACAGAGGCTGGAATCTGTTTAAAAAAAAGAAAAACGAAAAGAAAAGAAAACGAAGGGCTCAGGTCAATTTCTGCCACATGCTTGTCCGATACGAACTTGGGTTCAGTGAATACAATGATATACTGTATAAGTCAGCAGGCGGATGCGTGATGCGTTCTGTGGGGAGAGGGACGAGGCATAGTTTGCGGCGTCCCCGATGTCCTCTTTGTCTCTGTCATGCTATAAGCTCCAACAGGTGCCTACGTTGGGAACTGGCAACGTTGGGAAAACACCACAGTTGACCACTGCTTCTGCTTCTGACCCTGTTTAGATAAATTTGCACACTCGTAATATTATCGCTGTCGCTTCTTCAAGTAATACTTCTCGTACTGTCAGTACGCCATCTGTAATGAACATTGTAATTGCTAAGTGGCCTCACCATACCTAAATTAACATCAAAAACAACGGTAAAATGTCTACCCATAGTTCATCGCACACGCTACGGTCACAATATGAATGCATGGCTCTGGTCTCTCAGACATGTTCGAAAGAACAGACACCGTCCATTCATATAACCGATTCGCCTCGATGGGCAATGTATCCACATTATTCAGTGAAGATGCACATTCGCTTTCCACCTAGAGTGCGAATCTAGAATCAGCGAGCATGGAGGACATTGGCGGGGACTGCGGACAGGTGTCGCTAGGTGGAGTGTTAGTCGGCCGGGGCACATGTAGACATAGTCCTGGCATTGACGATAAGCACAGCGTCCAAGTGGTGCAGTGGTTAACGCAACTGCGTAGCTAGCAGGAGTTCCCATGTTCGAATCCAGGTCCAGCACACATTTTCACCTCTCGCTCCTGATTCTGCATTAAGTCTAGATGCAGCTGATATCATTAGTTCCTTTCTTTCGATTGCTTTCTCCCCCATCCACCTTCCATTAACATAACACTGTCTCTTGCCAATGCGCACCGCACCACCTCGTTAAGCCGTCGGCACACGGACCGTGCATCCGAACACTGAGCGTTGATCGCGCCGAATTTCTGACGTCATAGCGTGGAACAGCACGTTCGGGAGTCTTTCCGAATGTGCAGAGCAGTATCTGGCATGTCAGATATTCTGAGCGTGCGTCTCAGCGTTGACCAATGAGATGGCACAACGCCACCTACGTCACACGCACGCCGTCTCCCTTCAGTACAGAGTTGTGAGGCGTCATATTGGCATTCATTTGAAGCCTATATGCATATACGCCGTTTCTGAGTACCAGCAAATTGAGAACCACTGGAAAACCCGTTGTTAACTGTGTGATTCGTTCCAATAAAATAATGAGAAACATCATATTTGTGGCAAAGGAATTATTGTAACTTGCGTATTATGAGAGTAGCTTATTTCAAGGCAGAGACACGTTGAAGATCCACCCAAAACGCATTGTTCTTGGTACAACTTGTCATAATTAAATTTAAATAAGTAACATATTTAGGATTAAGGTTTTCAGCACACGGTGTAACAAAATATGATTAGATGTAAGAGGTGTGTTGTTGGTTTAGCGTGATGAGTAGCGTCACTGTCCAGTGATGAATTGTTTATTGGGGCGGTGGTTCGCGTTTTGACACTTCCAAATTCTTTTTTCCTAATAGTCGCGTTTTTATTAGGTTCTGATACCTTATTATTAGTTTAATGTATGTATACACTATAATATTTGATGTTATGTAAATATAAGTTCACCTTTTTTTGAGGGGTGACTTTGTTCGATTGGCTCAATCTACAGGACAGCTTGCGCTACTTGTATAAAGATATTTTGCTCCTTTTTATTTTACTCTTCGTAATTCACATGTTTCAAAGATTCTGCTACTGGGTAGGAACAGTCATCAAGTAAGACTGAGCTTGGGATTTTACTGAAATGTGGGAATGATGAAATAATGTTAATCTTATGTGGAGAAGTATTGCAAATTTGTACCGCACTGTTTGTAATGGATCTTTTGTAAGCCTGTGTCCTTATTGATTGGACATGGTACTTTCCTTTTCGTGGACGATGGAGGAAACGTGCGTTTTAATAGAGCATAGGGAATTTTACGCGCGCCCGTTGAGTAAACAGTGTTATTTACCAACTACAAACATCCCTCAACTGCCGCTGGAGTGCGTTGCGATCGCGTATACCACGTTGCGGCCCACGTACCGTATGCACAAGTCGCATCGTTCCTGAGCGTTCAGCAGCACGTTGAACTTCGCACGCTCAACGTTAACGTTCGACAGCACGGCCCGTGTGCCGACGGCTTTACCTCGGCACCTACGGCACTTAACAACCCTCAGTCCGTCTTTATCATATTTGTGCAGTATCTGCTATAAGACGTAGAGGACACCGTAGCCGTGGTATGGGACGCACTTTCGCGTGCACACTGCCGCCCGGTGACTGCTGAGTGGCGGGATTACGGGCCGAGGTCGCCTAATTTGGACGCGGAGCGGGCGGCTGCGTTGCTCGGGGCTGAGGCGGGCCAGGTGCGGCCGAGCCCCGTTCCTTCCCACGGGTCGCCGCCGGCGCACATAATGGCCGCAACCTGAGCCCCCCAGCGTAAGGCTAGCCGAGCCCGCGGCCCGCGCAAGGGAAAATTAACTCGATCCGTGCTGACATGCCGGCCGCGCGCGCCGGAAATTCCTACAATCAGCTCGCGGCCTTCCGGCCCCCGCCGCCGCCGCCAGCGCTGCCGCCCCCCGCCCCACGCCGCGGGCTTATTACCTGCTGCGCCTCCGCCCACCGCCCGCAACCCGTTCGGCACGTTATTGACTCTCGTTCAGCGACCACTGCGGTAACGAGCCTCAACCCCACACTCCACCCGCATATCCACAGTTACGCCACACAGATCTGGTAAATTTTTCAATTTTGCGTCGAGCTGCAGCACTTTCCCAGTTGTTGCGGGAACTGAATAATAAAAAAAAAGTGCAGCAAGTGCGTTTCCCACCACGCAGTTGGCAGGTAACCAAGAACTACATGCTTACTTCGCAGTTCGCTCTGAAGTGCATGGCGGATGTACTCTATCAACGTTAGCCAATAGCAGATGTGTTTCATTTGGATGCGCCGCGAGGGAAAAATTACTGCCCTTACGTCTCAATACGCACCCTGATCTCTGCTATTACCCGAATAATCAACACTCAGACATACACTTAGTCAGGAGAACGAAAATAAACATTTGTGGTGCAATATCTTACAGCCTCTTACGTCAAGAGAATGTGTCATGCTGCAGGCCAACGTGGAATTAGGATCAAGAGATGGCGCTAAGCCCAGAAAAACGTGCAAGCATAGGACACTTCCGTATCTAAGCTCAAATAAAAGAGACAACTCTCCGATGTTTGGGTTAAATAAACAAAACGAAACGGCTATGAAGAAATAAATACGCATTTTTAATGACTGCACTGACGGATTTAAAATACGTTAGATAATCAAAAGAAGTGCCTTGCAAAACATTAATTCAACAGAGTATATTACTCGTTAACCTCGGACTTGTTCCAGGCACTACAAGCAGGAAAGAGACACACACATCAAGCAAAGTTTTGCATCACCCCTGTATGTCGTGAGGTGTCTGGTTATTATGGCTGTACCTGTACCGGTGAGAAGGTCATCCCTGAAGTTGTAAATATTTACACAGCTACCATGAGCGCTTCCCACGGGTAGAACCCCGTACTCGAATGGACTGCAGAATTTCAGTTCAAAGCAAGGCATCTGAGGGACGGGTTACAAACGTCTGTTTTACAGCAGAAAGAACACCCATCTTGCCACGAAAGACAGTCGCGACCAAGGATCATTTCCGCATCATCACATTATTACATCACGCACAGGAGGAGGACCCAAGGAGGAGACTAGCACAGGGCGAAAAGGGCATTCCCGGCCAAGAAGGTCTACTGGTGTTAAGAATAGCCTAAATTTGAGGATGAAATTTCTAAGAATGTTCACTTGGAGCACATACTATCACAAGCAAAGAAGGCTTTCCTGGCCAAGATAAATCTATGGTGTTAAGCATAGTCCTTAATTTGAGGACGCAATTTCTGAGAATGTTCGCTTGGGGCACAGCATTTGCATAGTAGTCGCTCGTAGACTGTGGGAGAACAGAAACAGAAGAGAATCAAGCGTTTGAGGTGTGGTGCTACAGATGAAGAAATTGAGATGAACTGATAAGAAATGAGGAGGTTCTTCCCATACACCAATGCGAAAAGAACAAGGAAGGAAGGAGGTGATAGGGTGCCAATAGAACATTTCACTGCACATCGTAACATGGCTTGCGATCAGTAGCTGTACAGATATGATACAAACAGTAGATTCATTCCACAGTGTACCTCGAATACCGACTCTTTGAATCTATCCATCAGAGTGTTGTGGGAAACACGTCAACTGTTTTCCAACGACTTCATTGAAATCCCTGGGACCCATGACCTCGTTGTTTGGTCCTCTCCCCCAAACCAACCAAACAACCAACCATTAAAATCCCTCTGCACTTCCGTCACACTTTAGCATCCACTATATTGACATTTTATGATTCTAGCAGAGCATCTTTACATCTCTTTAAGTGGCGATCAAGAATGTTAATAAGCATTTGGAACGATGGTAATACGACCTCTGCTGTATGAGAACATAATAGAATGACCAGTCAATGTGCGCCATTTGAACAACATAGTTCAGCCATAAGCATGTTACATTAGTCTAAGTGTAAGTCAAAATGCTGAAGTTCTTCAACGACGGACAAGACAATTCTCTGGCCAAATGAGCTGATAAACAGGTGTAACACAAAAAGGTTCTGCTGTCTTTTCTTACTGTGAGAAGCTTACTTCGTGAGTAACATTCGCATTTTTCCTATGTACAGAGTTAAACAATACAGCAACGTCGTGAAAAGTTGGCGAAAACTTGTTTTCTTAAGACAAAGTGTTTCGCATGAAGTGGGAGACACAAATGTATTCTGGTGGTTTATCTGAAATCTCCATCCCACAAAAATAGATATACACTCCTGGAAATTGAAATAAGAACACCGTGAATTCATTGTCCCAGGAAGGGGAAACTTTATTGACACATTCCTGGGGTCAGATACATCACATGATCACACTGACAGAACCACAGGCACATAGACACAGGCAACAGAGCATGCACAATGTCGGCACTAGTGCAGTGTATATCCACCTTTCGCAGCAATGCAGGCTGCTATTCTCCCATGGAGACGATCGTAGAGATGCTGGATGTAGTCCTGTGGAACGGCTTGCCATGCCATTTCCACCTGGCGCCTCAGTTGGACCAGCGTTCGTGCTGGACGTGCAGACCGCGTGAGACGACGCTTCATCCAGTCCCAAACATGCTCAATGGGGGACAGATCCGGAGATCTTGCTGGCCAGGGTAGTTGACTTACACCTTCTAGAGCACGTTGGGTGGCACGGGATACATGCGGACGTGCATTGTCCTGTTGGAACAGCAAGTTCCCTTGCCAGTCTAGGAATGGTAGAACGATGGGTTCGATGACGGTTTGGATGTACCGTGCACTATTCAGTGTCCCCTCGATGATCACCAGTGGTGTACGGCCAGCGTAGGAGATCGCTCCCCACACCATGATGCCGGGTGTTGGCCCTGTGTGCCTCGGTCGTATGCAGTCCTGATTGTGGCGCTCACCTGCACGGCGCCAAACACGCATACGACCATCATTGGCACCAAGGCAGAAGCGACTCTCATCGCTGAAGACGACACGTCTCCATTCGTCCCTCCATTCACGCCTGTCGCGACAGCACTGGAGGCGGGCTGCACGATGTCGGGGCGTGAGCGGAAGGCGGCCTAACGGTGTGCGGGACCGTAGCCCAGCTTCATGGAGACGGTTGCGAATGGTCCTCGCCGATACCCCAGGAGCAACGGTGTCCCTAATTTGCTGGGAAGTGGCGGTGTGGTCCCCTACGGCACTGCGTAGGATCCTACGGTCTTGGCGTGCATCCGTGCGTCGCTGCGGTCCGGTCCCAGGTCGACGGGCACGTGCACCTTCCGCCGACCACTGGCGACAACATCGATGTACTGTGGAGACCTCACGCCCCACGTGTTGAGCAATTCGGCGGTACGTCCACCCGGCCTCCCGCATGCCCACTATACGCCCTCGCTCAAAGTCCGTCAACTGCACATACGGTTCACGTCCACGCTGTCGCGGCATGCTACCAGTGTTAAAGACTGCGATGGAGCTCCGTATGCCACGGCAAACTGGCTGACACTGACGGCGGCGGTGCACAAATGCTGCGCAGCTAGCGCCATTCGACGGCCAACACCGCGGTTCCTGGTGTGTCCGCTGTGCCGTGCGTGTGATCATTGCTTGCACAGCCCTCTCGCAGTGTCCGGAGCAAGTATGGTGGGTCTGACACACCGGTGTCAATGTGTTCTTTTTTCCATTTCCAGGAGTGTATTAAGTCGCTGAAGAAATGTATCGTAGCTCACTTTTCCGATTTTGCAGGCTATGTTCTGTTGACTTTCTTGACTCAGCGTACCTGTTGTTACAGCGAAGATGGTGAATTTTCAGTTCTTTACAATGAAAATGAAGCTGAAAGAAAACAGCTTAAGTCGAACTTCGTAGAAAATTGTGTAGATTCCACGATACTGCAAAAGAATGAAACACTGCATAACTACAGCGTCGAAATCCCCCTCAGCCGGTTAACGAACGACGGTATTGCTAATGGTGCATTTGTAAGTCATAAGGCCGTAGTGAAAAACAGAAAGACCTGCATAGGATCGACCCAGTGGCTGGAAGCTCTCAGTCACTCACAAAAAGAAGTATGTGCTTTCACACTTTGCTTTGAAACGAGCAACGATTTGTTTCTCGGTGAGAGGATCGCCTTTCGAAGCGCTGTGCATTTCCATCGACTGAAGCTTTGATTGAAAACATGCTTTCCAACCGGAGTGACGCGTAACGGGCAATGACAATTTGCTGTGCCCGCGCACGGTTTAGCGTTTTCACGGTGAATCGACAGTCAGTTAAACGGCATTGTTTCGTCACCTTTTTAGAGCTTCATCAATATACCGTATAGAGGTGTGTGTTATGATGTTACGGGTACGGTATTTCGTTTCGCCGGGTATCGGTATCTTCAGTAGTTGCCGCGAAGCGGTATCGATCAACTGTTTTTTTTTTATTTTTTATTTTCGTGTTATGGGGCCAGTTCCATTATTCCTGGTCCCTTTTTGAAGTAACAGTTTCGAAATAACGCTTGTTGGTATATTGCATCTATTGATGTTGATTTCTTTTCTGTTCACAATAAATCATTATTCATCAATAATTAATTTCAAATTTATTCACATACAGCTAAACACTTATTGGTAACATACAACAACATCAGTTGTAAGTAAATGATTTAAAAAGATTCATTTTTCTACTCATTCGACGTCTTATCTTTGCTTTTTATAATTATCGCTGATTAGCAGAACACTGTGCCGTTCAGCTATAGCACAACATAGTTGCAGTCTGGAGTTAAGCTGAGTCCACTTTAAAGCTTAGTTCTGTGGTCCACAACAACATTTTGTAATCAAAAGTAAATATATCGATGTATCTGACGAAATAACTGAAAAAATTAATTTCTAATAAAATGAGAAATCGCCAGTTTCAGCTGTAGTACATAGAAATCGAGATGAGCCAAGGGCTAATAGAAAATAAAAATTATCTGCGAACATGGAGCTTTCGTTAAGACCAACGATACAAGATACCAGTAAAAATAAATTGGGTTTACTGTCCTCAAATGATTCTTAAACGTTGCAGCATACCCGTCACTTTATGTAAGATACTATTAGAATTGAACTTAAATGTGTAGGTGAGGATAGAAGTTAAGATTACAAACTTCCAAAGCTGACGAAGAAAAAGACAGAAATACTTGATTATTGCTCATATGCCTGGGGCATTTATCAGGCTGGCTTTATAGAATGGATATACAAATTTCAATGAAGAGTGTCGCGTTTCGTCAGGGATCGTCGACGCGAGAACAAAATGCAGATGTTCGACAAAACTCTATTGTCAGACGCTGCAGGAGGTTTACTATTGAAATTCCAAGAGATTATAGGCCCTACACCGCGAAGGGTCGGACAACATATTACTTTCGGCGACACACGCCTCACAAAATCACCACAAAGAGAAAAATCAGAGAAATTGGAGCTATTTTATTTATTTATTTTCGCTTTAAGCAACACAGACCACACAGCCAGCAATTGTTACAACTGTGCAGAGTCAACATAAAGCTTTGAGTGAAATAAAAATGACAGAGTAAGCTTAGCTTTGGGTAGTAGAACTTAATAAGATAATAAGGAAATTAAATCTTATGTGGAGTATCTTATACAGGACAGTTTGAGTCTAAATATACAAATGCAAATTCGTAAGTACGTAATTCAAAAACATATGAATGCAAAGGTACAACGGATTCATGTATTTTATTTTTATTTATTAGATTTATATTACCAAGTTTATACCTATGTATCAGATCCTCGACTATCAGATTTTGTTCTTGTTTGCATCGGGTCTGTGGAGTAAGGACGTAACACTTGTTGGCTGCTACTACGAGTTTTCCGCACAGTACTTCTTGTGATTCCTACTACTCAGTGCGTGCCAGGATTACATGTTGCAGATTGGTCACGCAAGTTTGATCCTGATCACAACGTCCAGGAACTATAATTCTTATTCGATTAAATGTGCGGAGTAATATCCGTGCCCCAGTCTGAGTGACGGACGTCATTTGACTTTGACGTTAGCTTCAGGTAGTCGAACCACAGTCGAGGAGAGACATCCGCTTGAATGACCGCTAGGTGTCTGCCCTTAAGTTGATGAGATACGTGCTATTCCCTCATGTTCAGCTTTCTTCATCAGAGGTTTGAAATCACTGTGAAGGATTGTTGTTATACTGAACTGTTCTCCAGTAATGCTTGTCTTTGCTACGAGATCGATTATTTCGTTATGCAAAATCCCATGATGTCCTTATAGCTATAGGAAGTAGACGTCTGTGCCATTTCGCTTTGCTTTTTGTGATGGTCTCCAATACATCCAAAATATATTTCTTCCAAGGACACCGCGCTTACACATCATGACCAATTTCGTCCAGATTTGTGGTATATGCACGGCTTGGACAGAAATAAAAGTGATAGAAGCGGAAACTGCAGAAAATATAGCATTTTTGGCGCGGGTGGGACAAGGGATGAAGAGTACAGACCAGTAATTTGAGGGTTGTGGAGTCGGGTCTCCATGCGGAAAGTTTTTACTTTCACTTTATTACCTTACTTTCAAAGCAAATAAACCATAACAATGTTCAATTCATTGTATTTAATAATATTTCAATAAAAGGCATGAAAAGGAAAGAAGCAGGAATATTTTCGACTGCAAACAAATTTCCAGGAAGGGATTACACATAAAGCGCCCACGAGGACTCTGCAAATAACTTTACAAGGAGGTATTGTAATTAAAGGGTACAGGTAAAAATGCGGCGTTTTAAGCGTATACAAGACGCCGAGAAAATTATTACTTCCCCTGTTTTTTACGATGAACACCACCCCTGCACGTGTAAATTGCCAACTGTAAAATAACGATAGTATATAATTTTATATACGAAGTTCTCGTGCACGCTTTAGAAAACCTTCCTAGAAATTTATTTGCAATCGTAAACTTTCCTTTGTCCATCGTTTTCATGCCTTTTTTTAATCTATTAATAAATATAGTAGATTCAGCGTTATGTCCGTTTATTTGCAGTGCAAATAACGTAAAAATTCAAAACAAAAATAAGTTTATGCATAGCGACTTGACGCCACCAGCTTCACATTACCGTTCTGAAATCTTTCGGCTTCTCCAGTCGCTGCTTGGAATCTACCCCGACATAAATGCCCCATGAGTCAAGCCCTTGGCCATTTGTGGCATCGACATCTGTCAATTTCATTTCTGACTAAGCCCTGCATATAGCATAAATTTGGACGAAATCGCCGATGACGAGTAGGCGCGGTACCCTTGTGACGTTACTTGTCAAATTTTGGAATTTGTATTTTCTGCATAACACTTTGGTTGTCCGTGAGTATCAATAATAGCTTACATGTATGCATTGCTTAATAAATGGGCGCTCTTATGGACAATTGCACAGGCAAAAGTTTCAGGTGAAAGTGCACATATTTCATAGGCGCCATTAGAAGTGCTGAAGAAGGCGTCTCCAGCTGCCTCCCCCATTTTTAAGAGCTAATACGGAGATTTAACGATTGTGATTCTTTCCGCACCCCATTCACGAACGGAACGCTGAAGGGGGCAAAACGGTTGTGCTAGGGGTACTCTCTGCGCAGTATATTTTGTATTTTATTTATTTAAACTGATATAGTTAGGGCCATCAGGCGTCTCTTATATCGGATGAAGGTTTCAGACATACAGCACCTATTTCATATCGTAGTTACTTAAGAAATAACAATTTCAATATGACAAATGCCGGTAGTATTAAAATGATCTGAGTGTCTATGACAATAATGATATTGGCAGATACAAGAATAATTCATAGGTATACAAGTTTCCCCAGTCCTGGGGAAATTTAAGAAGCTATACCAGCTAAGAATACTCGGAAATTAGGAAAATTTGGTTGGGAAGAGGGTTATACAAGGATAACGAGCGCGTACAGAGACAGTGGTAATAATTGTTACTTTATTGAGATATCTGTATCTGTCTTCTGAACGAGATGTTATTCAGCTCATTGATATAATGGGGGAGGTTTTCCAAGAGTCTGGTTTCTGCTAGAGAGAAAGACTTCAGGAAAATGGCTGAATGATTGAGTGGCGTAGAAAGGACGTTGCTCTGACAGGAACAGGTGTTTCTGCCATTCATTTCAGACAAGGGTATTAAGGTCGAGGAGGGATATGGGAGACAGGGTATGTTGATAAGACAGGAGAAGACAGGGGGTATGGAAATTTCTGCACTTATCTCCACGCAGCCACGATAACTGTGTATATGATCACTAAATATGACCAAAGAGTCGAACATCACAGATATAACGAACAGAGGCGTTCATAAACTATTCCAGGATCCGTGAACATTCCTGAGAAAGGCCCTGCAGGATAACATAGCTGTAATCAATAATTGGAAGTAAAAGCGTTTGCAGACGTCTTTTTTTCAGGTCAAGGGGAAGAGCTTTTTATACTTTTGTAGGGCTTGGAGATACGCTGATGCCTTCTTGCACGTTGCGGTTATGTGCCCAGTCCAACCAAGATTTGAATCCGGTGTTATGCCTAGATTCTATACTGAAGGTGAGAAACTGATAGTTGTCCCATTTATGTAGGAATTCCCTATATTTCAGGCTAATTAGACTAGAATGACCAATCAGTATCTCTTGGGTTATGCTTAGGTTGAGCTTTAACACTATATCCTGCGCTGATTTTGATAGTTAACACAGGGCGGTATTGATATTTTCTATATCTTTCTTTAGTTTATTGGGTTTGCACTTAGATACACCTGAAGATCGTCAGCTTAAATGCAGCAGGATAAACAAGAAAAAGAGTATAGGACCTAATGCCGAACCCTGGGGGACGCCTGATTCCACTGTTACTTTATGGTGTCGGACACGACGGATATCTGGCGAGACGTCAGGTATGAACGAAACCACTGCAACGCACTGGTCTGCTAAGTTTGGCAAATAAAATGTCGAAGTCTACAGTGTTAAAGGCTTTGCCGAAGTCTAATAAGTACATGATAGTCGCCACTCGTGCGACCATGGCAAGCTTCAGGTCATCTTCTATCTTTATTAAGGCTGCGACGTTTACGGAAAACTAATTGGTACTCGTCTGGTAGGTTGTTTGTGATTAGACAGATTGTTAACTGGTCGTGGACTATGTATCGTAAGGCAGGAGGAATGCAAATAGGTGCTGTGGCATCGTCTTATTTTTGTAGTGGCTTTAGTATTTCATGTTTACAGACCTCATGTAGCCGCGTGGTCAGGACGTCTTGTCATGGTCCGCGCGGTTCCCCCCGTCGGAGGTTCGAGTCCTCCATCGGACATGGGTGTGTGTGTTGCCCATAGCGTAATTTAGTTTAAGTTAGATTAAGTAGTGTGTAAGCTTAGGGACTGATGATCTAATCAGTTTGATCCCATAAGATCTTACCACAAATTTACAAAATTTTTACCTCAGGGAAAGCACCTGTGGTTAAGGAATTATTGAAGGTATGTGTCACAGTGGGCAGTAGTGGGTCAATAATAGCTTCATCATTTAGGCTGTGATGCCATGAGGTCCAGTAAATGCTGATCTGATACGTGTGAAGACTTTTTTTGGCGGTACTGCAAGTAACGTGACTTAGAGACCATTTTTCGTGGCTACGGTAGTTGTGAATGTAGAAGCGGCCGTTTGCTAGGGCTGGTGGCTAGCGCTGTGCGGGCTGGCAGCTGGACCAGAATGGAGGCAGCCCGGGGCGCCATCCGCATCTGTCGAGGGAGGGCGCGTGGCGCTACAGCCGGCGGCCATTGGCGCGCGCCGCAATTACGCACGACGCCTGCGCGACAATGGCGCCAAACAGCCCGCCAACAATGAGCGCTCCCTCGCGTCGCCTGGCAACAAGTAGCCCACTCCCCCAACACAAGCCCCTTTGTATGCCTGCCCCCGGCCACGTGCCGCTTTGCTTGTTGCTCGCACTTCTATACCCCAGTGAAAACTTTTGCCTTGCTATCGGCGCTCCTGCTCGGAAAGGCTTTCTTCGTGCGGTTACTACGCTGCAACACGACGAGGGCCAGAGGTAATGTACTCGTCCTGACGGATACGTGGTAGCCTGAGTAGATTTTTCAGCAACTCGTTTCTAGTAAACTTTCGTATGCCTCCCTTTCTTATCATCTTGCAATGTTTGTATTCTCGCTCTTATTCATTTATGTTCTCCTGCGTTGAATTTCACGTCATCTTCCTCTTCCTTTCGTTGATAATTTAACGAATTCTATATACAGCCTAGGCGTATTCGCTAATGGAAAGAAATTTATCGTCTTTTAAACAAATATTTTTGTTACATTTATCAGCTTTGAGTCACGCAAATAGTATCATGACCGATTTACACGTCTTAGTAAATCAAAATCACAGGTTCTTCTTCTGTTCGTCTAGTCCAAGGCTGAGAATTGCAATAAAATAATTCTGTATATTTCACTGTTAATTCTTCTATACTGCTGCTATCGGTATTGTTGTTGTTGGTAATCAGTAAACGTACACTCTAAGGGGAAAAAAAACACGCACCACGAAGGAATTATCAGAATGGCGCGGAACTCGGTAGATGTGATGTACCTGTATAGACAAACAAATGCTTACAACATAAGAATAACTGGAGGCGTAATAGAAAATTGTTAAGGCTTTCGTGGCCACTTGTTGACAAACTGCCTATTGGCTTCTGTCTCGGGTTCTTCGGCCGGCGTTCATCTAATGATTTTACTGAGGTTTCGCCAGCACGAGTGGCTGGCATTGTCAAAGCTTCAGCCTCCATTGCCGGTGGTGAACTGGCCACTGGCAATGGAGGGTGAAGTTTTGACAATGCCAGCCACTCGTGCTGGCGAAACGTCAGTAAGATCACTAGATGAACGTCGGCCGAAGAACCCGAGACAGAAGCCAATAGGCAGTTGTCCATAATTGGAGGATTCATTCAGGAGAAAGAGAGTCATAAATTGAGCGAGTCAGTAACGCGTTGGTCCACCTCTGGCCCCTATGCAAGCAGTTACTGGGCTTACACTGATTGACAGAGTTGTTGAATGCCCTTCTAAGGGGATATAGTGTCCAATTCTGTCTAATTGGTGCGTTAGATCATCAAAATCTCGAGCTGCTTTGAGAGCCCTGCCCATAATACTCCAAACGTTCTGAGCCGGTGAGAGATACTGTGACTTCGCTCGCCGAAGTAGCATTGGGCAAGCACGAAGACAAGCGGCAGAAACTATCGCCCTGTGCTGGCGGTCGTTATTTTGATGAAGTGTAAGCACAGGATAGCATGTCATGAAGGGCAACAGAAGGGGCGTAGATTATCGACTAGGTACAGCTGTGCCGTAGGTGGCCACGGATGACTACCGAGTGGATTGTTCTAGGGAAAGAAATGGCACTCCATACCATCACTCCTGGTTGTAGGACCGCATGGTGGGTGACAGGCAGGTTGGTATCCTACCGCTCATTGACTGGAGTAGAATTATCTTCAGTGGTGAGTTTCGTTTCGGACTGAGCCCCGATCAACAGCGAACACCTGTCTGGAGACATCTCGGACAACGCCTATTAAACAATTTTTCTATCTCTTCCGTCACACCCATGTGGTGATGAATCCACGCCGGCCAGAGTGGCCGAGCGGTTCTAGGCGCTACAGCCTGGAACCGCGCGACCGCTACAGTCGCAGGTTCAAATCCTGCCTCGGGCACGGACGTGTGTGATGTCCTTAAGTTAGTTAGGTTTAAGTACACTACTGGCCATTAAAATTGCTACACCACGAAGATGACGTGCTACACACGCGAAATTTAACCAAAAGGAAGAAGATGCTGTGATATGCAAATGATTAGCTTTTCAGAGCATTCATACGAGGTTGGCGCCGGTGCCGACACCTACAACGTGCTGACATGAGGAAAGTTTCCAACCGATTTCTCATACACAAACAGCAGTTGACCGGCGTTGCCTGGTGAATCATTATTGTGATGCCTCGTGTAAGGAGGAGAAATGCGTACTATCACGTTTCCGACGTTGATAAAGGTCGGATTGTAGCCTTTCGCGATTGCGGTTTATCGTATCGCGACATTGCTGCTCGCGTTAGTCGAGATCCAATGACTGTTAGCAGAATATGGAATAGGTGGGTTCAGGAGGGTAATACGGAGCGCGGTCTGGTATCACTTATCCGCATGGCTGTAACGGATCGTGCAGCCACGTCTCGATCCCTAAGTCAACAGATGGGGACGTTTGCAAGACAACAACCATCTGCACGAACAGTTCGACGACGTTTGCAGCAGCATGGACTATCAGCTCCGAGACCATGGCTGCGATTACCCTTGACGCTGCACCACAGACAGGAGCGTTTGCGATGGTGTACTCATGGCACTAATGGCAAAACGTCATTTTTTTCGGATGAATCCAGGTTCTGTTTACAGCATCATGATGGTAGCATCCGTGTTTGGCGACATCGCGGTGAACGCACATTGGAAGCGTGTATTCGTCATCGCCATACTGGCGTATCACCCGGCGTGATGGTATGGAGTGCCATTCGTTACACGTCTCGGTCACCTCTTGTTCGCACTGACGGCACTTTGAACAGTGGACGTTACATTTCAGATGTGTTACGACTCTTGGTTCTACCCTTCATTCGATCCCTGCGAAACCCTACATTTCAGCAGGATAATGCACGACCGCATGTTGCAGGTCCTGTACGGGTCTTTCTGGATAAAGAAAATGTTCGACTGCTGCCCTGGCCAGCACATTCTCCAGATCTCTCACCAATTGAAAACGTCTGGTCAATGGTGGCCGAGCAATACGCCAGTCACCACTTTTGATGAACTGTGGTATCGTGTTGAAGCTGCATGGGCAGCTGCACCTGTACACGCCATCCAAGCTCTGTTTGACTCAATGCCCAGGCGTATCAAGGCCGTTATTACGGCCAGAGATGGTTGTTCTGGGTACTGATTTCTCAGGATCTATGCAACCAAATTGCGTGAAAATGTAATCACATGTCAGTTCCCGTATAATATATTTGTCCAATGAATATCCGTTCATCATCTGCATTTCTTCTTGGTGTAGCAATTTTAATGGCCAGTTGTGTAGTTCTAAGTTCTAGGGGACTGATGACCTCAGAAGATAAGTCCTATAGTGCTCAGAGCCATTTGAACCTTTTTTGATGATCCCTCATTTCACAGCAACAGTATAGCACATGACGGACAGGCGTAGTGTAGACGGTCTGTTTAGTCGATTTGTTGCAGACACTAGGAATTCTGCCAATAAAACGTAATCTTTCATTCTCCTTCCCCACAGTATTATCTATGTGATCATGCAATTTAAGGTAAGCGTAACTGTAATGGCTAGTTATTTAGCTGAACTGACAGTTTTTTGGCTTTGAGCGATTTATCGAGTAACTGAAATTTAATGGAGTCCTTTTAATACTCATGTGGATGGCCTCACACTTTCATTACTTAGGGTCAATTGTCACTTTTTGTACCATACAGATATCGTCCACTTAAATGTTTTCTGCCGTTTCACGAACCAGTAATAATCAACCCGCGACCGATGAGCCGCCTGCAAACAAATTTAAAAAAAAAAGGGGGGGGGGGTATTGGCAACGCGGACGCTACACATTGACACTTGCTGTTCAGAAAGGCTGTCCAATTTGAGGTGGCCCGGCTTTTTGTGCCCTTTGCCGCTAATTCGGCAGAGCGGCGACCGCACGGTTTGACGGCCGACAGTCAGCTTTGCTGTAGTAGTGGCCTGGCCCGCTGTGGCGCAGCGACCGGCGACCGCAGCGCGCCGGTGCCCGGCTTTCGGCTTTTTGCCTTTGTGGCCGCCTGACGCCGCGGGCGTCCCACTGCGACGCGGCGCCCGCCCCCACCCCGTGCCTGCCTCCGCGAATCACGGCCTGCACACCACTGCGTTGCCCGGGGCGCAGCCTCGCCCGGCACCGAAACGGCTCCGAGTGCTATCGCTGCCGATTATTCACGCTTTGATTTCATTCTGTCTTTTCCGAGAGTGACCTGTTATGCCTGTGAATTTCGACGCAAGAGTGCGCTATTTTGTTTAGTAGCTTGAATGTTGCTAGCCTGATTCTTGTGACGGTTATGTTAGCGGCGGTCACTAGTAACTGAAATCACTCAACAGAGGTATTGTGTACATAGTTCAGCGCGTACACAACTTTCCCACTAGAGCGCGCCCCGCTAAGCACAACAGCGCAGGCGCAGTGCTCGTCCGTCTCCGCACTACGAGATGGCGCTGTCTCTTAGAGACGGACCAAATACTGCTTCCGCCGATCCGCGTATTAATATGTTTCGCAGCCAATGAGATTGCTGCTAACGTAGAACCTTTTCTCCTCGCGGATCACACTCGCGCAGTGATACCTGAACGCTCGAGGTATTATAACGAGTGTAAAGATCTCCAATTAGTCAATCCGCATTAGTCTGCAGTCAAGTTTCAGTCTGCGCCTAATAAGATTATCATATTCCTGTACATAGCCATGAAGATAAATGTCAAGTACCAGAGATACGTGAGAATAAGATTAACGTACCAAGACCAAAGGAACTTCAGATTGTCAATTGTAAATAGCATCCAGAATCAAGTTAAGTAATTTCTATGCTTTTTATTATAATAAATGTGTGTGAAAATTAATCAAGTTCTGTTTAAAGTTGGTCACCGTCAATCTGCTACTCTAAGTGTGCAAGTGGCATTTCTATCGTCACGATAAGAAAAAAAATGTTCAAATGTGTGTGAAATCTTGTGGGACTTAACTGCTAAGGTCATCAGTCCCTAAGCTTGCACACTACTTAACCTCAATTATCCTAAGGACAAACACACACACCCATGCCCAAGGGAGGACTCGAACCTCCGCCGGGAGCAGCCGCACAGTCAATGACTGCAGTGCCCTAGATCGCCACGATAAGACCCCGAGACATATTGCTGACACTCGCCTACTTCGTTAGAGCGACAAGTCAAATAATCTGATGGTGTGTGTACCGAAGGTCTTACAGTACGCACACCACAAGAGGAAAGTCCACTGGACCTCACGGGATACCAATTCGATTCTACACAGAGTACGCGAAAGAATTTGCCCCCCTTCTAACAGCCGTGTACCGCAAGTCTCTAGAGGAACGGAAGGTTTCAAATGATTGGAAAAGAGCGTAGGTAGTCCCAGTCTTCAAGAAGGGTCGTCGAGCAGATACGCAAAACTATAGACCTATATCTCTGACATCGATCTGTTGTAGAATTTTAGAACATGTTTTTTGCTCGCGTATCATGTCATTTCTGGAAACCCAGAATCTACTCTGTAGGAATCAACGTGGATTCCGGAAACAGCGATCGTGTGATGCGGCCCACACAGGAACTACGGGAGGTTCGAGCGTCCTCTGCTTGAGCACATGAGAGCAATCCAACACTCTCACGTCTCCTGCTCTTATCCCATCGTACAGACTCCGCTGTTGTGCTAGCGTAAATTTATGTTTTATTTAACTTCATCTACATTTACATAATTACACCGCAATTCACACTTAAGTGCTTGCCAGAGGATTCGTCGAACCACTTTCAGACTGTTCCTCTGTCGTTCCACTCTCGAACAAACAAGGTACGGGAAAAAACCGAACACTTAAATCTTTCCGTGCGAGCTTTGATTTGTCTTATTTTACTGCGCTGATCATTTCTCCATAAATTCGAGGTGTGAACAAAGTATTTTCCCACTTGGAGGAGAAAATTGATGATTGAAACTTCGTCAAAAGATCTCGCCGCGACGAAAAACGCCTTTGCTTGAATAATTACCGTCGGAAATTCTTTTATATCTGTGATACCCTTGCCCGTATTTTGCGATAGCACAAAACGAGTTGCACTTCTATGAATTTTTCCTATGTCCTACGCTAATCTTATCTGTCAGGATCCAATACGACACAGCAATACTCCACCAGAGGACGGACATGAGTAGGATAGGCAGTTTCCTTAATAGATTTGTGGGACCTTCTAAGCGTTCTGCGTACAACGCCGTTTTTGGTTCTCCTTCCCCACAACATTTTCTGCATGATGATTCCAATTTAAGGTATTCGTAATTGTGGTACTTACAAGGGAACCTCCCCATCGTACCCCCCTCAGATTTAATTGTAAGTTGGCACAGTGGATAGGCCTTGAAAAACTGAACACACATCAATCGAGAAAACAGGAAGAAGTTGTGTAGAACTACGAAAAAATGAGCAAAATATATAAACTGAGTAGTTCATGCGAAAGATAGGCAACATCAAGGATAATAAGAGCACCGGAGCGTCGTGATCACGTGGTTAGCGTGAGCAGCTGCGGAACTAGGGGTCCTTGGTTCAAGTCTCCCTCGAATGAAAAGTTTAATTTTTTATTTTCAGTTTATGTGACAAACTATTATGTTTTCATCAGTTTTTTGGGAGTGATTGTCACATACACAAGGAAACCTAAATCGGGCAATGAAGAAGAATCTTTTTATCCATTTGCCAAGTGTACAAGTTAGGTGGGTCGACAACAAATTCCTGTCATGTGACGCACATGCCGTCACCAGTGTCGTATAGAATATATCAGACGTGTTTTTCTGTGGAGGAATCGGTTGACCTCTGACCTTGGGTTCGAATGTTTTCGGTTCCCATTTGAGATGCACGTCCTTTCGTCTACTAATCGCACGGTTTTGCGGTGCGGTCGCAAAACACAGACACTAAACTTATTACAGTGAACAGTGACGTCAATGAACCAACGAACAGATCATAACTTGGCGAAAATAAAGAAAGTAGGTTTTTCACTCGAGGGAAGACTTGAACCAAGGACCTCTCACTCCGTAACTGCTCACGCTAACCACGGGACCACGGCGATATTGCGCAGACGTTCTCCTTGATGTTGCCTGTGATGGACATGGACTACTCAGTTTGTATATTTTGCTTATTTTTTTATAGTTCCACACAACTTCTTCCTGTTTTCTCGATTGATCTTTGTTCAGTTTTTCAAGGCCTATCCACTGTGCCAACTTATAACTAAATCTGAAGTGGGTGCAATGGGGAGGTTCCCTTGTTAGGTATTTAGATGAACTGACAACCTTTAGATTGTTGTGATTTGTCGTGTAACCGAAATTTAACAATTTTCATTTCAGTACCCATGTAGAGGATCTCATACTTTTTATTGTTATCAAACAGATATCTTGTCTAAGACATTTTGCAAATGATTTTGATCATCTGATGACTTAACGAGATGGTAAACGACAGCATCATCTGCAAACAATCGAAGAGAGCTGCTCTGATTGTTTCCGAAGTCGTTCATAAAGATTAGGAACAGTATAGTGCCTGTAACACTTTCTTAGCCAGGTATCACTTCCGTTTTACTCGATGTCTTTCCGTCAGTTACTACGACCGTTGACCTTCCTGACAGGAAATCACGAAACCAGTCACACATCTTGACACGAAGGAAGTTGAGTATTCAATCCTGTGATTAATGACAGTTTAGCAGGGCAGTCTTGACGGACTTTCTGATTATTTTTGTGCACACTATCTTTAGTGTTCCGAGTTCCTTAAATGTGTACAAGGACCGTGTTATGGTGAACTGGTACGTTAAGTTTGTGCTACATGTGAGTCGTTCTGAACCGTTTCACCCTATTGTGTGATTACTGCTCTAGGAATTACTGCACTAGGACAATTTAACAATCTATGAACTTGTGTAATAGGTAACAGTCTGTTTTCCTTTAATTCGAACTGTAGGGGGTACCTGAAACTGGCCATATCACTGAATAATTTACACTAAGCGTTTAATTCAAGCGTTTGAAATGTACCTCTGGTGTCGACTACATTATTGCTGTAGACTATTAGAAATAATATCTTTCAGCCTGTTTCGAGCCAGCGCAGCTACCGAGAAGCACAGAAGAGGATTATGCAGAAGGAAACAGGTTTGTTCCAAACTGAGACACTATTATAGAACAATTATACCACCGAGAAAAAGTCAATAAATGAAAAAAATCGTGTGAATGAAATGGCTATCATTTTCCTTCCATACTGTATGCTCCTCGTCAATCTCCACATGAGGCACCAATCAGGAACTTCTGCTGTATTTAAGACTATCTTCTGATAACCCCCAATTTCTCTGATACCAATATCAGAGACAGTATCCGCTTTTGTGTCATTATCTGTCGAACTTGCTCGGTGTTGTTTGTCATTATGACTGCTGTCGTTCGAACCAAACTTGGCGCAATGTCAAACTATCTTTTACAGCTAATTTAGTTTTTCTGATATAACTTCACGTTAGTACAGTGATTTAATTTCTATGAACTGAATTCAGCTGATAGGTATCCCTATTAAGGTTAAGTCACGCTCTCCATCAAATCCTTTCATCATTCTACCCTCGAGAGTAAGACTTTTAGTGCCCGCAAGTATTAGGAAGGAAAGAACAAAAATTTTAGTCGGCCCCTGAGACGTACTTAGTTATCCATAACGAATTAAGGCCACTGCTCGCGACAAGCTGACGATCTGAGTTTGCATCTTAGAATGGAATTGTACGCTTCACGCTGCCGAACTAATTTCGCTGATCCTGGGGACGTGTTCGGATAGCCTAAGTAACGAAGGGGATTGCTTCCGAAACCAGGAAACTCGAGTTAGAAATTGCGAATAACAAGAATTTTCATGACTACGAAGTCTTTCGCGACGGAGTCCTTGCATAAAAAGTTCTCGGTTTACTTGCCGCGTCAAATTTGTGTACCAGTCACAAACACCTTTTCATAGCATCTGTTCTTTAGACTTCCACTAACTTTACTTACTTGTCTATTTGGATTTTTGTAATATGTAATAGAACCTGATGCATTGCACTGCAACACGAATCTTTAGGCTTACTACGTACAACAAGTTGCTGAATGAGTTTTAAGCTAATTGGCACTTTCAGTGCGTCACTGAGTGAGCAAGCGATCGAACTCACTTCTATGACACGTTGCCATTTAGTTTTATTTCAACACACTAGACTGTTTAATACGCCTTGATACAAGTAATTTCATGAGAATTTCTGAACCGGAAAGCCCGCATCTCGTGGTCGTGCGGTAGCGTTCTCGCTTCTCACGCCCGGGTTCTCGGGTTCGATTCCCGGCGGGGTCAGGGATTTTCTCTGCCTCGTGATGGCTGGGTGTTGTGTGATGTCCTTAGGTTAGTTAGGTTTAAGTAGTTCTAAGTTCTAGGGGACTGATGACCATCGATGTTAAGTCCCATCGTACTCAGAGCCATTTGAACCATTCTGAACCGGAAACTTTTGGAACAGACGTTCTACTTTGCCTATCATAACGCAAGCAATGCCACACTGATACACAGCGGCGTCTGTTCCAAGCCCTCCGTGCCGTGACCTTCGCGGCGCTTCTTATCTCAGCAATTACAATCGCGCCGGCATCTAGTTTAGACTTTAGCCCGACTGTTGCGTGCTGGTCGTGCATGTAGCTTGTGTGTGTGTGTGTGTGTGTTTTCTGTATTTGAAAGGTCTTTCTCCCAGCATGCGACGGCACTCAAGATTAGGTAATGCAATTACGGTCGTCTGCTGCCGCCATTAATTCTGCCTGAAAATGTCAAGTTTACTTTTCCTTCCCGCACGAAAGATGTTTGTCTTACTTTAATAGAGGCAATCCCCGCTCCCCTGACCCTCTATGGGACATTTTCCGTACTATTTGCGTCGCCTGGCAGTGAAGTTTAATGGTTGTTCTAACGTACCAGTAATTTCGAATCCTTCTAAGTTACGATCTTGGACGATTGCAAAGGAAAAGGTATCAGTGTAAATTTTATCACGTATGTGTGCAATGGAAAGTATAACGACAATCATATTATTTTCTGACTGATGAACGAACATACAAATCTGATTCTACTGTTAAAACGTAACAAAATGTTAAGTTTTAAGACTAGCAGATTCCAAGTGCTGACAAACACACACACACCCCCACACACACACACACACAAACGCACACACACACACACACACACACACACACACACACGATCTAGAGGCTGAATTTGCCTTTTTCATGTTTTTGAGTAATTAACAACAAAAATTTTGGAAATTGCACCTTAAATCATGACCTCAAAGTAGATTTTTTGCTCCAGTAATCAACAACACTGTTCTTCTTTCTCGGGGCCTTTGTCCCGCTCCAACGCGGCATCGGGTTTGTTAATACGGATTTGGCAGTGTTAATGGCAGAGGGTGGCCAGATGCCTTTCTTGACGCCACGCCAAACCCCCCGGGACGGGAGTAGTGTACCCCACCTGTCTGCGACTAGTGTAAGGCATGAAATAGTGCTAACGTCTTTCAAATGTCTGTGTGTCGTGTACTTGAGGCGATACTTGGGGACCAGCCCGGTATTCACCTACCGGGATGTGGGAAACCGCCTAAAAATCACATCCAGGCTGGCCAGCACACCGGCCCTCGTCCTTAATCCGCCGGACGGATTCGATCCGGGGCCAGCGCGCCTACCCGAGTCCAGGAAGCAGCGCATTAGCGCTCTTGGCTACCCTGCCGGGTTAATGAACGACAGTGTCCCAGTACATAATTAAGGATAAGGTGGAAATGATGCTACAGACACGAGTCTGCGAGAAGCTGCGGAGGAATATCCCAGAAGCAATATCACAGACGGTATCCATATCAACCATCCCCACATCACACAACCACTGGTCGTTTATCAGAACGATTCAAGGCAACAGGCAGTATCAACGACAAACGACGGTCTGGGCGGCCACGTACAGCAAAAGGTCATGCAACCTCAGCTAGTCTACTGGCTAAGCTGCAGTCATTCCAACACGGTCAAGAAAACAAGTGTCTCAAGAAAGGCATCAGTCAAGCATCCGTGTCCAAGATATCATTCAAAAAGCATTTCCATCCGTATCGTGTGCATTTTGTCGAGGAACTTTACTAAAACGGCGCAGATAGACGGTAGCAGCTCTGTGAGTGGTTTACAGAAAGACAAATGCACCGGCCTCACCTTGAAGCTGATATTCTCTTCAGTGATGAGACAAGTTTCCAACAGAACCGTGAATGGACATAACCCTGCTTATTGGGCTACCGCCTACCAAGAACCTATGATTTACTGTAGATGCTCGTCATGAGACTAACCGAAGGTTAAATGGTGAGGCATAAACGGGGATGTCCTCATCGGTCCTGTATTTTTTATCAACGGGCTCACTGTTGAAGAGTGCAGAGAGCATTTTGAGATAACCCTCCTGCTCTATTTGATTAATCCATCCCTAGCAAAACGAGTGGCCTTTTTCTCTCAGCAAGATGCAGCAACGCCGCATTGCAGATGAACAACAAGCGAATTGCCGAATGAAGTTTTAACTGAGCGTTGGACAGGTCGAACGGGTCCAGTGGATGGACACCAAGGTCGCCCTATTTGACACCACTTGACTTTCTCCTCTCGGGCCATCTCATATCAGTAGTGTGCAGAAACAGGCCCCGAACACTGCAGGAACGTCAGGAAAACATCAAAGGAGCCTGTGCAGCTATAACATGTACGATGTTACGTAAAGTACACAACAGTTACGTGGACCGTTTTCGGATGCGCCGTCAACAGAACGGCAACCAATTTGAACATTTCATCCAGTGCTCTCCAAGCTGTACAGCTGCATGACACTACAATTAAAGTCATTAACTTGTATCAGTTTACCACTCCATGAATTCATTACTGTGATTATCAATTTCGTTCTTAAACCGTAATTGGTACACGAATACGACATTATTTTTTGTGTTTGTTTCAGTTTGCCATTTTGACAGTCATCTTGTTGCATTAAGCACGCGGTAACATTACTTTCTAATTACGCCCAAAATAGATGGACTGTTTTACTTGCCTATAAATGCATCATAATTTCGAAAACCACCCGCCCATCTGTTTATGATTACAGTACTGCGTGTGCTTATGTATGTTAAATTCATTTTTTATGTCAGTTTCAAAAAAATTAAATTTTTTTATACAGCGATATTAAAGATGGGCTTTGCCTTCACCACACGCTTGGCGGGCCCCGCGCGGATAGCAGCCCATGCCAATTGCTTAAGTAGGAACATTTATGTGACTAACGTAATTTAGATTACTAATTCCGTGTGAAGCTTTTAATTTTATACTCCGTGAGCAAAATAGAGGTGAATCGTTAGCCATTTGTTCAGCGGCTCGACGAGGGTTGCATTGCACTGGGAAATGCGCGTGAGCTCTCCGGAGATTAAATTCAACTTTGTCAGGAAAAAAATCGTTTGTAAAATACTGAACGTGTGGAGCTAATTTTACCCTGGCACATAATGGTGAGTACAAAGAAATACATAGAAAATTGCAACAGAGAATACGTTGCAAAAACAGTTAACGTCATTACTACATAATCGGCAACTGACGTGTATGTTACGATTAAAATTAATTGAAAGGAACGAGTATAGAAAAATTATTATATATTGTGGGCAGGTCTGTAGCAGTAAAATAAATACTTTCTAATTAATTTCTATTGATTTAATATGCCTACAGGCGAGCATCGTTATGCAAGATACTGAAGTATAGTTCTGTTGTTAGGCAGTTGTTGAGAATGAGATAGTTACAGTGCATGAGCAAGTGTGTGTTTGAATCAGTAGGTCCTCGTATGGTATGGAGGACACCCAAAACCTATTCCCATCAGTGCATTGTACGCTTTGATTTTGCGGGACTGTAGTATATGGCTCAAATGGCTCTGAGCACTATGGGACTTAACTGCTGAGGTCATCAGTCCCCTAGAACTTAGAACTACTTAAACCTAACTAACCTAAGGACAACACACACATCCATGCCCGAGGCAGGATTCGAACCTGCGACCGCAGCGGTCACGCGGTTCCAGACTGTAGCGCCTAGAACCACTCAGCCACTCCGGCCGGCCGGACTGTAGTATATTAGGACGGTTAAAGTTGAACTGTAATGTTAACAAACAGTTATGCCCCCTGGGAATTAGTAAACAACGTGCGATACAGATTGTTTTAAGCACGTGCGAGTTGTGGTACTTATAAATGAAAATCAGTGACGTAATATAGTGGTCCTTGTCAATTCTCTCAGTAGCCTTTTCTTCCCGCCATGCGATCACGTGCTCCTTGATCACCCATAAGTTAATGATATGCAATAGTGATACGAAAATTGTAGTATGACGAAACCCCGGAGATAAAAATTTGTACTGTGATTTCATTAGAGCTGACTCAGTACGGCTGTGATGTCATGAGAGGCTGTCTCTCGTGGATAGTTGGTCACAGTATTGATTCTTAGTTTGGGAAGAGATGTGGAACGTACGAATGAGGGCTAGTTGTCTTTCAAGGTCCGATCGGTCGCAAAATTAAAACTACATTGGAAATTCGATGTAGCTGTGCACACATGTGTTGCGCAGTGTATGTCCCTCGATCACGTCACGTCGCAAGTCTTCCGTTCTGAACGCACAACTTGGCTCCCTCTGATTTTCATCTCTTTGCCCAAATGACACGCTAGCTATGAGGTCACTATTTTAAAATAGACAATGAGCTTCAGGCCAGCTCAGATAATTGGCGAAAAGCGAGGGTATTGGCAAGTTGGTAGTGTAACGTTACCCATATGTACACAAGCTACTCGCCTGGTACGAGGTGAGGTGTATTATTTATGCCAGCCTGGTAAGCCCGGGTACAAAGGGGAAAGGGGGGGGGGGGGGGAAGGAAGGCATAGAAGGAATTGGGTAAACCTCAGAGGTTGTGGACGACGGTTGGTCGTTTAGGACAGAAGATCCACGGGAAATGGCGGACTTTAGATACTGAAATATCACTTCTTACAGTTCTTAAAATTTCTGTAGTACATTATACTTAAATAATAGAACAGATCTGAATACAACTGCGATTTCAGAAAACTGCAGTGCATTCAATGAACAATGATTTTTCGGTATCTTAAAAATTACCGAAGTTAATATTTTAGAGTGACTAAATATTTACAGAATGAGCTTTAGAATAAACAACTTTTGAACACTTCAAACGATTTCTAGAAACGATATCTTAGACGACAGAATCTCACTACGGCTATCGTCCCTGAAAGCTGCCCGCCTGTATCATGTTTTTTTTTATTGATTTATTGCGCTTTATATCTTTCCCTTTGTGCAAATGTTTGTGAGATCATCGTGTTGTGCACAATAACACAGCAACTGAATGCAGCATGGATACCTCAAATCTTGTCATACCCGTGTAGTTATTTAAGGAATACGCTACTATTTTTGGCAATAACTAATTTAAATGTTGATTACAACTGATTTTAAAAACAGTAATTTAAAAGTGATCAATCACATGTGTTGGCTGACACCACCTCTGAAAAGAATACAAACAAGTAGGTGTAAATAATTGTTTAAACAGTATTTGACGACATCCTGTTGTCATTTAACGTGACGGCAGTTGTGCAAGAATACTTGCTTGTTTACGTGGTTAAGAAACTATTGATTATATTTATTGTAAATGTTCTCAATGTGACTAATGCTTATAACATTTCTTTATTCATATTGTTGTAATGGATTAGTTTAGTGTGGTAGCCAGCTGCTGTGGTCGAGAGGTTCTAGACGCTTCAGTCTGGAACCGTGCCACCGCTACGGTCGCAGTTTCGAAATCTGCCTCGGGTATGGATGTGTGTGATGTCCTTAAGTTAGTTAGGTTTAAGTAGTTCTAGGTTCTAGGGGACTGATGACCTCAGAAGTTAAGTCCCATAGTGCTCAGAGCCATTTCTATTGGACTGATGACCTCAGATGTTAAGTCCCATAGTGCTCAGAGCCCTTTGAGCCGTTTAGTGTGGAAAATGGTAAACTTGAATCAAATCATGTCTTCAAAACACATGAACCATGTATGTTTTGGTGAGGATGGTCATCGTCCAATGAGCGTAAGACATTGACGGAACACTGTTAGAGTCAAATGGGAACTGACAATTCTTGAGTGGTGTACACAAGGGATATTCTGAACATTTTATATTGAGTTCTTGAAGAAGGCAGACCTGCCTTTGGTAACGTATGATATTTGATCGTGTGGCTGATAGATTCTGATTAGTGAACGGCCGCACAAGACTAACTTCTGAGACATTCTTAGATCTTGAAGAAGACTGTTTTACGCGAGTTCCTGAATAACGCAACCCTGCCTGTGGTAGACTGGGTTATTCGGTCGTGTAGGTGATTGATTCTGGGCGGAGTACGGCCGCTACAAACATTAACTTTTGAAAGGACTCTTAATTCGCGTGAGGTCTGAATGTACTCCGGTGCAGAACTCTAGCTTTTCCATTTGTATCTTGGAATTGAGAATCGAGAGAGTGCGAGATACTACTCGTTATATCCCGTGTGATGATTTGTAAATCGACATGTTGAACTCTGAACTATTTTGAACTGGTGAATATTTCGTGTATTGTGGTCGTAGGATGGGCGTAGTTTTCGAGTGTCGAGGATAACTATCGTGGTTGGGAATTCTGCTACCATTGACATTACGCTCTCAATGCAACTTTACTGCAGTTAATAAGGTTATTTCTGTGTATATTATACTTAGTTACCGTAGGATCACTTTCTGTTTGCTTGAGTTTTATTTTCTTGAATAAAACCTTATTCAATATAATCCTCTGTGGTCTGCGCCTATTACAGACGTTAGAATAGAAACTTTTTTAATAATTACTCATTTTTACATCAGACGTCTGCGGCTCTACCCTAACCATTATCGAGCCATTCTTTTTAAACAGAGCCGTATGTAACCCAGTTACCTAAGATACCAGCAGCATCGGGTAGAGTCGCGATTGGTTTGCTCGTACGGAATGCTGGTTAGAGCACGTATGTCCGTTTATTTTATTGATTCACAATTTTAGCCAATGCATACATGTAGACTGCTTGTCTGCCGGATCACAGCTCCAGGTTAGTATTTGCTGCCGTGCATGAAGGAACCCGCCGGGTTAGGCGAGAGCGCTAATGCGCTGCTTGCTGGACTCGGGTAGGCGCGCCGGCCCCGGATCGAATCCGCCCGGCGGATTAACGACGAGGGCCGGTGTACCGGCTAGCCTGGATGTGGTTTTTAGGCGGTTTTCCACATCCCCCTTGGTGAAATCCGGTCTGGTCCACACATCCCGCCTCAGTTACACGGTTCGCAGACATTTGGACACTTTCGCACTATTCCATGGATTACACTAATCGCAGACAGTTGGGGTACACTACTTCCATCCCGCGGGGTACGGGGTGGCGGCAGGAAGGGCATCTACCCACCCCTTCCACTAACATTTGCCAAATCCGATTAACCATGCCGACCCTGCCTCACTGCGGGAAGAGGAAAAAGGGAAAGAAAGCTGCTGTGCATGAAGGCAGACGTGTGCGGCTTGACCCTAATCGTTACTGAGCCATTCTTTTTAGACAGAGTCGTGTGTAACGGTTAGAGCAGGTACTGCTCAGCAGACTGTCCAATACGCAACGTCGGAGTACTAGACTTCGACAGACATCTAAATGCGACTATGCAGAGAAGTGGCTGGGAGTTGTAGCTAAATGTTGCAAATTAAACATTTTTCATTTTCCCTACGGTTTCCATTTCGCGGCTGACCAGAGCTCGGAAAAAATAGCCCTCGTACATAAAAAATATTCATAAATGTATAGATTCTGCCCTCTTGTAGCGTATCGTTCTCTAGCCCAAACTACATAAACTGTGAAACACGTTTTAGTTAAAACGCCTTCATCGGTTTTTCCTCCAGAAATCAAGCGTGAGGCGTGAAGCGGTCGCAGGCTGGGATGCCCTCGGAACCGTGGTACCCCGACTCACCTTGCCGACGAGCCACGCCGCAGCAAGAGCAAGAAGCAAGAGGAAGCCCGGCCTCTGCGTATAATGACCGCCTCCGCAGGCGCCGCCTCTTCTCCGCCCACTGGTTTAATTGCAGACCAAACAACATCAACCGTGGTGCGCGATTAGTGCCCCCATAATAACCTTAATTAAAACTTTGATTAATAACCGCTAAATTGAGTGTTAAATTCATTACACAAAGTGAATAAATTGAAGATTAATTAACCATTGATAATCTAAACTTGGGAGGCCGAAGCTTAACGAGGTTAAAATTTGCATTTGAGGACGGAAAAGCACTTCGCGTCCCTCGCAAACGCGATTAATGCAAGAGGGAATGTTGTTCGTTTAGGGAGGTAACGCGGGGTAAATGAGAGGATTACGGGGATCTGAGAGGGAGCCGCGCCAGGGGTACGCCGGTGAGCGGTGAAGTGGGGAGGGGGGGGGGGGAGTTAGTGGGAGGGGGTGAGGACGGGGAGGGGGGGGAGGGTCAGGTAACGCTGCGGGCAGGTTGGAGGTTTGCGGCTGGCGCAAGGTAGCAACTGCGGCCACTGGTCGCGCAACGCCAGACATCTGCGTCTCCTCTCATAGCGCGGCTGCAGATTATCTTGCAATCAAAACCCAACAATACACTTTGCCTATCGAGGAAAGATAAATACTTCAGGAGCTGCGGGTATGGACAGTTACCAAGTAAACTGTTCATGATAGGTCGGCTGTTAGCGACTTCTCCCCCCCCCCCCCACCCACCCCTCGTTCACCGCCCTCCGCCATGATACTTTAAAAATTCCTGTGTTTAAGGGGGGTAGGACGTCAAACGGGCCGACTTGGAGCAGGAGAGGCACCACAGGACACTTTAATTTCTTCTGTCTATACTTTTACAAGTAAATTCATAAAACTTAAACAGCATGACCAGGAAGGATTCAGCATTCACACTCGTAGCATCGGAAGTTCAAAAACATAACTAAATATTTTTTTTACACGTGAAATTTCATCATTTTTTTCACTTACTATTGGCTGCATTTGTTGCTATGGTACACTTTTCTTCATAAGTAAGAGAGACTGTTCGATGAATTTTGCACAGCATACAAGCCATACTTACAGGTGTCTGAAACTCTATAATCTATTTAATTTATGAAAAAATTAATGAGCTGTTACGTTTTAAACTTTATGTTTAGAAAAAAATCAAATTTTGTAGTTAATTATCCCAATTTTTACCGCAGTTTACAACAGATTTGGAAAATTCTAGAGTTTCATACACCTGTAAGTATGGTTTCTATGCTGTGCAAAATTCATCAAAGAATCTCTCTTACTTGGGAAGAAAAATGTACCTATAGCAACAAATGTAGCCAACAGTAAGTGAAAAAAATGACGAAATTTCATATCAAAAAAAATTTATTTTGTTATGTTTTTGCACTTCCACTGCTATGAGTGTGAATCCTGAATCCTTCCTGGTAATGCTGACAAAGTTTTATGAATTTATTTGTGGAAGTAGACAGTAGAAAATAAAATAACCTGTGGTGCCTCTCCTGCTCCAAGTCGGCCCGTTTGACGTCCTACCCCCCTCAAGAGGAGGTAGCTTTCACGCGTCTCAATGTTTATGACGTCATGTCTCCTTATCTATGTAGCTTACAATGATATAATGTTGCAGATAAACACAGTGGTGTATGTCGGTACTGTGCAAAATGTTCTTCATACGGAATTAGTAGTAAATACGTTATAAGGTAAAACATCGTACCTGATGCTCAAGTTTTTCTGCATGAACAGCATGACTGTAGTAAACGATTAACTTTACGTCCATTTCAGCATTTTCTGGCGAGTGTCAGCGATAATTGAAATTATGTGTAAAATCTATTCGAACTCAGAAACAAAGTGCTCTCATTCGCAAAGACAAGATGAATATAGTCTGTGTAATTTGCGCGCCGTAAGTTGCGGTGCCTCAAGACACGCATGGTGCACAAAGACATGAATGGCTACAAATGGTCTCCAAATAGCCGAATATAACCATTTCCAGTCAATAATCGGATCAGTTAGACCAGAGGACCCAGTCCGTTTAACGTAGTCTACACCATTATGGAGCCACCACAAGCTTGCACAGTGCCTTGTTGGTAACTTGGCTCCGTGGCTTGGTGGAGTCTACGCCACAGTCTTACCACATGGAATCGGGACTTACCTGACCGAGCCACAGTTATTAAGTCGTCTAGGGGCCAACCGACATGGTTAACGAACACAGGAGAGGCGCTGCAGGCGATGCCGTGCTGTTAGCAAAGGCACTCTGGTCGGTTGTCTGCGCCCATAGCCAATTAACGTCAAATTTCGTCGCAGCGGCCTAACGGAAACGATCTCTGTACGTCCCACTATGATTGCAATCATGCTTGTCTGTTAGCACTGTAACTGTTTAGTGAACGCCTCTGTTCTCGGTCGTCAAGTGAATTTGTGGAAGCGTTGCACTTCTGTCACGTTGTCCGCAGCTCGTGGTCGTGCGGTAGCGTTCTCGCTTCCCGCGCCCGGGTTCCCGGGTGCGATTCCCGGCGGGGTCAGGGATTTTCTCTGCCTCGTGATGACTGGGTGTTGTGTGGTGTCCTTAGGTTAGTTAGGTTTAAGTAGTTCTAAGTTCTAGGGGACTGATGACTATAGATGTTAAGTCCCATAGTGCTCAGAGCCATTTTAACTTCTGTCACGTTCAACGATTCTCTTCAGTCGTTGTTAGTCCCGTTCTTACAGGATCTTTTCCCGGCCGCAGCGGTGTCGGAGATCTAATGCTTTACGGGATTCCTAATATTCACGGTACATTCGTGAAATGGTCGTACCTGAAAATCCCCACTTTATCGCTACCTCGGAGATGCTGTGTCGCATCGTTCGTGCGTCAACTATAACACCAAGCTCAAACTCACTTAAATCTTGAGAACCTGCCTTTGTAGCAGCAGTGACCGATCTAACAACTGCGCCAGACACTTGTTGTCTCATATAGGCGTTGCCGAACGCAGTATCATATTCTGCCTGTTTACATATCTCTGTATTTGAATACACACGCTTATACCAGTTTCTTTGGCTCTTTAGTATATATTCGCCCTTTTTGTGCTCCAACAGGAACACTTTTCCGCTGGCTCTCTTCTTTTCCCTGCTACACCCTTTTCCCTGCTAGAGCAGTATACATAAAACGAATTCTATAGGTCTATAAAGTTTTAACAGTTTGTTATTTATGTACTTCGACAAATTTATATACGTTGACACATACGAGTATATATGACAAATATGTACACATAATATAAGTTTACACAAAATCTATTACTTTACATTTTTTATGGATACTTTGCTCAATTCATCGAAAACGTTCACCTTATGATTTGCATCTTACAAGAATAAAACTGTTGTTACAATTAATTTACTCAATTTGCAATATTTCTGGTTTTACGTGTTCTTGGCAGTCATTCTAAGTACTCTAGTGGCTAGCGTTGTAGCCCTGGGTCCCAGGTTCGATTCCCGGCCAGTTTGGATACTTTCTCTTCCGGGGGACTGGGTGATTGTGTTGTCCTCATCATTTCATCACAACTAACCTAAGAACATCACAAACATCCATGCCCGGGGCAGGATTCGAACCTGCGACCGTAGCGGTCTCGCGGTTCCAGACTATAGCGCCTAGAACCGCTCGGCCACTTTGGCCGGCACTCGTTAGAAACTAAAACTTTTATTGAATATGGGTGAAATATTGAAAATTTTACCCTCAAATTTTCTGCAAATGCATCATGGGCGTACCTTCACTCTAAATTTTTTGGTGCCTAAGGGTACAATTTTGACGAATTTACACACAAAATACGCAAATTCATCAAGTGTATACCGTCAATTTACAATTTTTGAAGCCTGCGGGTACGATTTTGACGCACTGTATGCGCAAAATTTACGAAATTTCATTCATTCATTCACGCATACACCCCTCATCTTATTTAATATTACATGTGTATTTCACTTGTGCAAGTAGAGTAACTTTGTAACTCGTTGTTTTGGAAACGGAGAAAGGAATCAAGAAAATTTTCAACACTGTTCGAGACGGGAATCTTAGGAATATATCGTAAAATTTCAGCCATTTGTGTGCGTTGCCATCTTGGAATTCACGGGTCGGGTTTGGTACACAAAAACCACGTTTATGATGACTTTCTCGGTAACAGATAAAGATTTTTGAAACCGGGGAGGGGACCACTTCTAGATAAATGTCAAGAGTATATACTGTTAAAATTTGAGTCATTTGGTGCTATTAGTTGTTTAGGTACCCGCTGCTGACGGTGAAAAATGGTAAAAAACACTTTTTTGTACTTTTACCTGTAGTGCCCATGCACTAACTGGTCTCCAGAAGCCCATTAAGGCCCAACGTGGACCACATCTAATACAAAAAGAACCAACTACTTGCTCCATTTGCCCAAACTGGAGGAAGTGTGTAATAACCAAACTTTGTCCCTGTAACGTAAGACGATCCTTCTGTTGGGTAAAAAAATAGTCGGTAGCCCAAGGGATATCCAAAACACTTGACCCTACAGAAATGTTCAAATGTGTGCTAAATCTTATGGGACCTGACTGCTAAGGTCATCAGTCCCTAAACTTACACACTACTTAACCTAAATTATCCTAAGGACAAACACACACACCCATGCCCGAGGGAGGACTCGAACCTCCGCCGGGACCAGCCACACAGTCCAAGACTGCAGCGCCTAAGACCGCTCGGCTAGTCCCGCGCGGCCTTCACCCTCCCTTTCCGAGGCATGGGCCCCAGAATAATCGCGTTTGTCTGGCCTTGTTTTTGGAATACATGGAAAAATAATGTTGTCAACAGTCTGTCCATGGCCGTACAGACTTGGGTAGTGATGATCGGGAAGAAAAGCCATTGACAATGGTCACAGACAGCAATGTTCCGGCAATCGAGGAATAACATTAGCGGAAAAAGATTTTCTAACGATGAGAGGGTTGACACGGTGGTTGTTCTGGGATGGCTCTGTGACCAATGAGCGAATTTCTATCGTAGAGAAATTATAAAACTGGCAGAATGTTGCAACCGTTGTTTAAAGAGACAAGGTGGTTAAGCTGAAAAATAGTGTCATGTATATGTGTCACTTTAAAGCGGCGTACAGCATTCAATAAAAGTTACTTGGCCTGCCATAATATTGTGTAATTTACGTTTTGAACTCTCTTCGTATATTGTTGAAATGTCGAGAACGTACGCTCCAAGAAGAACGGGTTTTCTGTCGTATACCATGACCCATGGGATGACCACGACGATAAAATCACGGGAATTAGACCTCCTATGGAGGTTTATCGACAGTCGTTTTTCCCACCTATTATTCGTGAATGGAACACGTAAGTTGGGCTGCAGAGTGTAGATGTAGAACGATTGACTATTTTTTCATTATTTACATTACGTCACGAGTTGTTTCTGCTGCTGCCATCATGAGATTCAAACCTAGAGTTTCTGAAACAGAATTCAGCGTTACTGTGCAATAGAACCTACCTTTAATAATAAGAATTTGGTTAGTTAGGGCCTAAATATTTCGATAGGTCATCATCATTGAGTCTCACTGGAATGAGGCAAAATTGTGGAGCTGTCGTTCATGTGTCTTTTTTTAATTATTACCGTCGACAGCTCCTCGATGGGGGATGTAATATGAGCTGATGTCCCTCGGGTTAAACGGAGCTCTTAATGAACTGGCGTGTCCTCCGGCAATGAAAACGGCCGCTGCGCACGCTGCGTCCTCGCAGGAGCGCAGCACTTCATAAAGCTATGCGCCGTGCGCGAGCGGCCGTGACGTCTGCCCGAATGCGCAACCGCCGTCCCGGGCGACAATCGGAAACTCATTAAGCGCCGGCGGAAGGGTGCAGCCCTCAGTGAGGGGAGCCGACGCGACATCGACAACGGAATCACTCGCCCCAGCGGCCGCTATCGAGGGAGCTCTGCCGGCAAATGCTTCATAAGTGCCGCTGTTTGTGCACGCGGGCCAATAAAAGACGGCATTCGGCGCGCGCGTTTTCTGGCCGGCGGCAACGGCAGGAGGGGGGGGGGGGGGGGAGGGGGGCGCTCGAATATTAGGGCAGGCCCCGTTTCTTGGATTTGCGGAGCGCGGGTGGGTCACTTGCCTTCGATTTTGTGCTCAGAGGTAGAATAAAGACTTGGAGACCAAAATGATGCTACGAAGTTGTAGTGATACGAATGTTTTGATTCGCCAACACACAGACGGTCGAGAGCTAATGAGTCGGTATTTGTAGATACACACTAATGTCACGTCCCGGCACAGTATCCTTACACCAATTTTTTTTTGTTTTGGCTTTGGTGTTATCTGCAAGGTATAATCAGGACGTTAACGACAATAAGCGTTTAAAAAAAAATTATTCTAAGCCCTACGGGACTTAACATCTGAGATCATCAGTCCACTAGACTTAGAACTACTTAAACCTAACTAACCTAAGGGCATCACACACATCCATGCCCGAGGCAGGATTCGAACCTGCGACCGTAGCAGTAGCGCGGTTCTGGACTGAAGCGCCTAGAACCGCTCAGCCACAGCGGCAGGAATAAGCGTTTAATTAGCTCGTTTGTCAACTTCAACACGGAGCGTTCAAAAACAAACGAGCCAGAGGCATAATTACAGAAACCAGTACCTCTATGTTATAAGTATTGACTCTGGCTGTTTGTGTGTGCGTTTATATGTGTGTCCTGCTAACGAAGCTTTATGTGTGTTTTCTACTGACAAAGCAGCCCACTCCTTTCTTCACCTCAACCTACCACAGGTTGCTTTCACAGATGCAGTCAGCTTCAGAATTTACACAATTGCCACCGCCACAGCCGGCCGCTTTGACCGAGCGGTTCTAGGCGCTTCAGTCCGGAACCGTGCTGCTGCTACGGCCGCAGGTTCGAATCCTGCCTCGGGCATGGATGTGTGTGATGTCCTTAGTTAGGTTTAAACAGTTCTAAGTTCTAGGGGACTGGTGACCTCACAAGTTAAGTCCCATAGTGCTCAGAGCCATTTGAACCATTTTTGAAGCCACCGCCGCAACTGAATGAGAATATGAAGCCCCATCCATCCTTTATGTAGGAAGCTCTCTTATTGGCAGTTTACTTTTAATGGTAGGTAAAATACTGAGCTGTGTTTGAGAGATGTAAATATGTGTTGGCATAGAAGCTCTCTTGTAACACTATTTCCAAGAATCTGGCGTTGGTTAAAATGGAGTTGAAAAATATGAGTGGACAGTAAAATACTGGGTTGTGTTTGCGAAATGTAAAAATGTGTCTCAGCTTAGAAGCTAGAAGCTCCCTGATTGGTCTATTACCAAGACAGGGGCTTGGCTTAGGGTTGAGGCAGAGTGGCATGATGACGCCATCCCGCCGCCACTGCTGCTACAGCCTTGTCCTCGCCTCTACCTGCCAGAGTCTGAGGAGTGGCCGGTGTGCATACTTAGTCCCGAACGACCCTTACATTTCTACTCATTCCACCCTCATGCCGTCTTCCATTCCCTTCCTGTCCATTGCTGCCAGTGTCGTCACCCAGTTTAAATATACCCGATTGCAGTCTTTCTTCGTTGTTCTACTTTTCATAAACTAATATATACTCAAAAGCCATGGATAAAAATCATGGATCAAAATCGCTAAAACTCCTTTATTGATTACTAGTGCCAGTTTACTGATGACCCATCTTCAAGTTGAAACCAGCTGAATTGAATGAATTGACACTAGCAATCAGTAAGGGAATTTTAGCGATCTTGGCTTAGGATTTTATTCTAACAAAAGAGATCGCTTGTCTACCGATTTGACAATGTCATATAATAGCATAATATACTCTTTGATTTAAAAACCGTCTTGGTTACAACTTATTCTTTCATTAACAACGCGTTTCGCCCTCGGGAAACACCATAAGATTATCTTAAAATTTTCCTTTTACAACTACAAATCATGAAACGAGAGTGCTAGAGTGAAGCACTCCTCGAATCAATGCTGCACAGAGTCGCTCTATGGTTTTTAATACGTTGTAAAAGGGAAAATTTTAAGATAATCTGAAGATGCCTCACGAAGGAGAAACGTGTTGTTAATAAAACAATAAACTGCAACCATGATTGTTTTTAATTCAAATGTTCTACATACTGTTTCTGTACCAGACAGCCTAATGGAGTGGAAGAAATGTATGTCTCCTATCTTCTACTGTAGCTGCTGTTGCTTCTAGCTATTTCCAAGTGTTGTATCCCATATTACATGTCAGTCGTTTTATAATACCTGTGTCGCAATGCGAACATATTGTAAAGTATGTGTCTGGCAGCCTTTAACTAGCCAGGAGAAATAACAGAATATTCACCCTGTATACCCAGCAAGTACAAGGTAGCGCACGAAATGTGTTACCATTTTGTTTTTCAATATAAGCTTTACTGTCAATACAATCTGAAAGGAACATATACTACACTCCTGGAAATGGAAAAAAGAACACATTGACACCGGTGTGTCAGACCCACCATACTTGCTCCGGACACTGCGAGAGGGCTGTACAAGCAATGATCACACGCACGGCACAGCGGACACACCAGGAACCGCGGTGTTGGCCGTCGAATGGCGCTAGCTGCGCAGCATTTGTGCACCGCCGCCGTCAGTGTCAGCCAGTTTGCCGTGGCATACGGAGCTCCATCGCAGTCTTTAACACTGGTAGCATGCCGCGACAGCGTGGACGTGAACCGTATGTGCAGTTGACGGACTTTGAGCGAGGGCGTATAGTGGGCATGCGGGAGGCCGGGTGGACGTACCGCCGAATTGCTCAACACGTGGGGCGTGAGGTCTCCACAGTACATCGATGTTGTCGCCAGTGGTCGGCGGAAGGTGCACGTGCCCGTCGACCTGGGACCGGACCGCAGCGACGCACGGATGCACGCCAAGACCGTAGGATCCTACGCAGTGCCGTAGGGGACCGCACCGCCACTTCCCAGCAAATTAGGGACACTGTTGCTCCTGGGGTATCGGCGAGGACCATTCGCAACCGTCTCCATGAAGCTGGGCTACGGTCCCGCACACCGTTAGGCCGTCTTCCGCTCACACCCCAACATCGTGCAGCCCGCCTCCAGTGGTGTCGCGACAGGCGTGAATGGAGGGACGAATGGAGACGTGTCGTCTTCAGCGATGAGAGTCGCTTCTGCCTTGGTGCCAATGATGGTCGTATGCGTGTTTGGCGCCGTGCAGGTGAGCGCCACAATCAGGACTGCTTACGACCGAGGCACACAGGGCCAACACCCGGCGTCATGGTGTGGGGAGCGATCTCCTACACTGGCCGTACACAACTGGTGATCGTCGAGGGGACACTGAATAGTGCACGGTACATCCAAACCGTCATCGAACCCATCGTTCTACCATTCCTAGACCGGCAAGGGAACTTGCTGTTCCAACAGGACAATGCACGTCCGCATGTATCCCGTGCCACCCAACGTGCTCTAGAAGGTGTAAGTCAACTACCATGGCCAGCAAGATCTCCGGATCTGTCCCCCATTGAGCATGTTTGGGACTGGATGAAGCGTCGTCTCACGCGGTCTGCACGTCCAGCACGAACGCTGGTCCAACTGAGGCGCCAGGTGGAAATGGCATGGCAAGCCGTTCCACAGGACTACATCCAGCATCTCTACGATCGTCTCCATGGGAGAATAGCAGCCTGCATTGCTGCGAAAGGTGGATATACACTGTACTAGTGCCGACATTGTGCATGCTCTGTTGCCTGTGTCTATGTGCCTGTGGTTCTGTCAGTGTGATCATGTGATGTATCTGACCCCAGGAATGTGTCAATAAAGTTTCCCCTTCCTGGGGCAATGAATTCACGGTGTTCTTATTTCAATTTCCAGGAGTGTACAATGAAGAGCCGTCCATGAAAATTTGTTCTAACTCAGCACATGCTCAATATGTCCACCATTTCGTTTCCTAACTTCCTTCAAACGAACACTGAAGTTAGTGATTAGCCTGCGGCAAATTTCTTCCGTAATTTCACTGCAAGCATGAAGAATAAGTCTTCTGGGCTCCATTAAATCACTTAAAAGTTTCGGGAAATTTTTTCCCTTTAGATACCCCCTAAGCAAAAAGTCACATGGATTGAGATCTAGACAATTGGGGGGGCCAATTATGTCCATCATTGAAGCGACCTGGAAACCTCAGTGAAATGATGTGTATGTCGAAATAATCGTGTAAAAATTCCAACACAGTGTTTGCAGTATGTGGCCTTGCTCCATTTTGCATGAACCACTGCGTGTTGAAGGGCAAGGCAGTAGCAAGAAGCTGTGGAATGAAGCTATCGCGAAGCATGCTCAAATAACACTCGCTGTTCACAGTTTCTTCAAAGAAAAAGGGTCCGGTAAGTCCGTGACTGGAAATTGCTGCCCACGCTGTAAACCTCGGAGCATAATGTTGTCGTTCATGAAGCACTTGTGGGTTTTCAGTGGCCCAAAAGCGTACATTTTGTTTGTTAACCACACCGTCTAAATGAAAATGCGCCTCGTCTGAAAACCAAACGTTGTTGAGAGTTGCTTCCCTATCCTCCGCCGCCGGCCGAAGTGGCCGTGCGGTTAAGGCGCTGCAGTCTGGAACCGCAAGACCGCTACGGTCGCAGGTTCGAATCCTGCCTCGGGCATGGATGTTTGTGATGTCCTTAGGTCAGTTAGGTTTAACTAGTTCTAAGTTCTAGGGGACTAATGACTTCAGCAGTTGAGTTCCATAGTGCTCAGAGCCATTTGAACCATTTGAACCCTATCCTCCGCCCACTGAGTAAACAGTAGTCTCTGCTGATTGTGTTCTTCAGTGAGCTTCTATGCACAGGTCATCTTGAATGGGTACATATGGATGTCACTTTTTAAGAATGCGTTGAACGGAGCGTCTGGATATTCCCAGTTGCACTGCTGCCTTTCTACACGATTTCCCGGGACTTCTCTGTACAGCAACTCGTACCGCTTCAATATTCTCCGGCGAACAAACAGACTTAGGCCGAGGTCGCTTCGCTTCCAATACTGTTCCTTCCTGTACAAATTTATCGTACAATCTGTGGATGGTCTTCTTGCAAGGGACCCATCGTGTGTTAAACTGTTGTCGAAAACGCCTCTGAGTCACAACAAGGCTTTCGTTTCATGAAAAAGTAACACAATTACCGATCGTAGCTGTGTCGTCAGTCTTCCATTATCAGCTATTGCTGCTTACTAGTCTCCTAGCGGCAGTATCGTGAATTACACGTCATTTCGTAACTCATTTATTTCTCCAAGGTCTGCTGGTACTGCTGTACAGAACCCAGCGGGATATCTAATGTGCGTCGTAAACTGTGAAAGAAACAATTTGTAACACATTTCGTGCGCCACCCTGTGGTTGAACAGCTCATGGTGAAGGATAATGGCATTTTTTAGTTCCAACTCAGTTACAGAACGACTGGAAAAAAACGAGTTTTCCGAGGGGGGGGGGGGGGGGTTGGATGAGGGACTGGATGAAATGTGTGCGAAGGTTGTGGGATTAGTCACAATCATAGTTCACCCTTGATGGTGGAAGGTAATGCCATTTTTCCAGTTAGGGTTAACTGTAGCTTCAGCTTCGTTGTTGAACAATTGGACGAAAACGAGTTTGCTGAAGAGTGAGTGGTAACTGTACTGTACGGACCGGGCTAGGTGTGTGCGGAAGCTGCGGCATTAGTCACGACCATCCTTCACTTGTCAGCGCAGAGCGCTCTTCATTTGGGCGAGGCAGCAGTCGACCACGAAGCGAGTAAATTGGCGAGAAGATTAGCGCGTCGAAGAAGTGACGGGGCCGGGGAAGGTTGAGTGGGCCCAGGGCGAGGCGAGGCAAGGGAAGGGTTGCGCGGCGGCGGCGTGTGGGAGCGCGCGTCTGGCCACGGCTCGCGATCCATCACGCCCGCCTAACGACCCGGCCAGCGCGGCGCGCGGCGCAAATGAAATTTAACGCTAAACGCCCATCACTTCCAACCAAGTGGGCGGCGGCGAGCAAAAGAGGCAGCCGACCGGCAGAGGGGGGGAAGAAGAAAAACACAGAATGGCGCCGCCAGCCAGAGGGAACAACAAAAACCTCCCGGCGCTGCCATTTATAGTCCAGATGATGTGTTTCCAACAGCAGCGGCGGCAAGGAAGGGAAGGAGGGAAGGGAGAGCCGGAGGTTCCAGTGGGGAGAGGCAAGAAGAGGGTTCAATTTGTGCGCCGGCCGAGGGAAGTGGCGCTGGGGACTTTGAAGAATGGCTCCCCTCGCCCGGGGCCGAGGCCGAGGTGGAGGTGGAGGACCGGAGCTGAGAAAATACCGGCGGCCGGTGGCTGTACGCCTCCAGTCAGCGGCCCGTCCGCTAATTTCATGCACCCCGGTCGGCGGTCGCGACCAAGAACAACTGCGGGAGGCGCTCTCTGACCCCGAGCGCGACTCCTCCCTCTTTGTCGCTCTTCAGGCGTAACAGCGAGAGGACGTCGGGTTGGGGATCCGTAAGAAGTATTCTCTTTAGACTTACCCCACCGTGTTGTCCAAGTTTCAAAGGCGCTACCTACCCGCACTGGCTTACAGAAGCGTCACAAAGGGTGGAAACCGTCTCGTAGAAGGAAATATTCCCATCTGCCTGTTTACTTTTTAGGAAGCTCTTCACTAGTCTGACACTGTATTTTATGGTGGTGAAAGATCTACGCCACTGCCTTACACTGAGGTGACAAAAGTCATGGGACAGCGATATGCACATATACAGATGGCGGTAGTATCGCGTACACAAGGTACAAAAGGGCGGTGCATTGGCGAAGCTATCATTTGTACTCAGATCACCCACGTGGAAAGATTTCCGAAATGATTACGGCTGCACAACGCGAATTAAAGGACCTTGCACTCGGCCGGCCAGAGTGGCCGAGCGGTTCTAGGCGCTACAGTCTGGAACCGCGCGACCGCTGCGGTCGCAGGTTCGAATCCTGCCTCGGGTCCGCAGCTCGTGGTCGTGCGGTAGCATTCTCGCTTCCCACGCCCGGGTTCCCGGGTTCGATTCCCTGCGGGGTCAGTGATTTTCTCTGCCTCGTGATGACTGGGTGTTGTGTGATGTCCTTAGGTTAGTTAGGTTTAAGTTGTTCTAAGTTCTAGGGGACTGATGACCTCAGAAGTTAACTCCCATAGTGCTCAGAGCCATTTGAACCATTTTTGAACTCGAAATAGTGGTTGGAACTTGATGCGTGGGACATTCAGTTTCGGAAATCGTGAGGCAATTCAGTATTCCGAGATCCACAGTGCCTAGAGTGTGCCTTGAATACGAAATTTCAGACATCAACTCTCACCACGGACATCCAAGTGGCTGACGGCGTTCATTCAACCATCGCGAGCGGCGACGCTTACGTATAGTTGTCAGTGCTAACAAAAAAGTAGTACTGCCTGAAATAACCGCAGAAATCAATGTGGGACGTACGACGAACGTATACGTTAGGACTGTGCGGAATTTGCTGTTAATATGCTATGGGAGCAGACGACCGACGCGAGTAGTTTTGTTAACAGCACATCGCCAACAGCTGCTCTCCTAGGTTCGAGACCATATCGGTTGGACCCTAGACGATTGGAAAACCGAGGCCTGTTCAGATGAGTCATTTTAGTTGGTAAGAACTGATGGTAAGGTTCGAGTGTGCCGGAGACCCCGCGAAGCCGTGGACCCAATTTGTCAACAAGGCCCTGTGCAAGCTGATGGTGTCTCCATTATGGAGTAGGCTGCATTTACAAGGAATTGACAAGGTTCTGGTTATATTCGGCTACTTGTAGACCATTTGCAGCCATTCATGGACTTCATGTTCCCAAATGACGATGGAATTTTTATCGATGACAATGTGCCATTTCACCGGTCCACAGTTGTTCGCGATTGGTTTGGAGAACAACATCCTCAATAATTTCAGCGAATGGTTTGGCCACCCAGATCGCCCAACATGCATCCCATCGATCGTTTGTGGGACATAATCGAGAGGTCAGTTCGTGCACAAAATATTGCAACTGCAATACAATTATGGTCGGGAATAGAGGCAGCATGACTCAATGTTGATGCAGGGGACTTCCATCGACTTGTTGAATCGATACGACGTCGAGATGCTGTACTACGCCTGGCAAAAGAAGGTCCGTCATGACTTTATGAGGTATCCATGAGTTTTGTCACCATGTTTAGGATACTGAAACACTGACAGTGTCAAAACAAGAAGACTATCACTTGGAAGCCTTAGAATTGTGGTTGAGCAGTAATTTGCCACTGTTTAGGGGTGACGCTGTAGTGTTTGGGAAAGTGTCGTCGTTGAGTCACTGTAAGGACATGTATACAAATTATAAGCTCACCGTACAAAAAATTTGTCAGCCCAGTGCGCACTCACAGATGAATCGTTAAGCCTTTACAGATGGCGCACCTATCGAGTCACGTGCTCAACTGTATGCGCACTGCCTCTGCTTGAGCATAAGAAAGTAGTGGCCAGTAAAAAAGCGGAAATATCGTGTGACTAGGGCCTCCCATAGGGTAGACCGTTCAGGCGGGTGCAAGTCTTTCGATTTGACGCCACTGCGGCGACCTGCGCGTCGACGGGGATGAGATGATGATGATGATTAGGACAACACAATACCCAGTTCTCGAGCGAGGAAAATCTCCGACCCAGCTGGGAATCGAACTCGGTCCCTTAGGATTGACATTCTGTCGCGCTGACCACTCAGCTTCCGCGGCTGGAGAGCGACTACTGAGACATTTATGTTTGAAGCGTTTACGTGAATATGGGTAAATGTAAAGACTTGACAGACTGGGAAGAACGGCTGTCGTATTTGATCGTACCCACGGCTATAATGTGAAGTTGCTGGATTTCTTGTTATTTCACGGCGAACTGTTCAACGTGTCTACATGAAAAAGTGTAACACACGTGACCACGAAACATGAACTCTGAATTGTGGTCCGAAAAAGATCCTGGCAGAAGTACTGGAGACGCTTTTCACGGCTTGTGAATCAAAATCTCTTCCACACCCGACAGGAATCAATGCAGGCAGCCAATAAAGATGGAGTCTGTTAGCGAGAGCTTAATGTAATCAGACTAAAGACATTTTTTTTTTCTATTTTCAATTGACGCACGTCGTCGAGTGCACTGAAGGCCAAATGAAGTATTTCTCCTGAACGTCTGCAAGGTCATGTTCATAATGGAGGTGGTTCAGTGATGGGGGTGTTCTTTCTTATCAAGAATTGAGACCCCTCACTGAGATGCCCACTAATATCAACCAGCACGTTTTTTTTAAACATTCTGAAATATCAGCTGCTACCTTTCAGTCGACATCTGCATGAGGATACTATTGATACCACTGTTTTTCAAAACGATAATAGTAGACTACATCAGCCTGGTGGAATATGTCATCCGATTTCGAAAACTCCCCCACTCTATTACATCTCGAACGACCAGCAAAATCGCCTGTCATAGAACCCGCTGGGTTCTCTACAGCAGTACCAGCAGACCTTGGAGAAACAAATGAGTTACGAAATGACGTGTAATTCACGATACTGCCGCTAGGATACTAGTAAGCAGCAATGGCTGACAATGGAAGACTGAGGGTTGTTGTGACTCAGAGGCGTTATCGACAACAGTTTAACACACGATGGGTCCCTTGCAAGAAGACCATCCACAGATTGTACGATAAATTTGTACAGGAAGGAAGGAACAGTATTGGAAGCGAAGCGACCTCGGCCTAAGCCTGTTAGTTCGTCGGAGAATATTGAAGCGGTACGAGTTGCTGTACAGAGAACACCCGGGAAATCGTGTAGAAAGGCAGCAGTGCAACTGGGAATATCCAGACGCTCCGTTCAACGCATTCTTAAAAGTGTCCTCCATTAGATAAAACGCCGACGTCAGCATCCCCGCAATTTGGTGGAATTGAGCGATCTGATCCTCAGCGAGTGGCTTAACCTGGATGCGACGTACCTACGCAACCTAGTGGCCTCACTTCCTAACCGAATCCAGGCGTTTATCAACGTGTCACGGTAATAAGTGACGCTTGTAAAGATTTCTCTGGGGGGTAACTAACGTTTGTTCGGTGAGCTTATTTGCTGTGATTAATGTCAGCTTGCTCTGAATGTGAAAAAAAGGGAGTTAATGCAGAGTAGTAGGAAAAATAATCCTATGATGTTCGAATACATCACTATGCGTGTGCATCTCAGCACAGTCATGTCGATTAAATCTGTAGTTATAACGCCACAAAGCGACGCAAAATACAACGAATAATTAACATTATTTGTAGGGAAGGCGAATGGTCAACCTTCTTTTATTGGGAAGTAACTGTAGCTTTAAAGGAGACAGCGTGGAGAACACTTGTACGATGCATTCTTCAGAGCTGCTACAGTGTTTGGGATCCGCACAAGGTCGGTTTAGAGGAAGACATCGAAGAAATTCCGAAGGGTGCTGCTGGATTTGTTACCGGCAGGTACATTTAACAAGCGAGTGTTACGGAAATCCATCGTGGACGTGAATAGGTTTTCTCAGGGGAAGCAGACGTTCTTATAGCGTAACACTTTTGAGGAAGTTTAGAGAACCGGCGCTTGCAGAAAGATCTTACTGCCACCGGCTTACGTCTCGCGTAAGGACCGCAAAGGAAAACAACCTTCTCAAAAAAATGGTTCAAATGGCTCTGAGCACTATGGGACTCAACTGCTGAGGTCATTAGTCCCCTAGAACCTAGAACTAGTTAAACCTAACTAACCTAAGGACATCTCAAACATCCATGCCCGAGGCAGGATTCGAACCTGCGACCGTAGCGGTCTTGCGGTTCCAGACTGCAGCGCCTTTAACCGCACGGCCACTTCGGCCAAACAACCTTCTCCATGCACCGTATTGTGCCTTGCATGTGGAACCAGGAAAGGCAGTTAATAAGGACAGTCAGGAATAGGAAGAGCGGATGGTTACGACATAAAGCAAAACAGTCCAGTAATGGATGTTTCACCAACCATCCCGACCAGGAACATCCACTGCATGCGCTGTCTGTCCCGAGTGAGAGGTTCCCTTTGTCGCTCTTTGGCGTAACAGCGAGAGAGGAAGAACCGAGTGTTCGGAGCCGTAAGAAGTTTTCTCTTTAGCTCTACTCCGCCACGGTGTCCACAGTTCGAAAGCGCTCTTTTCCCGCACTAGATAACAAAAGCGCAACACTGATGGAAACAGTCTCGGAGAAGGCAGCAAAGGGTGGCTCACACCTTTTGGGTCAAATTGAAACAGATGATTGAAAAAACAGATTATATTGAGATATGAAACCAAAGGTCGGAAATCCATATTTGTTTTGTTACGGACAGACACACCGCCCATCGCATAACAACAACGTAGCTCATAGTAATTATTCAAAGCGACGACCGCCAGTATCAATGCATGTACTGCAACGGCGCATGCAATTCTGCCACACTCTCACAAAGATACGGGTGTCTGCTGCACACTGGAACAGGCAGTGGGTGATAAATAGCGTACGCCCCTAACCACCAAAAGGACATTCTGTACTTAACTTAGTTCATAGCACGTGGATCATGTGACAACCTCTTGCATCTCACCTGCGTATTCACCTGTGCCGCACGAACACCACTATCCCTAGTGTCAACTGTCCATTGCATCAGACAGTTTGTTATGTGTTCATGATGAGGTGTGTTACTGGGTGCAGTGCATAACACGTTGTCAAAGATGGAACGTTACTCGTCACGAGTATTCGGAGACACGCACTTAACGTACGGGCCGCAGGCACAGAGAGCCGGCCAAGATTTCCGCAAAGACATGTCCCAACACCAGACTTTGACGAGATGGTGTTTGTTCGAGTGGCTGACCACCCAGCAACAGGCACCCGTCAACTTTCCCATGAAACTTACACTTTGAAGGCCATAGTGTGGCCGGCCGTTGAGGCCGAGCAGTTCTAGGCGCTTCAGTCCGGAACCGCGCGACTGCTATGGTCGCAGGTTCGAATCCTGCCTCAGGCATGGATGTGAGTGATGTCCTTAGATTAGTTAGGTTTAAGTAGTTCTAAGTTCTAAGGGACTGTTGTCCTCAGATGTTAAGTCCCATAGTGCTCAGAGTCATTTTAACCATTTTTGACATAGTGTGAAGAGTACTGGTGGAACAGGTATTATAACCCCCTCTCCCCCCCCCCCCAAACCGCACCAAAAAAAGCGCGTTTGCAAGCACTGGGATAGGCGGATTTTGAATCCCGTGATCGCTTCTGTTAATGGATTATCCACAGCAGTGCTGAAGTGGCGAACTTCGTATGGTTCGTATGAGGCCTCATTCACCCGTGATAGCGTTCGCAACAGTCGTGTCTGGAGTGAGGACAACCCATATGTCACCCACATCGGTGGCTACCAGCAAAAATTCTCTGTCACCGTACGGGCGGCCATTGTCCAAGATCGCCTAATAGGACCTTATTCGCTGCCCTCCCCTCCACATTATCCTGTGTTCTTGCGAGACGTGCTGCCACAGTTCTTGGAGACAATACCCCTGCTGTCCGCGAAAAGACCTGGTTTCAACACGACGGTGCACCAGCCCATTTCGATGTTAAGGTCCGCAAGTACCTGAACAACTTGTACTCACATCGATGGATCGGAAAGGGAGGTCCTGTCCCAAGGCCAACGCGACCGCCGGATCTCACACCTGTGGGCTTTTCCCTCTGGAGTTACATCAAAGCTTTGGTGTGTTAAACACCCGTAGAAACGGATGAAGACTTGCTTGCTAGGCTTCATGCTCCCTGTCTTCTGGAACAACAGACACGAGGAATATTTTAAGACCTTGTGGCAGAACGTCATGTACTATTGGCGTGCTTGTATTGAGATTGACGATCGTCGCTATGAACTACAATGTGTACGTGTACACAGTAAACATGCATTTCCGACCATTGGTTCATTATCTTAATATAACTGGTTGTGGACCCACTACGACCCCTTTCAATTGGTTTTCTTATAGGAAGCTTTCCTCGATGTGAGGTCACCGCTGCTCCATCTCTATAGATACGAGGATAAGTACAACGCCTATGAAGTGCAACAACGTATTGCTAAACATCTTTGGTTTCAACAGTGAGTTTAGCGACTGTTTGATTTGCTTCCCAGCGCAGCAGTCGTTAAAGAGGACTCTGCAGCAGACACGGGCGCTCGCGAACAGTCTGTTAAAGTCACGTATTGGGCGAAGTCTAAGAAATTAATGGGCAGTAATGAGCAAGTGGGGAATTCGTCCACGATTCAAGCATTCACGAAAGTTGAAGTTTTATTCGAATATCATGGGATAACTTTATTACTTTGTGCAATAGTAGGTTCTGACAAGGCATATAATGAACTAAGAGTCACATCTGTCCACAATTCTTCATGAACCACACCAAACTGACCACCAACAATCGACAATGAGAGGATTAATTAACAACGAAGTCGGCAAGCAGGGAGCACAACCGCTTATCCTGCCTCTTGCATTATCCGTGGCAGCTGCCTTAATTTTACTCAACCGCGTACGATTAATTATTTGCAAAGCATCAGAACCACCGATGTGTCATTCACATACAAAGAAAACAAAAGTGAATCAAAGACTGGTCCCTGTGGAACTCCATCATCATCGTCATCATCATCATCGTGATCATCATCATCTGCTAATATACTCGAGCAGCGTTCATATAGAACTAAGTTCCTCCAAACTCGATTCTTCTATGAATTACTGCATAGCCTTGTGCCTTAGTTCTACTGTCTGTTTTTACTTTATGTAGTAGGGAAAACTTCAGATAGTCAAGCAAATCAAATGCAGTAGATGTCTTCTGAAATATCGTGTTTTCAGGCATCGAGGATGCGAATATTAATGATCGACTTACAGAATCAGCAAACCGTCATCGCTACCGCCGTGTATTCTGCGAGCGATTGTTTCTGAGGTAGCCGACGGACTCGTGATATACCGCTGTGTATTGTGCTCGCCACAATATCCTTCGGTTTTAATTAACGAACGGCGTCGCCTCCTGAATAAAAACAACATGAATGTTAATAGCGGCACCCGAAACCGAGAATCATAGATTCCAATCAGCGGCGTATTTACGTTTTCGAACGACAAACGCTTCCCTGATGAGTCCGCTCGTCCACGAAGTAATGAATTCTGCGCGGGCGCGACTGTTTACCCAGAATTTGCAATATGCCTATAACTTGCGTCGCGTCGCAACGCATTTAGATTAGGTGCAGAAAATTCAGATGTGTTTTCAAAGGTTTTCTATATGCTGGATTGAGAGAGTGGTGTGCGAAACAGTACGATTTTTCTGTACAGTATTTTTGATCGCTTTTATGGTGAACAAACGAGAATTTCAGAGGAAAAAAATTGTCATTTGCATTTTAAAATGCGTTCTCTTTTTTTTTTCATTTTTCCTCGCTTTGTGCGCGAACAGTATGCAAATGTTTAGAAGAACCCCTGAGAATTGTGATGAGCTTTCTTAGGCTGGAAGTGGCTACTTTTTCGGAGACGCCTTAAAGGCACACTGCACTGGAGTAAATTTAATTAATTGCTGTTATAATCTTACGACACTACGTGACATACAGTATCTGAATGGATAGCAATAACTTATTCCCTTTATAAAAGTGAGGTACATACTAGGCGATCTGTAACAGTAACTTTCGAATATAAGCCGCGATTAAGGGAATAAAATTAAATGCAAGCAGGGCATAATTTAGAGGAATGTAAAGATGGATAAAAACTGCAGGATTAGCTGGAACAAGTGTTGAATTGGTGGCTGCACGACTTACCTTTCCGTAACAGGCTTGCGACTACATTTTATACCTAACAATGAGGCAGCACTACTGGTGGTGTGGAGCAGTTGATGTAACGCTTGTAACGCTTCAATGAGCGACCCAGGTACTAGATTCTTACGTCTTCTGAGATACTGCCAGGGCACTATATAGATCATCCATAGACACAAGTTATTTTAACGATTATATCGAGAAATTAATTGTTTCTAATTATTTTCTTTTCTTACTCAAGTGACAACAAAGTAGACGCAGTGAAGGAATTACGTTATCTCGAATGAAAATAATTAATACCAGACGAAGCAGCAAGAACAAGTGTTTGAGGTGTGGATCTGTAGAAGAATGTCAAAAGTTTGGTTGACTGATTAGGAATGACAAGACGATGTGATAGGACACGTGTTAAGGCATCTGCAAATAGCTTCCTTGGTACTGGAGGGAGCTGTAGAGCGTGAAAACTACAGAGGAAGACAGAGATCAAAATACATACAACAAATTATTGTGATAATGTATCGTCCAAGTGCTATTCTGAGATGTAGAGGTTGGTGTAAGAGAGGAATTCGTAGCGGGCCGCATAAAACCTTTCAGGAGACTGATGACTCAAAAAGAAAGAAAAAAATATTATGTAACACAAGCTGCTTGCCTGATGAAGAAAATGTTATTGTCCAAAGCTCGTATTTTCTTGCAGTATTAAGATGACAAGGATACTGATAACATATTGTACAGCCGGCCTGTGTGGCCGTGCGGTTCTAGGCGCTTCAGTCTGGAACCGCGTGACCGCTACGGTCGCAGGTTCGAATCCTGCCTCTGGCATGGATGTGTGTGATGTCCTTAGGTTAGTTAGGTTTAAGTAGTTCTAAGTTCTAGGGGACTGATGACCACAGATGTTAAGTCCCATAGTGCTCAGAGCCATTTGAACCATTTTGAACATATTGTACAACTAATCCGTCGCGAAAGTCTTCGTGGTTACAATCCCAACAATAATTACATTTTCAGACTGGTTTCAAGTAAAACTTACGACAGTACTAGTATTCGATAAAAACTGTGTAAATATGGTTATTTGTGTGTGATGACTGCAAAGAACTCACAGTCGGATTTTCGTGAAGATGTTTCGTGTAGCTTGGTTTCTGAGTCTGATCTTTAGGTTTTAGAGTCTGACTGTATAAGAGAATCTCATTTACTTCTTTCCCTTGAAGGAAATGTGTGTGATAGGTGACAGAACAGTGGTCATGTTTAACGAATCTTGTTGTGAAAGTGTAGTTTACCGTGGCAGTTGTCGTCTTCAGTAAATCTTTTCCCGGTATGTAACCGCTTCTCCACGTTTATTTACTAACGGTTCCCATACCGTTGCAAGGGTGCGTCTTCAGGGAGCTTAACTTACTTCGGGACCTGTGCCGAGTTCAGATTCTTACGTAGTTCCGATTCTTACGTAGCGTAATTTCACCATGCCCCTTGAATCAGTTCTTCCAGAACGTGCCTCAATCGCTTAACCGAACTGTGTACTCGCCCGCACCTGTTACTCTCCCAAGCTACCGTCCATCATCCCACTCACTCCCAAACCAAGTTTCCCACAGTAGTCGCCGCACTGGGCCACCGCTGGAGGAACATTGCTTCTAATGAGGCCTTCACAAGGCGCTGCTGACCGGCCAAGCCGCCAGTCGCTGTGTTTCAACCATCAGCACACTTCTGTCGGCTTGGCACTGGCAGTAGAAGTAGCGGCAGTATCAAAGCTGTTCACAGCAATAGCTGCGCCAGCTTAGAGTTGAGGCGTGCCGCTCCGCGCAGTTTGAAGGATTGCGCGCCCCCAAGAAGAACTTCTCACGGTGCAAACAGTCACCTTCTGTTCTCTGTTACGACCACTTGTGTGCTGCTGCGTGAAGAAGTGAATTTGACGATACAAAATGCTTAAACGTAAACGTGTTGTCCTTTCTATGAGGGACAAGTACGAGATTATTAAAAGGTTAGAATCAGGTGAATCTGCAACCACTTTATCCAATGAGTAAAAGGTGGGGAAGTCGACAATTACGGATATAAAAAAACAAAAGATGAGCATAGCAAATTTTATAGCTATACTGATGGATCAACAAGCCGTAATACTATGAAGCTCGCCACTAACACAGATCTAAATGATACTGTTTACAAGTGGTTTACACAAAAGAGATCGGAAGGAGAACCTATCTCAGGTCCCATTCTGTGTGAGAAGGCAATGCAGTTCAACGAAAAACTTGGACGGCCTTCGAACTTTAAAGCGAGCAAGGGGTGGTTAAAACGCTTCAAGTCAAGACACGGCATTCGTGAGCTTACAATACAGGGAGAAAAACTGTCGGGTGATTCTTCAGCAGCTGATTCTTTCAAAGTCAAACTAAGGGACGTATTAAGGGAAGAAGATTATGCTCTCGAAAACGTTTACAATGCTGACGAAACTGGACTTAACTGGAAAGCTTTACCGAGAAAGCTCTTGTTTCACGTCATGAATTAGCAGCACCTGGTCCTAAAACAAGCAAGGAACGTATTAACAGCTTTGGCTTGTGCTAATGCTACTGGAAGTCACCGACTGCCTATGTTCGTCGTTGGTAAAAGTAAAAAACCGGGTTGTTTCAAGTACGTTAATATGTCAGCCTTGCCTGTTGTGTACACCTCACAAAAGAGTGCCTGGATGGATAGTGCGATTTTTATGAAGTGGTTTCTGGACGTTTTCGTACCCTCTGTAAAAGCTTATCAGCTAAAGAATGGGAAGAGGGAGAAAACGCTACTTCTCCTTGACAATGCACCAATTCATCCGTCATGTGATATTTTAAACGAAAAAGACGAGTTCATAAATGTAATATTTTTCCACCTAACGTAACCTCCTTATTACAGCCCATGGATCAAGGCGTTATTGAGAGTTTCAAACGATAATACAGGAAAGAATTGTTGCGTAATTTATTGTTAGAAAGAGAAGAGGACGGAGAAGAAAGTCTATTAAGAAATCATAAGAATATTGACTCGAAAGACGCGTCCTACATGATCAGCGCAGCATGGAATAGTGTAAAGGAAGAGAATTTGAAGAAAGCCTGGAATAAAATTTTGGACATAGAAGAAAATTCACAAGGTATGATTGAAAATGACGAACAGAATGATATGTCCGAAATTTTCGGTATGCTAAAAGAAATAGATTGCCACGAACGTGATGAAGAAGTTCATGAATGGATGAATATCGATGATGCAGGTCCAGGACACCGAATCATGCAGGACAGCGAGATTGTAAACGTCGTCACTGATAAAGATGACGCCGCCAGCATCTCATCAATCAGTGCTCCAGAAAGTGAAGATGAAAGTATACCAACAGCTTCTGAGGCGTTCACTTGTTTAGATACTGCCTTGCGATGGTTTGAAGCCCAAGATGAAAGTGACCAGTTTCAGATATCTGTAATGAAAAATGTACGTGACTTAGCTGCTCGTAAGCGTGTAGGCTTGCTTAGACAGACCAAATTAAAGGATTTTTTAAAAGTTAATTTTGTATACTGTGTGTATTGTTCATGCAAAATGCGTATGTAATATGTATATATTTTTGTTTAATAAACTGTGCCACATACTATATATTCCTACTGAAGTTGTCTTTGTATGTTACCTTGTAATACTAAAAGAGATGCCTGTTTTTCTGAATAAATTTACTGTACAGTAATTCTTTTTGGCAAATAAACATGTACAGTTCAATTATCCGAACAAGCCATTTTCCGAACACCCATGTCCCCCAATTACTTCGGATAATCGACGCTCTACTTTATGTTAGTTGTTATATTGATTCCTGTTGGCTAGTCCGCCTCCATAATTACGTGATCAACAAAGCTGACTGACATATGGAGGGCCCGCTTTCGATTCCCGGTACTGCCAGCGATTTTTCCTTGGCGGTAAGACTGTAAAGAGGTGCTGTAAACCTTCTGATGAAAATTGAGGAGTAGTAGCGGTTCCACGCCTGTTAGCCGAACAGCCGGGAGGACGGTGTGCTGGCCGACACCTCTCCATACCGTATTCGACTATCCCATTGGATGAGAGTGACACGGCGGTCGGTCGGGCCAGAATGATGATGCTTCCCTTTTTTTTCCTATTGGCTTACACCGGCGAATAAGGGGCAAACCGACAAAGAGGCACAATAGTTTGCTCCCGCAGTTCCTTTTAAAATTGTGAATCAGACTACCAACATGAATCACGAAGACAGATAAACGCTGTAATCGTCTTGTCTGCCAGCAGTTGCCGGCCAACGATCCGGCAGTGCTGGCGACGAGGCCTCCCAGAGATCATTACGCTTTACGTTTTCACGGTCGCCGGCGGGTAGCGCGAAAATAAAAAAAACTGCGTCATTTGCCCTCAGTCTTTGACACCAACTAATAGCAACACAAGGAGCTGTAAGAAATTATTCTATTATATAATATCTGAACGCGGAACTTGGCTAATAGTAACTATATCACCCCTGCAAAAGCAGCAGAAATGTTGATCTATAAAACAATACGGTCACATATCCAGAAAAGCCTTATTGCAGAATTACGTTTTCATTCCTTGGCTTTCATTACAGTTCCAGAGTACTTCGTGGTCATCCAAAGTTGTGAACTCTGGCTCACCAAATACGCGGTAATACACGAGAGCCTCTTAGTTTTTGCAATTTCGCACAGGTTCGGTTCGAAATTGTGTGACGATAAGCCACACTGGCCATAATTAAGAAACAATGAAAGACCATTAGGTTTTAACTTCCCATCAACGACTCTGTCATTAGAGGCAGAGTACATGCCCCGATTGGGGAAGAAAATCATCCACGTCCTTTCCTTCCTATTTTTTTTTTTTTTTACGGCCTTCAGGTCGTTGTGCAGAGTGTCAGCTCATTGCTGTCTTGGTCTCTTACTCATGACTTCCACCGAGTAGGCTGCCTTTGCAACGTTATCCCCTCCTCTATGAGCAGCACATGTCCAGACCATCGCAGACGGCTTCCTCGCATTTCCGTCTGGATCGATGCGACCCCGAAATGTTTTCTGAAAGCGTCGTTCTGTCGTTCAAACGTGAGCCATTCGAGCGATGCCACCTGTCTATCCAAGAATCTTAGCCTCCATGATACGTAGTCGTCGTTCTGCCACAACGCCACCTCACTCTACTTCACAACATGTAAAAATGTTGAAGTGGATGAAGTCGCAAGTTTCATGAAACTGTTCGCACAAGATCCTGTTATTCATGCTGGGAGACATAAAGGGTTATCAAAACAAGACGTACTCGTCTTCAGGGAATGTCCGTGATCGTTACAAATACAAAATTATCTAAATTCATTCTCCAAATTGTTTTCCTTTGTTTCCACGTGGCCGATTTCGGGCCAGCTGCCGATCTTCAGACCATTTCTTACATTAACCTGTCGAATACGGAACTGGAAGCTATGACAGTGAACTTGCGATTCAGTATTTGATAGGTTACCGGTCATGTGGAAACAAAGGAAGGCGATTTGAAAACTGTTTTTGGACTCTTTTAGACCTACAGAGGATAGCGCTTGACATACGGACTGCCAGATGACCTTCAACTTTAAAAAGCGTAACTTTGCGGATAAACCTATGAAAAGGCACATTACTATACGATTACACAATTGCAAAAGAGTCGCAGGAACCAGTCGCATCCATTAAATATCTGGTATGATACGTCCGGAGAGATTTAAGATGGGACGACCTCACGAAACTAATCGCAGGTAAGGCAGATGTCAAACGTAAGCAGTGGAGGAATGTTCAAAAACAGTGGGTCACTCGCAAAGGAGGTAGCTTAAAAAAACGCTCGTTCAACTGATATTTGAGTATTGCTCGTCGGCATGCGACGCGTACCAGAAAGGAGTGATAGAGGAAACAGAGGAGATAAAAAGAAGAACGTTGAGTTTCCTCACACGCTTGTGAAATGAGCGCGAAAACGTCACGGATATGCTCACCCAACTCCAGTGACATTTTGCATCACGGAGTGGTTGACACTTAAAACTATGTCAGGGTACGTTTCTAGAAGAAGCAACCAATGTATTCTTTCCTCCTACATCATAGGGTGAGTCAGGAGGAAAGGTACATGCTTTGAAGGATGATAGTGTTAGTGATTATGAACAAAAAACTTCATATGGACGTATGGCCTATTCCGAATGGTTGCCGAGATAGAAAACATTTAATATCACTTTTGTACGATTTTCTTGAATAACTAGAAAACGGCACCCTCCAGCGGAAAACGTGTTGCAGTACAAAATTAAACTATATTAAATTTCCTACAAAGAACGTCCTGTTCATTTTTGCTCTAGAACTAATGGTTTGTGCGAAGAGAGCGCGAGAATGTTGAAATTCTCGACGCGTATGCACTGTAGGTTACGTAGTTTTTGTAGGCCAATTTGAGGTAGTTTCCAGATCTGATAGACCACAAGTGTCCTGTATCAAACTGTCCGTCTCAACTTGATACCTCAATATGCTACCTCGAATTGGCGTACAGAAACTACGTAAGCTACAGCGCATGCGCGTCGAGCGAGTTCTTCAACATTCTCGCGCTCTCTTCGCACAAACCATTAGTTCAAGAGAAAAAAATGAATGTGATATTTTTTTGTAGGAAATTTAATATAGTTTAATTTTGCCTCAGAGAAGTTGCTTTATAATATGGTGGACTGTCATGGTGATACAAACAATCATCCCCTCCGAATTCATCTACTATACTCAATAAATAATGTTGCAAACTGTATTCATATTTTTCTGCGTTTAGCATTGTCTTAAGTGCAATAAAGGGGTCACACCCTAATCGCAAAAAACGCCCCCCTGTCATAACACCGACTCATCCGTTCTTCACTGTTGGCACGATACATGATGGCAGATAACGTTGTCCAGGCATTCGTCAAACACAGACCCTTTCATTGGACTGCCATAGGGCATAGCGCGATTCGTCATACGGGTGATTTCTGTTATCCACTATCCGCATTCGGGAGACGACGGTTCAAACCAGCGTCTGCTCATCCTGACTTAGGTTTACCGCGATTGCCCTAAATCGCTTCAGGCTAATGCCGGGGTGGTTCCTTTGCAAGGGCACGGCCGACTCCTCCCCAATCTTTCCCCAATCCAATGGGACCGATGTCCTCGGTGTTTTGTCCGCCCCACATGAGGTCTATCTGGTCTTGATTTACCTATTGTTGTTCCTTCGCGTTTCCATTTCACAACCATACCACGAACAGTCGACTTGGGCATCTTCAGAAGGGCTGAGCACTATGAGACTTAACAGCTGAGGTCATCAGTCCCCTAGAACTTAGAACTACTTAAACCTAACTAACCTAAGTACATCACACACATCCATGCCCGAGGCAGGATTCGAACCCGCGACCGTAGCAGTCGCGCGGTTCCGGACTGAAGCGCATAGAACCGCTCGGCCACCCCGTCCGGCAGGGCTGAAGCGTCAATGATGCAGCTCAGATGACGTCCAATGAACAGTTTACGATCGTGGTCACTGAAGCGCTCATAAACGAGCCATTTTGCTGTCACTGCTTCTCTCTACTGAGAACACAATACACTCCTCCTTCTTTTATACCGCTGAGTGGGCCTCTCGTGGCATCTAGTGGCCAGTTCCCCATTACATAGGAGTGTCCAGCTGCTTTTGATCAGAGAGTATGTGGGTGCTGCCGCTCCTGCGGTCCCATACACAGGGCGATCGCCACAACACCTCGGGGACACGCTATCTAGGATGTGGAGGGTTGTCGCTCGCGCATCCCCCGGCGGCCGTATTTCTCGGCGGCAAACGGCGCGTCACAGGGAGCATTTGTCTCGCCCCCCGCTTCCGTCAGCCCCGGTTTAACTCGCCCCGGCTCTCGCACGTTGGCCCGCTGCGTCCGCAAGCATACATTTATAACGCGACAGTGTGTGGCAGCTGCTGATCTCGCTAGCTCTCCTTAAATCCTCGGATAACTTATTGTGCTCATAAAACACTGCTCGTGTGAAGCATAAAGAATACGGTGTACCTATATTCCGAAACAAGCGGACAATAAATATGGTGCAAAATCTCTTTATAACCTACGAAATAAATAATATACCTTCGCGAACAATTCTTGCGAATGGTGTATTTTAACAATGAAAATTACTTTTGCCATATATTTCATCTGAGAGTGAGCAAAATAAATTCACACATAACCACATATTCATCTCTACATCTCCTTCTATACTCCGCTAGCAGGTGTGTGTGGTAGAGACTACTTTTCGTACCATCCTTCCCTGCTGTATTGGTTACCTCAGTGATCATCAGAAACGTGCATTAAACATGCCAGTACCACTCTTTATTCCTCCAGTGGGAACAGTGTCGAGGAGACGTTAAACCCTAACTCCCTTCATTCCAACCAAAATATGTACTCTCTCAAAAAAGTCAAAACTGAACTAAAACACATCTCTCTCTTTTTGGCCTTTGAAGTCATAACTTCTCAGGTCGAAAGGAGAGAGGTGTGTTTTAGTTCAATTTTGACATTTTTGATAGAGATATCGAAATCATTCAGAGTGAATGCAGGAGCAGCTCCTTCAGCAATGCCAGTGCTGTTTCCTTCCTGCATAACTGACACATTCGACCAGGTAGTCCTGCTCACCTCTGGTCACCACGATGCCAGCGGGAAACGCCCTAGCTTCTCTCTAATCTGAAGGACGAACGAACCATAATCCGCTATCTCGATAAGAGTCCTCCCGCTTTCGAATTCAGACACTTACTGGTAGATGTGTTTGTTTCTTACACTGGGCTTAGCATAGTCTTCTCGCAAATAAACAGCATTATAATGCGATTTCTGGATGAGAAACCGCTGCGCATTCCTTATCGACAGAATTCTGAAGATGTAGCCTGTACCTTCTTTATGGAGTTTTATGCCGAACATCAAGCACTCTTGCGTGCCGAACATCAAGCACTCTTCATGCCATGCCAATTTTACGGTTGCTACATGCTGCTTTCTTGGTGCGATGATTTCAGTTGTTAAAGTGATACTCCAACACCCAATCGTTAGCCAGCCGGAGTGGCCGAGCGGTTCTAGGCGCTTCAGTTTGGAACCGCATGACCGCTACGGTGGCAGGTTCGAATCCTGCCTCGGGCATGGATGTGTGTGTCGTTCTAAGTTCTAACTGAAAGTTCTAGTTCTGGCCGCTGCACCAGAAACTGACGACACATCAGGTGGGTTAGAGACTGTGTACCAGGACATGCTTCGTACGGACAATATCTGTAACAATGCTAGTTGCTGCCACATCGAGCTGCTGTTGTACTGCATCAGAACTGTTCTGTACGTATTGTATGCTGGGTCCTTTTTTTGTTTTGGATTAATGTAAACAACTAATGTTCAAGTGTCAATGCAAACAAATGTGCTAAAGTGATAAATGAGCGTTTCGTTATGTTTCCTTTGGAATTGTTACCTAACAACTGCACTGCGTCACCCCTAATTCAGTTGCTCAAGCAGAAGTGAAGAAGTTGAACATCTAAACTGGGACATGGCTTCCCAGAAAAATATTATGTCAAGGCCTATGTTTGATACTAGTAGACTCCTCTTGGACTGGAATCCCCTTTTTGCCACCGCTAGTCTACTTTTGATGCCTCCTTGCTCCGTCAGGCATGGGTTATTTTCCTGCCTAGGTTTCAGAATTTCTTAACTTCATCTACTTCGTAACTACCGATCCGGTGTTAAGTTCCTCGCTGTTCTTATTTCTGTTACCTCTCATTACTTTCATCTTTCTTTGACTTACTCTATCCATACACTGTACTAATTAGTGTGTTCATTCCTTAAGCAGATCAAGTAATTCTTCTTCACTTTTACTGATGATAGCCATGTCTTCAGCAAACCTTGAATTTTAATTTCATTCTTCAACCTTTCTTTTATTTCGGTCATTATTTCCTCGACGTATAGATTGAACAGTAGGGATGAAAGACTAATTTCCTGTCTTCAACCCTATTTAATCCGAGCACTTTGTTTTTGGTCCAAAAAATGGTTCAAATGGCTCTAAGCACTGTGGGACTTAACATCTGAGGTCATCAGTCCCCTAGACTTAAACTACTTAAACCTAACTAACCTAAGGACATCACACACATCCGTGCCCTAGGCAGGATTCGAACCTGCGACAGTAGCAGCAGCGCGGTTCCGGGCTGAAGCGCCTAGAACCGCTCGGCCACAGCGGCCGGCTACTCGTTTTTGGTTTTCCACTTTTATTGTCCCCTCGTGGTTCTTGTACATATTGTATATCGCCCGTCTTTTTTTATAGCCTGCCCCTATTTTTCTCATAATTTCGTACGTCTTGCACCATTTGGCATTGTCGAACGTTATTTCTAGGTAGACAGAATCTTCAGTTCTTTCTTCCATTTTTCTGTATACTATTCTTGTCAGAAACATGGATGCCTGAGCTGTTAAACTAACTGTGCGACAATTCTCTCACTTGTCAGCTCTTGAAATCTTCGGAATTTTGTGGATACTGTTTTTCCAAAAGTCAGATGTTATATCGCCATACTCATAAATTCTACACATCATCGTGAATAGTCGTTTTGTTGCCACTTTTCCCAATGGTTCTAGAAATTCTGAAGGAATGTTACCTGTCTCTCCTCTTCTGCCTTATTTGGTCTTAAGTCTTCCAATACTCTTTTAAATTCTGAATATAGTACTGAATTCCCATTTTCTACCTTGTCGACTCCAGTTTCTTTTTCTATCACTTTTTCGGTCACGTCTTCGCCGTCACAGAAGGCTTGAATATAGTCTTTCCACCTATCCGCTCTCTTCTGTGCATTTAATAGTGGAATTCCCATCACACTCTTAATGTTAATTTCATCGAAGATTGTTTTGACTTTTCTGTATGCTGAGTCAATTCTTTTGACAATCACTTCTTCTTCGATTTCTTCACATTTTCATGCAGTTACATCGCCTTAACTTCCCTGCACTTCCTACTTACTTTACTCCTAAGTGACCTGTATTTTTCTATTCCTGAATTTCTGTGAACATTAATGTACTTCTTTCATGAATGAACTGAAGTATTTCTTCTGTTACTCACGGCTTTTCCACAGTTTTCTCCTTTATGCATATGTTTTTCTTTCCAAGTTCTGTGATTGCCCTTTTTAGAGATGTCCATTCCTCTTCAACTCAACTGTCTGCCGAGCTATTCCTTATCACAGTGTCTATAGCCTCAGAGAACTTCAAGCGTTTCTCTTCATTCCTTAGAACTTTCATATTCCACTTCTTTGGGCAAAGATTCTTCCTGACCAGAGAGTATAGTACCAACAAAAGTCACTAAATCGCGAGCCGATCAGAAGATCGAACAGAATCCAAGATATGAATTGTGACGTAAACTGTTCGAAGCCTACCTGAAACCGTGAAAACTGTGCTGAAACAGTAGAAGACGAAGTCACCTAAAACATAGTTAGATAGTAATCACAAAATGGCATATGGCGCAACTAATCATCTTTTCATTCAGGCTAAGACGTATTCATTCCTCGCATTCCGTTGACACCCAGTGATTCTAATACACACTTCGATTTGAAGTGATTACCGTTTCCTATGCGACTTATATTCGCTGTGAGTTTCAATAACGCACAAGGCCAATCACTTGATGTGATATTTAACATCCCGCGCAACGTTGGGCAGTGCAAGCTGGTTTTTAATATTTAGGTTATAAAAGAAGATAGAGTATTTTTAGATGATTATTTTGGAACCAAGTACCATGTGTTGAAAATTAATATTTCAAGTACTAGGTTGTCTTGAATCAATTATTACTGTTGAGTCGTGTATGTAAACGGCATCGACGCTTTGAAAAAACAGTAGATAGTCGCGTATGATGTGATCTTGTCGGATTTTCCACTGCATACAAATAGCGATTGGGTTGGTTCAAATGGGTCTGAGCACTATGGAGCTTAACTGCTGAGGTCATCAGTCCCCTAGAACTTAGAACTACTTAAACCTAACTAACCTAAGGACGACACACACATCCATGCCCGAGGCAGGATTCGAACCTGCCACCGTAGCGGTCATGCGGTTCCAAACTGAAGCGCCTAGAACCGCTCGGCCACTCAGACTGGCTAACGATTGGGTCTTGGAGTATCACTTTAAATAGGGACTTGCAGATCCCCATTTCGTTTTTGATGTTCGTTAGAGAAGACGTGGCACAGTTCTTGATGATTTTGCCGCTTGCTGTACGGGAGAGGAAGTACGCTGATAACAACTGAAATCATCGCACCAAGAAAGCAGCATGTAGCAACCGTAAAACTGGCATGAAGAGTGCTTGATGTTCGGCATGAAACTCCATAAAGAAGGTACAGGCTACATCTTCAGAATTCTGTCGATAAGGAATGCGCAGCGGTTTCTCATCCAGAAATCGCATTATAATGTTGTTTCTTTGCGAGAAGACTATGCTAAGCCCAGTGTAAGAAACAAACACATCTACCAGTAAGTGTCTGAATTCGAAAGCGGGAGGACTCTTATCGAGATAGCGGATTATGGTTCGTTCGTCCTTCAGATTAGAGAGAAGCTAGGGCGTTTCCCGCTGGCATCGTGGTGACCAGAGGTGAGCAGGACTACCTGGTCGAATGTGTCAGTTATGCAGGAAGGAAACAGCACTGGCATTGCTGAAGGAGCTGCTCCTGCATTCACTCTGAATGATTTAGATATCTCTATCAAAAATGTCAAAATTGAACTAAAACACACCTCTCTCCTTTCGACCTGAGAAGTTATCTCAGTGCTCATCAGAAACGTGCATTAAACATGCCAGTACCACTCTTTATTCCTCCAATGGGAACAGTGTCGAGGAGACGTTAAACCCCAACTTCATTCATTCCAACCAAAATATGTACTCTCTCAAAAAAGTCAAAACTGAACTAAAACACATCTCTCTCCTTTTGGCCTTTGAAGTCATCGGAGTGCTTACCAGGAACGTGGATTAAACATGCCAGTACAACTCTTTATTCTTCAAGCGAGCAAAACGTCGACGAGACGTTAAATCCCAATCTTCCTTCATTCGAACCGAAATCTGTTTTGCATGACACAAGTGAAAAATTAAAATTTCGTCTACTGAGATTTCACTCTCCGCAACTAGACACAGGCTCATCTGATTCGTTGCTGCTCTGTGGCCGGCAGAGTGAAGAATTTTCGTGCGCTGGGTATCAGGAAAACATCTACAGCGAACGTTAGGCAGATGCGTGTCCGCTGCGCAGGACGAGGGCAGCCGCAGTTGGCGTATCTGCCTGCGGAGGCGCGTGGGAAGTCCCCAGCTGCTACAGCGCAGCGGTCTGCACCGCTAATGCGAGCCTAACGCCCGACGATAAACTTTATTCGCACTTGGTGCGTGTGGGCGCGCGCCGGAAAACGACGTAATTGTTAAATGAGGGGTGTATCGTGAGCTGCGCAGTCGTAAGAGCCGGGCTGGATATTACGGCCTCCTCCAACCGACCGTTTCCTCTTCTGACGGCGCACAGGTGGCGCGGGGAAGACGCGACACGAACGTGTAGAACAATATTTACTGCATTCCCGCGTCCTACTGCTTTTGAGACTGCCTGAAACTCACGCCGAAATATACTTAAAAATCAAAACGTAAACACATTCGGGCATCCATCATGCTTGAAACCTTTTGGCAGCTTATAACGTAAAAAAAAAGCCTCTGTACCTATTTCTCTTGTGACTCTGTCCTACATAGGCGTAGCGTCGGCATGGTTCTTAACGGGTTTGGCATGGTTTGTTTTAAAAGGTGGCGTGACGCCTATCCGTTACCGCCCCCCCCCCTCCCCCCCACCCCCCAAGCGACAGAATATATATACCCCAACTGTCTGTGTGTAGTGTTATTCACGTGAAAGTGAGCGAAAGTTTTCTAAATGTGCTCAAATCGTGTAACTGAGATGGGACTTGGGTACCAGCACGGTATTCACATAGTGGGATGTGGAAAGCTACCTAAAAGCCATATTCAGGCTGGCTGGCTGGCCGGCACACAGACCCTCGTCGTTAATCCGTCGGACGGATCCGAAACGGGGTCGACACATCTCTCCGTCCTAGAAACGGCTATCCAGGCTGGTTCTCTCTATCTTTTATTACGTCAGAGATGTAATGATAAGTAATGTGGTGAATAATTTTTGCAGGCCCTGCATTACCAAGATGGTTTAAAGCGTAATTCTTCAGTTTACCATGGACGAAGCAGTTATGTTGATCTTAGAGATAGCAAAAGCACTTCGTCTTCAGGCCACGAGTGGCCTACCGGGACCATCCGACCGCCGTGTCATTCTCCGAGGAGGATGCTGATAGGAGGGGCGTGGGGTCAGCACACCGCTCTCCCGGTCGTTATGATGGTATTCTTGACCGAAGCCGCTACTGTTCGGTCGATTAGCTCCTCAATTGGCATCACGAGGCTGAGTGCACCCCGAAAAATGGCAACAGCGCATTGCGGCCTGGATGGTCACCGATCCAAGTGCCGACCACGTCCAACAGCACTTTACTTCGGTGACCTCACAGGAACCGGTGTATCTACTGCGGCAAGGCCGTTGCCGATCTTAGAGTTAGCATAAGTAATATTAGGAAAGGCAGTGGAATACTGGCGGTACACTCATCAGAAACACTCGATCCTATGAGAGTAGTCCTGTATGTCCCATTCCATTACTCAGCCGCTTTCTCTAGCAGGATCCTGACTCTAGAATGATCTACCTCACTATATCAAAGGACTGAGTAACATTTCCAGCTATAAAAGGTAGCTGGTCACATAGCAACTAAAACAACAGTAGCGTCTGCCTTTGTTCCTGCACGTACCTTTTACCGCGTTCCAACTAAATGCACTTCTTTCCTATCAGACCTTCATCATTTCCCAAAGCCCTTAGCTGGAACAGTCTACCTAAATTACTCTCTCTCAGAGCTCGCTAGATCATAAAATATATTTATACACCTACAAATACAGTTTGTATCTCCTCATATTCTTTTTCTTTTCCTAATGGCCGCCTCCGAACCACGCTATTTCAACCGCACTTTTCGTTGCAGCTGTGTTGGTTGGCAGGTCTGGGGGAGGGGACCGAGGTCATCGGTGTCATCGTATAAGGGAAGGACGAGGAAGGAAATCTGATGTACCATTTCAAAGGAACCATCACGGCATTTGCCTGAACTGATTTAGGGAATCAGGATAGCCGGACGCAGGATTGATCCGTCGTCCTCCCGAATTCGAGTCCAGTGTGCTAGCCACTGCGCCACCTCGCTCGGTTTACAGTTTAGCAACTTAGGCCAATGTCACGCGTTCATTTTTAGTGCTGTTCCTTCTTTGCTTCAGCCAATGTCTTGCTGGTTTTTAGTTTTGGCTTTTCTTGGAAATCAACGTGCTCATAGTGTTTATTCTTGAGCGCTATGTACTTATGGGTATCCTCCAGTGTTACAACTACATCTTTCACGTCGCTTTCTACCTTGGTAAGCCACACCTCATTGTTTTTCTTGTGAGAAAGCAACGCAAAATTCCATAGCTTATATGGGTACTCTGACCATAGAAAAGAATCCATCTCCCTTGAATGGCGTCTGCGATCTTTTTCTGTATGTGTCTAGAGTTCATGGTTGTGATGTCTACTGAATTTTTCTGATCAGATCTGGGATATTCGTCAAGATCTGTCTCTCTCTTACTTCTCATTTCTCCATCATACCATTTCTCTTCATAGCAAGGCATTCTGTGGCGTATTGGGCCTTCCGTCGTGTTACTGTGCGCTAATGTCCTGTCTTGGCATTAACTGATGTTGGTTTCTTCTTGCAGACGCTTTTGGTTAGTTGATACGCCGTTTCCATTTTTCTCATCTTTGCTGCGAAGACTTCTTTCTCATAGATGTTTCGCTTTATCCACTCTCCTAAACAATTAAGCTTCTCCTCCGTTTGATTTCTCCTTCTTCAACCTGTAGTATTCTGTGTGGCGACTTTCCGCTTCCTCGAAGGAGATCTCAAGGCGTGCTTTTGCACATCGTTTCTTCATTTCGTTGGTAACCTGCTATTACTATGTTCGGCAGCAGTAACAGCAGTGCTACCGATGATATTACCACTGTTATTTCTTCGTCAATACTGTTACTCGCATTGTCGCTGGATGTCTTCAGTTTTCGGTTCAACTCATTTTTAAATAAATCTGTTTTTTTATTATTTCTCATATTAAAATTATTATCATTTCTTAAGAAATTAATCACTATATGTGTAAAACCCTGGTCCGAAGGTTCTAATACGATAAGTTAATAAGTAAAGTCAAGCGCCGGATATGATTGCTAGTACAGACATAGCACATTGCTGTAGCAGTCCAGCAGAACAATGGCCGACTAGACAATATCACGCTACTAGCTATACCCTGTCGTATGAGCTGCTGTCCAGTACGGCACCTGCTCCTCTGCGTGAAGTAACTTGGTTCAAATGGTTCAAATGGCTCTGAGCACTATGGGACTTAACATCTATGGTCATCAGTCCCCTAGAACTTAGAACTACTTAAACCTAACTAACCCAAGGACATCACACAACACCCAGTCATCACGAGGCAGAGAAAATCCCTGACCCAGCCGGGGATCGAACCCGGGAACCCGGGCGGGGGAAGCGAGAACGCTACCGTGAAGTAACTCTAGACAACATTTGTCTGTAGGATATTCGTCCTAGTCCTAAGCACCGCAGGCCGCATTCAATGCAGATATAAGGAGTGACTGATTACTTCTGCCTCTAGATATTCCCCATTCCAGAGAAACGTGTCAGCATTTTCTGTCTGTTGCGGCATAATTACATGAAAAATAACACACCGCGGCCAATATTATCTTAATGACACAGTAGAAAAAGAACCTGGGGAAGGAAGGAGAGACAGCGACTAGAATAATCACAGCGTTGCAGGCCGCTTCTATTTGTTTACCGGAGCGCCATCCATCTTCATTAGCCGCCCCCCGGAGGGGCAGATCGGGTGCAGGCTCGATTAAGTGGTTACATTTTAGGTCGACATTAGCACACGGGGCGATGCGTATCGCAGGTCGCCATATCGCGGCGCCGCGCCGCGCCGCACGCAATTAATTCGTCATCCGTTCCCCTCTCTCGCACCAGACCACGCGCTGGTGGCAGCCCGGGAAACAGTATGCGCCGAGTGCCGCCATCTTCCTCCAGCCTTACCCAACTTCCCCACAACAGACGCAACAACGGCGACGAAGTGAAGTGCGTGAATGCAACAATAACGGTGCATTTTGGAACTGGCCCTACCTCTAGTATTCCCACACCACCTTTGCCTGTACAGTTTTTATTCTCGCTCTGAAGAGGAGAATAATACGGAATGTGAAGCATTCCGTTGTCACGGGTACAATTATCCCGCCTGTTCCCTTCCGAAGCACAAGAATATAGGGCACAAACTTCGCCTGGTGGAGATATATCTTTGAATCCAGTGCTACACTGTGGTTAACATAATTAAAAAAAACTTGGAAGGTTATAGAAAATATCACAGTTTCGCCAGAGTGGAGACAAAACCCGTAATCAACAGAAAGTTTTTAAATTTGTTTACTTCACGGTACAGCCACTTGATATTTCACGGAAACAACCGCTTTCAGCCAAGAACAAATGTGTAAACACGGTATATTTTTGATATATTGTAAATAATAAGATTTTTAATACATTCTAAATAATAATAAGTAGAATGTACTTAAATGCTATTTAAATGGTTCAAATGGCTCTGAGCACTATGGAACTTAACTGCTGAGGTCATCAGTCCCCTAGAACTTAGAACTACTTAAACTTAACTAACCCAAGAACATCACACACATCTATGCCCGAGGCAGGATTCGAACCTGCGACCGTAGTGGTCGCGGCGGTTCCAGACTGTAGCGCCTAGAAGAACTCGGGCACTCCGGCCGGCAATGCTATTTACTCATCTAGCATAAATGCAAGAACATTTTCATCTACATCTACACCTACATCTCCAGACTACTCTAAAATTCAAAATTAAGTGCCTCGCAGAGTGTTCATCGAATCACCTTCATGCTGTTTGTCTACCGTTCCACTCTTGAATAGCGCCCGGGATAAACGAACACTTAAATCTTTCTGTGGGAGCTCTGATTTCTCTCATTTTATTATGATGGTCGTCCCTCCCTACGAAGGTTGCCACAAAAAAAAAAAAAATATTTTCTCACTCAGAGGAGAAAGTTGGTGATTGAAGTTTCATGAGAAGATCCTGCCGTAACGAAAAACGCCTTTGTTTGAATGATTACCACCCCAAGTCACGCATCATATCCGTGCCACTCTCTGCTCTGTTTCGCGATGGTACAAAACGAGCTGCCCTTCTCTGAACATTTTCGATGTCCTCCATCGATACTATCTTATGCGGATCCCACACAGCACAGCAGTACTCCAGAAGAGGACGTACAGATGTAGTGTAGGCAGTCGCTTTAGTAGACGTGTTGCATTTTCTCAGTGTTCTGCCAGTAAATCGTAGTCTTCGGTTTGCTTTACCACAAAATTATCTATGTGATAACTCCAACCTAAGTTATTCGTAGTTGTAGTCCCTAAGTTGTTGAATTTACAGCCTTTATATTTGTGTGATTTATTGTGTAACCGAAATTTAGCGGGTTCCTTTTGGTACTCATGTGGATGACTTAACACTTTTCATCGTTTAGAGTCTATTACCATTTTTCGCACCATACAGATATCTCGTCTAAATCGTTTTGCAATTTGTTTTGGTCAGCTGATGACTTTATAAGAAGGTAACTGACAGCAACATTTGCAAACAATCTAGGAATGCTACTCAGATTGTCTCTTAAATCATTTATGTAGATCAGGAACAGCAGAAGGCCTTTAACACTTCCTTGGGGAACGCGAGATATTATTTCCGTCTTGCTTGATGACTTCCCGTCAATTACTACGAACTTTGCCCTTCTGACAAGAGATCACGAATCCATTCGCACATCTGAGACGATAGTCCATTGGCACGTAAGAAGACGAACTTATGAGGTACGGTGTCGAAAGACTTCTGGAAATGTAAAAATATAAAATAAGTTTGAAATCTCTTGTCAACAGCACTCATTACTTCGTGAGAACAAAGAGCTAGTGGTGTTTCAAAAGAACGATATTTTCTGAACCCGTGTTGGCTGTTTGTCAATAAATCGTTTCTTTCGAAAAGTAGTATACGTTATGAAATTCTCCTGCAAACCGACGTTAGCAATATGGGTCTATAATTCAATGGATTTCTCATATTTACTTTATATTTTACTTATGTAAACAACCGAATACTACAATGATACACTCTATTGCCCACAACGTGATCCAGTAGTATGTGCACAACGTATTCCTAAGAGTGTTTGGAGTTGTGGCCGCTAGAATACATCAACGCTCTATTTGGCTACATAAATGTGACAAGTTATTAGGTTTATGCTGGTTGATAAAGTGGTTGTTTGTGTGTAACAGTGAAGTGTAATTTGGCTTTCTTTTACGGTATGACATGTTAGCATATGTAATTTATGTGTAATACATTAAAAATCTTTCGTCTTCAAAAGCTTGTAAAAAATGGGATGATATCGATTGTATTTGTTATAGACCTATTGATGGCTCATGTCGGCTGAAACCGGTTTCTTATTTGAAATATCTTGTTACTCAATCAGTACATAAACATTGTAAGGGTCGACCATGGTGTTACATCAGAGAATTGGTTGAAATGCTGTATTGGGCAATACGAAATTGCATATAATTTAGAATGACATAGACCTTCTGCACGTTTTTTTCTCAAGATTTCCTGTGTGATAACTTGACAGCTGAAAATATCAACATCCAAGCTACAGAAACACTTCCACGTAAAACGTTATATACTGCAACAGCTCCATTCTGTTTACCTTCATATGCTCCCCCGTCAGACATGATTAGCGAACGTATTCTACAAAATTCTAGGTATGGCTTACCCGCGATAGGATAACCATTTAAGATGAGGCTACATGCAGTATACATCCTCATATAAGCTCCGAAAACCACCATAGAGTGCAATGTGGAGGGTACCTTGTACTGTTGCTACTCATTCGCCGACCTTATGTGCTCGTTTCATTTCATGTCGGTTTGCAACGTTACATCTAGATATTACATCGATTTGACTGCGTCAATCAGCACCCCACCAATACTGTGTTTGTAGATTATAGGACTGATTTTCTTACTCATTTTTATTAATTTTCATTTTTCCAACTTAAGAGGAAGCTGTCATTCATCACATCAAAGATCAGTGTCTGTACTGAGTAGAGAGGACACAGTTAAAGAGTTTGTGGGCGTGAAGACCCGCATTCTACGATTAAGCATAAGCGCGACAGGTCGAAGGTGTAGGTATGGTGCTAACAGCTGACGATTTTCATCACTACAGGGAAAATGCAAGTCTAGCGTCGATATGTTCTCGGGCTCCACGATCTCTCGGCATAATGTTCTCCATCAACTGTCATGTGGTATCTGTCGGCAGGGTCCTAATATAACTGCGCCACTTGGTGTGATGTCACTGGTGTCTTGTGTGTTGTTAGATAACTTTGTATCCCATGAGACGCTTATACATCACAACAGCGGTATTGCCTAAAATATTTCATTTTCTACTGTGTAGAGAGTGCTCTGCTACGGCCAACTTTTCAGACTGGTGCAATCGTTAACACGCCTCATATTCCTTCCAATGAGACATCACACTTGAAGTGCCCGGGGCAAAAATTTCCGCATTCGCGTGCTATTTTACAAGACTTTCTGAGACTCACGTTATGTTTCGCATTTCTTATTGGTTATAGAGTTTATGATGAAAATCTGAAGATTAAGTAGAACTTTGAATGATGGTTTATAAGTCACCGACTGGACTAATGCAGCCATTGTACTATGCTCCAGTTTTCATTTTGTGGATCCTTTCAAAGGTAGCATGAGGGGTCTTCAATTCACTGAACCAATTTTCTAGAATGCCTTACTTACATAGTTAACTTCACTCTTATTGACAATATGCTGTTACTTATCGATTGAGCACATGAAGTCCGTGAATGAGTTCGCGATCATGTTATGGGACTTTATTTATACAATTCATAATCACCGGTTCTGGCCATTACCAACTCCAGATCATAAAAATGTTCTTATATAATTGTCAGTGTCAGTTTATACATGTAGGTACACTTACTATGCACCTAGGTATATAGATACTGATTTTGATACTTATATCAGAAGATTTTTATGATCTGAAGATGGCTATGGCCGAAACTGGTAATTATGAATTGTACAACTTATGTAATTAAGACAGACTTTCACAGATAAAATACTACAACTTGTCCACTATTTAGTCAGAACCATCTGTTAAATTTGCACTCATACAAAAAGCTCATTATGTACTTTCATTATACGGATGTAAAACTGTTCGTTCAAGGTAGCTTAGAACAGAGATTTTCAAGTTAACCAAGAAAACATTAGCGAAAATCCAAAGAATTTTTGTCACAATACTTGGTAGTATGACACCATAACTTTGCTCAGAGTCCTATATGTTAGGAAGATATTCAACGTCATATTGACAGCAACATCATACGCGGAACGAAATTAGGTAGTAAAGTAATCCACTGTTCGTCTGGTCAGCAACACAGAATCAGAAAAAGACTTGGACAGCCCCAGGAAAGAAAAGACACAAGATTAGGCTTCAATGTACCGTCGATGATGGTCATTACAGAGAGAACAGGAACTCTAACGAGACAAAGAAAAGGAAGGAAATCATCCCCATATTTTACCCTGAGATTCACTTGAATCGATTTAGGGAAACAATCGAAAACAATAACCAGACGAGTTCTTGAGCAGCCTACCTCCCCGATGCGAACTGTCTGCCTCAGTTTTTACTCTATTTCGTTTGGTCAAAATGAAGAGCTTGAAAAAGTGCCATAAATGGATTATTCTTACCGAGGTAGCTAACGAATTAAGAGAAGACTAACAAACTGAACAGACACAAAAAAACTTGAGTATTTCTATCAGTTTCTATAGCTCTGAATATCAACCAGTTTCGCTTAGGGTATATAAACAATAACAAATAATCGTAACATTCTCTCTCATCCACGGAATTACTTTGTAGCTATACTACACGATAAAGAGGGAGTTCAACTATGGAGAAAGGAAGCGTGACATGAAAGAAAACAGAAAAACTAAAGAGAAAAATGCAAATCTTTCAGATTTGTTGGCTACCACAGCTTTTTTTTTTTTTTGCATTGTGATGACCAGAAATCATTAACAGAGGGAAAAGAGGGTACAGCAAATTGAAGCAAATTTTTTTACGGAAATTCTGAATAGCAGCAGCCGACATTAAAAGCCTTAGCTACGTTGTATGACTTCTAGCTTCGGCTTTGGTCGACTTCAGTCGGAAGAGCTCGGTGAGTTTCGGGTGCTTCCGGCTGTCTCCGGAAAGGAAAGGTTCCGCAGCGCTCGCGCCACGCCAACCACCGGCGATGTTTATTGCCGGTGCGTGCGCGCTCGGCACAAACACAATTAATTTAATTATCTGCACGGAGATGCTGGGCTGCGATAACGCGCTGTTCACCTCTTAACTCGCCCCGCGTGAGCTACTTGCTGGCAGCAAACAACCGCCCCACTTGCATGTCGACTGCTGGTGGCTGATGGCCACATTTGGCTCCAGCTACGTCACTAGATTTGTCAAACTTAACGGCCAAGTCATATGTCATACTAATCGCCTCCGTGCACTAAAACTGCTTGTGGGTGGAGGTCTTTTACCATGACACGAGTTACAGAAATCTCGGAGTTTACAGCAAAATAAGTATCAACGTCTATATCTACATACCTACATACATAGTAAGTGAACCGTGCTATGTACATATTGACACTGAAACTTATATCAGAATATTTTTATGATCTGAAGATGGCTAGGACTTAAACCGGTAATTATGAATTGTACATCTTTTGTGACCAAGACGGAGCTTAACAAATATAGTGCCACAACATCCTACTTTTGTTTAGAAGTAAGGACTCCATAATCTTAACCTTCGAGGCTCTTTAAATATATAGCGTTCTTAGCGGACGGTACATTTTAGAAACTGATTTCCTGTATGATTATAGAGATGGCTCAGTTGTGATGCCTACAAATATACCAGATATGTAGCGAAAATATATACACGTAGTGTGAATCAAATTTGTGTCTGTAATAATTCTTCGTAAGGACATAGACAAGCTGCAACGCCGAGAGGCTGTAGTGAGGTTACTGTACTGCCACACATGTCTTTAAGTACAAGCTTTAGGTGTGAGGCGCATGAATGTAAAGGCAGTATGCGCCGTAGGAAGAATAACTGGGAAATTATAGACCATTAAAATGATTTATCTTAATTATGGAGGGAACTCGGAAACTAAGTTTTGTTTGTCTTCCAACAATCTCTCCTAGTATAATAAGCCGCTGGTAATTCAGTTTATTTCCTTTTAAATTCTTTTTAGAGAAGCTTAAGGGTAAGTAAGAAAAATTTTCGTAACATTGTGCATAATTTTTATTCAGTACTCGTTTCAAGTGGTTTAACAAGACCCTTGGTGTTAAAGTTCAAACTGTTGTCCCTCTCTATTACAACTGGTGGGAGATAACGCAAACATACCTGTGCAGCACCATTACTTGGAAGAGAAAATCTTTTTGTTGATGATGTCCATATGTACATTGTTTCATCTGAACGTACGTTCATGCAGGTTTTCAGTTGAATTTTCTTCGTGGTTCGAACTGAAAACTAACAACCTAAGATGGCGTTAGTTTAATCAAGGCGATCAAATGTACCTAAAGGAAGAAACACCATTTTCTATGCTCCTCTCTTCTATGTTCTCAATGGACTTTCACAGAAGAAAAAATGTGCCCTGAAGCCTCTAGACAATCAGCTTGTCGTGCTGATGAAACAGAACAGCAGCTGTCATCGTCATCTCGTCAATCATTTCGATCTGGAAGTACTCTGATATATCTGGAAGAACGTTAATGTGTAATTTACCCGGTGCACTTCGGTAATGTTCGCACGCAACTAGAGTCCACATTATGTTCTTTGCAGTGGATTTACATGGCTATTTTAGTAATTATAATTTCCAGTGTTTACTTACTCCCACATAAACGAGACAGAAAAAAAGCGTTTGATCAGCTGATGATTTTTCTTATTATGTTGGGGACAATGTGACAGACTATAATCTTTCGCATAATGTAACGACGCCAGTCGTACACTCCACTGTGAGCGAAAGATTCATCCTGGAAACAGCCCTTAACATGTAGCTAAACCTTTATGTGCCGCATCTGCTTTCAAATTCGAGTTGCACTAGATCAGTGAGATAAGCCAATACCTGGTAATGCTGGTAAGCTAATACCTGGAATATTGGTGGGCGGGTATAAATAGAAAAGTTGCTTCCGAAACGAAAATTTTGCAAAAATGGATCGTGGAATGGTAATGTGAAATGAAAATGTGTTTCCCTATGCCAAGTATGTGTGTTTTTCTTTTCTTTTTTTTTTTTGGTTATTGGTCGGAACATTCTTTCTTCCTTCCTTTCCACTTCCTTGGAGTGCCGTGCCGTGTTCTTTCGGTGCGCCCAGCTACACCTTGCAGTTAATAGCCAACTCTAAACTGTAATAAGCGCGACTCGCGCAAAAAGGCTAAAATCGTTCAGTGATACAATCTCTGCCAGTCAAAGAGGAAAATATTCGTGTAATGCGGACTTAAACGAATTCCGAGAATTCGATTTGTGGAGCTATTACCTCTTCAGATATTGCAGCAGGAGAAGAGGCTAAAAAAGCCGTAAACCGCCCGTGTCCGCGGAGCCGTAGGCAGAAGTAGGGGAGGGAAGGGTGGGGGGTAGTGGAGGGGGAGGCAGGGAGTCGAATCAATTTTGGCGCTCTTTTATGTCCCGGCTGGTTCAGTGGTTGCTGGGGCGTAGCCTATTTCCTCTGGACGGATTTCGTGTTTGATACTCGTCGGTTCGCCAGACGATAGGCGGAGCAGAGGACCCACAATCCATCGCGCTCGAGGCCTCTGCGGCGCTTTCAGTCTTCAGCTTCTCCTGGGGACACTGCTTCGCTGGGAGTAGAGCGTGAGGTGTGCCAATTTATGGCGGTAGAAAAACGGCTGCCCTTCCAAGGTGGAGTAAGTGATAAAGACAATGATAGAACTTTCAAATAAGAAACGACGACAAAGTAGTCTGCATACCGTAGGACACCGGCGTGTTCCAATTTCCTTCTCTGATGATGTTCCATTTAGACCCATAAAATTCATACACTCATGAGGCAAGTTGTAGCAATCACTAATGTATTATTTATTATTCATGACAAAATGAAAGGTAACCTAACACAGCCCAATATTTTGCACGCTAGTTTGCGAGGCAGGACGTTGAGCCAGACAAATGGTAATCGGGCACCGGATTAAATAAATATTGGTTACTACATGTGCCAGCCTGACAATTTACTACACTGGGCTCGTCTCAGAAACCTTTCACATAGGTAGTTAAAACACGGAAATATTCAGCACAGAAAATGTGTGTGGTATGAATCTGTTCACTCTACGCAATTCCCCTAATAAGGAACGCATTGAAAAGAAAGAAAAATCCATTTTTATCGTGTGTATCTTACAGGATTCAGCGTCCCTTCCAAAACAAGTACGATCGTAAGGCAGCATTTCCACTAACAATAATTCGGAAAATAATCTTATTCAGTGCGTTCCACCTTAAAAATATCAGGTGTCTATAAAATTAGCTGTGACACATGTCCAGCCAATTGCACAGGATAGACAGGACGAGCAATTGATAAACATCTACTAGGGAAAAAAAGGTTCAAATATGTACAACTCGTCCTTTGCTGATTATTTATTAATTTCAGGCCGTAAGTATAAAGAAGTTCATGACGTCAGTACCCTACACACAAAAAAGTAGGACTTCAGACTTGATATCATTTAAGAATTAAAAATTTTCGAACCTTGTAAGAGGTCCATGATTAAGGAATGTATTGCTAGGGCACTCGAGCAGATGTAATTTCGATGGATTGCTCAGGCGCTGCCTGCGATATGTGAGCTATAAGAGAATCTCAGACGAGAGAGCAGTGTTGACAGCAGTAAGAACTGTGTAGCAATTGTAGTAAGTAGTTGCTAGCGAGCAGTCTGGTGTATCGAGTTGGCTGGGCCAGTCGTGGGGAGCGATGGCGGTGCCTGAGCGATGTAGTATAAGGTAAAAGCAGCCTCGCGCATATGTACTATTGTTATATCAAGTCCCATGTAAATGTTTTAAAAAATCTCTTAATAATAATCTTTCTTATAAAAATTAACTCTTGACAATTATTCATCTCAATTTAAGGAATTTACTAATTTCTCCAATCCATGGTCATCCCGATTATTGCAAAGAAAAATCAGTTGTTCTTTTTATACATGACAAATCTATCGGCCAGCATTGCACTGGGCTGTGCCAGAAGAACTTCTTATAGGAGCAGATATATATGCGTTATCCGGCGACTTAATTGAGGTACGAATTTTCAGTTTTTTATTCAGAATGATCTTTCAGGGCCATGACGCAGCGCTGTTGACGTCCAAAATTTACCAGTTTAAATTCACAGTCAATTGTTGAAAGGTTATAAGTGAGCCACAATTTTATTGAGAGATTAGTCAGATTGTATTATTGGTAGGTTATGGAATTCATTTATCTGTTAGTAGGCTACGCAGAATGTGAATGTTATAATTATATATTTTTTACTGTTGGGAGGTTATTATATAATTTATCTGTTGGGGAGGTTACAACCTCTTTCTCTTAATGACGGGTTCACTCTCAATAAACAGTTGAGGCTATGTAATAAAAATTTCTTTAATGGTGTAAAGTCCTTAACTTAGAAATGCTTAAGACTCTCTCCTCATTTCCTCAAGGTAGACTCTAAAATATCGTTTTCCTCTCTCCTTTTCATTTCTTACATCGTAATTCGTTTTCATACATATTGTATAGAATATCTGCTGTTGTATTGCCAGCTATAAATTTTCATTTTACATAATGCTGGCTGTTGACTTGCGAGATGAACATTTACGTGCTGTTTAAAATATTTTTATTGATGTCGTTGGGCTGACAGTTGAACACGTGGAGATGGTATTATGCGGAGCACACCATTCATCGTGCATTATTGAACATGTAGCTTCGCATAATTCCACCTCCACGTGTTCAAATGTCAGCCCAACGACATCGTCAATTACTACTGCAGTGGACACGGGAGCGTTGGGATTCGACAATCGATCAAAGGAAAAGTGCCGGCATTTTTGCTATAATAGGTCGATGGTCGTCATCACAAACGCCGAAATACCTGTGCATGCATCAGCATTGTGCTCTTTAGGCAGAGATGTCACAGATCACCATCTATCCTACCTTACAGACCAGACAAGCCTCCAAACTCCACGTTCTGTGAAGAGTCGTGGACGTCCAACCATTTAGGGCCTAGTGATAGTTTCACTGTCCCTCTACCTATTTACGTAGATGCCCACGACAGCAGTACGTGAACATTCGACCAGTTTCGCCACTTTCGAGATATTCGTTCACAGGCTCTGCGTAATAATGATCTGTACTTTGTCAAAATCGCTTACCTCAATGGTTTTCCCCATTTGCAGTCCCTATCTTCGCTATGGTGATCCACGTCCGTATCTGCTCCGCTTACATACTTTAGCTACTGCGTCACGTGCCTGCAGCGTGGCGTAATTAGCTACACTGATTAATGTCATACTTCTTAGAAATGGAAATATTTCTGCAAATCTAACAGATTTCATATAAAAAACAAACTGTATTGTTATTAGCAGAACAAGCTTGAAATCAATATTACAGCAGCACCGAAAATTTAAGCAAAATCATGAATTAGTGCTGAGTTCCGATACACTGTGTCATCCTTAGCGTAAGTGGAAGACAATGTTGAAGATCTCGCTATGTTTTGAAAACACTAGAAGCCTTTCCAAACTGGTGTTAGAATACCCGTACGTCGGGTCTTTGTTATTAGGAGAAGATGATGCGGAAATGTATCCACTTCACTACTTTATGAACATAAGATAAAAATTTCGATATTAAGTAGGCGCAATTATACTATGGTATTCTAGATATGACAAAGTGACAATATGACCGGGGGATCACTCGCCATCTAGTGTTGTGGTATGTGTTACACAATCCGACGTCAGAAATAATATAAAATAACTCTTTCTATTGTTTAGTTTACAGCATTAATATAGGACTACCGAGCGAGGTGGCGTAGTAGTTTGCACACTGGACCCGCATTCGGGACGACGATGGTTCAAACCCGCGTCCGGCCATCCTGATTTAGGTTTTGCGGGACTGCCCTAAATCGCTTAAGGTGTGGTCCCCTCTCCCTAATGAACCAACCAACCTAATGCAGGACTGAAAGTACCGAACACCCTCGATTTGTCACAAATATAGGTCGTCAGAACTCCCCAAGCACTTGAAACGCAAGTTGTACTTGTTTTAGTAGAAACAACTAGCCAACATACAATGATTGTGATAAATTAACTCAATATGTGTTTCATAATTACCTCGCATTGTCAGTGTTGCAGGAGGCTCTCTTTAAATATAGTCTTGCAGTCTTCTTGTGGAAAACTTATTTGCCAACATCGCATGGAAGGCTGCAAAGATTACTAGTTTCGACCAGTTAAATGACCGTCTTCAGATCACATAATAGAAACCAGTGTTTCCACTGGTTTTTAAAGCCAGACGCTTTGTCACAATAATGTTCACAATTCCAAACCCAAAAACTGTAGTTACAACGTTATGTACCATTGCGTTGCATGGTATAAAAGATACATAATAATGTTGAGTCTGCATATTGCTGCCAGCTGCATTGTTGTATAGCGTATGTATATTGTAACCACAAGTTCTGATTTTAGAATTGTAAAGATGATTGTTAAAGGCGTCTCGTTTTAATAACCGATGTGGACACTGCTTTTTATTATGTGATCTGAAGACGGCAGTTTAATTGGTCGAATTACTGATCGTTGTATACTTCTTTGCGAACTTGCCAAGTAGCATTTTTTCCAAAATAAGGCACCTACCAAAGAATATATTGTACTTGGTAACGACTGACATGCTGATCTCAAAAAAAAAATATAAAAAAAAAAAAATGGTTCTAATAGCTCTGAGCACTATGGACTTAACATCTGAGGTCATCAGTCCCCTACAACTTAGAACTACTTAAACCTAACTGACCTAAGGACATCACACATACCCATGCCCATGCCCGAGGCAGGATTCGAACCTGCGACCGTACCGGTCGCGCGGTTCCAGAGTAGAGCGCCTAGAACCGCTCGGCCACACTGGCCGGCTGCTGATCTCATCTGTATTTTGAATTATTACCAGACAAGTGTGGCACACTTTTTAAAATCTTTTATTAATATCATTTTTCCAGCTTAATTTGCTTGGTGGGAGCACTTACGGAGACCACGTAAAGACAGATATTCAACTTTCGAAGGTAGTCAGACATATACAGCGCGGGTACTGTATGATCTATCTTTCCTCCGTTTTCTTTCGAAATGGTTTTTAGACTAGTGAAGCCATTTAATAGAAAGATTTATGTTCATTTATCATGAATTTTAAAAAAAAATCCCTATTTATGATTATTAATGCAATGCACGCCAAAACAGCAAAAACAGTAAATAAATTTTCTCACACGGGAAACTCTCCATCCCCATCGCAGCCCTCTCCGATTTAGAGCTAAGTTGGCCCAGTGCGTAGTCAGTCAAAAACTGAAAACAAATCAAGCGTGAAAACAGGAAGAAGGTGTAGTGAACTGAGAAAGAAGAAGCAACATAGAAATAGTGAACGGTCAGAGCTCAAGATATGCAATATCGAGCGAATTGCAAGAACTACGGATTCTTGATTGTGTGGTCACGGTGTTGGAATACAAGGTGGGAGATCCGTTTTCAGACATCGCTCGTGCTGCCCCCTCCTTTTTTTCACATAATTATGAACTGTCCGTCAGGTCATTGACATGTCTGTTCTCCTTCTGTAGCTTTGGCCATTGTTATACTATACCTTGATTTTAGAATGTGAGTCATATAATAAGAGTTAGTAAATGTGATGACTATAGAGAGCAGGCGAGATGCTGCACAGATCTCTCACAGGAATGGAAACAACAAACAAACGGGTGTGAACTATGATACAACAAAGGAATTCGAATGTCAGAACTCCCACAACGGAACGCAAGATTCGTAACAAATGGTACTTGTGTAGAAAAAATACGACGTACGTTCGTCTGATAGTCCCTTCCTTAACCTCTTACACCAAGACATAGACACAGATTTGAAAACAGCACCAAGACATAGACACAGATTTGAAAACAGCGAATAGACACATGAATGACCGGACGAACAGTTCATAATTTTGTGAGGGGAAAAGAAAATGGCACGAGGAAGATTCGAACACAGATCTCCCCCTTCGCAGTCCAGTACCATGAACACGCAACACGACACTGTGGTTCTTGCAGTGTTGCACATCTTAAGCTGAGACCAGTCACTGGTTTCTATTTTGCTTCTTTTTTCACAGTTCACTACACCTGCTTCCTGTTTTCATGTTTGATCTGTGTTCAGTTTTTGACGGGCTGTCCAATGAGCCATCTTACCACTAAATCCTAGGGGGCTACGATGGGGAGATTCTCTTGTCAGTCAGCTCTCAGTATAAGAGTAAAGAACGTTTCGTCTACTAAAAACGTCCTTTCCATAAAGTAAATGATTCATATTGAGCGAAATGTTGATATTTATTCATTTTGTATTTTAGTAATCTTTGCTTTGAATAATTTAAGTTCAAGATGGAAAAAAAGAGTCTTTTGGCACAAGAAAGACAATTGACATACCGAAGTGCGACAAAAATCACTGCACGGTGTATAAACAAACTTAGAGTCAATAAGTTCTCTGGGTTACTGTAAAACTAAAAGGAAAAAGATTAATGATTTTAACTTTCAATCCAAAATTTAATGATGAAATGGAATAAATAAAACCAAAGACATTGCATGGAAGTGTGGAAATGACATGTATAACGGAGGACGAGAATAGATCGAAAACTGACCTAATAGGCATCAGCTTACTTACGAATATCTATGAAGGGGAGGACACGACGCTAGGATCACGGATTTAGTTGAACTTTTCTACACCATGAGCAGGCCATTAAAACAACGCACTGTTCAAGTAGTAAAGTGCACTACTCTGGCACTTCCGAGAAAACCCCCAAGAGAAGTTTTACGCGTCTGTTATCTAATTGACGTATCTGTGCATAGGTGCCGGATGTTACAGCTGACAGTGGTTAAGAGATTAGCGTTCGAACTACGGAAGACGAACGTGTCTGAGGCGACGGTTCGACTCCCTTCAAAACCTTCGTTTTTGTAGTATAAGTGTAAGTTCTGTGATAGTCAAAAAATTTGCAGGTACACTATTCGTTCTTGCTACATTAGCAACGTCTCACCGCTACGCGGTTTAACTGCCAAATGAGGCCTGCATCTGTGTCTGCAACTAGAAGCGTCGACGTGCAAATTAGTTCCGGGTATCTTACCAGACTGCATGGATAAGTGGTTTCGCTAATCGCGCCAGGCATACATTTTCAGGGAAATTCTATGCGTTTCTTCATTTGCTTGTCGATAGTTATAAATATGTTTGTTCTAATAATTAAATTTACTTAAAATACTAAGTAATCAAATAACATGAAATTCACTAAGACTTCATGCAAATACACTGGCTTTTAAAATTATGTAACCTCTCAAATGTCATATAACTTATATAATATGACCAGTGATGAAAAAAAAAGATTAAAAATTAAGATTGAGTGGAAGTCAAACCGTCGCTTCATGCACTTGATTTTACGACGCTCCAACGCTAACAATTATTTTTATTTTTTATTTTTTTTATTTTCTTCGTTATCGTTTGTTACGTTTGTTCCTGGTGGACGTCACACCACATCCTACCATTTGACCACAATCAACTCTATCGTCCGGCACCAGTGCACAGATACATCAGTTACATAATTAAAACGTCTCTTGAAATTTTCTCGGAACTGCGAAAGAAGTGCACCTTGTATTGTATTGTATGGAACTGGGGACCTAGAAACGACGGAGAGGCTTCGTCCCCGCCATAGCCCTCAGTGGTCCACAGCCCCACAGCAGGCTACAGCAGTCCACTCACCCCACCGCCGCCCCACACCGAACCCAGGGTTATTGTGCAGTTCGGCCCGCAGTGGAGTCCACCCACCCCCACCCGGGAACGTCTCGCACCAGACGAGTATAACCCCAGTGTTTGCGTGCTAGAGGAATTATGGTGTACGCGTACGTGAAGAAAGTGTTTGCGCAGCAATCGCCGACATAATGAAACTGAGGCGGAATAAGAGGATCCAGCCCGCAATAGCCGAGGCAGATGGAAAACCGCCTTGAAACCATCTACAGACTGGCCGGCACACCGGACTTTCGACACTAATCCGCCGGGCGGATTCGTGCCGGGGAACGGCACGCCTTCCCTTCCGGAAAGCAGTGCGTTAGACCGAACGGCTAACCAGGCGGGCATTAGTGTACGCTATGTTGTTTTAATGACCCACTAAAGGCGTTCAAAGTTTGAAGAGAAATCTGTGATCCCAACGTCGTGGCTTTTTTTATACACCGTGGCATGAATCCGTGCTTAAGACAATAGATACGAATCTAGAATAAAATTCAAATGCCCATGTCGTTCTGCTGGCGCTATTTTGACAAACATTTATGGAAATAAAATGTAACAGCTGCATCTCTAAACGTATTGGAATAACTGCCAGAAGCCTTAATATCAGATATAAAGAACACTCAAAAGTATCAACGGAGAAGTGTACCCATTCCACACAAGTAGAATACATAATATTGGAAAACCATTATCACACTGGAGTACTGGCTCCTGACGGCACAGCAATCATTTATCAATTCACAATACTGAGGAGAGCTCAGCTGAAAGCTTGTAGGAATTGAAGCACTGGAAGTTGCTGGAAACTCGAGAAGATTTATATCCACCCCAACACTAAGGAAGTGGGATTTATCCACGAAGGAATTACCTTCCGAAACCAATGAAGAAACGCTACTTATTTACACTTAAATATTATTTGATTATCACAATGATAAAATTAAAGATTTAAGGCTGAAATGGAGGCGTAGTGACATTGTCGCACATCATACGTGGAGGGAATAGGAACGGGGTGAATAATGACACTTTATACACCCCCTGTCACTCACCGTAACTTGCACATTACTCAGGTAGAAGTTTATCCATTGGTGATTTTGCTATATTGGATGATGGATTAAGAATGCTTCACTGAACTGTAGAATCGGTCATATCGGATGGACTAATCCTCTATTCAGGTCTCCAGAATGAGATTTTCACTCTGCAGCGGAGTGTGCGCTGATATGAAACTTCCTGGCAGATTAAAACTGTGTGCCCGACCGAGACTCGAACTCGGGACCTTTGCCTTTCGCGGGCAAGTGCTCTACCAGCACTTGCCCGCGAAAGGCAAAGGTCCCGAGTTCGAGTCTCGGTCGGGCACACAGTTTTAATCTGCCAGGAAGTTTCATATCAGCGCACACTCCGCTGCAGAGTGAAAATCTCATTCTGGAAACATCCCCCAGGCTGTGGCTAAGCCATGTCTCCGCTATATCCTTTCTTTCAGGAGTGCTAGTTCTGCAAGGTTCGCAGGAGAGCTTCTGTAAAGTTTGGAAGGTAGGAGACGAGATACTGGCAGAAGTAAAGCTGTGAGTACCGGGCGTGAGTCGTGCTTCGGTAGCTCAGATGGTAGAGCACTTGCCCGCGAAAGGCAAAGGTCCCGAGTTCGAGTCTCCGTCGGGCACACAGTTTTAATCTGCCAGGAAGTTTCATATCAGCGCACACTCCGCTGCAGAGTGAAAATCTCATTCTGGAAACATCCCCCAGGCTGTGGCTAAGCCATGTCTCCGCTATATCCTTTCTTTCAGGAGTGCTAGTTCTGCAAGGTTCGCAGGAGAGCTTCTGTAAAGTTTGGAAGGTAGGAGACGAGATACTGGCAGAAGTAAAGCTGTGAGTACCGGGCGTGAGTCGTGCTTCGGTAGCTCAGATGGTAGAGCACTTGCCCGCGAAAGGCAAAGGTCCCGAGTTCGAGTCTCGGTCGGGCACACAGTTTTAATCTGCCAGGAAGTTTCTCTATTCAGGTAATTGGAAGGTGAAACGAGGGCTTATTCAGATTGCCATAGCACAGTGATCTGAAATTATATAGCATGTACAACTCAATTGAATTGCGAATAACAAACATATTTTTAGTAATTTTTGAGAAAATTTCTCGTAGAGAACACCGGTTTTTCTTAGTATTTTAAAAACAAAATAAACAGTCTCTACCGCAAGAAACCTTTTTTTTTGTGGTCAGTTGCAGCTGACGTTCGTGGAGTTAGTAACGCCTGCTGCGTTCACCGCCAACCATCATGGTATGAGCTCTGAAGATAGTCAGAAATTGACCGAAACCGGTAATCACAGAAATAAAGGTTTCTTGCCGTTGAGACTGTTTAAGTTCATTTTAAAATATATTTTTGTTGGGTTACTTGTACAAATGGATTACAGTGCTGCTTATCTTATGCGTAAGTCTCAGAGAAGTCTCAGAGCTGGAAATGATTAGTGAGAAGGAGAGATAGGAAAATTCGCTAAAATATACGGTTCCAGAATTTTCTTTTTCTTCGGATAGTCAATAAAGCCACCAGACACTCCGGAATAGCTGTAGTGTTGAAAACGCTGTAGCACCTCAGTGTGGGCAGTCGCCGCAGGGTTTGTGCGGGCAAATCGAATTTGCTACGGCGCTGAATGTCGGGTAACAAGCCAGGCGTGGCCTGGGAAGCCAATATTATGTGCCTGCTGCAGAAACTCTGTTGTCGCCCCTGGGGAGCTGTTTATTTCCTAGTTGCCTCAACGCGTTTCTGCGGACACAGAAGGTATTTAGCGGTTGCACACCAAGCAGATGGGCAAAACGAGGTAAAGGACTAAACGACACTAACGGCAAACTGATGTATCTCCAAATTGCGGTGGAGTACACAGTGTACGCAACTGCGATCTTCGTTTATAAGGAAAATCCCTTCTTTTTAACGTAATGTGCAAGCATGTTAGGAACGCCCTTGGATAGCACTTCCGAACTGTGCCACAGAGGCACCTGCTCACGCAACAGTAGACAACCTTACAAACCAACTATAATGAATCGCTGACCAATCCACTTAGCGGTGCTCAATGCTAGTATCGCAAATGGCAATTTCAGTCACGCATGATGAAGACGTTGATACTGTAATGCTCTTTCGCTTATGAAGCATAGCTAGCAGAACTATCTTTGAGACAGCATAATTGATGCATTGACAGTGTTGGACCCTTGCATTGCCTGGCATGAAATAAGAGTAATTTTGTTAGTTATAAGTTCTCTGAAAGGAAAATGTTGTAATATATTGTCCACCTACCCATTTGATTTTATAGTTAGGTGTAAAAAGTTAGCTACAGTAATTGTATTATACAGATTACGCACAACACACCTTTTTTCACATCATGCAGGGTCTCTTTGTGTAATTTACGAGGATTTTCGTATCTCCAACGTCCATTCTTCTGAGAGTTCACGTCCCCTACAAACGCAACCACGCTGAAAGTTGTAAGAGAGTCGAAGTGTAGACGGTGAAATGACTGTTAAAGAAGTGAATCTCAAAGTGCAGCTGATTAACATAGAGGTTTACGCCCTTCTGACTCATGATTATTGGAGCACATGTGACTAACGCTGTATATACAAACCCAACTGACTGATAATAATTATACAAATACCAAGAACGGTGACAAACAGACAAACATAATGGACTGATAATGAATATACTCGCATATGTGACTATAATTCTTAAACGAACGTACTGTTATTTAAACAAAAAAAATGGTTCAAATGGCTCTGAGCACTATGGGACTCAACTGCTGTGGTCATAAGTCCCCTAGAACTTAGAACTACTTAAACCTAACTAACCTAAGGACAGCACACAACACCCAGCCATCACGAGGCAGAGAAAATCCCTGACCCCGCCGGGAATCGAACCCGGGAACCCGGGCGTGGGAAGCGAGAACGCTACCGCACGACCACGAGATGCGGGCATGTTATTTAAACAAAATTGCATACACGGCTAATGTTTCTGACAGCATAAGACCACTATATGAACTATATGACCCTTATCGCAGTCAGATTCTTACCAGAACGTAAAGTTGAAACACGTAATCGAGCAATGCATTAAGCGAGTGCTGACGATGTCGTTATTAAGATCTTCTGTCATTTGATCTAAGTATTTACCCACTACTTCTCCAGCTGAAATCATGGACTGATCTCCACATAGAACATCCGTTTTAACAAAAAAGAATCGAATCTGTGGACACAGACGGCATGTGGTGCACGTGTGCGACGCAAATTATATACAGGTTAATAAAACACAAGAGGAGAATAACGAGAGTGCATTACTCGCACGAACAAAATTGTACTCTACTTACTTTATACTAAAGCATATAGGTTCATCACATTTCACACGTTGTTCCTCCCAGGACAAAAGATTGGGACCTATGGAAATCCCTTACACGCAATGTCAATTTTTCACTCTGCGTATTTAAAAAATCTTATTAAGAACAGAAATTAATGATGTATAATGTGCAGGTTAATATTATAAGGCAACTCTTCAGACTGTCGCATTCTACACACAACTGCCATGACGGGTCGGTTTCCCACACCTAAAATATAAATATCTCGAAGCTGACTCAAACCATAAAGCCCAAGACCATATCAAAGAGCATCCTCATAAAAAGCCTCTGGTCTCACGGCTTCTGGTCTCATTAATCACTACCTGATAAGACAAAGGCAACCACATGGCACGCAAAATCTCTAATGTAACAAGAATTTACTCTCCAGGATGTTACGAGTACCACACCGGTGTTGACGTAACAATTTCACAAATGCTGCAAATTACACGATGGAGAAGCGACCATAATAAAGGCATGTCAACTCACACAAAGGAACACATCAAAAAATCTCCAGCCAGTTTCTTGGCACTCTACTTGACGAAACATTATATGTATGGAAATACGACATACTGGAACACTGCAAGGCTAAGCATTCATGTAATAAATGAACAAGGTAGTGCAGGACACAGTGGCCTTCATCCCTCTAACTGATACGCAGCTCTGCTTATACAACTGAGGAGCGATTTGCTTCTACATAACGAAGACGTTTATAGAAATCCTTCTCATTGTTCAAAAATGGTTCAAATGGCTCTGAGCACTATGGGACTTAACAACTGAGGTCATCAGTCCCCTAGACTTAGAACTACTTAAACCTAACTAACCTAAGGACATCACACACATCCATGCCCGAGGCAGGATTCGAACCTGCGACCGTAGCGGTCGCGCGGTTCCAGACTGAAGCGCCTAGAACCGCTCGGCCACTACGGCCGGCCCTTCTCATTGTGATGAGGTCTGCGACTTCCCAGTGTTCGTTGACAACATAGCGTCTATTACTTTCTTGAAAGAACAGCGTCGTTTGAAGTCAGCTACAGCATTCATAAATAATGTCACACATTTAATATCCTTTATGAAGGTGAGTCATACCTCAAAATTGTGTTTTCTATGTGTGATTAACGCCCTTTCCCAAAGACGGAGTGTAAACAATCGTCGACTCTTGTACAGTAACGATTTTTCATTCAGTCAAGTCTGCGAGGTTCTCAGACGACGTATTACTGGCAAAAATTAGATTCAGACGACTGTAGGCTACAAACTTCGTAGGTCTTTCGGTAAGTTTGTGGCATCTGCAGTGTTTTGAACATAACAGTATTTTAGGATTTACGGTATTCAGAACGAAGCACACACAGTATAAATCTCAGGCAGATTGAAACTGTGTTCCGTTCCGGGACACGTATCTGAACGCTTGGATTTGATGCCAATACTCTTGTCATCGAAGCTGCGGTGGTGGCTAGTGCGTCGTATCACGATAGCTCGGTTGGCGAGAAAATTGCCACAAAACACAATGATCCTGCTTTGACACCCAATCCGGCATACAGTTTAAATTTGTCAAGGAGTTTTATATAGTGAACATTCTGCTGGAGAGTGAAGTATTCGTTCATGTCCAACGAAGTTTCAGAGTCTAGTACAAATCTGGATGGTGCAAGCTGGGCACCTTACATATGGAACGCATTGCTTATCTGTGCAAGAAGGAGCTTATGTCGCCTCGTACTACGATCATACGTGGCACTCTCCCAGGAGACTGTAAAAATAAGCATACATTATTTCGATCACAGACGTCTGCTGCTGTGAATTATAAATTATTCAAACAGTGAGACTCATTTCACGTACGGATTTTATTAATAAAATAGAAACGGTTTCGGAGAATGTGGTCCATCAAGACGTAATTTCTTTTTAATTTTTTTAGTTTGCCAGCATGGATCTCCCAGATGTTGGTGGAATGGCCTCTCAGTTGCAAACCTTGGAGTTTGAATTACAGGGTTTTGGGGACGAATTTAGTGGTTTACCAAGCTAATCCATGTGCCGCGAAGGGGTTCTGCTCTAGACTTTATGGATGGACAAGTGCTTACCAGAAAGATTAATCACTCCATAAAGAAAAAGCACTATTTCAGATTTTTTTAGCTGACAGCATTCAAAATGTCAATAGTGCTAATATTTAATTTTTATCTCAACAAATTCAGAAAAAAAAGAAAGAGACGTCAAGGACATGGTATCTCTGTAAATGGCCATTGCTGTGATGTTACACGAGAACGAATGTATTGTGTCTGGTACGAAGAGGAAGGTTTGCGAGAATCGGAACAGGAAAGTGCGTAAGTTGCCTATCTCCAGTAAGAACTATTTGAGAGCTAGCCAACGTTGAGAAGAGGCCATTTCAGTGCTATATAGGATTTAAAAAAGTATGCGCTTCTTCGATACACATCATCACACATTAAAAAAAAGAGTTAACACATCATCTAGCCTCCCAGTTACACGATAAAAAATGACCGAAACTGTAGATTCCTGAATTTATTAGCGTTTCAGAAATGGTTCAAATGGCTTTGAGCACTATGGGACTTAACATCTGAGGTCATCAGTCCCCTAGAACTTAGAACTACTTACACCTAACTAACCTAAGGACATCACACACATCCATGCCCGAGGCAGGATTCGAACCTGCGCCCGTAGTGTCGAGCGGTTAAAGACTGAAGCGCCTAGTACCTCTCGGCCACACCGTCCGGCTATTAGCGTATCCTTTTATCAGAAAATTGAGAATTGAGTTGAATTTGCTAAATATTTTCGCTTATCAGTAGATGAAAAACTAGTGAAAAATTCTTTCACTAAAAATTTAAAGGAAAAAGCACTAACACGTTCGCCCAGGTCAGATTATATTTCAGCTTAATTTTCCTCTGACTGCTGCAAATTATTTCATATTTTAAAGAACAGTAATGTATAAAGTCATGTTCTTCTTTTACTTCTATTAGATAAAAATGCTAGCAAAATGTAGCACAATTACACTTAATATTTTATGGAATAAAAATATAACAATCACAGCAAATAAGTACCCTTGGAATACAAAGACATGGTTGCACTCTGCTTGATCTTGTGTGGAAGATTTTGAAACAATCCATTCCCTTTACAGGACAGAGGTATTGGTTGAATTTTATGCTCTTTGTTTTAGGTCTGCTATTGCAGTGGTCCTATTGACAAGTTCATGATGATAAAATGTCATCCGCTGTAGGTCAGTGGTCATACCCATCCTGTCGCTTGTCCAGACCTGACCTTGGATTTATAATCTACACTTGTTTTTTTTTCTTTTTTTTTCTTTTCGAGGTGCTTCACACTCTTCTGGTCTACTCTTGCAGGTATAAACAAGGGTAAAGAGCCCCTGATAGATATATCTTAAATTTTACAAAATACATAATGCTCTTTCTCACTGTCTCTTTGTACCGATTAGCAGTTGACAACAGACACGTCTAGAAATGCAGTAAACACTAATGAAAAGCCACTGGAATCAGAACCCTCTAACAGAGAACGGATCTGATCATACGTCAGATCAGTATGTAACAAAGTTGTTGCGGTTCAAAATTTTCTCATAAAAAGGCACTGATAGAGCGAGCCTACAACTGTTGCCGTTCAAGGCTAAAGTTAAACAGTAAACGTTTGTCATGCTAGTACAAATTTAGCGAAAAATTGCTATTCGTAGACATGAGATTACTATTAATTGTTCATAGTACAGCATTGTACAGTAACAACTCAGTCTGACGTTGTCACAAGCTGCTGACCTGGCGAAGGCTTTGTGCTTTCGTCTTGAAAAAACACAGTTAAATGTACTGTGATTAAATGGCGCCGAGTGGCTGCATAATCAAGAGAAATACGTAGAGTAGAATGTGCACAATAGCTGTAGGTCGGTTGAAAGCAAAGCTAGGTAGTCCGCTAGAACAAAATGAAAACCGAAACTCTACGATTCTGTGGGTTCAGATGGAAAGGGATTTGTTAGGCAGGGAGGTATGGCTGGAACTGTGACTGAAAGAAATGAACAGGAAAAAGCTATCCGTGGTATTTCCTTATGTATGGTAAGAGCTGCTTATCGCCAATGGTTCTGATTCTTATTAATTAGGGATTAAATTCTACTGATCCATGCACGTGTTAGAGTCGATTTCTGCCGATCATTAAACTTCTCTGCTCGTCGTTTGCAAGATACCAGTTGGTCGGCGTCTCACGAGAGGGCGCGGAGCTGCTTGCGGAGTTCACTTAACCCACTGCGCGCACCTCCCTGTCTGTGTGTTTCTGGCGTTCTTTTAGTTACGTTCTGTACAGTTACTGAGGTCACTCACCGAGTTCGGAAGTCCAGATCGTTGTGTTGTTGGTTGCTGTGGGAACAGTGTGAATAAGACAGTTGAAGAATGGAAGTTAAAATCTTCTGGGTTATTAGGCCGATTTCCTCTAAAGTGATCGACGTTTCGACCCCTCTGCTGGGATCTTCCTCAGGATCGTCCGGTGTCCACTACTGCTCGAACACTGTCGCGTCCTCTTATAAAAGAAAGTTTTCCCTCGTTCGTGCTGGAGAAGTGGAAATATGACGCGGCCTAATAACCCAAAAGACTTTAACTTGAGTGAAACGGCCACGAAAGCCTGCAGACTTACAGTTCAAGAATTATTGTTTCACTCTGCCTTCATGGTCGAAGCTTTGCATCTTCGGAGTCGGCGTGTTTCTCATTCCTCCTGCCTAGGTTGTGGACGCTGTGAAGTCGGTATTTCCTCACTTCCACACACAGACATACCCGGAAAATGGTGAGCATCTTTGTTAAGTGTAACTGGATGGCTTACAGAGCTGTTTCCATTCAAAATCCCCTATTCGTTGAGCGAAATTTAGTTTGCCTTCTCGCTGTTTAGTTTTCATCAGTGACAGTTACATTTGTCTTAGACCTCTATGCGGTTAACCATTCCGTGGCGCGGTGGTCTCGCGGTTCTAGGCGCGCTGTCCGGAACCGTGCGACCGCTACGGTCGCAGGTTCGAATCCTGCCTCGGGCGTGGATGTGTGTGATGTCCTTAGGTTAGTTAGGTTTAAGTAGTTCTAAGTTGTAGGGGACTGATGACCACAGCTGTTAAGTCCCATAGTGCTCAGAGCCAGCCATTCCGTGGCAACACATCAAGCCCGTGCCATCTTGAGCCTTCTTATCAAAGACAAGCACAATTTTATATTTTAATGTTGATTGTTTTATGGAAATCTTATTTCTGTGTTTAAACAATTAGAAGAAATTACTTTTTCTTAAATTTGTGATTTTTTAATGTTCCATGTTTTATAATCAGCCAGTTTTGCATTGTTTGTTTACCTTTAAATTGTTCCAATATTTTTTTTAAATTCTAGAATACTGTGCCGTTGCATGCTAATTAGTGTTTGTCTTGCTAAAGCTGTAAGGGCTTTGTAAGATCTTCTGGAGAGCGATTCGGGGTTATGTCATCTAATGTTTACATTGCGCGCTTGCGATCGCGCGCCTGTGTGTGTGTGTGTGTGTGTGTGTGTGTGTGTGTGTGTTTGTTTTACTGTTCATCGGATATGAAAGTCAGATGTGCAGACTTTAAAGTTTTTGGTAAATGTTGTGTCTTGTTCCTTGTCGGTATTATTAACGATTTTATAGTGGCTGTTTTGACTTGTTTTTGTCATTTTCAAAATTCCATTGACGTAAATAAAGATATTACTAAAATTTTTTAAATATTGGCTCAGCACTTTACCATTCCCAAATTCAAGCTTCCTACCATTTGAGCCACCAAAAATTGTTAAGCCACGTCTTTTAAACTTGAAGGATATTTTGCGGTTAATGTACGAATTTTCTTTTCCTAATTTGACTGTTACTTACACCGTTAATACATTCAGAAAGCCTCCGGCTGCAGATTCAAAACTAATTAATTAATGAAAGATCAAACTTGAGGTTGATTTGATTTTTTGTCATCCTGATAAAGTACTGTCCTACATGACTGCAGAAGCATTGAAGTGCGTCTGTATACAAACCGCAAGGCCTTCAGACACTTCTAAAATCCTGTCTGGTGGTGACCAATGTATTATCTCGACCTGTCGTGGCGTTACCGGGCGGACAGGAGCGGCAGCAGAGGCGCACGCTTACCTGCGCCGTGCTGCATACGACGCGCGTTTCCCAAATTCCAACCGGTGTGTCAAATCGGATGCAAATCTGTCGACTTGCAGGCGCGCGTTGCAGTTTCGCTTGATTTTATAAACTTGCATATCCGATTTGCGGCAACGCGCACAATTTTTCCATTCAGTGGCATGTAAAGCAGACTATTATTCAAATCGTGTCGTCACAGAATATGAAATTCCGGCGATGGCTGCACCGCGGAGCACAGCTTTATTCCACAGTGGAAATACGTGTGACGCTGTGCGGTGAGACCTCGGCCGGATAAGCGAACGCAAACCGAACATGCGTGACACAAAAGAACCCTAATGTTTTTTGAATGATGCCGCCTTACAGAGCTATATGCGCTATACCTCATGACATTTTATCTATAAATTTTGGCCTGTCTGGAGCGAAGTGGAATAAACACGGCACAACGGCGACAAGGGGAGACACCCTCTGTATACCTAAAGGAAGGGATGGAAATGCTGTCACTGCATCCATCTCTGACCCCCTCCAAGCACCAAATAAGCACGAATCACCCATTCGAGTTTACTGGAAATTGAAGGACGTGAAGATATCAAGAAACATTAAAAGCCATCTGTTATGCAGTGAGTAAGGTAGACGATTGGTCCTAAAGGAAATATGTGGGCTGCATTTATCGTTGCTATCTGTAGCTAACTCATGCAATTCGTATCAATAAATGTCACACTCCTTCCATAAAAGCAGTATATCTCCGGTTTCTTCGAAGCTATGATAGCCATTAAATCCACAATACATGCGTTTTACTATCTCTGGGTTTCCAGTGCTGATCTAGATTGTTCGTCCCATTGGCTTACGTGTTTCTTCTTATTTTTCGATTGTTATCACGCAAGGAGGAGACATTTATCGACTGAAAACTTTTGCTTGACACTAAATACGTTCCCGGCAGCTAGTAACATTTAAGTGCTCTTTTAAATATTAAACATCGCACAAATCTACAAATCTATATTAACTGCAACTCCATATGTGTTGGCTTTCATAGCAGTGCACAGCCTCAACATATTATCCGCTTCAAGTTCTGTTCAAAAGCCTTATCCACATCATTTCAGTAATTTCCTGTAAATGCAGTACTTCATCTTGCTGAATTCGTCACTTTCATTTAATTGCGACACTTTTTTCTGAGAAACAATCTTTTCCGTCTTGTACCCTCCAGTGACATGGGGAGAGTAACTGACCTGAATTTCTTGCAGTTCTCTAAGGACAGAATGTGTGAGACAGAATCCGCCGACAAGAGGTGGACCAGCGTACTTGCTCGTGTGGTTAGAGACCATTTAAATCTACTCTGAGTTGTAAAAAATAAAATACTATCCAAATGGTATGGCTGTACAGAGTGTTAGGAATATAAGTGCGCCGGCCAGGGAGGCCGAGCGGTTCTAGGCGCTACAGTCTGCAACCGCGCGACCGCCACGGTCGCAGGTTCGAATCCTACCTCAGGCATGGATGTGTGTGGTGTCCTTAGGTTAGTTAGGTTTAAGTAGTTCTAAGTTATAGGGGACTGATGACCTCAGAAGTTAAGTCCCATAGTGCTCAGAGCCTTTTGACCCATTTCTTTGAATGTAAGTGCAGCTATTGTGATCATTGGTACCTTAATGCATAATAGTTTACCTTCCGAGAGGTAAAGGTTTGGCAATGGTGAGTACTGGAGCATAGCTTACGCATTGAGACAGATTATGGGAATGATACATCTCCCATCGACCACTCACAGTTTAACATCCACCACATGTAAGTAGGCTGTTTATGTTTTCTTATTGGCAACGTTACGTAGTGCTCTGTACGAAAATCACTGACTGTGCTGTGTGCAGTCTGTGGCTAGTTTGCATTGTTGTCTGCCATTGTAGTGTTGGGCAGCTGGATGTTAACAGCGCGTAGCGTTGCGGAGTTGGAGGTGAGCCGCCAGCAGTGGTGGATGTGGGGAGAGAGATGGCGGAGTTTTGAAATTTGTAAGACTGGATGTCATGAACTGCTATATACATTATGACTATTAAGGTAAATACATCATTTGTTCTCTATCAAAATCTTTCATTTGCTAACTATGCCTATCAGTAGTTAGTGCCATCAGTAGTTTGAATCTTTTATTTAGCTGGCAGTAGTGGCGCTCGCTATATTGCAGTAGTTCGAGTAACGAAGATTTTTGTGAGGTAAGTGATTTGTGAAAGGTATAGGTTAATGTTAGTCAGGGCCATTCTTTTGTAGGGATTATTGAAAGTCAGATTGCGTTGCGCTAAAGATATTGTGCGACAGTTTAAGCACAGTCATGTATAATTGTTCTAAGGGGACGTTGCACACATTATTTACAAAAATGTAATAAATCATATGATCAACAACTAGAAATACTGCATCTTCAGCTACACAGAGTGTTTCAAAAAGGAATTTATAACTTATAAAATTTACATAAATTAATTCATAGTACTTACAGAAGTAATTGAGTATTAATTTATAGGAAAATACATCAAGTTTTGTCTCGCGAAGTTCGTTAGTGCCGAATCGCACCGTAAGGAGCGCTAGCTGCAGTTGCGTTAAAGATTGCTGCCTTCACTGGACTCGAGCGTGCTAGCTATGTGGTTTGGTTTGAAGAATCGAAGTTGGCGATAACAGTTTAGCGTGATTTCCGTACCATGTACGATAAAGATCCAGCTAGAAGGCCTACAATTTATGAGTGGCATAAATGTTTTGTAGAAACTGGATTCTCGGTAAGACATGGGAAATCATCAGGTCATCCAAGCACATCTGACGACGTCGTTGAGAAAGTGAGACAACGTTTTGCCAACAGTCGTACGAAATCGACCCGACGTGCATCTCGTGACCTGCAAATCCCACATACGACTGTTTGGCGTATATTGAGAAACCGTTTGCATTTGAAACAACACATACTGACGATCGTACAAGTACAAGCAAAAAAAGACACTGGTAAAATTCCTCGCAAGAACTTATATGTGGATGTGTTAAATCGATTACATGAGGATGAACATTTCTTGGACAAAATCATATTTTCTCACGAGTCGACTTTTCACTTCAGTGACAAGGTTAGCACACTAAGTGTAGGATTTGGGGCAGTGAAAATCCACATCAAACATTGCAGAATGTTCGTGCTAGCCCTAACATGAACGTTTTTTGTGTATTGAGCAAGAATAAAGTGCACGGCCCCTTCATTTTCCGTGAGAAAGGACCATCAACAGGATAGTGTACCTGGATATGTTACAACAATCTTTTACTTGTCTGGCTGACGTTCGGGATTTTCTCAGTGACCGCTTTCCAGGTCAATGGATTAGTCGTGTTACGTCAATTGCATGATCCCCATGTTCAACAGACGTGACACCAGTCGATTTTTTTTTATGTGGATTCATCAAGGATATCGTGTTTGTACCTCCTATGCCGGCTTCTCTATCTGGACTTAAAGTAACAATTTACGCCCGCAGTGAGCAAGTTACACCTGCAATGCTACAGGGAGTTGGGGAAGAAATTGACTTCCGATAGGACGTGTGCAGAATAACCAACGGAAGCCACATACAACATCTTTAGTTCAAGGTAAAAAAAACTTGATGCGTTTCCCTACAAAGTAATACTAAACCCAGCTCTACATCTTCTTTCTATAAATTTATATGAATTTTTAAAGTTGTAAAATCCTTTTTGAAATACCCTGTACATAGACATTAATTTTGAATATGACTGAGAAGCTCGCGAGGAAAAGATGAAAAAATTACTCTTGCTCTTTATTTGCTGGTAAATGATCTCCACACTCATCTACCTGTTTTGTCACGGTCAATTCTGACGCGTAAATCTTTGTGCTGTTGTATTCAGAAGCTGATATTATTGCCATAGGGGAGAGAGTGAACGGAAGAGCGTCGATTTCGACATTATTATTGCCGTGCACTTGCGGATGTAATTTTGTCTGGCGATGTCGCAGATAGCAGAGCAAACAGAGGGAGGGTCCGTATCACGCCGCACGCAATGAGGGTCGCCGCGCGGGGAAATGTTATTCAGTGCGGCTGTCAGGAAAGTGCTTATTACTCTGTGATGTCGGGGGCCGCCGGTGGCCGCATTACTTTCAACAAACACAGCCGCTAGCGCACACTCGAGACCGCGATACGCCTGCAACAGCGGTCTGCAGAGAGTCTATGCTAACTACGCTGCTCGATATGCGTACACGTCACGGTACACACTCCACACTGAGCTGTAGTGTTCGTGCTGGGTGCAAATAATCGCTGACAAATTAAGTATACAATTAAACCGAATGCATGTCACGCGGTGCAGTGGAAGCTATTCGATAGAGAGAGAACTGCAATGTTTTTGTTTATGAAATCGTAGGTCCCAGATGTTGCTTTTAAAGCTTCCTCCCGTTTGTTGTGCAGTGTCTTATAAATTTACTATAAACCTTTCTGCAAATATCCTTTCAGTATAAAAAGCAATATTACTGTGCTTCTTTATCTACGTGGACGTAACAAATCGTACACCGAAATGTACATATGTAAAACGCCTTACAGTTATTGCGAATTCCTATAGAGGATCTTCAACATTATAACGGCACACCAAACAATGTGCTTCGCTGTTTCGTTCCCTCTGTCAACACAGTTATTTTAATACATGGTGCTAAGAGAATGTAGAGAGAAATGAATTCTAAGACCTTTTGCGAAGGGAAGAAAGAAGAGAAAACAAACAAAAGAGAACAGAGGAGAGAAGAGGAGAGGAGACATAGCGTTATCTATTGAAAGGTGGCTACACTGAGCCACAGCGCCAGAGAGTTTTGTTTCGCCGCATCCACTGGCAGTGATTATTGAGAAGTAGCGGAGGGCAGTGCTTGTTGAGAACTCGTAGTAGTCAGTGCTTGCTGAGATGTCGTAGTGAAGAGAGCTTGTCGAGATGTGGCAGTAGTCAGTTCTTGTTGAGATGTGGTAGTAGCGAGTCGGTGTGGAGATATTGTAATGATTAGAGTGCTTTTCATCAATATAAATGAAGGTAACAAACTACTTTTCTTTTTTTCTCATTATTTCAATGTCCTGAATAATGCGTCATTACAGGTTCAGTCAACAAAGCATCTGGCTTGTGTTCTTGTATTAGAGTGTAATTCTGGTTTTCTTGCGCAATTATAGTATTTCTAATATTTTTTATCACGTCAGTATAAGTGGTATTTGAAATTTCTTGTCTTATTGAAGAAGAACCGTGCCAGATGTGTACGTTGAGTCATACTTCCACACACAGAACAGTTATACTTGTGCTTTGGTTTCGTAGGTTTTATAGTTGCTGGGGACTTCATTAATTAATTGTGTTAACGAAAATTTTCATTTCATTCTTTGTTGTTGTTCTCTGCAGTCAGATTGCGTAATAATACTAGTCAGGGCTAACCGTTTACGAGACACAGCGTAATCGGACATACAGCTACGAAAAATAAAAATGATTTTCAAATTTAATAATTAAGCCCCCATGCACTATAGTAAACCGCAGAATTTTCATTTGTATACACTTCGAGTGTGACCTATTTCAACTTCTGTTTCGCCACGTCACCCTGATCCATTTCCACAAAGGTTCCTTGAGGGCACTCAATATACACTATGTGATCAAAAGTGTCCTGACACCCGTAAAAACACAGGTTTTTCATATTACGTGCAGCACGCCACCTACTGCCAGGTACTCCATATCAGCGACCTCAGTAGTCATTAGAAATCGTGAGAGGGCAAAATGGGGCGCTCCCGCGGAACTCACGGACTTCGATCGTCGTCAGGTGATTGGGTGTCACTTGTGTCATACGTCCGCACGCGAGATTTCCACACTCCTGAACATCCCTAGGCCCACTGTTTCCGATGTGATAGTGAAGTGGAAACGTGAAGGGACAATTTGAAGAAATGGCTGGCGGGACAAAGATTTTATTCAAACGAGGAGGGGATTGCAACAACTAATAGCCATTTTGCAGACTTGGACAATTCCTATTATTCGGAAGGGATCAGCAAATTAGCACAGCGTTGGACGAAGTGTGTAAGTCTAAAAGGAGACTACGTCGAAAAATAAAGAAGGTTTACCCCGAACAGGTAAATAGTTTTTATTTTTGCACGGACCTTTCAAACGTCCCTCGTATATGATGATGCAGATACGAAAAGAGGCAAACATCGCGACTCGGTAGACGACACTACGCATCTCCAGTCAACTACTGCTGTATTGTTTGGCCTACCGTATACCAACAGGCTCATGTGCCACTGCGGCTCGTGCCCTTTTGCGAGATACTGGCGTCAGAGTGTCCAGTGCACTCATTTCCCTTCACAACGTTCGATCACAAACTGGTTCACATGGGCCTAGGATCGTTGTCAGGAGCTGTTCCTATCAGGATTAAAACGTAGTATTAGTGACAAGGCGTGACACACCCCTCCAGTGTGAATACGACCACTGCTGTTGCATGGCAGCGAGTGGTATGCCGTTCCTTGCACACGAGTTGGACATTTCACGTTGATACATAATCAAATCGGACAGCTTCATTTACTGTGTGATCATGGAAACGTCCAAACACGATAGATCCTTTCAGCCATTCTGTGACGCCCCATGTCAGCCTATTTTCCTGCGTTGATTCCAAACTAGCAACTAGCACGAATTTCACTCTCGTGACTTAACGCTAACTGTGAATGGTTCCATGACCGCCTGGTACCAATTATATATCACCCACAGTGCTCTAGAACTACCGCTTTGTTCTTTCACGGGAGGGTGCCGGCCGCTGTGGTCGAGCAGTTCTAGGCGCTTCAGTCCGCAACCGCGCGACGCTACGGTCGCAGGTTCAAATCCTGCCTCGGGCATGGATGTGTGTGATGTCCTTAGGTTAGTTAGGTTTAAGTAGCTCTAAGTCTAGGGGACTGATGAAAATGGTTCTGAGCACTATGGGACTTAACTGCTCAGATCATCAGTCCCCTAGAACTTAGAACTACTGAAACCTAACTAAACTAAGGACATCACACACATCCATGCCCAAGGCAGGATTCGAACCTACGACCGTAGCGGTCGCGCGGATCCAGACTGTAGCGCCTAGAACCGCTCGGCCACTCCGGCAGGCCGGGACTGATGACCTCAGATCTTAAGTCCGACAGTGCTTGGAGCCATTTAACGGGAGGTTCTTATGTTTTGTCCCGTGAGCATATATAAAAAATATTTATCACTATCGGACTACAATAAGGTCTGTTCCTAATAATAAAGCGCCTTTAAGAAGGCAATTATTTTAGGTTTCGCTAATTTGTAACGTGACAGGGATGGTTGGGCCAAGCTTAACAAGTTTTTTCGGCGCGGCAGATAAGTGGCGACACGTCACTGACAGCGGAATGTCGGCCCGGCTGCAAATCCGCGAAGATTTCATCCGACGGAGCAGCGCCGCGCCCGGGGACGCATGGACGCCGGCCGCGGGACCGACGCCGCCGCTGCCCGGCCCGCCCCCGGGGGACGCGCCTTAATTCGCGTAATCCGATTGTCTCATTAGCGGAAGCGTCTCTGCGACGCGCCGGCTCAGCCCTCCCCGGCAATCAATAGGGACGGCGACGGCCGCCCACGAGCCTCCGCTGCCGCCCCCGCCGCCGACGCGCCGCCGCAGTTGCTGGTTCTCCGGGAGGAACGAGCAACCGCGGAAGCCCGAGGCTCCAAATGCAATACCCCTGCTCTGTGAAGTGCACTGAAACACTCTTCACAATGTCTTTCCGTTCCATTCCCATACGGTGCGCTGGGGTAGTGCCTCTGTACGCACTGTAATTTGTCCAGTCTTGTCTTCGTGGTCACTATGGGAGCGATACGTAGCAGGCTATAGTAGAGGAGTTGGACTACAACATGGGAACAGAGCGAGAAATGAGTACTTCAACATAAATGCCAATTCTAGCCATGTCTGCATATAGCACTGTTGTACTCGTATTTCACCACGAACGGAACCTGTGCAATGTCCTCAAGACATCGCAAGTGTAAGCCGTGTTCACAACAGTGTTCTGCGAAGTTGTAAGTGCATTATTTCGGAGCTAAGTGAATTCCAGTGTGAGCAATTTTTTGTGCTCGTGAAATGGGTGCTTCCGTCACGGAATCAGCGCAAGGCATCGTACCGACAATTTATACCACAAATGGGGAAAACGGGAAAACATGGTCCACTAAGTCACAACGCAGACAACACTGTGTGTTGAGTGATCGTGACTGACGGTCATTGAAGAAAATTGTGAGGAAAAATATGAATGGAGGAATTCATGGCTCTGAGCACTATGGGACTTAACGTCTGAGGTCATCAGCCCCCTAAAGCTTAGAACTACTTAAACCTAATTAACCTAATGGCATCACACACATCCATGCCCAAGGCAGGATTCGAACCTGCGACCTTAGCGGTCGCGTGGTTCCAGACTGTAGCGCCTCGAACCGCTCGGCCACCGCGGCCGGCGAAAAATATGAGGACGACAGGTGCGAAAGACTGCAGAACTGAATGTCGCACCCGCAAACACTGTCAGCACCAAAACAACACGAAAAGATCTCCGTAAGGTGGGAATTGCAGGAGGAGCTGCAATTCCAAAACCACTCATCAGTGATGCATATGACCACAACAGGGAAACGCGGTGCCGAAGCCATAAAACCACGACTACCGAGCAATAGATGTCTTATTTCACAATGTTTCCAACTTGTAACCAATTTCACTACATCCCAGGAGCTAAATAGTTCGGGGGGCCGGTAATGGTTTGGGCGGCTCTATCGTGGTATTTCATGGGAACCATGGTTACTCTACAAGGCTGCCTTACAGCAAAGGATTTTGTGGCCATCTTGGCTGGTCAGGTCCATCCCATGGCACAATGTTTCTTCCCCAATGGTGATGCTGAATTCCATGACGACAGGAGCCCTGTTCACACAGGACTGGTTTTGTTACCAGGAGGATGAAGTATCGCGTCTTCAAAAATGATTCAAATGGCTCTAAGCACTATGGGACTTAACGTCTGAGGTCATCAGTCCCCTAGACTTAGAACTACTTAAACCTAACTAACCTAAGGACATCACACACATCCATGCCCGAAGCAGCATTCGAACCTGTGACGGTAGCAGCAGTGCGGTTCCAGGCTGAAGCGCCTAGAACCGCTCGGCCACAGCGGACGGCTTATCGCATCTTCTCGCCTGTCACAGTCACCAGATCTCTACGTTATTGAGCCTTTGCTGTCGAATTGGGAGAGAATGACGCATGACCGCTATCCACCTCCATCACCGTTATCGAAACTTTCCACTATTTTTCAGGAAGAGTGGTATAAGGTTCCCTTGAAAACCCTACAGGACCTGTTTTTATCCATTCCGAGATGACTGGAAACTGTTTTGAATGCCTATGGTTTTTCTACGCCGTGTTAGACTCGATAAAGTGTTGCTTTTCCATATTTTTGTCCACCCTTGTATATTCGTAGATTCTGGAAACTTTCTAACAAGGGACCTCCACATCGCACCCCCCTCAGATTTAGTTATAAGTTAGCACAGTGGATAGGCCTTGAAAAACTGAACACAGATCAATCGAGAAAACAGGAAGAAGTTGTGTGGAACAATGAAAAAAATAAGCAAAATATACAAACTGAGTAGTCCATGCGCAAGATAGGTAACATCAAGGATGATGTGAGCTCAGGAGCGCCATGGTCCCGTGGTTAGCGTGAGCAGCTGTGGAACGAGAGGTCCTTGGTTCAAGTCTTCACTCGAGTGAAAAGTTTGATTTTTTATTTTCAGACAATTATCAAAGTTCAGGCACTCACACATAATCAACTTCGCTCTCCAAAATTCCAGGACATGTTCAGATTTGCTTGGACATATGCAGGATTTGACGGTCTACACACGGAAACATTTGAAAACGTTGAAAACATATGTTTTGACAGAGCACAGGGAAAACTGTGCGACTGTGAAACTGTTGCATTCATTTGTTGCAATTTATGTGACAAACTCTTACGTTTTCATCACTTTTTTGGGAGTGATTATCACATCCACAAGAAAACCTAAATGGGCAAGGTAGAAGAATCTTTTTACGCATTCGTCAAGTGTACAAGCTAAGTGGGTCGACAACATATTCCTGTCTTGTGACGCACATTCCGTCACCAGTGTCGTATAGAATATATCAGACGTGTTTACCTGTGGAGGAATCGGTTGACCTATGATCTTGCGATCAAATGTTTTCGGTTCCCATTGGAGAGGCACGTCCTTTCGTCAACTAATCGCACGGTTTTGTAGTGCGGTCGCAAAACACAGACACTAAACTTATTACAGTGAACAGAGACTTCAATGAACGAACGGACAGATCATAACTTTGCGAAAATAAAGAACGTAAACTTTTCACTCGAGGGAAGCCTTGAACCAAGGACCTCTCGTTCCACAGCTGCTCACGCTAACCACGGGACCACGGCGCTCCTGAGCTCACATTATCGTTGATGTTGCCTATCTTGCGCATGGACTACTCAGTTTGTATATTTTCCTTATTTTTTTCATAGTTCCTCACAAGTTCTTCCTGTTTTCTCGATTGATCTGTGTTCAGTTTTTCAAGGCTTATCCACTGTGCTAACTTATAACTAAATCTGAGAGGGGTGCGATGGGGAGGTTCCCTTGTAAGTAGTAGCACTTCGCTTCCGAAACGGATACGAGACACTGCAGCTGCCGTCCCTTCTTAAAAACAACTCAGTGCAAATATAAAAATTTAGAGGTTATTGCCTGTTGGAGGAACGAATTATTAGTTATAAATAATCAATCATGGTAAAAAATTAATTAAAATGATTTATCCTTGTAACGATGACCTTTAATCGGACTAATCGTAAATTGCCAGTCTCCGTATACACCGCACTTCCGCTTCCGTCCATTGAAATGTCACATCGTTGGCACATTACTTACAATAAAGGAATTGTTGCAAATAAGAGTGCGAAAACAGTCTGGAAAGTCTCAGTGTGGTAAAACGGGTGCCAATTTCGGCGGAAGGATATCCAGAGTACAGACTGGCTGGCGCTAAGGTTACGCAACCCTAATACACGTCCGCTGCTTTCGGACATATATGGTCGCGTCCTTCCAGTTTTGAGCTGGGCGAGGTAAGAGTTGGGAGTGGCTGCTGTTAGGTCGTTTCGCTTGAGTTAGTTTGCCGCACCAGATGGTGGAGGACTTGCTCACTGCAAAAACTTTAACGGCGAAGTTGTAAGCCCGCCAGTATTTCGTTGTCAAGAGCTAAATTCAGTTATGCAGTTGCTCTCTGCTCGTCTCCATCGACGCTGCTGCACTAATTATTGAGCAGCTTCCCACGAGGTAAGCGCGTCTCGTTATTACTTTTCTTTCCATCATTTCCAGACTGGTTAGGCCTTTCATAAAGTGGTCCAGTAGAGAATGTTAGAAATGTGCTGTTTCTTGGTTTTCTTTATGACGTGTGTGTGTTTGTTTGTTTGTGTGTGTGTGTGTGTGTGTGTGCGTGTGTGTGTGTGTGTGTGTGTGTGTGTGTGTGTGTGTGTGTGTGTGTGTGTGTGTATGCGCACGCGCTTTCAGTTCTGTTCTTTCATTTCATTTTATTGCACAATTAGCCCCAGCAGTTTCAGTGTGGAGAACGCAATTCGGTAGGCGAATATCAGCTATGTGCTCACTGTTAAGGCGAAAATAATCTCCATTTACTTCTTTTCCTCTAATAAATATATCTTTTTATTGTGTTGAGTAGCGGCTGCAGGAAGGAGATACCTTATCCCTTACAAGACCTAGTAAATAGGAAATCCATCATTAGCAAGACTGCAGAACATGAGTCCCTCCTGCAAGTAGGGGAAGAAGTCCAAATAGCTTGTGCAAGGGGTAAATTATTTAGTCATCCTCGTTGCGTTTGACTTAGTTTCACATCACAGTATCATCTTCCCAAAAGATTCGCCTTGTGCCACCAAACTGCCAGTTCAGGTACTTCAGCACCTCAGTAACGCTCTCGAATTGGTGATTTAAACCTGTGATAATAGATACTGCCCTTCTACGATCACTGTCAATGTTCTCTGTTGGGCCTGTTTGGCGCAGGCCCACAAACTCGAGCAATATGGGATGGGTCTCACGAGTATTTTGTTGGCTGATTGTGGGGTGGTACAAATGGCTCTGAGCACTATGGGACTCAACTGCTGTGGTCATAAGTCCCCTAGAACTTAGAACTACTTAAACCTAACTAACCTAAGGACATCACACACATCCATGCCCGAGGCAGGATTCGAACCTGCGACCGTAGCGGTCGTGCGGTTCCAGACTGTAGCGCCTTTAACCGCTCGGCCACTCCGGCCGGCATTGGCTGATTGTATTTTCCCAGTTCTTCACTCCAGTAGTGCCTTACTCATACTGTAGACGCAACAAACTTAGATTTTTGCGTGTTGTGAAGTCCACAACTTTATACTTAGAACGTTTAATGTTAGTTTCAGTCACTCCACAATGCTGAAATCTTATCAAGATCTGACTGAACATTTTGGCAGCTTTTTTCAGACACTAGTTCATTATATAAAACTGCGAACAGTATGAGGTTATTGTTAATATCGGCTGCCATGTCATTAGTACCAAACAAGCCGGCTGTAGTGGCCGAGCGCTTCTAGGCGCTACAGTCTGGAATCGCGCGACCGCCACTGTCGCAGGTTCGAATCCTGCCTCGGGCATGGATGTGTGATGTCTTTAGGTTAGTTAGGTTTAAGTAGTTCTAAGTTCTAGGGACTGACCTTAGGAGTTAAGTCCCATAGTGCTCAGAGCCATTTGAACCATTTTGAGTACCCAACAACAAGAGCATGGGTCGCAACACACTACCATATTAGGTAACTATCTTCATAGAACAGCGTAGGCTTGGGGTTAAATATTCTAATTTAATAACCCCTCCTCTCGCAACCTTATTAATGGCCATGATTCTTTGGTTACCGTGTAATTGAAACAACATCTGTTATCTAGCCACTACAAAAACTTCTGCATTTACCCATCCCTGGGGGATACAGAGTTCATGGCTAACCAACCCAATACGTTACCAGAGCAGTCAAGCTTTTTAACGGACCAACTTAATTGTAAGACATAGTATTGTTGCCAGTGCACTAAAAATATGAGAAGGAAATGAAAAAGCTCAGATTTACGCGCTTACACAGTGTTAAGACACGAGCCAGAGTCTTCTTCTAGTGGATAAAAGTAACTGGAAGCTAAAGCTACAAACAAATCGCTTTATCTTTTAAGGAAGTGTGACATTTCCACAACTTCCTATTGGCTGTGCGAGAAAGAACCAAGGTCCCAGCTAATATGAAGAAATCGCACCCCGAGTTTGAAGGCTGTATGATGCATACAGCTTTAGGCAAGGTCGCCCATCTTGAAACATGCATGTTACTCTTCATGGAAGTATTCATATTTTGTGTAACAATGCTGTATAATTGTCAATGCATTTCTCAATTACTTTTATGAAATAAGTCATCACGATGATTCTGTACATTTTTATTCATTTTACCACATCTAGGTTGAAGATCAGTGAAGTGTGTGCAGGAAATAGGAAGAAGAGTATGTATAGGTAAAAGAGCTTCTGCAGATGGGAAATATTCGTTAATAGCGAAAAGAATTCCGATGGAGTTAAAAAACAGGTTCACCACATGTTTTACCTGGAGTTATGTGGCAGGGATTGATGGACGGTCAAGAAGGAAGATATTTTCCAAATGTGGTTGTTGGTGAAAATTCTACAAGGGAAATGAGCTGAGACAATGACGAATGAAGAAGTCTGCTATTCGTATGAGAGGAAATAATACTACTGGAAATAACGAGAATGAGGAAAACAGGTTGGGACACACAGTATACTGCGAAGGAATTATCTGCAAGAAGCAGTCATTTAAGGGAAGTTCGCAAGGAAGAGAGGAAGAAGAAGAGTTGGAATGACTGATAATATTAAAAAAAAAACAAAAAAGAAAAAACGGAGAGTTGCGAGCAGGATACGCGCTCTGAGGGTTTCCATACAAACTTAATGGCACATATACAGGGTGTAATGGGTATAATTGCATATATTTTTGTAAGTGGTACCTTAATATCTATATATAGTCCGGCCCCGGTAGCTGAGTGGTCAGCGTCAATCGTAAGGTCCCGGGTTCGATTCCCGGCTGGGTCGGAGATTTTCTCCGCTCAGGGACTGGGTGTTGTGTTGTCCTAATCATCATCATTTCATCTTCATCGACGCGCAGGTCGCCGAAGTGGCGTCAAATCGAAAGACCTGCACCAGGCGAACGGTCTACCCGACGGGGGGCCTTAGCCACACGACATTTCATTTCATCTATATATATTCATGTGCTGGTTGTTTTTCCTCTGCATCTAACAGTCATCCCACAAATACGTTGTAAGCTTTATGGCGTGATGTTTCCTGCATGGCTGTACCTGAGCCACAAAGTGATGACGCCACACAGTATACACAAATCGATTCGCGTCCACACTTCAGCACCTGACATGCTGCCCTGGGGAAAAGAAGCGTTGTTGGCCACATATACTTGGAGGTACTGGCCTACCTGAAAACATACTACTCATATAATAACTGTAATTATTAGTTTGGAAATGACGTAAATGCTGACGTAATGTTGTTCAGTACACTGTCCTCAATCACCAAAATACCAGGCCCATTTCACCCGTGTCCGTAATCTACCCCAGTTATCTAACTGGGGAAAGGGGACGTATAGTATAATGTCGAATACGAACAACGTATTGTTTCTAGTGACTCCTCACATCGCTGAGATGTTAACGCTTGCCGGCCGCGGTGGTCTAGTGGTTCTAGGCGCTCAGTCCGGAGCCGCGCGACTGCTACGGTCGCAGGTTCGAATCCTGCCTGGGGCATGGATGTGTGTGATGTCCTTAGGTTAGTTAGGTTTAAGTAGTTCTAAGTGCTAGGGGACTGATGACCACAGATGTTAAGTCCCATAGTGCTCAGAGCCATTTGATTTTTGTTAACGCTTGGTTAAAACGAAGACTGAAAATTCCGTGGTCCAACCGACATTCGATCACGCGACATCTTGCTTTCAAACCACGGGCCTTACTGCTAGACCACCAGGCCCATCATGTGTACAACATCTTGTAAAGACATTTTATGTATATTATACGGGACGCTGCTGGTTTTTGAAGCTTTATTCAAGAGTTTTACAGTTAGGGGATAAGCTTATTTCGGCTGCACTGCCATTTTCAAGCGATCTACAATTATATAGCGCTCTTAGTATACACAGTTTTTACATTATATATCTGATCGATTTTGTATTTGCAGATTGCTTGAAAATGGTAGTGCTGCCGAAATAATCTTATCGCCTAATTGTACAATTCTTGAATAAACCTTCAAAAAATAGAAGCGTCAAGGTATAATATACATAAAATGTCTTTTCAAGAAGGTCCCAGCGGAGGTTCGAGTCCTCCCTCCGTCATGGATGTGTGTGTGTTTGTCCTTAGGATAATTTACGTTAAGTAGTGTGTAAGCTTAGGAACTGATGACCTTAGCAGTTAAGTCCCATAAGATTTCACACACACAACATATCTGCAACTCTGCAGGCCCTGAGAAGTACAAAACAAGTAGAGATAGTTCATTGAAAGGCTTTGATATATTAGTTTGCGAGTATAAAAATATGTGAAACGAATGGCCACATCCTTTGACTGAACTGACTTGGTAACTTAAATGCTCCGCCTTCAGATATTAGTCCTTATAAGCGACAAATTTTAAGTTGATACATGTACTCGTTGCTGAAAAAAATGGGTCTTAATAGTCGGAGAGACAGACGGACAGAAAGTGATCCGGTACGAGTTCCGTTTTTACCGCCTACGGTACAGAACCATTAAAAAACGACGAAATTAGCTGTAGATTAAAGAAGAAGCGCAGAAAACAGGAAAGAAGAGAGTGTCCAATCGATATCTGTCGAAAGCCATTGCAGCTCTGATTAAGAAAATGTCTTGGCCTTCTAAATTGTTACTTCAATCTGCTATGTGGCCAGTTTCTTCGTAGCCACCAACGTAAATCAAAGGTGAGAGGTCAAATATCCTATCACCACGTGCTGCCCACTGTGACAGTGGACAACTTACGAATATTCTAGATGAGTGCAAATTAGAATTTTGTGACATTTTCATTGTGACACCACATTTGAACTGAAGAGCTGTTACAGCCAGGCACATCTCGGTTTCTTTGGCAGAAGTGTCGAAAGGGGATATCTTGGAGAAGCAAGACATACGAGATAGTTGGCTTACCTGTACGCGGACCTCGGGCAGGTTGACCTTCATGGCGAGCTCCTCGCGGCTGTAGACGTCCGGGTAGTGAGACTTCTCGAAGGCGCGCTCGAGCTCGTGCAGCTGGTAGGTGGTGAAGGTGGTCCTGTTGCGGCGGTGCTTCTTCTTGCTGGCGCCGCCGCCGTTGCCGCTGCCGCCGCCGTCGCTCGCCGCCCCCGGGGGCGGGCTGCCGCAGCTGGGGGCGGCGCTCTCGTCCTCGCTGCCACTGGGCGCCGCCGCCGGGCCCGAGCACAGCCCGACGCCGCCGCTCACCACGCCGCCGGACATGCCGCCTCCCACGCCGCCCGCCAGCGACGTCGGAACGGAGCCCGACATGCAGCCGTCGTTGGAGTTACTGTTCTCGCCTGCACAGAACAGAGGTCGCTGTTCAGGCAACGTAACGATGCGGGCGACAGATAAATGCTACACTCAAACTTCCTGGCAGGTTAAAATTGGGTACTAGATCTGGGCTCGAACCCAGAACCTATGAATTTCGTGGGTAAATGCTCTGCTGGCTTAGTTGTACAGACACGACTCGCGACCTGCCCTCGTAACCTTACTCCTAGTTTCGAAACTTCCCAGAGACTTTGGAACACCTGTACAGGGTGATTCAGCTGCCCCTAGCCATAGGTTTTATACAACACACACCACCTTCAAATACCACATGCTCAATTTTCACATTCTCTCGCTCACAACGTGAAAACTGTTATTCCAAAAAAAGAATATAGAGGACCTTTTTGTAGGAAATGTAATGTAGTTATATATGAAGATAGTAAATGTCCTCGAAAGAACAGATACCATTGATAACCGAGCAGCCTCTCTAGAATAAATGATAATTAATTGAAAATTTCAGCTGTCCCTATCGAGGTATATCAACAACACCTGTCGGCAGCTGAGGGTTTCAATTAATTATCGTTTATTGTAGAGAGGCTGCACGGTCATCAATGGTATCTGTTCTTTCGAGAACAGTTACTATCTTCATATATACACTCCTGGAAATTGAAATAAGAACACCGTGAATTCATTGTCCCAGGAAGGGGAAACTTTATTGACACATTCCTGGGGTCAGATACATCACATGATCACACTGACAGAACCACAGGCACATAGACACAGGCAACAGAGCATGCACAATGTCGGCACTAGTACAGTGTATATCTACCTTTCGCAGCAATGCAGGCTGCTATTCTCCCATGGAGACGATCGTAGAGATGCTGGATGTAGTCCTGTGGAACGGCTTGCCATGCCATTTCCACCTGGCGCCTCAGTTGGACCAGCGTTCGTGCTGGACGTGCAGACCGCGTGAGACGACGCTTCATCCAGTCCCAAACATGCTCAATGGGGGACAGATCCGGAGATCTTCCTGGCCAGGGTAGTTGACTTACACCTTCTAGAGCACGTTGGGTGGCACGGGATACATGCGGACGTGCATTGTCCTGTTGGAACAGCAAGTTCCCTTGCCGGTCTAGGAATGGTAGAACGATGGGTTCGATGACGGTTTGGATGTACCGTGCACTATTCAGTGTCCCCTCGACGATCACCAGTGGTGTATGGCCAGTGTAGGAGATCGCTCCCCACACCATGATGCCGGGTGTTGGCCCTGTGTGCCTCGGTCGTATGCAGTCCTGGTTGTGGCGCTCACCTGCACGGCGCCAAACACGCATACGACCATCATTGGCACCAAGGCAGAAGCGACTCTCATCGCTGAAGACGACACGTCTCCATTCGTCCCTCCATTCACGCCTGTCGCGACACCACTGGTGGCGGGCTGCACGATGTTGGGGCGTGAGCGGAAGACGGCCTAACGGTGTGCGGGACCGTAGCCCAGCTTCATGGAGACGGTTGCGAATGGTCCTCGCGATACCCCAGGAGCAACAGTGTCCCTAATTTGCTGGGAAGTGGCGGTGCGGTCCCCTACGGCACTGCGTAGGATCCTACGGTCTTGGCGTGCATCCGTGCGTCGCTGCGGTCCGGTCCCAGGTCGACGGGCACGTGCACCTTCCGCCGACCACTGGCGACAACATCGATGTACTGTGGAGACCTCACTCCCCACGTGTTGAGCAATTCGGCGGTACGTCCACCCGGCCTCCCGCATGCCCACTATACGCCCTCGCTCAAAGTCCGTCAACTGCACATACGGTTCACGTCCACGCTGTCGCAGCATGCTACCAGTGTGAAAGACTGCGATGGAGCTCCATATGCCACGGCAAACTGGCTGACACTGACGGCGGCGGTGCACAAATGCTGCGCAGCTAGCGCCATTCGACGGCCAACACCGCGGTTCCTGGTGTGTCCGCTGTGCCGTGCGTGTGATCATTGCTTGTACAGCCCTCTCGCAGTGTCCGAAGCAAGTATGGTGGGTCTGACACACCGGTGTCAATGTGTTCTTTTTTCCATTTCCAGGAGTGTAGTTAAATGGTTACCCGGCCACTGACCTTCGTCTGTGCGAATGCGCACAGGTTGCCCGAACTCTTACGGGAATCGTCATCTTAGTGTGCGCGAGTAATGAGTGGATGGGCAAATATCTATTAGGTACATTACGTATGTAGATTGTGGACAGTTGGGAATGTGGGTCTCACGGGAAGCGTGCAAGGTAGGGATAAGTCCCTGCAGTCGCGCTATCTATCTGTGTCCTCAGTGGCTCAGATCGAGCGGGCACGGTAGCTCAGCGTGTTCTGTCAGAGAGCTGGTTGACCTCTGCAATAGATAAACTGAGTGGAAGGATCAACAAACGAACTTGTACGGATGTCATGTGACGTCCGCAACGAACAAAGACCTTGTAAAAAATAGCTAGACTCACTGATGGCGCTGCAGTCGCGGGATAATTTGAACCTTCGGCTGGACGCCATTATAGTGGTTGTAGTCTGATACCGGCACGGTAACTCAGCGTGTTCGGTCAGAGGGTAGCTGCCCTCAGTAATAAAAAAAAAAAAAAACTGAGTTAATGGATCAGCTACGAACTGAAACGGGTGTCTTTCGACGTCCGCCCCGAGCAGAGACAACGAACGAAAACGAACAAAATGAGATTAAAAAAAAAAAAGATGTGTTGAGTAGTATTGTTGTTTATGAAGACCCTGATTCAACGTTGTATATTTGTTGGTTTGTTGGGGTGTACATACAGTATTTGTTGCTCGTAATTCTACTGTCTGTACGTTCCAATCAAAAGAAGTACAATGGCGAAGAGTTGTGCAGCGATTAATTGTACAAATAAATTCGAAAAAGGAACGAATATTACATTTCACAGGTATGTGAATATTTGAAGTTGTTCTGTATGTCAGTGCACTTGTTTAATAAATGTTTTTGTAACACGGTATTAGCATAATGTCTGTGCATCTATTTGCAGGTTTCCTTTCTCAAAACCACAACTGTTACAAAAATGGTTACATGCTGTCAGGAGGCAAGATTTCCGACCGACAGAATACCATTTTATATGTTCTGATCATTTTGAAGAAAGTTGGGTGATCGGTAGTGTTTTCCTGGTCTAGGTTAGGTCGAAACTTGATAATTTGGTCGTGAGTTGCCAAAGCACTATGCCATATGTAACGCACTTCTCGTCATAAAATCTAAAGCAAGGTAGAGTCAGAAAATATCTATTAATATAGTGGGCAAATCTTCGAGTATTTTGATGAATTTTGCGTACATATATCGTAAATGAACTACGAAAAATGCTAGGGGTCCAGTACATAACTTTTAGCTACGGCAGATTACATGTAGTACGTAAGATAAATTCATAAACAGTGACTAGTTGCCGTTTGTTCATAAATTAAAAAGTATATTGTAGTAACGTATTTAAATGAGGCATTATGTTTCTGACCTAACTCAAGGGAAGGCATTTTATAACCAAAAGCGATGTATAAACATTCGAACTCCGCGCGTCAGTTTACCACTCTAATGGCCGCCGCCCAGCTATTCAAATTGTCCGCTCTTCACAGTCGACCACTTGTGCGGTTGTGGGGACCTGGCAACGAACCAAACACAGCAATCAACAACGAACAAAATGGAAAAAAAAGATGGATAGAGCGTTGCCATATAAGCAGGAGATCCCGGTTTCGAGTCCCGGTCGGGGCACATATTTTCAGCTGTCCCCATCGACGTACATCAACAACACCTGTCGGCAGCTGAGGGTTTCAATTAATCGTCATTTAATGTAGTTAAATTTTGTACTAGGGTCCGTTTTCGCTAGAGGCTGCAGTTTTCGAATTACTCAAGAAAGTCATCCGAAACTGACCTTCAAAAACGTTTTTCTTGAATAGTTCGAAAACTGTCGTCTCCAGCGAAAAACCTGTCCCAGCACAAAATTTAACTAAATAAAATTTCCTTCAAAAGTCCCTGTTCGTTTTTAATGTGTAACTAACAGTTTGCACATAGTGACGGAGAGCGAATATTAAAACCTCTAGTGCAGTTTCTGAAGGCATTGCATGCTGCATGAAACCCATGCGCATTGACAGCTGAATAACCCTGTACTCGTATAGTTTCAGCTAGATCAACGGGTCGAAGCGACGGTCCAATTCCAGTCGTCAGCTTTGACCAGTGACGTCCTGCGTGGTATCAGTAATTTACGATGTGAAGAATGTAAACTGTCTGTTATTAAATGTTACGTGTGGTTGTCTCAGGAACGCGTGTAAGGTACGCTGAATATTCCAAATAGGCCGTGATTTAATAGGGTGCAATTAGACAGGAACTTGAGAGCACATCTTACATTGTTGCTAGAGAAACGAGTAGCGACCATATAGTGTAATATTCGTTCTAGTAAGATTTGGCCGCCTTTTTTTCCGTTGTAACTTGGGGTGTGTTGAAGTAGCTGTGGAGCACTCCTGTGGCGGCTGTTTGTGTTTGTGATTTGGTACGTGGTAATCGTTTTAGTTTGCAATTTGCTGGGGCTTTGGAGTGTATTTTGTGTAATTGTCATTTGTTTGTGGGTATGAATCGGACTGTGAAACGAAGTTCAAAGGCATTTGGTGCTGCTACGGGTGAAGACATGCCTAGTATTTTTAAAATTTGCGGTTGATTAGAGCCATTGCTGAATGTATAGGGCACCTACTAATGTGGTTGTTTGGGTTTGCATCTGGTTCAAATAGTTCAAATGGCTCTGAGCACTATGAGACTTAACATCGGAGGTCATCAGTCCCCTAGAACTTAGAACCATTAAAATCTAACTAACCTAAGGACATCACACACATCCATGCTCGAGGCAGGATTCGAACCTGCGACCGTAGCGGTCGCGCGGTTCCTGACTGAAGCGCCTAGAACCGCTCGGCCACACCGGCCGGCTTGGCATCTGGTAACGCTGTCTTCGTTTGAGCTACGTCCATTGAGGGAAATTTACGATTCCTATTATTAAGGTTTTGTGTGAGTGCGCGTTTGTGGGGGAGGTGGGTGGGGTTCTCATATCGCTGTCTTTGTTTGAGCTATGCGGGTAAAGAGCAGTACTCGATTACAGTTGTGTGCTTTTTGTATTTTATTGTTCAGGTTATTCTGGACGAATTCGTGTCTGTTATATTTCGGTTCAAAATGGTTCTAATGGCTCTAAGCACTATGGGACTTAACATCTATGGTCTTCAGTCCCCTAGAACTTAGAACTACTTAAACCTAACTAACCTAAGGACATCACACAACACCCAGTCATCACGAGGCAGAGAAAATGCCTGATCCCGCCGGGAATCGAACCCGGGAACCCGGGCGCGGGAACCGAGAACATTACCGCACGACCACGAGCTGCGGACTGTTATATTTCGGTTACGTGGTTGTCTTTGAATTGTGTTATTCTTGTATTTTCAGTTTCTCCCCGCCCAGAAACATCTAATTCCCATCGTTCTCCCATTAGTGTAATTTCACTAGGTGACTGAAATATTTCGAGTCTTCTTATGTTTGTTTGTGGCCGTAATCTTGTAGCCACTAACTTGATTTATTGAATGTTATCAATGGTTGTCTTGGTAACTGGTATAAACTGTGTTGTTCATGCCAAATATGACGTCATGGGTCAAAGCAGGCAGGTAGAATCCCAGATCAGCCCAAGATTTAACACACTGTTGAACGCTGCACGTGCAGCTGTTCTTTGTACGTCCATGTCCCCCAGTAAGTCGTGATAACGCTGCTGTGGGAGTGATACAGCCGCCCTGAAGACAATACAAAGCTCATGCAAAACCGTTCTTCCACATGCAACGAAAGTCACAGCACTCGGATAGCATCACTGCGTCTGAATGCAAAAACATTTTTTAAATGATACCTTTTTATTCCATGCCACTAAAAGTAGAAGTATTTTTAACTTTGTGACGCCACTGCCTTCCACAGACCTCCATGACAACCGTTTGAATGCCGTCTGGGGTACGCATTTCAAACACCTTCAATCTGTTTCTGTTTTCCCTGAGTTCCACAAAAAATACGTGAAAGACTGATTCACTGAGAATACCATGAGACCCATGGAGTACATTTACTTATTCATGTAAGTACCTGAAATTTGGAGACACAACAGAACTTTCTGTTGACTACAGCCCTTGTGGTCGAGATAAGCTCCTGTTACTGTGAAATAAATTTCATAAATTCAAATTTATGTGTCAGTGAATACTCACAGAAAGAATAAGTGAAGTTATAGCTCTGCTAATGTGCATAATTTTTTTGTAATTTGGCTCATTTAATTTTCGTATTCATTATTGTATTACATACCAGTATGGTATTTTTCTACGTCATCCAGTTTTGGTCCAATAGCCCGTTTTTCTATTTCTCTTATTTAGTTCTTGCTACAACTTAAGCGCAATAACCTACACGAAGACAGTCAGGCCTACTCTTACGATTTCAGTTGATGCCGTACTGTAAACCGTGCCGCGAGAAATTTCGCTGTCCGTGGAAACTGCAACTGACGACGCCACTACAGTGTGAGCCATCATGATGCCTGATGTTGAATGGCTTTAGTCGCATGTGGAGACTTGGCTTAAGGCCTGGAAAGTTTAAGCACTGGGCAACCGAAAGCCACGGCTGGCATCTGCACACGGAACCTCTTGACACATTTAAAATCAGCGTGACTACATGGCATTATAAATATTAACCACGTTTCTCTCTTCCACTTGCAGTCACACGAGCTCTCTAACGTCGTGGAGTATCAGCAGCAAAACCGAAAAGCGATCTTTACTCGAACACACGTCCGTTACCGTATCACGATTTCTACTCTCGAATAACTCCCATCGGAAACCTTCATATATCATGTAGTAAATATTATGGTCTCCCTCCTCATCTGCAGTTTTGCTGTTCTGTCGTACAGCAGCGACGGACTAGTTTGCCCGTGTTTTCTTCTTTTGTTTTCTTTTTTTTGTGGATGGACACAGCAAGGGTAGCAGATACATGAGATCTAAGATCTTAGTCTTTTGTGAGTATGGGTCCAGTCACTGCGAAGAAGACATTTCACCGCGTAAGCTGTTGTTTTATTATGAAATTTTTATTTAATAATTTAGAAATTGTGTTGCGATAAGTATGAGACAGTCGTTTCCACAAATTAATCTGTGATGTGTGACACAGGGTAGATAGACACATAGGGGTCGATGAAGTAGGCTTAGCGTCTGGCAGTCATTTAACTTACGTGACCACAACCATTCTCATTGCGCGTTTGAAGGACTGACAGACGACAGTAAAAAACTTAGGTCTGCAACACACACAATCATTCATGTTGGTTCTAGCCGTTTGAAGATTACGCTACTCACTATGGCTGATCTAAAAACATCAGAAGAAGAGAAAAATCAGTAATTTTGAATGTGCTGCTAGTGCTTTCAGAAAGGCTTGTCCGACAGATCAGACAATACTTGTATATATGTATACATTTCTGTAATAGAGCAGCGGCCCCATGATATTTCCTTCAATGCAAATGGCCTAATATGGTCCGAACTTCTACGGGAATAAAAAATGTGCGAGTAGGCGGTGAATGGACGAGGGACGCTGTTACCGTGTCCAGATGGTCGAAGTGGTTAAGGCAACCGCTCATGAGAAGCTGAAAATCCTTCTTCGAATACCTGTCCGGTACAAATTAACAACTTTCGCCATTTTATTTCTACAGTGCTCCGTGTAGGTCACTAGTTTTCCACCCACCCTTTTCCTTTCCTTCCCATTTCTCTAGTTCATATACAATATATTGCAAGTATCGTCGAGTCCTGGCTTCGCACAGTTAACACTAAGTATCTGCGGCCAGATTACTTGTGTGGAGTATCGGTAACAAATTACTGTATATACAAACGTCCTCCTCGTGAAAACCGTATCAAAATATCAACAGTAGTTACTGTGAACAGACTTCCATTACAGAGAGAAAAACGTGACAGGTCACTTTATGACATGTATTGAAGAAGACATTTGTAGATGTATAGATTCTGTAATAATAATTTCCTATGGGTAGGTGGTCAGTAGCAACTCTTCCAATTGAACACAATTTCGGTGACTTTCATTTTCCTGACCTGGTCCAGTTACCTATATGCGGAAAGGGTACCTACACTTTAACGCGGAATCAGAATCACATGTTGTTTCTTGCGAATCTCCACAACATTAAGAGGACAAAGCTACGTTAAAAGGCCTTTCGTTTCCTCAGCTCCATTAGAATTCCTCCAGATGTTAGTAACTGCTTCAGGTTTTGAAATGCTCTTTCTCGTAGATGTCCTCCTCCTTATTTCTTCTGTACAGCTTTCATTTCATGTCATTAAACTTTCCCGGTACAGCGAGGATTTTACTTGGTCTTTTTTCCGTGTAGGAATATGTTAACTGGAGCTTCCATCTTGCTTACTCTCATCATTTTTCTCTTTCCCATATTTATCTTCATTCGATATTTTTTGCCTCTTCTTGTAATACTCCTTAACATCTTCTGTAGCTGCTCTGCTGATTCCGCCATCACTGCTTGATAATCCACGCATTTTACAATCTTTAAGTTCTCTCCTCCGATTTCAATGGCTCTTGTATTCTTTGTGGCCTTACATATCAATTTTTCGCTGTATATGTTGAATAGCTTCGATGACAGTGAGCATCTTTTTCTTACAACCCTTCCAACGGTCATCTCTTGCGTTTCCTCATTTCGTACCCTAACTGCCACTTCTTGCTTTTTGCTTTGTGTACATCTCCTTTATTAGTCATATATCTTTCCAGGTTATATTCACATCTTTTATAAGTCTCAATAGTATACTCCAGTTGGCCCTATTGAAAGCCCTCTCCTAGTCGACAAAACTTATATGCAACTCCTTGTTCATTTCTATCATTCTTTCTCCAACCGCTCTCAGAGGGCCTGAAGCATCTCTTGTACCTTTACCCTTTCCGAATCTGAACTGGTTTTTTCTGATACTCTAATAGTTGGTTTGTCTGTAGCTATACATCACACCTACCGATTTCCATCCCGTTCGAATAATTCCGTCGTGGAAGATCGTTAGTTTTTCTTTTTTTTCCTTTTCTCTTGGTGTGTGTGTATAGATATACCAGGTGTACCAGTATGAAATGAGCGTTTTTTTGTGAAAATGAAACACTAATTTTGAATTGAAACGTAAGAACATTTTATTCAAAGTACTGACCATTGCTTTCTATACATTTTGACCAACTTTCTGGCAATTTGTGGACACCACGCCAATAGAAATATTCGTCTTTTGAAGCAAACCAATCAGACACCCAATTTTCGACTTCTTCGTAGGAATCAAAGTGTTCCTCAGCCAATGCGTGTCCCATTGATGAAAACAAATGGTAATCGGAAGGGGCCAAGTCTGGTGAATACGGCGGGTGGGGTAACAGCTCCCAGCCAAGTGTTTTGATTGTATCCTGAACCAGTTTTGCTTTGTGTGCAGGTTGCCGTGTAAAAAAATTGCTTTGCCATGTCTTCTGGCCCATTCTGGTCTTTTTCCGATCAATGCATAGTTCAAATTGATCATTCGTTGTCCGCAGTTCGTGGTTGCGCGGTAGCGTTCTCGCTTCCCACGCCCGTGTTCCCGGGTTCGATTCCCGGCGGGGTCAGGGATTTTCTCTGCCTCGTGATGACTGGGTGTTGTGTGATGTCCTTAGGTTAGTTAGGTTTAAGTAGTTCTAAGTTCTGGGGGACTGATAACCATAGATGTTAAGTCCCATAGTGCTCAGAGCCATTTGAACCATTTGATCATTCGTTGTCTGTAGCGATCAGTATTCACAGTTTCACCGGGTTTTAGAAGCTCATGATACACCACACATTTCTTATCCCACCAAACACAGAGCATTGTCTTCTTGCCAAATCGATCTAGTTTTGCAGTCGATGTTGATGCCTGTCCCGCATTAACCCATGATTTTTCCCGTTTAAGATTCTTAAAATAAATCCATTTTTCATCGCCAGTAACAATTCGATGCAAAATTGATATTCTTTCACGTCTTTGAAGCAAAATTTGATTAATGGTTTTTCGGTTTTCCATCTGTCTTTCATTCAATTCATGTGGCACCCATTTTCGACACTTTTTGATCTTTCCCATAGCTTTCAAACGGACAGAAATTGCTTTCTGTGCAACATTTAGCATTGCTGCCATTTGCTTCTGACTCAAAGTATCGTCTTTATCCAATATTGCTTGCAATTCGGCGTCTTCGAACTTTTTTGGTGGTGTTCCATGTTCTTCATTTCTTACATCAAAATCATTATTTCTTAACTTTGCATGTTGCTTCTGATAGAGCATGATCACCACATGCCTCGACAAGCATTTGATGCGACTCTGCAGCACTTTTTTGTTTCAAATGAAAACAAAAAATTAATGCTTTCCGCAAATCATCACTTTTTGGTACAAAATTCGACATTGTTAACACGATGAAAACATATGATGTTCTTTGTTCCATGACTTGATGTATACTAAATATGTTTGACAGATGTCATACCAACCAAAAAAAAAAAAAAATAATTAAGGCTTGTTCACAACAAATGTTCCCTATCGACACATTTGTATCTTAACGCTTATTTCATACCGGTACACCTGATAATAAGCTGTTGTCAGAAGGCTATCTTCTTTCCCCCTAGAGAACTCAGGAAAGAAGCTGTAAGTTCGTGTCGTGAGTCATTCATTGGTCTGTAGGAGGTGAGAAGTAAGAAGGTGGTATGGGGAAGACGCGCGAGCAACAACTGCAGGCGGGTCATAGTTCACGTCGCCGGTCACGCACCGTCGCGTGCCGCCGCGTCGCGGACGTGATATCGAGAAGTGGCGTCTGGCGCAGGTAGCGACACGGCCGGACAGGTGGAGAGAGAGAGGTGTGCCTCACCCCGGCGCCGATGCTTATCGGCCGACGCGCTGCCACAGCCGGCGGCTGTCGATTCGACGCGGCTACTCGACTTTACGACGCGTAATGGCTTCATCGCGTTACCGGCGCGCCGCGTGTCGGCATGCCACGCCACGCCGCCGGCTCCCACTGCCGCCGTGTGTACCGAAAACACGGGCGCCGGCGACAAGCGTGGTAATCGCTAACGAGGAGCGCCCTAAGCTGACGGAATCGACGCGCGCGATTTCACGCCGTTCCGGGCGGTGCGCCAACACAAACATATGGCCGCGCGGTGGTTCAATCCGCGGCGGAATATTTAAAAGCGAACAAGGCGCCACCAATCTTGTTGTGCCCTGCAGTTCTCGTCAGCCTTGAAGGGTAACCGGCACTTTGATAACATTACTTCCGCCTATCGAGACATATAACGCGGTTGCTGCGTATCACATCTATCGACAACACTCCATTTGGCCTAACTGCCTCTGCTGTTGTCGCTCGGGGCGACGTGTGCACTGCAATACTGCATGCTCCTTAGTAACAACAGGTATTTCAGCCCCTAACACGAACAACGAACGGGTTCATTCGGTGGTTCTGCCGAAAACACGCTGGCTTGTATTAGCCTGCTGACGTGTGCAGGGGTAGCCAATGGATCCTTCTGACCTATGATTGCAAAAATAAATATGGAACGCATCAAGTCCTCCATTCTTTTATTTCTTTCTCCTCAGTTGTCTGATAGGGTTTTTGTGGCTCCCCATTATTTATTTTTTTGTGCCGATCTTTTTATCTCAAACCAGGTCTTCCAACCAGCGTCCTCAGTAGTTCATTGTGTAAAGAGTGAGTTTGGTAAGTCAGGCCAGCACAGATATATCCAGAACGACTAAATACATCGAGGTACGATTTTTGTTAATTTGTAGAAGACATATGTAAGTAATTTTCAACCCGTGTGGTTACCGAATTGTAGCCCCGACTTAAGCTTTTCAGCCAAATGGTTGGGCGGAGTGAAATCAAGAACCCTAGAAATAACGAAATGGATTTTTGTCCCAATCTTCTTTGCCTAACGATGAATAGCAAACGGAGAAAACTAGTATCAAATTGACTAGTGTGAGGTTCAGTTTCGAGAAAAAAAAATGTATTTTGAAAGCAACGGTAATTAATAGAAACTTAATTCAAAAAATGTTCAAATTTGTGTGTAATCTTATGGGACTTAACTGCTAAGGTCATCAGTCCCTAAGCTTACACACTACTTAACCTAAATTATTCTAAGGACAAACACACACACCCATGCCCGATGGAGGACTCGAACCTCCGCCGGAAAACTTAATTAGAGATTCGATTGGAAACTGCACAATGGATTTCGGTTCGAATTTTCGTAGCCAAACAACGAAATGGAATTGGACAACTGGGGTATTAAACCGATCAGGGAGAAATCTAATTTTCTGAAAAAATATTTAATTGCGTGTAAGTAATCAGAGTAATTAAGAAAAACTTAATTACTGATCAGAGGGAAAACTTTTTCCCAATTTTCATAGCCTAATGATGGGTAGGCAATGCACAAAAGGGGTATCGAATTGAATACCGTGAGGTCTAGTTTCGCAAAAAGAAAGAAAAAAATATTTAATGTCTTGAAAGTAATCCAGATAATTGTTAAAAACTTAATTACGTAATTGAGTGAAAATTTCACGACGGATTTTTTCTGAATTTTCATGGCTAGGCAAAGAGTGGAATATGGAATAGTGGGTATCAACTTCCTTTTAAGTTAATTGTGGTAATTAAGGAAAACTTAACTTTGCATTTGAGGGAAAATTTTGTCCGAATTTTTATAGCCCAATAATGTGTAATAAATAGACCAATGTGGTATCAAATTGTCCAGTGTGAGGTTTACTTTGAAAATTGAAATATTTCACGAACAGCCGCTGCTAGCTGTGTAAATCAAGTGTAAAAAAATCAGATCACAGCATAAATAATTGAAACTTCTCTTCTTTGTCTGAACTCATGTGATCGTAATAACAATAATAATAATAATAACAGAATACCAGTTGACACTTAAGTAGTTTATAGTTTTTGCTTTCTGAACAGAACTTTAGAATAAAAATAATTTTTGAAAAAAAAATGATCAATTATTTTGTGAAACGTTTCGCCTGAAATTAAGAAATAAAATATATTAGAGAAACATTCGTGTTGCCTGTGATGATTCTCGAAATCATGTACAGAAAATGAGGTGCCGATTGCGAATTTAAAGTTCATTGTTTAACTCAGAATCTTATAATTTTAAAGAGCACAAGGGCATATCTGTGGAATTTGACTCACAAGGGAACCTAACCATGGCATCTCGCATTGAGTGGTAAGCTGGAGCCCTGTGGATAGCACTTACATCTTCAAAAGGACGCCCTTCAGGGAAAAACAGGAACCTTCTTCATGGATATGGGAGTGAGGACTACAACACCATATACTGTAACTCCTTTGATTATACTGGGACGCTTTTCTGAGTTTTAGCGGCACGTCCACCGTACACTTACTATTATAATATCTGTATTGATGACAATTGCCATGACTGCAGAAGGAGAACAGACACTTCAGTGACCAGGCAGAGAGTTCATAATTTTGTGGGGGAAAAAAATGGGGCAATGGGGCACGAGGGATTTCCGAACACGGATACCCGGTTTGGAGTCCAACACTGTCACTACACAACCAAGAGTCCGCGGTTCTGGTAATAATGCTCTCATTGCATGCCTTGAACTTAGACCGTTCACTGTTCCCGTTTTGCTTCTTTTTTCATAGTTCAGTGCATCTTCTTCCTGTTTTCATGTGTGATCTGTGATCAGTTTTTGACGGTCTACCGCTAAACCTGAGGAGGGGGGGGGGGGGGGGGGGGAGAGGGGGGATGCAATGGGGAGTTTCCCTTGTCAGTGCTCACCTTACATCACTAACGTATGAGCATCTCATCTGCTGTACATTATTTCAGCTACGATTCAAATGTACATCAATGTTTCTCTAATTCATTTTATTACTTGCTTTAGAAAAATCATTTCACAACATATTTTTTCAATTTTTTTTTAAATACAACTACCTACAGTATATACTTCCACTGCGGAATTTTAAAGAGCCTTCAAGGAGGACTTCAGTGACATAACATATGTGGAACATGATCAAATAGTAACGAGATTACAATATCGCGATCCACGGTCCCGACGTCAGGAGAAGAAGCCGCACAAACGTTTAACTCATGTAGAAAATGTAAGCAAACACGGAAGTCAGTTATTATGACCGTCATAGCAAGTGCTCATAATGCTGACCTAGAGCATGGCTGTAAAGCTGTTCCCAATAGATAATCTTGTACGTTAACTTTCATCTAGCAGCGCAGGCTCGTGTTCTACGACATTTGTTGTTTTCGGGAGTTTCCTTGCAGATCTTTTATGTTAATTACAGCCATCCTAGTTATAGGGTTTAAGAAAAATATACCAACAGACTATTAGGAGTTGTAGAGTCTCTCTTGCGAAACAAACTGAGGATAGGACCCAATATCTGGAAAAGTCATCTAATGCCCTTACAGAGTGTCAAACTTAAAGGGCAGAACGCCTGCCGGTAGGCCATGTGTATGAGGGAAAAGTGAGCTCTAATGCTGACTCCTCTGGCGTGTCTGTTCTTAGCGGTCTATACAATGGTGTTGTGACAGTTATGAATGCCTTAGACGTCTTCCAACTTCCTGATATTGTCAGGGCCATTGTAAGGCATTCGGCGCTCCGTCTGCGTCACAACTCCCGTTCTCTGTGGAAGGGATGGCCCAGCGACAGGCATTTTCCCTTGTAACTGCGACCCTGTGAGACGTACGTGGAAGACTTTTCTCCATATGGGATCCTGCCCACAATTTGTTCCTCCAGACAGCCTGGAGGAACCCCTGAAGTTTGTCAGTATATTTGTGATACGCCCTGTACATTCCAGTCTCTGTCTTGCCTTACCACCTTTCCTCTTACCTACCATGGACGTTTTAGCCCGTTGTCTTAACAAATGTTATTGTCATCCAGTCCCTTCTTCTAGTTAGTGTTTTGATTATGTTTACCTAAAACTGATTCACCACTGTTGCGTAACTGCTGTTTATTTTGACGCACCATTGTTCGGTGTATTGGTTAGAGCTGCCCGACACCCATTCTCGTCGTGGGCCCTGGTGGAATCCATTCCTTTGTTCTCAAGAGGGGGCCGCTCAAGTTTGTCGCATGCTACCTGCGCAATAGAAGCGTTCTCATTATTATCTCTCGACTCCACAGCATAACCCTGCACCCTCCGACTTTTGTTGTGTCAGAACAGGCAAATAAGGAAGTAAAAGTCTCGCTAGTAAAGTGTGCTAGGGAGGGTTGCAGGAACTGCTCGGTATACCAGTTGTGGAATAAAGAGAACAAAGGTGGGGCACAACATACCAAGGGACTTCGGAAAGTCGGCCCACGCTAAAACCGATGCGCAATAAGAGTGGCGAACTGTCATTAGGTAATATATGTTCTGGGTTTCCTGCGGACACAGTTCTGCTATGGTACGCATAACAGGTGCACCAGAGTTTGTGAGTGAAATGGCGTGGAAACTGGAAAAGTACTGCAAAGTTGATGTATACAGGACTAGTACATTTCCTGCGAGTAAAACGCCTAAACTGTACACAGATTTACTGTGAAATTCTGTTGCTGCCCAGCAGTAGTGAGACGGTACCAACAATTTTGATTAAGGCCACACAGTCTTGAGTATCGCTGATGAGGAAATCCATATCCTACACCATGTAGTTTCCATCTTTTTGGCAAGATGAAACAACGTCTAGGAGGAAAAGGATTTTCCAACAATGAGAACGTTCACACAGCAGTTCCCGAATGACTCCATGAAGAAGGAGCAGATGTCTATTGTCAACGCACTAACAGTTGGTAGAACGTTCTGACCGTTGTTAGTGGCTATCTTGAAAAATAATGTCATGTACTTGCGTCATTCTGACGTGCAATGCGGGGTTTAATAAATGTTACGTGGCCTGCCATAATAATGTGTAACTTACGTTCTGGACTTTCCTCATAGCTACAAATACTTCTCAAGGCTCACTTCTTCTGGAATAATGCAGAAGAAGGAGAAAAAAATTCGCATTTACTTAACGCTGACGAGCATATTGACAGGGGACTGACACAAAATTTCCACATTATACATTTTTTATTTTACATTGTTAGCATCACAGTAAGCGACAATGTCCGCTACACTGCTTTTACCTCGTTTTTGTTTTATGAGATTTCCTTCTGACAGTGCGTGGTCTGACTTGCTGCGGCCGGCCGGTGTGGCCGAGCGGTTCTAGGCGCTTCAGTCTGGAAACGCGCGACCGCTACAGACGCAGGTTCGAATCCTGCCTCGGGCATGGATGTCTGTGATTTACTTAGGTTAGTTAGGTTTAAGTAGTTCTTAGTCTAGGGCACTGATGACCGCAGATGTTAAGTCCCATAGTGCTCAGAGCCATTTTTTCCCCCTGTCGAACTGCAGCTCCCCTACTGAAGAGTGACCGTCCACAACATGGCTTCAACCAGTACCGTTGGCGCTCCCCCATTCCGCCGTTTTGACACTTACGGGCCTAATTATTTTGTGTCCATTCTACTCCTAGAATTGTAATTTACACAGTGCTTCACAACCATTTGAAGCCAAAATTATACAGATATTAGGGGATCCAGAATTTCATAGTTTGAGATAAGGAACTAATAGTCAGAAATCTATATTTAGTTTTTTATTGTAATAAACAACGTAGAACTTAAAGTAAAAACTTAAGGTCAAAGCAGCTATTCCAAGCGACAACTCAGTGCATGCATCACAACAAAATGTATAGAGAGAACTGGTCTCTTGGTTTAGAACCATTCGGTCCTACTACTTGCACACAATGTCTGATAGAAATTTAATTGCTGCTGCACCAGCATTCTCCACATTGCATTATTAAATGTGTGCATTTCACAGTCAGTTTCTCGTGAGTTCCTGTTCACAGCAAAACATTTCATTCAATTAAAATTACGCCTGTTACGAAACATTTCTCCGTGCATTGGTCCGGCTTTTCGGACATTGCAGCCTCCACCACCATACTTTAAATGAAAGTCTGTAAGTTTCTGTAATTCCCTATCTTCGACTGTAAACTTTCGATATAAATGATAGTAAACTCTAACATACATTTAGCACGAAGGAAGCATATTGTTTTCCAAGATAGCACCACCAACTTCGATGAGCTAGAAAAGGTAGGTACGAAACTCGTTTAGACGTTGCGAAATTTCATCGGTGCCATTCGGTTGCAGAACCGAGACTTATTCACCAGCAAAATAAAGTTGCAATGTTTTATTTCACACATATCGTATATGATTTTAATGTAGGACTACTTGAAACAGATTCTTCCATCAACGAAATGAATATTTGTGCCGAGGCCCCAACGCTGTAACTGCGTAGGTGTGCCGTATAGACATTACACAATTCTTCATAAAAATTGTCAGTTTTGTATACCGTAACTGGCGTCATTTTTATCACCGTATCATCGGCGTAAATTTATATATCGTCCTGAAGCAGAAGCTACTCCCTCCACGCTACTCATTGAACAGTTGTCTTCCCAATTTTCTTCTGTCACTCTCACGGCATAAACTGACGTTCAAACTGATATATTTAGTAATGTATCCAACTTTTCTATAAGTTAGATTTCTTTATTTATGATTCAATGCGCTTTTTCCAAGCTTTTATCTATTTTATGGAAAGCTGCGTATCTTAGGATATAGGTGTTTCCATTACTTTTACGAGTTTTTATTCGTTGACGCGGAAACATAAATCCAAAATGTCACCACTTGTGTCAAAAGACAACAGGAGGACTTGGTCTTGATAATTATAGTTTGACATAATTAGCGAAATGCAATCTCTTAACCAGCGCACATTAGAGAAAGTGTGTAGACGAAACACGAGAAGATTTTTCTTAAGTACACGTCGCTTAAATTTCAGCCTAACTGTTTCAAAACAATGAAAAGCCTTACCACGAAGATTAAACTCAGTAACATTAACGGAGAGGTTCTACAAGCTATTAGTTAAACGACTGGCGTCCTTGGAGTCGGCGCCTACGACTCTGTGGAGGCCTTTGCCCATACAGTGTGGAAGCGAGCAGAACTGTACTTGGACGGGGGGGCCGAGTATAGTCCGTGCGACGCGATGGTCGAGAGCAGATAGCGAGCGCAGGCTGCGCTGTGTGTGTTTTAAGCCCACAGTAGCCGTTTGTTATAATTAAGCCGGCCTCCACGCGAGAGCCGCATTACCCGCCACGAGTTAAGCAGTGCCGGACCAGCTAAACGGCTTAGCGACGCGCAAAGTCCCAGCGGCGCTTTCAGACCAGTGCAGAGTCTGCACTGCCTCGGTGGCGGAGGGGAAGCTAACTGGACGACGAGGAAGTCTCAAGCTGTGCACGTGTAAATTATTGGACGCGGTAGTGTTTAATATTACAATGGGAGATCTAGCATATCAGTTGACATTTGAGAAAAATTGCCTGAGCCGTCACAGCTTGCTTGTCAGCGAGATGCCACGAAATGCCTAATGACCGTAAACAAAAATCTGTCAAACTGTGTAAAGTTGACCGGAAAGTTCCAAAAACATTTTATGTTAAATAACAACACAATGATGATGAAAATTCTTTTATTTTAATTATTATACTTGTTCAAAAGTTCTTAATTCGTGGTAATAGCTAAATGTCAGTATTCCGAACCTCCATCTGAATATTAATATTTTTTAACTTTTTTAATCATCTAATGCTGAGACTTGTCTAAACAACTCATTTTCCTAGGTCTTATGTTTGTCGTACATTGACGCTTCAGAACGACAACCAGAGCAATAATAAAAGTTGATCTGTTACACTTACCTATCTACAAACAAGTAAAACTTGGCAAATTCTTGGTGAAATCGGAGTGAAGTTGGCCGTCTTTTCTAAGGCGGTTCTTTTATTAACAAACATTCGTGAATGTGGCAAGAATGTGGCCAAATGAGTGCAGCAACAATGTGTCATAATGGCTGCAACAATTGTCTATAGCAATCTAGTGGCGCAGTGGAAAGTCGTTGTTGGGAATGTCTGTACTTTACTTTAAGAATTTGTCACGTAGGTCGCTGTTCCGACCCGTTTGTTGTATCATACAGTTAAGGTCGTAAGAGCTGTCAGTGTGAAAATGCCGGGTGTGGACAAACGTAAATCGGGTGAATTGAAGAAATGTGGTCTGAATGTTTCAAACTGTTTCTCATGGAAATTTTTAACTGGAAATAACCATTGACGAGGCTATCTGAGTGTGATTAATTCCCAAAATAGCTCTGGTAAACAGAGTTGAGGGTTGTCATGATAAATAACAATGTGGTCAGCCAGTTGTTAGTGCTAAAGGAGGAGAGTGTGTGTTTGTTCGGTATTTATTGTAATCACACTTTCGTGTCCCTAAGCTTTCTTTGTATGATTATCTGAATTTAGTATTAAAATTTAATTACCATACCAGATTTATTTTTCAGCTATTGTAAAGTTCCATAATAATTAAAGTCACCATAGAGTCATACACAATAAACAATTATCACCTAAAAGATAGTCGGTCAACTACATTTCATGCACCGGCCTATGTGGCCGAGCGGTTCTAGGCGCTTCAGTCTGGAAACGCGCGACCGCTACGGTCGCAGGTTCGAATCCTGCCTCGGGCATGGGTGTGTATGATGTCCTTAGGTTAGTTAGATTTAAGTAGTTCTAAGTTCTAGGGGACTGATGACCTCAGAGCCATTTTTGAACACCTCACGTTCTGAAAAAAAGAATTATTTTTATTGTTTTCTGAAATATTTAAGTTTTAATTCCAAAATCGGCCAACTTCAGCCCATTTTACGGTGAAGTCGATAGTGACTTGTTCCTTGTTGAAAGCTGCTGCTAGCTGCAAAATCGTGGACTCACAATCCTTATGTCTTCATTTTTTTCATTAAAAGCATAGTAAGTCTTCGCAACTTTTATTTCTCTCTTATCGAACAGATGCTTTGTTTTCCGTTACTGTGCATATTTGTTCAATAGATTTAAGATGGTTCAAATGGCTCTGAGCAGTATGGGACTTAACAGCTGTGGTCATCAGTCCCCTAGGACGTAGAACTACTTAAACCTAACTAACCTAAGGACATCACACACATCCATGCCCGAGGCAGGATTCGAACCTGCGACCGTAGCAGTCGCACGGTTCCGGACTGCGCGCCTAGAACAGCGAGACCACCGCGGCCGGCTAGATTTAAGAACTCATCATTACTCAAAGACGTAATCTGGCTATCAAAATTTTTAACGTGGTCGTACAATATCATCTTCTGTTCATCAGACTCTTCTCGAAAAAAAAAAAAAAAAACTCTTGTTATTTCTGAAAACAGGTTTCATTGCTACCTCTTTGTTTTCCTGTAAATCTTTAAGTCTTGTCACCTAAGGAAATTCATGGAACTGCATATTCCTCTAGCTTCTCTGATTGTTATTTTAAGAAATATGTCTATTTACACGGCTTCCTTCATATTATTTTCATCTCACTTATGTTCTGAGTTCTCTGTTGTCTTTACCTGTTAAATAAATAACCGTAAAAATTAAAGTTTTATGGTAGAGCCTATCTGTTTTTTTTTTCTTGTACAATTTGTAATTGTCCTGTCTGATTAAACCCTTATGTACCGCTGCACAAATATAAAAGATTCCAACTGGAATTGCCTGGGCTGTTGATCTTGGTCTAGAGATAAACCGCGTGCCTGGAAACCGAGAGGTCGGGTATCAAATAACGGTCAGGTCACGGAAATTCTGAGCTAGCCTTGTCTTCACCTCCCAGTGATGGACGATTCGATAGGGAACGACACGTGGTTCGGATTCCACGTTAACCTGTAGCTCATCTTTCTCTGGTTGGATAACTGAGATAGATGAGTGACACGTGTCGCCGATGTGGTGTCCCATAGGAAGATTTGCACTTGGATACTTGAGTTAAAAATTGTCGAGGGCCTACGACATAAATAATAAGATCAATTTTATGTAAAGACACAATAAAAACGTAATAGCATATTATTTACTTGCAAGCGAAACACAACACACGAAAGCTAAATTCGTGCACCTAAATACTCAGATACCACACCAAAAAATAGCGTGAGCGGTGTTGTTCCTGCATAGTTCACATTGCAGTGTCGTGACGTATGCTGTCCGTAGCACCTGAGTTTAGAAATAGCTCTTCTTCGATACAGTACGTTGACCAATATTACTCGACCATTCCCTGCTATAATTTACGGTTAAATCTACAAAAAAGTCCAAGTGCACTTACTTCACAGGCTCATTTTAAGGCGAGTTCGAGAAAAATGTGCAGAGTAACATAACTGATTTGACTATTTCAGAACTCATTTAATTATGATACCGAATTTCAGTTGAAGTTATTAGTCGTGTAATAACCACACTAGAAGATGTTGGACTGCAGCAACCGGATGTACTTTCGGCGGGATACTGCAGTGCATGTGTCGTTCATAAGTACGATGCAATGTCTCTTCGGACACGCATTTGTATCCTAAGGTGCAGAGACTGCAGCCGTTACGAGAAACTTGAAATGTATTGGCAGATGCAAATATGGTGAACCATCAGATGTATAATGGTTGTCCATGTTCGCAACTGGGCATGTGTTTCATAACGGCTGTAGTCATCGCACTGCCTGTTCCTTTGGACACGCTTGCAAGTCTTAAGAAACAATTGCGTCGTACTAATGAAAGACACGGGCACTGCAGTATCGTATTTATCCGCCGACACCGGGCAAGTGACTTTCAATTAAAACGTCTGCCCTGTACGGGAATATACATAATGAATGTACTGGTGCGGGCTGTAGACTCATGGTTGATGACATATGGAAGTTTGGGTCTGGCCCTGCGTCGCGCTTGGATAGCCTAATGGATGCCGGCGCGGTAGCTCAGCGTGTTCGGTCAGAGGGTTAGGTTTCTTCGGTATATAAAAAAAAAAAAACGCAAAGAACGATACGGAACAAACAATAGGATAAAAAATCCTTCACCTGTACTATTGACTTAAAAAAATGGTAAAGCAACCAATCGTAATAAGTGGGAATCTGGGTTCGAGTCCCGAATTTCATACCTTCTGTTGTATACGGGCCGGCCGCTGTGACCGAGCGGTTCTAGGCGCTTCAGTCCGGAACCGCGCTGCTGCTACGGTCCCAGTTTCGAATCCTGCCTCGGGCATGGATGTGTGTGATGTCCTTAGGTTAGTTAGGTTTAAGTAGTTCTAATTCTAGGGGACTGATGACCTCAGGTGTTAAGTCCCATAGTGCTTAGAGCCATTTGAACCTCCTTTTTTTTGTATACGACATCGATTTCCATGCTAAAGAGCCTGGTGATGCGGATTCGAAATCTGTAGCGAACAAAGTATCAGTACACGCGGTTGAGTGGAGACAAAGTAGTAGGAGAATATTTTTACTCCTTAGAATAAAATATTTAACAATTAAGGTCTCTAATTTCCAACACCTTGGAAGCGACATGTCCGACAGAACAGACACCACGTATTCATATAACCGATTCGCCTCTATGGGCAATGAATCCACAACTTTTAGTGCGGATGCACAATATCGTTCGACTTAACAGCGGGAATCTAAAATTAGCGAGCTTGCCGGACAAGGTCGGGGTCTGCGGGTAGATGTCAGTGGATGGGAGTGTGGGTCGGCTGGGGAGCGAGACGAGACAGGCCGTGCATTTGCGCTAAACCTGTGTCCGGATGGCGCAGCGGTTAACGCAGCTGCCTAGTGAGCAGGGGATCCCGAGTTCGAGTTCCGGCCTTGCACGCATTTTACTTGCCGCCGCTGATTCCTCATAAAGCCCCGATGGAGCTGATATCATCAATTCCTTCCCTTTCCTTTCCTTTCTCCCTCCTCCACCTTCAATTTACATAGCAAGAAGTTTATTGTGGGGCGTTACATTAGACCGGAACACACGTCTTATGGTATATCCTGACTTGTGACCTTTGACCATTGCGCAGTTCTTTAAGAATTCTCATGAGAGGACGAAGACGTACACCCCGTCGATACTGACAGCACTCAGGTGGACAAGAGTGAGGAGGGATATCAGCCGCGGCCTGTTCAAAGTCATCGACCCAGCATTACCGATGGAAATACTGGAAATCCAAACCAGGATGTCCGATGGAGTTTCTACCCCTGCCGCTGCACAACGCGAGTCCACTAGCTTAAAGAAATGAATCACAGAACTGTCACAATCAGAAGGTATTTAGATGCAATTTAGTCGTATAGTCATGTTTCCAACAGAATGGGAGGATGAAAAAAAAAAAAAGTCCTAGCACAAGCCCAGGAGAAGCTTAATTTTCCCTCCTGCGCAACGAATCCTTCCGAGTCATCGCTGTCACCTCGCACGTTCCACTCCGCCTCTCAACAGTTCCCAGTTCGTGCTTTGTGACTCCACTTATCTGTTAGCTGTAAGATAATGCGGTAGATTAGACGAAATTTTAATAAAGGACTTCTGAGAAGAGAATGGTTCAACGAGGCAAACAAACTCCGGATGTTTGTCTTCACAGCTTTCAGGAACGTATATAACTGCACGTCGGCCGGTATTCAAATTGATTAACATTCATTATGTACTATGCGCTCGCAGTTAGTTTTTAGGTGCCGAGCTCGCTCTGAAAGCCGAGTTTAGCGCAAGAAGCACGCCTGCGTGATTACGGGCTTCCTAATGGAAGGCACTCTGGCGGACTCCACAACTCCGCCCCCCCCTTCCCCCCCCCCCCTCTCTCCCCTCACAACCACTTGCCTGTGTTGTGCCCCGCAGGCACCCTCACGACAGTTCCGCAGCACGACTTTCTTCCAAATGGTCAGCTGTTTGCCGACGGCTCTCTAACACGAAACACTCAGAGCAATCATCGCCACTTTGTCACGTCTGTAACGAGAACTGCTGGGAAATTTGACGCTAACACAGATGTCTTATGAATGTGTACCTTTTGTGTTTTTAACACACATCATTGGGCAAGACTGCTGTTTTAGTCTTTGGCTTCTGAGAATGCAGTTCGCTCGTCATTGGCAGAAAAAATAGACACCAACAGCGTTACGTAGCTATGAAGCAGAGTCTTTGCATTTCTCCTATAAACACATATCACTGTACTACTAAAATCACCATTTAGGCACTAAGATTCACAACTACAATTAATTAAATGGCTCAACTTGCTATACAGGGTTGCGCAGGAGGCCGGCAACCACAATATGATTAATTGAGCGGATCCTTATCTCTTATCTGGGATATTAAATAACTAGAAAACTTCATTGATTTGTTTCGGTCATAGAACATCGTCAGGTATTTATTTATTTATTTATTTTCATTCATCAATCTTTTGACTGATTTGATACGACTCGCCACGAATTCCTCTCCTGCGCCCGACTCAAACTTCTTCGTTTCAGAGTAACACTTGCACCCTTCGACCTCAATTATTTGCTTGACGTATTCGAATCTCTGCCTTCCCCTAAAGTTTTGCCCTCTAAAGTTCCCTCTAGGACCATGGAGCGTAATCACCGCTGGCTTATCACATATCTTATCATCCCGTCCCTTCTTTCTTTCAGTATTTTACATGTAATCCTTTCTTCGCCATTTCGATAGAGAACCTCCTCATCCCTTATCGCATCAGTCCACCTGATTTTCAACATTCTTCAGTAGCGCCACATCTCAGATGCTTCGATTCTCTTCTGTTCCGTTTTTCTCACTGTCCACGATTCACTACCATACTATGGTGTGATTCGAACGTACATTCTCAGAAATTTCTTCAAAGTAAGGCCTAAGTTCACATCAACAGACTTCTCTTGGCCACGAAAGCCCTCTTTGCATGTGCCAGTCTGACGTTTTTTGCCCTCCTTGCTTCGTCTGCCAACGGTTATTTTCTTTCTAGGGTGGCAGAATCCCTTAATTTTGTCTATTTTGTGGCCTCCACTTTTACTCTTAAGTTTGTCGCTGTTCTCATTTCTGCTACTTCTCGCTAGTTTCGTCTTCCTTCAATTTGCTCTCAAGCCATATTTTGTATTCATAAGGCTGTTGCTTCCAGTCAGCAGATCCTGTAATTGTTCTACACTTTCACTTGGGGTAGCAATGTGACCAGGAAATCTGATATTAATACCCTTTCACGCAGAATTTTAATCCTACTCTTGAACCTTTCTTTTTTTTCTGTCATTGCTTCTTTGATGAATAGACTGAAAAGCAGGGGTGGAAGACTGCATCCCTGACTTAAACCGTGTCTAATTCGAACACTTTGTTCTTCGTCTCCCTGTCTTATTTTACAATCATCACACTATCAGCAACAAACTTGATATAAATTTCGTGACAAGCGGTAACTGTATGAAAATCGGTGTTCATCCCGTACCTGAGCCCATGTGATAGTTTCACTTTACCTTCCTGCACAGTGATACTCTTTTTACAGATGATACTAGTATTGTACCCATTCCAAAAAATACTTATAGCAACAGAAGAAATGGGAAATAATGTTCTTAAAAGTATTATTGTGTTGTTTTCTGCACTGTCGTCACTCTCAGTTTCAAAACCACGTAACATATTCAGTTCTGCACGTCTAAACGTACTGAAACAATGAGAAATGCAACGCATGAGGAAATAATTAGTAGGGTTGAAACATAAAAGTTTTGGGTATCGAATTTGTTGAGAATTTAAACTGGAAAGAACACGTTTTTCATGTCCTAAAATCACTCAGTTCAGCCACATTTGCACTTCAAATCATTCCAAATCTTACAGAGAAGCAAATCAGTATGTTAACTTATTTTACATATTTCATAACGTCGTATGGAATAATGTTCTCAGGCAATTCATTATTAAGGAAGAGTTTTCAAAACGTGAAAACATGCTGTTAACGTAATATGTGGAGCTTATCCACGACCAGTTTGTAACATCTGTTTCAGGAGTGAATCAGTTCGACTACCATTTCACAGCATATTTTTTCCCTCGTGAAGTTTGTTGGAAATAATCCTCTACAGTTCAAAAGGAACAATGAGGTACATAGTTACGATACCAGAAAAAATGACATTTATTATTCCACATTAATCTTATGTTGCAAAAAGGGGGTTAAATGCTGCCATCAACATTTTTTATCGCTTTGCTCCATTTGATAACTCCTATTTATGTATTGTGCAATGGGTGGTATGTATGAAGCACTAATTCACATCTCTATTAATAAAAACAAATCTTGTAAATAGTCATCATGTAGCTATATTTATGTATGAATGTGTACGGTAATATGAATGTCTCGTTCCACGTCACTGCGATTAATGATGCAGGGGACATAAAATAGCTAACTAACGTATTTTCACTATACGGCTGACCACATGAGTCATGAACCTTTAGTCAGAGGTTGTGACGTTTTTCTGTTTCGTGAATATTGTAATTTTCTACATTAAGGAGTGGTTACCAATCTTAACATTATCCTGATGTATGTGTATAGTATTATCACAGTTTCTATATGATGAGCCAGACACATACGAAACTTCGGAGATTGTAATTAAGGCTGTGGACAAGGTCTTTACTGTAGAATGCACAGAGTAGTGACTGATCACAGTTCTCTGGGGAGTGCCCAATCCACATCTGTGCTTGTATCCGTCTCTTCGTTCAGGATAATGAGCAGCATTCTCCATATTGTGGGTTACTCTTGCATGCACCCGGACAACTCGTCCCTGCCGGCCGGGATGGCCGAGCGGTTCTAGGCGCTACAGTCTGGAACCGCGCGACCGCTACGGTCGCAGGTTCGAATCCTGCCTCGGGTGTGGATGTGTGTGATGTCCTTAGGTTAGTTAGGTTTAAGTAGTTCTAAGTTCTAGGGGACTGACGACCTCAGAAGTTAAGTCCCATAGTGCTTAGAGCCATTTTTGAACCAACTCGTCCCACCAGCACATTAGACTCCAAGTAGCAGTGAAGATAATTGCTTTTAAATTGGGCATACGGAAATATTTCTGTATAACATATTATAATAACTTATACAAACGACATACTCAGATCTAATTTTTCCTTTAGATAAACTCATAACTCTTCACTGACATGACACGCTTACAAATGATACTGTAATTAGCAGTCAAACAATTAAAAGATGAAGTACTTCAGATAAAGTTGTTTTGTTATCTACTAGCATATTTCTCCCATTTTCAGCGTAGGCTTCTCCGAAAAAAGGGCCATTTCATAACAGACGATAATCAGTGATTAAAAGAGAATAGATTTATCTCTTTCAAACGTAAGCTTCCTTATGGCAAGCGACAGAGAACATTAACCTGAAGTGGCACCTGTCTGTTGTTCCTACTGAAGCTATTCGCAGAGACTTCCTGAAAAAATCTTATGGGACACGAGACAGCCGTTAACGTTCAGCTGGAAGGCACAGATTAAAGTAGTAAGTAATTTAATATAGGCCCCTGAGTTCGTCCCGACTAAAGCGCCAAATTGCTTAATCAATGCAATTTCCTCTGAATTTTCTATTTAAATAAAGATCGATACAGCCTCGTCGATTAAATTGTAACTACTTTAAGTCATGGCCGATCTTGGCGCGTGCAGAGAGCTCGCTAAATTTAATCAATTAATCACTAAACGCGTTCACAAGGGTTTCCATGTCCGCACGCAGATCCCAAGCATCGCTTACAGTCTAACAGGGATTTACGTTAGACAGCCTGGAGTGAAAGAACATGGAGATAACAGACGTTACATCACAGAGATGGTATGGTGAGGTAAATACTCAATCGAAAATGCAAAGCTAACACCTCTAAAGACGTAACGTAGAAAACAAACCACAATTCGAAACACACAGCATGATGTTGTAATGTGCAAACTCAGTTCTGCACGGTGTTGGAAATTTAATCACTCGTAAATAGTAACAAAGGTGGTTGTAGGATAAAAATAAGGAACATTTGGCAATACAGTTGTGTTTTACAGAAATTTAAGTACCAACCACAGTAAATTATGACTTGCAATTTCTTTTTCGCAAGTAACTTCCTTATGATCACCAAAGATTATTATAAATAATATTCTTCACTGCATACTTTTTCACCCTACTTTGCTGAGTTTGCATCGTTCTTCTCTTAGACCCGGTGCATATGACTTGTTGTCTTCCTTCGATGAGTTAACCACTTCGAAGATTCCTGAAGGTCAGTCTCTGTTGTGTAAGTTTTGTTGCTAAATTAAGCGCAAGTTTGTGAAGAAACTACATCGTTTAGGTAATTTCAGTTCAGGAGCTGCACATACATATTGCCATATTACATACACATTAATTTCACTAGTATTCAGAAACCCATAAAACACAGTCTTAGGCCAGTGTCTACATCTACATCTACATCCATACTCCGCAAGCCACCTGACGGTGTGTGGCGGAGGGTACCCTGAGTACCTCTATCGGTTCTCCCTTCTATTCCAGTCTCGTATTGTTCGTGGAAAGAAGGATTGTCGGTATGCTTCTGTGTGGGCTCTAATCTCTCTGATTTTATCCTCTGGTCTCTTCGCGAGATATACGTGGGAGGGAGCAATATACTGCTTGACTCTTCGGTGAAGGTATGTTCTCGAAACTTTAACAAAAGCCCGTACCGAGCTACTGAGCGTCTCTCCTGCAGAGTCTTCCACTGGAGTTTATCTATCATCTCCGTAACGCTTTCGCGATTAGTAAATGATCCTGTAACGAAGCGCGCTGCTCTCCGTTGGATCTTCTCTATCTCTTCTATCAACCCTATCTGGTACGAATCCCACACTGCTGAGCAGTATTCAAGCAGTGGGCGAACAAGCGTACTGTAAGCTACTTCCTTTGTTTTCGGATTGCATTTCCTTAGGATTCCTCCAATGAATCTCAGTCTGGCATCTGCTTTACCGACGATCAACTTTATATGATCATTCCATTTTAAATCACTCCTAATGCGTACTCCCAGATGATTTATGGAATTAACTGCTTCCAGTTGCTGACAAGCTATTTTGTAGCTAAATGATAAGGGATCTACCTTTCTATGTATTCGCAGCACATTACACATGTCTACATTGAGATTCAATTGCCATTCTCTGCACCATGTGTTAATTCGCTGCAGATCCTCCTGCGTTTCAGTACAATTTTCCATTGTTGCAACCTCTCGATACACCACAGCATCATCTGCAAAAAGCCTCAGTGAACTTTCGATTTCATCCACCAGGTCATTTATGTATATTGTGAATAGCAACGGTCCTATGACACTCCCCTGCGGCACACCTGCAATCACTCTTACTTCGGAAGACTTCTCTCCATTGAGAATGACATGCTGCGTCCTGTTATCTAGGAACTCCTCAATCCAATCACACAATTGGTCTGATAGTCCATATGCTCTTACTTTATTCATTAAACGACTGTGGGGAACTGTATCGAACGCCTTGCGGAAGTCAAGAAACACGGCATCTACCTGGGAACCCGTGTCTATGGCCCTCTGAGTCTCGTGGACGAGTAGCGCGAGCTGGATTTCACACGACCGTCTTTTTCGAAACCCATGCTGATTCCTACAGAGTATATTTATAGTCTGCAGAAAAGTCATTATACTCGGACATAATACGTGTTCCAAAATTCTACAACTGATCGACGTTAGAGATATAGGTCTATAGTTCTTCACATCTGTTCGACGTCCCTTCTTGAAAACGGGGATGACCTGTGCCCTTTTCCAATCCTTTGGAACGCTACGCTCTTCTAGAGACCTACGGTACACCGCTGCAAGAAGGGGGGCAAATTCCTTCGCGTACTCTGTGTAAAATCGAACTGGTATCCCATCAGGTCCAGCGGCCTTTCCTCTTTTGAGCGATTTTAATTGTTTCTCTATCCCCCTGTCGTATATTTCGATATCTACCATTTTGTCATCTGTGCGACAATCTAGAGAAGGAACTACAGTGCAGTCTTCCTCTGTGAAAAAGCTTTGGAAAAAGACATTTAGTATTTCGGCCTTTAGTCTGTCATCCTCTGTTTCAGTACCATTTTGGTCACAGAGTGTCTGGACATTTTGTTTTGATCCACCTACTACTTTGACATTAGATCAAAATTTCTTAGGATTTTCTACCAAGTCAGTACATAGAACTTTACTTTCGAATTCATTGAACGCCTCTCGCATAGCCCTCCTCACACTACATTTCGCTTCGCGTAATTTTTGTTTGTCTGCAAGGCTTTGGCTATGTTTATGTTTGCTGTGAAGTTCCCTTTGCTTCCACAGCAGTTTTCTAACTCGGTTGTTGTACCACGGTGGCTCTTTTCCATCTCTTACGATCTTGCTTGGCACATACTCATCTAACGCATATTGTACGATGGTTTTGAACTTTGTCCACTGATCCTCAACACTATCTGTGCTTGAGACAAAACTTTTGTGCTGAGCCGTCAGGTACTCTGTAATCTGCTTTTTGTCACTTTTGCTAAACAGAAAAATCTTCCTACCTTTTTTAATATTTCTATTTACGGCTGAAATCATCGATGCCGTAACCGCTTTATGATCGCTGATTCCCTGTTCTGCGTTAACTGTTTCAAATAGTTCGGGTCTGTTCGTCACCAGAAGGTCTAATATGTTATCGCCACGAGTCGGTTCTCTGTTTAACTGCTCAAGATAGTTTTCTGATAAAGCAATTAAAAAAACTTCACTGGATTCTTTGTCCCTGCCACCCGTTATGAACGTTTGAGTCTCCGGCAAATTAAAATCTCCACCCAGAACTATAACATGGTGGGGAAATCTACTCGAAATATTTTCCAAATTATCCTTCAGGTGCTCAGCCACAACAGCTGCTGAGCCAAGGGGCCTATAGAGACATCCAATTACCATGTCTGAGCCTGCTTTGACCGTGACCTCCACCCAAATCATTTCACATTTCGGATCTCCGTCAATTTCCTTCGATACTTTTGCGTCTGCTACATGAATAACTCTTGCACATTTCGTTTAATGAGTCAACCCCTCCTTTTCTTTGTCGTTTCTTTTTCTTTTTCTATTTAGTTGGCATATACTATACAACTGACATTATTAAGACAAGTTTTCCTTCTTAGGTGAAATCAAATATTGATTTATACTAGAATCAAAGAGGAAATAAACATTGTTTGAGATATTGGTCGTATTTTAGTGTGAAAAGCTCAAATTGATGGTAACATGGGTGATTTTTCACACAGGTATTTCTATCAAGATCCGAGTGAATATTCGTGCAGCTTTTTACAGAGAGTATATTATTATAGAAAACCTCATCATCTACGAAATGTCTGAGATTACTATTAATGTTGTCTCCAGGGTCATTAATACACTACATATTTCCCATACAAGGGAAATATAATTTCTCTGTTGTGAAGTGACAAACCTGCTTAGAGTGTCGGCCATCCTGGGTTGCTCATTTTTTAGTAGTATAAGTTTAGCTACTGTTGAAAGATGTGTGTCACTTGCTTCAGTACTCCTGTACAGAAATATCTGTGTGAAAAATCACCCATGTTACCATCAATTTGAGCTTTTCACACTGAAATACGACCAATATCTCAAACAATGTTTATTTCCTCTTTGATTCTAGTATAAATCAATTCTTGTCTTCATAAGGACAGTACAGCTGACATTATTAAGACAAGTTTTCCTTCTTAGGTGAAATCAAATATTGGTTTATACTAGAATCGAAGAGGAAATAAACATTGATTGAGATATTGGTCGTAATTTAGTGTGAAAAGCTCAAATTGATGGTAACATGGGTGAATTTTCACACAGGTATTTCTGTACAGGAGTACTGAAGCAAGTGACACACATCTTTCAACAGTAGCTAAACTTATACTACTAAAAAATGAGCAACCCAGGATGGCCGACACTCTAAGTAGGTTTGTCACTTCACAACAGAGAAATTATATTTCCCTTGTATGGGAAATATGTAGTGTATTAATGACCCTGGAGACAACATTAATAGTAATCTCAGACATTTCGTAGATGATGAGGTTTTCTATAATGATATACTCTCTGTAAAAAGCTGCACGAATATTCACTCGGATCTTGATAGAAATGTCTGTGTGAAAAATCACCCATGTTACCATCAATTTGAGCTTTTCACACTAAAATACGACCAATATCTCAAACAATGTTTAAGGTTTCAAATCGGCGCAAAGGTTGCCAACTTGCTTTAAATATTTAAATGTTCAGAAACATTAAACTGTACGCTTCATAAAACGGAAAATCGTAGAATCCTACCTCATTAATGTTTTCGTACTTAAAATACCACTTTAAAACTGGCTTCCTTTCATCGAGTGTAAGCCTTGCGCCAGCCATGTTTACTCGAGTAGCTAGGTGCAACTAAGAACAAAACACTGACTGGCGACTGTCATCTGACAAAACAAAACAACGCAATACAACGCTTGTGTGGCGATTGCCGGAACTACAAACTATTACACTACCAAAGATGAGACAGCTCCATCAATTAGTTTGCCAGTTATGGACTTTTAAACAGTGGGTACATTTTTTTGGATCCATCTGTATTTTTTTTTTTTTTTTGTGGGACATCCACAACAGTTCTGCAACATGTGCATAATAAGCAAATCTGCCACAGCTGTATAATGCTTTTAATGACCGAAGTCTTAGGCGATAGAATTATCTATATACTGCCACGGTTTAGGGTTCCTAGCCCTATCATCAGGTGCATCTGAAATCTAGCAGTAGTAGGACGTCATGTCCATACCCAAGCAACTAGTAGACAAACATCTATGATGGTCCAGCTACGGCAGATATTTGCCTACTGTTTGTTTGGACATGGACATCACGTCCTACTACGACAGACTGCGGATACACCTGATGATGAGGTAAGACCCCAAAACAATGGTGTGCAGCGACTTCTGTCGTTCAAGACATAGGTGATTAAAAGCATTTCACAACTGTGGAGGATTTGTCTACCATGAGTAAAATGTAGATTAGTTTGAAGTTAATGGTTTGGAAGTCCCGTGTGTTTGGTGGGACATGGAATAGAAAAGCAACTGAAATCACTCAACAGAGGAAAGTCCACTGGACCTGAAGGGATACCAATCCGAATCTACACAGAGTACGCGAAAGAACTTGCCCCCCTTCTAACAGCCGTGTACCGCAAGTCTCTAGAAGAACGGAAGGTTCCAAATGATTGGAAAAGAGCACAAGTAGTCCCAGTCTTCAAGAAGGGTCGTCGAGCAGATGCGCAAAACTATAGACCTATATCTCTGACGTCGATCTGTTGTAGAATTTTAGAACATGTTTCTTGCTCGCGTATCATGTCGTTTCTGGAAACCCAGAATCTACTCTTTAGGAATCAACATGGATTCCGGGAACAGCGATCGTGTGAGACCCAACTCGCTTTATTTGTTCAAGAGACCCAGAAAATATTAGATACAGGCTCCCAGGTAGATGCTATTTTCCTTGACTTCCGGAAGGCGTTCGATACAGTTCCGCACTGTTGCCTGATAAACAAAGTAAGAGCCTACGGAATATCAGACCAGCTCTGTGGCTGCATTGAAGAGTTTTTAGCAAACAGAACACAGCATGTTGTTCTCAATGGAGAGACGTCCACAGACGTTAAAGTAACCTCTGGCGTGCCACAGGGGAGTGTTATGGGACCATTGCTTTTCACAATATATGACCTAGTAGACAGTGTCGGAAGTTCCATGTGGCTTTTCGCGGATGATGCTGCAGTATACAGAAAAGTTGCAGCATTAGAAAATTGTAGCAAAATGCAGGGAGATCTGCAGCGGTAGACACTTTGTGCAGGGAGTGGCAACTGACCCTTAACATAGACAAATGTAATGTATTGCGAATACATAGAAAGAAGGATCCTTTATTGTATGATTATATGATAGCGGAACAAACACTTGTAGCAGTTACTTCTGTAAAATATCTGGGAGTGTGCGTGCGGAACGATTTGAAGTGGAATGATCGTATAAAATTAATTGTTGGTAAGGCGGGTACCAAGTTGAGATTCATTGGGAGAGTCCTTAGAAAATGTAGTCCATCAACAAAGGAGGTGGCTTACAAAACACTCGATCGACCTATACTTGAGTATTGCTCATTAGTGTGGGATCCGTACCAGGTCGGGTTGGCAGAGGAGATATAGAAGATCCAAAGAAGAGCGGCGCGTTTCGTCACAGTGTTATTTGGTAAGCGTGATAGCGTTACAGAGGTGTTTAGCAAACTGAAGTGGCAGACTCTGCAAGAGAGGCGCTCTGCCACGCAGTGTAACTTGCTGTCCAGGTTTCGAGAGGGTGCGTTTCTGGATGAGGTGTCGAATATATTGCTTCCCCCTACTTATACCTCCCGAGGAGATCACGAATGTAAAATTAGAGAGATTCGAGCGCGCACGGAGGCTTTCCGGCAGTCGTTCTTCCCGCGAGGCATACGCGACTGGAACAGGAAAGGGAGGTAATGACAGTGGCACGTAAAGTGCCCTCCGCCACACACCGTTGGGTGGCTTGCGGAGTATAAATGTAGATGTAGACGTAGATGTAGATGTAGACATGGAAAGGTTCCAACCTGACGGATAAATGATAACGTGAGCTGCGCCGCGGGATCTACCTAAGGAGCGGCCGGCGGACAGATGAAAAACCAATAACACAGGCAGCAGCTGCGGCTTCCCTGGACGTGTGCTCGTGACGTCGTCGGGCGCGCGCGGACTTCTGCGGCGGGGCTCGCCGTTTTAAATAACCTGCGCCTAATTTTCCCCATTTCTTTCGCAGGGGCCCGCCGTTCTGTAAATAAACGATTTTTCTTCCCCTTAGAGAAGAGGAGAGCAAACCTCTATTATATTTACCAAACACACAAATCCAGATTTTAATTAATTTCTCCCCCTTTTGCTCTCTCTCCTGACTCGGGGTCTTATTGACATGAGGATGAAATTCAGAATGAAGAGAAAAATAAACCGGACAAGTCGTTGTGGTTCATTAAATTTAATTAATCCCTGTAGCTCTATAGATGGTTACTTAATTAAAATCTCGGATTGTTAGTCTGCGTTGACAGTCTCATCTGGAAATGGATTTTCTCGTCGCGGGCGGGCTGGCCGGCTAAAGACGGGCTGATATTGCGCGCAGGCCGCAAACAAAGGAAGGTGGCGGCGGCGCGGCGCGTGCGCACACATGGCTCGGCCAGCCCGGCCGGCTTAAAGTTAAATTAGCAATTACGGCGCGCTGTCACCCGAGCGGTCGCCGTCGGACGAGAAATTTAAGCGCGTTCATAATTTGTCTTTAATTAATTAATTTAAGATATTAGAAGCAAGAAAGCGCTGCCGATACGCAATTGTCCAGCCCGAAACTATGCTGTTTGCGCTCAAGCCAGGAAACAGTAAACCAAATATTACCAAATAAAACACTGGATTTCCAAAGAAGAATGGCAGAATTTTGCACGTTTACTTGTCTCTGAGGAGGTTGGCGGACGACGCAATTCTGTGCAAGGTCACATTGTCGCGTCCCAGCACAGCCTCACCATACCAGAATGAAGTGCGAATTGCGTAGCGCAGTCGGGATACGTTAACGACAATGGGTTAGTTATAAATTGCTGTCAACCTTTATATCGGAGACGAGAGGGAGAGAATCTCCTTGGTTTGAAGCAAATAAGTTTCCTGAAAATAGGTTACAGAATTGCAATAGGCAGGAAAGATTGGTTAGTTTCTATCAAGTTTATTCTCACATGTACTTATGTGAGGTGCTGGACCATAAACCCCTTAGTAAAATTGTTCAAATCGCTCTGAGCACTATGGGGCTTAACTTCTGAGGTCATCAGTCCTCTAGAACTTAGAACTACTTAAACCTAACTAACCTAAGGACATCACACACATCCATGCCCGAGGCAGGATTCGAACCTGCGCCCGTAGCGGTCACGCGGCTCCAGACTGTAGCGCCTAGAACCGATCGGCCACCCTAAACCCATTAGTAAGATTCAGTCTATTTATTCGGACTTGCTACTTCAAAGCTAATTGCCAGTACATATAAGACACAAGTACAAAGCAATTACTTGTTCTTGGCTAGCACTGAAGTCTCTCTAAGTAATTGAGATAATGACTGCCAGCCTCTGTTCAACACTACTCCAATGAAACTCTAAAAAACCTACTTGACCTGCAGTTCATGAGTGTTCACCAGAGTCTATCACCTTCTTCTCGTAGTTCAAGTCTTTATCAGCTGTATCGGCTGCTATGGGCTTACTCGGCCCTGCTGGCTTCTCGCTGCGGAATCTCCAAACTGCGGCACTGGCTCTGAATCTGCATGTGAATCTCTGCCTCTACTATTCCGCTGCCTGGCCTTTTATTTCGTTTCTCATGTACTTGGGTGCACACGAGTTAATTTGTTTCACACGACCCTTTCATTTCTAAGTGATCGGATTGCACAAGAATGCCTATGGTTCCACACGACACTCTCGTTTCTAATTGGTCGGCTTGCTTAAGAATGCCTTCGGTTCCACACGACACTTTCGTTTATAGGTGCACACAACTTAATTTGGTTCCACACGAGTCTTTTCCGCACGTGACTGACACTTTCTCTTGCTGTTTTATCGCCCTGGTGTTTGTGTCTTCCATTGCGCAAGTTTGACTCATGCTGCTTCCTCTGCCAGGAAGTCAAACATTAAGTTATTTGATCAACAAAACATACTTGGCAGCCTCCGCCGCTTATCTTGTCCCTACGTCCTGGTGGACTATTTCTTAATGTCGGCTGGCTGTTTGCCTATGGAGCCTGTACTCCAATTACGGTCACAAAAGCAAGAATAAAAATTAAAATTTTTCTGTGGTCACAACAACATATTAAGAAAGTAAAAGAGCCTGTTATCGGCCGGAAGGATCGTTTGAAGACAACAGTGCCTGACTGTATTTCGTGTATGGGAGATGATATGTCTTGCCTTCCTCCGATCACTGAAACGACTAACCCAGACATTTGCTGATAAATAAATGTTCACTTCACCACTATTGTTATTAGTATAATATGCAATGGACTAGAGCTGTTCGGAAAGTAAAGTCCGATCGATAGCAAAATGGAAACCACAGTGAAAGCCCGATGAAGCTTTGCGTAGATGTCATGGTCGGTCTCTCTAGTATACTGGTCGACAGCGTCGCGTCGCTGTTTTCAGTTCTGAGCGCACGGGGAGCACGTAAGGGTGCCTAGAAAACAGTGTCTCCCGCCTAGTCTGTGAGACATTTCGCTGGATTTCATGTAGCTCACAGAACGTAACTGTCATGCATTTCGATCTTAATGACAATTCTTGGCGTGCACTATAGACGCAATGAGGAGGCTCCTGCAGCACTTTCAATGGAGAGATCACCTACCGTTCAGCCCGGTTTTGGCTCCCTCTGATTTTCATATCTGCTCATATGAACCGCTGGCTATGAAGACAACATTTTGACACAGACAACGAGCTGTAGATCAGCATAGAGAATTGGCAGAAAGCACTGGCAATTGCCTTCTACGATGAGGGTATTGGAAAGGAGGTACAACCCTACGACAAATATTTCAGTCGGATAGGCGACTATATAGAGAAGTAGCTGGAATGTGTACGTAATTGCTGCAGGTAAAACATTTCTGATTTTCACGGTGGTTTCCATTTCGCGACCGATCGGACCTTACTTTCCGAATAGCCTTCTATGTGCGCCAATCGCAGTGAAGTCGTACTGGTTGAGCTTACTTTGAATAATATGCGCTGTATTTGCGACATGCTCGCGAATTTATCGATTGCTAAATTATGTTATCACGATTCTTCATCACATCATCATAAAGCGCAATGATTATTATTATTTCTTTCCAAACAAAGTGATTCGTCGTGATGATACAAGAGTCTGCTGAAAGAAAATGTCTTGATTCGAAAGCAAGATTTCTTGTCTACAGCCTTAGCCGGCAGCGCAAAAACCGATAATTGCCAGCTATTGCTTCTATCTAGAGAAAGATGACCAAAATCATTGACCTGTTCTTTTACGCTTCTCTTAGCACTCCGACTTTCGACCACAAGTGGCCCAACGGGACCATCCGACCGCCGTGTCATCCTCAGCTGAGGATGCGGATAGGAGGGGCGTGTGCTCAGCACACCTCTCTCCCGGTCGTTATGACGGTTTTCTTTGACCGGAGCCGCTACTATTCTGTCGAGTAGCTCCTCAATTGGCATCACGAGGCTGAGTGCACCCCGAAAAATGGCAGCAGTGCAAGACGGCCCGGATGGTCACCCATCCAAGTGCCGGCCACGCCCGACAGCGCTTAACTTCGGTGATCTGACTGGAACCGGGGTATCCACTGCGGCAAGACCGTTGCCTTATGCTTCTCTTACATCTGTTTAAATGCTTAACGTCACATCAACATCGGGCTCATCCTGTAGAGCTAACTCGGGTTGACAAGAAAGTGGGAGTAATGGCCACGGCATAATCCAAGTCACTGGCCCAGTCTGGGATGGCACTGGGAAAGTGCATATAATATAACCACACAGAAACTTAGACTATACATGGGAAGAACTGCTACACTATAGTGTAAATGATGGTGACTGAGACGAATAGAAATGACACTTTTGCTCAAAGTCTATACTTACACTGAAGCCACCACGATTTATGACGGTCATTTGGACATTACAGAAAGGTGGAACGTGGTTCTTAATATGGTGTGTGATCACCACGGACCGCAACGCATGTTCTGCACGTGCTGCCGTGTTGGCTGTAATGTGCTGCCGTGTTGGCTGTAATGTTGTTGCTGCTATACGTCTTCCGGTCACCTGCTACACGTGTTCGAGGCGATTTAAGTCGAGGAAACGGGCAACCCAGTCCACTCGCGGAATATCCTCTCATTCCAAAAGCTCCTCCATCTGGGCTCTTCGATGAGATTTCGCACTGTCATCCTTAAAAATAAAGTCAGGTTTGAATACGTCCCTGAAAAGAAGCACTTGGGGAAGGAGTAAAATGTCACAATAACGTTGACTTGTAACATTACAAAATTCGGTGGTCAGTACACGCCTACAACATTGTGCTTCTCCACACAGTAACACCTGGACAACCCAAACGATCGTGTTCGACATTGTTTCTGGACGCATTACGTGTTCCCACGTGCCACCATATGAGGACACGTCCAGAATCACTACTTAGACAGAACCTGTCTCATGAGAGACCCCTCTCGTCGTTGGGCCAGTCTCTATGCTTTTCATACCATAGCAAACGCTGCCGCCGATGTGCGGCTGCCGACGGAACTGGTCGTCGGCGAAAGAGACCACCACCATGCAGTCTTGGTGCCACCTGGAGCGTGAGATAGCGTGCCTTGCGGTCGTGTTTTAAAAGGATTTCAACTGGTTCGCTGTTCGACGTGGAGATCGCTTATTGGCTGTTACACAATGGATCGGTCATTTGCTGCTGTAGCCGACCGTGGTCGAACATCGCCCTCCTTCGGGCAGCAGTGCCTGTGGTTCATAAGGCTACTCATGCACGTGAAAGAATGCAATGAGCGATCCCAAACTCCTGGCCTACACTCGTCACACTTCTTCCTTCTTCGAGTTTGCTGGTCATTCTTACCAGTGTGAAGTCATACAAATGTTTTCTTAAACATTTGCAATGAGGAACACCACCGTAAATGCTCGCTCTCTGACCCTCACTGCCTTCTACCGTTGCTTCAACTGCCGTGTACTGTGGCGCCAACCACATTCGGCGCTGTAGCCACGCTGACCTCAAACTAACTGATGTCTAGCTTTCTGTGCACGACTGGAAACGCTCTGGCAATATTTTCTCGCACTTTCATTCATTTCACGCGATTAGTTAATATCTTACACTATTTTAACTATCACATCCTTAAGTTATGCGGAGCAAGCTATGAACGTAAAATTTAAATTTACGTAACCGGAAACATCACACTTGCAAAATATGTGACTTTACGCTTCTTTGTGAAAGCACGCAGATACGAACTTTCAGTACAGCCAGTAGCGGGTCAGGGTGTGAACTGCACATTCACAGAAGCTACAATCCCCTTTGAGTGTGTCAACCGCAGATGCGGACAAAATTTTAAGTTTCTCGAAGAAGTTCATACAACCACTGCATAACAGCGCGGAATATTTTAAAAAGTCTATGAATATTATATAAATTGAAGGTGAAAGGGGGGAGAAAAGAAAAGAAAGTGACGGAAGTATTGATATCACCTGCATTGGGACTTGATGACGATTTTGTGTGAGTCCTTTACATAGGACGGTTGTGAGATCTCGGCTCTTCAACATAAAATGTCAAATCAAAACACCTTCAGCCATCTGGATCTCCAGTTTTATTTTATTTTTGGTACCAGTTTCAGTGTTACACCATGTCGTCTTCGGGTCCCCTGACCGACGTGAACGAAGAACCCCACCTCTTGTACAGTATAATCAAAATAGGGGCCAGCATACAGTCACTGGTAACCGTAGACGTCTTTTTAACAAATCGATCCCTTCGATCAACACACATTGAAGGTTGTGGATTCATTGGCCATCGATGCGAATCGATTATATGAATCCGTGTTGTCAGTTCTTTTGGTCTGCAAATGCTGATCGAAGTTATAGCTTTGTTCAAAAGAAGCTACATGTACCAGTAAACAGGTAGGATTCTTTCTACACGTCGGTCAGGAAGCCTGAAGATGGCGTACTGTAACGCTGAAGATAGTAGTAAAAATAAAATAAAACTCGAAATTTATACGGCTGAAAGTACTTTGATTTGACTTTTTATGCGGAATCAGCTGCGACGAGTGAAAATGTATGCCGGACCGGGATTCGAACCCGGGATCTCCTGTTTATGAGGCACTTTCGTTAACCACTGCGGCACCTGAACACAACATGTATCACAGCTGCGCGAACGAGCTCGTCACACTCTCCGGCAACACACATTCCCACCTAGCGCCACTTATCCGCAGTCACTGTCCTTTGCTTCCACGCTCACTACTCAGAGATTTACCACTTGAGGTCGCACGTGAATATACGACGGTCACTCCAAAAGAAATGCACACTATTTTTTTTAAATCCATCTTTTATTCTACATGTTTGAAAGTTTAGAGTGTGTAGATACATCCTTTAGGAACAATATTTTCATTTCTCCACATAATTTCCATCCCTCTCAACTGCCTTACGCCATCTTGGAACCAGCGCCTGTATACCCGCACGGTAAAACTCTGGACTAACCTGTTGGAGCCACTGTTTGGCAGCGTGCACAAGGGAGTCATCATCTTCAAACTTTGTTCCACGAAGAGAGTCTTTCAGTTTTCCAAAGAGATGATAGTCACATGGAGTCAGGTCAGGACTGTAAGGAGGTTGTTTCAACGTTGTCCATCCGAGTTTTGCGATCGCTTCCATGGTTTTTTGACTGACATGTGGCTGTGCATTGTCGTGCAACAACAAAACATCCTGCTTTTGCCAATGTGGTCGAACACGACTCTGTCGAGCTTGAAGTTTCTTCAGTGTCGTCACATATGCGTCAGAATTTATGGTGGTTCCACTTGGCATGAAGTCTACAAGCAAGAGTCCTTCGGACTCGAAAAACACCGTAGCAATAACTTTTCCAGCAGAAAGTGTGGTTTTTAATTTTTTTTATTGGGTGAATTTGCATGATGCCACGCCATTGATTGCCTCTTCATTTTTGGTGAAAAATGATGGCGCCATGTTTCATCACCTGTCACAGTTCTTCCAAGAAATTCATCTCCACCATTCTCGTACTGTTCCAAAAGTTCGCTGCATACCGTTTTTCTTGTTTCTTTGTGAGCCACCGTCAACATCCTAGGAACCAAACTGGCACAAACCTTTTTTAACGCCAACACTTTCAGTATTCTGCAAACACTTCCTTCCCCTATCCCAACGTACCGAGACAATTCGTTCACTGTGATGCGTCTGTCAGCAGTCACCAATTCGTTAACTCTCTGCACATTGTCTGGAGTGTGTGCAGTACGAGGCCTGCCGCTGCGAGGACAATCCTCAATATTGCCGTGCCCGCTTTCTTTACGTAACCTGCTTGCCCACCGACTAACTGTACTGCGATCGACAGCATCATCTCAATACACCTTTTTCAACCTCTTGTGGGTGTTTCCCAGTGTCTCGTTTTCGCAGCACAGGAATTCTATGACAGCACGTTGCTTCTGACGAACGTCAAGTGTAGGAGCCATCTTGAAGACATGCTGTGACGGTGCCACTCACGGGAACAGGTTGAACTAAGTTTGAAAACAAGCGGAAAGGATGTATCTACACACTGTAAGACTTTCACACATGCAGAATGAAAACTGCAATTTTACAAAAATAGTGTCCATTTCTTTTGGAATGACCCTCGTATATCCGCGCTGAAGTTTGTGGGTTCATAGCCCATTATGAAAGTCTACGAATGATAGAAACTTCAGCGTAGCTGGTCCCAGGAACGAACCCACTGTTTTAAGCACACAGACACATCGTTCTTAGTTGATGCGGCGGCGATGATGGCCTTATGACGCTTAATATGCACGCACTGGCAGTTCTCAGTAGGAGACAGGTGCCCAAATTTCATCTTCTTCCGCCGCTCGGCGCACTGATTATTAAACACAGGAAATCATTGGTGGGCGGACACGATGTAATCATGGCCCTGTATCGCCACAAAGACTGGCTTAATGAGCGCGGACCTGTGTACCGCTGTAATGACCGGAATACTTGCGGCAGTGCGCGTAAACGCCGGAGCGGAACAGCGGCGGGGTCGCAGCGACGGCGTTAATGACAGGGAAACAGGGGCGGGGGGTCCTTCCCCCGACCCCCCGGCAGACTGGCATGTGAGAACTGGCATATGTCTGACGCGCCACGCCATGGCGCCAGGGCCGCTTGTCGCGGCTGGTAATTAATTTAAGCCGCGCCCGGGGCAGCGAGTCGTGTAAACGGAGTCCCAGCTGCGCTCGCTGCACGTGACTCAGCCGGCGGGCCGGGGGTTCCCCGGACAGGTCGCGTTAACTCCGTGGCGCGCCACGTGAGTCTCCAAGTTTAATTGCGTACCCGCCAGGCGGAGAGAGCCGTCTGCCCGTGACGCAGTCGGGCCACACCCTTAAACTGCGCCAGTTACTTGCATGAGGGTAAGTTGAAGAAGCTGACATTGTTTCCAGTTTATTACAACAGTACAAAATTTGCGATGACAACACTGATGATTTTTTACGGACATTAGGCCGTGGCCCAAGGTATAATTCTCTGGCTAACGTTTCATCTTTCAGTGCCGAAGACATCATCAGAGGCTATAAGGGCTCAAAAAGCAGAATGGAACTTAACCCTTTGACTACAAACGGGACGTATGTGTGAATCGTCCCTTTGAAAACTTATGAATGACAGTGCTAGAAAAGCTCTTACATTATTTGATTTTCAAACAGCTGAACAAAACTCAACTTACTCGACAGTTCTCTCTTTACCTATTCTGATCGTCACTAAACTGACACACAATATTTTTAGCGCAACGCAGTCTGACTTTCAATAACCCCTACAAAAGAATGGCACTGACTGATAATAACCTATACCTTTCATGAATCACTTACCTCACAAAAATCTACGTTACTCGAACTAGTGCAACACAACGAGCGCCAATACTGCCAGCTAAATAAAAGATTCTAACTATTGAAGGCACTAACCACTGATAACACGCCCGTGAGGAAGAGCGATTCTAGGCGCTACAGTCCGGAACCCCGCGACCGCTACGGTCGCAGGTTCGAATCCTGCCTCGGGCATGGATGTGTGTGATGTCCTTAGATTACTTAGGTTTAAGTAGTTCTAAGTTCTAGGGGACTGATGATATCAGAAGTTAAGTCCCATAGTACTCAGAGCCATTTGAACCATGTGAACTACTGATAGGCATATAGTTCGCAAATGAATGATTTTGATAGAGAACAAACACTGTATTTACCTTAATAATGTTCAAAAGTCATAATATTTGTATCAGTTCATGACATCAAGTCTTACAAATTTCCTTTTCCTGACGGGCACCCGTCAAGATCGTCCGCTCTCAAAACTCTGGCATCTCCCTCTTCCCACATCCACAACTGCTGGCGGCTCACCTCCAACCCCCAGTGCTACGCGCTGTTGTTCACATCCAACTGCCCGACACTACACAAGCGAATGTTCCAACAATGGGTCCAACAAGCCACAGACTGCACCAGCGCAGTCAGCGATTTTCATACAGAGCACTACATGGCGTTACCAACATAAAAACCTAAACAGCCGACTTACATGTGTCGTACAACAGCTTGCTAGAGAGCCAATTGAAATTTGTCGCTTGTTAATGCTATGTATGCTATGTGTCCCACTGGTAGAGGGAAACCTCATAATGGTTAGTAGAATACAGAGTGCAGCTGCAGGTGGTGCTGCCCTCAAGTTTCATTCTTAGCCCTCATCTCCGTATTGTCACAATGAATTGGTTCGCATATGTAGATAGGCAACCTAATTACCAGATTCGCAAAGCGGGATGCCTTCGCGTCTTCCCGGACACATCGTGCCTATGACTTGCACCCACGAATTGGCGCTTGCCACGTCACAAACGAAGCCCACATTGAACACCTTTACAAACTTGGAGTGATGCTCTGTACATTGATGTGTGTCTGGCTTCAGTATTCGTTTAGTTGTTGCGCAGTCGTCTTCTGAAACCCTAGAGGTACCCGTTAATACTCCTGTATGTCCTAGCCCCTCCCCTCATCTCGCCATTCGACTTGGAAAACAAAATGGCGGGATATATTGTTTTCGCATTGTTACTTCTGACTAAGACATAAATAAACATATATTAATGTTTTTCAAATGAAATTGGTAGTCAAAGGGTTAAACAAGCTCAGCAGGACGAACTATTTACACGTATCTACGCAACGCTCGGTTTATGACGTCATCAGGCCGCTGCCGATCGAGAGTCACACAGACCTGTGGTACGAGTATCTTAGTGGGGAAGCGTTGGCGTTATTTGATGAATTAGTTTAAGTTCTAAGAACGAAAATATGATCCAAGCAGGCTGTAATCTGTTTATCGTCTGCGATATTAGCTAATTTCCACTGTCGGTCATTTTCAAGCACGTATGACAAGCCTCAGGCTTCACATCATATTTGACGAAATAGCTAGTACATATGTAATGGCATACATCGTTATCATGTGCGTATGTAGTACAAATATAGTCCATTAGTGCACTAGATTACATCCATTAGTAGCACACATACATGTATGAGTAGCACACACACATGTATGTGTATTACTAATGGACGTAATCTAGTGCACTACTGAACTGCCTTTGTGCTACACGCACATGAAAACGATGTGTGAAGTTGCACATTACTGGCTATTTAGTCAAATATGATGTGAAGATTTCGACTCATGGTAATTGCTTCAGAATGGCAGACGGTCGAAATTACCTAATACCGCAGACAATAAAGAAAATCACAGACTGCTTGCACCATGTTTCCATTCTTAAAACGCACTGAGGCTGTGAATCCTCACAAGAACAAAATTCTAGTTTTTGTTCCGCTATCTGAGTCTTTATAGACTCTAATGATGTCTTTTGCACTGGAATATGACGCAAATTCCAGATGTGAAATCCTGCATTGTGTGATAATGTTATTACTCAACATAGTCAACCTGATTATCAAAACCCCTAATGCCAACCTGTGTGCTGGCGAAGGTGTACGCCAGCACTCCTCTTACGCAAGCATTGCGCAATGTTGATCGTCTTGACTTCCAACTATCTGGCTACCGTACGCACCGATTTCGTCGGGCTCCTATCAAACGCCTGCCGTATTTTGGCCACATTGGCGTCTGAAACAGGTAGGCGAACTGTCACCGTTCTATGGAGAGCACTAATTGTTTCGATAAATAACGTATGCCAAACCAGAATAGTTGGTCTGGACGGTGGTTGCCTTCCATACAGTGTTCGGAAGTTTTGTTGCACCTGGACATCGGACGTCGTCTGTATGAACCAGACCACACACGGAGTTTTCTTTTGTGGCGTCCACATTTTATCAGGTTTTCAGGTTCAATTTTACGTCCAAATTGCGTCATCTGGAATTCAAAAATATTATGAGCTACTCTATCACACTTTGAAAACCAGTTCATTAAAGTTATTAAAATCTTAAATTGTAAAGATAATTTATGGACTTTCTGTTTGTCCTGAAAAGTTGAAAAAACTGATATCGATAACTTTTTTATAATAATTTATTATGGCTTCAGCAGTTTCAGGCTGGTTTTGCCCATCTTCAGACGAGGTTTAGCTTAGGTTGTAATGTAACAATATGGCTCTGAGCTGGCGAAGCGAACGACTCTGAAACCAAAAAAGTACCTGAAGTGTCTTGGACCTCGCACCAACATCAACACGCTGCTCCTCCACATAGGTGTCGCTCTGTAGAACTGCCAAAAACTCGACGAGGTCTCTTGGGGCGCAGGTGCCTTGCAGGAATACTTGGCGCAAATTTAAATTCCACCGGGAGCATGAAAACGAAGTCTTTCGTGGCGTACTGTTGTGTAAAACACTGTCGGACTTCTTGCCGCGTCAGTTCAGGGTAAAACGTCGAGCTTTCGACGATTACCTCCATCCACATCGTCAGAAGCAACTGACTAAGTCTGGGAACAATTTGCATATATACCTTTCCGTACATACTTTGATTTCTAAAATCATTGGGGGAACTGGCAAGAAAACGACTATTCACGACGGTGTGTAGAATGTAGGAGTCTGGCGGCGTACCGTCTGGCTTTCGGAAAAATATCATCCACTCAAGTCCGAAGACTGCAACAGTTGACAAGTGCGAGAATTATCACATAATCAGCTTAAGAGCTCATGCGTCCAACCTGCTGACAAGAATAATATACAGAAGAATGGAAAAGAAAATTGAGGATGTGATACATGACGATCAGTTTGACTTTAGGGAAGGTAAAAGCACTAGAGGAGCAATACCGACTTTGAGGTTGATAATGGAAGCAAGACTAAAGAAAAATCAAGACACATTCATAGGATTAGTCGACCCGGCAAAAGTGTTCGACAATGTAAAATCATGTAAAATGTTCGAAATTCTGAGAAAAATGGGGGTAAGCAACAGGGAGAGAGGGAATAATAAAGAGTAGACGACCAAGAACGAAGTGCTCAGGTTACAAGGGTGGATGACAGGGATGTAGTCTTTCGTCCCTTCTGTTCAATCTGTATGTCGAAGAATCTAAGATGGAAATAAAATAAACATTCAGGAGTTGTATTAAAATTCAAAGTGAATGTATATCAATGAGACGATTCGCTGATGACAATGAAAGAAGAATTACATGATATCCTGAATGCAATGAACAGTGCCGGCGGAAGTGGCCGTGCGGTTAAAGGCGCTGCAGTCTGGAACCGCAAGACCGCTACGGTCGCAGGTTCGAATCCTGCCTCGGGCATGGATGTTTGTGATGTCCTTAGGTTATTTAGGTTTAACTAGTTCTAAGTTCTAGGGGACTAATGACCTCAGCAGTTGAGTCCCATAGTGCTCAGAGCCATTTGAACCATTTTGCAATGAACAGTCTAATGAGTACACAATTCGGATTGAGAGTAAATCGAGGAAACACGAAAGTAATGAGAAGTACAAGAAATGAGAACAGAGAGAAACTTAATGTCAGGATTGATGGTGGCGAAGTAGATTAAGGTGATGAATTCTGCTACCTAGGATGCAAAAACACCAATGACGACGGTTCAATCCTGCGTCCGGCCATCCTGATTCAGGTTTCCCGTGATTTCCCTAAATCGCTTCAGGCAAATGCTGAGATGGTTCGTTTGAAAGGGCACGGCCGACTTCCTTCTCCATCCTTCCCTAACCTGATGAGACTGATGACCTCCTAGTTTGGTCTCTTCCCCCCCGAAATCAACCCCAACCCAACCAATGACGGACGGAGTAAGGAGAGCATCAAAAGCAGGCTAGCACTGGCAAAAAGGGCATTCCTGGCAAAGAGAAGTCTACTAGTATCAAATGTAGGCTTTAATTTGAGGAAGAAATTTCTGATGGTTCAAATGGATCAAATGGCGCTGAGCACAATGGGACTTAACATCTGAGGTCATCAGTCTCCTAGAACATAGAACTACTTAAACCTAACCAACCTAAGGACATCACACACATCCATGCCCGAGGCAGTATTCGACCCCGCGACCGTAGAGGTCGCGCGATTCCGGACTTAAGAAATTTCTGAGAGTGTCTTTCGGAACATAGCTTTGTGTGGTAGTGAAACCTGCGCTATGGGAAAACTAACAGAATAGAATCGAAGCATTTGAAATGTAATGCTACAAACTAATGTTGATGTTGAAAATTAGGTAGACTGATAAGGTAAGGAGCGAGAAGGTTCTCCGCAGAATCAGAGAGGAAAGGAATGTGTGGAATACACTGGCAAGGAGTAGGGACAGGATAACAGGACATCTGTTTGGATACGAGGGAATGACATCTATGGTACCAGAGCAAGCTGTAGGGGGCAAAAGCTGTATACGAATACAGAGACTGGAATACATCCAGAAAAAATATTGAGAACGTAGGTTGCAAGTGCCACCCTGAGATGAAGAGGTTGGCACAGGTGAGGAATTCGCATCAAAATACACTCCTGGAAATTGAAATAAGAACACCGTGAATTCATTGTCCCAGGAAGGGGAAACTTTATTGACACATTCCTGGGGTCAGATTCATCACATGATCACACTGACAGAACCACAGGCACATAGACACAGGCAACAGAGCATGCACAATGTCGGCACTAGTACAGTGTATATCCACCTTTCGCAGCAATGCAGGCTGCTATTCTCCCATGGAGACGATCGTAGAGATGCTGGATGTAGTCCTGTGGAACGGCTTGCCATGCCATTTCCACCTGGCGCCTCAGTTGGACCAGCGTTCGTGCTGGACGTGCAGACCGCGTGAGACGACGCTTCATCCAGTCCCAAACATGCTCAATGGGGGACAGATCCGGAGATCTTGCTGGCCAGGGTAGTTGACTTACACCTTCTAGAGCACGTTGGGTGGCACGGGATACATGCGGACGTGCATTGTCCTGTTGGAACAGCAAGTTCCCTTGCCGGTCTAGGAATGGTAGAACCATGGGTTCGATGACGGTTTGGATGTACCGTGCACTATTCAGTGTCCCCTCGACGATCACCAGTGGTGTACCGCCAGTGTAGGAGATCGCTCCCCACACCATGATGCCGGGTGTTGGCCCTGTGTGCCTCGGTCGTATGCAGTCCTGATTGTGGCGCTCACCTGCACGGCGCCAAACACGCATACGACCATCATTGGCACCAAGGCAGAAGCGACTCTCATCGCTGAAGACGACACGTCTCCATTCGTCCCTCCATTCACGCCTGTCGCGACACCACTGGAGGCGGGCTGCACGATGTTGGGGCGTGAGCGGAAGACGGCCTAACGGTGTGCGGGACCGTAGCCCAGCTTCATGGAGACGGTTGCGAATGGTCCTCGCCGATACCCCAGGAGCAACAGTGTCCCTAATTTGCTGGGAAGTGGCGGTGCGGTCCCCTACGGCACTGCGTAGGATCCTACGGTCTTGGCGTGCATCCGTGCGTCGCTGCGGTCCGGTCCCAGATCGACGGGCACGTGCACCTTCCGCCGACCACTGGCGACAACATCGATGTACTGTGGAGACCTCACGCCCCACGTGTTAAGCAATTCGGCGGTACGTCCGCCCGGCCTCCCGCATGCACACTATACGCCCTCGCTCAAAGTCCGTCAACTGCACATACGGTTCACGTCCACGCTGTCGCGGCATGCTACCAGTGTTGAAGACTGCGATGGAGCTCCGTATGCCACGGCAAACTGGCTGACACTGACGGCGGCAGTGCACAAATGCTGCGCAGCTAGCGCCATTCGACGGCCAACACCGCGGTTCCTGGTGTGTCCGCTGTGCCGTGCGTGTGATCATTGCTTGTACAGCCCTCTCGCAGTGTCCGGAGCAAGTATGGTGGGTCTGACACACCGGTGTCAATGTGTTCTTTTTTCCATTTCCAGGAGTGTAGTTACACTACTGGCCTTTAAAACTGCTACACCACGAATATCACGTGCTGCAGACGAGAAAATTTAACCGACAGGAAGAAGATGCTGTGATATGCAAATGATTAGCTTTTCAGAGCATTCACACAAGGTTGACGCCGGTGGCGACACCTACAACGTGCTGACATGAGGAAAGTTTCCAACCGATTTCTCATACACAAACAGCAGTTGATTGGCGTTGCCTGGTGAAACGTTGTTGTGATGCCTCGTGTAAGGAGGAGAAATGCGTACGATCACGTTTCCGACTTTGACAAAGGTCGAATTGTAGCCTATCGCAATTGCGGTTTATCGTATTGAGACATTGCTGCTCGCGTTAGTCGAGATCCAATGACTGTTAGCAGAATATGGAATCGGTGGTTCCAGGGGGGTAATACGGAACGCCGTGCTGGATCCCAAAGGCCTCGTACCACAAGCAGTCGAGATGATAGGCATCTTATCCGCATGGCTGTAACGCATCGTGCAGCCACGTCTCGATCCCTGAGTCAACAGATTGGGACGTTTGCAAGACAACAACCATCTGCACGAACAGTTCGACGACGTTTGCAGCAGCATGGACTATCACCTCGGAGACCACGGCTGCGGTTACCCTTGAGCTACATCACAGACATGAGCGGCTGCGATTTTGTACTCAACGACGAACCTGGGTGCACGAATGGCGAAATGTCATTTTTTCGGATGAATCCAGGTTCTGCTTACAGCATCCTGATGGTCGCATCCGTGTTTGGCGACATAGCGGTTCACGCACATTCGAAGCGTGTATTCGTCATCGCCATACTGGCGTATCACCCAGCGTGATGGTATGGGGTGCCATTGGTTACACGTCTCGGTCACCTTTTGTTCGCATTGACGGCACTTTGAACAGCGCACGTTACACTTCAGATGTATTACGACCCGTGGCTCTACCCTTCATTCGATCCCTGCGAAACCCTACATTTCAGCAGGATAACGCACGACCGCATGTTGCAGGTCCTGTACGGGCCTTTCTGGATACAGAAAATGTTCAACTGCTGCCCAGGCCAGCTCATTCTCCAGATCGCTAACCAATTGGAAACGTCTGGTCAATGGTGGCCGAGCAACTGGGTCGTCACAATACGCCAGTCACTACTCTTGACGAACTGTGGCATCGTGTTGAAGCTGCATGGACAGCTGCACCTGTACACGCCATCCAAGCTCTTTTTGACTCAATGCCCAGGCGTATCAATGCCGTTATTACGGCCACAGGTGGTTGTTCTGGGTGCCGATTTCTCAGGAACTATGGACCCAAACTGCGTGCAAATGTAATGACATGTCAGTTCTAGTATAATATATTTGTCCAATGAATACCCGTTTATCATCGGCATTTCTTCTTGATGTAGCAATTTTAATGGCAAGTAGTGGTGCGGTGTGACAGTTGGCCCCTGGGCGCGGCAGGCAGCGAATCACCGCCGGCACTTGGCCGGAGCGGTGTCTCCCTGGAGAGATCAAGCAGACCGGGTAGGCTCAGGCGTGGATGCCGTGGAACGGCCCCTAATAGCAGCCTGCGCTCCCCTTTTAATCCTGTGCAGCCGCGCTCTGACGCACTCTCCCCGGACAATGAGCGCCTAGCGCCGCTGCGTCCGCAGGTAACTATCAGCCTCCTAAGTGGATTGCACAATCGTTTCAATTACGTCGTAACCACTCTTGTAACGGCGCGCACAGGCGGCTCGGCGATCGTAAAGGTTAATGCTACACCTACCGCCACCCCGGACACGGTTGCTGTTGTGAAGGCGGAACGCTGTCCGACACTCTCTTAACTAACGGACAAGTTAAGTGGAAGCTAGACGTCAAAAAAGAAATAGAAGAAAAAGGGAGGAGCTATCACTTTTGCGGTATCTCAGGAAATTGAGCCGTTCTATATCAGTTGTAGCACAGGCGTCTTTTCACCAAAGTGGAAAGTCAAACTACCTCTGGACTACCGACTAGGGCTACAGAGGAAAAACCAGCTAGGATATCTGTCATCTGTCATCTGAGACATGGCCTACGGTAGTGGATATCAATATAGAGACATGCATGTTTCGGGGAAAATCAATATTGCCGGTCGGAAAAGTTCAAAATTGTTCAAATGGCTCTAAGCACTATGGGACTTAACATCTGAGGTCATCAGTCCCCTAGACTTAGACCATACTTAAACCTAACCAACCGAAGGACATCGCACAAATTCATGCCCGAGGCAGGATTCGAACCTGCGACCGTAGGCGTCGCGCGGTTCCAGACTGTAGGTCCAAGCACCGCGATTACTGAATTATTCAATGACGAAACACACGGCTCTTCTTTAGATCTCCTCTGCGTTCTCTGTTAAACCTAGCTTACGAACGTCAGAAATTTGACGAACAGTGCTCTGTAATCGATTGAACGAGTGTTTTGTTCCAGCCAGAATGGCCGAGCGGTTCTAGGCGCTACAGTCTGGAACCGCGCGACCGCTACGGTCGCAGGTTCGAATCCTGCCTCGGCATGGATGTGTGTGATGTCCTTAGGTTAGTTAGGTTTAAGTAGTTCTAAGTTCCAGGGGACTGATGACCTCAGATGTTAAGTCCCATAGTGCTCAGAGCCATTTGAATCATTTTTGAGTGTTTTGTGAACTACTTCATTGGACGATGGATTTAATTTCTTTATAGCTCTTCCAATGAATCGAAGCCTCACAGTATCTTATCCTACAACCAGCTTCATGTGGCCGTTTAAATTTACGTCACTTCGATCGGTCACCGCCAGATATTTTACAGTCCTTCCTGCCTATAGTGATTTATAGCCAGTTAGTTTAACTGAACAGTAGCGAATCCTGAATTCAGCCCAAAGCTGTTCCGATACTCTGTAAGCGCGTATTCTGTTCACTAAGCAGCATAGTGCAACTGCATTCGTTGCATCCCAGAAGCCAACGAACGCGGTAACAACATCAGCTTCGTGATCTACAGCGCTCTGGAAGCCATGAACAAACAGAAGGCGCTCAATTCCACAAGGTCTCATTTTGCAGAGACATACTCGTTCCCAAAAAAAGGTTATAGTAGGCGGGCATAACACATGATCCATAACTTAATAACACACTGACGCCTCCGTTATTGGTTAACTTAATCTAAATCTTCCTGAAGAGTTTTTTTGAAAACAGTTTTCCAGTCACTTGGCGTTCTTAGTTGCCCGAACGACCGACAAAGTACTGCTGACGGAGTGGAGCAAGCTTTTGTGAACGTCAATGGCTCACCCGTGCGTCGATGCGTCCTAAAAAGGCAGGCAGTTTCAGAAAGGGAATAGCCAAGAGCATTGCACGTGAAAAAAGAGCAATCTATTTGCTGGACAGGAAAGAAAAGTGCCTTGTCTTAATTGAAAACAAGTCACTTGGCTCGTTTAGTTTCAGTTTTCACACAATGATCTTTTCGGAATAATTATGCGTAAAATAAAATTGCCATATTGAGCCTCAATAATTAGTAAAGGATTGGCACTTGAAGAAACAAAAGAAGAAGTGGTAGAGGAGGATAAAGTTTCAAAGGTCATGTGAAAGAGATTTTCCAAATTTCTCTACATTCATCTAATAAAAATTTCACTGTTATGAAGCACTTTCTGGAGTATTTTTCTGAGGCGTGGCGCTATAAGGAAGTGAGAAGTGACAGAGAGACAGCGCAGATAAGAAGAGAATAGACAGTTATGAAATATGGCAAGAGTGCTGAAGATTAGATGGCGAGAGCAAACGCTGTTTTGACCAGTTAAATGTAAAGTGGAAAAGGAGTCAGCAGACGACGAGATGCTGTGGCGAGGACGAATAGGAAACTACGCCGACGCCCTACTAGAGGCTAGAGGGTTATGAATATACACATAATTTATCAGCTGTGCTACAGGAATAAAACTCGTAACTGCTATATGATACGGACCAAAGTATTAAAATGCTAAAGCTACATCGCATTCGGCGCCGAAAACTACCCTACCGCCGAGACGAAGGAGCTGACGAATTAACCGGACCTCACCATGATGTGCGCTCGAACGATCCAAACGAGCATATTCCCTGTGAATCAGCGTCCACCACTATCGAAATTTCAACGACCAGCACAAAACTGAGGCGGGCATGTCCTGGACAAGGTCACCTTGCACAAGAGCGAGAGTACATTGACAGCGTCTGAGGCTCGTTCATTACGTGACGAACCGACCAAAGGACCAGACGTTTGTTTGGAGTAATCGACGCTATAACATAACTGATTGGTAAGAAGTGGAGCCAGTATCGTTGTAAAATACAATTGGTTGTCAGCTCAACGCTCGTATCTTTAGTCCATTGTAGACTTACACTAATTAAGGTTGATTCATACTCGCTTGTGCTGTATGACTGAATGACGAAAGTCGACCCTTCATGGCGCTGGAATATATGTCAAATCTGAAACTTGATTTTCGTTTATTGGTAGGCAATTACTCCAGCCGTTTAGTACAGTGTATGTTGTGCAGCATGGTATAAATGTCTGGTCGACGCCTATTGTGTCGTGATCTAGCTGCAGGTGTATGGTCGAAAACACAAAGAGACTGAGAAATACGTTTCACGTTTCTCATTGGATGCTCAGAACACGCTGTTAAGAGGAAGCGTTATCTTTTCTGGTCTCTAATTGGCTACAATTCAAGAATAGAGACTCCAGGACGGTCTGATACGGAGGGGCTAGGCAGTAGGAGGGTGAACCTGAATGGAGAAAGATGCACACAGTGCGAGAGAATGCTGTTAAGTTGTACGGATTTTACTTTACTTCTGCTGTATGTTGTTATCATTCAAAGTCATAGTGATTACGAGTGGTATATATTCTACGAGAACAGTTCTCGTGATAAATAAAAAGTATAATACGCATCCGTTAAAATTTTGAGAACTTGTTGTTAAAAGCTAAGAGGATTATTAATTATTTGTAGCACTCCTCACTGCCGCCATGGGGAGTACTATGAATGGACCTGCACCTGTGATACCTTCCACGTAAAAGACACGGTTACAAAAGATGCAAAGGAAAGATGGAAACAACATTTGCAACACATGCCTAGCACATACATGTCTGCCTACAGTGATCGCGTGAAATATCTGACCATTACTTCTAGTCCACATCATCACGCTTTTAGGGGTAACGACGAGATTTTTTGGGCACTATTTTGCAGTCATATTAATGGGCACTGGAAAAGCGCGGTCGGAGAGGAAGGCTCGTGCCGTCCTACGGAAGCAGGTGGGCTCTGTTATGCTCTTGAGTCTCCTTTTCTGGCACAGGGCAGTGTGTGAATATTACGTTAAGCGCGACTCCCTGGCATGTCGAGCAACTGCCATTATGTGAACACGGCCACTCCGTGGAGATAACTTGAGCACGGCATTTTTGCCTTTGTTCATTAAGTTCAAAGGCCACTGTGGTGCCGGTCGGTTAGCGTAGAAGGGTCAGTTCCGTTTTGCTCAAAAAAATTAGTGTACCAATGAGACGGCGTCGTGCCGCTAAGCACATGGCGTGCGCTGGCCGACAAGCCAAAGTACCACTGCTACAGGCAACTGATGGTAAAATGTGGGTCTCGTACACAAAAAGTGGAAAGTTTGCTGACTATTCTCCGATTTTTCGTTAATTTCGTTGCATTTCTCTACAGTCGCATTGGCAATACCTTGGATTCGTCCCTCCACATTGCATTTTTAAATACTCGAAGGTAGGCAGGAGGAACGATTTTTGTGGGGATTTGCTGACAAACGGCCAAGGATTCGGGGGTGATTTGGCGATGGGGTTTCAGAGGTGACGGGAGATGAGAGGCATTTGGTGCTCTCGGCACACTTTACTAGTCTTGGGGAGATACACGTTTTCACTGTCCACAGTAGCACGACCCGTAATCTGAGCAGCTGGCTTTTCTGGTTTTTAGTACGCAACTTCTACTGGTGACTTAATTCGAATTTTTATCTGGTTTCGACAATGTCGTACCAACGAGCTGCCCAAATGAGGATGTCTTGGTTCGTCATCCTCCATGCAGTCTTCCTTTCATTCGGTACCGCTCAGAGTGTCTGCATCATTTCTTGTAACATACGTTCGTAATTCAATCAGTCTCGTTTATTTGAGAAATTCTGATCGACCTTTGTGGAACTTAAGAGCATATAAAATTCTGTTAAAGGCAGACTTGACTTCTATTTGAAGATCCTAAACATGTCCTACAACTCTTCTGCTTATATTATTCATTAATAAATAAAATAATCGAGTGCAGAACCAAGTTGTCTACCTCTGTAGCTGATTGGTCAGCACAGTTAACTGAGTTCGATTCCCGGTACTGCCGAGGGACTTTTCCTTGCTGTGAGAACTAATCAGGGGTCCACTCAGCCTCCTGTGACCAACTCAGCAGCTGTCCGACCGATTAGTAGCGGTTCCAAGGTCAAGACAGCCGACAACGAGCGGGAGGGCGGTATACTGACCAGACGCACCTCCATACCGCATCCTATGACGCCATTGACAGATGATGACACGGCGGTCGGTCGGGCCCGATTGGTCCGTCTAGGGTCAGAACGCGGGACTGTACTTTACCTTTATACTAGCAAGTTGAGCTTTGCTGTGTCGGCGTTGTCCTTCACTACATTGGCCCACTACAAGGATAATTTATCTATTATTTTGTAAAAGAAAGGAGCACTGCGCGTGTTCGGCTTATAGCACGACGCAGCTCAGTAGCATTTATACTGAGGAGACGAAAGTCGTGACATACCTCCTAATTTCGTGTCGGACGTCTTCTTTCCCGGCGTAGTGCAGCAGGTCCACGTGACATACATTCAACAAGTCGTCGGAAGTCCCCAGCAGAAATATTGAGCCATGCTGCCTCTATAGCTGTCCATAATTCCGAAGTGTTCCAAGATTCTATTCCAGGCGGGTGTAAAATGAATGTGCGTAACGGAAAATACTGAACGCGAAAATGAATATTTGGCCCTGTCTGACTACCCCCTGAAGCAGATCTTAGGATCTATTAATGGTTATATTATCCCCTCCTTCTTGCTCTTTAACATATAAATTACGACATACACATAAATAAATGATTAAGGTAACTAGTAACTACAAGTGATAAATGCTGTTTCTGCTTATAAGTTTACTGTAGATTAAAACCCCTTTATATACTACAAATGTTTATATATCATTGTCCAATGGACATAAATAGGTACAAATGGATTTCTTAACTAATATGATTGATCAATTGCCCAATTCTTCCCCTTTTTATGGCTACGCGATCTAATGTAAATAACGCGAAATGACTGACATCATCTATGTACCAAACACTAGAAGACACTACTTTCAAAGATGATCTACAGTGGTGTGCAACCACAGTGGAAATAAAATTTACGTGATCACAGCTGATTTGCTTTATAGCCCTAATAAGCCGAAACAATTAGCAATATGACCATACTGCGTCCGGTGCGTCGGAGCGATGGTTCTCGTTCACGTCTGTGATGATGGAAGAACTCCAGCTACAATATATTAAAAAAAAAACCTCATTCAGACACTAGTAAGGGAGAAGACGGTCCTCTGACTAGTATAATCTAATACTGTCCTCTCCTCTCTGTGTTCTACAGACGAGAAACGCGAACTCCGAGCCACAAGGGCGGAGTTCAGATAACGTCTCAACGTGAGTATAGGCAGAAGGAGTGCTCTCAATCACTGAACGCTGCGTACTCAACGACGACTCTCTACCCGGAGGCGAAGTCCAGAATCGCATAAGTTCGCAACAATACAGTGCCTAACTGCTCTAACTATAAAATCTCCTGACATGAAAGACAGGAAGTCCGTCTGTAGCAACAAAGTTGATACTGAGCGACCGTCAAACCTGGCGCTCAAAGCGGAAGACTTCATTCTCTCCACCACTGGCTTCCCAGCAAAGCTCGGCTTCCCTCCCTCGTAACCGCAGAAGGCGAATCATATTCTCGAAACCACGGAATATTCTACACATCTACAGATTCTTCCGAACTCCGACCAACCATATTTTAGACTTTTGTCGTTCAGCGTGGAACGTTTGCGAGGAAATACTGATACCCGTTAATTAGGAAGTCATACAATGGTACGCTTCTCAGAGTAAAAAGCCTTGGAAATATCCCAGCGTGCGTGATTTCCGAGGTAATGCTTCCTCGTTCCTCTGTGGCTTCCAAGATTTTTAGAGTTTCCGAAGTATTACCCAGTTATCCTTCTGGCCCTTCTACCAAACCGGCCGGCTGCCGCTGTACTGTGCTTCAGCGCTCAGGTCGGGGACCGTCCATCTTGGGACACTTCCTGTGTCAAGAAGACCAACACTCGTGTGAGGGCTTTTCCACGCAGGGCCTGAGTTACTCCTGCCGTTTCATTTCCACAGGCGTTCCAACCTCTGCTAGCATACGCAATAATTCGTTACATCGTTTTGATAATAAAGACAGTCTATCACCTTTCATGCAATAAGTGTTAACAACTATTTACAAGGTGTATGTGACAATGTCAGTCTACTTTAAATATTCATATATACGATGTACAACCCATCAAAAGATACCTAATTCCGGTTGTAAATCACGGCAAAGTATGAAGATGAGTGCTTGTAAGGTGCTAAATTACAGCCACCTTACGGTGTTACCGGTGCAGGAATTTGTGCACGAACTGACCTCTCGAGTATATTCCATAAATGTTCAATTGGGTTCATGTCGGGTGGTCTGGTGTCCAAATAACTCGCTCGAACTGTCCAGAATGTTCTTGAAATCATCCACAAACGGTTGCGGCACGGTGGCACGGCTCTTTGCTGCCATCCATAAAAATTCCGTCGTCGCTTGGGAACATGTTACTCGTGAACGGCTGCAGATAGTCTCCAAGTAGCCGAACATAACCATTTCCACTCAATGATCGGTTCATTTCGACCAGCCACGTAAGTACAGCCCATAGCATTACAGAGCTACCACAGTGCCGTGTTCACAACTTCGGTCCATAGCTTTGTGGAATCTACGCCTCACTTGAACCCTAACATCAACTTTCACCGACTGAAATCGGGACTCATCTGACCAACCATGGTTGTCCCGTCGTCTACGGTCCAGCCTATATGGTCACGAGTCTAGAAGAGGCGCTGCAGGCGATTTCGCGCTATTAGCAAAGGCACTCGCGTCTGTCGCTCCTGCTATAGTCCACTAACGCCAAATTTCGCTGCACTGTGCTAACGGATACGTTAGTCGTACGTCACTTATAGATTTTTACGGATTTTTAACGCAGTGTTACTTGTCTGTTAGCACTGATAGCTCTACGCAAACGCCGCTTCTCGCTGTCGTTAAGTACCGGGTGCGGCAGTCAAACCTGCATTTATTATTAGTGCGCGGAAGCGTTGGAAGTATTTGGGGAGGGGGGGGGGGGCGAGTAACTGTTGTGATTTGGCAAGACAGCCAAGCCACTAGGAGGTGAAGCCGAAAGGCACGCGTTTAAGCTCACGCAGGCTGGCGTGAGGTCTGGAACAGTTAAAGGATTTGAGTCTAGCAAATACGTAGCTGTTGGAATACTTAACTTTAATCCATAATTGGTGAACATCGGTCTGACGGTACATGCATCACAAGATAAATACCAATTGATAATGACGCCTTGCTAGGTCGTAGCAAATGATGTAGCTGAAGGCTATGCTAACTATCGTCTCGGCAAATGAGAGCGTAATTTGTCAGTGAACCATCGCTAGCAAAGTCGGCTGTACAACTGGGCGAGTGCTAGGAAGTGTCTCTAGATCTGCCGTGTGGCGGCGCTCGGTCTGCAATCACTGATAGTGGCGACACGCGGGTCCGATGTATACTAGCGGACCGCGGCCGATTTAAAGGCTACCGTCTAGCAAGTGAGGTGTCTGGCAGCGACACCACAGTAACCAAGGTCACCACTGCGTTCCGCAGCACAAAAGCATTTCAGTAGCCAGGGAGCAGTGGACTAAGCAACAACGGCCGTTTGCAGTGAAAGCGTTCTACCAAAGCGGTAGCTATGTAGCCGCTCAGCTTCGTTTCTGGGCGCATCTTCAAATCAATCGTAATAGGCCGGTGCCTTCGATTAAATCAATAAAAACTTGGGTTGAGAACTTTGATAACGCCGGTGAAAAACAAGTAAAAGAGGTGGTAGAGCAAAGACAGTGCGTACTCTCGAGAATGTGGAACGTGTAAGAATTGCTGTGGGAAGAAGCCCCCAGAGATCAGCGCGTAGAGTGTTGCGCTTGGAATTTCTGACCGGACTGTCCGAAGGATTTTGAGGTTAGACTTACATTACCATCCATACAGAATCCAAGTGGTTAACGCTTTGAATAATAACAACTATATGGTCCGACAGCATTTCTGTGGAAATATTTTGCGAATGATTGAAGAAAACGAGGAGCTTTTTCACAACCTCTGGATGAGTGACGAGGCACATTTTCACCTCAGTGTATATGTGAACAAACAGAACTTTAGAGAGAGAGATAAGAACCCTCACCAACTCTATGAAAAATCCCTGCAGTCAACCAAGGTAACAGTTTAGTGAGCAGTGTCCTCATCGGGAGTAATAGGCCCTTATTTCTTTTGAGAACGAAAGAGGGCAATCCGTTACCGTGAATGCTGAGCGCTGTTCAACAATGTTAAAGACATTCTTTTTACCTCAGCTTCATCAATATGCAGTGAATGATGAAACATTATTACAACAAGATGGAGCAACATGTCACACAGCCCTCGTGATCATTAATGTTCTCAATGAAGCTTTTCCTAACCAGATGATTTCCAAGAATGGAGCAATGCCTCCCCCCCCCCCCCCCTGCCCGAGGCAGGATTCGAACCTGCGACCGGTGCAGCAGCGGGATGCTGGACTGAAGGGCCTAGAACCGCCTGAGTATGAGTGACCTCTACGTCAATGTACTGTACTTTTATATCTTGTGTATGTGGTACCATCTCCGTCTGTCTATGTGCACATCGCCATCCCATGGCTTTAGCGACCTCAGTGTATAAGACTTACAAACTTTCACAGTAAGCAGGTTGAGGTGGATGTAGTAGTTTACGGTAGTTTTGCAGAGATGTCGAGGCTGGAACAGGTAGGACCAGCGTGGCGAGTTGGGCCAAATCAGTCTTCGGATTGAAGACCACAGCAAATAATAACAATAAAGTGTGCGAAAATTGCGACATCCAGAGAAAACAGCAACAGCAATAACGCACCTATCGACAATATCCTCATTAAAACCAAACTCGGTGGCTGTACATTGCGGTTTACCAGCAGTCAGTGCCCAGATCTGCACAGAAACGGCGCCCCCTCTGAGCAGGTCTAAGGAGCGAGGCGGGAGCGAACCCCTATCGACCCGGCAGAGGATCTATCAGCAGGGCGCCTCTGCTGGACGTGGGAGCGGGGGCCCACCAGTCCGCGGCGGTAATTACGAGCCCTAATTAGCGGCCCTGGGCAGACGCCAGGTCGCGCTTATTACCGCTCGCCGCGGCGGCGCATTGTTCCACGCCGCGGGATGCGTTGTCGCGGGGCCTTCCCGACAGTGGCCACCTGGCTCAATACGAGGGCATCGCGACACAAGGGCCGTCGGCACACAGCAGCAAATCTCACCGCAATAGTTTCGTCTGTAGCTCGTCAGTCACTGAATTTTCAAAATACATCTTAAACTAGTGCCCATCTACATCTACATCTACACACATACTCCGCAATACACCATACGGTGCGTGGCGGAGGATACCTCGTACCACAACTAGCATCTTCTCTCCCTGTTCGACTCCCAAACAGAACGAGGGAAAAATGACTGCCTATTTGCCTCTGTACGAGCCCTAATCTCTCTTATCTTATCTTTGTGGTCTTTCCGCGAAAAAGTTGGCGGCAGTAAAATTGTACTGCAGTCAGCCTCAGATGTTGGTTCTCTAAATTTCCTCAGAAGCGATTCACGAAAAGGACGCCTCCTTTCCTCCAGAGACTCCCACCCGAGTTCCTGAACCATTTCCGTAACACTCGCATGATGATCAAACCTACCAGTAACAAATCTAGGAGCTCGCCTCTGAATTGCTTCTATGTCCTTCCTCAATCCGACCTGATAGGGATCCCAAACGCTCGAGCAGTACTCAGGAATAGGTCGTATTCGTGTTTTATAAGCGGTCTCCTTTACAGATGAATCACATCTTCCCAAAATTCTACCAATGAACCGAAGACGACTATCCGCCTTTTCCACAACTGCCATTACATGCTTGTCCCACTTCATATCGCTCTGAAATTTTACGCCCAAATATTTAATCGACGTGACTGTGTCAAGCGCTACATTACTAATGGAGTATTCAAACATTACAGGATTCTTTTTCCTATTCATCTGCATTAATTTACATTTATCTATATTTAGAGTTAGCTGCCATTCTTTACACCAATCACAAATCCTGTCCAAGTCATCTTGTATCCTCCTACAGTCACTCAACGACGACACGTACACCACAGCATCATCAGCAAACAGCCGCACATTGCTATCCATCCTATCCGAAAGATCATTTACGTAGATAGAAAACAACAGCGGACCTACCACACTTCCCTGGAGCACTCCAGATGATACCCTCACCTCCGACGAACACTCACCATCGAGGACAACGTACTGGGTTCTATTACTTAAGAAGTCTTCGAGCCACTCACATATTTGGGAACCAATCCCATATGCTCGTACCTTAATTAGGAGTCTGCAGTGAGGTACCGAGTCGAACGCTTTCCGGAAGTCAAGGAATATGGCATCCGTCTGATACCCTTCATCCATGGTTCGCAAGATATCTTGTGAAAAAAGGGCGAGTTGCATTTCGCAGGAGCGATGCTTTCTAAAGCCGTGCTGATGCATGGACAACAACTTCCCTGTCTCAAGCAAATTCATTATATTCCAACTGAGAATATAAACATAGCCGGCCGAGGTGGCCGAGCGGTTCCGGGCGCTACAGTCTGGAACCGCGCGACGGCTACGGTCGCAGGTTCGAATCCTGCCTCGGGCATGGATGTGTTTGATGTCCTTAGGTTAGTTAGGTTTAAGTAGTTCTAAGTTCTAGGGGACTGTTGACCTCAGAAGTTAAGTCCCATAGTGCTCAGAGCCATTTGAACCATTTTTTTATAAACATAATTGGGAAAAAGGGTGAAAATCAGTCAGTAAAACTCTACATCTAGGTACAGTAAATAGTCATTAAGATTCCTGCAAATTACAACGTGCACTATTTGTATAAGAAAGGACTACTGTCTGTTTCCAGTAAGCATGCGATTCAGTGATAGCGAAAAGAGTTGCATTAGACCTATAAGGTCTCAGCCAAGATTGCTGTTTCACTGCGAGCAGTGTGTTGCCTGTTAGTAACACGAAATAAAATGAAATCATCGATGATGATGAAATTGTGATATCACGCATCAATACCACCCACAGGCATAAAAGCTGAACAGTCGCCTTTTGCAGTGGTTCAATTTTTATTATATTACGACCGGTTTCGAGTCACCTAACGACTCATCATTAGATGATACACACTTTTAATGACTGTAGCACAGATGTGTAGATTTATTAACATCCGTGGGTTTAACACTGATGCATCCTCCACTCTAAGAAACATAGGAATGTAAACATATCGCCGGCCGAGGTGGTCTGGCGGTTCAGGCACTCGCCTCGGGCATGGATGTGTGTGATGTCCGGTTAGTTAGGTTTAAGTAGTTCTAAGTTCTAGGGGACTGATGACCACAGATGTTAAGTCCCATAGTGCTCAGAGCCATTTTTGTAAACATATCCAAGCCGGCCGTGATGGCCGAGCGGTTCTATGCGCTTCAGTCCGGAACCGCGCGGCTGCTATGGTCGCTGGTTCGAATCCTGCCTCGGACATGGATGTGTGTGGTGTCCTTAGGTTAGTTAGGTTTAAGTACTTCTAAGTTCTAGGGGACTGATGACCTCAGATGTTAAGTCCCATAGTGCTCACAGCCATTTGAACCATTTTTAAACATATCCTTACATTCTATAACGCACGTGAGAGTTGTTGCCTGGCGTAAGGTTTGTATAGTCCTGTGGAGTTAACATAAATGGAAAATATAAATTATGTTTTCCAGAGTGATATATGCAGAAGGATTACACCCAAGGATTGTAAGAAAACTACAAGACCTCCTCATTACTACAAACAATCATTAAAAGTGTGAGCTAGGCGACTCAATAGCGACAGTTTTCCCGGGTACGCTAATGTACGTGCGATGCTATTACTCGCCACAGACGGTATCACAATCGTAATCCACAACATGCAAAGAGCGCCAGTATTGCAAAAGCAGGCAACGTTCGTAACTCATTACTACACAACGAGCAGAGCCATAGCAAGTTGCACAAACGGTGCAGTATGCCAACATTCATAACGTTGAAACTTAACAGATTGAACAGATTAAAACTGTGTGCCCGACCGAGACTCGAAATCGGGACCTTTGCCTTTCGCGGGCAGGTGCTCTACCATCTGAGCTACCGAAGCACGACTCACGCCCGGTACTCACAGCTTTACTTCTCCCAGTATCTCGTCTCCTACCTTCCAAACTTTACAGAAGCTCTTCTGCGAAACCTTGCAGAACTAGCACTCCTGAGAGAAAGGATACTGCGCATACATGGCTTAGCCACGGCCTGGGGGATGTTTCCAGGATGAGATGGTAGAGCACTTGCCCACGAAAGGTAAAGGTCCCGAGTTCGAGTCTCGGTCGGGCACACAATTTTAATCTGCCAGGAAGTTTCATATCAGCGCCACACTCCGCTGCAGAGTGAAAATCTCATTCTGGAAACATCCCCCAGGCTGTGGCTAAGCCATGTCTCCGCAGTATCCTTTCTTTCAGGAGTGCTAGTTCTGCAAGGTTCGCAGAAGAGCTTCTGTAAAGTTTGGAAGGTAGGAGACGAGATACTGGCAGAAGTAAAGCTGTGAGTACCGGGCGTGAGTCGTGCTTCGGTAGCTCAGATGGTAGAGCACCTGCCCGCGAAAGGCAAAGGTCCCGAGTTCGAGTCTCGGTCGGGCACACAGTTTTAATCTGCCAGGAAGTTTCACATCAGCGCACACTCCGCTGCAGAGTGAAAATCTCGTTCTGGATTCATAACGTTGTTCTGCAGACTCTACAATACGGAGAAATATCATGCAGCATCCGTGCTCCTCCAATACAAAGCGTTCTGGTACTGATAAGAAATGCAGAGGCAGGGAAAACCATCTGTAATTACGATGCCACCTTGAAGACAGTACTGCTGACACCTTTGGTTAAACTAGGGTAAATGGCCGCCTAATCTGCTTCAGCGGCGTGATGTCTGGCCTTAAATACCCTCCTTCAGACATTTCCCCCTCAGCATGTCGTAATTCCGTCCGCATCATCGATCCTGACGGGGTGTAAAATCTCACAGGTTAACTCCACTGGCGACCCGTGATGGTCTGCTTGCTGCCTGTTTGAAGACATCAGCTACAAGACTGCAGCATGCCGGCTGTGGTTGAACTTCATCGTTCCACACTGCCACTGCTGACGGGTCACAGCCGTGACTGATAGGAGACGAGAAAATGCCGTGTCATCCTCAGGTGAAGGGCCAAACCGACTTAACTGCAGTCTGCCATCTTCTGTTTGCTAGGGGGGGGGGGGGGGGGAGGAGTATTTGAATGCTTCCTCTCGGGCTTGTACCACCTTCGTGGCTGTACATTCTGTGTGCTGAAGGAGTCCTGGGCTTCTGCCTTCACGACAACAGCCGTACGGAAGGTGCGTGGGCACTGGTCTAAGCGCACGTCAATCTTCGAAAGTGCTGAGGCCCATCCTATTGGCAGAGGCGAGTCTCGGGGCTGCCCTTGCTGACCCCCTTTACCGTGCACCGCGCCAGCTCGCTGTGGCTGCAGACCAATAACACTACATGCACGCCCAGCACATTTCCGTGAGAAAGTCAAATACCTTGGTGTCTGGCAGGACCGGAAATTACTCTGGGGGTGGGGGACCACATCCAGCCCATGACCAACAGAGCAAGTGCGAGGCTCAAACAGCTCTACCCTATGCTCAACAGACACACTGAAGAGATGCGTGTCGAGGTGAATGTACATGACACCTATTCGATCTCTGATGATGTACGCAGCCCCTGTCTGGGGATGCGCTGCGCCCACGTGCCTGCGCCGTCTGCAGATCATACAAAACAATGTACTCAAAATCATAAGCAATGCTCAACGATACACACGCATCGTGGATCTTCAACGGAATACCGACTTGAGACTCTCACGGAGGTAATCCACAAACTCACCACAAGACTATACAGAAACTCCAGACATTCGTAGAATCCGTTCATTTTGAATCTGGGGAACTACGACCACAACCATAGATGGAAAAATAATAGACCAAAAAACATACATGCAGGTACCTAACGTTTAGGCCAAGTACACGCAAACACAACGGTACAGGTGAGCGCCTGTTTATCAGCCACCATTACTGGATACCCAGTTGGAATACACCTGCCGAAAAACCGGCACCATGCAGGGAAGCCGTATCGTACACTACATGCAGACAAGCTATACACAAACCCCACACAGCGAAATGATCTATGGACGAACTCTCACTAATATATAACGATCTTGACTGTTTCAGGAATGCAGCGGCTGCAGCAGACCGGGACACATCGCCATCGCCTGCCACGGTAATGATGCACGATACCCACACTAACAAACACAACCTTGCATGAACTACCGCAGCTAGTAAGCCACTACTGCTCTTACTACCCATCCCACTGTCGCAGAGGTTTTTTCCCTTCGGCACGAGCCTTGGTACTTTTTTCCCTCTGCTCTTCAAATCCCTACCCTCATTCGCATTTCGTCCACAATCTATCACCTGATGGGCCGTGTTAATGCGTGATCTTACCCAGACGCACGGATAACATCACAGCCCAGCATACTGTGATCCACTGACTAGACAACCAACATGTTGACGGAGGTGACAGTAGAACTCACCACGTTGGCGCGGGCGTCGAGGGGCCTCATCTTTTGTTAAAACTCGCTGTCAGGCGAAGTGCCTGACCCGCCGAAAGCTACTGGAGTTACCAGGGTGCTGGCACCCGGACGAGCGGCCTATTCCGTTTCCTGCGCTCCGGAGAAAATATTCATTGCAGCTGTCAGGTTAATGAAATGTTATTACAGAAACCCCTATTTGTTTCACTGATATCTTCGGGTCTAAGACTGAAACACTCAGCAACCCACGAAGCCCAGTCTCCGATACCTGTAACGTCACCAGCTCACCTGATCAGCCTCGACGCCCACTGACCTCCTGACCTGGGGCGTGATCGTTACAGTACTACAATATTGCGTTGGTACATATGCTCATAGCGTTTTTGTTTTGTGTGTTGGTATTCCATTTACTACAGGTCTATTTATCGATTGTTATTTTTTATTTATAGTTCACTGTTGCTATTTGAGGCTACATATTGTCGTCATCTGAAGGTACTGAGTGGAGCTGCGGACGCTACAAAATGGAATGGCTCGTAGAGAAATGGAACATTCCCGACATGTTCCTGTGTTTGATTTCGGTAGAGGGATGACAGCACCGGGACGTAGCGGGAAACATCTTCGCCGTGTGTAGTGGTAATGGCAATGGACAGAGCACGACAAGAAAATGGTTTTCTCGACTCGAGGACAATCGTTTTGAGATTAGTGACTCTCCACTTTCAGCAAGACCTTCGAGTTTGATGAAGATCATTTAAACGCATTAATCCACAATGATCCGCGGCAGTGTACTTGAGAACTGGCAAATGTGATGAACTGTGATCGTTCCAAAACCGTGCGATGTTTGAATGCCACGGGGTAGGTTGAAAAATCGGTTGTATGGGTGCCGCGTACTCTAAGCCACAAACACAGAAATCAGCGGGTGGTCATGCATGCATCTCTGCTCGCTCGTCATCAATTGGATCGGAACAACACCGACCATTTACATCCTGTATCGTTATTGGGGACGAGAAATGGTGTCCTTATGCTAACATAAGGGAAAGAAGGATGGAGTGGTTGAGCCCAAACAATGCAGCAACTCACCGTTCAAAGACATCTGCGCATTCGCAAAAGATAATCTTATGCATCTGGAGCAACGTCGACGGTGTGGTGGATTACAAATTGGTTCCCCTAGTTGTAACAATCATTGCTGACTTTTACTGTCAACAACTGAGACGTCTTGCTGACACAATCCCAGAACAACGACCATGAATGCTGTGTAGTGATGCTACTCCACGGTAACAACGCCCGCATTTTTCCAGTCTGACAAAAACACTACACAGGTGTTCGGTCGGGAAGTCACTCCGCACTCACCTTCATTCACCTGATATTGCACCCTCAGATTTCTACAGTCGCGGAGTCGAAAAGTTACCCCAGCGTTGACACACAGTTGTAACCAGTGAAGACAATATATTATTGGCGACTAAAGTCTCTGTAATGTGTATCAGTTGTGTTCATTATTCTTACAGGAAAACACTTTGAACTTATGCACCAACCCTGTAAAAACTGATGCATCACAAAAGTCGACTGCTTGCAGTTATTTCCAAAAACCTTTACTCAACATAATCGCAGTGTTCCACATCCATAGCCGGCCGTTGTGGTCGAGTGGTTCTAGGCGCTTCAGTCCAGAACCGCGCTGCTGCTACAGTCGCAGGTTCGAATCCTGCCTCGGGCTTGGATGTATATGATGTCCTTAGGGTTAGTTGGGTTTAAGTAGTTCTAAGTCTAGAGGACTGATGACCTCAGATGTTAAGACCCATAGTGCTTAGAGCCATTTTTTGAAAAGTGGCAGTTGACTCGAAATAACGAAAAGTGTGAAGTCACTCACATGAGTACTAAAAGGAATCCGAAAAATTTCGGATACAGGATAAAACAGACGAATCTTAAGGCTGTAAATTCAACTAAATACTTAGGGATTGCAATTACGAGTAATTTAAATTGGAACGATCACATAGATAATGTTATGGGTAAAGCAAATCAAAGACTGCGATTTATTGGTAGAACACACAAAAAGTGCAACAGAGAGACTGCTTACACTACACTTGTCCGCCTCTTCTGGAGTATTGCTGTGCGGTTTGGGATCTGCATAACATAAGGTTGATGGAGATAATGAAAAAGTTCAAAGACGCACATCTCGTTTTGTATCATCGCGAAATAAGACTAAGAGTGTTCGATCACCAACTTTGTCCTTAGAGTGTGAAAATATTTTGTTGGCTCGTACCTTCATACGGAGGAATGATCATCAAGAGATATACGAACTCTCACGCGAAGATTTAAATGTTCGTTTTTTCCGCCCGCTGTTCGAGGGTGGAACAGTATGGAAATAGCTTGAAGGTGGCCTGACAAGCCCTCTGCCGGGCATTTAATTGTGAATTGCAGAGTATTCATGAAAATGTAGATGTGACTGTCTGGATTGGTTATAGTTTTAAACACGGCTGTCTCTCAGCAAGTGTACAGGAGCCAGGCAAAATAATGTGAACAGTGATAGTATTGGGATGGTTGTGTTTGATGGTCAACAATGGAGGTAAGGCACGTGTCGCACTGGACTGTGCGTGTTAAGTACGTACTAGGCATCAGTGCAGGTTGTTTACGAGTAGTGCACACTTTGTATTTGCATTCAGAGGTCGAGGTCGACGTGCGATGGAAGACCTAACAGAGTTCCAAAGTGGCCCGATTAGCTGGAGCACCAGTAACCAAGACAGCCAACTTACTGAATATTTCAAGAGCAACTGTTCGAACAGTCATGGCAGCCTACACAAAACATGGACAGACATTATCGTGGAAACGTAATAGTGGGCGCAAATGAAAACTAAATGACGGAGATCGTCTTACGCTGTGTTAAAGCAACACAAAACTATGGCAGCTAAAGTGACTGCAGAGCTCAATATCCATCTTCGAGATCCCTTATCTATCGACACTGTCTGCCGAGAACTCCATAACGTGAATATTCATGGACGAGCTGCTATACCGAAACCGTTAGTGATGACAACCAAAGCAAAGAAGCGTAAAAAATAGTGTCAGGAGCATAAATCCTGGACGGCTGATCAGTGGAAACACGTCATATAGCCCGACGAGTCAACGTGTTCGTTATTTCCAACATCGGGCCGGGTTTACGTCTGGGGAACGCCAAAAGAAGCCTACAATCCTGATTGCTTGATTCCAGCGGTTAAGCGTGGAGGTGGAAGTGTGGCGGTGTGGGCAGCCATATCAGGGTATTCTGCTGGTTCCATCATTACTCTCAGAGGCCGTGTTACAGCCCACAATTATGTGGACATTTTAGGTGATCAGGTGCACCATATGATTCAAATGTTGTTCCCCAACAACGATGCCATATATCAGGACGATATTGCACCCATTCACACAGTCAGGACAGTACAATCGTGATATGATGCACGCAGCTATACTGCAGCATCTTCCCTGGCCAGCACAGTCCCCGGACTTGAAGATTATCGCACCCCTGTTGGCGATATCGGTGCGCAGACTCCGGAGCGGGTTTCCACCTCCCTCGTCACTACAGGGGTTAGAAGAGGTTCTGATCGAAGAGTGGCATAGCATTCCACTAAAGACTATACAATTATTATATGCCTGTATTCCAAGAAGAATCGCAGCTGCATTACGGGCAAAGGAGGGGGGGGGGGGTCCAACCCTTTATTAATATGGTTTATTACCATTCCCAAGTAAGTTCAAGTGCTCACATTATTTTGCCCATCCCCCTATATATAAGTTTCAACATTGGAATCCCACATCCAGCCGGTTGCAAGCAACTGTTTGGTGCACTGACCTAGGTTTCTACACCTCGAAGGATGTCTTCATCAGAACGAAATTTTAAGAACCTGAAAGGGGCATTGCGAGAAGGCAATGATCAAGGTTCAGAGCAGATATTCTCAAGTCAAAAATAGTTTGGCAAATATGCCTTGATGGGAACACCATCAAACTGATCTGGATTGGGCTCACCAACATAACCGTTAATCGCCCTGGTAAAGTCCATGCTTAGCAGTATCTGTTTGGCAGAATTCGCTGAAGGTGTTCATGGTGTAACAGTTGCAACTTCCGTCAGCGTATGAGTCTTTGTTTTTAGAGTGAGGCGGAAGTAGCAGTGGCTTTCCTGCGGTACGCACAGAGCGGCTGTGTGTGGCGTGACAGGAGCAGTCGATGGCCTCGTTAGGCGAGCGAAATGAGCCCAGGCCGATACCGGGGCGCGCCTAGCTGCGCTGCGCCCTATCCAGATTTGGGGCGAGCGCTCGTTAAGATCTCGGCCCTACCACGGCCGCCGCCGCAGCAGCTAATGCGCGTGTTACGCGATAGTTTCCCCGCTACGAGCTCCTAATTCGCCCTAAACTACAGTCATAATTAGCTAATTACACGGCGGCATAAATCGTTAACTCTGGCGTGTCCCCAAGCCGGGCGGATGCGTGCGTGCAGCAGCCGAGTTAGTAAAACGCGACCATTAGCGCGGGAAACACACACACACACACACACACACACACACACAAATTCTCTCTCTCTCTCACACACACACACACGCACACACACTCCACAACACTACACAACACAGTGAGTGAGAGAGAGAGAGAGAGAGAGAGAGAGAGAGAGAGACAGTAAATTGTACCGCACAGCAGTCACAAGTTATCTGCCCTTTTCTCCTACATATTTGCTTTATTTTCCAACCGGCCAGCATTACGCTCATGCGTCACGCGTGCGCCCTGTCACGATATTGTAATTTAAGTTACCTAAAAGCCGAAGGACGAAAAAAAACGCACGCTCACGTGTTTTTCGGAAGGAGATTGGTCTTACAGTAAATACGATGATGGCTGTTATTAAAATACGGTAACGACTCTGGGAGATTTATATTTCTGTTTATCGGCAGCAGCAACCGCGTATGTGCTGTTATTAGCCGATGAAATCTCGCGGCCTGTTCCAGAACGCTTTTATTGGCACAGCGATAAGTGCTTCCAAAATGACAGCAGAGTCGTACTGCGAAATACACGCAATGCTCACGGCACGTAACGTACTACTCGCGGAAATTATTAAAAGCAGTTTCGATTACCGTTTCAGGGGAGTTTTCTCGTCATTAAACTTCCATTTTTCAATTTTTCCTCCATTTGTTACCATTAGAGTATGGCTGTGAAAGACAAGCCATTGCTGTAATGCTGTAAATATTTACCTCTTCATTTCACGTTGAGCTTCGCACTAATACGTAACGACAAAAATGGTTCAAATGGCTCTGAGCACTATGGGACTCAACATCTGAGGTCATCAGTCCCCTATAACTTAGAACTACTTAAACCTAACTAACCTAAGGACATCACACACATTCATGCCCGAGGCAGGATTCGAACCTGCGACCGTAGCGGTCGCGCTGTTCCAGACTGCAGCGCCTAGAACCGCTCGGCCACAACGGCCGGCACTTCTTTAGTAATGCAAGCGTCCTTGCTTAACTGTGTCAGCATTGTTACATTTGTAAAAGACAGAACCACTATCTGTGTTATTTACTTTTCCCTTCTTACACCCTCACTTTCGGCAGTTAACTTGAAGCGTTTCAGAAAAAATGCAAAGTGTCAGGACTGGTTTTTCTTTCTCGCTTCCTTTCAATCCATATTCGTGTATAACAAAATAAAAATAGCTCTACATTTCGCAACCGAATCAGTGGTTTTGGAAAGGGCATCAGTCACATTTTTTAAGAAAATGAGGTTTGGATTTGAATACGTTTCTTACGAATGTATCTGCGAGTTTTCATTGAAAAGGGCACCAGTCCATTGCGTATTGTCATAGTTACCATGGTTTGAAAAGTCCATATGTTCAGAAAAAGGGGCATCAGTTCAGAACTTATGCCCTATCCGAAACAATTACACCAGCGCTCTCATGTGATCAACCGGTGAAGCTCTTGCCAGTCTTATAATTTCTTGAAAACTAATATTGTTGTTATTTTTATTTTAGTTAGAGTCTATTTAATTCTTCTAAAAAGAAGAAATCTGAATCTTATTCTCAAGAGGAAATAATTCCTTAAAAGAGATACAAAAAAATCAAAATGTCATAGAAAAGCTGCGCAGAGTGGCCGCGCGGTTAGAGGCGCCATGTCACTAATCGTGCAGCCCCTCCCGCCGGAGGTTCGAGTCCGCCCTCGGGCATGGGTGTGAGTGTTGTCCTTAGCGTTACATTAGTTCAAGTAGGGTGTAAGTCTAGGGACCCATGACCTCAGCAGTTTGGTCCCTTAGAAATTCACACACATTTGATCATTTTGTCATAGAAAAGTACAAAACTGAAGGATTGAACACACAAAGTACAGAGATAAAACTGTGAAGGCAAGAGCTATTTGACCTGACTGCAAGTAACTTGACAACCTCAAAATAAAAATAAGTTGAATCTAATGAAATTATTTTATATTACGTAAAACACATAAGACATGTTTGAATGCAACAAGCACGACAAAGGAGTGTTGGAAACTTATGACTAAGAATTAATACTTGTAAACTGGCAAAATGTGAAAATATGCCATTCCCTACAGAAAAGGCGTGGTTGGAGAAGTGTTCGACTAACCCGAAGAAAGTGAAAGATATACCCTTCTACGAGAATATATGAGGATGGTCAACAAAACACGGACACGAAGCTGATTGAAAGGCATTACGCCAAACCTTGTGAAGCTAAATTTTGTACATAAAGGATTTATTTTTTGTAAATACGTCTTAGGCAGTACCATTAACTGTATTGGTGTTCAGCTTTGTAAAATTAAAATGCTTTTAGCTGTGTTATGTTTGTTCTAAAATATTTTCTTTGCCTTCATTTTGTAAAGGGCATCAGTTCATTTATTATTATTTTTTTAGTAGCTCAACAAAACTGTAAAACAATAAGACAATTTAGTAGAATATGTCTTTTCACAACAAGTAACTAGGAAAATAATGTACATCTCTAATGCTGATATGTTTTTCGCGAAACAGTTGTTTTCAATTTTCCGAAGTTTAGAGCTTGCAGACTTATGCCCTTTTCAAAACCACTGATTCAGTTACTACGGTGATTCAGTTGTCTCAGGTACACGCTTAAGAACCTACAACAGGTCGTAGGAGAGCAATCGTCTCTATCATACCTTAACCAGAGCCGGCCGCGGTGGTCTCGCGGTTCTAGGCGCGCAGTCCGGAACCGCGAGACTGCTACGGTCGCAGGTTCGAATCCTGCCTCGGGCATGAATGTGTGTGATGTCCTTAGGTTAGTTAGGTTTAAGTAGTTCTAAGTTCTAGGGGACTGATGACCACAGTAGTTAAGTCCCATAGTGCTCAGAGCCATACCTTAACCAGGACATCATGGCGAATAAGTCTGAGACTGGTTGTTGACTACAGTACTTCAAAAATGGCTCTGAGCACTATGGGACTCAACTGCTGAGGTCATTAGTCCCCTAGAACTTAGAACTAGTTAAACCTAACTAACCTAAGGACATCACAAACATCCATGCCCGAGGCAGGATTCGAACCTGCGACCGTAGCGGTCTTGCGGTTCCAGACTGCAGCGCCTTTAACCGCACGGCCACTTCGGCCGGCTAACTACAGTACTGTCCGAGCGTTCGCTTCCTGCTGATCGGCTAAACAAAATGAAGTGTGCACAGTAAATCGGCGGTAAGGTCCCTGAAATTCCGTCAAATGAGAAACGCTGCTGACTGATACACAACAAATCCTTTTCTCGATTTAACCTATATTCCGTGGATACTGCAGTGTAAGTCGAATACGGTTAATGTTCTGTGGAGACAAATATTGTATCTCAATTAGAATTACACAGTGTCATACGGAACGAACACACGGTTGGAAAAAGAGTAATCAATGAAAACATGATTCTTCCCAGTTGAACAAGATGAATGTGAAGGAGGATATATACTAGAAAGGTGTAGGATAAACATAAGCAAAAAACTCATTGTAAGTCATAATGAACTCACCAGACAAGATGTTAATCCTTAACATAGCAGCCGGGTCACTTTGGAGCGCTGTAGGTGGTGTAAAACCAACACGAGGCGGTCATGTGAGCTTCCATCGCTGACGTAAATAATGGCATTGAAGTGACGTGTAGGTGCCATTCGGTTCTGCGGAGTTCCTGCAGTAAGACAGGCCGACATAGAGACATGACACGACTGTGTAAATGACCTATCGTGCTTGGACTTGCCCATAAACTTGCTATAAATGAGGCTAAACGATGTTTTAATGCATCAACGTGATCTGCGAACACTCCTACGACGAACGGTGTGCCACTGGCTAGCACGTAACACGGCTTAAGAACAGTGCCCATAAACTAACTGGAGTTGACACTCTTTGTGAGCAATAACAGGTTTCAAACCCGGCAGGAATTGTTGCTGGGTCAGTCTCAACCTGTTTCCGAGGCTTATGCTTATGTGTCGGAAATAAAGAGGTATTGCGACCTCCAGATCAGATGAGAGAAAACGCAGATCACAGCAAACAGTAAGTAATTACTTATTTACATAAAAAATCGCGATGTGAACTGTTTGATAATCTAAAAACGATAAAACTGTATCGTTATAGATCCCAGTAATGATGCCTTAGAGAAAGAAAAAGGGGAAAGGCGTCTGGGAAAAATAAATTAAGTTGCAGCAAGAAAAGGCACTTTTATTTAGAAAACAAGTATTTCCTTTGATTAGATTTATAAATAAAAAAATATTAGATTTGACGAGATTCGAACCTACAGTCTTCTATACGTCATGTTTATACAGTATTTTGCTATGCCACAACTGTGAGTGTAGTCGTTGTATTTATAACTATGTTGACCCAGGCGAAAATGATGTATTGCAGCATTCAGAAATTCGGCTTCTAGCAATGCCGTGCGAAGCTTATCTAATGCAAATCGATCTCTGTGATTATAACAACTGTGTTTGTGACGCTGAATCGGCCGGCCGGGGTGGCCGAGCGGTTCTAGGCGCTAGAGTCTTGAACCGCGCGACTGCTACGGTCGCAGGTTCAAGTCCTGCCTCGGGCATGGATGTGTGTGATGTCCTTAGGTTAGTTAGGTTTAAGTAGTTCTAAGTTCTAGGGGACTGATGACCTCAGCTGTTAAGTCCCATAGTGCTCAGAGCCACTTGAATGAACTAACCAATTGACCAATTGTCGTGGCAGTTTGGCAACGGCGAACGGTTCGCGTGTGACGTTGAGAAGTCTAATTGGAGGAAACCAGCTGTAACGCGTGAAGTGTCACTATGGTCATTTTAATCTGACTATAAACAACGTTTCTTTCTGTGATTCTGCAGTTCAGACGTACAAAGAGATAACATGGATATTCGTCAGTACAGAGGCCGGGGGCGAGAGGTCGTCCGGCGCGTGAAGCTGACCTTGGGGCCCGCTGCCACATAGAAACGAGGCGGTCGCTTTACACGGCGCCAGTGCGTGCGCTTCTGCGGGCGGCCCCGGCTCCGGAAGTGGCGTGCGCGCCTGACTCACGCAGCTGGAACTGCGCACGGCTAAGCACGCACGTGACGCGGGGGCGGCTGCGGTCAGCTGTTCACCTGGGCCCACTGGAACAAGGGGCAAGTGCAGCGCGAGGAACTTACCAACTGTTTTTCCACGTTGCATTTCGGACGGGAAATTATTGAATATTTGCAGACTGAAGCGAAGAAAAAAGGCCGAGATTCGAACGTGGGTCTCCTGATCACTAGCCAGACGCGATAATCACCACACCACCCTGGCACAGAGGATTTGCGCAACTGCACGTACTACCATAGCACGCCTTCGTTCTCAGTTCTAATTCCCCCTAAACTCTAGCTGCACTTCACAGGCTCTTCAGCTGTATTGGAAGAGCACCTCAGTACCGAACGAAACGGGAGATCCTGCCTGAAATCCAGGTTCAAAATGGTTCTAATGGCTCTGAGCACTATGGGACTCAACATCAGAGGTCATCAGTCCTCTAGAACTTAGAACTACTTAAACCTAACTAACCTAAGGACATCACACAACACCCAGTCATCACGAAGCAGAGAAAATCCCTGACCCCGCCGGGAATCGAGCCCGGGAACCCGGGCGCGGGAAGCGAGAACGCTACCGCACGACCACGAGCTGCGGAGTGAAATCCAGGCATAAATGCTTTAATCAAATGAAAATATATAGATCCAGAGAGCTATTCAAGTCTCAGTCATCTGTTGTGAATGTATATAAGTGTGTGTGTGTGTGTGTGTGTGTGTGTGTGTGTGTGTGTGTGTGAATGGGAATTTGGATTAAGGAGGAAGAGTGCTAGGGTAATTCAAAAAAAATGGTTCAAATGGCTCTGAGCAATATGGAACTTAACATCGGAGGTCATCAGTCCCCTAGAACTTAGAACTACTTAAACGTAACTAACCTAAGGACATCACACACATCCACGTCCGAGGCAGGATTCGAAGCTGCGACCGGACCCGGGTTCGAATCTCGCCCTTTGCACAAGGTTTCAGTCGTCACTTCAGTCTGCATCATAGATGCCTGGGACTTGGAAAGATCTCTGGAAGTTTAATTTGACTGAAGTTACTGAAATTAATGAACAAGGAAGTCTACATCAACATCCGTACTCTGCAAACCACCGTGAAGTCAGTGGCAGACAGCGTACAACATAGCAGTTTTCCTTTCCTTGCGTTCATACGCGGAGCGCTAGAAAAAAATACAGCTTCAGTACATATGTATGTGTTGCAATTAGTCTTATTTTGTATTCGTGGTTGCTCCAACAGTGAGACGTAGGACGACGTTATGATCACAGGTATGCTACACGTTACTGCGTTTCACTTACACTGCCTGACAAAAGTGAAGCACTCATATGGGGAAGAAGAAACGAAACTTTACGGCTTCAGAGGGTATGTGATGCTATTTCTGTGATTAAAAAACTGATCCAATTTACAAAGAACTTGGTACTATGAGCCTTCTTATCAGTATGACTTTGGACTCTCGCTGGTCTGGATGCATGGACTGAGTTAATTAGGAGGGATTTAGTAAGGCCATTGTATCCTCCCCCGAGGCAAGTTGGTTAACAAATGTTATTAACTGGTCATTCATTTCGTAGGCACTGGCAAAGGGATACAGTTGACACCCGAGATGGTCCCACACATGTCGTATGGGGGCAGATCTGGAGACATTGCTGACCACGTTAGCTCTTCAACACCACGCACAACGTCCGCAGCCCGTGGTCTAGTGGCTAGCGTTGCTGCCTCAGGATCCCGGGGTTCAGGGTTCGATTACAGGCCGCGTTGGGGATATTCTCTGCTCGGGGTTGGGTGTTTGTGTTGTCCTCATCATTTCATCGTCATATTCTTCATCATTTGTGACAGTGACTAGATTGGACTGTAATAAAAAACAAGGACTGTGTGAAAACTGGGACTTTGTACTGGCGCTGATGACCGCGCAGTTGAGCGCTCCACAAACCAAACATTGTCATCAACGTCACGCACTCAGTTTATACAGACACGTGCCATATGTGGACGAGCATTAATCTGCTGAAAAATGGCATCATGAGTGAACACACGAGGATGCAGGACGTCCACACATAACGATGTGCCATCAAAGTTGCCACATGACTTGAAGCTATACCCAGTGGCTCCTCACACCTTGACACCACAATTGAAATTGCAGTGACCTCTCCCCAGGTCACCACCACTGTCGTCGATGACTGTCAGACTGGGCAGTGCAGAAAAGGCTGTTAGTCACGGAATACGGTACGACACCATTCGTCAGCAGTCCATGCTTCCCGATCAAGGCGCCACCCGAAACGCAGCAGTTAAATTCTGATGTTAACAGAAATCTAGGAAGGGGACAGTCAGTCCATACTACGGCTGCTGCTACTCTTTGTCCAGCGATGTGGGATTACACAGAATGTTGCAGGGAGTCCATTGCTTGTTCGCGGATGGGAGGCGCATGTGTTAAGGGGTTGCTGTCACACAGCAGGGCTCAAAGGGACAAACAAGCGTCTCTTCAGTAGATTTATTGCATAGTCTAAGTCTTTCTCCAATGAAACGCGGTCTTTGATTCATCTTCCCCGTAGCATTTTCTGTGTGATGGTACCAACAGAAGTTGTTCGTAATTGTACTCCCTAGATTTTTTGTTGAATCAGCAACCTTAAGTTAGTGTGATTTACTGAGTAACCGATATTTAACGGTTGTTTTAGTATTCACATTGAGCACTTCACAATTTTTATTGTTTAGGATCAGCAGCCAATTTCATCTGTCTGGGCTAAGCCAAGTAGGATTATGTATGCGGTGCTTCTAAAGGTAACATGTAACCCTTGTAAGGTGAGACGATAAGATTTAATTAAGTGAATTAACTGTCCAGTCTGATACCAGTACCCTATTAGCAGATAAAAGAAATCTTACCTGAAAATCTCCTGTTCCTGGTTGTTAGGGTGTCGGGAATAATCTGCTCTACTTTAGGTATTTCCGGTTAGAGTTAATGATGTAATAAGGGACAGGAGGAAGGCACTAACAAGCAACGCACGAGCAGCAGATTAATGGAATAAATATACGGGATGTAAACGGGTACAAGCGTAGATACCTTAGTACGTACAGATTTCAATGTGTTGGTTGTTTTATCTCTGCGTCGAACAATCTTTCCACAAGCACGTCAGAAACTTTACGACCTGATGTTTTCTGCATGGGCGTGACTGCACCACTAACGCAAGTGCACTACGCCTGTTGGTAAAGGCTAACCGTTTTGCGTCTACGCGTCCATACTTCAACTCCTGAACTGCATCCCGGGGAATATAAGTGTTGATGGCTTGTTTTTGTCACACGTACTTGGAGGTGCTACCAGCCTAAAAACATACGACTTGTAGTAGCTATAAGTATTAGCCCACCAATGACTTAAATACTGATGTAATGTTGTTCATTACACCTTCCTGTCTCATTAATAAAATTATCTGCAGTTATATCCATTAAAAACTGCGTATTGACCATTAAAAAACGAGGTTAAACATGGGGTAGCCTTGTTACAAAATAGATCGACATCAATCAATAATTCTGGATCACTGGTCTGTAATTCGATCTTCCTTAGCAAATACAAATAACATGAGATAAACAACTGAACACAATATAGTAGAATGTACAGCCCCTAGAGAGTCCTGTCTGGTGAACCGTGATCTATCAGAAGTAACTTACAGCGCAGATCGTGGTTGGCTATGAGGTGTACGAGATTTGAATGCAAATGGCGGGAACTGCCGGAATTGTTGCCCAGTCATCGTTGGTGAATGTGTACTGCAGGCAGCTCTCAACGTAAACAACGTGCTCCCGTAATTACCACGAATGAAGAAGGCGCGTGCATAGCCTCGCGGCGTGACCAAAATTCTGCTGATGTGACTTTACACGAGTCTGATTCCAACGTAACGGAAGCCAATTCATTTTAAATAAGATGGCATCAACTTGCGCACAGACTATTCAGCAACACCGTGGTGCACCTGCATACGAATGAACACTGTCTGAGAACCGCATTAGAGGTGATGACTCTGGGAATATATTACAACTTCCTACATATTGCTTGCCGCGCAGGGTAGTCGCTCTCTGAGCTGACTTCTTAGGACAACGAAGCTAAGATGCTCTGACACGGTCTAGAACGTCTTCAGACAATTTAGGTCGTCTCGTGCTTTTTCCTTTATACACACTTAAGGTCGTTTCGAATTGACTATACCATCAGCTGATGTTTTTGCCACAAGGAAGTCACAGACATTAACAAAATGCACGTAGAACTGAAATTACAGATTCACTCTTAGCAGACTGCGGAATACAAAAAGCTTTTTGCTCAGGAGTCGCCATTTTCGCTTATGTGTAGCTCCAAGCGGCAAAACAACGAATCAGTACTCGCGCATGCGCTTATCTAAAACAACTTTCGTTTCTTTCTAATTGAAACTTTGAACCAGCACTCTATACCGCTTACTGTTGGTATTATTACCATTTGTGACTGGGACATTTTTTTATGGATACCCTACATGATATAAATTTGCCTATCAAGTTTTCCGACTTGTTAATTATTTACGCAGCCTGTTTGTGATTACCATATTGGATTTGTAATTTAGACCTCGGTATGAATCCGCGATTATAATGATTTATTATCAAGTGATTAAGTTCTTTACAAAACAATTAAGGCTATCGCAGACACGTGTTGACAATGCATTATTAATACCCTCGTTGTGAGCCGCAGCACCTCAGACGCCAGTTGCCACACCCGGAAAGCATTCTGACGAGCGAGGGTACTCCACCAGTTATAAAGGGTGTTACAAAAAGGTACGGCCAAACTTTCAGGAAACATTCCTCACACACAAACAAAGAAAATATGTGTACATGTGTCCGGAAACGCTTACTTTCCATGTTAGAGCTCATTTTATTACTTCTCTTCAAATCACATTAATCATGGAAGGGAAACACACAGAAACAGAACGTGCCAGCGTGTCTTTAAACACTTTGTTACAGGACATGTTCAAAATGTCCTCCGTTAGCGAGGATACATGCTTCCACCCTCCGTCGCATGGAATCCCTGATGCGCTGATGCAGCCCTGGAGAGCGGCGTATTGTATCACAGCCGTCCACAATACGAGCACGAAGAGTCTCTACATTTGGTACCGGGGTTGCGTAGACAAGAGCTTTCAAATGCCCCCATAAATGAAAGTCAAGAGGGTTGAGGTCAGGAGAGCGTGGAGGCCATGGAATTGGTCCGCCTCTACCAATCCATCGGTCACCGAATCTGTTGTTGAGAAGCGTACGAACACTTCGACTGAAATGTGCAGGAGCTCAATCGTGCATGAACCACATGTTGTGTCGTACTTGTAAACGCACATGTTCTAGTAGCACGGGTAGAGTATCCCGTATGAAATCATGGTGGTGAATCGAGGAAGTACAGTACACACTGACGAAACTAAAATGAGCTCTAACATGGAAATTAAGTGTTTCCGGACACATGTCCACATAACATCTTTTCTTTATTTGTGTGTGAGGAATGTTTCCTGAGAGTTTGGCCGTACCTTTTTGTAACACCCTGTACAAGAGGTCTTACAGAATCAAATACTCGGCGAACTGACACACTAGATAAAAAAAGTCAGGTACGGCCTTTCTACTATACATTCCCAGAGTGACGGACACAATAGGTCGTATACTGCGCCAACATGGCGTAAAGATTATTTATAAACCAACAGAGAACATCAAAGGGTGTCGCAGATCGGCAAAGGAGGAAAGGGACTCGCTTGCAAAATTTTGGAAACTTGTGGTAAGGTCTAATGGGACCAAACTGCTGAGGACATCGGTCCCTAAGCTTACCCACTACTTACGCTAAGGACAACACACACACCCACGCCCGAGGGAGGACTCGAACCTCCGACGGGGGGAGCCGCGCGGACCGTAACAAGACTGCGCGTCTACCTCACGCGGCCCCGCTTGCAATTTCGGAAATATACCTCATACCACGCACATGTGGAAAAGTGTATGTTGGAACGATTAAAGCATCAGTCAATACCAGGATGACCGAATATTTGCAGATTTTCGCAGATGAAGAAATCGGCCGTGGCGGAGCACGCGATGTGCGAGACCGAGCACATAGTAAAATTCGTCAATACGGAAGTTCTTACTGTAGAGAAGGGCTATCTCTACCACTTATTCATGTGGTGTCGGCTTATCCGGTCGGCAATATGCACGCCGCCGCGTGTTCTACAGCCGCTGCCACGAATGATTACGCCGCTGCCAACGAGAGGCAAGCATCCCCTCTCGGAGCTCCAGCGGCGGGTCTAGTTAAGTTCGAACATTTATGGACTGGACCCATTTTGTGTGTTTCTCAGTTAAATAACATTTACAGATTTTCACAGTGACCAGACCTCGACAGCTCCTGAATAAACATTGTATTGGAGAGAGACAGATTTGTAAGTCTTTTGTATATGTATATATCTCTATATTCAAACCTACTGTTAGCAACTGACCGGAGGGTGAAGCTTTGAGAGTACTAGCCACTCGTGCTGGCGAAAAATCATCAAACATACGACCGCCGAAGAACCCGAGACAGCAGCCAACAGACAGCTTACTCTCCGTTGTAAGGAACTGGACTACACAAATGCTGACGCCTCTCCATGTGTGTCTTGTACATTATGGAAAAGTCTCAGATTTACAAACAACCATTAGACGGATACATCGCCTCCCATACTCGTCCAGTGTGAATCGACCTCAAACGTAAAATTAGAGAGATTCGAGCGCGCACGGCGGCTTTCCGGCAGTCGTTCTGGAACAGGAAAGGGAGGAAATGACAGTGGCACGTAAAGTGCCCTCCGCCACACACCGTTGGGTGGCTTGCGGGGTATAAATGTAGATGTAGAATGTAGATATAGCAACAAAGTTCTGCATTATTTGTACTGAAACTTCCTGGCAGATTAAAACTGTGTGCCCGACCGAGACTCGAATTCGGGACCTTTGCCTTTCGCGGGCAAGTGCTCTACCATCTGAGCTACCGAGGCACGACTCACGCCCGGTCTTCACAGCTTTACTTCTGCCAGTATCTCGTCTCCTACCTTCCAAACTTTACATAAGCTCTCCTGCGAACCTCCTGCGGTAGCTCAGATGGTAGAGCACTTGCCCGCGAAAGGCAGAGGTCCCGAGTTCGAGTCTCGGTCGAGCACACAGTTTTAATCTGCCAGGAAGTTTCATATCTGCGCACACTCCGCTGCAGAGTGAAAATCTCATTCTGGATTATTTGTACTGTTTGATATTAGATGTAGAATAAATTAATGTCTGAACTCTGTGTTCATGAATGGCATTTGTTTCTCGCTCCTGTATCCGCTGAAGAATCACACAGCGTGCAAGGAAGACTTAATAGTTCAGAGAAGCTTTAAAAATACAGAAACATAACAACAGTTTCAACAAGAAAGAAGGAATCAAAATGGCTCTGAGCACTATGGGACTTAATATCTGAGGTCATCAGTCCCCTAGAACTTAGAACTACTTAAACCTAACTAACCTAAGGACATCACACACATCCATGCCCGAGGCAGGATTCGAACCTGCGACCGTAGCGGTCGCGCGGTTCCAGACTGTAGCGAGCCGGCCGCGGTGGCCGTGCGGTTCTAGGCGCTGCAGTCCGGAACCGCGGGACTGCTACGGTCGCAGGTTCGAATCCTGCCTCGGGCATGGATGTCTGTGATGTCCTTAGGTTAGTAAGGTTTAAGTAGTTCTAAGTTCTAGGGGACTGATAACCTAACATGTTAAGTCCCATAGTGCTCAGAGCCATTTGAGTCAGACTGTAGCGCCTAGAACCGCTCGGCCACCCCGGCCGGCAGAAAGAAGAAATCCTCCAGGTGAGTGGATTCTAGATTTCCCGTGCTGCAGCGAACGACTGTTGCAGGAAACGAGGGGAGAAGGGCAGCTTAATGAGCACGGAAAAGCCCTTAGAAGTTCGCGCACCACGTACATATAATTTGCTGCCGCGAGCTGTACTACTAGCGACGGAGGGTGAAGCTTAGAGAGTACCAGCCACTGTTGCTGGCGAATCCTCAGAAAAATCATGAAACAAACGTCCGCCGTCCGCCGAAGAACCCGAGACAGCAGCCAACAGGCAGCTTACTTTCCGTTGTAAGGGAATGGATTACATAGATGCTGACGCCTCTCCATGTGTGTGTTGTACATCACGGAAAAATCTCAGATTTGCAAACATACACCATTCGACGGTTACATCGCCTCCCGTTTCACGTCCGGTGTAAATCGACCTAAAATTCTCGAAACACGATGAATGCTGGTAGCAGAAATTCATTCATATATAGGGAATGACCCTACGATCTTTCGTCCGACAACTGCTCCGCTCGGTCACGTCGGGGCAGCGTCGGTCACTGGGCGCAGGCGTTGCTAATGCGGCGGCCCGGGACAGGTTTTTTGCTGCCGAGCGGCCGCAAGCGTGGAGGTGGAAGAGGGGAAGGGGAGGGGGGGAGGTGCGCAGATAAGCGGCTTGTAAATACCTTGTCAGGCCCTCTTTAGCGGCAGCGCGCTACTAATGCGTGCCGCTGCGCGCCGGGCCTCGGGCAATCGACGTCTCGTCAGCCTCTCACTCGGTCTCTGGAGCTGCCGAGGAAGAGCACGGCGGCGGGACGCCAAAAGGAAGAAAAAACCGAGAGGAGTAAGAAAAAGGGTCGGAGACGTATTTGGACAATGGACTTCCTCCCGTCTGTATTTCTTAATTATTCAGCTGGCTCAAGTCCTATGCAGGAGTGTAGTCACTCGAGGGATACAGGGAAAAACGAGGAACAATCTTCGTTTATGTAATCATGTTCCTCAGTATTGCTGACAGCGACGAGGCTAAGAAAACCATCTGCATCTAACTGCGTAAGTTCTTGTAACATATCAGGCTTGACCACCTGGATGTGCTATAATATTACCTCATAAGATTCTAACCGTGACTTATACAGAGCGCCGGCCCGCGGTGGCCGAGCGGTTCTAGGCGCTACAGTCTGCAACCGAGCGACCGCTACGGTCGCAGGTTCGAATCCTGCTTCGGGCATGAATGTCTGTGATATCCCTAGGTTAGTTAGGTTTAAGTAGTTCTAAGTTCTAGGGGACTGATGACCTCAGACGTAAAGTCCCATAGTGCTCAGAGCCATTTTGAACTTATACAGAACGCTAAGTTGAGACATACAAATATCTCGAAAACGACACATCATATGAAAAAAAGTTCTAGGAGAAAAATTATTATTAGTGAAGTGGACAAGTGTCTCTGCTACAACGGGCCACTTCCTAATTACCCCTCCTGCGTCGACTTTGTATTTTCAATTGGGAAAACCCCCTTTTTAATGCATATTAGGACTCTGCGCCAAAAAGAAACGGTTTACTCAAACCGTTGTTTTCCATTCTTAGTACACGGCGCTGTAATCGACAAGTATGACGTGTGCCTCTCTTAGCAATTAAGATCCTACGCATTTGATTCTACAGTTCATTTACGATAGGAGTGGGCGATTTTTTGTCTCACGGATATTAGCGGAGTGCCACACCTTTTAAAATGATTGCATTCTTTAGTTAACTTTGCATTTCTGGAAAGGCATAAGTTCTATCGCCGCGCGGGATTAGCCGAGCGGTGTAAGGCGCTGCAGTCATGGACTGTGCGGCTGGTCCCGGCGGAGGTTCGAGTCCTCCCTCGGGCATGGGTGTATGTTTGTCCTTCGGATAATATAGGCTACGTAGTGTGTAGGCTTAGGGACTGATGACCTTAACAGTTAAGTCCCATAAGATTTCACACACATTTGGACACATACGTTCTATCATAAAAATCAACAAATATAAGTAAAATAAAATTGGGGTACCTTTAATCATTTTATGTATTGTGCTAGTATCATATCATCTATAGCTGCAAAAACTTCAATTCAATTAGACAAAAGTATGCTACCAGCCATTCCTGCAGTCTTTTTCTTTTTAAAAAAGTAATCTGGAGTAAGACCGCTTGTTTAGTTTCTCATCACTGCCTGCAAGTTAATGTTTGTCAAGGAATATCTATAATAACACCTTCTGCTCTTCAAACAAGAGAACCTTCGCTCACAAATGTACGTAGACCCAATTACATAGAACATAATTCCAATAAACTTTTACATGCTTGGAAACTTTGTAACAGACAAATATTTGTGAAAGATGACTAATGTCGCAGCATTAAACGCTTCTTTCACAGTGTGACCTGACTGTGTGTCAGTAATTTCAAGATCAAGGTTCTCGAATGCTGTGTCAATACCAATGGTGGGATCAAAACAGAATCTGAAATGAGGCTCAGTTTTCTTGAAGTCCTGAATTCTTTTTGTGACCTCGACCAGCACCCACTGCAGGTGATCCGCAATGTTAACAGAAACTCTCACAGGCGCATTCTGTTCTCCTAATAAAGTCAAATGAGAGACGTTGCCTTCACCTGCTTACTTTGCAAATATGTCTACCTTTGGCTGTGATTTTACATGCTTCCACATTTCTTGTGCGAACAACTCCTTTACCTGCAAAGCCATATTCAGTTCCATCAGTTTCTCAAATTCTCAAATACATTAGCTGAAAACATCATCTCTTATGACAAATTGCCTGTCTCGAGTTCTTCGACCGACGTTTGTTTGATGATTCTTCCGACGTTTCGCCTGCACAAGTGGCTAGAACAGTCAAAGCTTCATCCTCCAGTGCTGGTGGTGGACTGAAGTCGAGTTCGCGGCCGCAGATTATGTGTACCTAACGCGCCAACGTCCAAAGGCTTTTGCGGGATCATAAACGCCATGGTTCTCCCCTTGCTACCTGCAGCGGTCGTTTGCTGCAGTACAGGGATCCAGCATCCATTCATCTTGAGGCTTTCTTCTTTCTTGTTGAAGCTGTTGTCAAATTTGTGTACTTTCACAGCTCCCCTCAACAAGAGTGTGTGATAGCTCTTCTCTAGACCAAGAACATCCAAGTCAGAGTATTTTACTATTTTACGCCGTGTTGCGCAATATTCGGCCGATTCTGTCCGTCACTCTGATAATCTATGGCACAAAGGCCGTACCCGACATTTCTTTCTCAGATGTGTCACTCCGCCGAATGTCTGATTCTGTGACATTTGTTACGTAACTGCTGGAATAACCATTGCTTCTCAGAAAGCTATCTAGGTGTCGTACCTCGCATTTGAGGTGCTGCGGCTCACATATTCGTCTTGTTCACGTTACGAACGTGTTAATCATGCCTCTCTTGTGACTCGGGTGATGATTTGACAGTTCGTGCATATATTGGTCCGTGTGCTTCGGTTTTCGATACACGCTCTTTTCAAGCGTATGTTGCAAAACTAAGGTATGGTATAGATAAGTCGATGATACATTTGTTGTGTGGAGTCATGGTGAGGAACAGCTTGGTGGCTTCCTAACACAAGTGAATAGTCCTCATGCCAACATAAAATTTACCACGCAGGTAGAAAAGGGCCAGCAGCTACCCCTTCTGGATATGCTGGTCGCGAGAGTTCGTAAATGTAAATGTCGTGTGACTAGGACCTCCCGTCGGGTAGACCGTTCGCCGGGTGCAAGTCTTTCGACGTGACGCCACTTCGGTGACTTGTGCGTCGATGGGAATTATGATGATTAGGACAACACAACACCCAGTCCCTGAGCGGAGAGAATCCTAAGGAAATGCAATCCGAAAACAAAGGAAGTAGGTTACAGTACGCTTGTTCGCCCACTGCTTGAATACTGCTCAACAGTGTGGGGTCCGTACCAGATAGGGTTGATAGAAGAGATAGAGAAGATCAAACGGAGAGCAGCGCGCTTCGTTGCAGGATCATTTAGTAATCGCGAAAGCGTTACGGAGATGATAGATAAACTCCAGTGGAAGACTCTGCAGGAGAGACGCTCAGTAGCGTACGGGCTTTTGTTGAAGTTTCGAGAAGTAACCTTCACCAAGGAATCAAGCAGTATATTGCTCCCTCCTACTTATATCTCGCGAAGAGACCATGAGGATAAAATCAGAGAGATTAGAGCCCACACAGAGGCATACCGACAATCCTTCTTACCACGAACAATACGAGACTGGAATAGAAGGGAGAACCGATAGAGGTACTCAAGGTACCCTCCGCCACACACCGTCAGGTGGATTGCGGAGTATGGATGTAGATGTAGATCCGGGAATCGAACCCGGGCCCTTAGGATTGACATTTTATCGCGCTGACCACTCAGCTACAGGAGGCGGACGAGAGAGGTCGTGGAAACGTCGGACATAGCGCATATCGAAAATCGACAGACATGGACCAATATCTAAACAAACTATCAAATAACTACACAAGCCACAAAAGAAGCATTGTTAATAGGCTCGTAACGTGATAAAGACGAGTACGTGAGCTGCAGAACGCTAGGCGCGAAATGCAACACCTAGAAAGCGTTCTGAGGAGACATTGATACTCCACCAGTTACATAAGAAGTGTCACAGAATCAAGCACTCGATGAAATTACACATCAGAGAAAGAAATGTCGGGTATGGAATTTCTGCCATAGATTCGCAGAGTGACCACAGAATCGGCCGAATATTGTGCAAACACGGCATGAAGACTATTTACAAACCGACAAAGGAAATCAGACTGTGTCTCACATTAGTGAAGGAATAAAGGGAACCACTTACAATGTCGGGAATATACCGCATACCTTACATGTGTGGAAAAGTCTACGTTGGAATCATTGACAATCAATCAACACCAGTATCACCGAACATAAGCGGCACTGAAGGTTGGGCAGGTGGAGAAATCGGCCGTTTCAGAGCAAGCGTTGTGGCTATGAAAGCCTTAACAATTTTGTGTCGTCTCGTATCTCTACTCCTCGTGCACTGCTTTTTGTAACGAAGACATGAGATATCTCCTTTGTGTTCAGAAATAAGAGGATTTCATTCTACAATGCCAAAACTCTTTTTAAAACTTCGCCCAATCTCTACTAAGTCTCACGGTTGTGGTATATTACGCCTTCATACTCTTTCTGCCTTAGAGCCCAGGAAATGAGCTGGGGGCGTCTCTGCGAACACCTTGGATCTCTGGAAAGAAAAAATGGGGGTGATAATGCGGTTACAAGAACTCAGTAAGGAATTCTCTTAGCCTCTGTCACCTCAATTCTCCAACTTCCTATCTAGACGTGGTGCCACTGTTAAGCCGAGCGACTCAGCGGAAGGTTAGGTAACCAAGCCCAGCTAGAAACTGAGTCTCTGAGCAGACACGATTTGGAGGTCAGAGGAAGACAACGGAAAGCCCCAGCTGAAATTTTCCTATGAGAACCCCATGGCTTTGTTCAATTTTAAATTATCCAGAGCTTCAAGTCCCCCAGTCACATCTCCGGGGGTGAGGAGAGTTGAAAAAAGTCATTACACTAACACCAGAGTGCAAATTATTCCTGCACACTGTAAGAAAGATTGCGACATTGAATGTGCTACTTCAGACAGGAAAACTTGCTACAGTAGAAAGAGAAATCACTGCTTATGACATGAATATTCTCGGGCTTAGGAAGACTCACTGGAGAAGAAGTGGCCAGTTCATGACCCAAGAAAGAAACACTGTGTATTTTTCATGGAGTAGCGATCAAAGCAGAAATCGTATTGCAATAGAAATTTGAGGAACTGTGTTCTCGGTTATGAACCCCTTAATGACAGAATCATCTCCATAAAATCGAATGCATCTCCGTGTAATCTCAACGTCATCCAGATCTATGTTCCCACTCCTGCAGCATCGGATGAGGACATAGAAGAGTTGTCAGAGCAACTGGAACAAGTCCTTAGCAAGATCCCTATCGAAGAACAGGCAATAATGCAAGGAGACTTCAATGCTAAAACTGAGATGCTACCGAAGACACCCATTTACACTCTTTGGTTGGAATTTTTGGTCTCCTTGAGACAAAAGACCGAGGCATGTACTTACTAGAATTCTGTGTCGCTACTTCAATGTCTGTGGCACTATGTTCTAACATCACCTGATACCAGTATACACTTGGATATCACCTAGCGATAGATTTACAAAACAGACTGACTTCAACCTAGAGCGAAGACGCTGGAAGACTTCAGTCATGGACTCTTAAGACCTTTTCTGGAGCTGACTGTGGAAGTGATCACAATCTGATGTGAAAACGCAGATTAAGCTCAAATCCATCAAGAAGAGCGGAGAAAGACAACTAAAAGTCACCAACGAGGAAGTTCTTCGGGAATTTGGTGAGCTTGTAACCTCAAAACTCCATAACATCAGTCCTGATGAAGATGCACCAGCATCGCAAACATGCCAGCAAGTGAAGGATGTCATTTTCTCATTTCTTCCGACACCAGAACGACCACAAAGTGACAAACATCCTTGGATATCACATTCCGCACTACAATAAATTGAAGAGAGAAGTAGTCTAGTCTGAAGAAAACTGGTATCCATACCACCAAGGATCAAGACAGATGTAAGAATCTGTGCAGAGAAATACAACGGAATTGCAGAAAGGGCAGATCACACTTCACGAACGATGTATGTGATGAGATCAAAATCACAAACATAATCAAATACGTGTTCTCTCCAAGAAACTCAAAAGCTTCACCGCTTAAATTAATCCTCATACTTGAGTGTTAGATGTTGAGAATGGCAACCCAACTGGAGACATGGAAGAAGCTGTTGCGAGCTGGAAACAGTACTGTGATGAGCTGTACTTTGGGATTAACGACAAAAGGGGGAAGTCAAGCATTTGACCAACTTACACTAGAACCTATAATCTTACGCAGCGAAATAGAGAACGCAGCTCAACAACATGAAGAATCCCTTGGTCTAGGCAGTATATCTTGTGGGACGATCAAAGAAATGGGACAGGTAGGTGTTGATGTGCTGCATTCAACGTGTTCAGGAACATGGGAACCTAGGGAATGGTCCGAAGACTGGGTGAAGACTTTCTTCACTCCACTACACAAGAAAGGGTGAATCAGGAACTGCTCCAACTACTGAACCATTGCCCTCATATCCCTTTCAAGCCATACGTTCAACTTCACATACTGACAGAACAAAGAGGTTTTGTTGAAGGAAAAGGAACTCGTGAACACATACTCTACATATGACAAATAAGAGGAATCGAGAAATCGCGAGAGTTTTGTTTTTACGTCGTCACCTGCTTCCTCGACTGTAGAAAAGCCTTTGACTGTGTCGTCAGGGAAAAGCTGTGACAGGTGCTTGCAGAGTTCGGTGGGCCACAACATTTGCTAGCACTGATCAGAAGTCTCTACAATAATCATCTGACAGTTATGAAAAGTGGTGGCACATCTGAGTTCTTCAGTGTAACCAAAGGTGTCAGTCAGTTTTACGTTCATTACCCCCAACTGTACAACAACAAAGGAGAATATGTCATTACGAATGCTCTTGATAATTGGACTAAAGGTATCTCAATTGGTGGTAAAACGATTAACAACCTCCGCTTTGTTGATGACACCGTGCCTTTAGCCAGCCGGGAAGACGAACTGCTGAACTATTAACGAAAGTAAAGGACAGTAGTCTATCACATGCATTTGACCTAAATTTCAGAAAGTCCAAACTCATGATAATTGATCGAAGAGTACACGTTCAACTCACAGATCGATTAAAGAAACTAGAAATCTTGCACTCTTTCATATATTTTGGGTCAAAATCGGTGACATGGGAAGCTGTGAAGATGAGATGAGAAGACGGATCACGCTAGGGCGGGTGGCGTTGGAGAAGCTGACCAAGATATGGCAGAGCAGAGCAATAACGAACACTACATATGTCCGGATTGTTTGATAACTTTTGTTTTCCGTCTTCTTTTATGGTTGCGAGGTACGGACGCTTAAAGCCAGAGATAAACAGCGCATCGATGCATTTGAACTTTGGTACTGGCGCGGAATGCTGTGCATAAAATGGACTGAAAGAAGAACAAATTTGTCCATTATTGAGCAACTCAGTATCTCCATGCGCGTTTCTTCTCGTGTCAACCAAAAATTTCTCCAGTTCTTTGGCCCTATTGTGAGAAGAAATGGGGAAAGCCTGGAGAAAATAATCATGGAAGGCAAGATCGAAGACAAGAGACCGAGAGGAAGAACAATTGATCAAATCAATATCTTGAGTCTGCCACTTCAGCAGGTTCCAAGAGAAGCTGGTAATCGTCCGGGATGGAGACGCCTGGTTCATGCGCTCTTGACACCCAGCATGAGCACAGCGTCTTGTGATGGTGATTTTGCCTAGACAAGAACGGATTTGAACTCTTTGTGGTGGAGTGCCCTTGCTGTTCATGTCTTCACCAAAGAAACAGTGGGATATACAGCTTTAAAGAGGCTCCTCTGATGCAAAATGCATTGAAAAGACCGTATTTCACTGTCTGCGCTTTGTGCCTGTAACTTGTTTTTTAATCACTTAACCACGCCTACATTTTTCCCACTGACAGCTCTGGTCCCATTTCTTGTAATGCTTGCCATTTTATTTCAGGACAAGCCACTTTTCTGTACACAAACCACAGAAAACTCAAGCAAGTCCTGATAAGTGGTTCTATCTTTCATTGATTGTAGGCCAAGTACTTCCTCTGTGATGACATTTTCATTAGCTCCACGAATACAGATAAGTACTAGTGCAGTGTTTTCGTGATCTAAGTTTTCAACGACTGCCAAAGGAAACCAAAGAAAATCTTTCTCGCAGTCTTCAGTTGTTGCGTGAGATCGTCACTGAGTCACTGAGCAGCACAATAGTCGCTTTTAATAATGACATGCTTTCAAATTTGCTTCTCGGATCAAGACACAATTTGATTGCAAACTCTGGCATACAGTGCGTAATGAACTCGCCATCCGAAAAAGGCTTCGTGCGTTTGAACTGTTGATTGCTTTGTAAATGATGTTTGTTGCTTCTGCAGAACTTTTTTCACACAATTCGCAGCTTTTATTTTGCGTTCTTCCTTTTAAAGTTTCCAGCCAATTTCGCTACATTTTGTTCTGTTATGTCTCTTCAGATTGTTGTTCGTAACTACAGATAGCATTTCATGACACACGGCTTTATTTCCTGTGTTAGTAGAGAAATAAGTGTTTCTCCTTTGTTCATTATGTATGCGACATTTATCACTGATTTTACACTTTTTCGTTGGGTTCATGGTTTCACTAAAGTTGGAAATTTATAGATTTACCGTTGCACAGTCGAAACTGAAGTAAAGCAGATCTACCAGAAAAGCACTACGCATCGTACTATTCGCGCAAACCAAGTTGACACTCGGCGCGGTGACTGATGGGAGAGACCGTAAAAGGGAAATGCGTTTATGGCCGCTTCCGTCAGCCACCGCGCCGTGTGTCAACTTAGTTTGCGTGAATAGAATTTACGCTGCGCATGTGTGTTGAAGCGGCCGTCGTAGTGAAGATCTTTCGTCGTGCACGGGGAGGAAATCTCTGTTCGAGGAGGGTTTTTCTGTCCGCCCCCTCTGGCCGCACAAAATTTTTTAGCGGGTTGCATGTGGCCCACGGGCTGCTGTTTGCCCACCCCTGATTTACGATGTGTTCTAATGGTTGACCTAGACGTTGAAATGTTACTTCATTGTCACAAACGTGATTGTATAGTACAAATAATACAGCTAGACACTAATATTTATGACAAATAAGCTATTTGTATGGTAACATAGATTTCAGTTCACTTAGGGGTTGATTGTGGTGTGTTCCCAGACCATCGGCATGCGTGATTTCGAGCTCCGCCATCAGGATGACTTGATTTCAGTGCGTGTTTCCAACCAACCGCCTTAACTCTCTTGCTGGCCGCTACACGGCTAACGCAGAGCACAAATCACAGCCACTGTAATAAGATAAAATGTCCATGAATTGGTATCCGCACCTGCCAAGAATACACCCCAAAATCAAGAACCCCAATGCTGAGAGGCAAGGGGACTAACCAATGTCAAGTTTCCCGATGGGAACTAAAAACTATTACACCCAAGTCGTTGTTCCTAGATCACGCTAAACGTAATTTCTAACCAAATATTGATATGGCTAACCGTATTCTACTGTACAGACAAATTCGCAACATTAAAGTAAATTTTGAACGAAAATATCAACCGTTAGAAGACAAAGGTTTGTATTTACGTCGCAAATGAAATGTAGAATCAAAAGCGTCTGTTCTTAATTGCAAAAACAGGCACACTTTGTATTTGTCGATAATAGCGCCGTCTACCACTTTTGGAAAACAATGTTTGGCTAAAACGTACGCACTTCTTGGCGTAGAATCCGAATATGCAATAAACATGGGGATCTCCCTTTTGAAAATGCAAAGTGACCCCGCCCAAGCAGGAGGGATGGTTACTAACATTAACTTCTCATCTAGAACATTTCTTCGTACGATGCGTCGTTTTCGAGATATTTAGTAGGCTGAAGTTAAAACAAACACCTTGCATTTCAGCATTGTTGTTTACATAACTAATGACTACTTATTATGAACACAAGCAAAAAAAAAAAAAAAAAAAAAAAAATGGTTCAAATGGCTCTGAGCACTATGGGACTTAACATCTGAGGTCATCAGTCCCCTAGAACTTAGAACTACTTAAACCTAACTAACCTAAAGATATGACACACATCCATGCTCGAGGCACGATTCGAACCTGCGACCGTAGCGGTTGCGCGGTTCCAGACTGTAGCGCCTAGAAGCGCTCGGCCACAGCGGCCGGCACGAACACAAGCAGCTGAAATAAGAATACTATAGGCAGATTCAAAACATATTACATTGTGAATCCACACATACATTTACATACCGCAAGCTAACTTATTGTGTGCCGCGGAGAGTATTTTCGGCAACACTACCATTCCCTGCACCAGCTGCCCCCACCCCCTTCCCACTTTCCGTGTTCCGTCCGCGAGTGGTGCGAGGATGGAAATCCTGTCGATAAATCTCCGTATGAGCTTTAATATCTCTGATTTTCCCGTCGTATTCATTTGGACAACATATGTGGGCCGCAACGATACAGACTGTAGGTCCAAATACAACGATGGGGTATCCGCGGAAAAGCCAGATTAACCCGTGTTTCCTGAAGTGGGGCAAAAGTCTTTTCGGTAATTGCAGGAGCACAAATCTTGACGAATGACTGGTCTAGCCAGTGTGACCTTGCTATGTTGATACTGCGGACGGCTGAGAGTATGAGCAAACTGTTTCTGTTCTTGTAGTGGTGGTCTTCAGTCCAAAGACTGGTTTGATGCAACTCTCCATGCTACTCTCTACTGTGCAAGTCTCTCCATCTCACCATGATTGCTGCTATCTATAGCCATTTGTAACTGCTTTCTGTATTCAAACCTTGGTCTCCCTTTACAGTTCCTCCGCCTCTCCTCAACCCCCTCCTCCCCCCACAAACGCACTTCCTTTGGTTACCAAATTGACAATTTTTTCATAGCTCTGGAAATGTTCTGTCCACACATCCCTTCTTTTAGTCAAGTTGTGCCGTAAATGATAAATATATAACGTCCCTCAATTCTTCGCTACTATACAGTAGAAGATAGCAAACCGTTTTCAAACATGACGGTTTGGGTCAGCGAGGTCCATCACAATCTACTATCGTGAAGAACACTGTTTTCTATGCAAAAATTACTGCAAAACACAGTGACGGTTCATAAATATTCTTCACAAATACAGTGTCTCGGCTGGAGGTATACAAAAACATTTGTTTATATTTCAGTACCTATTAAGGTTTCTAATTTTGTACAACTTCGTACACGACGGATATCGAAACGTTACTCCACTTATCACCACATGTTCACAATCGTGACCGGTGTTACGACTTCTGCGATGGCGTAGATCCGTTGTCTCAGGTCTACCAGATCTCTAACCCTTGCTCTGTAAACAATGTCCTTGATAAACACCCAATGCACTGAAATCCAGTGGAGTAAGATCGGGAGACCGAGGGAATCAGGCAACGGGATACGCCCTCCCGATCCAATGACCAGGAAACGTCTCGTGGAGAAATGTTGTAACATCTCCAAGATAATGGGGTGGATCACCATATTGCTGGAAAATGGCGTCGGGAGTCATCTGCACAGTTTGCTAACACGTCCAGATAGGTGTTCCCTGCCACTGGAGCGAATGCGCCATGCGACTCGGCGCTGTTCATGAATTGGCGAGGATCGTGTCTTGGAGAGTGCCTCTACCGATTGCTTATTCACCCAACAAATTAAAATGGCGAGTTTTTTCGTTATACAGATTTGTTTGTGTGTAACTCTATCCCGGAGACGATGTGTAATAGCTCCGCATACTCTTAGAAGATCACTAAAACAGTCGACAGTTATTACTTGGCAAGGCGCATTTTAGACCCGACAGTAGGGGCAACTAGCTTGCTTACGACACTAAATACATTTTGGCTTCAGTTTTGTGAACTATTTTTTCTTCTTCAGTAAAAATTAGTACATAAAATTATAATACACCCGCTGACCTCAACAGATTCTACGTAATGAATAAATTTAAGTCTCCTTTCAGGTTGAAGTGATGAGCGTTATTAAATGGTTCAAATGGCTCTAAGCACATGGGACTTAACATCTGAGGTCATCAGTCTCCTAAACGTAGAACTACGTAAACCTAACTACCCTAAGCACATCACACACATCCATGCCCGACGCAGGATTCGAATCTGTGACAGTAGCAGCAGCGCGGTTCCGGACTGAAGCGCCTAGAACACCTCGTCCACAGCGGCCGGCGAGTGTTGTTACCTCACAGTGCAAACATGGAAGGTAATGGTGAAAACTGCTTTGCGGCCAGGTGCGATGGCTTGCTGTTAACATCATTAAATTATTGAGAATGAGCAAGAAAAAGAAATGACAATGCTGACGGAAAAGGTGACGGAACATGCAAGCGACATATTAAAGCAGAGGGAGTCGATATGGTGCAGATTACGGGTAGTAGTTCACGATTCTGGGCAGAATGGCATCTAGAAGCAAAGTGCACACTTCTGCACACTTCTGCTGTGTTATGGTCAAAGGAATACCAGCTTTTCGAGGAGTTCACAGCTTCGAGACTTCGCCGACTCAAAAAGTCACGACTGTTGCGATTGGTTTGAACTCTCGCGCGCACCTCGGCCGTACGCGGAGTTGAGGGGCGTTGTAGACAACGAAACTATTGCGCCTCCTAAGCAAAGCTGCCCGCCCCCTGCTGCGGAGTAATATCAGTAGTTCTCTCCCACCACCAGCTTGGAACCTGTAGATACCACCTACGGAGTCCACACCACTGGAGCCCTGGACGTGTCTGCTTTCTGGCTCCATCGAGTGATCCAGTGTGCTAATGGTCGCCTGTTCGGGGTCGTGAATCCCGGTGCAGCTCGTTGCAGGCGCAGAAGTGCTGAGTGGCCTTGATTATTATTCAAAAAGGTGTGAAGTAACAGTTAAGTCACGTGTCACAAATCGAAAGCATATAAAGTGACTGCTGTAGTACTACGCGTAACTTTCTTGGGAAAAGACACAAGGTCTGTTAAGTTTAGAACGTAAGAGCAGAATTTCTGCGCTGTTGGTGCGACACGGAAATAGCTGTCGGAAGTCCTGTGGGCAGTGCGCGCACAATGCGAGGACTACGGGAGAGGACACCCGTGTTTCCGTGGCCTAAAGAGTTGAATAGCCTCACTTTAGGTGGCAACGTCTCTACGCCGGAGATACGAAGTGTGTTTTCAAAAGGCATGAGAGAGGCCCTGAGCGAAGCTAGAACTGGCCACAGACTCTCCCACTCCAATATGCATATTAGAGCTTCCGTCGGTTTTCCGTACACAGCGTGGGAAAACAGGACTTCGTTGCCAAAAAATATTCTCAGCCAATGACAACGAGAGCCTGCTACGGTGCCAACTCCTACGGAGTTTACGGGTATACTACAGCCACCTACTGAGCAAAATTCTGAGTTACTTTACATGTACGCCGGCCGCTGTGGCCGAGCGATTCTAGGCGCTTGAGTCCGGAACCGCGCTGCTGCTACCGTCGGAGGTTCGAATCCACCGTCGGGCAATGGTGTGTGTGTGTGATGTCCTTAGGTTAGTTAGGTTTAAGTAGTTCTAAGCCTAGGGGATTGATGACCTCAGATGTTAAGTCCCTTAGTGCTTAGAGCCATCTTAGCCATTTTACAGGTACTTTGAAGGGAAAGAGAAATTCTCGATTGTCAGTGTGGCAAAACTTTCAAGTCTCCCCCCTCCACGGTGCAGCGTTCGGGAGCGGAACGGAGCGCAAGGAACACGCATTTTTGACCTCCGACACGCGAGGTGTACGGACGTATGTATTAGCCTCTCTTCGCTTCATTGAACATGGTGTTCGACACACTCAGTGTCTAAACACCTAGCTTTCCATGTCCGCGACTGCGGGGCGACGTGCTGAGCACACTTACAGAGATCCAGAGGTGTCCAGCTGCTTCTTGACGTTGTTTCGGTGCTGTTATTTTGAGTAAGTGTCGCATTTAGCCTTTGTGCTGCTTTATGCTTGGCGCAGCTCGCAATATACGTAATTATTCAGCAACTTCATTCGTTCTGTTATTTACTGTAGAGAAAATTCACTGCAGGAAATATGAATCAATCTTCCCCAGTTTAGTAGTCTTTGTGTCCGCCCCCGGTAGCTGAGTGGATCGACGGCACGGTAGCTCACCGTGTTCGATCAGAGAGTTAACTACCCTCTGTAACAAAAAACTGAGTGAACAGATCAATGGAGAACCTAAATGGGTGTCATTGGACGTCCGCTTCGAACAAATTGAACGAACAATATAGAACAAAACGAGATTCAAAAAAAGTGGTCAGCACGACAGAATGTCAGTTCTAAAGGCCCGGGTTCCATTCCCGGCTGGGTCGGAGATTTTCTCCGCTCATGGACTGGGTGTTGTGTTCTCCTAATCATCATCATTTCATCCCCATCGACGCGTAAGTCGCCGAAATGGCGTGAAATCGAAAGACTTACACCTGGCGAATGGTCTACCCGACCGGAGGCCCTATTCACACGACATTTACATTTTAGTAGTATTTGTGAGTTGCTCAGGTTTAAACCAGTCATGAGGGTATTTTCGTTCGGTTGTTACAACTACAAGAAAATGCGAGTTTTTTCACCAGACGCTTTTCGCTTTTTTGAGGTAAACATCATCAGTGCTCTTTAATTAAAGATATTTACAGTTTGATTTGTTTTTAAGATCGAAAAACAGTCCCTTAACAATTTATTGGTTTTTACTTACAGTGATTTCTGCTTGTTTTCTCTCCTACTTCAGAAAATGCTGTCTGCTAGCACGTCTTTGGCAGCTTCCGTCATTAGACAATGATACTTACAGTCAAATTTTTCGTTGCTCTGCTGAACTAAGTATTTCTTAGGTTTTTCACAGCACACTTTTTCGTACATCACTATTTACTGTTTATTTCTACACTTCTATAAGGGTGTATTGTGTACTGGAGTGTTGCCAACATAACATCGCCTCTAGTTTGTCTTTGATCAATACTTTCTTTAGTTAATTGGATGTGCGTTACTCTAGTTATTCTATTTAATTAAGTTAATGTGTCTTTCTAAACTGTGAAAGAATAACAAAGGAATAGTAATGGAGTGATTCTTTTTATTTTTATATAGTTGGAGGAGGGAGAAGCAAAGATGAGTGGGCATAAATATATTAGTGTAATGTAGTAGTGTGATGGGGAGTGAGTTGGAGGTAAAGGTGAGGCAAGAAGTGAAATGAAATTGGGGGGGGGGGGGGGGGGGGCGTTTGGATGGGAGAGGGTGAAGGATGGAAAAGGTTCTTTTCTTTTTCATGTTTTTTTTCGGTTTTAAAAACTCTAAATATCTTTAATTACAGACCACTCATGATGCTTTCCGTCGATAAGCTGAAACGCTTCTGGTGAAAAAAAAATCCACATTTTCTTGTAGTTGCAACGACGGAACAAAAATACCCTCAGGAAGTGTAAAGCAACTACGGACAATATGGTCACACAAATAAAGACTTACGGTTCTAAGCGCTACAGTCTGGAACTATGCGACCGCTACGGTCGCAGGTTCGAATCCTGCCTCGGGCATGGATGTTTGTGATGTCCTTAGGTTAGTTAGGTTTAACTAGTTCTAAGTTCTAGGGGACTAATGACCTCAGCAGTTGAGTCCCATAGTGCTCAGAGCCAGACTAGTCATGTGATTTATCCTGCCCCAATCTTTCACATGAGATTCAGGCGACTGAGGCACATATAAAGATAATCAGTAGCTCTGAATAATTTCATATTGCTAACTGACGTCAATAATTTTTGAGTAACTGTACACTTATTAATGTTGATCTCGAACCCAACAATTTGTAATTGCACTGAGAAATTAAATATTTTAACTGAATACGAATAGCTTTAGTGTCATCTTTCCTTTCGTGCAACTAACAGACGAGGCGACCCGATAATTAGCAAATATTGTCAGTACGTTGCCACATTTCTGAACTGCGATCTTGCTGTAACGGTGTTTTTCCTTGTAAAACAGATGCCATTATTAGGAACGTTCCTAAGGCGGAAGGAGAGTGATATAATCATTGTATTTTGGTTAAATGGTCGTCACCTGCAAGTGCACAGAGTAGCACGAGTGATATTGCATTGCCACTGTATTTTATGGTGTTATTTTGCCTGCAAGACGTAATATTAAGTACAATGTATTGAGTTGGCAAGTGTGGCAGGTAACTTGCACTTATCACTGGCAAACCCCAGACCACTCAACCACATGCCACGTGTAAAGTACCGAACAGGTAACATATGAAGGTTATGGTCGTGATTCAGAAAAGCGTTGGTGTGGCTGGCCTAAGGCAAGTCAGTTTATGACTGGTGTGGCTCCAATGTCGTTGGTATGCTGTATTTAATTGGAATTCAGTTATGGGGCAACTCATCATATTGTATAATTTTTATTAAATATGTTGATAAATGTAGATGGCGGTTTTTATGTATAAGTATTTTTCTCTGTTCCGCTTTATTGAGGCTTACAGTCATTCAAGTCACAGCAGTACCGTATTTCCCATACGCGGGTAATGGAGATTTATGAATTAGCGATTTTACACATTTTGTTTTACTATGGTGTTTTTTCATAAATTATTGTAGTTACACCTAGTGACTGATGAGGAAGTTCTGAAGTTCTATTTAACCGCTTAAAATAATATTTTGTCTAAACTTGAATAGATGAGAGTTATGAATACTGTTATTTTCTTTGAAAGGGAGTATTTTTTTAGGAAGTTAAAGGTAATGTATTTTGAAGAAAGTTATCACACCCACCTCAGCCTAGTCCTTTCGACCACTCGTTACGCAGCAAAGACAAACAAGGAAGCTGTTAGAAAAATTATTAGGTTTAAAAAAAATGGTTCAAGTGGCTCTGAGCACTATGCGACTTAACTTCTGAGGTCATCAGTCGCCTAGAACTTAGAACTAATTAAACATAACTAACCTAAGGACATCACACACATCCATGTCCGAGGCAGGATTCGAACCTGCTACCGTAGCGGTCGCTCGGCTCCAGTCTGTAGCGACTAGAACCGCACGGCCACTCCGGCCGGCTATTAGGTTTAAAAAGACGCTGAAAAAAAAACTATTTATCTCATCATTTTTAATGGATATCCAAAGCAATTAGAACAATAAACTTTGTCAATACCGGCAGTAAATGGCTGAGTAGGTAAACCTGTGAATTCTAAAATCCTGAACTGAAATTCTGTGAATTAATCAGCTGCTCAGTAAGTCGTTTTGACACTAACAGTATCTCATACTGAGCCACATAGTTACATTGTAACACTTTCTACGATGTTACAAATAACGATGTTGCCTTACTGACACAAAAGAAACCAAGAATCGTGTCACAGATATCATCCAATACATTTCCTTGTAGCCAACCCATTTTCTTTGCGACTGACGCCGTACAAGCATTCCTACTCGTTTAATTGAACTGCTGACAGCAGAACGTGGCTGAAATGAGTAGGAGACACTGACTGTGTGATGCCTCCATCAACCGCTCCCTTTGTGCTTTTCTAGAGAAGCAGGCTATCTGCCGATAGAGGGTTCCACCCTCTCCCTGCCTTCCATTTGCATAATCGCCCATAACACTGCAAACGCAACTCTAGACTCACACTCATTCGCAAAGTACATTTACATACGGCACTTCACTCAACGTTCAACAAAAGATAATGTGTGCAGTGTTAAGTAACTCGTAGTATCACTATGCTCGGTGGTTCAGAAGACTAATAAAACAGTTCGACAATGACGCTGCAGGACTCATCTTGAAATTTCTTGTTCATTAAAAATATATCCTATCTTCCAAATAAAGCTCGTGATTATTTTGGTTTTTTGCCGATTTGGTACATGTTTCTGTGGCCACTGCCATTACACTTTTACGCAAGTTGGTCGTGTATCACTTATAGAGCTTCATATAATGTCAACGACTGTGATTTCTTTAGCATCTTGGCAAATTTTGTAAAGGCCTCGTCTTTACTGCAGTGCAGGCCGAATTGCCACTGTTGTTACAGTAGGCCGAGTTTGTGAGTTCGTAAAGTGGTTTCTAGTATAGTGCATCGCTAAGACAATTTCTCCTTGTCACTATTACACGGCTATGCACCAGGGTCACAGGTAACAGGATAGGAGAACGAAGGTTCTACAACACCCCAACCAAATTAGTAACAAAGTCACACAAATGAGTTAAAAAGGCTTACTACCTTTGTGTATTGACAAATAATGAAGTCTGAAACACTATATGTAAAATATATAATACAAAAAAGGCTTGCTATGGCTAAGTGCATATTATCGTAGATAAACTTCACATTACGTAGCAAATACAATTTATAACAACTGTCTGTTCACTTCTAAGAGTTCTCTAAGCAACTTTCCCTGTCAAAGTCAGCCCTAGACGATGATCTACAACCAAGTGGGCGAGAGCTACTCTTCCACTTTCCTATTAGGCTTTTGTCCGTTGTCAGCCGGCCGCTGTGGGCGAGCGGTTCTAGGCGTTTCAATCTGGAACCGCGATGCTGCTACGGTCGCAGGTTCGAATCCTGCCTCGAGCATGGATGTGTGTGATGTCCTTAGGTTAGTTACGTTTAAGTAGTTCTAAATTCTAGGGGACTGATGACCTTAGAAGTTAAGTCCCATAGTGCTCAGAGACATTTTTGAACTTCGTGTGGCACACACATCCTGTGCAAAAAAAAAATGGTTCAAATGGCTCTGAGCACTATGGGACTTAACTTCTAAGGTCATCAGTCCCCTAGAACTTAGAACTACTTAAACGTAACTAACCTAAGGACATCACACACATCCATGCCCGAGGCAGGATTCGAACCTGCGACCGTAGTGGTCGCGCAGTTCCACCACTCCGGCCGGTCCATCCTGTGCAACGCCGGACACTGCAGCTTGTATACCATAAATGTATAATGCTGGACCTGTGTCTGAATACGTGCCCGTAGTCAGTGGCACATTAAAGAAGAACATTCAAAATATTATAATTACACTGTTACAAAGCCACGCGGCATAGCCGCGTGGTGGCAGGTGCGTTGCCACAGTTCGTGCGGCTCGCCTCGTCGGAGGCTCGAGGCCTCCCTCGGGCGTCGGTGTATGTGTCGTCCTTAGTGTAAGTTAGTTTAGGTTAGATTAAGTAGTGTGTAAGCCTAGGGATCGATGACCTCAGCAGTTTGGTTCCATAGGAACCACCGCAGTTACAAACCTGAGTAAGTAGTGAAAGGAATTGTCTTGTTTTTTGCATTGAGGTAGATGATTTTGTCCAGTGTTAGAATTTTGTATCAACTGTGACTAAATGCATTTGTTGAAATACACAAGGCAGACGTGAATCTCGAAACTCACACTGCCAGCAACACTGTGAATCGATACGATCGGCAAAGTCGCCTGGAGACACCATTACTGGCGCAAAATTAGTTCTTTATGATGCGGAAACCAGGAACTCGCCCGGGCTTAGGGCTTATTCACCACTCAGTATCTGAAGTGGATGGTCCCCTATGACATCCTGTAGCGCATTGTTAGCGTGTGTCCGCGGGGTTAATTAAACCGCGGTTTACAGATGCCACGCCTGGTTTCCGTGTAATTAACCGCTTCGCCTTGGGGTCGCGTCCGGAGCACAGCAGCCGAGCTAACGAGAGGCGCTGATTACGAAGACAAAGGCGGGCCGGCCATCAATAAGGCTGGTGTCAGGCCGAATGCGAGGCGGCTGCGTGTCGGCAGAGACGTCTCAACTGGCTGGCCCCGCCAACCAGCCGCGTGCACTGCGCTGTGCGGCGGGCTTTCCCATGATCGCACCACCTCCTTCCTGCTGCTGAAAGAGATTGTCAGCGCTGCGCCTTAAACGAATTTTAAAATGGTACTGGTATTTTTCAACATCAGAAGAAGCTAAAATAAAAGATGATAATTCTCTTAACTCAAAGAAACCCATTTTTATCTTCACACACTTTAGTATTACTGTACAGTACGTACTAGAAAATTGGCTTACAAGTCGAACCTAGATCCCACAGTAACAATAAAAGCTGTTTGGTTACACGATACAGTCACATTAACGTGACCACCACCTATGTTCGACGTCAGCCTGCAGTAACCACAGGTGGCAGCACTAGCACTTGAGAGTGTATAAAGCGTGCGGAGAACAGTGCAGTCGTTTTCGTAATGCGGAAACAGAGTGATTTATCCGACGTCCAAAACGGCACGACCGTTGGCTTTCGGGTCAAGGGTGGGTGCACTTTAGAAACGGCTAAGTTTGTAAATTGTTCACGTGCCACCGTCGTTAAAGAATACCGTGCATGGCGCTATCCAAAACCGGCGTTGAGGCATCTGTGGCGTACCACGGGCCAGATGGCGGATGCGGAGATGTGTATGGGTGAATTGGCGTGTAACTGTTGAGCAACTGACGATCCGTGTTACATTAACAAGGGACTGCCAACACTTTGTCTTCAACGACTGTATGCCGAACTTTTCTGCGTATGGGCCTTTGCAGCATGCATCTGGTTCATGCACCCACGCTGACTGCTGTTCATCGGCGACGAAGGGTGAAATTTGCACGCCAGTACAACCGGACGCGCGCTGAGTGGCGAGAGGTGATCTTTTGAGATGAATCACGTTTTATGTGCCAACTTACAGATTGCCATTTTTGTGTGTGGCATAAAGGTCTGAAGAAAAACATCCTGCAATAATCGTCGGAAGGATCCAGGCCATAAGGCAATCCCTAGCTGCTCTCGTCACTCTGGAGGGCACATTGGTTCAATACAGGTATGCATCTATCCTTGGGGACCATGTCCAGTTTTTTTTTTTTGGCACAACGGCATCTCCCTGCAGGACAATAGAACGTGTCACACAGCTTGTAGTGTACGTGCGTGGCTGTAAGCACCAGTAGAAGTTTACCCAACCCTCTTCGCCGCCAAATTACGCGGATTCAAGCCCAATCGAGAATCTATGAGACCGCCTCGATTGGGCTGTTCGCGCCCTGGACTCTCCGCAGAGAAGCAGAGTGCGGCTGGTCATGGTACTGGGGTTGGCGTCTCTCCAGATCCCTGTTGGTACCTTCCAGAACCTAATGGACTCTCTTCCTGCACGTCTCACAGAGGTCCACGCTACAGAAGGTAGTTATTTAGGGTTTCAAGATACGGTCACATTAACATGACGGCACAGTATAAAACAATGTACAGTGTTTAATCAAGAAGCCCCACTGAAGCAATTAACAGCGGAAATGTACATCATCTGATGAAAGATGTCCATACACTTATTAGTGGGCACAAAAATGGGGTTTTTCCACTCGTCGCCTTTACGTCTGCTTGAACTCCTCTGGGGACACTTCCGCGTCGTGCCTGAATTTCTGTGGAAGAATGGGGGAGCATTCTTCCTGAAGAGCCGAAAACAGGAAAGGCAGCAATGTTCGACGCTAAGGTCTGGGGCGAAGTCGACGTTCTAACTCAGTCCCGCCTGTACGAGAAATTTCTGTTCATGCTGGTATGCTCGTATACGTTCTGAAATGTTGTAATAGTGTACAATGAATCGAAAATAGTATTTGTTCAAGAGCTGGTCGGATTGCAAACTGTCCGATTAACCACATTTATGCTATGTTTTACCTCCGTTCTGCCACTTGGTACCAGATGGTTGTAATTAAAGTGCAGTTACTCACAGATGTCCAATGAGGGTTGTAATTATCGTATAACAGCGAAACTTGGTAGATATTCTAATGTGTTAATGAGGAACTGACGTACGCTGGAAAAAATTAACTCCACCTATGAACAGCAGGTGCAAATCTGGCTCTGTGAATGCAAGAAAAATCTAAAGAAACGTTTCCACGTAGAGAAGTGGGCAGAAAACGTTAAAAAAATGAGATAGGTATAGGCCTGATGCTGATTTTATTATTAACCGCCGCTCATACAATTTTGTTCAATATGAAAACCGGAGATGTCTATGAGGTGCTGTAGAACGCCAGATTTGCACCTGATGGCCAAAATTAGAACTAATGTTTTCCCAGCGTAAATCGGTTCCACATTAACGCACAAGCATATCTACCAAGTTTTGCTGCCATACGATAATTACTGCCCACACTGGTCCTCCGAGAGTAGCTGCACTTTAATTACAACTACCCGGTATATACGATAATTAGCTAAAACATTATCACCACTGTCCAGCGAGAGACGGAACGCCGCCTGCTAAAACAGCAAGGAAAGTGTATAACAGAAACAGAAACGAGTTCGGAATCTATCAACGAGGATACGGGCCGCAAGTGGGAATATTCACACGTCATCCAAACGAATGACTACTAGATACACGAACCACGTACGGACACGGGCCGTAAATGCAATGTCACAGTATGGGAGACGTTCATCTGATCTACCATGAGACCTTTGGTAGTAATTGAAGTCACCACTATAGCTGCGTACTACGCGAACATCGTAGCAGACCGTCTGCATTCCTTCACGCCTGAAGTCTTCCCGGACGGCGACTACACCCTTCAGCCATGTCACGAGGCCAGAACCGCGCTACAGCGGTTTGATGAGCATGATTGTGGCCACCAAATTCGCCTGATCCCAAACAGGTAGAACACATTTGAAACGCTATGAGGCACCAGGAACGGATGGGCCATAATTTACGGGAGTTGCGTGACCTCTGCGTAGACAGCTGGCGCCACATACCTACAGACACCTAACAGGGACTTCTCGAATCCATGCCACGCAGAATCGTTGCTGTAATGCGTTCAGCAAGACGCTATTCAATAGGTGATCATAATATTTGTGCTTTTCAGTGTATGCCCTAGAGTATTGTACCTATGGCCGACGTTAGACCAGGGATAGTGTAGGTAAGATGTAAATGTCGTGTGACTAGGGCCTCCCGTCTGGTAGACCGTTAGCCAGGTGCAGGTCTTTCGATTACACACCACTTCGGCGAAATGCACGTCGATGGGAATGAAATGATGATGATTAGGACAACACAACACCCAGTCCCTGAGCGGAGAAAATCTCCGACCCAGCCAGGAATCGAACCCGGGCCCTTAGGATTGACATTCTGTCACGCTGACCACTTTTTTAAAATTATGAATCTTTTTTTTTATTTTGGCGTTTTGGTCGGTATTATTCATTGCGATTGGTCTGAGCGACTACTTCTTGATCGAACGACTCTACAGAGATAGCCACAACAATCAACAGTATGTAAACTGAAAGACGGTAAGCATATTGGACTCTCTTGGCAGAGATGGCCAAATAGTGTTTACAAAGACACAAAGATCGTTGGTATGGGGTCAGCATGCAATAAATTGATCAGCGTAGCGTTCTAAGATCATAATAAAAAAGAAATATACTAGGGAATGAGACCCATAACGCAGTAAATACCGGCACCCGTGGTGGTACATTGATCGCTGACTGCCGGAAAGCATCCGAAACAGTCCTGCAATGTGGCCTAACGAAAAAACTAGAAGTATACGGAATGTTAAGCAAACTTCGTGGCCGGAGAGATCTTACTAAACAGAACACAGCATGTCATTCGCAACGGCGAAAGAGTATTACCGAACCATTACTGTTCACAATAAACAGGGTGAAGAGAAGTCGCTCCCTAGTTTTAAATGTCTGTAAGTTTTGTGGTTGTTGATATCTATCAATGAACGATATCGTGCTTTATTAGAGGGTCTGTGAGAATAACTTGACCGCCCGTATCGTCTTCTTACGGTGAATAATAAGATCAGAAGAAAGTCGACTTAACAAGAGCGCGCCCACGTCGACTCGCGGATTAAACTGTGGCGATCTGTAGCCGTTGTTCAGCGATGGTAGCGGGGTGATCACAGTCCTCATGCCACACATGAACCGACAGGAATTGTCACACTACCTATTGACAACTTAGTCAGTTGCTGATAAACTACGAGGAAGACGATCTTCGGTGGGGCGATCTCCAGGAAATGTAGTGGCAGTGAGGGACTCCTTCACTCGCAGTCCTGATAAATCAACACCCCAGGCAGCTCGAGAGCGTGGAATCAGCAGGCACAGGGTGCGTATTCTGTTAAAAGAAGGACCGGATCTGGAAACCCTGGAAAGTCCATTATGTTCAGGAGTTATAGTTGGAAGTTTGTGACACGTTTATGGAGTACGGGGAAATTGTGCTGTCATGCCGTGATTGGTCGGATTTGTTCAAGAACATTGTTTAGATCGATGAAGGATGGAGGATTCGTCACTCGATATAACTGCAATTACTGGACAGAAACAAATCCAAGAATGATAACTGAAAAATCACAAAGTCGACGAAATTGACAATCTGGTGCGGTATGACCGCTGATCGTCTCATAGATCCATTCACGCTGCCAGACACCGTGAACAGCGTCCGGTATCGCCAGATGCCGAGTAAATATGTGTAGCCACTGTTATCACAATGGGGCAATGTTGCGGATATTGTGTTGTATGGAACTGGGGACCCAGAAACGACGGAAAGGCTCCGTCCCCCCGTAGCCCGCAGTGGTACACAACCCCACAACAGGTTACAGCAGTCCACTCATCCCACCGCCGCCCCACACCGAACCCTGGGTTATATGTTGCGGATATACTTTTTCAGCAAGACGGAGCAACGCAGTTCGCCTGCATCCTTCGCGAATGGTTGAACGAACACTTTCCAGGGCGTTGGCTTGGACGACGAGGAGCCGACGAATGGACTCCGGGAAGACCCGATCTCACCGCTTGTGACTTCTTCTTGTGGGCTGAACCGGAGAAATGCTGTACAGAACAAACCCAGGCACTGTAGACGAATTAGATGAGAGGATCACACTTGTTCTCGGTAAAGTACCTGTAACGTGTCTGCAGAAATCAGTTGATGACATTCCTTATGAAATGGAGTGGATGAAGTCGGAAGCCCGGCTAGACAGTTCGTGCATGATGCTGGCTGTTGTATATAGAGAGGTCGCAACGCTAGAAATCTCTACCGAACTGCAGGGAGACACACTGAGAGTCTTCTCTTGGCGTAGGGACTGGCAGTTGTCCCTCAACATAAACAGATGCGACGTATTGCTTGTAAATAGGCGGGAAGACTCGTTTTAGCGTGGTTGCATGATTGCTGAACAGTCACTGGAAGCAGTCACGTGTATTAAATATCTGAGGGTATGAGTACTAAGCGATTCTAAATGAAAAGGTCGTAAAGAACTAGCCCTGGAAGAACCCACAGGAAGTGAAGTCCACCCGCTAGTGACGGCAGCCTACAAAATCCTCTTTCGACCACTATTTGAGTATTGCTCGTCATATATTCATCATTTCCAGCTAGATCTGATAGGGGAAACAGGGGAGATCCAAAGAAAAGCAGCACTTTTCTTCACAGGAACGTTTAGTAACGGAGAAAGCGAAGCGCAGATGTTCATGCTACTCCAGTGGCAGAGTAAACGCTAGAAGACAGGTGCTTTGTATTACAGTGCGGTTTACTGCTGAAATTGCGAGAGCATACATTCCTATGAAACTTCCTCCTTCTCCTCGTGAAGTACAATGAAGATAAAACCAGACACTTTTCACCTCAAAGGGGAACTTAACAATTGTTTTTTCTACGTACCGTTAGCGACTGGAACAGGGAAGGGGGGGGGGGGGGGCGTGACAGTGGTTCACAAACTGCCCTCCGTCACTCACCATAAAGTGGTTTGCGAAGTGCAGATACAGATGAACAAGAAACAGCATTAAGCCCAATAAGATCTGACAGAGAGAGAGATTCAGTGTTAAATCCTTTGATCCGATTTTTCGAAGGGGGTTACTGTAAAAGCTCCAGATTAAATCTCCTAATTGACGCAGAATCAGCGTTGCAGACGGCAACCTAGTGAAGGCGTTCGATCTCTTGTTGCGTTTAGGGATGCGCGCGACTGTAGGGCGCTATCTGCTATCTGAGGGCCGACGCCTAATAAGCAATTAGCAAGTGACCGGAGGGGGGCCCGGATCCGGCCGTGGACCTGCGCGGCTCTTTAGCTCTTTAGCGCGGCTGACTGACACAGCGTGGCCGCCTAATGGACAGAGAGGCCCGGACCGACAGTCGGAAGATAAACACGGCCCACCGCCATTGTGGCCGCGCAGATGAGATTACGATAGGCGGCCGTTCCGGGAACGGGGATCTGTCCTGCGACAGAGGACCGATCGCAGAGGATCAGAAGGGAATAGCAGCGTCACACGGCGACAGCGCGCCGGCCACACGTGTACGATCCAGTGGTTACGGTGTCTTGTCACGTGCGCACCGTTACGTTCTGCTGAAATACGTCCCTGTGGTCCTCTTTCATCATCGTAGCTGGGCAAAATACACTGGCTGGCAAAAAAGGTGAAGCACCCAGATGACATCGTCGAAAGTAAATGTAACTTCGTACAGGTGCACGTCATCGATAAGTATGTAAATGACTGGAGTTCAAATTCTCTGCGACAGGTATGACGGCCACCAGAGTACTTTAGTTTTGTTCGTGTTTAGTGTTGTTACCAGGCGTGATAGGGTATATAACAGGCGTGAATAGCGTCAGATACTGAGTGAACATTCACAAGGACAGGAAGTTGCTGCGTACCCGTATGAGACAGTGTTATCAGCACCCGACAGTTTGAGAGGGACTTCTACATCTACATGGATACTCTTCAGATTATATTTAAGTGCCTGGCAGAGGGTTCATCGAATCATCTTCACAATTATATATTATTCCAATCTCGTATAGCGCGCGGAAAGAACGAATACCTATATCTTTCCGTACGAGCTCTGATTTCCCTTCCTTTATCGAGGTGATCGTTTCTCCCTATGTAGGTCGGTGTCCACAATATATTTTCGCATTAGGAGGAGAAAATTGGTGATTGGAATTTCGTGAGAAGATTCCGCCGCAACGAAAAACGCCTTTGTTTTAATGATGTCCACCCCAAATCCCGTATCATTTCAGAGAAACTCTCTCCCCTATTTCGCGATAACACAAGAGTGCTGCGCTTCTTTGAAATTTTTCGATGTACTCCGTCAGTCCTATCTGGTAAGGATCCCACACCGCGCAGCAGTATTCTAAAAGAGGACGAACAAGCGTAGTGTTGGCAGTCTCCTTAGTATATCTCTTACATTTTCGAAGTGTCCTGCCAATAAAACGCAATCTTTGTTTAATCTTCCCCACAACATTTTCTATGTATTCCTTCCAATTTAAGTTGTTCGTAATTGTAATGCCTAGGTATTTACTTGAATTTACGGCCTTTAGGTTTGGCTGATTTATCGTGTAACCGAAGTGTAACGAATTTCTTTTAGCACTCATGTGGATGACCTCACATTTTTCGTTATTTAGGGTCAACTGCCAATTTTCGCATTCTACAGATATCTTTTCTAAATCGTTTTGGAGTTTGTTTTGATCTTCTGATGACTTTATTAGTCGATAAACAACAGCGTCATCTGCAAACAACCGAAGACAGCTGCTCAGATTGTCTCCAAAATCGTTTATACAGATAAGGATCAGCAAAGGGCCTATAACACTACCTTGGGGAACGCCAGAAATCGCTTCTGTTTTACTCGATGACTTTCCGTCAATTTCTACGAACTGTGACCTCTCTGACAGGAAATCACGAATACAGTCGCATAACTGACATGATATTCCATAGGCACGCTTGTGCGGTACAGTGTCAAAAGCCTTCTGCTAAGAACTTTGTGTAGTTGTCAGGAATTTAAAAAAAAATTGGCGAAGTAGTCAATAAATTAAACGTTTTACGAAATTACGTCTTTGCTTCTCTGGATGTTCTGGAAAACTACTGCAGGTACACGTCTGGGACATGTTTTATTAGATTCACCAGATCAATAAAAACAAAATAAATGGAAATCGTGCTTTACTTTAACCTCGTACAGTTTTTCGATGGCTTCATATTAGACAAGTTGCTAAATTTCAGGCACAATCTTTTATTAACTGTATCTCCGTAATTAAACATTTGTTCATATGAACTTGTTTCTTTAGTTTTACTTGTAGAATAACATGTTAAAATATTTGCATATCTTCGTGAATCACTCTGTATTTGTTGAATCTTCTAGGAACCAGTGGACTTGACGTTTTAACGGTAAACCGCACCATAACGCACAACGCCTCTCTTGTAGCGTATGCCACTGGAGCTAGATAAACATATCCGTGAAGCTTCATGCTTACTAGCCGATCATATGATGATTTGCGCTTCGATTTTTGTATTTCTTGTGTCTCCTTTGCTACATCTGTGATTCCTACTACGTAAAGGTCCCAAACAGAGGGCAATGCTCTCGATGATCCCTGCATCGCAGTTGATGTTGCTGTTGAGCCAACATGGAAACACGTAGGGACTAGCTGATGAGGAGCTCCATATTCGAGAATGTACACTGACCGGTGTGCTCCCAAACACTTGCGACTGCGGGAGAATTGTACTGTGTCCTCATCTCTGTCACAGATCGACAGGCACCTGTTCTGTTTTACAGAGGGGACACACCTTCTCACCCACTTGTGGTTTCACCGTCCTTCTACGTTTTTCCACAGATGCTCACAACACCAGCATGAGGCCAACCAATCCCGCCATTTCCTAAATCCTTGTTCTCCGGTGTTGGGCCATGTCAAAGTCAATGTATTTCCCTATTTTCGGCACATATCGTCGCCATTATCATCGCAGTTCTTCTCTACTCCGATTGTACAGGGTGATTCTTTGATGTTGTTACAAACTTTCAGGGATTATGGAGAAAGGTAAATGTATCAATTTGAGTCAAGTACCTTGGTTCGCAAACGACCGGGTCGAAAGTTACAAGCGAAAATCGTTCTGATACTTCTGACAGGCACAAGCACTGTTGTTGCTAACATTGTAGGGTAGACAGCTTCCAGAGATGGTATTATGGACCAAAACAGGAGAAAATGTCTTGTATCATGGGCTCCAAAATGCACACCTTAATAAGGGCTATGAACACTTGGTCATCTTCATTACTGTGAAGCTCATGTCTTCTGCTGAACAAATGTCCTTGGCTTTTAAGGTATGCATTTTAGAGCCCAAATTTACTGGGCTTTTTTTCTTTTGGTCTAGACCACCTCCTCCAAAACTATGGAAACCAAAGAGCTTGCAGTGAAAGAGATGCGTTTCACAGCACTGAAGAAGATGAACAAGTGCTCGTAGCTATTAAGGTATGATATTTAGGGCCAATGTTTAGTAAATATTTTTTTTCTGATCCATGCTACCACCTTTGCAAGTTGCCTACCCTAAAATGTTAGCGGCCGGCCGCTGTGACCGAGCGGTTCAGTCTGGAACCACGCGACCGCTACGGTCGCAGGTTCGAATCCTGCCTAGGGCATGGGTGTGTGTGATGTCCTTAGGTTAGTTAGGTTTAAGTAGTTCGAAGTTCTAGGGGACTGATGACCTCAGAGCCATTTGAACCATTTTGAAAATGTTGGCAACAACAGTAGCAGTATATGTATTACAATGCCAGAGGTATCAGGAGATACCTGCTTGTAACTTTCGACCTGGTTGTTTCTAGGCCATAGTCAGTTACGTCAAATTGATACATTTACCCTTCTCCGTCATTTCTCAAAGCTTACAAAATCATCATGGAATCATCTTGTATACTTTCCTTACCATGTCACTTCATAAAATGCCACCAGGTGCCATTCAGTCTCGCGATGAGCAGTGGCCTTAATCTTTCGGCTCTTCTGTACTCACGTTGACCACGGCGATTCTTGAATTTGCGGTTCACAAGCACAGACAGTGATGAAAGACTGGCGCAGGACAGTAGTCGGTTAGGATACAGAGCTCTTGCAAATGCCTGTCATACTCCGAGCGATGCGCATGTCACATATAATCTAAGAAGAAAAGAAGAGAAAAAGGAAAAGGAAAATCCACTAACTACGAAGGAATTATGAAAATTGGCCACAAATTGATATTCATGCAGATATCGACGGAAAATGCAAAAATGTAAACTTCGGCGGCCGATGGAAAAATGTGTGACGTCGCAGGGCAATTTCACTGCGGAGTCGGCAAGGATAGTAAACACAAGACATGCCGATACCAAGGCACAATGTCTTTGCGAGTTTCATTTCGTGTACTCAGCTGGACAGTAACTATGCAGCGCAGACTGGCGCGTTAACAGTTCATGCAGATCTCAACTTTTGAGAGGGGACGTGTAGGTGGGCTCAAAGAAGCCGGTTGGACTAATCGGCGAATTGCTCGACATTAGAATAGTAGCGATGCCTCTATGCGACGATGTTGGCAGGAACGGGCGAAACATGGACGAACACAGCATCTAGAAGGAAGCGGTCGAACAGAGAGACGACAAAATGAGAGAACTTGGGTCAAATGGCTCTGAGCACTATGGGACTTAACGTCTGTGGTCATCAGTCCCCTAGAACTTAGAACTACTTAAACCTAACTAACCTAAGGACATCACACACATCCATGCCCGAGGCAGGACTCGAACCTGCGACTGTAGCAGTCGCGCGGTTCCGGACTGAGCGCCTAGAGCCGCTATACCACCGCGGCCGGCAAATGAGAGAACTGAGCAATCATCAGAGAGGCACTCGGAGCACTGGATTCATCATTATTATCGATCCGACGTGCAACTGGTGCTTCAGAAACCATTCATAGGCAACTCACAGAAAGGGGGCTCAGTTCATGGCGCCCCGTGCACCGACTACCATTCACCTCTGTACACCAACAAGACTGTTTGCAGTTGCATAGGGCATATTGGGACGGGAATGCCATTAACTGGAGTAGAAATGGCCCAATGATGAGTTCTGCTTCGAACCGAGTCCCGATCAGCAGCGAAGACGTGTCTGGTGACGCCCCAGATAGCGGTGCGATACCAACCTGACTGTCGCCTGCCATATGGCCCGATAACCAGGGCTGATCGTCTGGGGTGCAGTTTCATTTCATAGCAGGACCGCTTTGGTTACCATCAAAGGTACCTTTACGGCACAGCAGTACGCCCACTATTCTATGTTTTTGTTGCCCTTCATGGAGCCGCCTGCTGTGGCCGAGCGGTTCTAGGCGGTTCAGTCCAGAACCGCCATGCTGCTACGGTCGCAAGTTAAAATCCTGCCTCGGGCATGGATGTGTATGATGTCCTTAGGTTAGTTAGGTTTAAGTAGTTATAAGTCTAGGGGACTGATGGCCTCAGATGTTAAGTCCCATAGTGCTTAGAGCCAGTTTGCCCTTCATGGCATGCCATCCTGGGCACACATTTCAACAAGATAACACCTACCAACACACGGCGAGAATTTACACTGGCTGACTTCTTGCTTGCAGAACCCAACCTTGGCCAGCAAGGTCGCCGGATCTCTCCCCAGTTGAGAACCCGAAGCATTATGGGAAGCACCATCCCACCAGCTCGGGATTTTGACTATCTAACGCACGAATTGGAGAGAATTTGGCATGATATGCCTCAAAAGGACATTCAGCAACTCCGTCGAGCGTACCCAGCCGAATACCCAGCTTGCATAACGGTCAGAGGTGGACCAACGCTTTATTGACTTGCTTAGTTTGTGAGGCTCTTGAATAAATCATCCAATTTTTCTAAAATTGTGAACTTTTTTTGTCTGTACATGTACATCGCGTCTGCCGACCTCCGTCCCATTCGCTTAATTCTTTCATGGCGCGTCGTCTTTTTTCTGTCTTAGATTGTACATTTTGTAGTAGCGCTCAGGTTCAGAGCGACAGTATTCTTCGCGGTGGATCGGCGGAGACTGGGCAAACAGACTGAAAATAAAGGCGAAGGGAACTGACTCACTGTAACAGCATTTCCTTGTCGAATCCTCTGGAGTATACGGCGCCCATTGCTTACCTGGAACAGACGCCACAGATACCTGCTAGGGAGATTCTACTGGCAGCGTGTTGTTTTGGCAGCCTTCCGGTTCGCCAAAGAAGCGGGCCGGCAGCTAGCTGCTGGCGGCTGGCGAGGCAAAGGTAAACGCAGTGGCGGGGCGCCTGAGTGGCGGAGTCGCCGGCGCCAGTAATCCTTGTGGGTGTGGGTGGGGGCCTCGCAGGAAATTGACTTTCCTCGGCAGCGAGCCTGACGCAAATCCCTTGTCGCGGCCGCGCCTGCGCCCCTACTGATGCTGCCCCCCCCCCCTTCTCCACCCCCTCCCTCCTTCACCCCTCCGCTTGCGGGCACAGGAATGCCGGCGCCTCTGTTAGACATTCGCGTCCTTGCTGCTTCCAAGATCACATGCTTCTTCACGGCACATTTAGAATTCCGCGACATTCCTTACCTCGCGAACCGCTGACAAGTTCGTCACTGTATGCTACGAACACGCAAGGTGTGTCTAAAACATCTGTTACACGGTATTCAACGATGAAGACAAATGATGCAAATAAAATACTTTTAGACGGCTTTAAAGTTATCTGTGCTGGTGGCGGCTCAATATACTTCTGAAACAACTCTGTCAGCGAAACATTTCTTTTGGTACAGAGTGAAGCAAGCACACCACACAGAAGATAATTCCATAAGAAGCGTACTGCCATTCTATCTATATTTCGTATTGAACTAGCAGTGCCAGATATCTCGTACGTACACACACACACACACACACACACACACACACACACACAAATTATCTGTATCACCTGACAATGTCCGCCCCCGGTAGCTGAGTGGTCAGGGCGATGGAATATAAATCCTAAGGGCGCGGGTTCGATTCCCGGCTGGGTCGGAGATTTTCTCTGTTCAGGGACTAGGTGTTGTGTCCTCCTGATCATCATTTCAACCCCATCGACGCGCAAGTCGCCAAAGTGGCGTCAAATCAAAAGACTTGCTCCCAGTAAATGGTCTACCCAACGGGAGGCCTAGTCATACGACAGACTTTTTTATTTACCTGACAATGAAATCTCTGGCAGTTATTGTTAGCCCGCATCTCGTGGTCGTGCGGTAGCGTTCTCGCTTCCCACGCCCGGGTTCCCGGGTTCGATTCCCGGCGGGGTCAGGGATTTTCTCTGCCTCGTGATGGCTGGGTGTTGTTTGCTGTCCTTAGGTTAGTTAGGTTTAAGTAGTTCTAAGTTCTAGGGGACTGATGACCTAAGATGTTAAGTCCCATAGTGCTCAGAGCCATTTGAACCATTTTTAGTTATTGTTACGGCGTAAAGTCAAGCGCCGGCATGCTACTCGGAAACGAGAGAGCAGAGAGCGCTGTGAAGGTGTCAGCCAATTGCACGCTCACCGAACCCTCTCCAGGATGACAATGCGACGGCAGCGGTCTCTACGCGACGAGGACATACGCGACGCGCCGACTGGTCCCGGCCCAGTTCTACAGAAGCGTCAAGATCAGGCACTTCAAGCGCAGCGACTCAGGAATTGTATGTACTGAAGAACATTGTTTATTTTGTCTGTCGCCCTTTGCTTCCGACACATCCGTTTAACACAAAGTACAGTATTGCCATGTACTTTTCGTTATAAATCTCATAATTGCGGTTTGTTTGAATTGTTGTCTAGCGATACGAGAAAGCAGTTTTCCTAGACACCACATATTCAACGTTTAGGCGGGATTCAACAGTTATCAATCGTGAAGTCTTCTACGGCTGCACATGTAATACGTAAGTTACTGTACACTGCGTGGCGGAGCGTCGTGCATACCATTACCAGCGGTTTATAGTGCTGGAAATCGAGAGCTCGTGGAACCAAATCCTTGTCGGACTGCAAAAATTTTCAGTGCGCCTTTTATGTAGCCTTCACCTATGGACGGTGTGAGGCGTTGTGAGGAACGACACGTGGCTCTGATTCCACGTTAATCTCAGGAACGACACGTGGCTCTGATTCCACGTTAAACTCGTAAGTCCCCTTTCCTGGTCGGATAACTGGGGTAGATCAAGAACACACGAGTCGCCCAAGTGGCGCCCAATTGAAGAACTTGCTTCTGGCCACTGAGCCACACAGAATTATTTACTCTATGAGACACTACGGAGAGGCTGTGTCTAACATAACGTTTTTGTGCGTACTGCACTCTTTCGGTTGCGTTGTTAGTATGTTGAGCGTATTCTGCTTAATGTCCGTAATATTGGATGGGGTAACTGATTCTATATTTGTTTTTTTTTCATATAAAACAGACGCTGATTTCATCACAAGGTACTTTGTGGACTCACGCCTATTTGTTACTGTTTAGCCGCGTGGAGTGGTCGCTCGGTTTGAGGCGCTAAGTCACGGATTGCACGGCCCCTCCTGCCGGAGGTTCGAGTCTTCCCTCGGGCATGGGTGTGTGTGTTGTTCTTAGTTTAAGTAGGGTGTTAGTCTAGGGACCGATTACCTGAGCAGTTTGGTCCCATAGGAATTCACACACATTTGAACATTTTGTTACTGTTTACGAATCTGTGAGTGAACTGTTCAGTTTTAATACATAGAAAGTGCACTGCACATGTTACAAGTTAATTTTGTTCACATCTGTTTTTCGTAATTTCTCGCATTTAATGGTGGCCCTCGAAATTTTCATTGGAGAGGAGCACTGCTTTCCACTAAAACGTGTTGTTTGTAGCACCTGTTAATAATGTGTGAATACATTTGTCTAACCGCGGTTGCTTTTCTTTTTTGGTATTTGTAAGGAAGACAGCTCTAGTCACTAAGACTACAAAGCATACTCATATCCATACTCTGCAAGTCATTGTGAAATGCATGACACTCTGTGGCAGAAGCAAAATTATTCAAAGCAGGATTACATGCTGAGTCCATGACAAGACATAATTAAGCTGAATATCAAGTTTTTAAAATGGAGTTCCTTACTAAATGCGACAAAGTACGGAAAACAGATGGAAACAGACGTAAACTAGAATAAAAGCAATATTCCTACAACTCACTGAAATCGACCAGTCCACACACAAATTCCTAAGCCGTATCGAATATACGTAGGTTGACAACACCATGAGGCGAAACTAGCCTCCATTTCACATGAAACAAGAACGAATGCAGAATCATTTACTCTGCCCAAAATTACGGATACGAGTACAAATCAAACAGAATACCATACATATTTACAATGCAATTCAAATAGTGCAGTACACACAGGTTATGGTAATCAGGAACACAATGCGATGAAACCAGTATCTGTTTACTAAGAAACGAAAATATAATGGAAGAATGTTAAGAACTGCATTATTGAATACACGGCTTTAACGGTGTACTTTATTAGAGACTATGGATTTCGGTCTCATCATCGGGTCAAAGAACCATCTCAGCTATGCATTTGCTTAATTAGAATAACAATAGGGCCACTTTCAAGCAGGTATCTTAAGCTTCCAGCTTCACTTTATACCGTAATACATCGCTCGTACATGTCGACAGGATTTCTTCTTACTTCTGTGGTATGTGGCACAATAACCAAACAATATTGTACATGATTACGTATTTACAGCTAATATCAATGCTGGAACAATGTATATCTATTGTTATTCGAATTACGTCATTGCCTAGGTGACTGGTTTCTGGACCCGATGATGTCTGATTCTAGACCGAAGACGATCGTCTCTAATAAAGTACACCGCTACAGCCGTGTATTGAATAATGCAGTTTTAACAATAATTAAAACTGTGCAGTACCACCTAGATAAAATTCTGTATATATGGAAGACTTTAAACCAGCCAATAGAAACGAAATGAGAGATTGATAAACTTGCAGTGCTCTGACAGCGACGCATGACGTGTTACCGTAAATCCCTATATGAATTTCTCCCTCGTGGGTGGAACGCTGTGCATAGCCCTCTCCCTGCTCCTTTGCGGACTGTACCTCCAGTGCGCATGCGCTGTCGGAAACAAATCGCGAGCGCACTGGGCTCGCAGGCCAGGGGCTTCTACTGCGGCTGCGTGCGCGGCCGCCAGGCCAGCTGATCTGTCAGCGGGCGTGAGTAACGCGCGTCTAATTAGCATCTCTCGTGCCGCCTTCTTTCTTATCTGCATAATTTACGCCCTTCTGATCGAATGGGGTAGGGGGGGGGGGGAGGGGGAGGCACAGCCGCGATGTTTCGGAAAAAGGAAGACGGCGCCAACGCGGACGGGCGGCCCCTAAATGATTTACATAAGGCGAGACAAGGGGCCTAATGGTTGAGACGCGCATCGCCCGCTGCCATCGCAGTCGAGCCGCTGTCAAACAGCGAGTGCACGCCTCACTCGTCTCAAATAAAACGTCGTCCAACAAATTAGTAGCCTACAGTTTGTTAATCAATTCAAACGAGGCCAGAATAATAAGCCCGACATCGACGGGCACCTTCTCTCTCTCTCTCTCTCTCTCTCTTTCTCTCTCTTTCTCTTTCGTTCTTCTTCCGTTTCATTACCCTCTCTCCTGCTGTCGCCTCTACCTGTCTGCTAAGGATCAGACAACTTTGTTTAGAACTACGAAACCTCCTTCGTCATTCTATTAATGGATGCCACTTCCCGTTGAGTTTAATTTGAGCTAATGGCATAATTAGTAGGATGAAATCACAACAAAAAAGCCCACGGGACGACGAAAGAAAATTATAATTTGTTTTGAGCGTTCCGGGAGTTCCGATCGCGAGAGCGATTGTGTGCTGGGTGGTGAGGGGGTAGGGGGGGGGTGAGGGGGGGAGGGCGTCTCATATGTTCTCGCGTCACTATCGGGCAGCGAAGCATTAAGGCGGAAATGTGCTTCATCATCTCGCATCGTCTGCAGCAAGGCCAACTTGTATCCACGTTGCATCCCTTCCGGCATAGCAGACGTCTCGAATAGACTCTAAGACAAAAAACGAAAAAGAAATAAAGAACGAGGCACCACGCACCAAGAAATTATCCGAATAGTACGTAAATCGGTAAATGTGTTGCACAGGAACAAACAAATAATTACAATTTCAGAAAAACTGGGTGATTTATTCAAGAGAAAGAGTCTCACAAACAGAAGTAGTCAATAATGCGTAGGTCCCCCTCTGCTTATTATGCAAGCAGACTCAAAAACTTCCGAACGATACAGTTTTCAATAATTGCCGTGTTGTACCCAGTGTGAGGTGTAACTATCGTAAATTTTCTGAGAATCTGCGTTTCGAGCACAACATCGAATGGTAGTGACTCATGGACTATGTGACAACAAAAGAAGAGAATAGAAACGTTTTAAGTGTGGTGTTACTGAAGGATGTTGAAAATTATGTGGATTGGTAAGATAACGAATAAGGATGTTCTACGCGGAATCGGCAAATAAACCTACACATGGGAAACACTGACTAGAAGAAGGGACAGGATGATAGGACTTTTGTTATAGTGCATCGGGAAATAACGTCCATGATACTAGAGGGAGCTGTAGAGGGTAAAAGCAGTAGGGGTAGAAAGGAAGTTGGAAAACACCCAACAGATAATTGAGGACGTGGGGCTCAAGTGCTACTCTGACATGAAGAGGTTAGCACAAGAGAGGAATTCGTGGGCGTACCGTGTCTAACTCGTCACCGAGCGAGGTGGCGCAGTGGTAGCACACTGGACTCGCATTCGGGAGGACGACGGTTCAATCCCGCGTCCGGCCATCCTGATTTAGGTTTTCCGTGATTTCCCTAAATGGCTCCAGGCAAATGATGGGATGGTTCTTTGAAAGGGCACGGACGACTTCCATCCCTAATCCGATGAGACCGATGACCTCGCTGTTTGGTCTCTTCCCCCAAACAATCCAATCCAATCTAACTCGCAGGAGACTCATGAAAAATAAATAAATAAAGACCTAAAATTCCTAGACGTTTCGTCTTGGAAGGATCACATATTAGTTGCAACAGGAAAATCGGACTCCAGACTGATCCATTGATATAATCCTATGGAAATATAATTCACCAGCAAGATAGAGTAGCTTAGGAGAGTATAGAGTGATACGTATTTGAATACTGCTCTTCACTCAGGGACCCGAACCTTTTATGATTAACAAAGAATATACCAGAATAAAAATAAAAGCAACGCGTTTGATCTTGTGTTCTTGTAGAAGGCGCTAGGGAGTCACGGAGATGCGTATCATACTCCAGTGGTCGACTCTACAAGAGAGGAGTGGTGCGCCACGGTTTACTTTTGAAGTTACATTTCGCGAAATGGAGAGTTAGTTGACACAAACTTTTCTCTTCCGTCACTGAGTGGTCAGGGCGTCTGACTGCCTTGCCGATGACCCAGGTTCAGTTCCCGGTACAGGCAGGGATATTTCTTTGGTAGGGGACTCGACCGTCGTCTACTCAGTCTCGCGACGCCAGTTGAGAAGCTGCTGGAATGAGCTGTAGCGGCTCCAAGTTCTGGAAACCCTGCAACGGAAGGGAGAGTGGTTCCTGATCCCATGCCCGACGGCCAACCGACACTGCACGATCCTCTAGGCCTGATCGCAGACGGCTTTCTACTGAGGCTTACCAATAGCCTTTTAGTGTCTCTCCACGCGCTCCATTTGGGAAAGTAACGGGTAAGGAGGAAAATGCCAGTGATACAAAAAGTAACTCCGTCGTATAGCATAATGTTGCTTGAGGAGTAAAAGGGTCTCGGCGAGCAAATATAGATATAAACGTGGACCTTACGTGTTGTCATGTGTAGCCGTATGAAACGATGTACTGAGGTACTTTATCAGTGGCTATTACGAGGGTCACTCCAAAAGAAATGCACACTACTTTTGTAAAAACACGGTTTTCATTCTGCATGTGTGAAAGTTTTACAGTGTGTAGATACATACTTCCCGCTTGTTTTCAAACTTAGTTCAACCTGTTCCCGTGAATGGCGCCGTCACAGCATGTCTTCAAGATGGCTGCTACACTTGACGATCGTCAGAAGCAACGTGCTGTCATAGAATTCCTATGCTGTGAAAACGAGACAGTGGGAAACAGCCACAAGAGGTTGAAAAAGGTGTATGGAAATGCTGCTGTCGATCGCAGTAGAGTTAATCGGTGGGCAAGCAGGTTACGTAAAGAAAGCGGGCATGGCAGTATTGAGGATTGTCCTCGCAGTGGCAGGCCTCGTACTGCACACACTCCAGACAATGTGCAGAGAGTTAACGAACTGATGACTGCTGACAGACGCATCTCAGTGAACGAATTGTCACTCTACGCTGGGATAGGGGAAGGAAGTGTTTGCAGAATACTGAAAGTGTTGGCGTTAAAAAAGGTTTGTGCCAGGTGGGTTCCCAGGATGTTGACGGTGGCTCACAAAGAAACAAGTAAAACGGTATGCAGCGAACTTTTGGAACAGTACGAGAATGGTGGAGATGAATTTCTTGGAAGAACTGTGACAGGTGATGAAACATGGGTCCATCATTTTTCACCAGAGAAGAGGAGGCAGTCAATGGCGTGGCATCATGCAAATTCACCCAAGAAAAAAAATTAAAAACCACCGTTTCTGCTGGAAAAGTTACTGCTATGGTGTTTTTCAGTTCCGAAGGACTCTTGCTTGTAGACATCACGCCAAGTGGAACTACCATAAATTCTGATGTATATGTGACGACACTGAAGAAACTTCAAGCTCGACTGAGTCGTGTTCAACCACATCGGCAAAAGCAGGATGTTTTGCTGTTGCACGACAATGCACAGCCACATGTCAGTCAAAAAACCATGGAAGCGATCACAAAACTCGGATGGACAACACTGAAACACCCGCCTTACAGTCCTGACCTGGCTCCATATGACTATCATCTCTTTGGGAAACTGAAAGACTCTCTTCGTGGAACAAAGTTTGAAGATGATGAGTTCCTTGTGCACGCTGCCAAACAATGGCTCCAACGGGTTGGCCCAGAATTTTACCGTTCGGGTATACAGGCGCTGGATCCAAGATGGCGTAAGGCAGTTGAGAGGGATGGAAATTATGTGGAGAAATGAAAATATTGTTCGTAAAGGATGTATCTACGTATCTACACACCGCAAAACTTTTCAAACATGTAGAATTAAAGATAGATTTAAAAAAAATATATAGTGTGCATTTCTTTTGAAGTGACCCTCCTATGAACAACGAGTGGCTATACTTTATATTATACAGCCGTCGGACAGAAATATAGAATTACGGCGAGAAAAATATGCTTCAAGATAAATGCAGATTCTAGCCAAACTTGGACGTTGTGCTGTTGTATTTGACCACGAACGGCACCTGCGCAATGTCCTCAACACGTTGTATATGTGATTCGTGGTCAGAACGGTGTTCTGTGTAGTTGTGAGGGTATTGTGTCGGAGCTAAGTGAATTCGAAAGTGGGCAAATTGTTGGTGCTTATATGGTAGATGCTTCCGTAACTAAGATAGCCGAAGTGTTTGGCGTTTCAAGAGGCAGCATAGAAAAGATTTATGCCGCAAGTGGGGAGAACGATATAATATCTGATAAGTCGCAACGCGGACGAAAGTGTATGTTGAGTGATTCTGACAGACGGTAATTGAAGAGAATTGTCAGGAACACCAAGAGGACTACAGCTGCAAACGTTACTACAGAAATGAATGCCGAACACATGAACCCTGTCAATATCAAAACACCACACGAGGCGAGCTCCATAAGCAGGGAATTGGAGGGCGAGGTGAAATTCCAGAACCACTCATCAGTGATGCAAATGCTGGCAACAGGAAAACGTGGTGCCGAAGCCACTAAACCTGGCCTATGGAGCAATGGAAGAAAGTAATTTGGTCGCATGAGTCTCGTTTCACACAGTTTGCAACTTCTGCCTTAATTTACCAGCAAGGATTATGTGACCATTTTGGCTCGTTAGGTCCATCCCATGGCACAATGCTTGTTCTCCAAGAAGGAAGCTGAGTTCCAAGACGGCAGGACCCCTGTCCATATAGCTGGCATCGTCCAGGACTTGTTTTGTGAGTACGAGGATGAATTGTCGCATCTGTTCTGGCCACCATAGTCGGCAGATCTTAGTTGTGTTGTGTCTTTGTGGTCTACTTTGAAGAGAAGGGTGCTTGATCGCTATTCACTGGCACCAACATTACCTGGACTTGGAACCGTATTGCAGGAAAAAGGGTATAAGATTCCCTTGAAAACCATATAGAACCTGTATTCCCCCATTCCAAGATGCCAGGAAACCCAGGCTGTGGCTAAGCCATGTCTCCGCAATATCCTTTCTTCCAGCAGTGCTAGTTCTGTAAGGTACGCAGGAGAGCTTCTGTAAAGTTTGGAAGGTAAGAGACAAGGTACTGGCAGAAGTAAAGTTGTGAGGTCGGGGCGGGAGTCGTGCTTGGGTAGCTCAGATGGTAGAGCACTTGCTCGCGAAAGGCAAAGGTTCCGAGTTCGAGCCTCGGTCCGGCACACAGTTTTAATCTGCCAGGAAGTTTCATATCAGCGCACACTCCGCTGCAGAGTGAAAATCTCATTCTGGAAACGCCTGGAAAGCGTTTTAATACGAGCGGTTTCCTACATCGTATTAGGCATGGTAGTTTGTTGTGTTTTGGTGTTTCCATATTTTGTCTAGCCCCGATATATGAACTTAAACGAGTAACCATGTAAACTCCGCCGAGAGTAACTACTCTGTACACATTAATTTATCCATGTTGATGACGGCTAGGCTTGGTTGTAGATTTAACCACTTGAAGTATATGAGACTAAGGTAAGAGAGACTAGTGTATTGCTATTTCAATACGCGAATGTGGTAGGGCAAGAGATCGATAATGCTGATAGCACGTGTCCTCCATCATATACACCTGCAGTGGCTCTGTGGAGTATATATGTAGGTACAGGCTGCTTTATTTCCTTTTTCTCCCTGAAAAGAAGTAGCCAGCTTGCGAAATTAGACGGCAGTGCTGGTGACGGCATGTGGTGGCGCTGGAGGAGGGTAGAGGGAGACCAGCTAATCCTGTACCTCGCCCCGTCAAATTAGTAAGCCTGTTACCACAGTGGAACGAGTATAATCGCCACGCGACAGACGTCTCAGCGGACAGCACGGGGCGGGCAGAAGGGAATAAAAAGAGCGAAACGACACGGCTGGAAGAAAAAAAAGCGTGAAGAAGGGGAATGAGCCTCCATCTCCCCTCCGCCCCTGCGCTCTCCTCTGCCACTTTCTCTCTCTCTCTCTATCTGTATCTATCTATGTCCCCCCCCCCCCACGCTCTCTCTCTCTCTCTCTCTCTCTCTCTCTCTCTCTCCCCCCAATCCCTTTCCTCTTTCCTCCGTCAAATTAATAAGGTTGTCAGTTGTATGTAACAAGCCTAATCGCTGTAAAAGGAGCAGCGTTGCAGCGGGGCACAGCCCGATAGGAAGAGCCTGTAAAGCCTCTCCGTTGAATTAGCGCCTGCGGCGTCGAGCAAGGCGGGAATTACGCTGTTAACACGCTACGGTCCACCCGAGCGGCGCGTCCGCCGGCCGCGACGCAGCCCCGTCTCGTCGCTCCCAAGTTCAGACCGCATCCAGGCAGACGCAGCCTCCGTACGACATTTTTCTTGCGATCTCAAAAAACTACAAGACTCTGACTCCAAATAAGGTATTCTAGCTCTTTTTCTTGTGGTGACGTATACGTCACCCAATGAGCACGCAACAAAATTTAGAAGTCAACACAAACCAGAGTGCTACAGAAAGACGACAACTTTTTCCAGTTTATTTTCATTCCGACGTCACCATACTGCGATTTAAAACACTTCTTAATACCTGTTCTGTTATGCACTACTCTGGTTTTTAGGATATAGATCAGAACAATTAATTATCTACACTCATACTCACAAATTAAGGATAATGCTCATACATGGTGAAACAACGCTCTGGTGGGCGGTTTGCGGGTTTAAATCACGTCGGGGTATGACCATGCGGTGCATTCGACCTGTGGTCGTCGCACGGTGACGCTGGCAGCATTCCATATACGCAGAGGTATGTCAGTGCATGTCAGAGTACGGTCCAGTGAGTAAGTGTGCATGCGGTTTCAGACGTGCTAATGGTGACTGTGTGTTGAAAATGGCTCAAAGAACACATATTGATGACGTTATGAAAGGTAGAACAGTAGGGCGACTGGAGGCTGGTCAAACACAGCAGGTCGTAGCACGGGCCCTCCGTGTGCCACAAAGTGTGATCTCAAGATTATGGCAACGATTCCAGCAGACAGGAAACGTGTGCAGGCGCTACAGTATGGGACGTCTACAGTGTACAACACCACAAGGAGGGCAATATCTAACCATCAGTGCCCGCAAACGGCCACGGAGTACTGCAGGTAGCCTTGCGCGGGACCTTACCGCAGCCACTGGAACAGTTGTCTCCCGACACACAGTCTACAGACGAATGAACAGACATGGTTTATTCGCCCGGAGACCTGCAACGCGCATTCCACTGACCCCTGGTCACAGGAGAGCCCGTAAAGCCTGGTGTCAAGAACACAGTACATGGTCATTGGAACAGTGGTTCCAGGTTATGTTCACGGACGAGTCCAGGTATGGTCTGAACAGTGATTCTCGCCGGGTTTTCATCTGGCGTTAACCAGGAACCAGACACCAACCCCTTAATGTCCTTGGAAATGGAAATGTCGTGTGGCTAGGGCCTCCCGTCGGGTAGACCGTTCGCCTGGTGCAGGTCTTTCGATTTGACGCCACTTCGGCGACCTGCGCGTCGATGGGGATGAAATGATGATGATTAGGACAACACAACACCCAGTCCCTGAGCGGAGAAAATCTCTGACCCAGCCGGGAATCGAACCCGGGCCCTTAAGATTGACAGTCTGTCACGCTGACCACTCAGCTACCGGGGCGGACTTAATGTCCTTGAAAGAGACCTGTATGGAGGTCGTGGTTTGATGGTGTGGGGTGGGATTATGATTGGTGCACGTACACCCCTGCATGTCTTTGACAGAGGAACTGTAACAGGTCAGATTTATCGAGGCGTCATTTCGCACCAGTATGTCCGCCTTTTCAGGGGTGCAATGGGTCCCACTTTCCTCCTAATGGATGATACCGCAGCCGGCCGAAGTGGCCGAGCGGTTCTAGGCGCTACAGTCTGGAGCCGCGCCACCGCTACGGTCGCAGGTTCGAATCCTGCCTCGGGCATGGATGTGTGTGATGTCCTTAGGTTAGTTAGGTTTAAGTAGTTCTAAGTTCTAGGGGACTGATGACCTCAGAAGTTAAGTCCCATAGTGCTCAGAGCCATTTGAACCATGATACCACACGGCCCCACCGAGCTGCGATTGTGGAGAATTACCTTGAAACAGAAGATATCAGGCGAATGGAGTGGCCTGCCTGTTCTCCAGACCTAAACCCCATCGAGCACGCCTGGGATGCTTTCAGTCGACGTGTACGTGTGCATGGTGATCGCATTCCATATTGATGTCGGGGTACATGCACAGGAAACAGTGGCGTTTTATAGAGCATGTGTTTCGGGACGGTTTTTTTCAACATATCACCAATACCGTGGACTTACAGATGTGTGTCGTGTGTGTTGCCTGTGTGCCTAAGCTATTAGCGCCAGTTTTGTGTAGTGCCACGGTGTGTGGCACCACATTCTGCCATTATCCTTAATTTGTGTGCATGAGTGTATAATACCAATAGAATATGCAGGGCGTTTGGAAATTCCAGTTACAAACTTTCAGGGCTTGTAGATGGGAGTGAGTACATAATATTTTGAATAGGAACCCACGTCTGGAAACATACCGTTTGCGTGCTACAGCCGGTTGAAGACATGTTTGATAGGTGGGGACGCAGCAGGGTGGATAGGCGGGGCGAGGGCGGGGGTAGGGGGGGGGGGTGCTTACGTCAGATTGGCTGATGTCATTTGACATATATCGTACCTCTCTCATACGGTTCGAGCCTCATTCACGTTTCCGTGGGTGTCAGAGGTGGTATGGAGTGTTGGAGGCAAATCGATGCAGTTCTTGGTCATCCACGAAATACCAGTCGATGCTGGGAGCAACATCAATTGCACGTGCATTTGCTCGTGTACTCCTTGACACATTCTCTTCAATACGACCTAGTACGGCCTCTTTCAATTGCGGTCTGCGACGTCTCCTTGGAGCACCCCGGTCCCGCCTGCTGGCGGTGAAGGTACCCCTTTCTCGAAGCCGTTACGCAATTGTGACGGAATAGGTATGCGATTGGAGTCGATGTTGTGCACAACAATCTTTATAGGCGACGAACAGACCTTCCATTAGTGTGACCTTCGTTATACAGAAGGATCATGTCTGCAAACGTCTACCCAACCATGTTGCTCTAACCCTCGCAGACACGTGAATGTCGGTCGAACCATGTCAGAGAGGTAGAACGGATGTCAAATGACATTAACCAATCCGACGTAACCACCTCCACACTACTACCCTGTTACAAAGCTACCCAGAAGACATGTTTTAAAAGTATTATGTACTCACTCCACTCTAATAGTCCTAGAAGTTTGTAGCGGGAATTTCCGAACATTCTGTGTATAAAGGCTATTTTCCTCGACAGTCCGATCGGTCGCGAAATATAAACCATATTGAAAATAAGAAATGTTTTATTTGCAAGATTTAGCTACACGTTTCCGCTACATCTTTACATGGTCGCCACTCCGACTTAGACATTTGTCGTAGCGTTATACCAACTCTCCAATACCCTCGTCATAGAAGGTAGCAGCCTCTACTGTCCACGAATTCTGTGCGCTGGTCTGCAGCTCGTTTTCTTTGCCAAAAAGCTGCTCTAATAGTCAGCGGGTCCTGTGAGTAAAGAGATAAAAATTAGAGGGGTCCAAGTCGAGGCTGTGTGGTGGGCGATCAAATACTTTCCATTGAAAAGCTGCAGGAGCGACTTCGTTGGAGCTGCAGTGGGCAGCAGAGCATTTTCATGAAGAAGGGCAACGCACTCCGTCTTCAGACCGCAGGTGGCCCACCGAGACAATTCGACCGCCGTGTCATCCTCAGCTGAGGATGCAGATAGGAGGGGCATGTGATCAGCACACCGCTCTCCCGGTCGTTATGATGGTTTTCTATCTCCGGAGCCGCTACTATTGGGTCGAGTATCTCCTCAGTGGGCATCAACAGGCTGAGTGCACCCCGAAAAATGGCAACAGTGCATGGCGGCCCGGATGGTCACCCATCCAAGTGCCGGCCACGCCCGACAGCGCTTAACTTCGGTGATCTGACGGGAACCGGTGTATCCACTGCGGCAAGGCCGTTGCCCAAGAAGGACAATGCCATAACAATATGCCTCTTCACTTGTTCTGACTTTCGTACATCATTTTCTCGAATCGTTTGATCCACTCACTGAGCAATATCATCGGTTGACACACGCTTCCTTCCCTGATCGCTTACATCATGGGAGTCTGTACATCCTGCTTTGAAGTTCATGCACTACTGCCACATTTCGATGTCACGCACGACAGCTACATTATGTGGGCTGCATGAAAGCAGGCGGAACACCTCAGCGTGAAGAAATCGAATGACAGCACGGTCTTCACACTTGGTGGAAGACCATGTTGTTCCAGGCATCTTTACTTGCTCATAGTGTGCTCAGATCTGAAATGTACAACGTGACGCGATAGACGGGCATACTACAGACACAGCAGCAACACGTCTGCACAACGCTTCATCGGATTTTCTATGCAGTTTTAATTTCGTGCCCGATCGGACCTTCGGGAAAAAAAGAAAAAGAAACTCGTATACGCTGATAAGCCAAAATATTATAACTTGAGTGTTGGTACACCTTTGGAATGTTGTACAGCAGCCAGTATGTGTGGCATGGACTCTACAAGTCCGTGGTACGTTTCCAGAGCTATGTGTCACTGGACACCAATGCACAAATTGCGCTATAACCCGTAAATTACTGGTTGGAGGCTTGTGGGCAAGGAACTGGCGCCTGACAGTGTCTAAACGTGACTCATCGGGTTCAGATCAGGCGAATTGGTGGCCAAGAAATCAATGCGAGTTCACAGAAATTCTCCTCAAAGCGATGTAGCACTATTCTGGACTTGTGACATGAGCAGTTGTTCTGTTGAAGGATGCTATGACCGTCAGGATAGACATCATGCATGAATGGACAAAGGGGATACGCAATAAGGTTTCTGTTGTCCACAGCATTAACACTACCCTCCCTCCTCCGCCCGACATACGTTCTTGGGACAGTGCGTATGTCGAGCAGCAACTCGCGTGGATGATGTATCTGGGCGCAACCATGACCTCATACAACAAGAAACGTCATTCTTCCGACCTAGCGACACATTTCCATTGACCTACGAACCAATCTCAAAGCTCCCGTGAGTTCTGCAGTTGTAACTGACAATGTCGTTGTGTCAGCATGGGAATACGTAGAAGTCGTCAGCCCCATGTTCAAAAACGTGCTCTGAACGGTCTTCCCTGAAACACTTTTTCCTGCACCGTCATCGCACTCTGTCGCCAGGTCTGCCGCACATCGCAGCATATCCCGCTTTATAGAGTGGGCGACGTTCCAGCCTCGCTGGTGAGGCGTGAGCGTCGAAAATAATGTTGCCCACTCATGGTTTCACCACCCTCCTACCACTTTCCATTGACGATTATAGACGTAGCACGACAAAAGCCGAACAACTTCGCCGTTTCCGAGATATTCGTTCCTAGGAACCGGGAAATAACCATCCGCTCTTTGTCAAAGTCACTTACATCAGTGGATTTTCCTACTGCACCTGTTATGCCGTTAGAATGTTTCGTCATTCGTCTCTGCTCCGACTGCTTACTTTCCTTACCGCGCCATGTGTCCGGACAGCCACTCATCAGAATGTATATGGTGTCAGCCGGTTCTCATGCGATGATAGCAAGACAAAAGCGTATTTTCAAATTTGCTTTCTGAGTGTTCAGATCAAATACAGGGAATATTAAAAAGGATCATCCTATTTGGCACGTCTATATTTCTGAAACTAATAAACATATAAATGAATTTTATTTTTTGATGAACAGGAAAATCAATTTTTTTTCCATACCTCTTCGTAGGCATGCGATATGCCTTCTTGAGGTGCACGGCGTATGTCAATGCGGTACTCAGATTTTTCCGTCACTGCAGCGAGCATGTCTTGAGTTACAGCTTCCGCAGCTGCTGTTATGCCATGTCTCTGTTCATTCGTTGTTCTTGGTAACGGAGGCACATAAACAGAATCTTTTATTAACCACTACAGGAACTAATCGCATACAGTCAGGTCCGGTGACCTTGGAGGCCAGTAATGTAAGGCTGAATCATTTGGTCCAGTGCAACCGATCCACTGTTCAGTAATTCTTTGATTTCAAAATTCCCGCACTTGGTCACGCCATCGTTTAATTCTCTGTGATGTAGGAGGATCCACACCAAGCTACTGAGAAAGACACGCCGAACTGTTATTACTGACCCACACTCCGCAAAACGTAAAACACAAAACGCTTTCTGTTGTTCCGACACCAATTTTACTAGACTGAAGTGGGCGCACACTACTGCTACCAAGCGGGAACCATGTAAAACTCGAGAGTTTGCCCTTTCCAACAGTACATTGTTCACGCACATATCTCCAATAACATAATAGTTACGATTTTTTTTAAATCTGTTTATTCTTCTTGATACTCCCTGTACTTTTATGGTGACCTGCATCTGATGAACAAAAATATTAAAAGTGCCTATTTTTCACAGTAGTAATTGCGTATTGGAGATTCCTGCACCAACATTCGTAACATGTTCTTTGGAAATTTGCTATGTTCTTGTCGCTGGCTGATGTTCCAAATATTGAACCACGAAACAAATACTGTTTTCGTTGCAGGCGACCGTAATGAACTCCTTTTCTGATCTTGCTTGAATCACATAGTGTCCGCCACTAGAACATCGCTTTATCTCTAATTAAGATCAGCATTGCTTGATAATGAAGTGTGTTATTGAGGGTTAGCGGTTTGTAGCTGTTCATTTGATAATGGAGATACAATTTTGTTACAGGTGTGAATTCTAGGCTGGTTCAGAAATCATTTAGTGTCACTAGACCGCTCCATATGTTTACGACACTTAATAACATACATCTACATCTACGTGATTAATCTGCTATTCACAATCAAGTGCGTGGCAGAGGGTTCAATGAACCACCTTCAAGCTGTCTCTCTCTACCGTTCGAGTCTCAAACGGCGTGCGAGAAGAATGAGCAATTGAATTTTTCTGTGCGAGGCCTGATTTCTCTTATTTTATCGTGATGAACATTTCTCCCTATGTGGGTGGGTGCCAACAGAATGTTTTCGCAATCGGCGGAGAAAGCTGGTGATTGAAATTACATGATAAGTTCCCGTCCCGACAAAAAATGCCGTTGTTTTAATGATTGCCTCTGCAACTCACGTATCATATCTGTGGCACTATCTCCCCTATTTCGCAATAATAAAAAACGAGCGGACCATCTTTGAACGTTTTGGACGTCATCCGTCAGTCCCACCTGATGTGGATCCATACTCCAGAATGGAACGGACAGGTGTAGAGCGGTAGATTCTTCGGTAGATCTGTTGCACCTTCTAAGTGCTCAGCCAATGAATCGCAGTCTTTGATTTGCTCTACCCAAAACATTACCTATGTGGTCGTTCCAGTTTAGGTTATTTGTAATTGTAATCCCTAAGTATTTAGTTGAATTTACAGCCTTCAGATTTGTGTGACTTATCACGTAATCGAAATTTAGCGGATTTCTTTTAGTACTCATGTGAATAACTTGACACTTTCCTTTATTCAGAGTCAATTGCCACTTTTCGCACCACACAGATATCCTATCTAAATCATTTTGCAATTTGTTTTGGCCATCTGATGACTTTACAAGACGGTGAATGACACCATCATCTGCAAATAATCTAAGAGGGTTACTCGGATTGTCTCCTATGTCGTTAATACAGATCAGGAACAATAGAGGGCCTATAACACTTCCTTGGGGAACGCCGGGTATTACTTCTGTTTCACTCGTTGAATTTCCGTCTGTTACGACGAACTGTGACCTTTCTGACAGGAAGTCACGAATTTAGTCGTACAACTGAGGCGATATTATATAGGCACGCAGTTTGATTAGAAGGCGCTTGTGACGAACGGTGCGAAAGCCTTCTGGAAAAATATGGAATCAATTTGACATCCCCTGTCGATAGCACATATTACTTCATGAGTATAAAGAGCTAGTTGTGTTTCACATGAACGATATTCCCTGAATCTATGTGTCAATAAATCGTTTTCTTCGAGGTACTTCATAATGCTCGAACAGAGTTCCAAAACTCTAGTGCAAATCGACGTTAGTAATATGGGCCTGTAATTCAGCGGATCACTCCTATATCCCTTTTTGGTTGTTGGTGTGATTTGAGCAATTTTCCAGTCTTTACGTACGGAATTTTCTTTGAACAAGCGGTTGTATATAATTGCTAAATATGGAGCTATTGCATCAGCATGCTCTGAAAGAAACCTGACTGGTATACAATCTGGACCGGAGGCCTTACCTTTATTAAGTGATTTAAGCTGCTTTGCTACACTGAGGATATCTACTTCTATGTTTTTCATCTTGGCAGTTGTTCTTGATTGGATTTTAGAATTATTTACTTCGTCTTCCTTGGTGAAGGAGTTTTGGAAAACTTGGTTTAATAGCTCTGCTTTAGTGGCACTGTCATCAGTGACTTCACCGTTGTTATCACGCAATGAAGGTATTGATTGCGTCTTGCCACTGGTGTGCTTTATATATGACCAGAATCTCTTTGGGTTTCCTGCCAGATTCCAGAGTTTCGTTATGGAAATTATTAAAAACATCTCGCATTGAAGCACGCGCTATATTTCGAACTTCTGCAAAACTTTTCCAATCTTGAGAATTTTGCTTTCTTTTGAATTTGGCGTGCTTTTTTCGTTGCTTCTGCGACAGCGATCCGACCCGTTTTGTGTACCATGGGGGACCAGTACCATCACTTATTAATTTATGTGGTATATGTATCTCAACTGCCGTGGATACCATCTCTCTGAAATAATTCCACATCTTTACTACGCTTACGTGATCAAACCGGAAGGAGTGGATACAGTCTCTTAAAAAGGTGTTAAGAGCATTTTACAGCTTTTTTAAGTAGGTGTACTTTGGGTTTCTTTTTGATGGTTGTGGGTGTTACGGTATTCAGCCTAGCAGCAACTGCCGTGTGGTCGCTGATCCCTGTATTGGTCATGATACTCCGTATTTGTTCAGAATTATTTGTTGCTAAGAGGTCAAGTATGCTTTCGCAACCATTTATGCTTCGAGTGGGCTCATGAACTAACTGTTCAAAATAATTTTCTGAGCAAGCATTCACTACAATTTCGGTTGACGTTTCATGCCTGCCACCGGCTTTAAACGTATAGTTTTTCTAGCTTATCGAGGGTAGGTTGAAGACAACCATCGACTATAATTGTATGAGTGGGGTACCTATTTGAATTGTTCAGCAACTACATCTTCATAGTCGGGGCGGTCGATAAAACGATCCAATTAATAGTTTAGTCCGAGTGTGAGGTATAACATTTACCCATACTGTTTCGCAGGAACTATCTACTTCAGTTTCACTGCAATAAATACTCCACCACCCACTGTATTTAATCTATCCTTTGTGAACATTGTTAGGTAGTTTGCAAAAATTTCGGCTGAATTTTTTTCCGGCTTTAGCCAGATTTCCGTACCTATAACTACTCACATCAAAAAAATTTTTGCACCACCCCGGTTCCCAGAACTCCTGAAGATAGACGTTGACTATGGATATTGTATCACAGACACAGCCCTTTTGACTGTTCAGAGATGTCACTAAACCCGCCCAAGGATGTAAACAACCATGCATAAGTAGCGCCTATCAGACGGAGGGGGTCCGACAGCTGATCAGTTCCAGTCATTCCACCAAGAAGGATGTACCCGACTTGTGTTGTCTGTAGTTCAACCATACCTAGAACCGCAGTTCGGTCGCATCCGCATCGTTATTTTGTGCTAGGAAAGGCTCTCAAGAAGGGAAGTGTCCAGGCGTCTCGGAGTGAACCAAATCGATGTTGTTCGGACATGGAGGAGATATAGAGAGACAGGAACTGTCAATGACATGCCTCGCTCAGGCCGCCTGAGGACTACTACTGCAGTGGATAATCGCTACCTACGGATTATGACTCGGAAGAACCCTGACAGCAAAGCCACTGTGTTGAATAATGCTTTTCGGGTAGCCAAAAGACGTCGTGTTACGACTCAAACTGTGTGCAATAGGCTGCATGATGCGCAACTTCATTCCCGACGTCCATGGCGAGGTCCATCTTTGCAACCACGACACTATACAGCGCGGTACACATGGACCCAACAACATGCCGAATGGACCACTCAGGATTGGTATCATGTTCTCTTCACTGATGAGTGTCGCATACGCCTTCAACCAGACAATCGTTAGAGACGTGTTTGGAGGTAACCCGGTCAGGCTGAACGCCTTAGACACACCTTCCAGCGAGTGCAGCAAGTTGGAGATTCCGTGCTGTTTTGTGGTGGCATTATGTGGGGCCGGCGTATGCCGTTGGTGGACATGGAAGATGCCGCACGGCTGTACGATACGTGAATGCCAACCTCCGACCGATAGCGCAACCATATCGGCAGCATATTGGCGAGGCATTCGTCATCATGGCCGACAATTCGCGCCCCCATCGTGCACGTGTTGTGAATGACTTCCTTCAGGATAATGACAACCCTCGACTAGAGTGGCCAACATGTTCTCCAGACATGAACCCTATCGAACATGCCTGCAATAAGACTGAAAAGGGCTGTTTATGAACGATGTGGACGACGTGACCAACCACTCTGAGGAATCTACGCCGAATCGACGTAGACGAATGGGACAATCTGGACCAACAGTGCCTTGATGAACTTGTGGATAGTATGCCACGACGAATACAGGCATGCATCAGTGCAAGAGGGCGTGCTACTGGTTATTAGGTGAACCGGTGAGTACAGCAATCTGTACTACCACCTCTGAAGGTATCGTTGTTTGGTGGTACAGCGTGCAATGTGTGGCTTTCATGAGCAATAGAAAGAGTTATGTTGACCTCTATTCCAATTTTCTGTACAGTTTCCGGAACTCTCGGAACCGAGGTGATGCTAAACTTTTTTTTGATGTGTGTATTTGAGTTTCAGTGCTTTCTATTAGGGCTTGGAGCTCTGGTTCTTTCCCAACAGAGCTACGACAATTTAAAAATACAATACCGATCGTTTCTCCAACTACCTTAGTGTGTTTTATCTGCCCCCTTTTAGACGGATGTCCTTTCTGTAGTTTCCTGAGACCCTCTAAAGTTGAAACCGCCCAGTCCCTTCCACACAGCCCCCGCTACCCTTGTAGCCGCTTGCTGTGTGTAGTGGACTCCTGACCTATTAAGCGGAACCCGGAATTCCACCACCCGATGGCGCAAGTCAAGGAATCTACAGCCTACACGGTCACAGAACCGCCTGAGCTTCTGATTCAGACCCTCTACTCGGCTCTGCACCAAAGGACCACAGTCAATTCTATCGACGATGCTGCAGATGGTGAGCTTCGCCTTAATCACGCAAGCAAGACTGGCAGTCTTTATCATTTCCACTAGCCACCCGAAACCAGAGGGAATCTCCTCCGATCCAAAGCGACACACGTCATTGGTACCGACGTGGGCCACCAACTGCAGTTAGTAGCAGCCTGTACTCTTCATGGCATCCGGAAGCACGCTTTCCACATCCAGAACGACTTGCCCCCGGTATACACAAGGAGTTCACACTGGACTCCTTCCCCTCCTTGGCAGCCATGTTCCTAAGAGGCCCCATTACGCGTCTAACGTTGGACCTCCCAACTACCAGCAAACCCACCCTCTGTGAATGTCCTGACCTTGCGGGCTGAGAAACTTCGTTTGGAACAGAGTGGACGACTGAATTCGGTTCAGAGACTTCTTCAGCCACAGATAAAGCCCGAAACCTGTTCGTCAAATGAACCGTGGAGGCCCTATGATCGGCTCCTCGTAAAGTCTTTCGCTGCTTGCCAGACTTTGGAATGATCTCCCACTTGGCCACAGGTGAGGAGTCAGCCTCAGTGCAGGCAGTACCCAGGGCGGCCACAGCAGTAGACCGACAAGGGGACATGTGGGTCGCGCTCGACACCCCTCGCATCCGTGCGTCAGAACCCCCACCCCCCACCCCCACAGTGATGCCCTTTGGCAGCAGCCTCAAGCTGTGTGATGGAAGCCAACGCAGCCTGGAGCTGTGAGCGAAGGGTCACCAACTCAGCTCGCATCTGTACACAGCAATCACAGTGCCTATCCATTTCTGAAGTCGCTTCTGTTTGAAACTCGTAAAAATATGTAATAAACGAATAGTGTACTCGCCTTATTAGCAGCAGGAACACGAGCGGCTCTGTCGCTGACGGTCTAACGGACACTGAGCTGTTCTAACCAAAACAAAGAAAAGCCTGTACGATACTAGGGAACCGATCTGTCTCTTTTTTTGATAGGTGTAGTAGTTGTTAGCTGCCGATAGGAGCGTCATCTACATTTATCCATGTCAGCAGCAAATGAAGTGGCCATCTGAGGGCCTTATTACTAGTAATAGAAGAAGCTACTCATAAGTATACAGTTCTTGTCTTGATGATGATACCATTCCCTATCCCCGATGTTTGTACGATAAAGGAAAGGGAGGTGGTGGCGTGCAGTTTACTGACTGCCAATACTCTACATGGACGGTAGGCGCTCTACATTGATGATCTGTCCTTCAGATAAGAATGTGGCGGTAGGCCGTCCCTTGGCACCTAGTGTTTAATCAATAACACCAACAGGATACCACACTCCAATTGCATTTATTAAAATCAGCTACACTAAACGACAATGACAGGTACCAACAAATCCACTAAATAGCAACAACTGAGAACACCAGTCAAAAATGAAATAGTTATCCTAGGACACATCAAGCTAATACCCTTTAACACCATGTCTATCCTTGACAATGAGCTCAATTCGGCGACAAGAGTGTCTCCAAGTTTCTTCACGTATGCCATATCCACCTGACGCTACTCATTGATGATTAGGTCCCGTGGAGTGAACGGACTGCGCGGATGTTGACTGCTACGTTTCACTTGCTGTTCCAAGTACCCCTAGACGCTTTCTGTGGGATGAAGATCAGATGATATAGTGGGCCAGTCAAGGTGTTGTAGGATGCCTGAGAGTTCGGCAAATTTGTAACGTGAGCATGCAGCACTGTGAATACATCTGCTGTCATCTTGAAGATAGAAGTGTTCACAGCAGGATTATTATGGCGATGTGGGGCCAAGCCATGGTTCGAAAAACACCTCCGAAACATCAAAGAACCACCTTTGGTCTGAGCTACACCCTCCACATTCTGCGGTTCAATCGTCCTATTGGGACGTCAGTCTTGTGTCATTCGAAAAGAGGTAACTGTTTCTGTGTTGTTTGGGCGCAATTTGATGGGTCTACGTCAGCGACAGGTTTATCTGCGAGGTAACGGATTCCAAATGTCCACCGCGTGCAGGTCCCTTTGCGATGTTCGCTCGGGAACTGGTTGAGGTGCATCTATCTTTATTAACAGCTGCCGAGTTTGAAACCGATTGTGACTTGGGGATAAGCCTGACATTCGTCTCCAGTCTCTGGCCGACAGAATTATTTTTGAATGGGGAGCTCCATATGGTTCCCAAGTTGTATAGCGACCGTAAACCATAAAATTACCAAATAAGCAGCAACCAGTCGCAAGATCATGTCTTCTTTATTTAATTTTGCAAATTGATTTCAACTGATTAACAGCCATCATCGGTGCTTTCAGCGTGTATGTTCCCTGAGTAATAAGACTGTGTTATTACTCTGTGTTATTACACTGTGTTAATCAGTTGAAATCGATTTGCAAAATTAAATAAAGAAAACATCATCTTGCCACTGGTTGCTGCTTATTTGGTAATTTTAGGATTATTTCTATACAACTGCCGTTTATACGCCGTTCTACGAGGCTGCGGGTGATGCAAAGTTCGTTGGAGAAATGCTGGACAGTCCATGTCGATACAAAAAATAAATAAATAAATAAATAAATAAATAAATTGGGGAACTTCATTCACCTTGCTATCAATCTGCTACATCTCCACATCGACCTATCTTACTCCACTGATTCCAAACAGCCGAGTGGCGTACAAACAAAAACACACACATAAACACACACCCCAGTTCACTACCATGACTTACGTCAGCCGTGGAGAGCCATGTGACTACCTCTTACCAGTTCAAAATCAGTTACGGGACTCCTTAAGCGAATAGTGTGCCAACAGCCTTGTCGCAGTGGTAACACAAGTTCCCATCAGTTCACCGAAATTAGGCACCTAGCACTTGGATGGATGACCATATGGGTCTGGCGAGTGCTGTTAACAAGCGGGCTGCACTCACGCCTTGTGAGGCCAACTGAGTAGCTACTTGAGTGAGAAGTAGCGGCACCGGTCACGAAATCAACGGCCGAGAGAGCAATGGGCTGACACATGCCCCTCCATATCCACATCCAGTGACGACTATTGACTGTAGGTGACACGGCGGGCGGGCTGTATATTTGGCCCTTCCGAGGCCTGTTCCGACCGACGGAGAATTTTTTAAGCGACAAGTATGCGCTTTTAAGGGAGTGGGCTTATAAAGTCTAATACCAATGTCGTGTCACGGCACAGGTGCAAGTTGCCAATACAGAGTTGGTGTCGCCTGTGTGGTACAGTCAGGATATTGACGACAATACTGTTCCGATGTTATAGGAAGTTCCCAAAATTTACCTTCGTAACACATTTGCTTAGGGTTGGTTCTGGAGGAAAAAAGAAGGGTATCTGACAGGAACGGTGATCTGCCAAAGAAGCAAAAATATATGAACTCCCAAGTACTTTTAAACAAGTTTATTTATCATCAAATACATGCATATGCAAGGCGTGTGATCAGCAATCACACTAACACATATAACTCAGTCGGAAACCATTTCACTGTTGTTCTGTCCTATTACACATGGACATCACACTGCCCAGAGACAAGAACCACCTAGCTGGTTGCTCTCATCACTATTATGGCTCTAAGCACTATGGGACTTAAAATCTGAGGTCATCAGTCCCCTAGACGGAGAACTACTTAAACTTAAATAACCTAAGCACATCACACACATCCATGCCCAAGGCAGGATTCGAACCTGCGACCGTAGCAGACGACCGGTTCCAGACTGAAGTGCCTTGGACCCGCTCGGCCACTAATCACTGTTAAATGCACTAAGTTGGGCGCCTAACTCAGAAACAGGTGCAATCACTGCCACTCGTTTTGACTTCTATTAAATCAACGACTACTTGGCCTGCTCGACGAGAGACAAGTAATATTCGTTAATACTAACAAATGAATGCCGAGCGCTAACTACTTGAGACAAGGCCCAACTGTCCTTGTTCGATGTTAACCATGAATGTATATCAGGCACTTGTAATAAACTCGCTAGTTATCTACCAATAACGTCTCTGCTGCAGAACTGTTACTGTCTCTCACAGATGAAGTTCTACTGCTCCTTCAGTAGCCGCTGCTGCCCACCAATGCCAGTACCCGCTTCCTCGGCTTTCAGGCCTGGATACTGCTTGGGCACTCCTTCGACACTTCTGGATAGTTCTTAGACATTCCTTGGAGTCTTCTTAGATTCTGATTCCCCATTGACTCTCGCTGTCCTTTTGTATACCAATCCAACACCACTTCCACTACCTTATTTTTTCCGGGCTTCTGAAATATTCCGTCTCTGTGCGACCATATTGATTCCCATCCAGTAAACACGGTTCCTGGAACTTTCCTACGAGGAGTGCGTGACCCTAGATTTTCGTTTCTTCGCCCAACGTGAGGTGACTACCACATACGTCGGCTGGTTCCAGACGTCTCATCATCTCTAAATTTCCTGTGCTCCTCTTTGGCGTCGTATGAAGCATGCTGGCCTGCCTACCAAGAGCTTGTGGCGGAACCTTTTCTCTTGATAGTACGATTTATGACTAAAATATTTCACCGGCCGCTTTGACCGAGCTGCTCTAGGCCCTTCAGTCCGGAACCGCGCTGCTGCTACGGTCGTAGGTTCGAATCCTTCCCCGGGCATGGATGTGTGTGATGTCCTTAGGTTGGTTACGTTTAAGTAGTTCTAAGTCTAGGGGACTGATGACCTCAGTTGTTAAGTCCCATAGTGCTTAGAGCCATTTGAACCAACTAAAATATTTAACGGTCACGACGCCAAGGCCAAGGACATACGAATAAATATGTAGTTTAATAAGTGAAATACTGTAAGGAGGGATCTACGGCTTTGTCATCAAATCTCGCATTACACATAGTCGACCTGATCTTAACGCACGGCTACTTTATAGATCTACTTCTCATTTAGTATTGGACTTATTAACAATACTTCTACCCCAATATCTAGGTTGTTACTACTAAAAGGAATGATACCATTATTTCACACTCAGAGTTTAAAAGGACTGATAACAATCAATTCAGATTTTAACAAAGTTAAAAATTTTCCTCTTACTTTACTGTTCAAGAAAACAGTGAATGGACTGAAATTACATGAGCAGCCTTTTAGGGTCAAAGAGAACAACAGATGGCCTCAAATTTATAACAAGTCGACATTCTATAACGCAATAACTGCGCCCAAAGTAAAACCGTTGTAAAATAAATTGACAGTATTAAATGATGAAAATACTAGTCCATGGACAAAATCAGTTTTTAACATTCAAACAATGAAAGACCCACAGAAACAGTCGTAAAATTACAAGAATTTTAAAAATAGAGAATCAAACTTGGCAGCCAAAAAATAATAATTTGCAGAATACATGTAACCCAAGCTGTCTGAAATGATGGCTGACCCTTCTAACACACTTGCTGCCTGTACACAAACTTCAAGATGCTGAAGTGAAAGTCGGCCACGATTACAAAATAAATTCCAATGGTGAGATACGTCAAAACACATCGACAGTATAACCTTTATCAAGCCTCTAAACAACGAGTGCATGCCCAGGTGCACCTGTAGTACAGAGAAAAGACTATTAGTTGATATGTAACAATTATTCCTTACCAGATTCGATACGAAACAGAAAGTAGGACAGGTAAAAAGAAAGCTACAAACAATAGAATGAAATATTTACTCCGTAACTTCAATCATTACTGTGGCAACATGCCATTAACAACCTTTATGGCCAAACTAAGAGAAAATACATTAGTTAAGGTTGGCCTAAATACAAGCTGCACCTTGAATCAGCTATTAATGGCGCTTATCAGCAGATAACATACATAACAGTAGTTAACTTCAAAAATCTGTTGTTTTAGCGACACAGTAAATCAATGAGAGCGATTCCATATAATAAATAATCATGCATCCTATTATGGCATGCTAATAAAAAGGTCATTGGACAAATACATCAGTTCAACAGACAGCTTAAATAACACCTACAAGGGAATCAGCTGCAGCTTCTTTTTCTTTCCTTTCTTAAAAAAAAAAAGAAATATATAGAGGCTAGAATCTCACAAAACAGCTTAAAAGGCACATTCTGTATCACACAATGACTAGCGCCATCAGTAAGAGCAGAGGCAGTTGCAGAGCATCGAATGAGAGATATAATCCACCAGCTCCCCGATACGAAACAAGTACTTTCCAGCTAACCAAGAAGTAAAAAATTGACCAAGGTTAAGGCGAAACCAAACCATCTTTCACAACATGTAAACGCTTCAGAAGGCGTTATGACAGGACCAACATGAGCCAGGGTACATCGTACTACGGCCAAGCAAATATCAAATACCACTGCTAGGCCGTACGGAGATGCACTACATGTCGCTACTCATTTTGCGTCCACTTTCTCACTGGCCGCCCGTACTCGCCACAGTACTGTCGCCACCTAGCCGAGTCGCACAACTGGAAACCAATGAACGCGACTGCTATCGAAAAGGTAGGAGCCGCCAGAGCTCATAAGACTTTGCAAACTCTTAGCAGTAGTCAGATGTGAACTAAGGATATTCAGGAGCTGAAGTTTTTGAAATCGATGTTATTGGCCTAGAGAGCGGAGCTCAGACCCCATGGATGCCGCGGAGGGAGGGCAGCCGTCCACAAACCAGTACCGCATACGGAATTTGATCGTGGTTTTGGTGTTTAGATCTGCTTCAAAATGTAAAAAGCGAATGAGAATTCTTCAGAAATCTGTAGCTGTGCTGAATACCTCTCATTTCAATTTGTCTGAGTGGAGTCCTCTCTGAACAGACTTAGATTTTATGATTGGCAGCGTACGGACGCCGTCAACGATACCGTGATATCGTTTGTAGTTTGTCTCTGTGCGCCGTACTGCGAACAATACGTAATGAAAGCATAGTAAGCCACAGAAACCGTATTAAGGATCTTTCTCTTTATTATCTGGCGTCGTTTAAATGCTCTGGTGACCTCTTTGAGAGCTACGCTTGCTACGGCCCTATTGTCCGAAAGGGGCTTTCTCTCGACAAAGAGGCTAAATCATTGCAGGCCCCGTGTTACAATACTCTTCCGTAGTGCCTCCGGCATTGTACAACAGAATATTAACTCCGTCCTACGTCGGGCCTCGCGAGAAAAGCTAGTAGTGTCCCACAGGCATTTTGTTACGAGCGACAGAGAAGGATAATAGGTTTATAGAAAGGAATCCCAGCGTACTCAGGTAAATGATATTTCGTGCTGTATCTCATTAATGTTACAGATTGTGTAGACAGGTTCAAACGAAAATTATTCCTGTTTCCTTTGTCAGCAGAGGACAATAGGATTACAATAAGCTGTTTTAATTACGCACATTAACACAGAAATGGAGTTTGATCGCACATTCGGAGCAACTCTTAACTCTCTTGTGCTGACATACCGCTCTCTTTTTGTCTTTAATTGCACTCAATTCCCGAAATTATTACGTTCCTCTGTACCTGAAAGAGCTGCGTTAGCAGCTTTTGAAGCGGCCCTAAATTAAAAGCAAGGCAGAGAAGAAGACATTTTCGGCCGCGAGAAAATAAGTTGCGCCTCAGATCCGCCTGCTTTTAAATCAAAAGGGCGTCGCAAGAATAATACCCTTACGTGGTCAATTAGGAGAATTACAAATTCTAATTTTAACCCCCTCGATGTCTTTCGGCTCGCCCCTTTAACTGCCTAGTTTTAACTACGAAGCAAGATCGGCAGTACTGAGATTCCTAAGAAAATTTAGCTCAACAAAATCTGTTTTTTGCACAGCTTTCTACTCGTTATAAAAATGACACATATTTACTTCAAGCTACTTCCTTCATTCAATTAGTACGTAATATTTAGAAATAATACTCTATCCAGCATGATTTCCGTGTGTATTCATTGAGTTTAATGCGTCTTCTACTTCATATTATATTGCACTAAGTTTTACCTGACTGTATCTGTCAACGTAATTGTTCTCAGTAAACAATGATAACAATTGTTTAACTGAAAGCACAGTATTTTCCACCCACTGATTCCTTTAGTTTCAACTATGTAACACAGGACGCTTTGGACCAGTGTTTTGCAACTGTTTTGTATACGCGACCCCTTTCCAAGTGAAAATATTCTGGCGACCCCCAGGAAGTATGCCAGCGATTTCAACGGCAACGTATTTAATTTTCTTTTTGTTGATACTATACTGATCGAGAAATCAAGTGCAATATGAAAAGAGGTCGCAGTGGTCTGCAGGCAGAGATATACACTACTGGCCATTAAAATTGCTACACCACGAAGATGATGTGCTACAAACGCGAAATTTAACCAACAGGAAGAAGATGCTGTGATATGCAAATGATTAGCTTTTCAGAGCATTCACACGAGGCTGGCGCCGGTGGCGACACCTACAACGTGCTGACATGAGGAAAGTTTCCAACCGATTTCTCATACACAAACAGCAGTTGACCGGCGTTGCCTGGCGAAACGTTGTTGTGATACCTCGTGTAAGGAGGAGAAATGCGTACCATCACGTTTACGACTTTGATAAAGGTCGGATTGTAGCCTATCGCAATTGCGGTTTATGGTATCACGACATTGCTGCTCGCGTTGGTCGAGATCGAATGACTGTTAGCAGAATATGGAATCGGTGGGTTCAGGAGGGTAATACGGAACGCCGTGATGGATCCCAACGGCCTCGTATCACTAGCAGTCGAGGTGACAGGCATCTAATCCACATGGCTGTAAGGGATCGTGCAGCCACGTCTCGATCCTTGAGTCAACAGATGGGGGCATTTGCAAAACAACAACCATCTGCACGGACGTTTGCAGCAGCATGAACTATCAGCTCGGAGACCGTGGCTTCGGTTACCCTTGACGCTGCATCACAGACAGGAGCGCCTGCGATGGTGTACTCAACGACGAACCCGGGTGCACGAAAGGCAAAACGTCATTTTTTCGGATGAATCCAAGTTCTGTTTACAGCATCATGATGGTCGCATCCGTGTTTGGCGACATCGCGGTGAACGCACATTGGAAGCGTGTATTCGTCATCGCCATATTGGCGTATCACCGTGCGTGATGGTATGGGGTGCCATTGGTTACACGTCTCAGTCACCTCTTGTTGGGATTGACGGCACTTTGAACAGTGGACGTCACGTTTCAGATGTGTTACGACCCGTGGCTCTACCCTTCATTCGATCCCTGCGAAACCCTACATTTCAGCACGATAATGCACGAGCGCATATTGCAGGTCCTGTACTGGCCTTTCTGGATACAGAAAATGTTCAACTGCTGCCCTGGCCAGCACATTCTCCAGATCTCTCACCAATTGAAAACGTCTGGTCAATGGTGGCAGAGCAACTGTCTCGTCACAATACGCCAGTCACTACTCTTGATGAACTGTGGTATCGTTTTGAAGCTTCATGGGCAGCTGTACCTGTACACGCCATCCAAGCTCTGTTTGACTCATTGCCCAGGCCCATCAAGGCCGTTATTACGGCCAGAGGTGGTTGTTCTGGGTACTGATTTCTCAGGATCTATGCACCCAAATTGCGTGAAAATGTAATCACATGTCAATTCTGGCATAATGTTTTTGTCCGATGAATACCCGTTTATCATCTGCATTCCTTCTTGGTGTAGCAATTTTAATGGCCAGTAGTGTAGTTATATTCTTTGCCGCGGTAGAGGCGTGGGGGTGAGAAGGGTTCAGCGGGAGCGTAGTCGCGCGTTTTCGGTCACTATAATCAGTTGTCCGAGTACGCCAGCAAGTACAGACGTGATTATTGTCTTCGCGCTTTGCTCTGAGCGAGCATAAAATGGACAAGTTTCTTAAAAGATCTGTACAGCCCTCCGCTTCTGGTACAAATGGCAGTGGTGGAAGCGAATCAACATCGAAAAAAAAAGACTTCATGACGACAGTTATCTGAAGTATGGCTTTACTGTCACGAACAATAAAACTCAATGTGTAATTCTCGGTGAAGTATTGTCACGTGAGAGTATGAAACCATCAAAGCTTCTGCATCACCTTTCAACCAAACATTCCAAGGAAGCTGATAAACCGTTGGATTTCTCCGAAAGGAAACTGAAAACACTTGACCAGCAGCAAACTACTATGATTCAGGTAATAAAATAGTAATGTTATTTGTTGATTTAAAATAGCATTAATGTTCCTGATCTTTTATTCGTTTTTATGATTTAACAATATTTTTTATCTGATTTTAAGTATCCAGTGTCAAGGAGAAAGCGTTACTAGCTAGAAGCGTTACTAGCTAGCTACCGAGTCCTGGTCCGGTCGTATACCGAGTCACTAAAGCAGGGAAGCCGCATACAGATGCAGAGAATCTTATTTTGCCAGCAGCCCGGGATATGGTTGAAATTATGTTAGGTAAGCAAGAGGCAAACAAGCTAAAAAGCATACCACTTCATGATAATACCACTGAACGCAGAAAAACGATATGGCAGTTGATATTCGAGAAAAGTTAGTCGAAAAATGAAAGAAAATCCCACATTTTGCTTCGCAGTTTGATGAATCTACTGATGTTTCAGATTGTGCTCAATTTACAGTATTTGTGCGCTTTGAAGCAGATGAAAGTATCATGGAATGTATTTTATTTTGCAAAGCACTCCCTGTGAACTCTATTGGCCAGTGTTTGTATCACATATTTTTAGAAATCACGCGCAACTACGAGATTGATTGGACAAAATGTATCGCCATTTGTAGTGATGGTGCTAAAGTTATGACTGGGGCAAGAGTAGGGTCTACCATTCCGTCGACGACGATATCATTAGAGACGGTACGCTAGATCGAACTACGTAAGGACTTTGCAGGAAACAACACCCGAGCTTTGTCGAAGGAAATATCCAGGCATTCAACTGAAACAATTGAGAGGAATTACAGGATGACTAAACCTGCATGGCCGGTCAGCTGTTTGCAGCCCTGGACTTCAGAATGCGAATCTGGTACAGTGTGCACAAAACCACTTGGCCTGTAGCTGTGCAGATGGCGTGGTAGGGGAGCGGATAAAGGTAGTGGTGGGGGCCCCGTTGTGAACGGCCACCGATCGGTAGGGGAGGTGCAGTTCGACAGGTGAAGTCTAATTAAAAACGTACAGGTTGTGGATAAACATATGAAAACCACAACACATTAGCATGCCCAATACGGTGTGGAAAACAGTTGGTATTCGATACAACTTCTAATAATGTCAGAGTATACCAATACAGACCCTGTGTCATTTTCAAGAGAATCTTGCAGCACTCTTCCAGCAAAATAGTGGCAAGTTCAGGTAATAGTGAGGGAGGTAGATAGCGATCACGGACCTTTCTCCCCAAAGTAGACCACAGAGGATCAACAATACTGAGATATGACCGTGGAGGCTAGCAGAGATGCACACTCACAAAGCCAATCCTGGGCGATGCAATCTGTCTTGGAATACAGCATCACCAATGCGCGAACAATCATTGTGCCATGGGGTACACATGATAATCTAAAATGGTCACATAATACTTGGCAGAAATACGACCTTCCAGAGAACCCATGGTTGTCATGGAATACCACGATGTGGCTGCCCAAATCATTACCGAAACCATGCTATGTTTAACTCATGGGACGTGAACTAATCCACAAGTTCGAAAGAGTGTGAACCAAGACTCATCGCGATATGGGACACAACAAGGAATATGACTCTACTGATCAATAGAACGGACTTAAGCAATATACAGGTTGCTAACGCCATGATAACTGAAAGCGAACCTTTTCCCAAAGAAAGCGACACGCAACAATGTGGGTGTTCGACATACTCAACTGATATAATTTTGGAACTTAAATTGACGCACAACGTAACAGTATCTGGCATACCTTTGGGATGATCACGAGAAAGAAAATCATCGTCCCAAATACAGGTTTACGTTCTCGAAGTTTCTCAAAATTCCAATACGTAAAGTTTATGATAATATATTGACATGAAACTTTACGTAAAGAATAAATGTAACATGAATTCTACAAAATTATCATTAAGACATGGCTCAATGGACACTGTCTTGCAGATTTCCGTACTAACGTCTGAAATGCCTCAATAATACAGATCGTATGACTTCGGCGCCACTTTTTTCTTGTTACGGGCATTTGCAAAACTGACGAGTGGTTTTGGAATTCCTGCTATCAATGCTATTTGTTGCTTAAGAAGCTCCCTTTGTGTTGCTTTGGTCCAAACAGCGCTCGTGTGTGCGACATTCAATCCTCCAATGACTTTCGCAGTTATCGTCCTCTCATTTTTCGTCACAGTCCTCTTCAGTGGTCATGTCACGATCACACAACACACATTTTCGTCCGCGTTCTGACTTAGCGGATGATGTTTCTTCCGCCTTCCTTGTAAGCGATATAAATCTTCGATACGGTCCTCTTGAAACACCAAGCACTTCAGCTCCCTTGGTTACGGAAGCAGCCTCCTTTGAAGCACGAACAATTTGTGCACGTTTGAAGTGAATTAGTTCCGACGTAATCCACTCACAACTATGCGTAATATTTTTCTGACCACGACTGTAACTTGCAAGGTATTGAGGACGTAGCACTGGTGCCATTCGTGTGGTCCATTGATAGTGACCAGGCCAAATATCTCACGAAATAAGCATCAAACGAAATAAACTACAAAGAACGAAACTCGTCTAGCTTGAAGGGGGAAACCAGATGCCGCTATGGTTGGCCCGCTAGATGGCGCTGCCATAGGTCAAATGGGTATCAACTGCGTTTTTTTAAAATAGGAACCCCAATTTTTATTCCATATTCGTGTAGTACATAAATAAATATGAATATTTTAGTTGGACCACCTTTTTCACTTTGTGATAGATGGCGCTGTAATAGTCACAAATGTATAAGTGCGTGGTATCACGTAACATTCCACCAGTGCGGACGGTATTTGCTTCGTGATACATTACCCGTCTTAAATTGGACCGTTTACCAATTGCGGAAAAGGTCGATATCGTATTGATGCATGGCTATTGTGATCAAAATGCACAACGGGCATGTGCTATGTATGCTGCTCGGTATCCTGGACGATATCATCCAAGTGTCCGGACCATTCGCCGGGTAGTTACGTTATTTAAGGATACAGGAAGTGTTCAGCCACATGTGAAACGTCAACCACGACCTGCAACAAATGATGATGGCCAAGTAGGTGTTTTAGCTGCTGTCGCGGCTAATCCACACATCAGTAGCAGACAAATTGCGCGAGAATCGGGAATCCCAAAAACGTCGATGTTGAGAAAGCTACATCAACATCGATTGCACCCGTACCATATTTCTATGCACCAGGAATTGCATGGCGACGACTTTGAAAGTCGTGTACAGTTCTGCCACTGGGCACAAGACAAATTACGGGACATTTTTTTTTGCACGCGTTCTATTTAGCGACAAAGCGTCATTCACCAACAGCGGTAACGTAAACCGGCATAACATGCACTATTGGGCAACGGAAAATCCAAGACGGCTGCGACAAGTGGAACATCAGCGACCTTGGCGGGTTAATGTATGATTCGGCATTATCGGAGGAAGGATAATTGGCCCCCATTTTATCGATGGCAATCTAAATGGTGCAATGTATGCTGATTTCCTACGTGATGTTCTACCGATGTTAATACAAGATGTTTCACTGCATGACAGAATGGCGATGTACTTCCAACACGATGGATGTCCGGCACATAGCTCGCGTGCGGTTGAAGCGGTATTGAATAGTGTATTTCGTGACAGGTGGATTGGTCGTCGAAGCACTATACCATGGTCAACACGTTCACCGGATCTGACGTCCCCGGATTTCTTTCTGTGGGGAAAGTTGAAGGATATTTGCTATCGTGATCCACCCACAACGCCTGACAACATGCGTCAGCGTATTGTCAATGCATGTGCGAACATTACGGAAGGTGAACTATTCGCTGTTGAGAGGAATGTCGTTACACGTATTACCAAATGCATTGAGGTTGACGGACATCATTTTGAGCATTTATTGCATTACTGTAGTATTTACAGGTAATCACGCTGTAACAGCATGCGTTCTCAGATATGATAAGTTCCCAAAGGTACATGTATCACATTGGAACAATCGAAATAAAATGTTCAAACGTACCTCCGTTCTGTATTTTAATTTTAAAAAATCTACTTGTTACCAACTGTTCGTCTGAAATCGTGAGCCATATGTTTGTGACTACTACAGCGCCATCTATCGGAAAGCGAAAAAAGTGGTCCAACTAAAACATTCATATTTCTTTACGTACTACACGAATATATAATAAAGAATGGGGGTTCGTATTTAAAAAAACGCAGTTGATATCCGTTCGACCTATGGCAGCGCCATCTAGCGGGCCAACCATAGCGCCATCTGCTTTCACCGTTCAAGCTAGACAAGTTTCGTTCTATGTAGTTTTTTCGTTTGATGCTTATTTCGTGAGATATTTGGCCCGGTCACGATCAATGGACCACCCTGTATAATAGCACAGCCTGCAGACTTGGCTAGTATCTGCATTTGTGTTCAAGCATGCATTTCTCTGGGGGTTACCATATTTTCATCCAACCACTGTATATTTTGCTTAACTTGTAAGCTCTAGAAAGCGAGTCTGCAGACGATCATAGTAACAGGTCATGTCATTACGACCAATAAATTGACAATTGTAAAAATTGATAGACGGTAGTTCCTCACTATAGAAGCGAAAAATAAATACTCGCATAAGTAAAGATCAACGAAAGTACAACAAGATCGACCATGCACCGCCTCAAGAAAACCTGATAAAACAGAAAGTGGGTAAAAATGTAGTACAGCGGCAACGTCTGTTACTATAGTCCTGATAATGTAAAATAAAGAATTTGCTTCGGATGGGAATTATGTGTCATGTCCCGGATAATGTGTTTGGCAGTATTATCTAATAATAAAATTCTCTTCTCCTTCTTCCACATCTTTCCGAAACACTGAAGTATTGAAAAGCACTTATAACTAATATTTCCCCCTCCTTCATTATTCTCTGTATTGACCGATTAGAATAACTAGAGTGTGGTGTCACCGCCAGACACCACACTTGCTAGGTGGTAGCCTTTAAATCGGCCGCGGTCCATTAGTATACGCCGGACCCGCGTGTCGCCACTGTCAGTAATTGCAGACCGAGCGCCACCACACGGCAGGTCTAGAGAGACGTCCTGGCACTCGCCCCAGTTGTACAGCCGACGTTCATAGTAATGGTTCACTGACAACTACGCTCTCATTTGCCGAGACGATAATTAGCATAGCCTTCAGCTACATTTGCTACGATCTAGCAAGGCGCCGTATCCAATTGATATTGAGATTCTATTAATGTATCATCAAGAGCGATGTTCTACAAATGCGGATTAAAGTTAAGTATTCCAGAAGCTACGTACTTTTCTTTATAGCATTCATTACATATCCTGTTTCAGACCTCACGCCAGCCTGCGTGAGTTTAAGCGCGTGCCTTTCGGCTTCCTCTCCTTGTGTCTAGGCTGTCTTGTCTAGACACAACAGAGAGGTTCCTGAAGCCCTTTCAAGCACAGTTTTTAATAAGATTTTTGCTTCCTTGATTTGCCTCTTAGAAGAAAAAGTTATGGCATTGCGAAGTATGCAGGTCTGTAGGCGACCACAAAGCGAGGCGCCACCCTTTCGGAACAACGGGAGGTATTCGCCCACTGGCAGCGACGAGGATACGCTTCTGTGGTGGTGCCACGTTACTTTCGGGAGCACTGCCTTAAACATTATACATGCTGTGTAGTGCAAAACATGGACAGGGAAGCTGCAGTGGCAAGAGGAAATGTACAATTGTGTGCTGAAAAAAGGAAATACTGTTCACAAAAGGAGGAATGAAAGATAAAATAGGAAAGTGTCGTAGTTAGAGAAAGCATGCGACAGACTGATTTAAAATGAAAAACGATCTTACAACTCGGTGGGGGTGCTGAAAGATTTTATTGCCGTATCTACAACGAGATACGAGCGTGAATAGTTAAAGTAGTAAAGTGGGTTCAGTGTTCCATTGCACTGAGAAGCAGGAGCGCAAAGGCTCGGAACAATAGACAAAAGGAAGTCGTATCAGCGTAAATGAATGGAACTAGTTAAGAATGATGGTAAAAGCTTGGATGTAAATGGTCGCAGATATTACGCTACCGGCTTCAATACGTCTCCTATAAATGCAGGTGCAAAGGAAGAGCAGCGTTTTATTACTGCCTCAACTGGTTTAGTAACATTACAGTATGGCTAAATCGTTCCACCCGAGTGTTTATTTTATTACCATACAGTGACCAGCCGCCTGTGGTTATATGGCTGGTACTTCTTTTATTACAACTAGTTCGTTATAATATGATTAGCGTAGATGTTATTGGTCACTTGGCCATCGTGAGCAGGCGCAAGTTCTGGTAGCTTCCGGCTGCTCTCGTGTTTCCCGTCCAAAGCCGCGAGGAGGCGTACCAATTTTCCTTTTCTACGTTTATCAACTGTTTTCGCTATGTTCCCTCTTTTGACTACAATTTTAGATAACGATGCAGTTTACAGTATTGGTTTGGGTGTATAAATCGCACACTGAGGGTTCCTTTCTAACCTTATTATGTATATATACAGTTCATCCATCCTGCGAACGAGAATCTCAATGATTTTTGCCTATTATCGATACCGATGCTGGCAAGGTATTGACACCAGGAATTCCAAGGCAGTATCAGAATATATACAGTAGTTCCTCAGTCTAGCTCAGACATACAAAATAAGCGAGGACTTAAGTTTATACATGTAGAGAGAGAAGATTTAATAAAAAAATTTCTTATTTACTTACTAAAACGTGACTACATCTTAAATTTTATATTTACTTGCAATAATGTTCGTCTACCATGCTTCTGACGGATGATGAATAAAATGTATGTTCAAATGGCAAAAGATATTTTTGTGTGACGTAATTACAATGTAACAAGTTCCAATTTCTTTTATTTCACTTGTACTGTGAAACGCTACCTCTTGCCGAATTTCATGATTCTATGTCAACGGGAAGTATCCTCTAGTTTTTAATGAGTGAGTTTGCGAGTGTCAAAATATGTGACAAAATGACCGAATATTTTGATTCCATTGACTTAGAAGCATGAATTTTTTTACACCACGAAGGAACCGTATCGTATGTGACGTAAGTGTAAACTTGATACGGCAACATGTTCCACAGGAAAAGGGTCTTAATAGAGAAACACACAAACAGGCAGACGGTTGAAGAACGACAAAACATATTTCGACGTGTTATATAATTAGAAATTAACAATCTTTTGGTTGTTTACTTTTGGTGTGACACCTTACTCCTTGCCAACTCTCATGATTCTAAGTCGATGGGAAGCACCCTATAGGTGTTGAGTGAGTTTTCCAGTATCAAAATACACTATGTGATCAAAAGTATCCAGACACCTGGCTGAAAATTACTTAGAAGTTCGTGGCGCCCTCCATCGGTAACGTTGGAATTCAATACGGTGTTGGCCCACCCTTAGCCTCGATGACAGATCCACTCTCGCAGGCATACGTTCAATGAGGTGCTCGGTTTCTTGGGGAATGGCAGCCCATTCTTCACGGAGTGCTGCACTGAGGAGAGGTACTGATGTCGGTCGGTGAGGCCTGGCACGAAGTCGACATTCCAAAACATCCGAAAGGTGTTCTATAGGATTCAGGTCAGGACTCTGTGCAGGCTAGTCCACCACAGGGATGTTATTGTCATGTAACCACTCCGCCACAGGCCGTGAATTATGAACGGGTGCTCCATCGTGTTGAAAGATGCAATCGCCATCCCGAGTTGCTCTTCAACAGAGGGAAACAAGAAGATGCTTAAAACGGCAATGTAGGCCTGTGCTGTGATAGTGCCACGCAAAACAACAAGGGTTGCAAGCCCCCTCCATGATAAACACGACCACACCATAACACCACTGCCTCCGAATTTTACTGCTGGCACTACACACGCTGGCAGATGACGTTCACCGGGTATTCGCCATGCCCACACCCTGCCATCGGATCGCCACATTGTATACCGTGATTCGCCACTCCACACAACATTTTTCTACTTTCAATCGTCAAATATTCACGTTCCTTACACCAAGCGAGGCGTCGTTTGGTATTTACCGGCGTGATGTGTGGCTTATGAACAGCCGCTCGACCATGAAATCCAAGTTTTCTCATCTCCCGCCTAGCTGTCATAGTACTTGCAGTGGATCTTGATACAGTTTGGAATCCCTGTGTGATGGTCTGGATTGATGTCTGGCTATTACACACCATGACCCTTTTCAACTGTCGGCGGTCTCTGTCAGTCAACAGAAGAGGTCGGCCTGTACGCGTTTGTACTGTACGCGTCCCTCCACGTTTCCACTTCACTATCACATCGGAAACAGTGGACCTAGGGATGCTTAGGAGTGTGGCAATCCCGCGTCCAGACGTATGACACAAGTAACACCCAATCACCTGGCCACGATCGAAGTCCGTGAGTTCCGTGGAGGGCCCCATTCTGCTCTCTCACGATGTCTAATGACTACTGAGATCGCTGATATCGAATACCTGGCAGTAGGTGGCAGCACAATGCACCTAATATGAGCAACGTATGTTTTGGGGGTGTCTGGATACTTTTGATCACATAGTATATGTAACATAAATGGCTGTATCTTTTGATTGAGATGGGTTAGAAGCTTAAGACTTTTCCACGCACAAGTGGCATAGGTCTTAATAGTAATATAAACTGGAAGTAGATACGTCAATCTCTTCCTCAGAGAAAGTATTCTTAACAGTCGGACTGAGAAGCAGACGGAGAGGAGAACAACAAAATTATTCTACAGGGGTCCCGTGTTTGCAAAATGGCTCTGAGCACTATGGGACTTAACATCTATGGTCATCAGTCCCCTAGAACTTAGAACTACTTAAACCTAACTAACCTAAGGACAGCACACAACACCCAGCCATCACGAGGCAGAGAAAATCCCTGACCCCGCCGGGAATCGAACCCGGGAACCCGGGCGTGGGAAGCGAGAACGCTACCGCACGACCACGAGATGCGGGCCCCGTGTTTGCAGATTGAGGCAAGGAACCCTAAAAGTAACTGAATATAAAATTAGTCTGGAAAGTGAAACTTACGTAAAATATTTTAATTTTTAAAACGATTTAAAAAAAGAGGTGGCTGACAGGAAAAATAAACTACAGGAGAAAAGAAACAGATGAAAAACGATGTCCTTAACGGAGCCTGCGTGAACTGGAAGTGTAGCAAACGATTCGAGTCTTGCAGTCCTGATTCGCTGAAGGTTAAATTGGGTTTATATGCTAACTGTTTTGGAACTAATTACTTAAATACAATAGATAGCGCCCGCAGAGCCGAACGCGTTGGCGCGCTGCTTACGGGACTTCGGGAGGCGCGCCGGCTCCGGATCGAATCCACTCGTGGTTGATGGGATGCATATGTCCCACTAAAGTAATACGGAATTTTTAGCATTGAGATGTCTGTATCTCCTTTCTGTCCAGTGCTAGCATGTAACGAGATGCTTTCGGAACTTGGAGAAAAGTACTACGGATCTTGGGATGAATATACAAAGTGAACGAAAATTCGCGCACTCGGATTCGCAGCGCGATTCCTCACATACTAGCAATACAAAAATGTCTGTAACAAAATTTCGTCCTGCGCTTATCTCCTACAGTAAATGGACGTTAAAAACTAGCACTCTGGCAACCTGTCATCTACGGTTAGTACTCCGTCAGGATTTAGTACTCTGTCAGGATTCAGTAGTAGTGCTGTGCAGTTGGTGCAGTGGATACGTTGTTTTTTTTTTTTTTTTTTTTTTTTTTTTTAATTTTCCAGTTTCATTCTGTCATATAATACTGTAGCGTACGACGTTTCTTAAGCCACATGTATCCGACGTTTACATAGTATATATTTGTAAATTATTTACAAAGCACGTTGCTAGCCCTACTGGTGACGTAAGGCCATAAAAGATAATGGATCTGAACGTGACAAGAATAATAGTTGGTACTAATCAATGGGACCAATGGAGGGGTGTAAGCAGAAAACAGGTTTGGAATCCAGTTGATACAATGGTTTGAAATATTTCGCGTCCACGATGTGCAGGAGGCTTCTTTAATAGCTGATCAGTGAGAACGATTGTACTTGCATTTCTGTGTTCGTAGTACGTAAGTGCAAATGTTTTGAAGAAGACCCACTGTAATCGCTGTATGACGATTAAGACACCAGATAATATACCAAGCAGATAGGTTTAGCAAATAAAAACAAATACGCCTCGACCAAGAATCGAACCCTTGACCTCCTACATGTTAACCCAAAACGTTATCCACAGCACCAATTGCATAGCAGAAGCCCCTCCCCCCCCCCCCCCCCCCACTCTGCTGATGCTGACAGAGGAAGTTACCATAAACGTGACTACAGTGTTGCTAGATTGCCAATCCTTAACGCCCAGGACGAAATTTTGTGACAGGAATTTTTGTATTGCTTGTATGTGAGAAATAACGCTGCGAAGTCCGAATGCACGAATTATTCTTCACCCTGTATAGTAGGCTGTTAGCGATAGAATGGAGTGGCGTATATGTATAGTGTGCCTGTTTCACGAAAATCACATCAAATCACCATCTTCTCTATTCCAAGAGTGTCTGAGCTAAGTAATGTACGAGGGCAGTTCAATAAGTAATGCAACACATTTTTTTTCTCGGCCAATTTTGGTTGAAAAAACCGGAAATTTCTTGTGGAATATTTTCAAACATTCCCGCTTCGTCTCGTATAGTTTCATTGAATTCCGACAGGCGGCAGCGCTGTACGGAGCTGTTAAAATGGCGTCTGTAACGGATGTGCGTTGCAAACAACGGGCAGTGATCGAGTTTCTTTTGGCGGAAAACCAGGGCATCTCAGATATTCATAGGCGCTTGTAGAATGTCTACGGTGATCTGGCAGTGGACAAAAGCACGGTGAGTCGTTGGGCAAAGCGTGTGTCATCATCGCCGCAAGGTCAAGCAAGACTGTCTGATCTCCCGCGTGCGGGCCGGCCGTGCACAGCTGTGACTCCTGCAATGGCGGAGCGTGCGAACACACTCGTTCGAGATGATCGACAGATCACCATCAAACAACTCAGTGCTCAACTTGACATCTCTGTTGGTAGTGCTGTCACAATTGTTCACCAGTTGGGATATTCAAAGGTTTGTTCCCGCTGGGTCCCTCGTTGTCTAACCGAACACCATAAAGAGCAAAGGAGAACCATCTGTGCGGAATTGCTTGCTCGCCATGTGGCTGAGGGTGACAATTTCTTGTCAAAGATTGTTACAGGCGATGAAACATGGGTTCATCACTTCGAACCTGAAACAAAACGGCAATCAATGGAGTGGCGCCACACCCACTCCCCTACCAAGAAAAAGTTTAAAGCCATACCCTCAGCCGATAAAGTCATGGTTACAGTCTTCTGGGACGCTGAAGGGGTTATTCTGTTCGATGTCCTTCCCCATGGTCAAACGATCAACTCTGAAGTGTATTGTGCTACTCTTCAGAAATTGAAGAAATGACTTCAGCGTGTTCGTAGGCACAAAAATCTGAACGAACTTCTCCTTCTTCATGACAACGCAAGACCTCACACAAGTCTTCGCACCCGAGAGGAGCTCACAAAACTTCAGTGGACTGTTCTCCCTCATGCAGCCTACAGCCCCGATCTCGCACCGTCGGATTTCCATATGTTTGGCCCAATGAAGGACGCAATCCGTGGGAGGCACTACGCGGATGATGACGAAGTTATTGATGCAGTACGACGTTGGCTCCGACATCGACCAGTGGAATGGTACCGTGCAGGCATACAGGCCCTCATTTCAAGGTGGCGTAAGGCCGTAGCATTGAATGGAGATTACGTTTTCAAAATAGTGTTGTGTAGCTAAAAGATTGGGGAATAACCTGGTGTATTTCAATGCTGAATAAAACAACCCCTGTTTCAGAAAAAAAAATGTGTTGCATTACTTATTGAACTGCCCTCGTAGAAATGTAAGGACAGGTGTAAGGTAAAATGAGAAGAGTGTGGTAGACAATATCTGTGAGGGACAGATTTAGAATGTAAAACGATCTTCTACTTGTTGTTGCTGCTAAAAGATTTCAAGGCTTTATCCGCAAGGATTTACGAGTGTGAATCGTAGAATAGTACCACTATGAAAGGCAAGGAATAAGAGTGTTGGTTGTTCCATTAATTGGGTTCAGTGTTCCATTCCAATGCGAGCTAGAAGTAAAAAGACTCGACACAAAAGGGAATGGTACCAGAGTTAATGAACAGAACCAGTTACGAACGGTGTTAACAGGTCGGATATAAATGATCCCTGATAGTGCGCTACCGCCATCAACGCCACTTTCACAAGCGCAGCCGCCGAGGTACAACAGCTCTGCCCGTGTTGGACACAACGCTCTTTGTTGCAGCGCTGAGTGGGAGTGCACGGCATCCGCTGTGCGGACCTCCTTCTCCTATTGAGGGCTACAGGAACCAGCAGGCAACACAAAGGGCTGTAGATTGGTACGGCCGCAAAACAAAAGTAAAAGGAACGTAATCGGCAAGTTGCGAGTCGCGTTCAGAGATCTGAGATCTGCACGTGCAGCGTCACCTGCGGTGGTGTGTGTGGGAGCTGAGCAGTGCGACGCGGCGGCCGCTGTACGCCGTGAGCCGATCTCTGCTGGCTGCCTCTTTGCCTCCCCCCCGGCGCACTCTCAAGGGCCCGGCGTTCCCGCGCGCAGCCCAGAAGTTAATAAAGGCCTCTCCCCCGCTCTCGAGCCGGCCGGCACCACCCCGCTTGTTTGCCAACAGCGACAGGCAGCGAGTTTAAACAATTCATCACTTGCCATTTGTGGACAATAAAGGGCCGCCGCGCGACGCCTAATTCGCCTTTCTTGTGCTCAGCGCAGCGTCGCTGCTGCGCCTTGCCAGGCGCGGAGATACACCCGAGCCCGGTCGCGTTCCGGTTGGCCTCCTCACCGTCGATATTCCCTCACTGGACGAGTCTCCTCATTTCGAAGTGAACGCCGCTCCTCAGTGCGTAATACCGGCTGATCACGAAATCAGCCGTGCCACGATTGACAGTGACGTCCATAAGTAATGCAACACTTTTTTTTCTGAATGCCGGTTAGTTTTCTTCAGGATTCCAATACACCATATTATTCCCCGTTCTTTTCGCTGTTGTTGTTGTTGTCGTGGTCTTCAGTCCTGCGACTGGTTTGATGCAGCTCTGCATGCTACTCTATCCTGTGCAAGCTTCTTCATCTCCCAGTACTTACTGCAACGTACATGCTTCTGAATCTACTTAGTGTATCCATCTCTTGGTCTCCCTCTACGATTTTTACCCTCCACGCTGCCCTCCAATGCTACATTTGTGACCCCTTGATGCCTCACAACATGCCCTACCAACCGGTCCCTTCTTCTTGTCAAGTTGTGCCACAAACTCCTCTTCTCCCCAATTCTATTCAATACCTCCTCATTAGTTATGTGATCTACCCATCCAATCTTCAGCATTCTTCTGTAGCACCACATTTCGAAAGCTTCTATTCTCTTCTTGTCCAAACTATTTATTGTCCACGTTTCACTTCCATACAGGGCTACACTCCATACAACTACTTTCAGAAACGACTTCCTGACACTTAAATCTATACTCGATGTTAACAAATTTCTCTTATTCAGAAACGCTTTCCTTGCCATTACCAGTCTACATTTTATATCCTCTCTACTTCGACCATCATCAGTTATTTTGCTCCCCAAATAGCAAAACTCCTTTACTACTTTAAGTGTCTCATTTCCTAACCTAATTCCCTCAGCATCACCCGACTTAATTCAACTACATTCCATTATCCTCGTTTTACTTTTGTTGATGTTCATCTTATATCCTCCTTTGAAAACACTGTCCATTCCGTTCAGCAGCTCTTCCAAGTCCTTTGCAGTCTCTGACAGAATTACAATGTCATCGGCGAACCTCAAAGTTTTTATTTCTTCTCCATGGATTTTAATGCCTACTCCGAATTTTTCTTTTGTTTTCTTTACTGCTTGTTCAATATGCAGATTGTATAACATCGGGGAGAGACTACAACCCTGTCTCACTCCCTTCCCAACCACTGCTTCCCTTTCATGCCCCTCAACTCTTTTGGCTAAAAAACACAATTTTCATCATAATCTCTGCTCAACGCGACTGTCTTACGCCACCTTACTGGGAGGGCCTGTATGTTCGCATGGTACCACTCCAATAGTCGACGCCGGAACCAACATCTTGCTGCGTCAATAACCTCCCCATCATTCACGTACTTTTTCCTGCGGAGGGCATCTTTCATTGGGCCAAACAGATGGAAGTCGGAAGATGCCAGATCCGGGCTGTAGGTTGGATGAAGAAGAACAGTCTAATGAAGTTTTGGGAGCTCCACTCGGGTACGAGACTTTTGTGAGGCCTTGCGTCGTCATGGAGAAGGAGAAGTTCGTTTTTGTTTTTGTCGCCATGTTGAAGTCGTTTCTTCTATTTCTTGAGGGCAGCACAAAATACTTCACAGTTGATCGTTGCACCACGAGGGAGAACATCAGAGTCCAAGAATATTTTCGCCATTACTTTACAGGCTAGTAAAGTCTGAAACAGAGAGAAAATCTGAAAAAGGAGATGCTAAGCTCAATCTAGATATAGTGGGTGCCAGTGAAGTGCAGTGGAAAGAAGATAAGGATTTCTGGTCAGACGAATATAGGGTAATATCAACAACAGCAGAAATAGATACAACGGGAGTAGGATATGGTGTCAGTAGGAAGGTAGGGTAGAGAGTTACTTACTATTAACAGTTCAGTGGTGGGGTTGTTCTCATCAGAATCGACAGAAAACCAACAATTACAACCATAGTTCAGGTAAACAGGCCAACGTCGCAAGCAGAAGTTGAAGAGATACACAATGTATATGAAGATATTGAACGAGTAATTCAGTACATGAAGGTGGATGAAAATCTAACACCCATTGGGGACTGGAATCCGGCTCTAGGGGAAAGACTAAAAGAAAGTGTTACCATAGAATATGAGATTGATAGAAGGAATGAGAGAGAAGAAACACTAACTGACTTCTGCAGTAAGTTTCAGCTAGTAATAGAGAATACTTTGTTCACGAAACATTAGAGGAGGAAGTATATTTGTAAAAGGCTGAGAGATACGGGAAGATTCCAGTTACATTACGCAAGGGCAGGCAAGAGATTCCGAAATCATATACTGGAATGTATGGCGTACCTAGGAGTAGATATAGACTCGGATCACAAGTTGATAGGGGGTAGAGTAGGCTGGAATTCAAGAGATTAGTCAGGAATAATCAATGACAAAAGAAGTGGGACACGGAAGTACTAACGACTGAACGGATACGTTTGAAGTTCTGAGGCTACAGATACGGCGAATCAGAATTTAAAAGAGTTGTGGACGACTTAAAATCAGATAAAGCAAAATGGGTAAGTAACACTCCATTGGAATTTCTAAAATCACTGAGGGAAATGGCAACAAAACGACTATTTACTTAGTGTGTGAAAATTAGGAGACAGGCGATATACCATCAGACTTTCGGAAAACATCATCCACACAAATCCGAAGATAGCAAGAGCCGACAAGAAGATGGGAGAGAATGATAGGACATCTGTTAAGTCATCATAAAATAGCTTCCATGGTACTAGCGGGATTTTTAGAGGGTAAAAACTGTAAAGTAAAATAAGATTGGAATACATACAGCAGTTAATTGAGGAGGTAGGTTGCATGTTCTACTCTGAGATGAAGAGGTTGGCAAAAGAGGAGTCACAAAAAAAAAAAACCAACAATCTCCATCTTTCCTGTGTTATAATAACAAACAGTTATTTTCAGACCCTCAGTAGATTTCGGCAATCTGTCATTTTCATGTATTTACTCTCGTCTTCGTAATTTTACAAAGACTCCCTTTATAGGTGAATTCAATGTACGTCTGTGATCTACATAACTACTGGGGTACCAGACTCCAAAGACAACAATGTTCCTTAATCATCAAACATTTGAATAACATTACTGCCACAGTGGCGTGTGCAATTGAAAAGAAAACTCGTATTACTACTACGGGAGCAGTTTTCAAAAGGTTGACGAGTACGGAAAGTTATTCTCGTCCAAGATGCATGCACTGACTCCGTTAGGTAGGCTGTCACATAAAGTCGTCCTTGATGTCTGGGGTACTGGTAATGGGACGAAGTTGACGTTGGAGCTGGTACCGCACACGTTCTATCGGGGACTGATCTGGGTACCTAGTTGGCCAAGGGAGTATGTTAAAATCACGCAAATGGTTCATAGAGACATGTGCCATGTCTTGACGAGCATTGTCCTGTTCCATGAAGTTTCGGGACTGCAGCTGGATGACGTCAACTTCTTGCCACGATATTTCGGCTGACAAGCACCCAGCCATCTGCAGGAGAGTGTTATCAGTGGAGATTGTTAGTGCACATCGCTAACTTTATACGAAAAATTGGCGCGAAGAGGCATGTGCAAAGGCAGCCGCTACATCAGCGACCTCTGTCGTGTTTTGGATCCTCTTAGAATACTGCTCCATCTATGGCGCGTATTTGTGATCCCACATGCGCGCTTGTGATATCCAGTTTTTGGTATAAAGTTAGCCACGTAAACTAGCAATCACTAGTCCAAAACACTCACCTGAAGATAGCAAAAGGGTTGGCAGCCGAAAAATCGTGACAAGAAGTCAACCTCATCCAGCTGCAGTCCCGAAACATCATGGGGCATTGTCCTCTTGAAAAATGGCGCCACGACACTGTCTCACAAGAAGAAACACTCGAGGACGCAGGATATCAGTGATGTACCGTTGCGCCTTCAGAGTTCCTTATCAGCCATAACCTGAAGTCATAGCCGCTGGCTCCCCACACCATGAAGCCGGGAGTAACGCCGCTGTGCCTCTCCGAAATACTGTGAGTATTGGAGCTCTCTTCAGGTGGTCGCCATACTCGCCGACGATGGTCACGAAGTGAGATGCATTGGTGAACACAATGAGACGCCAATCATTACCAGTCCATGCTTTCTTGTCACGGCACCATTCCAGCAGCCGTTCGCGTTGTTGTGTTCCCGGCAGCCTACTTATGGGACAGTAATTCCCTAGTCCGTCTGTTGCTAGTCTACGACCTACGGTGCTGGATGACACAGGATGTTGCGAGGAGTCTACACTCCTGGAAATGGAAAAAAGAACACATTGACACCGGTGTGTCAGACCCACCATACTTGCTCCGGACACTGCGAGAGGGCTGAACAAGCAATGATCACACGCACGGCACAGCGGACACACCAGGAACCGCGGTGTTGGCCGTCGAATGGCGCTAGCTGCGCAGCATTTGTGCACCGCCGCCGTCAGTGTCAGCCAGTTTGCCGTGGCATACGGAGCTCCATCGCAGTCTTTAACACTGGTAGCATGCCGCGGCAGCGTGGACGTGAACCGTATGTGTAGTTGACGGACTTTGAGCGAGGGCGTATAGTGGGCATGCGGGAGGCCGGGTGGACGTACCGCCGAATTACTCAACACGTGGGGCGTGAGGTCTCCACAGTACATCGATGTTGTCGCCAGTGGTCGGCGGAAGGTGCACGTGCCCGTCGACCTGGGACCGGACCGCAGCGACGCACGGATGCACGCCAAGACCGTAGGATCCTACGCAGTGCCGTAGGGGACCGCACCGCCACTTCCCAGCAAATTAGGGACACTGTTGCTCCTGGGGTATCGGCGAGGACCATTCGCAACCGTCTCCATGAAGCTGGGCTACGGTCCCGCACACCGTTAGGCCGTCTTCCGCTCACGCCCCAACATCGTGCAGCCCGCCTCAAGTGGTGTCGCGACAGGCGTGAATGGAGGGTCGAATGGAGACATGTCGTCTTCAGCGATGAGAGTCGCTTCTGCCTTGGTGCCAATGATGGTCGTATGCGTGTTTGGCGCCGTGCAGGTGAGCGCCACAATCAGGACTGCATACGACCGAGGCACACAGGGCCAACACCCGGCATCATGGTGTGGGGAGCGATCTCCTACACTGGCCGTACACCACTGGTGATCGTCGAGGGGACACTGAATAGTGCACGGTACATCAAAACCGTCATCGAACCCATCGTTCTACCATTCCTAGACCGGCAAGGGAACTTGCTGTTCCAACAGGACAATGCACGTCCGCGTGTATCCCGTGCCACCCAACGTGCTCTAGAAGGTGTAAGTCAACTACCCTGGCCAGCAAGATCTCCGGATCTGTCCCCCATTGAGCATGTTTGGGACTGGATGAAGCGTCGTCTCACGCAGTCTGCACGTCCAGCACGAACGCTGGTCCAACTGAGGCGCCAGGTGGAAATGGCATGGCAAGCCGTTCCACAGGACTACATCCAGCATCTCTACGATCGTCTCCATGGGAGAATAGCAGCCTGCATTGCTGCGAAAGGTGGATATACACTGTACTAGTGCCGACATTGTGCATGCTCTGTTGCCTGTGTCTATGTGCCTGTGGTGTCAGTGTGATCATGTGATGTATCTGACCCCAGGAATGTGTCAATAAAGTTTCCCCTTTCTGGGACAATGAATTCACGGTGTTCTTATTTCAATTTCCAGGAGTGTATTTCTTGTTCTCGGACGACAAACGCAGATGTGAAGGGGTTACGATGCGCTTGGCGCACACTAAGGTAGTCAGACCTTGACGACGAATAAGTCTGCCCTCAAGTTTCCAAGCAGCCGAACATCGGGCCTGTGTGACGTCCAAATGCCCCACAAAGCAGGATATTGCACGATCCGACCAGACGGAAAATGGAGATCCACAACGAGGTACCTTTCAAACGCTGTCAGTTTCTGATAACGCTGGCTCAAAAACGATTATACGCCATCTCCGTGTCCTTCACAGTCACCGGTCAACAACTGACGCCGATTACATTCTCTACCAGACCTGATAACAACAATAAACACGTACAACACTAAAGCACTCTGGATGCTGTTCTACCTGTCACAGAGAATTGCAGCTCTAATCATTTGCGTACCAGCCATTGATGTGTACGTGTATACAAAGTTACATGGACATCCGACCATCTTTTTTGGGTGCTTCACTTTTTTTGTCTGGCAGTAGAAATGTAAATGACAAACGTACACTGTATACACATATACTCGGTGACTTTGTAAAATAACGAAGATAGGAATAAGACTTGAAAAGGCCACATCTTGGATCTCGCTGATAGAGGGAAAATAGAGTATAACGAAGGGGCAAAATGATATTGTCTTCTAATAAATTTGTAGCTGTGGCATCCGATTTGAGAGAATTTATTAATGATTAGTACCATAACGGATGTGTAAGCGGCCAGCTTCGTTACTTGAATTACACTTTCTTGAGATATCTTATAATAAACATGACATGACATCAGCCTTCCAATGGTTAAGGCACTTGACGTGGATTCTAGAAGACTTAGTTAGCTAGTCGCTTAGTTAGGTGTTCCATAGATCATTTGAATGATTTTCTTTATGGAACGAATGCGCTTACATTATTATAATTAGTCCTACTGATGCAACTACTAAAGACTAGCATTTTCTTAATTAATTAATTTTTTAACAGACTACCAGTTTTTAAATAGAAATTTGTGCCTGAAATGGCAGGAATAGTCCAGGAGAAATGATTTTAGTTTAGACTTAAAACTTGTTTCGCTACCTGCCAGACTTTTTATGTTACTGAAGAAATGGTCAAAAACTTTTGTTGCTGCGTATTAAGCTCCTTTTTCAGCCACTGCCAGATTTAGTTGTGGGTAGGGTCACCGTTTCCATTAATGTTGCGTGTATGGACATCTCTGTTCTTTTCAGATTGTCATGGATTATTTACGACCAATGTCATTAGATAATATCTGTAGCATGATGGCGAAGTTAAAATGCCGAAGTGCTCGAAGAGATATCTCCATGACGACCGGGGCTGAGCATCACATATTATTCTTACTGCTCGCTTTTCTGTAATCAGTACTTCCTTTTTAAGTGATGAGTTATCCCAGAAAATTATTCTACAAGATGTTATTTATTGGAAATGTGCAAAATGTGTTAGGAGGTTGATTAGTTTGTTTACAAGATTAGAAGTTAAATGAGGAGCAAAAGTAGCTGAACTTAACTGCTTGAGAAGTTATATGCTTCTTGCAGTTCAAATTTTCATCAGTACGCCCACCCAAAAGTTTATATCCTTCCAACATTGTTTGACTTATTCAGCATAACTTTTTTCCTTGCGTTTGTTAAGTTTGATTCAAACCAGTTGTGTGTAAAGCCATCAGTTTCATAAAACTTAAGTTTTTGTAAGAGAGTAACATAATCGACACAATCAAACGTTTTGGAATGTTCACAAATACCAGCTGGCGATGTTTTATCATTTAAGGGTTGCTAAATTTGGTGAGTGAATGTATAAAAACAGGATGATACAAAAAGAAAGAACTGGGCTATGAAAGATAGAAACACATTGCGCACGTCACTGGATAGAGGAAGGTACAAAGCTTTTTGTTCGCACAGACGGTATACCATACACTCAACATGAGCACCACACATTGTTCGAGAAACATCGGAACGGTAGTCCATTTCATTTCACACGTGAATCAACAGGTCCCTGTTTATTGAATCGACAGCTTCAACAATTCGATTTCTCAGATCTTCAAGAGTAGCTGCCATAGGTGGTCCTTTATGTACTCATACAGAAATAAATCGCAACATGTGAGATCTGGTGACCTCGAAGGCCAAAAGCAATGAACAGGATCTTGTGGGCAACCTCCTCCAGCCCAACGTTGCGGAATGATGTTGTTTAGAAGACGCCGCACCTTAACGAGAAACTGAGCCGACGCGCCGTCATGCATGAAAAGGCAATTGTTGGAAGCTTCATGAAGCTGAGGAAACAATGAATTTTGCTGAATGTTCAGGTGTGATATTTGTGTCACAATGTCCTCCGAAAAAAAAGAAAGGTCCATAAACTTTGTGAACAAAAACGGCAGAAGACACATTTCGTTTCGGCGAGTCCCGTTCATGTTCGGCGACGACGCCAGGATTTTGTGATCCCCGAACCTTATATTACGGCAGATTATTTTTTTACGCGATAGATGAAACGTCGATTCGTCCGAAAAGATGAGCCATTTGGAAAAAGTGTCCTCTGCCATATCCTGAAAAACCGAAATGCAAAAGTCGTACCTTCTGTTATTGTCGTTGGAACGTTAATTGCTGCAGTGACTGTTTGTCGTATGGCTTCATATGCAGGCGGCGGTTCAGAACACGCTACACCTCGCCTGCCCATCTTGTGGACTTCCGAGGGCTCCGTGTGAACGCGCTCGACGTTGTCATCAGACGTGCTTGGTCGACCACTGCTCTTCCCTTTGGGTATCCGACCAACTTTCAAGAAATTTTTGCCAGTAATAAATCTGCGCAGAGGCGACTTCTTTCTGAGTCGATGGCGGAATGCACTTAGCAATTGAACAATGGATTGTCTTCGCGTAAATTACAACATACAAAATGATTTCTCTTGTGGTAACTCACCACATTGCTACAAACAAACAGCAGTGAAGTTGTGTCAAAACTTTAAACTTTCCTCTATCCAGCGACACATGCAATGTGTTTCTGTCTTTTATACTTTGTCTATAAGAAACAGTAGAAATATGTTCTTTCTTTTTGAGTCACCCGGTATCTTCCTTAGCCGAGTAACCTTCCTGGAATCCACCTAAACTGTGATACGCTAAGTAAACTGTTTCTACATAAACAGGAGATTAGTATTGAGTGCACTTTAGAATGTTAGTAATGACATCTCACAGAAATGTGCGGCGGCAGCATTTAAGGAATGAAATCTCGAGATGAATTTGAGTGGTCTGAAGAACGGCAAGAAATAACTGGGTAAAGTTAGCAAGAAGGCGGAATAAGAAAACAAATAATTAGGCATGATGAAAGCATGGGCAGTGTTAACGTTGTGGTAGAAGTATTAGACTGCTTTTCGACGAAAGGAAAACAATAAGGATATAGCAAGAGAGAGGCTACTCAGTTGGTAACGGATAAAGTTTCGATCTCCTCTCGGATACAGAGCGGTTTAGGATGAGACGCTAGTTACTCAGTGGTTTGTCCCACGGCAATGTGGCTGAGACGGTGAAGGAAATGAAGGGTAAATCGCTCCAGGCAAATGCCGGGATGGTTCCTTTGAAAGGGCACGGCCGACTTTCTTCCCCGTCCTTCCCTAATGCGATAAGACCGATGACATCGCAATCTGGTCTCTTCCCCCAAACAACCCAACCCACGACGATTGTTGCAAGGCCGTACACGTCAACGGCCATCTGACCGATGGAGCAAAAAACGTGATTGATCTGTATAGGCCACCTGTCACCACACAGAGGACGTGGAGTTACGGTATTGGCGTGCAAATTTTAGCCTTCATCGCCAATGATCGCCCTTTGGTTCATCTGGGTGGTCAGTTGCTCAACAGTTGCACGCCTGTTCGGCCGTACACATCTGCGCCACCACCATTCACCTCTGTTACCTACGGCCCGTGACACACCACAGCTGCCTCGGCACCAACTTCCGACAGCGCCATTTTGCATTGCATGGTATACTTTAACCACGGCGACATGAGAATATTTTACAAGCTTAGCAGTTTTGGAAATGCTTCGACCCTTGGCCCGAAAGCCGATCGTGCCCTTTTGGAAGTCGGAAAAATCGCAACGTATCCGCATTACGACAAACACTGCACTGTTTTTCGCGCCTGCCTAACACTCTTTATATAGCCTCCGCTGCTAATGGTGTCACCTGACTGTGGTAAAATTCATGTGGCTGGACCGTGTACTAAGGTGGCATTGTAGTGTTACTCGCTTCCTTGACTTAACAGCCCCGGGAGAGACTTCGAGAGATGCCATTATGTAAACAAGGGACCAAGGAACGTTTCAAAACGATTTACAGAAATCACAAAAGTCCTAATCAAGGAGACTGGTCGAAGCTACGATCTGCTTTCTTGGTGACAACTTTTCTCAACTTCGAATTCCACCAAACACCGCATGTTACATTCCGAAGCATTGAAATCGAGATTGGCCGGCCGGTGTGGCCGTGCAGTTCTAGGCGCTTAAGTGTGGGACCGCGCGACCGCCACGGTCGCAGGTTCGAATCCTGCCTCGGGCATGGATGTGTGTGGTGTCCTTAGGTTAGTTGGGTTTAAGTAGTTCTAAATTCCAGAGTACTAATGGCCTCAGATGTTGCTCAGAGCCATTTGAATCATTTGAAGTATCATATACTTCGTCTATCTATTATTGTTATTATGTATTGTTCATATGGTACCCATATTCTAATGTTTGCCTTCGAAGGATATCTGGTTACATGTAAGAGAAGGTGTGAAGACCATAAGCTTCGCATGTGAAATACCCTGTCAGTCCACAAAGTTTCGAGACTGAATTAATAAGAAACCGAGAAAAGTTGAGTTGGTAGTCTTAATGCTTCAGGTGTTCAACGCAGTCTCTACCCACTTCAGTACGACGCACAGATGGTTCATACAACCACGTAAAACTGTCACAGGAGTCCTTCTTCGGAATAGTGTTCACCTCGTGCGTCACATTGTGACCTCCTTCGGTGAAGCGGCCATCAGAGACCCATCCTGCACTATATCGTTTCGTGGTGGATTCGTACCGACAACTGTCTCATGGCCCCTCATGATGTTTCCCAGAACAGAACTGTGAGCGTTTTGCTTTTGAAACAAGGCGCGGCAGACATCCACGCGCCGTATGTTTTGTCTGAGTCGTGCAGGACATATTGTGCACACATATTCCCCTTATTCAGACGTTCTGGAGAATGTCTTGAACCTTTAATTTAGAAATGTTGTTCCACTGCGATTGACACAACAACGTTGGCACACTATCTACACAACTGCTACTCAACACTGCCTGCTCGCAACTGCACGACTGACTGGTCGGAATGCAAATTTGCAGTTTCTAGCTGGCACCGTATTTACTGCGCTGACGTCGGTTGTACGCCAAGAATAAAATGAGTCTCGGAACTATTTGGACGGACGCTATAAATAAATATTTCCATGGAATATAAGTTTCAGGTTCCCGAGCCGCGCTGTCTCAGGCGCCTTGTCACAGTCCGCGCGGCTCTCCACGTCGGAGGTTCGAGTCCTCCCTCGGGCATGGGTGTGTGTGTTGTCCTTAGCGTATGTTAGTTAAAGTTAGATTAAGTAGTGTGTAGGCTTAGGGACCGATGACCTCAGCAGTTTGGTCCCATAAGACCTTACCATAAATTTACAATTTTTTTTTCGGGTTCCCGTAATTCTATTGCGTCTTATTACAATAATCTGAAACGTACAGTTTAATCAGTTCACTCGCAGAACTCTGTTACTATTCTAAAAATTCTCTCTAGCCTACAGTTCGGTTGATGATAAGTAGAATTATATATCTGATTATGACACGAGTGTTCAATAGATAAATTATGTGAGTTACTGGCAAGCGGTATGCTGTGAGTAGTTTGCAGCTTTCCAAGCCTGACACCAGGCTTTCTAAGGACTAGACGACGGGTCTTCTGTTGTGTATGGAAGATGCGATACATATACCTGTATTGAGGTCAGGAGTGTCTCAGCTCAAGCACTAAAGTTGACAGTTTCTACAAAAGCTATTTGATTCCTCTTGCACTTAGCAATTTTTCAAATTCTGATATTCGCTATATGGCAAAATGTCTTACATTGACAACTGCTCGCTATGCTACAAAATGTGAAAGCGGAGTGAATAGATAAAGCCTAAAAGAGTGTGCAAAGAGCAGAAAGTGATCCAACAGTTAAAAGCCGAGATCAAGCGTGTTATTTTCGAAAACTACCACACAAGTGTTAGCCATCCCAAACCACATATGTTTCCTGAGTGCAGTTTTGTCTGCCGAAGCTTCAGCTGTTCACAAGAGATTCTTTAACTATTTTTTGTGTATTTCTCACTCTGAGCTACACCAGCACTACGCCTACTGTAGGTGAAACAAATTATAACATTGGAAGTTAACAAAACTGCATCGCATCTACGCCAGAAAATAACAATTACAAATAGTATTCTTGTTATTGTGGCAGCTATATAAATGCAGAGAAGTTTTAAATCCATATTAACTGATCAATGTTTTAAGATTTTAAATGTATTACACTCTTGTTGATACAAGAAAAACTTATCAAAAGACACGACTTTTGACACACAACGAAAAGGAAAACTTAGTATCGAGAAAGAAAGAAGAATGAAGAAAGAATAGAGTTTAATGGCCACTGATGGCGAGGATTCAGAAACTGAGCACAAATTCGGGGAGGGGAAATATGTCTCTCTGAAACTTTTAAAAGGAATCATCCCAGCATTCACCTGACATCGGCATTAAAACCCCGCTGCTTGCGAATACGTGTCCAGTGTTGCAAACAGCGAGTGATTCGTTGTTTAACGCTTTTGTTTACGTTGTTTCCTTCCGGTGGTCAGCCACGCTGACAATCGCTTTTTCTCGTGGTGTTGCCCCTGTCAAGTCCTGTGAGCTTTCTACATGCAGTTAACATGAAGGTAGGCCTACAGTTGGGAACTGTCTATCATTCATATGAACAGATATTCGAACTGAAATTTTCCCCTTGCTGAGAAAATGATACGAACATTGGCCACTTGTTTTAAATGTGCGGAAAAATGAGATTATGCACATCGAAAAACAAAAAAAGGACAGTAGCTTATGGCTACAATATCAGCGATTCACAACTGAAATCATTTCAAAACAAATACCTGGGTATAACATCTTATGCGTCCCACCTTAGATAATTGCTTAAGTACATGGGAGCCATACCAATAATACTACCGGGGAAAAGTGAACGTATACAAAGAAATAAGGCACGAATGGTCACAGGCTTGTTTGACTCACGGGAGGGCATGAGCGCAAATTAGCCCGCTAAAGCTTACTAACAAAATTTCAATTAATGAGCTTCGAGAGATTTCTCGTCCTACTATGTATCGCTCCCGTGTAGACTGCGAAGACAAAACCAAACTAATCACATCGCGCTCGGAGGCATTTCAGCCGTAATTCTTCGCGCGCTCCACATGTGATTGGAATGTTAAGAAACCATAACATGTGGTACCAAGCTGACTATCCTCTGCCAAGCATTTAATTGTCGTGCAGATGAAGAAAGAGGTTTAACAGAACCGACCTTCCAAAATAGTACGATCCTTCATGAGACGCAGTGTAAATTGTCTTCTTATATTAAGAATAACGCAATAAAATCCATTGTAAAACGGCAACACTTGTTTCCAATAATATCTCTACTGACGGAGCGGTGAGATGCAAATTAAAGTTTTAAAAATTTCGTTACTTTGCTCCTAGCAATTTTTAGAGGATTAGGGGAGTTATTCACAAAGCAAAGATACAGTGCGTAGTATGTGCAGCAATGATCCGTTCTATTAACTTCGTGTGTGCAGTGGTCATTAATGTTCACTATACATATTGTATATGGGATGCAAACTTTCTACAAGTTTTCTTCTTGCGTTTTCAAACACCATGCCACCACCTCTTGTGCATCACTATCATAATCAGAAAAGGTGTTTTTATTCACATATTTCTTCAATTTAGGAAACAAGAATCACGTAATGTTAGACCTGAACAGTTCAATAGATGCACCATAGCTTTCCAACCGAAGGACAGGTAACAGATTCTTGTTCAATGCACAGCATGCGGAAGACGGATGTCGGGAGTTGACAAATCTCTAACTGCATTGTCCGATGATTTTGTACAAGTCGTTGCGACTTTTGTAAAATCACACTGTAGACCTCAGCATATCTGAAGTATCGTCTAAGATGTAACCAACCGAAAAATAGTTCTTGTGTGTAGTGAGAAATAGTGTGACAGTATTCCGATGTGATAAGATTATTTTTCTGTTTGATTGCGAATTAACTGTAATTTGTTGTAAAGTGTTTTTTCTAGCTACCCAAATTACTTCTTAATTACAACACAGACCAGTTAACTCACACATTTTTCTGTTTAGTGAATGAACTCAGGAATATTGCTCCTAAGACAAAAATATGTAACAAGGAAGGTTGCAATAATTTCTTTCACATTTGTACCGTAATGCGTTACTTTTTGGATGTATCCTGTAGGCATAACGCCTTGTAAGTGTAATTCTTCTTAACCAATTTTCTTATCAATATAGATTTGTTCTTAGTGACAATCCCTGTACCTCAGTTGTTAAACAGCAGTCACTCTCGTTCTTCTCATACACTCCTGGAAATTGAAATAAGAACACTGTGAATTCATTGTCCCAGGAAGGGGAAACTTTATTGACACATTCCTGGGGTCAGATACATCACATGATCACACTGACAGAGCCACAGGCACATAGACACAGGCAACAGAGCATGCACAATGTCGGCACTAGTACAGTGTATATCCACCTTTCGCAGCAATGCAGGCTGCTATTCTCCCATGGAGACGATCGTAGAGATGCTGGATGTAGTCCTGTGGAACGGCTTGCCATGCCATTTCCACCTGGCGCCTCAGTTGGACCAGCGTTCGTGCTGGACGTGCAGACCGCGTGAGACGACGCTTCATCCAGTCCCAAACATGCTCAATGGGGGACAGATCCGGAGATCTTGCTGGCCAGGGTAGTTGACTTACACCTTCTAGAGCACGTTGGGTGGCACGGGATACATGCGGACGTGCATTGTCCTGTTGGAACAGCAAGTTCCCTTGCCGGTCTAGGAATGGTAGAACGATGGGTTCGATGACGGTTTGGATGTACCGTGCACTATTCAGTGTCCCCTCGACGACCACCAGTGGTGTACGGCCAGTGTAGGAGATCGCTCCCCACACCATGATGCCGGGTGTTGGCCCTGTGTGCCTCGGTCGTATGCAGTCCTGATTGTGGCGCTCACCTGCACGGCGCTAAACACGCATACGACCATCATTGGCACCAAGGCAGAAGCGACTCTCATCGCTGAAGACGACACGTCTCCATTCGTCCCTCCATTCACGCCTGTCGCGACACCACTGAAAGCGGGCTGCACGATGTTGGGGCGTGAGCGGAAGACGGCCTAACGGTGTGCGGGACCGTAGCCCAGCTTCATTGAGACGGTTGCGAATGGTCCTCGCCGATACCCCAGGAGCAACAGTGTCCCTAATTTGCTGGGAAGTGGCGGTGCGGTCCCCTACGGCACTGTGTAGGATCCTACGGTCTTGGCGTGCATCCGTGCGTCGCTGCGGTCCGGTCCCAGGTCGACGGGCACGTGCACCTTCCGCCGACCACTGGCGACAACATCGATGTACTGTGGAGACCTCACGCCCCACGTGTTGAGCAATTCGGCGGTACGTCCACCCGGCCTCCCGCATGCCCACTATACGCCCTCGCTCAAAGTCCGTCAACTGAACATACGGTTCACGTCCACGCTGTCGCGGCATGCTACCAGTGTTAAAGACTGCGATGGAGCTCCGTATACCACGGCAAACTGGCTGACACTGACGGCGGCGGTGCACAAATGCTGCGCAGCTAGCGCCATTCGACGGCCAACACCGCGGTTCCTGGTGTGTCCGCTGTGCCGTGCGTGTTATCATTGCTTGTACAGCCCTCTCGCAGTGTCCGGAGCAAGTATGGTGGGTCTGACACACGGGTGTCAATGTGTTCTTTTTTCCATTTCCAGGAGTGTATTAGTACCACCATCTGCTCTGTTTGTTCAATGTCACTTTGTCCTTAGATTTCGAATTTCGCCTGGCATTTGTCTTATAAAATTATTTAATTTTGTTAATGTAATGTCGGCAAGTGTGTTTTTGAATATTGTTTTTGATTCTTAGGGCTGCTGGAAATGAAATGGAAATGAGCGTTTGGCGTCATTGGCCGGGAGGCCCCTCGCGGGGCAGGTCCGGCCGCCATATCGCAGGTCTTATTACATTCGGCGCCACATTGGGCGACCTGCACGCCGGATGGGGATGAAATGATGATGAACACAACACAACACCCAGTCCCTGAGCGGAGAAAATCTCCGACCCAGCCGGGAATCGAACCCGGGCCCAGAGGACGGCAATCCGTCACGCTGACCACTCAGCTACTGGGGCGGACTTAGGGCTGCTGAAAGAGAATAAATAGTCGAAACTGGTATAACCAATAAGTATACTTTGTGTGAAGACTAGCAGATGACATTTACAGTAAGAATAGTTGTTTGTCTCGCCCACTACAGCGTCTTTCCAAGTTTTGGTGCTTAGTGTGTCGATTTTCCTATTACCACTCTTCAGTAGTTTCACCTTAACTTCGTTTTATTTCACCCCATGTGTATACTCTCCATTAATTTCAGCCAGAAAGGCTATGTCACCTTCCGGTATTAGTGAAGGCAGTCTAACCGACTGTTCCCGAAAATGAATAGCGGTCACCGTGTTTTGTGTCTTTATACAAAAGACAATCACAACAACTGTTTCTTTCACCCTCAAATCAATTTTTGAGCCACCACGTCTAGACAACAACAAATCTTAAAACAATAGTAATGTCACAATAGTAATGTCACAACTCAATAGCGGTATGCAGTGATCATTTGCGAAAGCCTTTAAAAAGCAGTCTTCACATTTAAACACGCCTATTACTTCCAGGTTATCTTCTGGATAGGTGTATCGGCTGTCAATGAGGGCTTTATTGCAGGACGTTGAGGTCCTGCCGCCGGATTACGTTGGCCTCCCTGCTCTCTTCGTCACCCACACTCACACAAACACGAGGTTTCCAGCTGAGCAAGAATTAAACAATAACACATCTAAGACAGATAGATTACGAAAAGATCTCTAAAAAGAATTATTATAATCACTAACTGTATTGTTTATTTTAGCCACGTTCATTCTTATCGAAGAAGTAACGAATCCAAAGTAAATCATACATTATAAACACTAATATTGCATTTACTTCCAGAATAAGATTTTCACTCTGCAGCGGAGTGTGCGCTAATATGAAACTTCCTGGCAGATTACAACTGTGTGCCGGCCCGAGACTCGAAGTCGGGACCTTTGCCTTTTGCGGGCAAGTGCTCTACTATCGGAGCTACCCAAACACGACTCACGACCCTTACTTACACCTTCAATTCTGCAAGTAACTCGTTTCCTACCTTCCAAACTTCACAGAAGCTTTTCTGCGAGCTCGAGTCTCGGTCCGGCACACAGTTTCAATCTGCCAGGAAGTTTCACTCCGTTTACTTTCCCTTTTTATAGTTTCAGTAGTCTAATATACACTTACGTTTGCGCTTGGAAAAGATGATTAACTTCTGTTCTCGGATAGGAGTTTCCAAACATTTTATCTTTACCCATCTTCGTTGTTAATCATGTGAATACAGTTCAATTCATGTTTATTCAGTCTTCACGTGCACCAAGATAGCGTTAAAAATTATTTCCTTATCTTTTGGGCCGTTGCAAATATGAAGCTAAGAGCATTTGACAACATCAGCCGCGCGGCTCTAGTGACCTTTCGAGCAGACGTTTGGAACTAGAGTCTCTGAAGTTTCTGCTCTAATACATCTGTCACTCACATTCGTCTCCCAAAATTCAACAACAAGAATTATTACTCCAACCCAGTTATTCAAATTATCGAAATTTTATTACTGGCGACTGGCTGGTTCGGTCTCTTTACTTGCGGCAGAATTCCACACAAGTTTGACACATCGGATGGCAGTGAGAATTAGGCTTCTTACTACCCAGCGTACAAATCCAAGCAGGTTGACAGAACCGCGACCCGAACACTGTTCTTTCTCATCACAAGTCTACGAGGAGCGGCTAGAAAAAAACCGGACTGATGCTGGAAAAAACATTTATTTACAATTATTTACAATCTCATGTTATCTCCTTCAATGTACTCTCCTCCTCGGTCTCTACACCGCTCCATACGAATTTTCCACTGTTCACAGCAATGCTGCAGATCATTTTCGGTAAGTCCATACATTACTTCCGTCGCTTTTTCTTTTACTGCTTCAACAGTCTCAAATCTAGTTCCTTTCAAAGCTGACTTGACTTTACGGAAAAGAAAAAAGTCACAGGGGGCCAAATCAGGTGAGTAGGGTGGATGATCTAAGATGGGAATGTTGTGTTTTGCCAAAAACATCTTCACTGACAACGCACTGTGAGCTGGGGCAATGTCTTGGTGAAGGATCCATGACTTTTTTCTCCACAAATCGTTCCGTTTTCTCCGTACTCGCTCACGTAGGGTAGCCAGGACGCTAATGTAGTAATGCTGATTCACTGCTTGTCCCTCTGGTACTCAATCAATGTGCACAATCCCTTTGATGTCAAAAAAAAAAAACAATCATCATTGCCTTGAATTTCGATTTTGACATTCGTGCTTTTTTTGTCGTGGAGAACCAGGAGTTTTCCAATGCATCCATTGGCGTTTAGTTTCGGGATCGTAAGTAAAAAACCACGATTCATCGCAAGTAATAACATTTTGTAAGAAGGTGGGATCACTTTCAATGTTTTCCAGGATGTCAGAACAAATCATTCTTCGGCGTTCCTTCTGTTCAATTGTGAGACACTTTGGAACCATTTTGGAACACACTTTGTTCATGTTGAAACTTTCATGAAGAATCTGCCTAACACTTTCCTTGTCAACTCCTGTTAACTCAGACACTGCTCTGATTGTTAAACGGCGATCTTGTCGAACAAGTTTACCGATTTTTTCAATGTTTGCATCAGTTTTTGCTGACAATGGTCTGCCAGTGCGAGTGTCATCACTGGTGTCTTCGCGGCCATCTTTAAATCGTTTAAACCACTCAAACACTTGTGTTCGCGATAAACAATCATCGCCGTACACTTGTTGTAACATTACAAACGTTTCACTTGCAGATTTTCCTAGTTTGAAACAAAATTTGATGTTAACACGCTGTTATTTCTGTACACTCAACATTTTCCGACGCACAGACAAAACGTCAACTACTTAAAACAGACGCCACGGGCAGACTGAGTGCAGGAGGCATATGAAACTCAAGCAGTAGGCGGAGCGAGAGTCACTTGACAGGCCACGCGACTTTCAGCCTTATTGCATTCGTTTTATTGTTTCACCAGTACTAGTCCGGTTTTTTTCTAGCCACACCTCGTATTCTGCCATCCACTACACTGCCTCGATTGCAGTGTATCACAAAGTCAGACGCAATGTAAAAATGAAGTGTGTGTTCTAGCTATCAAAAATTTGGAAACAAAGATTCTATTTCAAAGTTAACTTTCTGCTGCTAAAGGTAAGCTATCGTTTGTGTGGTCTTCTTTCCGAAGACTTGCTAGATACAGCTCTCCATGCTAGTCCATCCTGTGCAGCTCTCTGTAGCTCTGCTCAGTTGCAAGTATAGAAGGTGACAGATTTCGATTCATTTGACTATGGAGGAGATCCGTTACAAAACGCTGCTGCAACCCATCCTACAATACTGCTCAAATGTGTGAGACGTGTTCCGAACAGGACTAACAGCGGATGTTAGTCGTGTACAAAGAAGGGCAGTACTTATACTCACAGGATTGTTTAACCAGTGGGAGTACTCCACGGAGGTACTGGAAAATGAACTGGCAGACACTTAGAGATAGATTCCAACTATTCCGTAAAAGCTTACAAAGTTTCGAGAACCAGTTCTAAATTGTGAATCTAGGACTGTACTATAACGCCCTACGCATCGCTCCCTTAGGGACTGATAAGGCAAGATTAGAATGATTACAGTGCGAACTGAGGCATTTACGCGGGCCTTATCCCGCGCCCCTTCCCGAATGGAACGAAAAGGAACCGCAATAACTGTTACAGTTGGAAACAACCTCTTCCCTGCACTTCACAGTGGTTTGCAGAATAAAGATGTAGATGTAACTATGCAACTACAAGGCGAGCTATGAAACTACATTTTCACACACAATGAACATTAGATCAAGTAATTACTGTGATTTAGTTTGATATGTGGGAGGACGGTGCTCTTCGTAGACCGAGAAAGATGGCGGCTGACATCTCTCTGGACTTCCATTAATGAGGAGCAGAGTTCAGCCCACTGTCCGGCCATCCTGTTTATCTTTTTCTGTTGTTTCTCAAAACTGGTTAATGTGGATGCCAGAATTGTTCCAAGGCTTATTTCCTTCGCAATCCTTGCGTATTCCGAGCTTGCGCTCCTTCTCAAATGATCTCGATGTCGACGGACAGCAATCTTTCTTTTTTGTCACTTCCTGTTCTTAGCTTTCGCTTAGTGTTGATTGCTTACATAGGTCTATAAACAATTTTGTATTGATATAATAAATGGAGTCGTACCCCTTAGAGCAAGAAACCAAATAAAAAACAGAGTAGGTTTGATATCTCATATTCACTACAGTGTCTATGTTATAAACACGATATTAATTAGCTTTAATTATGTACTTCATGTAACTAAACAACTATCGTTTCTCACAAGAAGTAAAAGGAAACTGTGACTGCATCATGTTTTGTGGAACATACCTTTCTAGCGTAAGAAAATAATTTTAGGGGAATGCTTAGTAAACCAAAAAATTAAGAAGTAACGCAACAATAAATCGAATAATCTATTATTAGGATATAATTAACCGATAAAATTTAACGATTCATTTATATTATTAAAGAGGCCAATTAATCGATCTTACTCATAAGCGCCTATCTCTGACGCTGATGATATCATCACAACAGGAGAAATCGACTGACCGTTTCTGCGGGTCATTGTGAAGTGTATATTCCCGTACAAGTCAAGATCCTGAAGATATTTCTGTTTGGTAAGTGTAAAATCAAAGATATCCCGTGGCTTCTGTTTACAAAATTTTTTGCTTAAAACATCGTTGTATAGTTTTAAAACGCCGAGTAAAGATATATATTGGTTCCAGTATAAGAGACTGGGTGTTGTGTTGTCCTCATCATTTCATCATCACTCATACGCGTGGCGAAATTGGACTGAGCGAAGGTTGGAAATTTGTACGAGCGCTGATATCCGTGCAGTTGAGGGCCCCACAAACCAAGCATCATCATCACCACCACCCAGTATAAGACCAGTACGTTGTAAGGTATCTAAAGTGGTCGGACGCAACAAAGTAACAGACATTACGTAACAAATAACTATATACTCACACAGAGAGGTGCCGTGTGTTTAACAAATGCACATATTAATTAGTACTTACCTTACACTGAACTATGGTACTCGTTCCCCCCCCCCCCCCCCTCTCTCTCTCTCTCTTTCTCTCTCTCTCTCTCTCCTCATCCTCCTCCTCCTCCTCTCCTTTTCTTTCTTTTTTTTTTAAGCGTTTGATGTTACTGGTAACGCTAGCCTCAAATATTCAAAGTGCAACAAATTTCCCTTCATTCATGGGATAACACACATCCCCCCTCGGGACCATTTCACATTGTGGTGAAAGCCATGCAAAAAATGTATCAATGGAAATAATATTTCTACTCGAAGTATGTCTGATTTATTGCATAAATCGGTACATCCAGCCACCGACAGAGGCTACTATTATAAGCATTCAATAATTATTAGCCGTCTGTTATAAAAATAAGTGAATATTTAAAGTAGTTTGTACTAAATTGGGTGGGAAACAAGTAACTGAGTTATCTTGAACCGTTAATTGCAAGAAAAAATAGCAAAAAAATTTTGAACGCTTTATAAACAGCGAAAATGTGGACGTAATAACATTAAGTTTCATTATTTTCATATTGACGAGAGTATGCATCGTAACTCAGAATTATAGTCCTGTGACGTTTTACAAACACGTCAGACATCAATGGAAATTCACGTTTATACAGGGTGTATCATAATTAATGGCGTAAACACGTACAGTAAAAAGCACAGTACACGATACTAGAAGCAAAAAAGCCTCAATAAACAAAGAGTCGAGAATGCTACGAGCAATTTTTCATCTTCGATACTGTGAAACAAATCTCTTCTACTGCAAGTTCCTTGCTTTCCATATTTTGAGAACTGGTAGTATGGATCAAAATAAGGAAAAAAATCCGTAAACAAGTGCTCTAAAATGCATTTCTTAAGAACGATGAGCACTTGTTCATTTTTGCTACTTTGAAACATAACTCTTCTAATGATCAAGTACTCGTAACTTTTAAGGAATGCGTATTAGAACACATATTTACTGGACATTTTTTTCTTGTTTTGGTCCATACTACCACTTCCCAAAATATGAAAAGCAAAGAACTTGCAGTAGAAGAGATTTGTTTCACAGAATCGAAGATGAAAAATTGCTCGTAGTTCTTAAGGTATGCATTTTCGACCAGATGTTTACTAGACTTTGTTGCTTCTAATATCGTGTACTTTCAACTCTATGCATTTACGCCATTAATTGTGATAGATCCTGTATACAGTTTCTTGCTTTCACACTCAAAAAATCATTTTCGTTTTTGACAAGTGTATAAACTCGACAAAATAAGAATTAATAATAATACAGCGAAGACATCTTTATTTCGTGCTGCACTGTAAAATTCTGGCTCGTGCTGCTTTGTTCACGTATTCAATTTATTACTCAGTTTCATTTGACGTCTCAAGTTTCGGTGAAAACTATGTAGTAAATTATGTTGAAAGCTTCAGATTTGGGAAACTGAATACCTACTTCACGCTAAAATTTAGTATATCATTATACCAGGTTCTTTTAGACGGAGAACCAAATTTCCAGTGAATTAAGTAGACCACTTATCAGTGAGAATGCAGAACAGTCTTCCTGAATCGAAAATAGGAATGACACAGTCGGGTTGCTTCAGTACAATGATGTAGACAGAAATAGACTTCGGCACAAGGATGTAGACAGACGGCATTCATAAACATGATGATGCGGTACTGCACTGTTTATAAATTTTATGATAATGTAATATTACCAAACAAGCAACCGATTAAAGTTGCTTAAAATTATAAAATTAAAGGAAAAAAATTAGCAGTAAGAAAATATAGACAAAGGAAATATATGACAGATTTAAATACTTAAGTGAATTTACATAAAAAAACTGGGTTAATCATATAATTCAAGAGAGCCGCGATGCAAGTTTTGTCAATAGCATTATAGACTAATTAGAGTTCTAACAAATATTAGGAGTATGGAAAAAATGAAATTATACAAATCATTGGGCTAGATAAACAAGCTGACCACGTTTTGGTATCAAGATTGGTAGTAGCCACCAGCTGAATTTGGACACCTACAATAATAAGAACGTCATCAATCAGTATCACAATCAAACGTTACACTGCAACAGTGAAAGGAATAAAACTTTTTGCTGTTGACTGTATGACGTCAATGACATTTGGAGACAACATGTTAGACGCAATAGAAAGCTTTTAGGGTAAAATTCTTGGGGTGGAGAAACACAAATGTGTATTTATAAGTTCTGAAGAAATTATGACTTCAAGACGAATGAAGGAAGTGCAAAGGTGATCATTTGCGCACTTTAATGGCAAGTTGCGTTCTCTGACTATGTCATGAGGAATATTTTGAAATGTTCAAAACTGGATGAATGCGAACCAAGGAACTAAGAAGGACAAGACAGAGGAAAAGGAAAAACAATACTGAAGAAAATTTTAGGCAAAGAGAAGCAAAGAATAAAACAAGGTCTCCAGAGTAAAGTCCAAACATTGAACAGTGTAAGGAGTCGATACACTAGTTTACTAAGTTGGAGCGCGTTGAATGATGAGTAAAGGTAAAACACTGAGCACTGTCGCCAACTAACTGATGATGCTGAAAACCTTGCAGAATACTTCTGTAAATGAAAGGATAAATCGGTGGCGATTGAAGCAGTACTGCAGTTCGCCTTATTAACAATGTGACGACGATATAGAAGGATTTTGATGTTAATAGATGCACTCTTCGTAGCACCGGTAGGCATACTTCTATAGCGGATATATGGGCTTCACATCATGGCGGACCCACGTATCCCTCAGATGTTAAGTCCCATAGTGCTCGAGCTATTTTTTTGCTCGTTACTCTCTGACCCTTACCCCACGTATCCCGTATTTATTTTAATCAGTACTTCTATCAAAGCTATCAAAAGCAGATTCTCACTGACATTTACTCTGTGGCGTATAGTGATAGCAACTTCTAGATTACAGCAGTCAACTGTGGTAAAGCGTCTTTAGTACATAATAACACGTTTATCAGCTACATATACCATTTCCAGTACCTTTAACTAATATCTTGTTCTCAGTGATACTATTCAAGTTTCTACTGGTAAGATTGTTTTAATATTTCGCCTATCTGTTATCGAAGGAAAACGGCTGTTACTTTTGCCATAAAAGCAAGTCTGATTAAAATTACTACAAAGTTGATTACAAATACGAATGCATAACTTCGTAACGTGCGCATGTGAAGATTTTTCAATAATGCAAAAAGATGACTTTATGTAACTGAAGCAAGGTAATGACGGAACTACACCTTCTACTGTTTTACCATTGAATTTCATGTGAATCGCAAATCGATCCTGGAACGATTTACGAGTACTAAATTCATTTCGGATTTATTCACACTCGCGACACACATTTTGTTTATTACCCGACTACAGCGTATTTTTTTTATCAGAATTGTTGAAGGAAGTACGAAAATGGTGTCTTTGGACCTGAGAGGTGTATTAGTTTGCTGGTACCTACAATCCTCGCAAACTTCTTTACATGATTTTGATTGCGTGCTATCCGAGTTTCTGTTTCTTTCATCCTCGCAAGCTGTTGAACCATTCAGGAACCCGAAGTCACTCTCACGACTAATGGAAGATATTCTTTCTTTCATGTTCCTTTTATGAATATGCTTCAGTTAGATACATGCGATTTAGAGAAATTATGTTCTGTAGTTAGGGAGCCTAAGTATGTGCTTCTTTCACAGGCAGCTGGGCCATACTTTCATGTTAGCTAAAGTTTAGTTTGTCTTTCTTTCATGATTCATTTAAAAACCTTGAGCTACTTAGCACATTATATGGAAAATACCTTCCAGACCATCTCACCAATTTCCCACGAGGTTACAATGTGACATTCTTAAGTGGCAGGTGAACGAATATCCAATACTTACATCGCAGTAACAGTATATAGACTTACTATATTTTTTATACTCTCATTTCTCTTTTAACTTACTCTAATATAGCTCAAATAATTTATAATTCAAATATAAACGAAACGCACAATATTGTGTATGTTCTACAGGATCCTGTGGAACATGTTACCAAGGAGCGATGAAGGAGTCAGTTAACATAATTAATTCAAATACTAAAGATGATTTTTCCACAACAGAAATTTTATTATGAAGTTTACATTTCCTCGTATAAATTAATGCTATGATACAGTTTTCGATGTGAAAAATCGGTAATTCTTCTGGTGTTTAAGGCAGTGGTAATCTTACCTGACTCAGAAAATTTTCCGATCGTCTTGATGGAAGTGTAACTAACATGGCATTGTAAATATGAACTCTCTGATAATCCAATGTGTTGTAGCTCTATGTTATATACACTATTACACACCAGTTTGGAGTTACAAATTATATTACAGAACTAAAACGACTGCTCCTTCATCTCAAATGCCTGACCATCTGTATGAGGAAAAGAGACGCTGAAGTCTGCTGCAAAACCTTTTTAACTCGTTGTAATTCATACCTGGTTACTTAAGACACATAGCCAAGAGGCGCAGCACTATGAAGATCTTATTTGGATGTCTTTTAGAGAGATAAGACGTGTAAGAGAGACATGTAACAAACTACGTGACTGAATCATCAGAGGACAGTCAGTTCGGCAGGATTTGCTTCCATGGCTGGAAGGTGGCAGAGAATTAAGAGCCGTGTCGAGGGCTAATGTTAACAGGGCTAACGTATAAACTTTACCAAAGCTGAAAGCGAAATTATCATCCAGGTGATAACGACACAGTTTTGTGCAAAAGCGCCTCCTCCATCAATTTCAAGTTTTTTAGTGATAACTTCGCTACTCTGTGCGCTGCAGACGCAGGTTTAGTTCAGAATGGATAATGTCCAGGAGAATGAATTTCTTAAAATTTTTTTGCATTTACTTCTGTTAATTCCGTTGTACTTCCATGTCTAAGAAATATGATTCCAAAATAATTCTGCACTTATCCAGAACTTTTTTGAAGTAAAATCGAGCGTATCAAAACACCGAACTGTCAAATGCGAAAGAGAGATTATCTGTAACAAGATGAATAAAATTACGCTTTGATTTATTTTACGGTGTGTAGTAAAGGGGAAGGCATTGGGGCTGTGCCAGTCGTGGTTTATCAGTAGGAACCTTCGCGATATTCCCCTGGAATGGTTTAGAAAATCCAGGATCAGCATGGCTGCATCAGAAGAATAGGTCAGAGCCCTCATGGTGTCAGTTTTCCATACTCTTCGATTCATTTTAGTGAGATGCAGCTACCATAATATGATCATATAGATGAGCGACATTTTCTCAGTTTTCCATTCATTTCAGAAATGAATCGTCCATGAGAAAAATTAGAATGTACTTACAAATATCATTGCCGATGAATTATGATGAATATGAAACAGGTACCTAAGGTACGGAAGTCTGTGTAATTATATGCAGCACATAATGTACACGCAGCTGATCAGCATTACATCGACGAACACATCAGTAAAAATCTCGTTAAACGAACACACACACACAACACACACACACACACGCCCGTGTCGATACTTTCAAATCAAATAAGACCTGCATGCACATTAATCACGTTCGTCGTTTATCAATATGATAAAAATTGTTCTTCCTTTTCGCTCATAACGCTCTGTTGACCGGACGATATTCAAGAACTGAGATAGCTCGGTGGAGACGATGTACTTCAATCATGGAGTAGCAAGGAACAGAATTTCGTCCGCCCTTCCAAATTTTCCGTTTTTCGTCCAGTTCTGGCAAACGTGTGGATTCTTCTTACAATGTAACAGGAGACGCCTTAGCATATACGTGACCAAATCAGACAGAGATACGTTTCTGTAGACTACGATGTACATAGCTTGGAATTAGCAGGCATCAAATCCCGGTCCAACCATCTTTCTTAATGTTCTCGTTGCTTTACCCAAATCTTACGGCGAATGCCGGCGTGGTTCCTACAAAAACCTCTGATGACTCCGCCGTCGACGGGACGTTAAACTCCTAAGTTTTGATCCCTTGTTATTCAGACTCTACCGTTCCCCCATTCTTTACGAATGGTTATATTGTGGTAGACGTGAGTGCAGTAGAAATCCCTGTGGCCTTCTCTAACCAACTGTCAGGGATGATCTACGGAACAAACAGGGAAGGTCGGATGTGTATTCGAGGGACAGACGTAATAGGGCTGCTGTTAGTACTAGGTCAGCGGCCTGTTGATTTTGCGAAGGCCCCTGCGCCTCATTTGTTGTACTAATCCACGGTTTTATCGAGGCATATCGAGTGATTTGCGTATTTATTCTTTACATATAACATCGGTGTCACTGTATCAGTAACCGATGAAAGAAACCGCGTTTCCAAGGCCTCGATCATACCATTTCTTCTCTCTAGTAAGAACCCGAAGTTCTAGCACCAGGCATGCACACCTTTATGACAATTTTTTGGTAAAGTTGAAACGTCCCCTTACAAAAATTTATGAATTACTGTGCTGGTAAACCCGTTACGTTATTTGATTTTCAAACAGGTGAACAAAACTGAACATATTCAGACATTTTTCTCTTTACTTATTCTGATCATCACTAAACTGACACAAAATATTTTTAGCGCAACGCAATCTGACTTTCAATAATCCCTACAAAAGAATGGCCCTGACTAACAATAACCTATACGTTTCATGAATCACTTACCTCACAAAAATCTTCGTTACTCGAACTACTGCAATACAGCGAGCGCCAATACTGCCAGCTAAATACAGGATTCTTACTACTGAAGGCACTAAGAACTAATAGGCACAGTTGGCAAATGAAAGATTTTGATAGAGAACAAACGGTGTATTTCCCTTAATAGTGTTCAAAAGTCATAATATATAATCATGACATCCAGTCTTACAAATGTACTTTTTCTGAGGGGGACACGTCCAGATCATCCGCCCTCAAAACTCCGCCAGCTGCGCAACGCTACGAGCTGTTCACATCCAACTGCCCAACACTACAATAGCAAATATTCCAACAATGCAAACCAGCCACAGACTTCACACAGCACAGTCAGTGATTTTCATATAGAGCGCTACGTGGCGTTACCAAAATAAAAACCTAAACAGCCTACTTACAAAGTTTCAGTGTAGTTTTCTGTCTTGTTTTGCTTTGTTAAATTTTATTTATTGTCCGGCGTTTTCTGTAATGTTTTTTTTTATTTTGTGTCTAATACCACATTCCGTGTAGTGTGAAAATGAACTAACGAAGAAGACGAAGTTATGAACTTCTTTAAACCACTTTTTTTATTAATTTGTACTTGCAGCAGAATATTGCTGCATTAATAAAAATCATAGACTTCTGTTTTATTCACCGAAATTTCCAAACTCAACTCTTGCGTAAATAAAATAAAACATATTACATAGAGCTGCAGTGTCAATATATTCCTAAATTTGTCTTCCTAGCACACATGTAAGTCGCATAGAGGTGTTCCATTATCTCTAGAGGATGTTTGGCATTTCCTCTTCTGTCGGCCGGATTGGCCGAGCGGTTCTAGGCGCTACAGTCTGGAACCACGCGACCGCTACGGTCGCAGGTTCGAATCCTGCCTCGGGCATGGATGTGTGTGATGTCCTTAGGTTAGTTAGGTTTAAGTAGTTCTAAGTTCTAGAGGACTGATGACCTCAGAAGTTAAGTCCCATAGTGCTCAGAGCCATTTGATGAGAGGAGATAACCGGAACGTGACGGAACAACACCAATCTACCACAGCTTGGCCCACAGTTATGCGTACAGTACGGCACCCCATTCTTGACTCGAATGCCCAGGCGACATGGTATCTGGTGGCCAACAAAGACACAGCAACGTCTCCATGCCATTAATATTATCGTCTCTCCACTCTGCCGACAATGTCGTCGACCTGACACGGATACACAACACCTGAAATGCGGATCTTCTGCAGAGGCGTAGCAGTTGATAAGAAAAATGCCTGCCATTCTTCTTCGCACGGCCCCACACACAGTGGTCTCACAGTCCCTTTTATTCCCAGCTGTGATGCTTTTCCTTCGCACTATGACTAACGCCGTGACATGGATCACAGAAATGTCGAAAGCTTATCTCTTCCACGACGGTGAGAAGAGCATTCTCGACTTTTAGACATTTCTGCAGGAATGTTTTACGCGCCCTCGGCACCGCCAGCGCTATCGACAATATTATGCTAATTTCTTGGGCAGTGTTTTCTTGGACGCTCCCCTCAATTGGGGAGCTCAGTACTGTGCCAAGGCGGTTAATACATCAACAAACACAACATCGCTACAGTGATACCACTCTCTTCATTTTTCCTCAACGAAGATTTTATTTACGCTAATTGTGCTGTTGCAGCAAAATAGCGTATTTTTATTCGAACATAATTTTCCTTCGGAATCTATTTCGCATTGCTTCTCTCGTGGCGCTGGAACGCAGTAAGAAGAAGCGGAGGTGCCAGTCTATCTGGGAAGCCATTCCGAGGCAGGGCCAACATTTTCGGCTGCCAGCTGGGCGCGCAGCAGCGGCACGGAATGGGCGCGTTAAATATTTCAGCTGCGGCAGCCGCCGCGCCGCACCGCAGAGTCACGCGACCCCTGCGCGCTAATGCAGCTACGGGATAAGGAGGCCGTATCGCTGATAATGAATTATTGCGGCGACAGTGAAACGGCCGCCCACCGCGGGTAATTTACGGCCGCCGTGATGGAACCCAAAAATTCACAATGAAATCAGTCGCTTCAGCTCTCAATGGCGTAAATGCATGTTTCTTAGCCGAGCCACTAAATCAACTCAAATCTGTTAACATTACAGAATAGTATAGCATTACACTGGCAAACTGTTAATCACAGCTTTATATGCGAACTGTAGTTTTAAAAAATTACCAGAGTGTCGAAAGGGAGCGTTTTTTATTCGCTTTTCTGAATCATTAGAAGCTTTTTGTAGTATCGCATCCAATAAATAAGTCACAGGTAAAAATGAATCAAGACAGGTTTACTTAATACATGTAATTATTTATATTTGTCATGACAGATCTTAATGGAGAGAAATAATAAAGGACTACTGCAAATAATTCATTTGTTTTTAAAGTTCGATATTTTGCGAACTATTACTTGTACAAATATCATTGACGCATGAACAGAACCGTAAAGACGCCGAGGCTCTATTGTGCCCAACAGTACGATCTATGAGAGTAGTACCTTGACAAAATGGCAACAAATCAAGAAAAAGAGTTGTTTGTGTTAGTATAACGGGGTGTATACGCGGACAAGGAAAAAAAGATTCCCGGATTTCCCGGTTAAAAATACACTTTCTCCCGGGTGAAAACATACATTTTCCCTGTTAAATGACAGTATATTATCTCTCGGAACTGTGTAACTTCTGAGTACTTTGAATGGTTATGGTTTTATACACGGGTGTAGAGTTTCCTGGCGCTTTAGAAAACGAAACACATGGAAAAAGACACGTTTTGGAAAGATCTTTGATAAGCAGCAACACGTATGCTGCACATTTTCGTATTACGAAAGTATAAATTCGAATTCCACCAAACACCGCATGTTACATTCCGAAGCATTGAAATCGAGATTGGCCGGCCGCAGTGGCCGAGAGGTTCTAGGAGCTGAAGTCTGGAACCACGCGACTGCTACGGTCGCAGGTTCGAATCCTGCCTCGGGCATGGATGTGTGTGATGTTCTTAGGTTAGTTAGGTTTATGTAGTTCTAGGGGACTGATGAACTCAGATGTTAAGTCCCATAGTGCTCAGAGCCATTTTAATACGTAATCTTCCTTACCTGTCATTCGTTTGTTTCCACTCCGGTACTCTGAATCTATGTATTTCGCTAGCAATTATAACAACGCTCATCATTCGCAAACCCAATCAACCACACAGACAGCGGTTGGCACTCATCCGTTCGGCCTTATTTCGCTCAGCTCGTATAGCCCCTTTTGTCTTTAGGAAAGTTTGTTTCTACATGCGACGAGAACTCCCCTGATAGATACATCATGTACACTATGCGCGCATTCACAAATCAACTTGCGATTCATTCAGAAATCAGAATGTGTTCAAAAATGTTCAAAAACTGACAGGGATGCGTTTCAAAGTCATATGAATAATCGATAGTAGGCGCTTTGTGAAACAAGATTTTTTCCCCTCAAGAGTATAATTTGCTCCCCCCCCCCCCACTACATCTGGGCCTGCTGCGCTTGCATGCATCTGGCAGCTTGGGCACTCCAGTAAATTTTTTCCCGGTAGCATCTAGCTGCTTGCTGCGACTGCTTACACAGCCAACAGCCACATTTCTGTAGCGAGAAGCGGGAGAAGCTACTGCTCAACAGGGCATACGCATGATCCCGCTTGTAACTGCTAAAACGAACCTAATGTAAACAGTTCAGACGTCACGCTCATTGAAGGCAATTTTTTGTTACGAAGCATTGCATAGTCTTCCTAAAGACTTTGACATATTTTGCTGTTGGCGGACGCTTGTATGAGCACTGTGTTTTGTTGTTGTATATGGCGCATTTCCTTTGCGGTTTAAGTTTTATTTTCGGTTTTTCTCTCGTTCATGTTTTATTACTGCAGTGTTAGGCTACTCTGCAGTAGCGGGATACAGTAATATCCTTTGTCAGAGTATCGGTTCTTACCAGTCAAAATTACAACACTTCAACTGAAAACAAAAAAATTCCCGGAATTCTAAAAAATTCCCGGGTTTTTCCCCGTTTTCTCCCGGATGAAGAAATTCTCAGTTGTCCCGGGTCGTATGCACCCCGTATAAATGGCTCCATACTGGTGTTCCTAGAACAGCTCTGCCACAGCGGCCGGCTGTATTGGTATATACGACATTTATATCTGCTACGACATTGTAGCGTGCATTCAGAAGGAATCATGGGAAAGAAACGCCATATATAGAGAGAATTGTGCGTTAGTGACGCCAGTTGGAGGCACTGATCGTCTCTGTAAACAGAAAAGTACTGATAGACCAAGCGTGCAGATGCAACCGTGGAGACGGCAATGGAGAGTTTTGTACGCAGTCCAAAAACATCTTGGAATACCACAGCGAACTTTGTGGAACGGTTTGTGATGGCATTACATTTTAAGCTCGTCCAATAATTTAAACCAGAAGATTATGGCCAGCGCCTTTAATTATGCATCACAATGTAGGAAGGACGAACTTTTCGCCTCCAAGCTGATATTCAGCGCCGAAGTGACTTTCGATTATCTGAACAGATTAATCGTCACAGAATGAGAGCATCGGGCTCTGAAAATCCTCACGAAACCGTGGCACATGAACGAGATTCGCCGAAAGCTATTGTTTTGTGTGCAGTGTCACAGACGGAGCTCTGTGGGCCGTTTTTCTTCTGCGACAAGGCCATGACAGGTACCTCTTACCTTGGCACGTCGTAGTCGTAGTTATTCCTACAAAAAAAATGGCTCTGAGCACTATGGGACTCAACTTCTGAGGTCATTAGTCCCCTAGAACATAGAACTAGTTAAACCTAACTAACCTAAGGACATCACAAACATCCATGCCCGAGGCAGGATTCGAACCTGCGACCGTAGCAGTCTTGCGGTTCCAGACTGCAGCGCCTTTAACCGCACGGCAGTTATTCCTACAAATGACTGTTGATCCCGAGAATTTCATCTTCCAACATGACGCAGGCTCTCAGTGGAGCGTCGATATTTGTCGCTACCTAACGACGAACATCCGCGTCGCTGAACTGGCCGTAGTGGTGAAGAAGATGCGGATCACCTTAACCCCCCAGGTCGCCAGACCTAGTGTCTTGTGATTTGTGACTTTTTCCTTGCCGTGTTTATTAAGGACCGTGTTTACACACTCCCACTGTGAACCGCACGGGAACATCTGATAGAACACATCGATGCTGCTGTGATAACTATTAAGACGACGTTGTTACGTAAGATATGGATCTTGACTACCGCTTGGACGTGTCTCGTGTGACCAGAGGGGCACTCATAGAACATGTATAGAACGCAAAATGTAGACTTGGTGAGTTTACGGTTCTATTCACACATCAGTCTTATCTGCAATACTTTGGAAAATATAGAACTTCGAAAAAGAATGAATCATTTACAGTAGCCCTGTCTTTGATTTCTGACACACTAGTAAGTAGCATTTTGTACACCGATGAAATGCTGATAACAGAGAGAACTGGGAACAGTAAATTGTTATTGTGGTGCGCTCGGTCCCAAGGGTGAATTGATCTAGCTCTCCATAGCAGTCGGCCGTGCGGAAGTCTCATCATCCCCGTCTAACTTCTGCAGCCTACATCCGTTTGAAACAGCATACTGCAGTCGTGCCTTGGAATCCATTTACAATGTTGGCTCCCCACACTCGCTTCCATTCCTAAATTAACTATTCGTCGGTGCCTCAGGATATGTCCTGTCAACCAGTAACTCCATTTAGTGAAGTTGTGGGATAAAGATATGTTCTTCATGACTCGATTCAATGTCGCCTCATTACATATCTTACCCTCTTATCTCATTTTAAGCATTTTTTGTAACATCACGCTTCAAAAGCATCCAGACTCTTCTTGTCTAAAAACTTAATCTTCCGTGGTTGACTGCCATATGAGGCTACAAGCCAGACAAATAGTTTCAGAAAAGACTTTCCAACACATTAATGTGCAATGTTAACAAATTTCTCTTCACAGAAAACCTTTCCTTGCTATACAAACATGTACGGCGTGTATCAAGTCTTTGCACCGGATGACCAGGTCTGATGGATGACGTCATAAGGAACAAAGTTTGTCAGAGGTAAAATAATCGCTGACGCTTCCTGGCCGCGAGATTTCACCCAAGAAGCAGGATGCAGGCCTACTAACCACGAGTGCTGCTTACTACCTACCCCAGTAAATTGATAAGGGTGATTTTCATCAAGAAGATTTTAAAAAATGTATGTAAACGGAGAAAGGTAGTTTAGAAGTGATTCAGGAATTTTAATTTTACTGGGCCTGCTCCCTTTCATACGCAGGAGATGACAGGATTACGGGTCACACACAAGGCATACGCATACAAAAGCGTCGCCTGGAAGCGTCAGTGAACATTTTCTGTCCAACAAAAGTTGTGTCCCCATGATGTGATGAACTAAGTTTAGGCTCAAATGGTTCAAATGGCTCTGAGCACTATGGGACTTAGCTTCTGAGGTCATCAGTCCCCTAGAACTTAGAACAATTTAAACGTAACTTACCTAAGGACATCACACACATCCATGCCCCAGGCAGGATTCAAACCTACGACCGTAGCGGTCGCGCGGTTCCAGACTGTAGCGTCTAGAACCACTCGGCCAATTAGGCCGGCTAAGTTTAGGTAAAAATAAAAATTAAAGTCATAATCTTTATACATAGGCTCGTGCAAGGAGGGGGGAGGGGCGAAAGGTGGGGGCATGAGGGGGCACTCCCCCTATCCTAGAACCTGGAATACAGAGTTCTATGCTTATACTGACTGGATAACCACCAACTACCTGTGGGATACAACAAGTTTTTTGCGTCAGTTCTTCATGGCATGAGATGTCTAGAAACTGAGTAAGTGATTTATATAAAAGAAATTGCGGTTTTGGAGTCTAGTCATCCCCTGGAATAATTTCTGCGGACGGCCGTGATTTCAGATATAAGATCCAGTCCTTTCGATTGTAATGCGTGAGACCATACTCTCTCGAAAATTTTCCATACTTCAAATATGAAGGAGGAAGAGATTAGTGGTTAACGTCCCGCCGACGACGAGGTTTTTAGGGGCGGAGTACAAGAACAGAGTATGGAAGGACAGAGAAGGCAAACGGCCGTGTTCTTTTGAAAGGAATCATCCCGGCATTTGCCTTAAGCCATTTAGAGAAATCAAATATGAGGGTGGCAATTTCATTGTCAGCAGGAATATCAATACCACGACAAGAACTGCTATATTACATCATATATTTCTAACAGTACAACAACTTACGAATTGTGAAACAAGGATCGAGTTCAACGAAATAACAGTCAACGCAACTGTGCTAAACGGAATCGGGATTTTGACACCTACGAAAAATGTCTTCTGAAATGAGATTTTTTTCTACCTGTTGAAGCATGTGCTAGGGAATTGGAAATAAGGGACGAAGTGATGCAGTAAGAATTAAATGCATCACCATCACTAAACGGCCAAAACGGTGCAAGACTCACGGTTCCAGTTGCAGGTTGCTTACCTTATGGCTTCCAGGCGCAACAGAAATGTATTTTCCAATATTTCATGTAATTATTGCCCCATTCTGAAAATTTAAAATACCGCCATGGCGTACACATTAAGAGGTATAACTGCGCGTCAAAAGTTTAAAACAAAATCACGTGTTAATTTTAGAAATTGTGTAAATGTCTTGAAGTAGCACAACTCACGACGCGCAAATTACTCAGATAATACTCATTCAGTGTCTCTTAATAAGAGCTCTTGGTGATTTCCAACAAGCTTTAAAAATAGTTTCAAAATTTTTTAAAACTTTTTTCTCTTAACTGTCCTGTCAAACGACGAAAGGAAAACAGTTACTCATTTGTAAAGTACTCAGGTATTTGAGGCAGTTTCGTACATGGTAGTTCAAGTAATAAAAAAATCGGGGGTGGATTACTGGTATAACCTAACGGAAAAAGTAAGTAACAACATAAATCGGTGGAATGATCAGAGAACGTCAGCGAGTCGGCTCCCTGTGAAAACACGCATCACCGTCGACGGGTCGTTAAACCATAATTTTTTTTTCTGTCATGAAAACTCAGAGGGGAGACTAGGGAAGAACAAGCAAACGATGGTCACCGAAACAGTCTATTTAGCTCAAATCTATGACAGAGGTTACAAAAGGGGCTTATATCTAGATTCATATTACAGCTTCAAAAATTTCCGGTGTGAATTTTGCCTTTGGAAGGTCTCCAGAATAACCGGAGTCACTCACATATTGCTTACGAATTTCTGCTCCGACCCATTCACTCGTCTCCGTGTAGTTGGTGCGAACATGGCTCTCGAACATTTCCTTTAGAACACGCACTGCTAATCAACTGGTTTATTATTTTCGTGACATATTGGCTTCTCCATTTAATCTTGCAAACTGTTCTTACTCTCTGTGCCTTACTGTGCTACGAGAAAGGTTTCAAGAATCACCCAGCTGTCACGCTTGACCACCTATCCAACAATTATCGATTGCTGGTACTCAGAACAAAAGTTTACGGCCGGCCGCGGTGGTCTAGCGGTTCTAGGCGCTCAGTCCGGAGCTGCGCGACTGCTACGGTCGCAGGTTCGAATCCTGACTCGGGCATGGATGTGTGTGATGTCCTTAGGTTAGTTAGGTTTAAGTAGTTGTAAGTTGTAGGGGACTGATGACGATAGATGTTAAGTCCCATAGTGCTCAGAGCCATTTGAAACGTTTACGTACGTATTTCCATTTCCTCAGCACAACCGGCTCTACGCTTTACAAAAATGATTTTGCTCCGTTACGTATTAGTAGCGATAAAGTCTTTGAGAAAATAGTTTTAATGAGAGGATGGACGGGTAATGAGATATGTGACAATAAATTCATATATGGTTATTTCGACACTGAAGGGAATAACGGACGCACAAAATGTGGTACCAGACAAAAAGCAGATTATTTCTAGCAGACTATCGAGGGTGCTGGGTGTACTGGGTAGAGAATGATGGAACTACTGATGTTGAGCGAAAAGAGATGGAGAACGTAATAGAGCCAGATGGACGAGTGATGAAGTTACGTAACGGGTACTGCGTGATTCTATTACAAAGTTCGCGGACTTGTAGTGGACACTGAATTGGCGACTTTTTAATAACGCCATATGCCTTCAAATGTTCTATTGCCAGCTACGTTTGAAGCAAACATCTAGTGTTTAACAATAATACCCCATCAATCCAAAAATGTTAGAGAATGGATTCCTGAAAAATATAAAAAAGGTTGGTAGTTTTAATGCTTCAGGTGTTCTATATAATCTCCCCCTTCCGCCCCCCCTCCTCGGCACCCCCTCCACATGATACAATATTCGTATAACCATGTGAAACTGTCACAAACGTCCTGATCTGGGATATTGAACTAGAGCGTCGCATTCACACTTTCTTCGGTCTTCGAGAACCGTAGAGTCCCGTTCTGCAGCTTGTCGCTTTGTGGTAGTTTCGTACTGATAACACCAAGTCCCATCACACATGATGATTTTTTTCAAAAAAGAATTATCCGTGGTTTTTCTTTTTATTTCAGTCAATTCGCGACAGTCATCCACTGGTTATCCTTCAGGGGGGTAAATTTTACATACACTGTTCACTTCTTCAGAACATTCTGGAGAATGAAACTTCCTGGCAGATTAAAACTGTGTGCCCGACCGAGACTCGAACTCATTCTGGATTCTGGAGAATGTCTTGAGCATCTGATTTAGGGATGTTCAGTTCGCTTTTCTTTTGCGACTCGTGATCCAACAACGTTGACACATTACGGCCGCACTACCACTACTTAATACAGGCCGCTTAAAACTGAGTTGTTTACAGTTGTTAGTTCGAACTGCCACCGCGGTTATCGCGCTGACGTCGCTCATATGCCAGGAATAGCACGAGTATCGGAACGTTTTGAACGGAAGATCTATTCTTGCAGTGAAAGAAGTATCGCTACCGCCTCTTTGCTGGTGATATAGCTCGTGTCTTCACCTTAACAACTGACACACGGTGTGTGATATGCTCTTTATCTGATGCTCAGTAGAAGAGAGGGGAACCGAGAGAGCCCAAGGGACTGCTCTGGACTCGGTTGTGCTCGAGTTTCCTCCATATGAGAATGAATAATCGATTGTCGTGTCTATATTTGCTCTTTACGTAATAACTGTGATCACGCAGTCACCTCCAGTTTACTTCTAGAACTCAGTTCCCACTTGAAGCTGATACAAGTAAGACATTAATTTATTCTGATTTATTCTGCCGTATAAGTTACGATATTCGAACAGGGCCACAGGAAACTATTCGCATGAATTTCGACTGTTTCAGCTATAACCTACTCCACGAGGAACGTGATATTTACACATCTGATTAAGTTTTTTTCCCACCTTTTAGCAAAGAAACGATACTACCCGTCTACATCGTAGAGAACGTTATCTATACTGGATCCGCAATAAGCAGCGTAAGTCTGTTATTAGCACTTTCGTAATGCTTTCACTTTCAACTCCGTCAAAACCAGAATTCCAAGACGTCTTTGTGCATATGTTTCTTTAGTTATTATATTCTTTCGACGACATCTTTGAAATGAACTAACCCTTTAGGATCGATTCGATAAAAGGAAACAAAAACTCTGTGATATGGAAAGATTTTCAGGTTTAGTATTGACAACTAGAAAACCATGATTTCAAATTAAAACATAAGAGGGGCCATATTACATAAAAAATTGTGACGGACTTAAAAACAAATTAATAAAGGAAACATGTCAATATTTCCTCAACAAGTAAACGTGTTATCAAGTTTACAATTATCAACCATATCATAACAGGTGTGTAACCCCTGAGTTTAATATAAGGATTTTCTTTTTCCCTTCAAGTGGTATTTCCTGCGCTTTTATTCACATTATGAATCACACAAAAATTCTTGTCACTGAATGTCCGTTACGATAATCTCTCACATAGAGACGCGGCAGTTTTCGAAAGCTCGTTCTAACGATATGTAGAATTTATCTTGCTCTGAGAACAACGACGGGATGGGTCCTCTTTGGCAGAGATACATTTATCCTAGTACAAGGCACTGAAATATTCTACATATCAGAAAGAATAATCTATGGGCGTGTCTATATTTGTTCTTTACGTACTGACTTTGTTTACTCAGTCGCCTCTCATATATGTCTAAAACTCAGTTCCCCCTGGAAGCTGACACAATTGACGCATTAATTTATTCTATTGCGTAAATTTTATCTAAAAATACAGATCGTCTAGGAGTAAGGCACTGGCTAATAGTGCCGCGGTAAAAATAATAGTTCATATCATCTTCAGTATTAATAACTCTAGTATGATAGTATTTACATATGCGTCGGTTTCATGCCATTCGTATAAAGAATGTGGTATACATAGTGCATAAATTAAATGCAGTTAAATATTTCATATCCATCTCTCTCGTCGGAAGCGCAAAACTTCCGTGTACGTAAACAAACAGCTTTTAAATTTTTCGTATTTTTGAACGATAATTTGGACGCAAGACATTGTTCTTTATCTCTGCAAAATGTAAGATATTAGTGTAATTACAAAAACTGAAAAACAATCCAAAATAAACATATTTTACAGGGTTCTTTCGAAGTCTCTTAGTAGAACAATTACATGTTTTAGAATAAAACAAAGACTTGAACGATGTACTGTAATTATCTTTCCTTCTGACTGTTTCCCTCAAGCTGTTATCTGATGGTGTCTTTGTATACCTAAAAAAATAGCAACAAAGATACATACATTAAAATAACAATATTTTTTATATCTTCGTCCTTAAATAAATGGGTGGATTAATCTAGCAATGATCAAAAGCAAACGAAGTCATCGCAAGCCAAAGTATGTATTGGTAGATAATATACTTACGAGTAGTTCTGTTTGAAAATGTTGATTGCATTATAAGGGGAGCGCGAACAGATGTCGATTAATATCTTAGATATCACCGATAGGACGTTAATAACTGCGGGCAACTGATTACAAGTGAAATATAAATAACAGACAACTGTAATGGTTATGCTAACTGATGCGACAGTATTGTCAAAACATAAAACGCAACATTCTGCGTTCTTTAGCAACATATATTACTGGTCGCACATACCATTCACAGCTGCCTTGAGAAGGAATACTGTCGTCTGAGTGAGATTCACAACGCGTGTAGCGTTGAGAAGAAACAACAGTGTAGGCAGAAGGTAGTCTGCTGTCTTACAATAGTTTATTTATCAGTTTGTCTGTAAACACTCTATTACTTCAGAGCAATTATCTAGTTTTTTGATGTATAACAACTATCAGTGCTTGCCCGTATCTCTGTAATAAGTGTAAACGGTGAAATGTATGTAAATCGTTAGTGAATACACAAGAGAGCTGGACTTCCATTTAATGTTTATTAATACTCGATTCCGGTGCTACTATTGGGCTTTTCATAGAAGCTGAAGGTTTATTCGGAAACGATCTAAGGAATATGCAAGCGATGTAAGTATCACACTTACCTAAAATAAATGCCTGTGCGTAGAGAATTATTTTTCGTACTGAACGACGGGAAAAAGAACCTCCGAGAGCTAATTCAAAACTTGACACTGTAAAAACGTAATTTCTTTCAAAATCCATCTAGCTAAAGTTAACGATAAATTAAGAGTTATGTAAACACCATGTTTCTGTCTTAGTAATCAGTTTTATTTCCCTTGGTGCTTGGGAGACTCTTTCTACTTCATGCTTTCAATGCGTTGTCACTACATAAAAATACTGGTCATCTGGTATTTCAAACAACGCTCTGTGCCAACGGAATCAGTTGTGGTTGCCACTATAAAGACAATATTGTTTAAAATGTGTTTTTATGTACTCAGTCGACAGAGCACCTTAAATTTGTCTCGTAGAGTATTCAACCAAAAGACTGTTATCAAGGGTGACTCCAGAACATGACGTGCAGTCGTTGTTTCCAACAGATTTGCGAAGACAGAGCGGTGCGGCGCAGGAGCGCTGCAGCATATTTGTTAGCTGTTAGCATTTAGACGCTAATTTTATTTTAATTTTTCATTAAAGTCATTCGTGGGGGACTGCCTCGCTGGACGCATGCTAGACGATCAGCAGAAAGATGTGAAATGTCTGGGACAAGTGAGTTTGTACAAAAAAGGCATTTCACACAAGAAATGGAATTGTGCCTGTGGAACGAAAAGTAGCAAACCGCACACGAAACCGCATAAAAATTTCGGCAAATACGTCGACAACATCGTGAGGCATTTGTATTTGTTGGTACTCCGACGTAATGCGTGGCCTCTTCAGATGTTTGCCCGTTACAGATTATAATTAACACGTTATGTCCCTCGTAAGAAATTTAAAGCAATTATATGCAGTAAAAGAAGAAACTTCTGTCAATTATTAACACCACAACAAGAAAATATATCCTCCCACGTCTTTGTATGAGAACGTAGTCCCAGTCAAAACTTATAACATTGTGTGAACTGTGTATGGGTTACTGATGGAAGTGAGGTGCTGAGGATGTCTTGCAGTCATAAAATGTCTATATACATATATGTATGTAATGATTTGCATTCTAATTTCTAACATTCCAGTTTTTAAGTACGCAGCCTAATCCTATAACACATTCGCCTTTTGTCACGCGGTATGTTATGCGATAGCATTGTAGGCGAACTTTCGGAGACATCAGTAACTGACAATTTTACACACAAAAACTTCATTAAGTGTACGGTAAACCGTCACCGTGGTGGTAATTTTGTCCGAACCTTTTTTGATTGTTGCGCACTGGCAGGCGTCAGAATAGTTGAAATAACAACTGACAGCGGACACTGAGTACTGTGAAAGATGCTTAAGGTGATACAGGTAACTGGAAGATAATATGTCAAGGTGATGCCGAAGGAACAGTAACGATGTCACTTGATCCATCGGCAGGTCATTTTTCCACAAATAATGAGAAGTCTGTGGTTCTCAGGAAAACGTGAGCACTTGGTGTTTGAGAGACCACTTTTGGAGCTGAGTCTTACCTGCCGATTCTGTGCTGGCGGGGCTGGAACCGGAGAGCCCCAGAATGTGGTCTATGGTGTGCCGCGGCCCGGCGCTGGCCGTCGTGGTGGTGGCGGGCATCGAAGCCGCGATTTGCGCCTGGGGTGGCGGCGGGGCGCCGGGGGCGGCGTGGGCGGCTGCGTGGGCGGCAGCGGCGGCCGCAGCCGAGGCGGCGGCCTTGTGCAGCAGCGCGCGCAATCGCTCCTCGCCCTCCATCAGCACAGTGCCGACTGCCGCCCGCCGGCGTCCCGGGCCCGCGGGCCTGCCCCCGCGGTGGGCGTGTCCGGCGCCGACCAATAGAGGGCCGCGCTCCCCCACTGCGCCGCCCCGGCGTCTGCGGCGCTCCCACCCCCCGGCGCCCGCAGACCGGCAACCCGGACACTAATTACAGTCAAGAGGGGCCGGCTGGCTTTGATACGGATTTATCGTTATTGTTGTGTAACTAGACTCGACAAGCCGCATAAACGCTCCATAAACACTGCGGGGTATCGATCCCCGGCGCCGAAGCCGGCTCTCGCCCCGTGCGGTGACTTGCAGCTAGCCGTACACGCGCACCTGCTGCTTGCGTCTTATCACCTGCGTATCCCGGCCTCGACCGTCTAAACGAATAACTGAAGCACTCCCATCCTCAGTCTGAGGAAGTGTATCACATGCTGCGGGCTCTACGCCGTCAAGGTAGGATGGTAGTTTCCGCTGAAACAACCGGTTTCGGTTATGTCGGTTTTTTTCACGCCATTTTAACCTGACTGCTAAAACCTCTCGAAATAATTGGTTTGAGAAATAAATGATTTTCAGTTTTCTGTGCCTATTATTTCCCGTAATAAACGTAGAAATCGAACAAAGGAATCTGTTTAGTGATTGAATACTAGAACGGACCACCAGAATTCTGGTTAAGTTTGTCAATTGTCCGGTTTTAGATAGAACAGTCCGGTTTGTAAATAGAAACTGTGGTGACATCTTGGATATTCGGGAATCCAGCCGTATGTTCGCGTCGTTCTCGCACGATATTTCAACAGCGTGCATCGCTGTCTTCTTCAGGTGCTACCTGAGACTCGTCCTTGGAAATCATAGTAACAGTCATGAGACAGAATACCCAACATCTCAGATGGGGTATGGGACACCTCAGATGACGACCACAACCGTTGAGGACGGCCAAAACGGGTGCGGACGGCAGTCGGAGCATCCGCGACTGGAGGGGTCCACTGAAGCCGAGTCTGGCGCGCGCGGACCACAGATGGAACACTCGACTCGGCACGGACCGATTAGGAAACGCCCAGCTCCTTCCAGGCATAAATACTGGACTCCAGCGTGTACAGTAGCACAAAACACCAGCCAAGAATACCCAGAACTCGCCCTCACCATGGAACCACTAACACAAGGTCCCACTTCCCCCACACCTGACCCAAAGACACAGAAACTAACCCCAGAATATACACACACACACGCGCACGCGCCCGCGCGCACACGCACACGCACACACACACACATACAAACACAAACACACACAAAAATCGTAGACCTAAGTTACACCTAAAAAGTAGTATACAAATAACAAAGTAAACATTAAAAGTAGCATACACATCAAAACTACTGCACTACTATCGTATGCTACAACCTCTATATACACTAAATCATTCAAAGAGAATTTACGGAATAATCATAACGGAAAATATTGTGTAATATATAAAATATACACTATATTTCAATATGACTTAAAATCTTTAATATTTAAACCTCAATTCCTAACTTAACTTATTTTTAATATACCTTATTTTATATAATATTTTTGTACTTATTTTATATTTTGTATTATTTTTATTATTGTATTATTTTATATTTTTGCATCTCGGTATATTTTATATTTTTGTATACTCAATGTTGTCAATATGACCAAATGCACTTTTGCAAGAAGTATTGGATTAATAAATAAACGAATGTACTTGTACAGCAAAAGGCTGAAAAGGGCAATGCAAGCCCTCAAGCAGCCCACCCACCCCCCTCAGGAGTGGGAATGAAAAGTGAAGAAAAAAAAAAAGGGGTCAGTCTCAGGTAGCACCCGAAGAAGAGAGCGAGGCACGCTGTTGATATATCGTGCGAGAACGACGCGAACGTCCGGCTGGATTTCCGAATATCCAAGATGTCAACAGATCGCTGGGAAAGCATGAAGAATTTCAAAAGCTGTGGTGTCCGGTCGAACGTCTCGACGGCACGTCAAAAGTCCGGTTTTCTGTCCCGCCCGTGAATTATCCTGAATTCATATTTCCCAATTTCATTTTTTTTTTAATTTTTTTCACAGAGGCCAAATAATGAAAATGGAATCAGTTAAACTTTTCAGTTTGATTATCGTTTGGTTTCAATATTTTGTATCACATTGTGCCACAAGTTGGGAGTTTTATGGATCTGTTACAACGAATTCCAGTGTATTTTAATATAAGTTTGCGCGTTCATTTGCTCAATAAACCGTGTCAAAGAGGCTTTGTATTTTTATTACATCGTGGTGTTCATTGTCGTCCATTGTCATCAAGTCGTTTGAAGATCGCTCCAATAGGAACAAACTAGGAAAGACATAGCATTTATTTTCTTAAGACAGCTGCATGTCACTTCTGCGTGAACAATGAAGCTGAGTTCCAATATCAGTTTATGTCTATTTGTTCTTCTGCTCAGTTATATTACACAGCTGCAAAAAATAACAAACAAAACAAGCCGTGAAAATTTCGCATTTTCACTTTATTCTCGGTGCTTGCAATAATGAGCTACTAATTTTAAAAGGAATACCGCTGTCGAACATGCCCCAGGTGCACCCATTGCCGCGCGAAGCGATGTGGTGAAGTATTTTGTCGTGGCTGTATTAAATGAATAGAACACGGTATGCGTCTAGTTTGAAACTATAATGTTTAAAAACGGCATTGTAGTGGATCAGTGTAACGTGCATTTATCTAACGTCGTATTATAGTGAGCCTCTCAAATACAGAAGACTCAAAAACAGCGCTATGAGTTTCATTTCAATGACAAATGGCCACAAGAAACAGACTTTTCGGGATGGATTCAGAAACAAGATGAAAATACCGGATCTTTTAAAACATGATTTTTACAGTTCAGTACGACGCAGAGGTAAAGTATAATGCCAATACCAAGGCTCATATTGATAAGATGCGGAATTTGTTAAGGAATTCTACTGTTCAAAGGTATTTCGTGTCAGCGGGAGTCAGTCACGAAGAGGATGTTTCAGCAGTGGAACTAACATTAACGTATCATGATGTGCAACATCATCACCGTTACCTTCCACAAGACTGCGGAAATGCTCTCCTAACTTACTTTTTGTTTCAAGATTCGGTACTATCATCCACAATTCCCTGTGGACGGACTAAAACTGAAGCTATAGTAGAGAATGTATCGGCTCCACATTCTCTGCAACAAATTCTGAAAAAAGTTGGTAAAACTCCATTCGCAGTTGCACGTGATGCTTCAAATAAAGGACATAAGAAAATATTTCCAGTTTCTATACGGTACTTCGACTAAGAAATAGGAACAACTTCATCTGTTATATGTTTTTACGAAGACGCTGATGAAACATCAATTTCTACAACCAAGAAGCTTAAAAGAGCTTCCTTAAGACTAGTTTTCCGGATTGCGACTAGTTACTTATGGTGCGGACAGCTGTTGTGTCAATTACGGAAAAGACCAATCTGTTTTCGTGGAGTTGATAAATATGTTTGAACAACCACATTTTACTGCGGGACGTTGTCATATACGTATACTGCTCAATAATGCGAAATGTGGACTAAAACTACTGGCGTACCATGTTGAGTCTTTAGTGGTTAAGGTATTTAATGAGTTTTCTTCAGTCGCGAAGAAGGTGATGAACTTTTTTTGAGTTCATGCAGTCAGGGTACTCCAAACTACCCTGCCATGTTCCTACACGCTTTTTGACTTTTTTTCTGCTGTAGATAGATTGCTCCAGAACTGGACATTATTGAAGTCCTATTTTCTAAGCCGGAGTGAAGGCAATATTGGCAAACTTATTTGGACATTCGTAGCCCAGAATGTTACGCATTTATTTACTGCTACCATAAAACACGTGGAAAGTAATTATATACAGATAACTAAAATATGTTCTGTATTCCTGAAGTTGCGTACTTATATTATTAATAGACAAACAAATAATTTCTTCGGATTCATGATATTACTAGAGCAGAAAAAAGTCCGCAGTTTGAACGGGCAAAATTTGTCAGAAAAGCTCAGCAAGTCCATACTAAGATTGTGGAATATCTAGAAATATGGTTTGACTTACGTGAAGATTCAATTTTCAATCTTAGCTCTCAGATAAATCTTGAAGAGCCCCTTAAAATGGAGAACATAATAAAACTTATAGATTATTTCAGCATAGTATGAGTAGTGACGAACTATTTTCTGAAATATGTGCACTGAATGACGTCTTGCCATTCGTTACGGACTTATCAGACTCAAATATTCGAAACAAATGGGTGAAATTTTCAAAGAGATGCATAGCACGTAATTTACTGACAGTTTTTCAACATGTGCTAGCACTGTCACTGCCCAATGCGTTTGTAGAGCAGAGTGATATGTGAAAACTTAGCTAAATTTGTCGGATCTACAACTGGAAAGAGCTTGTTAAGGCTGTGAAGTCAGTTACGAAGTATGACTTCAAAATACAACTGGCTCAGGAACCAGAGACTCGCAGAAATGGCTGATTCGCAGTATTAACAGTGAGTATCGTGTTAAATAAATTCGTGCTTCCTGTTGTAGCAGCTGTAATATACGTATTATGTAATATGTTGTGAACAATAATAATAATAATAATAATAATAATAATAACAGTAATATAATAATAATAATAATAATAATATATTTTAGAGTTGCCCGGTTTTGGCTCCAATTAAAGTTGGCAACTCTAATTCTGGTATTGATCCTAATTTTTTTAAACTCATGTTTTAATCAGATATCAGAAAACAGATAAAGGCATATAATGTAGACACCGGCAGCAAATCAGCTACTTTCGCTTTTCATTGTGCATTATGAATGATTAGTTAAGTTTTTAATTTATTAATATTACCGTAACGTCCTTCCACTTTTATTATTTTGTAGAAATGACAGACAAATCTTTAATGTTCTAAAATAAATTGAACATTATAATTTATTCTAACGTCACTTCGTAAAAACATTGCCAGACTATGGTTGGTGCCATTCTGCACTGCAACGGACGTCCGGCGACGGCAACGAACAACTACCGCATAGACCAGGTGGGAGCGGGTCTTGCGCACTGCACGACGCGCGTATTGTAAGCCACGACTCACGTCATCAGGGACATTATCGTCTCAGCAATGCTGTAACCATTCTTATTCCATGAGTTTATTGCTCACCTCTGTAGGCATTGTTATTAAAATAGCACTGATCGCTTTTCCCATTTTCTGTAATAGTAAAACATTTCAATATAACAAAAATATTATACAATCTAATTACTTCTTTTTTAAGAAAGGTTTATTTGAAAACGAAACATATTTGCGCTGTTGCTACAACAAACTGGTATTTCTGTTTCTGTGCTCAGCTATTAGTAAAAAATAAAAAAAGTAACACCTCTGATAACCGAGATCTAATAAATACGGAAAAAATACCAGCTGTTCCGAACTAAAATACGCGTGTCGGTTGCAACCGGTCGGTTTTTCCCATCCCTGTGTCAAGGAGCGTGCACCGCACTGTCCAGTTTTGCAGGGAGAAATGAAACATTAGCCGTTAAGAATGGAAAATTATAATAACCAGGTGACCCATGCGAAACTTAGGCACTTTTATAGTTTTAAATAATGACAGCATTTCGAATAAGTGTAGTCGTTGGGCTAGGGGTGATTGTGGAAACTAAGAGAAAACATCTTTAAAAATGAACCGAATGACATGAAAATCACGAATTTGTTATATACTCTTGTATATACATTTCCATGTGTCAAGAAATTAGTTTTGCATTCGGAATGTTTGTCTCGGCTTGTACGACAGGCAGAGATCTGGGGCTTCCTGTAGGGCGTGATCCATGACTTTAACTCTACAAACATTTATACAATAAGAATGTTCGGCTGTGATAGCAATAGATAAACTACAATTCAAGGCGACAGTGGCAAACATAGTTGACATTTCGTAAATTACATTCGTTTAGAAAAGTTGGCCTGTACGATGCGCAGACACAATGGGTACCCAGTGGTCATGGTTATCACCCATGGCGATGCTGTTTACAAACTATCCCTTTAATATATATTTTGAAATTAATTTGTATTTGTCATAAGATAATATTAAAGAGAGTCTCTTATTATCCACGTAATGCTGTATACAAGTTATCCATTTAATGTGTACTCTGAAACAAATAAAATGGTATTTGTAATAAGTCATATTAAAGGGAATCTCTTATTCGTGATTAATAAGTCAGCTTCTTAAAACATAGGTTTCCTTAGGAGTCTCTTTTATGTTAAAATTTTCCACAAATAGTAACTTTTAGAGCTACAGTGCCAGAAGCCGGTAAGAAACCTTTCTAATGATACCTCATTCATCCCTGTACGATAAGCGTCTGTTGGGAAAAAGGGATGTCGACTTGAGAAATTTGATGCATGATAGACGGAAGTGTTAGCTACAAATTAAACAGAAATAAATAACTCAAACAAAAACTTTCCAAATTGTTACACAGAATAGGGAGTGGAGGTTGAGTATTTTTGGACGTGGGAAGAGACTGGAGCACACTAGATTAACTAAAAGAAAATATCTAATATTTCAGTCGGGAAACAGTGGAACGAAGATACTCAGAAAGGCTTATAACCTTACTGAAGAAGACATTCAAAACAGAAAAAAATCAGAAAATAGGAAACTTCAGAACTTGTAGAGGAAAAAGAGGAAATGTAAAAGAATACTCATCTAGGAATACAGTCAACTGCACAAAGAGAAAAAGTACTGGAAGACAGGAAGAAGAACCTCCTTCGACAGATCAACTCCTCTTAGTAATTCTTTTACGTTTCTCCACTTGGCCAGATACCCTGCAAAAAGAAAAATGATCTGTTTATTGATCTGAAGAGAACACAATGGCCTGTAGACGAAATCATTAGATAATACGGAGTTAAGGCAAAATTAATAAACATGATTCTTAAACTTGTAATAAGCACGATATCTAAAGTGAAATTTATGTGAGAATTATCTCAGTCATTCGAAATAAAAGCGGTGGTAGAAGGGAACAACTTATCGTTTATACTATTTGACATTGTGCTAGGACAAACTGCAAGCATCTGAAATTTTGAATTGAGCAGAATCACAAAATTGAACCAACAACAGTAGAGATGAAATGAAATGGAATTAAAATAAACAGCCTGTCTTTTACACAATATTTTGCAATACTTCAAGAAAATCTAACAGAAGCTGTTACTAAAATAAATCTTTGCAAAGAGTAGCCAATTGAATTGGGCACTAATTTCAATTTATGAAAAAAAAAACATTTAGGTACAATACAAAGAATGCACCAAAATACATAGAAACACAAAGAGACAAAATTTAAACATATTGGAGAAACTATACAGTACAATCCAATAATTTTCAATATATGTATGAAGCAATAAAACAGGAAGAGCGTACGGCTTAACTATAAACATCTGCAATAGGAAATGCGTATCTAGAAATACAAAACTACTTCAGTCTACTGCAGCGATTAGTGCAGGGTTTTACATGCCTGTGTATTTTTAACGATACATTAGAAGCTGAAAAGAACAGAGATACTTGAAAGACTTATTATTAGGAAGACAATGTGTGCAGTGCAAACTGCAAATGGTTGAAAAAAAAATGGAAAAAAAAGAACTAATGAGGAAATCCGTCAGAACATAGGGAAAATATCAGAAGTAATGGCAAAGCGAGAGTCTGTCTTCTTTGGACACAGTTACCGAAATAATGAGGACAGGCTAACGATGAAAATATTCCTGTATTTTTGGAAAATAGAGTGGATAACACCATACATTACAGAAATTAGAAAAAAAATAGAATTAACAAAATACAACCGGATATAACCGAAATAAACTTTTTAAGAGTCAAGAATTAAATTTTGAAGGCTTATAAGGCAGAAAAATAAAGAATCAGTATCAACATGGACAGAAGAAAGAAAAATAAACTTGGGCATAAGTAGAAGAACTAAAGTTGTTACATAACCCTAGCTGATCCATGTGAAGATAAAAGAAAATACTTTTTACGATTATGTGGTCATGATTGTGCATTATTTTTAAAATGCTAGATATATTAGACCTTTGGCTCAAAATTATAATATTCTCGAACGTTTGAAAAATATATTCGTCGTAATTACACTTTATGAAACCACATTCACGTATTACATATTATCACAAGAGTTTTATGTACATGTTCTGTTTTCACTCTGGCCTGCAGTACATTATTATGAACACGTGTCACGCTATTGACGGCAGGTATTGTTTGCCCTACATTCGTAACAACACTCGCTTTAAAATCAATATTTTTATTGTATACCCTAGCACCAAACAACGTGGGCTGCTAAGCGAAACAACTGGACAACAGGAATTCCTTCGAAGTCTGACAGTTGTTTAGTTGTCTTTAAGGTTAGCGATATTAAATGGCTCTAAGCACTATGGGACTTAACATCTGTGGTCATCAGTCCCCTAGAACTTAGAACTACTTAAACCTAACTAACCTAAGGACATCACACACATCCATGCCCAAGGCAGGATTCGAACCTGCGACCGTAGCGGTCACGCGGTTCCAGACTGAAGCGCCTAGAACCGCACGGCCACACCGGCCGGCGGTTAGCGATATTCCATCTCACTTAGTGATGCTTTTGCTACTCTGTTTAACGTTACTTTCACTAATTATAAGTGTAGGAGAAGTATGCTCTTACGGTATGTATGTATATAACGTGTCAACGAATTTCTATAAGGTTTGCACGCATGCTCTGATGTCTGACCTTCGGAAAGCCCAGTGTTCTCATTCTCTGCCGTCGAGAGTCGCAGTGTTAGGTTTCCAGCGTTCCTGGTTTAGCACAGTGTAAGTCAGACTTTCGATACAGGTCCGTCGCAGCATTTCCTGGATCTATCTGCGGTGTAACCACGGCCGTACTCGCCTCCATCATGTGACAACCTTGAAGCGTTATTGCATACCCCATGCAGCGCAGAAGCAAAACACGGGGTGACATTTAACAATTTACACTTATTCCAAACACTGTTGTTATGTGAGTGGAAATAATGTAAATTAACTGCAACGAGTAGTTGTAGTGTCTTGATTAATTTTTATTATATTGATGAGGTAATTGTTCAAAAATCAAACAGCATGACATCTTTTGGTGCTCACATTATTGAAATAAAATTGTATGAGAAATTGTGTTCGCATATTACATGGAAACAAAATAATTCGTTTTAAAGAGATGAGTACGTATTGTTGAATAGGGGCCCCGCAGTATATCTGATCTAATTGTTGCAAGCGTTCAGTAAGAAATTAACTGTTGTTACGCTTGTGCTGCTGGACACTTCATTAGTTCAATGAAAGCGTTCAACACAACTCTTATCAATTTTTAATGAATCCACAGTCGTTTAATGTGGCACATAGAGGCAGTAAAAGAAATTTATTTTATGACTGAAAGTCCTTCAGGTGTCTGTTACCGTTTTCAAGAGCGCACTTCAGAGCGAATGCTCGATCGTCAGGGTTTCAGCGATCCATATGAGGGTTCTCAACATGACCTGGTGAAGCAGTCGCACTTGAGGGGAGTTCCCTTCTTGTGAAACGAAAAAAATGGTATGTGAATGCTGACATAGACAAACAACAACGCCACGAGACACTTGTACATTTCGATAATGTGCTTCACTGGTGGCCCAAAGCGAAATCTGGTTTGCATTGCACACACGTTTCTTCATAAAGTGCAGGGTAAGCATAAACTCTTTTCCTGATTACAAAAATTTATTTCTAAGGAACTACGTTAGATACAGCTACGTGGTTTGTTGCATATAGTAGCTTAACTTATAAATTTTTTATGCATACATTTCGACATGTATACACGACTTGTGCAGTTTTTATCAAGTGGTAGCTGATTACCTGAAATTTTTCTGGATTAGCAGAGACGATCCAATATCATGACCACCAGGTTCACCAGAAGCAGTCCTTCTCGACTCTTTTTGGTGTGTGGTATTACGTTCGGTATAAAGCGTTCAATTCACCAGTTTTCGTGTGCAGACTCTTGCGGCACGAATACGAGATGCTGTACAGATGCTGGCGGAAGTGATATTGGCAAAGACATGGAAAGAGAATGAGTATCGTCCAGACCTAATGCGAATCAACATTCTCCGCTCCAGACATCCTCTATTCAGAACAGCTGGTAACCTAGTGGACTATAACTTCAGACTCGACGAAGCTTGGACGCAAGAACGATAAAGCAACACACCACCGTAACCCCATAGTTTTGTTAACAAGACATGGGAACTTTATCTGACCAATAGGAGGAGTTGGAATACATGCGACAGGGTCGGGAATAACAATGGAAGACGCGGTTATCTGTTGTGCTGACTAGCACTGCGGGGTGCACCTGTGGCGTTACAAGACAGACTGCCAGACAGATTGTTGAAGAGTTACTTGGAAATCCGTATCCTGGAAAACTCTCGAACGTACCGGATACCACTGCAGATATGATGAATTATATAAGTAATAAGTCTGTAAACTTGTAAATTATGTGCGTATTCCGTTTGTATTTCTACAGTTATGTGTAACAGGCATACGATTAACAATAATAATAATCTACGGACAAGAATGGAGCGCCTGTGAAAGTGTATACAAAAAAACTTGATGAATTAAAGTATCAAACGCAACAAACCGCGTAGCTGCACTAGCATAATTGCTTAGAAATAAGTTTTTGTGATCGGGGCAACTGTTTATGGTCGCCCTGTATAATCAAATCTTATTACGTTCATGTTTTCTTTGCTCGTATTTGGAAGCTTATGCGTCTATCTTGTTACGGAATGCATCAGCACAGATTGTGCCTCACTTGGTCAGAAAGCTCTCTGATTGTATCGACGAATCCTTGGCGTAGGCTTATTTAATTGATTGAATGTACATGATGCAACGTACAGAATAGCATGAAGACATAATGTTTGCAAATATCTAATTTTATTCATGCAAAATCCCTGACTTTGCACATTAGGCTATATTGTTTTCCTTTCTGCGGGCTAAAAGACTGTAAGTTACCCTATGTCAATACTTTGCGACTGACGGTGTTGTTATCTTCCCCTTATTTACAGAGCAAGAAATGTAGGGATACACTTAATTTCTTACCACACATCGAACAGACATTTTGATGTAAAATCACCATGACGCTGCTAACTTTTTTATAGTTCTGCAATTATTTTCCGTAGCCATGTCGTCGTGTGGCAGATTTTAAAATATTGGTACGGTGTATACCAGATGTCTATAATCATATGACATGAAAGCTGTTAAAGTCTGCCAGACGATGACATGACTTTAGCGGTGATCTTACATCAAAACGTCTTTTATATAGATTGTCGTGCGCAGCTTAAAGACTATATTATACAGCTGAATAGTTAATGCTAGATTTGAATTGGTGCTAGAAGAGGCTCAAGACACTTTGTTCGAAAACTGTTAGCTCAAGATCTATTGCCATAAAAACAGCAATACGTACATGGAAATAGCTCGTATGCTCAACACGTATCAGTACTGTTTACAAAATACGCTGACACCGAAATTTACACCCTGTGAACCAGAACAAATTTTTCCAGAGGCCGAACGAATGCTCTGGTATTGTGGGACCCGCGGTCTCTAGTGGCTCGTTACAGAATAATTTCATTGAGTATTGTTTCTTACCCCCACTAATCTTCATATCCTTATTTGACTGAAAATATTGGGAACAGACACTGATCCACTGACATGCGGTATTAGTCGACCACGATACATCGCACCTGGCAGCGAAGGCGCTTCGGTCAGCTTAGCACGAGTTTTCGTCGTGATATATCACGAGGGCACGCTGAACCACTTGATAGCTTATGTAGAACTGTCTTCAAATCATTCACAGTTCGATGCGTTTTCCTTGGTCACTACTGCACTTGTCCGCAGCTCGTGGTCTAGTGGTGAGCGTTCCTGCCTCTGGACCACGGGGTACCGGTTTCGATTCCCGGCCTGGTTGGGGATTTTCTCTGCCCGGGGACTGGGTGTTTGTGTTGTTCTCATCATTTCATCACCATCATTCGTGTCAATGGCTACAGTGGATTGGGTAAAAAAACTGGACTGTGTAAAAAGTGAGACTTTGTACGGGCGCTGATGACCGCGCATTTGAGTGCCCCACAAACCAAACATCATCATCACTACTGCACTTGTTTACTGGAAGGCCACTTCGTGTTTCCGGTGACAGCCACGGGAGGCTAAATGCAGTAATACGTGGTAGGACAGCACTTGCCGTTGACAAAAATAGCGCCTGCTTTTATTCTTCGCCCTCAAGCTTGCATTCAGAACTCCCGACGCGGGTCTGTTTCCCAGCAGTGTTAGCTGTACGTTAACAGTGATACTCAGCTGTATGGATAGGATTACTGATGAACAGTTGACCGGTACTCATCTCGTGTGTGCAACCAGTCACACCTTTAGATAATCTATTTGAGGTAGCACTGTACTCTGAACATAATTTTCACTCAATAACAATAATAGGGAACATTCGGGAAAATTTATCCGCTCATATCTAATATATGAGAAGGTGAAAACAAACTTTTCTTATACCAAATTATTGTTGATTTATTTAGAAACAGCATGTATAAGCTACAGCTGCTAAAATTTTAATACAAACCCTGAACGTCAATATATGTAAGGTTCTGCTGATTCGTACTCTTAGCAGCATCGTCTGGTAATAGTATGCTACATATAGCCAAAGAGTACGCACTAACATAAACCACAAGAAATTTCACCAAGTCGTTCATAACCCGTGCATTCTTCGTGCCATCATTGGGAGCAATTATCACACTTTATCCAGTCTTCTGTGATAGGCTCCTTGGAGACATCACCATCCTCTGGGCAATTCAAAACATCAGACCCCTCCTTGGATTTGGACCTGGTTGTTCCTGACGTTGCTGTCGTGGATAAGTCAGTTTAGTCCTATAGATTCTGCGATGTTCGGTACTGGTATTTTGACTCTTTTTGGTTTCTTGATACAACTTCTTGAGGCAATAATTTACCAACAGCCGTATGTATTGTAGAAATTTATTTCATTTTATGAACTTCTATGTGCTATCAGTTTCGGCATTACATTGATGCTTTTTGGTTTCGTCCAATTTAGTTTGTTTTTCCAACAACGTATTTTTGAACGGACACCCAGACAAAACCTCGTCATTTGTCTCCTGACCATTAAATCTGGCATCCAGCTGTTAGCAATGCTCTACAGATTCTTTCTCCATGATTTCATTGAACATCTTTTGAATCTGTCAAGTGATGTGGGGCGCAGACCTATAGCGATAGACAAAAATCTCTTTGAACTTAGGTACACTGCATTACGCCAACAGGCCAACAGAATAACAGACCACATCGTAGGTATACATTAACAACAACAACAGGAACAATAATAATGGTAATAAGGAAATACTGCATTTGGTCGCCTACTTGGCGTACATTCGTTCGATCCCACAGACTTAGCAACTTTTCTTTCACTTTCCGCATCAGCAGTTCTGTTGCTTGCCGCTTCAGTTATAGCCTCCGTGAAAATGAGCCTCCTTTTCTCCTATAGTTTTCAATTTTCTGGTTTCAGCATATTCAAAAGTAAAATGGGTTTTATATAAGAGAAACAACATTGCAACAAAACAAATATTATTTTCTATGTAATTTCGTGATCTAGGTTACTCACACATTTGGGTCCAACACACGAATGAAATAGAAAAATTGTTTTGATCCAAATCAATTACAAAAAAAGGGGGCGGGAAGGTGTTAACAATACGCACGTGGTCTTTCCAGCTCCCTTACGGCGTACTCCTAACTGATGCGTCACACAGTTCGTAAAAATATCGCAGATGGCAGTTACTGCTTTGTACTGAAGTTTGTTGTGCTATGGTTTTTTCCTCACAGAAGGGCGATTCTTTTGGCAAATATGTTTATATTCTAGTGCATACATGGATAAAGCAAAAACTTATATCTAAGTGCTATATTCAACGATTGTGGCGGAGCTCTTCAAGATGCCGTGAGACGGCGTCGGTATAGACACAGTAACTGAATGCAGGTTCCCGTTGTCGGTCAGGCTTGCAAATGTACAGACAATGCCACTGCGAACACTTGCCAGGCGCGTACTCTTACCCGCCCTTATCCTAATTATTATTATGTTGATGCAGTAATCGTTTATTAACAGAATCTCGCCACGCTGATATTGTCGTCCACCAAACCACTTTATATTCAGGACATCCTCGTCTTGTAAAATGTGATTACTTTTTTGGTGTTATGCTCCCATGAACCACATAGTCTACCGACTTTCAGTCTTCCAATGGTCTTCAGTCAGGCAATATTTTCGCAATTCAGCACCAAGAATTTAATCCAAGAAAATGGAAGTGTGATTTAAATATGATGCTTAAAGGTAACAACATTGAAAGAAAATACCGGAATGCTAAACAAGCGGTTAGGAAAATTACTCATTGGAGAGAATAGCCAATCATTTTTGCCAGCTTCCATATATGCTTATTCTGATTTACATATGAGTGTACATAATAATATGACACAACACAGATTTAGATTTTACCTGATGCATTTACCATGCTTATACAAATTCTGTTGGTACCTTGTTTTCACGATTCCTTGATTTTTCAGCGTTTCATTCAGCATTTCATTCCCAGTAGGAAGAATCTTCTCTTACCGCAAGTTTAGGCCTTGCACATTTTTATGTTTTCATACGTGTGTCCATGGAAACAACAACTGAAGGAGACACCACTTTTTTAGCATGTGTCGAGCTGATCACATCCCTTGGGTGGTATGACCGCTACAAATGGTAATTTAAACATTTTTCTTCATAATGAGAGTTTGTGTCTTTTTTGTATGTAGCCTCTATATATCTTATGTTTATTTATTTCGGATGCTATTTTCTCTTTACTGATACCATGTAATGTGCTATTTTTATGATGCTATGCTACTTCACTTTGCCGTTATTGCACACCCTAGGCAAGATACTATTATTGCTTACATTTAAGCAATGCTATTGACAGATGAATTATTACTACATCTTTTACTAGGTTAGTCATTTTTGGTATTTTATGATGTTGCCATGTTTCATTTATACCCACTCTTTTGCTCTGTAAGCAATGCTATTGATAGATGAATTATTACTACATCTTTTGCTAGGCTAGTCACTTTTAGTATTTCATGATGTTGCCATGTTTCATTTATGCCCACTCTTTTGCTCTGTATTGCTATACAGTATATCTCTTGCTCTTGATGATGTCACTAGTTTACTTGCTTTAACCTATACAGATTTAAGAAATCAATGTACCCTATAACTCATGTCCATTGCATGTACTCATCCATTTTGTATATCTTGTAGAAGCAATGTAACGAAGTTTCATTGTATCTAAATGAGCCAGTATGGTCATAAATAGAAGCACATAAAGGTCTGCAGGAACTGCATTACTTAGAAAGCATGACATAAGCAACTTATACGGAATACTAAACACCATTGACACTTCATACACTGTTTCCTGGTACGCTTTTATAACCATTTTCCTTTTGATGTACTAGGTAAATTTGGCAGATTGCCTACAAAGATTTAGGCTTAAGGATATTTTTTCTCTGCATTTTGTGTTAGGTATAAGAGTATTGTTAGATTATTTACTCCTCTTCCCCACTCTCTTTCTTCAATTGTTCCTCTTCTTTCTCTCTGTTCATTTTGTCCTCCCCCTGTCTCTGTCCATGTGCTTCACTTTCCTTTCTCCTTACATCTGCTCCCCACTTCTGATCATCTACTCCATCCCCTTCTCTCCATCTCCTCTTCCTCCATGTATCTCCTCCTCAGTTCTGTAAGCCCATCACCTCCTCCCCCCTCACTCCTCCTCATCTTTTCTTCCTCTGTCCATTCTTGCCTCTTGTCTTTCTGTCCGTCTCCTCTTCATCCCTTTCTCTTTCCATATCTTGTTTGCCTTTATCTGGCCATCTCTCTCTCTCCTCTCTCTCTCTCTCTACCCATCTCCCCCCTTCCTTTTCTATCGACTAACTCCTCCACATCTTTCCGTCCATCTCTTCCATCCCCTATCTGTGCCTAGCTCCTCCTTCCCCCCTTTCTATTTGTCCAGTTCCTGCTTCCCCCTTCTCTCTTCATGTTTTCACCACTGGCCCAATAGGAGGTTGCTGGTTTCGCCTAACAGTATTTCATTCTAGACAATAAGTCAGTAAGTAATAAGTGTTCTCCCTCACCCTGTCTGTGTCCATCTCTCCCTCTCTCACAACTCTGTCTATTTCTTCTTCTGTGCATCCCCCTCCTCCTCTCTCTTTGTCCATCTCACATTCCTCTGCCTGTGTCCAGCTCGTCCTTTCCCCTCTCCGTCTGCCCATCTCCACTCTACTTCCTCTATCTCCATTTTATCCCTCCTCCTCCACAGTAGGACGTTGCTGATTTTTATCACAATAGTAGTATGTACACCAAGTTTGGTTGAAATCTATGCAGTGGTTTAGGAGGATCTTTTTACCCATGGCTTTGTCCGTGTACACATTCACGTATATTTCACGTATACTGTATTTAACACATTTTGCGCATATCTCGTCTGTATTTCTAACGAATTTCACCCAGAAGTTTCGTTTTCGCGCAGCTCAATGTTTATAACGTCATGTCTCCTGAACTATGTGTCGTACAGTGGTGCAGTTTTGCGGCTACATCCAGTGGGGCATGTGGATACTCTTCGCGAAATGTGTTGCTAATGGCGTTGGTAGGAGTAATAAATTACAACACCATGCGTGATGCGCCAGTTTCTCATGCATCTCAGTGTTCATGACATCATATCTCCTGAACTAGGTATCAAAATGGTTCAAATGGCTCTGAGCACTATCGGACTCAACTTCTGAGGTCATCAGTCCCCTAGAACTTAGATCTACTTAAACCTAACTAACCTAAGGACATCACACACATCCATGCCCTAGGCAGGATTTGAACCTGCGACCGTAGCGGTCTCGCGGTTCCAGACTGTAGCGCCTAGAACCGCTCGGCCACTCCGGCCGGCAACTATATATCGTACAATGATTATTTATGCAAGTGCATTCTGTGGTATATGTGAATACTGTCTGCAGAATGTGTTTCAAATTGAATTAGTGCCAAAGAAGCAAAAAATTAAAACGACATCCCAAATGCGGCTATTTTTGTGCATAAACATCGAAATATATAGTGATAGATAATTTTGTTTCTTACACCATCTCATGGGGTGTGTCAGAGAAACAAATACTCGCAACGGTTTGCTAAGCACTCTTATTCTCAAGTACTGAATGGTGTAGTCTGCTAATTGATGCATCATGGGCTATACTTCCTTCAACTTCCACCCCTTTGAGAGGTAGGTGCTTCTTACCCCACAGTGGGTCTTTCCAGTCGGTAACTGATATGTGTGCCAAGTTCGGTAGTAATCGATCCAGAGGGTTAGGAGGAGATGTGGAACATACATTTACACGGTCCAATCACATTGCTCCATTTCCAGTCAGGAATCCGTCCCTTCAGTTTGTCGGTTTTATTAATGTTCACCCTGTTTACCAGGTACGACGACCAAAGATCCATTCTTTCAGTGCAGATGCACACCAATGACGACCTCTTGCAGGAATCCGAAACGGAGGTTGAGGGGTTCATGGGTAGGTTGACGCTGACGCTGAAAAGACGAGCCTATTCTTGGCTCGAGGTGGTGCAGTTTAGACAAATTTTGTCATTCCTGCGGTTCCCGTAAAAGAGAGACAGATATATTACCACTCTTGTTGATTGGTCCTAGCTGGTGTAACCTGAAAAAGAGAAAGACACACTCTGTCGAGGGATTAGTAAAACTTAATCCCTCAGCAGGTCACGCCAACGCGTGGTTGGCCTGTGATGAGGTTTTTGGCCCAGTCCACGGATGAGGCGGTTGCGGGAGCGTCCCGTATTCTCGTAGAACTTCTTAGCGATGATACGAAACCTTTCTCGGAGAGGCAGGATCCCGGTGTCCTCGTGGAGTTGGCGCGTCGATCATGGGTAGGTGACGCAACGACAGTCGTGAGTAATAGGGTGGGAATTTGGGTCGGATCAAAGAATGGCTCAAATGGCTCTGAGCACTATAGGACTTAACATCTGTGGTCATCAGTCCCCTAGAACTTAGAACTACTTAAACCTAACTAACCTAAGGACATCACACACATCCATGCCCGAGGCAGGATTCGAACCTGCGACCGTAGCGGTCGCGCGGTTCCAGACTGAAGCGCCTAGAACGGCACGGCCACACCGGCCGGCGGGGTCGGACCTGAAGCTGTGTTCGGATGGCCGAGGTGGTTAAGGCAACCGCTCACTTTAAATGGCCGATCGGGCTAGAGTTCCGGTCCAGTACAAATTTTCACCTGTTACCATTAATTCATTTAAATGACTATATGCTGCTAACATCATTGAAAACCTTTGAGTAGTATTTGTATCGCCATGGATCACATAAGGTGTCACCATACGCACACACACATACACACACACACACACACATATACAGGGTGTCCCAGCTATCTTGTCCACCCAAAATATCTCTGGAACAATAACAGCTATTGGAAAACGACTTTCACCAGTATCAGTGTAGGGCTGGGGCCCATGAATGTACATATTTGGAAACATTCTAAAACGAAAGCATATGTGTTTTTTAACACAAACTTACGTTTTTTTAAATGGACCTCCTATATTTTTTCTTCAGCAATCCATAGCATGACAAAGCACGTACACAATGGCGTTGATTGCATCGCAATATTCTCATTACATCCGGAGATATTAAGACGCGAAGTTGACGCTTGAAACACCCGACATGCGCTGCTAGCGCACGTCCTGAGGCTCAGGCGTGAACCCCATGCTGCCCGTAATCGCGATGTGATTGACATGTGTAATCACACCTCCATACTTATCAAGAGATCCGAAACGAATAATACGGTCTGCTGCCATCAACTCTCATAAGCACATAATGGTTTCCCTCTTGCACGTTTTACGTATCTACGTACACAATATGAACCAGTACCGATCGGTGTACACCCGTCAAGTTGTCTTATTTATCCTGCACACCCAAAATAAGGTTTATCTAACGCGTTATATGACCCATTGTGCCTGTCCCGCAGCGCCTGGCTCTACCTAGTCAAGTGTCCAACGTAGGTCCCACTACTGCCACAGTTACCACTTCGCCTTGTTTATGATTTGCGACCCATGCCAACTCCTGTACTCCACCACCCTCCGAGCATCCCATTTGTTGTTGCTTTGGCGTGCAGTACACCGCTTGCCAGTGTAGTCGTGCATCAGAGTAATCCAGTGACGGCACAGAGGTAGTACACATTGTGAATAAACGTTGTGTTGTGGAACTTATACTGTACAGTATAATGTACACGCATGAAGATGTGGTAGAAATGCTGCTGATCTATGGAGAATGTACGTCGACGGGAAATACGTTATGAGATTGCTTGTTTGTTGATAGTACTGTTAGCGAACATTATGATTATTAAGTTAATATGTCTGTTTTCTGCCCTACTCTACATACCTGTACTGTACCCTGTTGTAGGAGGACGAAATGCTGTTCAGGCAGAACGACTGTACAGAAGACGATTCCCTGACAAGCCACCGCCTTCGCGCCGGATGTTTGGTCGTCTCACATCTCGTCTACGTGAAACGGGAAGCTTAAATCCAAGACCTCGATATCGTCCTAGAACACGCGCGGATGAACGTGCTGAAGTTGCTGTGCTCGCTACCATAGCTATGAATCCTCAAATCAGCACACGTCAAATTGAACGTGAAGTTGGTGTGTCGAAATCAAGTGCACAGCGTATTCTTAAACGTCATAAATTTCATCCTTACCATGTTCATTTACACCAGGATCTTCATGGAAATGACTTCCGCAATAGGGTAACATTTTGTCGGTGGGCTCAGCAAAAACTTCTGACTAATCCAAATTTTTTTGCAGATGTTCTCTTTACCGACGAGGCATCATTCTCCAACAAAGGAATTGTCAATATGAGGAATATGCGTTATTGGTCCGCAGACAATCCAAAATGGCTCCGTCAGGTAGAGCATCAACGTCCGTGGAAAGTTAATGTTTGGTGTGGGATTATTGGAGATACCATTATCGGACTTTTCGTTATAAATGGCATCCAAAATGGCAGACAATACTCCAGATTTATACGACACAATCTTCCTGTTCTCTTGGACACCGTACCTCTGAACCGGAGAATGGACATGTGGTATCAGCATGACGGATCCACATAACGCCTTACGAGCACGACGACTTCTGAACCGTAAGTTCCCTGGTAGGTGGATTGGATGAGGTGGCCCAGTTAGGTGGCCTGCCCGATCTCCGGACCTTACACCGCTGGATTATTTTCTTTGGGGAGCAGTGAAGGATGCTGTTTGCCAACATGAACCAACGACACCAGAGGACATGAAGCAACGCATTATTGATGCTTGTACAGCCATCAAAGAGGAAACAGTAGCACGAAGTAGGGCATCCTTCATCCGCAGAGTGGCCCTATGTATGCAAGCCAATGGGCATCACTTTGAGCATGAGATGTGAACGCTATGTTTAGTATGTAGTGCTGGTATCACAGTGGAAGTTTCTACAAACGGCCATTTTACCCAGTGATGTTAAGAAACATTTGTTTGCAACAATTTGTCATTTAACGCATTAGATAAACATAACATTGATAATTATGTGATAATAAAACTAATCGGTTAAACATGTTTACATTCATCTTCTATGTCCTACCTGAACTTCCCAAATCAAAACAGTTTTACCTAAACAACGGTAAAACTTTAAGTCCACTTGCTCGTTTCACTAAAACCATCAACATGAATTTTACTATTACGAGTGAACGATTAACCGTCACTTGCGCTAGATCTACAGTAAAGTAAAGTTTTAACGTTGAACGGCATTACCTTTTTAGTAACGGATTAACGGTAAGCGAAGTTAACTTTGTGACTAACGTTGCGGTACACGGATATGTTACAGAACCGCATCACCCCTAGCCTATGGGATAAATACCTGATGGAATGTACGACGTTAATGCAGGATGGCAGCAGAGAGTATTATTCGTTTCGGACCTCTTGATAAGTATGGAAGTGTGATTACGCATGCCAATCACATCGCGATTGCGGGCAGCATGGGGTTCACGCCTGAGCCTCAGGACGTGCGCTAGCAGCGTATGTCAGGTGTTTCAAGCGACAACTTCGCGTCTTAATATCTCGGGATGTAATGGGAATATTGCAATGCAATCAACGCTATTGTGTATGTGCTTTGTCATGCTATGGATTGCTGAAGAAAAAATATAGGAGGTCCATTTAAAAAAAACGTAAGTTTGTGTTAAAAAACACATATGCTTTCGTTTTAGAATGTTTCCAAATATGTACATTCATGGGCCCCAGCCCTACATTGATACCGGTGAAAGTCGTTTTCCAATAGCTGTTATTGTTCCAGAGATAATTTTGGATGGACAAGATAGCTTCCTGGACTCAGATAGGCGCGCCGGCCCCGGATCGAATCCGCCCCGTGGATTAACGACGAAGGCCAGTGTGCTATCTATAGAGAGAGAGAGAGAGAGAGAGCCTGTAAATATGTAGAAAGTATTCATGCAGAGGGAATAGCATTGTGTGTCTTTTATTAGGGAGTGAAACACTTTGTAATGTTATTTAGGATCGGTCACACATTGTATTTTGTGATGGACCAACCTCTTACGCTTATTTGCATAAGGTATTTCAGCAGCAGAAAGTATTTACTCTATGGATCAGAAACGTAACTCACAGTAAGAGGTTGAGTGGGGCAAATTAGAGGAAATGCTACTACATGAAAATGGCTTGATGATGTTGCGTGCTTTTGTTGTCGTAATAAAGGTCATGTGGTTAGAGACTGCCCGCAACTGCGTGAAATGTTTAGAAAAAAATGACGACATCGTTCGATGGCGCGACATCAGACGGGAGTCAGAAAATCCATGCATTGCATGTTAATTCATTACCCATTTTATGTTTATTTTTGAATTCCGAATCAGTTTGTGCCATGGGTGATTCCGACAAATCCGTTTCTTTGTTAGACAGTATCCTTGGTATCGAAGTGTCGGAGGATTTGGGCCATTAATTCATGTTGAGAAAAGGTACTTTATTGCGAATGGTATATTGTTACCGGTAATTGGACAGCGTCGCCTGAAATTAAAAACTGGGAACTTTCTTGGTGCCTCCAGTTTATGGTTGTTATATGGCTAACTATCCGTGTAATTTTAGTATGTGATTTTCTAAGCAAAGAAGAGTTCTTTTTATTTTTTTATTTTTTTAGTGTCAACAACTTAAACACCCGCCAGGTTAGCCGAGAGCGCTAATGCGTTGCTTCCTGGACTCAGGTAGGCGCGCCGGCCCCGGATCGAATCCGCCCCGTGGATTAACGACGAAGGCCAGTGTGCTATCTAACCTGGATGTGGTTTTAGGCGGTTTTCCACATCCCACTGGGTAAATACCAGGCTGGTCTCCATGTTCCGCCTCAGTTATACAGCTCGCAGGCATTTGAAAACGTTCCCACTATTTTATGGTTTACGCTAGACGCAGACAGCTGGGGTACACTACTTACATCCTGGGAGGCATGGGCTGACGGCAGGAAGGACATCGGGCCTCCCCCGACACCACATCGCCAAATCTGTAGTAACAAGGCTGACCCCACTGTGCAGTGGGACAAAGGCCCAAAGACATGATGATGATGATGGTTCACATGGCCCTGAGCACTATGGGACTTAACATCTATGGTTATCAGTCCCCTAGAACTTAGAACTACGTAAACCTAACTAACCCAAGGACATCACACAACACCCAGTCATCACGAGGAGGAGAAAATCCCTGACCCCGCCGGGAATCGAACCCGGGAACCCGGGCGTGGGAAGCGAGAACGCTACCGCACGACCACGAGCTGCGGACTGATGATGATGTCCAAAAGCTCATTATCAGATGCCATAGGTAGAGGATTCAAAGCAGCTACGGATTTCTGTACGGAGAAAAGCTTTTAAAATTTAAACTTGTTGCCTTTGGTTTAACCACTGGAGCTAATGTGTTTTCTAGATTATTTGGCGCACATTTACGGGATTTAAAATATCACTGTGTTTACAAATACCTTGATCACGAGGTCATATACAGCGAAACCTTTGATGGACCTCTTGCATACATTAGTCAGGTTTTACACTGACTTAAAATCTCTGGCTTGACTGACAAGCCTTCCAAGGCTACTTTACTTCAAACCAAATTTCTTTTCTTGGTCACATTGTGAGTTATCCACTGACCACGGTAGAACTAAAGGTATCTGTGATCTACCACCACCTTACGGTTGTTTGGATGGTCAACTTCTTTCATAAGTTCGTCCCAAGTTTTGCTCAGCTTGCTGTGCACCTCAGTCAGCTGCACCGAAAGGATGTAAGAGTCTGTTTGGCTTCTTTTCACCAGACAGCCTTTGATTCTTTAAAAAGGGCGTTAGTTGGCACTCCTGTTTTACTGATTCTGGCTTTTAGCCAGAATTTATCGGTGTAAACAGACGCATCTAATAGTGGCCTTGCTGTCGTGTTTCTTCGAGGAAAGGAAGGGAAACGCAGTGCATTAAAGTATGCTTCACAGTGCCTGACGGAATCTGAACAAAAGTACTCATGTGCGAGTCGGAGGCCTTAGCTGCTCACTTTGCTCTGGAAAAGTTTAGATTTTATCTCGATTTTAAAATTTTTGTAGTATAAACTGATAACCAAGCACTAATAAGGCACAAGGGATAGAAAACATTTCATTAGAATTTCTACAGTGGCAACAAAACAACTATTCACATTGGTGTGAAGACTGTATGAGACTGGCGATATACCATCAGACTTTCGGAAAGACATCATCCACACAATTCTGAAGACAGCAAGAGCGAGAATTATCACACCATCAGCTTAACAGCTCATGCATCCAAGTTGCTGTCAAGAATAATATACAGAAGACTGGAAAAGGAAACTGAGGATCAGTTAGAGGATATTCAGTTTGGCTTTAGAAAAGGTAAAGGCGTCAGAGAGGCAGCTATGACGTTGCGACTGATAATGGAATCAAGAATGAAGTAAGGTCAAGACACCTTTATATGATTTGTCGACCTGGAAATAGCGTTCGGAATTGTAAAGTGGTGCAGGATGTTCGAAATTCTGAGAAAAATAGGTGTAAACTACGGAGGAAGACGGGTAATATATACAGAAGCCAAGAGGGAATAATAAGAGTGGACGATCAAGAACAGAGTGCTCGAATTAAAAAGCATCTAAGACAAGAATATAGCATTTCGCCGCTACTGGTCACTTTATACAACGCAGAAACAATTATGGAAATGAAAGGAAGATTCAAGAGTAGGATTAAAATTCAGGGTGAACGGATAGCAACGATGGGATTCACGGATAACACTGGTATCCCCAGTGAAAGTGAAAAAGAATTCAAGGATCTATTGAATAGAGTGAACACTCTAATGAGTACAGAATATGGTTTTAGAGTAAACCGGAAAAAGACAAAAGTAATGAGAAGTAGCATAAATGTGAATAGCGAAAAACTTAAAATCGAAATTGTTGGTCATGAAGTAGACGAAGTTAAGGGGTTCTGCTACTTTGGAAACAAAATTACCCATGATGGATGATGCAAGGAGGACATAAAAACCAGAGTAGCACATGCAACGAGGACATTCCTGGGTAAGCGAAATCTGCTAGTACCAAACATACATCTTAATACGAGGAACAAATTTCTGAGAATGTAAGCTTGGAACGCAACATCGTTTGCTAGTGAAACATAGACTGTGGGAAAACCGGAAAAGAAGAGAATGGAAGCGTTTGAGACGTGGTGCTATAGAGAGTAAAAACTATAGAGGAAGAAAGAGGATGGAATACATCCACCAAATAATTGATGGCGTAGGTTAAAACTGCTACTCTGAGATGACAAGGTCAGCACAGGAGAGGAATTCGTGGCGGGCATCAAACCACTCATAAGACTGATGACTCAAAAAACCAAACACTGAGTTGGGTAACTGCTAGTCATAGGAAAACTGTTCACGTTGCTCAAAGGGCGGTACGCATTTCAGCGTTTAAATTCTGTATTAAGCATGTACGAGGATCTGAAAATCAGATTGCCCATACGGTGAGCCATATGTTTCAGGAAGAGCCATCTGGATCTTGGCACTGTGTTAATCAAGATGCCACCATTATTTTGCAGCCTGAAGGAGGAGTAGCACAGGATCTGAGATTTGGAAAATCCTGAAAGAACTTAATCAACGGGATCTAACAGTTCGATAGCCGATATGCAAAGGACTATTGTATTATCGACTCGATGTGACAGTCAGCTGAAGATTTGTTTACTGAAGCACTTGATACCGGCTGTTTCCAACTATTTTCTTTTATATCCTGCTCTTCAGAAATGGTTGCTTGCTGTGTTAAAATGTGATTCTCAAGTCGCAATTCAAAACTGCTCAAAGTCATAATGACGTTTTTCGCAGAACACCCTACTGAGAGACCGTTTGTGATCGCTTGAAACAGCAAACAAGAAGTTTACTGGCGTGATACCAGATCAGCACGAGGAGTCAGTCTCCGAGGCTGTAGGGCGGCGTCCATGAGGCACCGCGCGTAGTGGAGTAGCATAGTAATGACGACGGTTGGAAGCAGAGCGAAGCATTCTGGCTTGTCTCGGTGATTTCTGTTAGGTAGACAAACTACGAGGGTAGCCGGAAGCTGGCCTGTAACTGCTACACCAATCGTACTGCACTGTACTGATACTGTAGCTCGAACCACAACTGGCTTGCCGAAGGCTGTCCCTGGCCTTACGTACCCAGCAGGTGGAACTAGTCTGCGTCCACATGATATGCAGACTGTGTTTGTTCTTCGATAGCAGCGTCCTTCCGTTCCCTGGTGTGTGCGCTGCTCAGAAGCATAGCCCGTGCCCCATGGTGGAGCCTGGAACCAAGGACGTTGAAATATACTCTTTGTATACAGCACGGTGGCTTGACATGTGATGCCCACCTGTTATGAAAACACAGTCGCCGGAGATGATGCACCAGCGTGCGATGGATAGGCAACCCCGCACAGCGATACATCCTATTGGCGGCAGCCATATGCGACTTACGGCCGTTATTCAACATTTGTAAGGGTCTCGTGTGATGGGTGTTGCCAAGACTGTTAAAAGAAAATTAAGGAACACCTGAATTGGAGGGGCCTTCGTAGAGACGTTAGGAAACCAGCCAATCAATGTGAATTATGTAAGGTAGCTGAGCCGAATCGCAACACACGTCGAAGTCAGTCGTGTTTTAGCCGGGAAAATAGCCTACTGGACAAGATCTATACTGATTACCTAGGGCTTCATTCACGTACAGGACTACATAGCTGTATACAGGGTGTTATGAAATCCCCGATACAATCTCCAAAGACTTGTTGAGGGGAGTGAGTAGATAATATTTTGAACTGGAACCCATTTATGGAAATATACCTTACCGTGCTGCAACCAATCGAAAACACGTTGGTTAAGCGACCACTTTTACAGATAACTGAGTAGGTGTGACCATGTAAATCACTTGTTTTACAGTCCCATTCATTAATGGCCAAAGAAATGACTCATGTACTCGTTCACGGGTTCTCTTCAATGTGGTGCAGTACAGTATCTTTCAGTTTGGATGTGCGGCATCTCTTTGGAGCACCACAGCCACGCCTGCTGACACTGAAGGTGCCTTTCTCGAAATCGTTGCCTAATTGTGGCGACAAAGGGCATGTGGTGGAGTCGGACGTTGTGGAGAACGATTATGATAAAGGCAACGAGCAGCTCTAACATTCAGAAGGATCATGTCGGTGTATTCCGCAAACGTGTGCTCAGTCGTTTTGTTCTGACTCTCACAGACAAGCGAATAAGACTCGAACCAGGTCAGAGAGGTAGGACAGATGTCAGATGACATCCGACATAACCAGCCCACACTATAGTGCACACCTGCGTAGCAAACGTGTTTTCAGACGGATGTAGCATGTAAATGGTATGTTTCCAGACATGGGTTCCCGTTCTAAATATTGTGTACTCTCTCCCATTTGCTAAAAAATGAGTGTGAATTCCTATGGGACCAAACTGCCGAGGTAATCGGTCCCTAGGCTTACACACTACTTAAACTAAGTTATGCTACGAATAAGACACATACCCATGCCCGAGGGAGGATCCGAACCTCCGGCGGGAGAGGCCGCGCATTCCATTTGCAAGTCCTAGAAGTTTGTAAAGGGAATCTCCTAATACCCTGTGTTCGCTATACTGGGTGCATTTAGTAAATTTGTTTGGCTCATTTCTAGTAATTCAGTTACAGCGTCTTCTACCATACAACGTTTGACTATCATTTTCTCTAGTTAAGGGCCACGCTAGGTTTTGGTATCAGGTAATGCGGCCGCCTTTCTTATGAAGTTTTGCTCTGATCATGACGCCTTTCATGTTACTGCAGTGCCCTGTTTTCCCCAGCCTTCTTTTTCGGAGCATATCAACCGTAAGTTGTAGCTTTGGTCATTCATAATTCCCATAATCAATTATGATGGTATAGTTCAGTCGGTTGGTTTTCGCATTTAACACCACTGTACACCAAACGTATAAGACCACTCTGGCCAAGCTAATGTTAGACTATCCTATCAGTTCGCTGCTTAGTAATTTGTGGAGATTAGCGACCTCTTACGTGGAAAGATAGACTCTTATGGTGTTAAAAGGAAATGGAGTGCGGCCCGTCAAAGCTTCTGTCTCGCACATCAGACGCAGTCTAGTCGGTATATCCATCGTCGTAGCGTGGTTTCTCTTTTGTTTTAGAAACCTGGTTTATGTCAAGAACTTTTGGGTGCATAGTAAACATGGACATAGAATTACTGACAATATGTCACCATGTAAGGTTCTTCAAAACATCATACCAGACAGTTATTTGATCCAAAAACCGAGTACCAGGAATCTGTAGAGTGCACACTTCTTTTTGTGGACTCTCTAAAGGCCTGCAAGCAGCCTACACTGCCGCATGGTCCATCTCAGTGACAGAAGAAGAGCACACAGATTAAATTAAATCAGTAATTTGTACTTCAGATTCTGATTGTTCGTTAAGTTACTTGTCATTTGATATGCCGCTCGAGCTGATAATTATCTCAAAAAATGGCTTTGAGCACTATGGGACTTAACTTCTGAGGTAATCAGTCCCCTAGAACTTAGAACTACTTAAACCTAACCAACCTAAAGACATCACACACATCCATGCCCGAGTCAGGATTCGAACCTGCGACCGTAGCGGTCGCGCGGTTCCAGACTGTAGCGCCTAGAACCGTTTTGCCACTTCGGTTGGCAATTATCTCAAAAACATTATAATTAATAGTTAATTATACGATCTAAAATTAACTTCCATTAACGATTTGAGACCACCGTCGGCTTACCTAACCAGCGGACTAAGGGCTCGTGGACGCGGACGAATTTTCAGGGTCCAAATTCAGTACAGTTCATTAGTTACCACCTCATGGTCTCTAGCAGACCACTAACGGCTACAAAACTTATTCTATTTCACCTTTGCCTGCTTAAGTTAGACAGTAAAGGCCATAAGGCTGAGGGAATCGGGCAGTGACTAGCCATCTTGTTGTGTTTAAGCAGAGGAGGGTGAGCCTGTCCAGTATCGATATTCAAAGACACGGAGACTGCGTCTCCCTAGATGGCAGCAGAGTCGTGCTACAAGGCTATGAAGTGCCGTACATGGAACGGCTCATGGTCTTGTTACCTCCGCTGAATGAAAGTGTTAGTGAGTCTTCTGGGACAGCGGCGGAGCTGCTCGCATGTTCAGTTGATACCGCATGGTCGGCACGGTATTATCTTGGGTGGAAGCTTGGTGACATCATTTATAGTATACGTTTCCAGCGTCACCTGAAAGTAAGGTGGTGTTTCAACTTATGTTTTGACTCTAAACGGAGTATTGGTGTTAAAAGTTTATGCTTGGTGGGCCAGCTAGTTTTCTGTTGTGGTTGGCAGGAGAGCCAACACCGTGTTACTAGAGGAGGCCGAAAGGCACGCGTTTTAGCTCACGCAGGCTGGCGTGAGGTCTGGAACAGGACAAGGAAATTAGAATTTAGAAAAACGGACGTAGCTGGTGGAATACTTAACTTTAATCCATTAATGATGAACGTCGCTCTTGACGGTACATGGTTCGCAATATCAATAGTAACTGAATATGGCGCCTTGCTAGGTCGTAGCAAATGACGTAGCTGAAGGCTATGCTAAACTATCGTCTCGGCAAATGAGAGCGTATTTTGTCAGTGAACCATCGCCAGCAAAGTCGGCTGTACAACTGGGGCGAGTGCTAGGAAGTCTCTCTAGACCTGCCGTGTGGCGGCGCTCGGTCTGCAATCACTGATAGTGGCGACACGCGGGTTCGACGTATACTACCGGACCGCGGCCGATTTAATGGCTACCACCTAGCAAGTGTGGTGTCTGGCGGTGACACCACATTTTCCATCGAGATTATGAACTGTTAATACATTTGTATGAATGCATAGTTTCGCGGCGGTATGAATACATTCTTCAATGTGCTGTCTGGAACATCTAGAGTCAAGAGACGCAACAAGTACAGAATGAGTCATTTGCTAATTTGGCTTGATTCCACCATATTGTTTGTGAGTGTTCGTATTTATGAAATGAAGGAAAAACGCAAACAATCATATGGTGAGCTTTACAGTTTAGTTAGCTTCTGGTGTTAATTTACACCAATGATTAACTTGTTTAATGACTTGAAAGTGTTCAGAAGTATTTGTGTTCAAGTTGTGTACTGTGGGAGACACCTGTGTTGTAAGACTGTTCACCGATCTCTTCAGTATTTAATTTTGGCTGTGTCGTTAAGAATTTTGACCATTCATTTTGGTGGTTATTGGTGTAGCGTTTATAAAATTATATGTAATCAGTCACCTTTATTCTTGCTAAATGTTTTTAAATATTTTAAATTATTTTAAAAAGTTGCTTGTGGTTAAGATTAGTGATCTGTCTTTTTTTATTTTTATTTTTAAGGAGAGAGATTTTGCGTTTGTGACTCATTTCAGTCTGTGTGCTTTTGAAATCATATTTTGAAAGTTATGTTTTATTTTTATCTGTAGTATTTTGACCAAGTATTGGTATAACCTTGTTTATTCAAGCCATAGTCAAGGGTTAATTTTTTATCCAAATGAGGGTCCTCTGATTTAAGATCATTTCTAACCTTGTTACTTGATTTTCAATTTACATTAGCCAAAATGTACCACTGTATTTTACCAAACTGCTTTTGTGTATTTTAGATGTAAAAGGCTGTAATTGCTAGCAAATACATATCGTTGATTTAAAGTGTTGAAACTGGTGGCCCAGAATATATTTCGAAAGTGGCTGGAGTGTCACACAGCCCAAAAGACGGAACTTTAAGCTCATAGAGGTCGTCAGGAGTTATGAAGACAGTCTTTTTCCAGTCATCCTAATCAACAACGATCTGCCAGTAGCCTGCCTGCATGTCCACAGTTGAAAAATACTTTGCTTCTTTCAAACACATGAGAGTGTTATCTGGGAATGGCAGTAGACAGACATTTTTCTTCATGGTTCTGTTCAGTTATCGGTAGTCGACGCAAAAACGCCACGTGCTATTCTTCTTATTTACAAGGTCCATAGGGGAGTGCCAAGGACATTGAAGGCTCAGTGTGTCACCTTGCAGCGTGTTCTCCGCTTCATCCCTTATTGTCCACTGCTCGGCTAGCGACACCGCATGCAAGCGCTGACTCGGCCTATTGTTGATACAGTGTTTTGTAATGCACCAACTTGTTATCTTTTCTCCATTCCTGATTTGAAAGCATCAGATAATTGATGCAGAACGACTATCAAGTGCCAACATTGTTTCCCAGTCAGGCAAGATCCTATTGACAGTCAGATGGCAGCTTCCTCCACTGCATTGTCTTTTGTGTAGCAGTACACGATTCTTCTACATCTACGTCTACATAGATACTCTGCAGCTGGTGCTATTCTCGAGTGAAGAACCTGCGATTGTTTATTTGGTAAAGAACGCACAGGAAATCCATTTCGAATCCCGAACTGACACAAAATTCCATTAGAGGTAAAAGAAGAAATGGGATTGCTGAAGTTTTTCAGAGCATTAGTAAATGGTTCTCTGAAAATGGACTCTCACTACATATTGAGTAAAAAGAAGGCATTCCTTCTGAAAAACAAACAGAATCATAGCAACAACTGATGTAGCACAAGAACAGGAGTCAGTAAATAGGATAGAACGTTCGAAATTTTTGGGTGTACGTATTGATGAAAATTTGAACTGAAGGAAATGTATTACTAAGCTTCTCAAACAATTAAGCTCATCTACTTCTGCTCTTCGTATAACTACTAGTCTGGGAAACAAATGATTCAACCCCTTGACTTATTTTGCACATTTTCACTCCATAATGACTTTTAGAATAATTTTATGGGGTAATTCAACATTTATGTAGAAAGTATTGTTTCCACGAAAGCGAGCAATAAGGTATTTACTGGCAGAAATCACCTAAATACATCTTCAAACAGTTACGCATTCCAACTGCACCAGCACAATTCGTATGTTGCTAATGAAATTCCTCATAATTAATCAGTGACAACTCTTCTGATTGGTTTGACGCAACCCGCCACGAATTTCTCTCCTGTATCTTCTCGTTGAGTGGGAGTAAATTCTGTTATCGGTTCTGTTCTGTTCGTGTAGGTTCAGGTCAGTTCAGATCAGTTTTCGGCTTCTCATGGCTTCGACGTTCCAGATGCGAGGCGGATCATTAAAGGTGCTCCCTGAGAAATTGGAGAAGTATTGTTGATATTGCGGGTTGCGTATTAGGACACAGAGTCTTTTGTTGAGATAATTCCAATATCCTAGCACTGACTTATGGCCAGAATTAAAAAGATAACGGATCGTTTGGCCACAGATCCAGTTCACAGAGTGAATTTGGTGGTAGAGTAAAAACTTCCCTCCGGTAACTAAAATGTGTGGATGTGGATCTGAGCGGGTGTTTGGGTGAGTCGGCTAGATGGACGCGATGCAGTGGATATCGGTTAACTTGTTTGCCATTCACTGTCATATATCACGCTTATTGGACGTCGGATATGATAAATCTGTCGTGGACCGAATTTCATATGTGTCGCCACACATACTGGGGATACTTAATTTTGAAGGGGTTGGGCGGGCGGCACTGTTGTAACATTTCGTAAACCGTTGTAGTCTGAAACAACCGTGTAAGCGGTAAAGACCGGTCGACATAACTGAAGTCCGGGAGAAATCGCCAAATATGATAAAAAGGGGATGGAACGGTCGAGACCAAAACTGGGACGGACAAAACGACCAGTGAAAAGTCTTGGAATAGGAGTCCAGTGAGGCTCTGTGGGCAACGGTGCCAGAGTATGAGTTGGGAGCTGATGTACAGCGCCGTGACTCGGGTCGGCACATGTATTAGTCCCATCCCACCACAGTCCCGTGGAAGTGCAAGGGAGTCATACTTCACTTTGAGTAACATACCTGAGCCGACGAAGTAGCCCAATGCCGTCAACAGATGTCAGTCCAGGAGAGTTGGGACCGTTAGTATCTGAGCCACATGTGGTATATGGGAGGCATGACAGATGTTCACACATTGGGCGCTTTGGATAATGTTGAGGGCTGGTAACCAGTCATCGGCAAGGCTAACTCTAATGGTCTGTTGCAGACGTCTATCGTTTATAGCCACTGATCGGCGGAGATCGGCTGTGCATTCAGTGCCAAGATATCAATACATGGCGGCGACAGTAAGAAAGGCGACGCTTATCTCCGGTAGGTCCTCACCAGTTAGCAAGACCTTGGATTTGGACACGTTGAGGGAGCCGCCTGATGCTTCGCCGTAAGTCGCTATCCATGTCAGGGCTGCTCGAACTTCATCCTCACTGTGCAGTTAAAGAACGAGGTCGTCTACATAGGCCATGCAACAGAAACGATACCCAAGCAATGTCATACCATCAAAACGTTGAAGCAGTACCTGGAGCAGGGGCCCAAAGCGAAAGCATATAAAATCATGGAAAGGGGAGAGCCTTGCCGGACAGATCGTGCTATGGCCAGGAACGGTGTGAAGCGGCCGTTGTACATGATTCTGGAGGTCGCGCCGTGATAAAACCTCCGGGGAAACCCAAGTGTTGAAGAACTGCCCGAAAATAGGCGTGGTCTACACGGTCGAAGGCCTATGGCACCAGGGAGACGTTGGTCACGATCAAATTCTACCATGTCTCAGGAACGGCAAAGTGCCGTACGGACATTGTCATCTCCTAGGGAAGTCTGGTCCAGGAGATGACGTAACGTGAAATCGTCTTGAGTCCCGATGTCAGCAGCCGTGTAAATACACTCCTGGAAATTGAAATAAGAACACCGTGAATTCATTGTCCCAGGAAGGGGAAACTTTATTGACACATTCCTGGGGTCAGATACATCACATGATCACACTGACAGAATCACAGGCACATAGACACAGGCAACAGAGCATGCACAATGTCGCCACTAGTACAGTGTATATCCACCTTTCGCAGCAATGCAGGCTGCTATTCTCCCATGGAGACGATCGTAGAGATGCTGGATGTAGTCCTGTGGAACGGCTTGCCATGCCATTTCCACCTGGCGCCTCAGTTGGACCAGCGTTCGTGCTGGAAGTGCAGACCGCGTGAGACGACGCTTCATCCAGTCCCAAACATGCTCAATGGGGGACCGATCCGGAGATCTTGCTGGCCAGGGTAGTTGACTTACACCTTCTAGAGCACGTTGGGTGGCACGGGATACATGCGGACGTGCATTGTCCTGTTGGAACAGCAAGTTCCCTTGCCGGTCTAGGAATGGTAGAACGATGGGTTCGATGACGGTTTGGATGTACCGTGCACTATTCAGTGTCCCCTCGACGATCACCAGTGGTGTACGGCCAGTGTAGGAGATCGCTCCCCACACCATGATGCCGGGTGTTGGCCCTGTGTGCCTCGGTCGTATGCAGTCGTACGCCCTCGCTCAAAGTCCGTCAACTGCACATACGGTTCACGTCCACGCTGTCGCGGCATGCTACCAGTGTTAAAGACTGCGATGGAGCTCCGTATGCCACGGCAAACTGGCTGACACTGACGGCGGCGGTGCACAAATGCTGCGCAGCTAGCGCCATTCGACGGCCAACACCGCGGTTCCTGGTGTGTCCGCTGTGCCGTGCGTGTGATCATTGCTTGTACAGCCCTCTCGCAGTGTCCGGAGCAAGTATGGTGGGTCTGACACACCGGTGTCAATGTGTTCTTTTTTCCATTTCCAGGAGTGTATTTTCATATGGCTGTTCAGCAACGTGATAATCATGGACGCTTGATCGTACATGCGGTTTGTGAACGGGTATAATGATGCCCTCGAGAAAAGTATTGGGGAGTACTGTCATTAGGGACATCCGCTCTGGCGCTATGGTCGTCCACTTGGAACCAAAAAAAAGAGTTCAAAATTTGTAAAATTCGCATCAGGCCGTGGGGATCTGCTATCAGATCCCACCTTGATAGCATCGAGTACTTCATCTGTCGTCACGTCATCTTCGAGTTCATGCGTTACCTCCACTGGGAGAGTGCTCGTCACGGACTGTGCGGCTGGTTCCGGCGGAGGTTTGAGTCCTCCCTCGGGCACGGATGTGTGTGTTTGTCCTTAGGATAATTTAGGTAAAGTAGTGTGTAAGTTTAGGGCTGATGACCTTAGCAGTTAAGTCCCATAAGATTTCACACACATTTGAACATTTTTGAGAGTGCTCGTAGTAGGTTATGCGACCTCTGGGATCAGTTCCACGAAATACGGGACAGCTGCATACAATCTGGTGAAATGATGGAGAGCATGGCCGATGGTTTCTTGAGTCTCATGCCGGTGATCTCCCGCATCAGTGAGGACGTGGATCAGAACCCTGCGGCGTCGTTGTCGTTCCTGGAGAAGGTGGTACATCGACGGATGTTCTAGAGGTGTACGATTAGAGGTGCGAGGTCGGACTACAGTGCCTTCCAGGTGACGGCGCATGATCAAGGAGATCTGCGTCTTTGTTCGGTGTACCACCGTGCGCCTGGTTTGCGAAGAAGGCATCGTCACGAAGAATTGACTAATAAAAGGGCAAGGTATTAGTACTCCAGGCCTTGGCTTCCTTACCATAGCTCATCAATGTTTTACGGAAGGTCAGCTTTGCACAGGAGAGCCACCAGCACTGTGCTCCCCCTCCCCCTCCCTCCCCGTCAACTATCGGAGCATTCGAGTACACATATCCTTTAAAGTGGCTCGTTACACATTGTTCCGATTTAAAAAAGAAATCGTTCGATAGATCTATGAAGCATGCAATGACGCTTTCATTACAACTGTGACGGTGCTCAAAGCGTTTTTTTTCTGCCAGATGTTTTAGTAAATTGTTATTGTTATGAACCTGGTTACAAAATAGAAGATGTCCCTCCCGCTATTTTTTTTTGTTACCAGTTCTTCCAGGGTCATTAAGGCCCTTTCTTTGATATCTTCGACGCATCTTCTCGTTGGTTTTTCTATGCGGCTCTGAGCATTACAGCTTTTTTCAGTGAGTCTTCCACTCTCATTATGTGCCAAAAGTGCCTTAATTTTATCGAAAGAAAATTTAGATTTAATTATTTCCAGCACTTTTATTAATTTTCTTTATTAGTCAGTTCTTGAAATCCTCAAGAACTTTCCCCAAACCCTCCGTTCAGAAGAATGGATTTCTTGCGCAACCCTCGGTTATTTCAACATAGGCGCGAATATGTAACTGTAAACTGATGTAGTACCAGGGAGTGAATAGTTATGCAGTTGTCACAAGTCGATATTTCTCCCTGGCCCTGAAAAAATGTAGGAGGACTCTCAAAATCAGTTCAGGAAATTTTTGTCTTGTCTACAAGGATATACATCGCAAGACACAGTGGTGACACGATCCCTATAGACCTCGACTGTATCTCACCATGAGTGGACCACTATGATTGTCATTATTATTGTTCTTATTTCCTTCCGAAGAAGCGTGGTTCATTTTAGTGGAACAAGTGTTTAGTGAAAGGTTAGGAAACGAACCAGCGAGACACGAGCACAGTCCGGGGGACTTCTAATCTGCCATTAAGGTTGCTGCTAGTCAGGTAGCTCTCTCGTATGGTCTTCAACAGGATCATGACACTCTGAAGACCGTATTCACGTAGACCTTTGGGAAGTGCAGTGAGTGGAAAGATGAGCAACACCGGTGATCCACTGGGTGTTATGGTTCTCCTTTTAGTCATAAAACTGTGATGAATGAGTTACGGGATTACCTGACGTTTCTCCTTCACAATAACACAGTTAACAACGGACTTAAGTGTTGTGGATTGGCAGGAGCCAACCCACGGGGTTTGGAGGAAGCCGAAAGGCACGCGTTTAAGCTCACGCAGGCTGGCGTGAGGTCTGGAACAGGACAAAGTAGTTACACTAGAAAAAAAGTGTGGTGTCACCGCCAGACACCACACTTGCTAGGTGGTAGCCTTTAAATCGGCCGCGGTCCGGTAGTATACGCCGGACCCGCGTGTCGCCACTATCAGTGATTGCAGACCGAGCGCCGCCACACGGCAGGTCTAGAGAGACTTCCTAGCATTCTCCCCAGTTGTACAGCCGACTTTGCTAGCAATGGTTCACTGACAAATTACGCTCTCATTTGCCGAGACGATAGTTAGCATAGCCTTCAGCTACGTCATTCGCTACGACCTAGCAAGGCGCCATTATCATTTGCTATTTATCTTGTGATGCATGTACCGTCAGACCGATGTTTACCAATTACGGATTAAAGTTAAGTATTCCAGAAGCTACGTACTTTTTTTACTAGACTCAACTCCTTTAACTGTTCCAGACCTCACGCCAGCCTGCGTGAGCTTAAACGCGTGCCTTTCGGCTACCTCATAGTGGCTTGGCTGTCTTGCCAAGTCACAACAAAAAGGATGTAACTGGTAGAATACTTAACTTTAATCCATTAATGTTGAACGTTCAATCCGGTGCTGGAAGGTTTCTTGGGGAATGGCAGCCCATTCTTCACGGAGTGCTTCACTGTAGAAAGGTATGGATGTCGGTCGGTGAGGCCTGGCAAGAAGACGGCGTTCCAAAACATACCAGAGGTCTTCTATAGGATTCAGGTCAGGACTCGGTGCAGACCAGTCCATTACAGGGACGTTATTGTCGTGTAACCAGTTCGACACAGGCTGTGCGTTATAAACAGGACCTCGATCGTGTTGAAAGATGCAGTCATCATCCCCCAACTGCTCTTCCCACTGTGGCAAGCAAGAAGGTGCAAGTCCCCTCCATGAAAAACACGACCACATCATAACCCCACAGTTCCGAATTTTACTGTTGGCACTACACACATTGGCAGATGACATTCATCGGGCATTCGCCATACCCACACCCTGCCATCGGATCGCCAAATTGTGTACCGTGATTTGTCACTCCACACGATGTTTTTCCACTGTTCAGTCGTCCAATGTTTACGCTCCTTACGCCAAGCGAGTCGTCGTTGGGCATTTACCGACGTGATGTGTGGCTTACGAGCAGCAGCTCGACAATGAAATCCAAGTTTTCTCAACTCCCACCTAACTGTCATAGTACTTGCTGTGGATCTTGATGCAGTTTGGAATTTCTGTGTGATGATCTGGATACATGTCTGCTATTGCACATTACGACCCTCTTCAACTCTCGACGGTCTATGTCAGTCAACAGACGAGGTCGGCCTGTGCGCTTTTGTGCTGTACGTGTCTCTTCACGTTTCCACTTCACTATCACATCGGAAACAGTGGACCTAGGGATGTTTAGTAGTGTGGAAATCTCGCGTACAGTCATATGACACAAGTGACACCAATCACCTGACCTCGTTCAAAGTCCGCGAGTTCCGCGGAGCGGCCGATTCTGCTTTCTCACGATGTCTACTGACTACTGAGGTCACTGATACGGAGTACCTGGCAGTAGGTGGCAGCACAATGCACGTAATAAGAAAAACGAATGTTTTTGGTGGGTTGTCAGGATACTTTTGATCAGATAGTGTATCTTGAATTCAGACACAGTTGCCGGCCGATGTGGCCGTGCGGCTAAAGGCGCTTCAGTCTGGAACCGCGTGACCGCTACGGTCGCAGGTTCGAATCCTGCCTCGGGCATGGATGTGTGTGATGTCCTTAGGTTAGTTAGGTTTAATTAGTTCTAAGTTCTAGGTGACTGATGACCTCAGAAGTTAAGTCGCATAGTGCTCAGAGCCATTTCAACCATTCAGACACAGTGCAGCCAGTGCTACACGCTGTCGTTAGCTGGTAATTTGGATCATTTGTGCTGACATTTTCGAACGGTCTTTATGGTAACTGTACGTAACAGTCTTTAGACTGTGTGCCATGATTGACAAAGTAAAACTGCCCCGCAGAATGTTTCTTACGCCCTAAGGCAGACACCCATCCCATGTGTGGATGAAGTAAGTTGGATTGCCTATATTAAGTTGTATGAGATACTGGGCGAGTTTCATGTTGCCCATCCTGTGCATCTGTTTCTGCATTTACATCTATGCTCCGCAAGCCATCTTACGGTGTGTGGTGAATGGTGCTTCGTGTATGACGGTCACTTCTCTTTTTCCCTGTTCCATTCTTCTCTGTTCAAATATGTAGGAACAACGATTGTTTATAAGCCCACGCACTAGCTTGATCAGTCTAAGTTTACCTTTACGGTATTTTCGTGAGATATACGTAGCAGGAATCAATTTATTGCTCGACGCTCAGAACTTTAAAAGCAAACCACATCGTTCTGCCCAGCGCTTCTGTTGTACCCTCTGCCACTAGAGATGGACGAGCGTCTCCACGACGTTCATACACTTATTGTAAGGATCTGTGACTAAACGCACTGCTCTTCCACGGGCCTTCTCTGTTTCCTCTATTAATCCAAATTGGTTCAGGCCCCAGTTTGACAGCAGTTTTCAAGTATGAGTCGGATGACGGTTTTCCTAGCTAACATATCAGTAACATGTTATATTTCTTTACGCTGAGGATATTCCTACACCAAGCGTCGGGCCTTGAATGTCTTCCTGCATTTCATTACAGTTTTCTAGCGTCGCGACTTGTTTGTACATAACAGCTTCCAGTGCGAACAGTGAACTTTCAGCATCTTATTCTCTTGCAAGTTTTATGCCTTGTAAACGGTGGACATTTTTAGCGAGCTTCTCTGATTGAAACAGGTCCTGTGTGTCATCGCTCACCAATAGTTCATCCCTCCAGTCGTCTCGAAATCATTCGATCCTCCTCTTCTTTAGACTTCCTCCTTCTCTGCAGCCGTCTGATGACATCTCAGTCACGTTTCTTGCAGTGCCCGTCTCTTCTCTTATCAGAATATGCCCCATCACTGGAGCCTTCCCTTCTACACTTCCTTGAACAACTCAGTAACTTTTTAACTTCCAAAGACTTTCTCCTAAAATTAGCCTATTGCACTGATTTTTAGCAATTCCCAGTCCTCCGCTCCACATAGCAATACAGCAATCTAGACCATTTTATATGCCATTGCCCTGGCTCTGGTGTTTTCCAAAAATTCTTCTCCACTTCTTCCTTCAAGCTCAGGTCCTATCATCTACCTCAAGATTGAGATTTTCGTTACGTCTCACAGTTAACGGCAGGTACTTACTCCGCTTAGAGTAAAGGAATTTATTTCCAGATCGCCGGCCGAAGTGGCCTAGCGGTTCTAGGCGCTACAGTCTGGAACCGCGCGGCCGCTACAGTCGCAGGTTCGAATCCTGCCTCGGGCATGGATGTGTGTGATGTCCTTAAGTTAGTCAGGTTTAATTAGTTCTAAGTTCTAGGAGACTTATGACCTCAGAAGTTAAGTCCCATAGTGCTCAGAGCCATTTGAACCATTTCCGGATCCTGATGGTGTTTGAACGTTGCCGTCTTTGTCAAGTAGGTACCTCGCCAGTGGAAAGTTGCAACAAAGGGATACTTCTAAATCAGTGGTTCCCAACCTTTCTTTGAGACCACTACCCCTCAGTGTAATGAAAAGCTAGGTAGTAGCCCCCCACCCCCCACCCCCCGTTTATTTGAACACTTAAGTTCTTAAAATGACGGAAGAAAAATTATATTTAGTTTTTGTGTTAGGTCTACAATTTTGCTCCCGCCATTTTGTGTCTACGTTGGAGACTTTATTGTGAAAACTTACAAAAACTTAATGATTCAAAGTATTGGCCATCGCTGACCACTATTTTCTCCCATCTTTCGGGCAGCATACAAATCCCGCGGCGGAAGAACTGGGCGTCGTTTGAGGATATGCGTGAATTGATCTAGCTTTTCACTTATTCATATTAACAGATATGCTGATCGGCCAAGCAGTGAGCCATTGATCGGAAAAGGTGGTAGGCAGACGGAGGAATACGGCGGTTGGGTTAGGACTTCCCTTTTCAACGTTTCCTATGTTTTTACGTGCTTTGCATTATGGGGTGAAGCGTTGTGATGCTGCAAAATCACCTTTTCATTTATATCTCTGTATTGTGGCCGTTTGTGTTTCAGTACTGTGCTCAGACGCATCCATTAATTTGAACTTATTCGACTGTTTCCGTCCGTTTTAGTAGCTTCGAAAACCTTCGCTCTTCCCCCGCCATGCCGGTCTTCGACGTCAAAATCTCCGTTCTTGAAGCGTTGAAACCATTCTCTGCACGTTATTTCACAAATAGTGGCCTCACCATAGGCCTGCTCAACATTTTATGAGCCTCGGCCGCAGATTTTTTCGTGTTAAAGCAAAAAATTGACATATTCAGTCGAGAATAAATTCATTATTCATTCGCAAACCGACTAATACTTTGATGGCGTTATGTTTAAAAATGCCCACTTTTATTGTATGACCACCTGCCCCAACACTTGCCGCTACTACCATCTATCGCAAAACGGCGGGAGCAAAGTTGTAGACCGAATAGACGTCTTACGATACCATGAACTAATGAGTCATGAGACAATTGGTACTGTTTATTTCTGACAAACAAATTTTTACGAAACGATGCCAAAATTTTCAGTCTATCACTAGTACGACCTAAAACTCCTTCACAAAAAAGAAAGTGATCGACACTGAGGGTAGACGAAACACCACTTCTCTCCCTAGCGACATCTGCTTCATCCACACTCTGCACCCCATTTAAAATCAACCAAATTAAAAAGCGTGGTCAATAACTAGGCCTACTGTCTTTAAGTCACTTGATTGGCCTCATTACTTATGAACTGGCAGAAACTGACTGCCAGCGCGTTGTGTCTAACCAGTGACTGTAACAATAATAATAATAATAACAATAATAATAATAATGATACTGTGTAGGTGAAGTAGTAATAAAAACAATGATGTGTTGAAAATAATTTACTTTGATGACAGTTCAACCCTTTTGTTTTTACTCCTGAGAAAATTACTTGTCAACCCTCAGGGAGCAATTATACGAGGTTCTGTATGTCACTGCATTTCACACGCGGCTGACGCTGTGTTGAGGCTTTTCCCGAAGTTTCTAGTCATATCCCCCAGTTTCCGTCACCGTAACCGACGATCGAGTTCCTACTGCTCGCTGCCTGTTTCGCCGCCGTGCTACTTTTTATTCTCACAAGTGTCGCTTTACTGTATCGCTAACATTATTCGATATCGCATAAAATTTGTTCTCTTGCTTTGTGCCTCTCCAACAGCCGCATGGTAATTACATTTCAACAGAAAATATGGCAGCGTAATTGTTACTGCGCATCAAGCGCGAAAGGGAAGAAAAGCATTCGCAACAATAACAAAACGTTAAAAAATTAATGACGTTTCAACAGAGAAAAATGCGTATCCGAAACGTTAGTCGCTGAATTAGACTACGCGTTATTAACATGCGAAAACAAATATTAAAATATTCATTAGATTGCTGGAAGGCTGGAGTTAAAAAAGGCAATTTAACGATAAATTGGAACACAACCGTAATTGAAAATTTTATAACCAATATAAAACGAATATATCTTTGCAGACTTTTTGAAATTGCAGCAGCGTTATTAAATCCTATCAGCGGTACGGGGAAAAATGTTGCGCATTATGAAATTAAATAATGCGCGCCCGTTTCCAGTCCAGTGATTACGCAATTCAGCAATTACTGCGGAGCATTAGTTTCAAATGCTGGCGGCGGCAGCGCCCCTGGATGACGCGGTCTGCGGTCGCGAACATGGCGGCAGCCCCTGTACGAAGTGCAGAGCCCAACCGTGCGGTCAGCCTTTTGGCAAGAGGATTACTTAAGGTCAAGTACAAGATACAACAACTGTGTTGATACTCATGAAAATAGTAGCATCTCTATTAAGGTGCCTGCACTAAACGCGCATCGTAAGGAAACAAGGGTTTTGACAAGCTGTTGCATAGAGAGGTGTGAGTGTGCTGATGATTACTTGCGACATTTTACGAATATCTACCAAAATGCTGATACCTAAGCCCCATTACGTTCTGTTTATGTCGCGAGGATGGTGAATTGTGAGCTTTTGTTTCCATTTAGCAGCAAATCTCCAAACTGTTTCTGCGAATATACATAGTGTCATTCAGTCACAAAACAAGAATTTTTTTAAATAATCTATTGCGAGAATGGAAAACCAGTCACTTTTTTTCAACGTAATCTCCCTCAAGTTCTATGCAATGAAGTCAGCGCTGGACAAGATTCTCGATTAAAAGTGCAAGGAATATTTGGGAAGGGGGTGTAACCAGTTATATACTGATGCCTGGACTTCCTCGTCATCAGGAACCCGGGGCCCCTAAGAACTTCTTTCAGTGCCGGCCGCGGTGGTCTCGCGGTTCTAGGCGCTCAGTCCGGAACCGCGCGACTGCTACGGTCGCAGGTTCGAATCCTGCCTCGGGCATGGATGTGTGTGATGTCCTTAGGTTAGTTAGGTTTAAGTAATTCTAAGTTCTAGGGGACTGATGACCACAGCTGTTAAGTCCCATAGTGCTCAGAGCCAACTTCTTTCAGTGGGTTAAAAATGCACCCAACTTCCATTTCTCCGTGAAATACTGTGAAGAAATGCTTCCCGTTTAGCCACGTACTGTCGCAAAAGCTCCCTGCACACATCCATGCGCCGTTCTTTCATTGCTGATGTCAAATGTTTTGGAAGCTATCTCTCGTAAACGTTCTTGAACATCAGTATGTAGTGAACAATATCGTGGACTGATCAGACACTAACGTTCATCGTTGCTGCAATGTTACTCGCCGTAATACCCCAGTTTTTACCGTATCAGCTCACCAGCTATCGTAGTGTTGCTGTTCGTGACAGCACAGACAGAGCATCCTGGGCGTGACGAATCTTCAACACCTGTTACATCCAGTCTGAAACGATCTACCGCTCGTACACTTGTGTTCGACTCAAACAACTTTCATCATTAAACTTCCTGGAAGATTAAAACTGTGTGCCGGACCGATACTCGAACTCGGGACCTTTGCCTTTCGCGGGCAAGTGCTCTACCATCTGAGCTACCCAAGCACGACTCACAACTCACGCCCCGTCGTCACAGCTTCTGCCAGTACCCCGTCTCCTACCTTCTAAATTTTACGGAAGCTCTCCTGCGAATCTTGCAGAACTAGCACTCCTGGAAGAAAGGACATTGCGGAGACATGGCTTAGCCACAGCCTGGGGGATGTTTCCTCAATGAGATTTTCACTCGCAGCGGAGTGTGCGCTGATATGATATCAGCGCACACTCCGCTGCAGAGTGAAAATCTCATTCTGGAAACTTTCATCATGTTGCACTGCCATCTGGTGGCGAATTTCATTGGTTTCAACCCTTCAGCACATAGAAATCTAAAGACATTCCGCTGCTCGGCGTTGGAGCAAATTTGCAAGGGTGCCGCCATTTCCCAGCTTCCTGTCCGCGAGGTAGGCGTGCAAGACACATATGATAATTGTTCTAGGACACCACCAAAAACTAAGAAAGACCCACAAACTTAGTCGACGTTTTGTGTTTTTCATTCAACTTTTCCGATTACTAATTGAATGCACCTTGTATATGAAGTGTTGGCAGAAGAGCCAACACCGTGTTGCTAGAGGAGGCCGAAATGCACGCTGTTAAGCTCACGCAGATTGGCGTGAGGTCTGGAACAAGGTAAAGTAATTATCCTATAAAGAAAAGAACGTAGTTCTTGGAATACTTAACTTTAATCCACAATTGGAGAACATCTCTCTTGACGGTACATGTTTTATAATTTTAATATTAACTGGTAATGGCGCCTTGCTAGGTCGAAGCAAATGACGTAGCTGAAGGCTATGCTACCTATCGTCTCGGCAAATGAGAGCGTATTTGTCAGTGAACCATTGCTATTAACGTCGGCTGTACAACTGGGGCGAGTGCTAGTAAGTCTCTCTAGACCTGCCGTGTGGTGGCGCTCGGTCTGCAATCACTGACAGTGGCGACACGCGGGTCCGACGTATAATAACGGACCGCGGCCGATTTAAAGGCTACCACCTAGCAAGTGTGGTGTCTGGCGGTGACACCACAGTATAACACTGTAAAATCTCTCTTGTCCTACTGTCAGGGACTATCCAATGTCTTATTTAAAAGAATCCATAGCTGCTTCAGTATTTGCAGTAGAAAAAATATTGGAAAGAGAGACGCCAATATTTTGTGAAATTATTTATCTAAGCGTAAGAAATATAATAGATTAGATAAACAGTCAACGCTCCTTCGAAAAAATGATTCTCGGAATCTTGTTCAGCAAATATTCTCTAGTATTCTTTAAGATTCTAAGTTAAACATGGAACATTCATTCTCTAAACTATTTTCTTTCTTTCTTTTAGACAAATCATTTCACAATACTTTTTCCTATTATGTTTTTTTTTTATTTTCTAGTTTTGTTCAGAAAGCATGAAATATTATAAGTTATTTCTGATGCCTCATTTGCTTTCTTAGCGTCACCCGTAATGAACTGTTCTAAATTTAGTGCTTGATACGAAAGAAACCATTTAGAAAGTAAAGTAATGCAACTATGTGGCTTTTATGAACCTACATTGTGTGATTTCTAGGGAATTTTGTTTTCGCTGCACTGAAACATTTAACTAAAAACTGTTGTAGGAGTTAACCTTACGACAAAGTAATCCCTCCTGTGCAAACTATCGCTTGTCAGGAACTTCGGTCTGTTGAACTAGCGTTCAATGGCCCGTTAGACGTCATTTTATCTAGTGCAGTAATTACTGCTCTGGACATAATAAACCCTTGTGTACGACAGATTTTAATTTGCTCTTCGAAATCGAGTTGTACAGAGCCGAACAGGTCTTTCCTCACTACAGAACTGTCTTTCAGCGACAAAATGAAACATGTACAAACAATAGATATTTTAACGTACATGATGGCGAAAGAATACGCCAATAAATGTACACTTCCACATTCCACTTACGTTATGTATGAAGTCTCTTACGAAATAACAAAAAATGCTGCTGACTGAGTCTGACCTGCAGCTGGTCAGCAAGTGATGCTAACGCAGAGATCGGAAACGAGCTCCGTAAACTCGCTTTAAACTCGCCAAGAGGTCCTGGGACGTCATCTCCGAACTCACCGTCCCTGTATGCTCAGAGACTCAAGTCGCCAGTTTCCGCCGCTGTCCGTTTAACCGAAAACTCACCACTTGAGTCCGTTGCCGGGTGCAAGTCTACTACACCAGCGTGGAAAGGAGAGCTAGTGCTCGAGTTCGCAAGGGTCATCGTGGACTCGCGGCGTTGCTGCTACATGCATTTTTCTGTCTGTATGAGAGGCTAATTTCAGTAACTACTGTAGGTATTTTCATACGATTTTCGCTGATCCATAAACCGATTAACAAGTAAGATTTGTATATACAGTATATTATCGCTACGCCAGACATGATGTGCGACCGTAGATATTTAGTGTTTTAGTGTTTCCAGTGCAAATCCGGTGCGAGTCTCTAGTTATTACAAATAAGCAGTATATCAGGTGAGTGCCTGGCGTTACCTGGATGTGTATTTATTCCAGTCTTCTAATAGTCCATACCCTTCCCTGTCTCTTTCCACTTCCTCCTCCACCCTCCTCCAATCTCTCTTTGACCACCTCCTCCACCCCGTTTCTTTGTCTACGTCCTCCTGCCCGTCACTCTATCCATCTGCTTCTCCATCCCCCCCTCCCCTCTTTTCTCCATCTGCTCCTCACCCTGTTGTCCATCTCTTCCTCCCCCTCTAAGTCTATCTCTAACTCCCACTCCATCTTCTCCTCAATCCTCTAAGTCCTTCTCCGTCTTACCCTTCAGTCTCCTCCTTACGCCCCCAAATTCTACTTTCACCTCCCCCATCTCTCTGTCCATCTCCTCCTCCGCCTCTCGCCCTCCGTCTCTACGAGTTGTAACGCTCCAAGGACAGAAACCCCCAATTAACAAACTTTGTGAAAACTTAAGGTAGGGAAGTGAGTCATCTTGACTATGACAACAACTATTGGTGATAGAAAAATTAATTACACTGATAATGTTTTGATTAACAACTATAACACTTAAGTACTGAGAGTAACATGCAAAAGAGGAGATAAAAGGAAAGTGTTGTCATGCATTATCTTTTAAACATCTATAGAATAAATTTAACTTCATGTTAACTAAGGTGAAATCCAAGGAGGTTATTCGGTCAAAGATAACATTTACCATGGGAGATTTGTAGCCACATCGAAAAGGAAATTCAATGCGCCTACAATGCAACTCGGATATGGACATGTTCAGTTAGTTGCTCTTGAGTGGCTCTAGAGTACTATTGCGATAGTTTTCTGGAAGCAAACGCTATTAGATAGTTTCAGTTGTGAAAGTCCGATAGTTCGGGAGAGAGAGACTAAAGCCATACTCAGTCATTCGACTGAATAAAGTAATATTTATCGTTATCAACACGACGGTGATTTTAATTGAGTGATACTGATTTACTGGACTTAACCTTCAGACTGAAGAACAGTTGCGAACTTGACAGTAATGGATCAGTGACACGAAAACTATTCGTAGTCTTGAGTTGGACACAATAATACAAAGTCATGAAGAAAAGCCAATACGCTGTTCAATCAAAAGTTGTTGTCAACGTCACGATTACTGGACTGATGAGAAGTTAATGTCGAGGGATGACATATCGGTGTGTGTGCGTGATAGGGACAAACAATTAATTACAAAAAGATTAATAAAGTATCAGTCAAGAGATAAATCAGATGTGTCGCCTACATGGTTCAAGGAATAATATTACGTATGTTCATGCTAGTAATTGAGTCTTTTAAACATTTTGACTGTGTGAAGACAGGAATAAGAGACAGTGAAAGGTGAATAATATGAAAATCAGCATTACGGCGTGTTACAAGACGTTACTTCAACATAAGTGATCTCTGGAGTTACGTTGTACCGTTGTTAATAATTTGACGCAGCAACGTCATAGCAACGGAATTACGAACAGCAATTATTAATCCTCGCTAAGGATGATGTGAAAAATAACCGTAATAATAGGACTAAGAACCAAGATTTCACTGCTCAACGAAACAAACCGGCCATAAGATAAACAATGGATCATTTAATACAAACTGATAAGACTGTTACGGACGAACAGTAGAATATTTCTTAACTACTGCTGTGTTTTACGAGAGTTACAGGTGCTGTTCCACGTCATACTGACGGGGACGAACATCATTACGAGTCGCATCTCCTCCCGACGAGTGCAGGAGGGGAGGGACGTCACAGTGTACATACGTCAGTACTCCGCAGGGATATTTCTGGTACCACAAATTGATCAGCCCTTCCCTGTTCCGTACACGAATGGCACGTAGGAAGAAGTTTACCGGTAAGCCTCTGTAACTGCTCAACTGCTCTGACTTCTCGAGTTTTCTCGCCGGGGTCATTTCGCGAGACAAATGTGGGAGTAAGTAATGTGTTATCCTGCTCTTCCCAGAAAGTACTCTCTCCAAAATTCAGTAGTAAACGTCTCCGTGACGGACAGCGCCTCTGTTGTAGCGTCTACCACTGGAGTTTGCAGAGAATCTCTGTAAGGCTCTCACGCGGAGTAAACGATCCCGTGGCGAAACACGCCGCTTTTACTTGGATCTTCTCTGTCTCTTCTGACAGTCTTACCTGGCTAGGGTCCAAGACTGATGAACAGTACTCAAGAGTCAGTCGAACAAGCGCCTTATCAGCCACTTACTCTGTGAATTATCTTTTTTTTAAGATTCTTCATACGAATCTGTCTGGTCTCTGCTTTCCGTAGTATTTGTTATGCGGCCGTTCGACTTAAGGCCGCCCCAGATTAGATGTTTTACGATAGTTACTGTTTCTTGCAATTTGTCAACAATAGTGTAGCGGTACAGTAGTGAATTTATTTGCACATTTCTATGCGCAGTATGTTACAGTTATTTACGTTCAGGGTGAAGTGCCAGTCACTGCATCGTTCATCAATCCTAAGTTCTTCTGCAAATCGTTACTTTCACCTGGCGTTGATACCTTCTTATAGGCAACCGGATCATCTGAGAATAGCTTTAAAGCGCTTCCGACGCCTTCCACTACGTCTCCTTAACACATTTTATACAGTAACGGTCCTGTCACACTTCCTTCGGAAATTCTGGGAATTACCTTTACATCCGTCGACTTTGTTCCGATGGTTTGAGTTCTATCAGCTAAGAAATCTCGAATCCAGTGGAAAATATTGTCCGACACTCGGTAATCTCGTAACTTTTTAACAAATCAGCAGTGCAGGACAATGTCAAATGCCTTCCTGAAGCCGAATGCATTCGGAGTGTTAACTGCATATGACTTGGAGCCAAAAACACCTTCCGTTCTACTGAGCACATTAAACCAATGTGCACGGCAGTGTGGACAGCAACTCGATTCGCACAGTCTTGGATTATCCATGCCAACATTATTTCGGGTAGTTCCATACGCAATCAGATACGGAAATGACCTCTTTGAATCTCGAACGTAAATCGAGCAGTGAACATGGACATGGAATATGCTGATAAAAGACAAATAGCGGTAAATGTAGAGGTAGAACAATAGCTATGTTGCCAGATACCAGACAAGGCTAGACAAGACTTACGTTTAACGAGACCATCGGATGCGACGGAAAAGGAGAATGGGTTGAGGGAAAATGTGTAATAAGAAAGTTATGCGTAAAAAATTAAATGTAGAACTACGTTGCAGGTACAAATGGGCTTTGGTACACACCTTAGAGCCCTGCAACAAAAATCTATGTACAGTAGTTGAAAGAGAGCACGGGCTATACCCGCCTTCAAGCAGGGTAGCAGAAGTCACCGACAGAACTACCGTCCAAAATCTTCCCGTGTCATAGAATCCGTGAACTTACTCTGACCTCAAGGGTACGTTACTTCGAAGAAAATTATCTACTCAACTACAGACACCATAGATTCCTAAAGCATCGGGCAAATAGAGGTGACCGCTAAATGTGTGTAAATGAATGCCCCAAGGGAAGAGATGGTTTCACTGGTACACTATGTCACATCCGGACGCCCTTTCGTGTCGATTCTGAGCAACAGTGTGTCTAAAATATTTTCTTCGGACACTTATAAGAAATCTTCAGTGCAGGGCGTCGCGGTTCTGACCTCCATCACAATGCAACGAGCTCCACATCATCTGGTACGTCCACGGGGGTGTTTGGCAGAATTGTGATGAAATTTGGTGCTAATATTGTTATATTAACCCACCTTACACCTCAAATGAACTTCTGAGCTTTGACATTTTTCTTCCGCACGTGTGGACTCGTGTTGTTTGAAGCGCTACCGAGACCGAGTATGATGTCACAGGGTGCTACGGTTCAGCACGGCTGGAGGTTGTAGCCACCTTCTGTGTCACAGTGGGAGAAAGTGATGGTGTTTCAAAAAATTAATCCTTTAATTGTGTAGATAATATAATAGATAAGAAGAATATAATAATTCCAATCCCAAAGAAAGCAGGTGTTGACAGATGTGAAAATTACCGAACTATCAGTTTAATAAGTCACAGCTGCAAAATACTAAGGCGAATTCTTTACAGACGAATGGAAAAACTGGTAGAAGCGGACCTCGGGGAAGATCAGTTTGGATTCCGTAGAAACGTTGGAACACGTGAGGCAATACTAACCTTACGACTTATCTTAGAAGAAAGATTAAGAAAAGGCAAACCTACGTTTCTAGCATTTGTAGACTTAGAGAAAGCTTTTGACAACGTTAACTGGAATACTCTCTTTCAAATTCTGAAGTTGACAGGGGTAAAATACAGGGAGCGAAAGGCTATTTACAATTTGTACAGAAACCAGATGGCAGTTATAAGAGTCGAGGGGCATGAAAGGGAAGCAGTGGTTGGGAAAGGAGTGAGACAGGGTTGTAGTCTCTTCCCCATGTTATTCAATCTGTATATTGAGCAAGCAGTAAAGGAAACAAAAGAAAAATTCGGAGTAGGTATTAAAATTCATGGAGAAGAAGTAAAAACTTTGAGGTTCGCCGATGACATTGTAATTCTGTCAGAGACAGCAAAGGACTTGGAAGAGCAGTTGAACGGAATGGACAGTGTCTTGAAAGGAGGATATAAGATGAACATCAACAAAAGCAAAACGAGGATAATGGAATGTAGTCAAATTAAATCGGGTGATGCTGAGGGGATTAGATTAGGAACTGAGACACTTAAAGTAGTAAAGGAGTTTTGCTGTTTAGGGAGTAAAATAACTGATGATGGTCGAAGTAGAGAGGATATAAAATGTAGACTGGCAATGGCAAGGAAATCGTTTCTGAAGAAGAGAAATTTGTTAACATCGAGTATAGATTTAAGAGTCAGGAAGTCGTTTCTGAAAGTATTTGTATGGAGTGTAGCCATGTATGGAAGTGAAACATGGACGATAACCAGTTTGGACAAGAAGAGAATAGAAGCTTTCGAAATGTGGTGCTACAGAAGAATGCTGAAGATAAGGTGGGTAGATCACGTAACTAATGAGGAGGTATTGAATAGGATTGGGGAGAAGAGAAGTTTGTGGCACAACTTGACTAGAAGAAGGGATCGGTTGGTAGGACATGTTTTGAGGCATCAAGGGATCACAAATTTAGCGTTGGAGGGCAGCGTGGAGGGTAAAAATCGTAGAGAGAGACCAAGAGATGAATACACTAAGCAGATTCAGAAGGATGTAGGTTGCAGTAGGTACTGGGAGATGAAGAAGCTTGCACAGGTTAGAATAGCATGGAGAGCTGCATCAAACCAGTCTCAGGACTGAAGACCACAAGAACAACAACAACAATTGCATCATCTGCAAAATTTTTTTGTTACTGTTAAATTTGTCTACCAATTCATTAATATACAACATGAACAACACGGTTTCCAACATATTTCCATCGAGTATGGCTGAAATTACTTGTACTTCTGTCAACGACTCACCATCCAAGATAGCCTGCTGTGTTTTGTCTAACATTCAGGCCGGTCACAAATTTCGATTGATACCCCAAATGATTGTGTTCTCGTTAATTAACGATGTTATGATACTGAGACACATGCTTTTCGGAAGACAAAAAAGGAAAATACGTTCAGCTGATATTTCGGTCCAGTGCTTTCACGATGTCAAGTGAGATTATCTGAAGTTGGGTTTTGCATTATCGATGTTTTTGGAGTCGACGATGCTTGAAGTGGTGGAGCTCATTGTGTTCAATAAACACTCATGTTAAAAAATAACACACACACACAGAACACCTTGAACGACCAGAGGTAGGACGTTTACATTCACAAGACATGTACAATAGTATGTTCTGCAGAAATGATTAGCATTTGAGTCACCTCAGTTCAGCATGTGCCCTGTTGCCTAGCAGGCACAGGGTCCCCCATGGACCATGAAAACTTATTTCAGGCGTGATGTCACCGACTTGTAAAAGGCGCAAATGGCGTCCTGTGGTATAACCATCCATGCTGCATTCACCTGGTTCCAAAGTTCGTCTGTGGTGACTGGCATGGGGTCACAGCGCTGCACCCATCGTTTCACCATATTCCGTACAGTTTCGATTGGTGACAAGTCTGGTAATGTGGCTGCCAGGCATATGTTCGTGCAGCACCATGTGGTCGTGTATTGTCTTGCTGAAAAATGGCGCCTGGTTTGTTGTACAGTATGCGTATGGCTACGGGACGCAGGATGTCATTCACGTAGATCACACTGGTCACTGTACCCTCGACACAAACCAAGTGTGATTTGTGGTTGTACCCAGTAGCACCCCATACCTCAAGGCCTTTAGTTAGCGGTCCATGTCTTGTGCCAGTGCAGTCACTGTGATGCCGCTCACCCTGTCTGCGGCGAACCAAACTGCGGGCATTACTTTCAAACAAACAGAACCTGGATTTGTCCGAAAACAGAGTCTGGTACCATGAAACTTCTTTATAAAATATTTGTTTGAACTGCTGAATGAAATTGAATGCAAGTGTCACTCTGTTGGTCTTTATCCTTACAACATTGACCTACAGAATTTGCCCTGGCAAACAGAACTCAAACTTTTGGTATTCATTAATTACTCTCAATATACAACGGTAACGCGATCTGACTGCTACCAAATTAAGTCAAAAGAATGGTCTTGACTAAAAAGAAATCGTAACAATGACCTATACGTTTCATTAAGCACTTACCTCACAAAAATCTTAATTACGTGAACTACTGAAATACAGCGAGCGTCAATTCTGCCAGCTAAATAAAAGATTCTAACTACTTAAGCCACTAACTACTAATAGGCAAAGGAAAGATTTTGTTGCAAACCAAGTAATGCATTTTTTACCTTACTAATGTGACATGCAGTTCAAACACGAATATAAATCCTCATTGACATTTAGTTTAAATGGTTCAAATGGCTCTGAGCACTATGGGACTTAACAGCTGTGGTCATCAGTCCCCTAGAACTTAGAACTACTTAAAACTAACTAACTTAAGGACATCACAAACATCCATGCCCGAGGCAGGATTCGAACCTGCGACCGTAGCAGTCGCGCGGTTCCGGACTGCGCGCCTAGAACCGCGAGACCACCGCGGCTGGCTGACATTTAGTACAAAGGTATATATAATCATGAATAATATTCAATCTCTAAGTCGAACATGTACAGATGGTCAGGCTACGCTAACACTTCAGACATATACCCTCCATCAATGCTAACTTCTCACATCTAACATCCACCACTGCTGGCTGTTCACCTCCAACTGCCCAACAGTACTTCCATCACTGCTGGCGACTAACTTCCAACTGCCCAACACTACTGGCGATTTACTTCCAACAACGAGTCCAGCCAGCTACAAAGAAAGCGCAGTCAGAGATCCAAAGCAAAGCGCTACATAGCGCTGTCAACACAGAAGCAGCCCACTTACAACCATTCCCGTCCCAAGTGACGTCGTTCCATACACCAGTGCCTTCTAATATGTTTTTGTACGTTCGTGAAAGGTAAGCGGAAAAATTGACGACGCGCACGCAACCCATGCCGTTATAAACGGCGGCGGACTGTTACTCCTGATAATGCACGATGTGTTCCACTGTTGCGCCAGAGCCGAAGAGGCGCGGATATGTTCTGCAATGCCATTCAGGTGGCATGTCGATCTTCTCCGGGGGTGGTCTTGGTGGTGCGATCTGATCCATCTCTCGTGTTATATGGCCTTCCGTGAACCAATCTGCACTCACCTGCTGCAGTGCCGAAACACTTCGTCCCACACGAGCAGCAATTTCCCGGATGGATGCATTACATTCTCTCATGCCAATAATGCGCCCTCTTCCAAACTCACCGATTTGACGGTACGGTTCTCGCATACGTCTGCGAGGCATCCTGCACTCATACCTTCGGTTTATAGCGTCAACGAGAGCCACAAGCCCATTTTGTCGGTAGGTGGTGTTGCGCCGCGATGTCCATGTTGACCTTGAACTCGCGGGCCGACATGGTTCAAATGCTAACCATTTCTGCAAAACATACTAACGTACATGTGCTGTGACTATGAACGTGCTATCTCCAGTCGTTCGAAGTTTTCTGATTTTTTTCTGAACATGAGTGCATCTCATTATGTTTGAGCTCTGGATATGCTCTACTATTCTAGATTAAATATGAGATTGGACGGTAGTTGTGTGGTCCACTTTTCATACCATTCCGGTAACGGCGTGTAGCTTGTGCTTCCTCCTAGTCACTGAGGTTTTGTTTTAAATAATATAAAACAGATGTATTCACAAAAATTAAAATAGCTTATGAAGATACTGGTCGCACGCAGTCAGAAAATCTCGAGCGCCAATAAAAAAAGAAGAAGAAAGTATGGAATAAAGCAGACCAAGGGAAGAGGTACATCGCATAAGGACATAAAGAAATGCATGAAAATGGGAGTAACAAGGAAAATGAATTTCAGATGTCCTATGAAACTATAAGTGGCGACCAAAAAGTTTCCGTTGGAATGCCGTACAGCTCAGAATCGGCATGTAAGTCAGGCAAAATCACAGTGGGCATTGAGGCAATTATCCCACCTACGCACGAAGTTGAAAATACGTGGCTGGTGAAACAGTTGTCCTGCTGCGTGAAGAAGTCCTTAGCTGGCTGCTGCACACCCTCGTCCGACAGGACTCGTCGACACTTGAAGGCCTTTGTTGAGGAACCGAAGGCGTGATAACCGCATGGGAAGAGATCAGGACTATAGGGTGGGTACTCGAGTTCTCCCACTTGAGATTGCGTAAGTTCTGCGTTACGACATTTGCGACATGGACATGGAAATCAGTACACCATTCCACAGCGGTGGCTTTCGACAGACATCCTGCCCCATAGACATTTCTCATTCTACACTCCTGGAAATTGAAATAAGAACACCATGAATTCATTGTCCCAGGAAGGGGAAACTTTATTGACACATTCCTGGGGTCAGATACATCACATGATCACACTGACAGAACCACAGGCACATAGACACAGGCAACAGAGCATGCACAATGTCGGCACTAGTACAGTGTATATCCACCTTTCGCAGCAATGCAGGCTGCTATTCTCCCATGGAGACGATCGTAGAGATGCTGGATGTAGTCCTGTGGAACGGCTTGCCATGCCATTTCCACCTGGCGCCTCAGTTGGACCAGCGTTCGTGCTGGACGTGCAGACCGCGTGAGACGACGCTTCATCCAGTCCCAAACATGCTCAATGGGGGACAGATCCGGAGATCTTGCTGGCCAGGGTAGTTGACTTACACCTTCTAGAGCACGTTGGGTGGCACGGGATACATGCGGACGTGCATTGTCCTGTTGGAACAGCAAGTTCCCTAGCCGGTCTAGGAATGGTAGAACGATGGGTTCGATGACGGTTTGGATGTACCGTGCACTATTCAGTGTCCCCTCGACGATCACCAGTGGTGTACGGCCAGTGTAGGAGATCGCTCCCCACACCATGATGCCGGGTGTTGGCCCTGTGTGCCTCGGTCGTATGCAGTCCTGATTGTGGCGCTCACCTGCACGGCGCCAAACACGCATACGACCATCATTGGCACCAAGGCAGAAGCGACTCTCATCGCTGAAGACGACACGTCTCCATTCGTCCCTCCATTCACGCCTGTCGCGACACCACTGGAGGCGGGCTGCACGATGTTGGGGCGTGAGCGGAAGACGGCCTAACGGTGTGCGGGACCGTAGCCCAGCTTCATGGAGACGGTTGCGAATGGTCCTCGCCGATACCCCAGGAACAACAGTGTCCCTAATTTGCTGGGAAGTGGCGGTGCGGTCCCCTACGGCACTGCGTAGGATCCTACGGTCTTGGCGTGCATCCGTGCGTCGCTGCGGTCCGGTCCCAGGTCGACGGGCACGTGCACCTTCCGCCGACCACTGGCGACAACATCGATGTACTGTGGAGACCTGACGCCCCACGTGTTGAGCAATTCGGCGGTACGTCCACCCGGCCTCCCGCATGCCCACTATACGCCCTCGCTCAAAGTCCGTCAACTGCACATACGGTTCACGTCCACGCTGTCGCGGCATGCTACCAGTGTTAAAGACTGCGATGGAGCTCCGTATACCACGGCAAACTGGCTGACACTGACGGCGGCGGTGCACAAATGCTGCGCAACTAGCGCCATTCGACGGCCAACACCGCGGTTCCTGGTGTGTCCGCTGTGCCGTGCGTGTGATCATTGCTTGTACAGCCCTCTCGCAGTGTCCGGAGCAAGTATGGTGGGTCTGACACACCGGTGTCAATGTGTTCTTTTTTCCATTTCCAGGAGTGTATGAAGTATGTATACTGGTGTTTGTCCTTCGGCATCCAAGAAAAGAATAACAGCATGTTGGTCCTGCTTGCACGCATTTGGCAATAACGTCGTCAAAGTTAACGTTTCCGCTTTTACTGCACGGAACTCGGAAAGACATAACTGCCATACTAATTCCTCTCCTACAAGTCGGTGCTTACATGCCCGCGCCAGAGTCGTGCTACGTATAAGCTGCAGCAACGCTCCCAAACGGAAACATTTTGATCACTCCTTTTACAGGAGGAATCACTTAAAACTTGCACTTGAGATATTGCTCAGATGGAAAGTACTATTGATGTGCAGTTTTCACAAAATGGATTGGTAGTCACGTTCTCGTATTCTTAGTCTGTGAACAGAGTATAATAATACTTAAAAAGTGTATTTTTTGTGGAAACATACATTTTTAATGGAACGATGCCTATTGACATGAACTAAAAATAGAGTAAATTAGAATGTTAGTGGTGTTTGTTGCAGGCTCCTAGTGCGAGTCTTTTACGAGGTAATGTATTTCGAGAAGTTTCCACACCAACACGTATTTGTGCCTTTCAATCCGCGTACCTGATAGGTACGACGTCGTTCGCTATGTTCGCTTATACTGTGCTTGTGGGTTGCTTCATTGCTTGCTACTTGCTAGTCAGTTAGTGTGTAATATTCCAAGCAGTAAATTGTGAATGGACAATGGGATTTAGCAATGCAGAAAAAGCCTACCTGCTCATGGTGTATGGAGAGTGTAGCAAGAGTGCAGTTCGTTATTGTACGGTGTATGCCATAAGATATCCCAATAAACGTCAACCATCTCGGCAATTATTTATCAACCTCGTCAAACAGTTGCGTGAAAGTAGTAGTGTAACACGTAAACAACGTAACGGAAGGAAGAAAAACGACGACAGAAGAGGGGTTAAGGAATATTCTTGCTGCTGTTGAAATTGATCCGCACGTTAGCTCCCCGCATTCGCACGAGGAAGTGGCATGAGTCGGGCAAGTGTCCCACACACTCTCCATCGACATGGGTTCCATCCCTACCACAGCTCTCTCCATCAAGTGCTGCGTGGAAACGATTATGAGAATCGTGTTAACTTCGGAACAGGGTCTTTAAGACACGATACTTCAGTTACATCACGCATTTTGTTTAATTATTAAGCTACATATACCAATCGTGCCCAGGCAAATTGCCGAAACATGCAATACTGGCCTGTCGCCAAACCCCGTTGGCTTCGTCAGGTGGCATGTCAGCACCCGCTGAGTGTAAACGTGTGGTGTGGGATGATGAACCATCAGCTCATAGGCCCTTCTTTCATAAAAGGAACACTGAACGTGCACGAATATCACAGCCTCCTGACAAACGATCTTTCATGGATACTGTAGACTAGGAGCAACCTGTGGTACGAACATCAAGGCTATCCAGCACAAAGTGCACGAAGTACCACAGCACGTCTTCACGAACTGTTTCCAAATTGTTGGACTGGACGCAGAGAACATTTACCTGGGTCGATCCCTTACCCGGATTTTATGGCTCTAGACTTTTTCTGTAGGGGAAGCTGAAAAATTCTGTCTACAAGGACATTCCATCTACATCCGATGATATGCAACGACGTATTACTGCAACCTGTTTGGACATCTCCAATGAAATGCTAGCACGTGTGCAGCAGTCATTCTTTACCAGACTGGAAGCGTTTATTGCCGTTGTCGGTGGTAATTTGGAACACAAAATGTGATGGCCATTTGTATCGGTACTGGCTAGAATCCACATAACTAGTGTATGTCCTTGCGTTGTTCTTTAGTGTGTGCTACCACAGATATTGTACAGGTGCCAATGTGGAAACTTTCCAAAATTCGATATCTCGTAAACGACTCGCTCTAGAATCCTGCATCCAACACCACTGTCATCGTTATTTACCCTAGTTTTAGACTGCTAATGGCAACAGTCATTGTTCCATTCAAAAAAGTATATATCTTCACAAAAAATACACCTATTAAGTATTATTACAGTCTGGTTATTGGGTAACAAAAAAATGTTCGAATGTGTGTGAAAGCTTATGGGACTTAACTGCTAAGGCCATCAGTTCCGAAGCTTACACACTACTTAACCTAAATCCTAAGGGCCTTAATCCTAAGGACAAACACACACACACACACACACACATACACACACACACACACACATACACACATGCCCGAGTGAGGACTTGAAGCTCCGTCGGGACCAGCCGCACAGTCCATGACTGCAACGCCCTAGACCGCTCGGCTATTGGGTAACATTACGAGCCCCTGACTACCAACGAGCCCCTGACTACCAATACATCTGTGAAAACCGTATATCAATAGCGCTTTCTTTTTCCGTGATATTTGCGGTTCAAGTTTAAAATGAGCCACCCTGAAGAATAGGTGACAGAGAGATCAGGCGTATTTTGAATAGGCATCACAGGAGAAGTGAATGGAAATCATTGTTAGGCTATTCCGAATTCAGACGCACAATTAAACTGGGCAGATAATTGTTTTGTAACGACTGAATTGGCCAGCGATTGTGGTGGGCTGCGGCAATGGCAGACAGAGGTCAGGATATCGGTGAACTATCACACAGGGCGAGTGAGACCATGGTGTGGTGAGTGGGTGCCTGCTAGAGACCTACCTGGATATCAGAGAAACAGCATTGACAAACAATACATGTGTTGTTCAGTATATACATCAGTGGCAACGGCCTTGCCGCAGTGGATACACCGGTTCCCGTCAGATCACCGAAGTTAAGCGCTGTCGGACGTGGCTGGCACTTGGATGGGTGACAATCCGGGCCGCCATGCACTGTTGCCATTTTTCGGGGTGCACTCAGCCTCGTGATGCCAATTGAGGAGTTACTCGACCGAATAGTAGCGGCTCTGGTCAAAGAAAACCATCATAACGACCGGGAGAGCGGCGCGCTGACCACAGGCCCCTCTTATCCGCATCCTCAACTGAGGATGACACGGCGGTCCAATGGTCCCGGTGGGCCACTTGTGGCCTGAAGACGGAGTGCTATATACATCAGTAGTCGTGACGTCGTCCCAAACAGCCAGCGCCTGGAGGGCTTCGGTAGTGTCCAGCACGTGACCAGCAGGCGGCAGTGTGGGAGGCAGTGGCGTCAGCATCGGTGACACTGCAAGGCCACCTTCCACGGCCAGCACACTGCGCACTAGCAGTGCTCAGGGGCCGCTATCAGCCCCGGAAGTAGGCAGCCAGGGCACGCACGATCTTGATCCAGCAGCGGAGTAAGCCCATGTAAGCAGTGCAGGCAGCACGTACTTTATCCACACAAGTGGAAGCGGACGACTGGCTGCGAGTCCCCAGTCACGAACTTGGCTTCCAGCAGGCCCACTGGTGTCAGAGCACCAAGTTCAGAGCATTAGGTTATGCATGAGCATAGTGCCAATTTCACAAGAGAAGATATGTTGACCCATGGAGCCGATAGATGAGTAGACGCAAGGACTGCAGACCTTGTTAGGTTCCTCCTCGTAGCTGGATGCTGGTAGACTGGGAGAGCTGTAGTTCTTGGCGACAATGTGCCAGGGAAGAATTTCCCACCGTATTGGCATGCAGCGCTACATAACTTGCGGTGGCTTGGTTTGCTTTTCTGTCCTCTTGCTGCACCCGAGGGCGAGAGTGATTTCCCTTGGCCTTGTCAAGTACACTAATTTGTGTCGCAACAGCTGAGATATAATGGAGGGCTACAAATTTCAACAGAGTTAAATTACATCTCAAAAGACAGGAAATCAAAAAATACTACTCTCCGTCAGAAACAGATGTTTTATTGCTCTAAGAAATTGTAACCCTAGGTATGCAGAGAAGAACCAAATTTTTAGAAGCTTATTGCGACTTGAAGAGCTCCTGAAGTACACTTATTTGACGTTTGTTAGCTGAGTATGGGCGATTTAAAAACGGAAATACTTACGGAAGAAATGATTTAGATATCATCTCGAAATATTTCATTTGTTTTATCAACCTCATTTCATCTAAATTCGTTGCCTTACTGATGCTTAACTTTTAAAGTTATTCCACGGTGATGTAAAGGTGAAGTGTCTAGTCTCCATATCTATTTGTCCTTCCAGGTATTACTGTATTTGCGTAACCCTCATCTGTTTAGTTAAGCAACAGCCAATGATAGTTGTCTCAGATTACAATTTGATCTACGCTGTGACTACTTTGAAAGAATTATTAAGCCTTTCCAATAGTCTCCAAGATGAAATTAAATTACAATTAGCGTTTCCCACTGTGTCAGATCCGGCCACATGTGCTGCAATACTTAAAATAGCTGTATGTTCTAACAATTGCACCTCGCTGATTCACATTTGAATGTTGTGATAGCCTAGTGCGGTCGTTAGTGTGAATCAACCGAGAAATAACCTACGACTAAAATGCGCCAACTGCGAGACACTGCACAGATATTCTGTACTGAGCTCACCTGAGGTAACCTCTTCTTGCTATTTGGCTGCTTTTTGTCGTACTCTGTCTGGAAATTGGAAAGCTCATCCATCATGAACTTTTCATTGTTATTGACGAAGCATCACCAGCATATGTCTTTAATCATTACAATTAGGTGAAACTTTTCATCTCTTTTTTATAGGATGTGTAGTGTTGGCAGAAGAGCCAACACCGTGTTGCTAGAGGAGGCCGAAATGCACGCGTTTAAGCTCACGCAAACTGGCGTGAGGTCTGGAACAGGACAATGTAATTAATATAGCCAATAAGGTACGTTGCTGCTGGAATACTTAACTTTAATCCATAATTTGTGTACATCGCTCTTGACGGTACATAATTACAATCTCAATATAACTGGCAATGGCGCCTTGCTAGGTCGTAGCAAATGACGTAGCTGAAGGCTATGCTAACTATCGTCTCGGCAAATGAGAGCGTATTTGTCAGTGTAGCATCGCTAACAAAGTCGTCTGTACAACTGGGGCGAGTGCTAGGACGTCTCTCTAGACCTGCCGTGTGGTGGCGCTCGGTCTGCAATCACTGACAGTGGCGACACGCGGGTCCGACGTATACTAGCGGACCGCGGCCGATTTAAAGGCTACCACCTAGCAAGTGTGGTGTCTGGCGGTGACACCACAGGATGAATTACGGTACTGCTTAAGCATGACATATTCGACATCCTACTGACAGCACTTTTTGTTCCTTCTTTCACATTCTAGTCACAACTGTTTCTCCATCCGTGTTATCGGAATCTGGAATCGATCTTGCACTGCAATGGTTATCTTGTTTAATTAAGTTCGTGGTTTTTGAGTTCTATTTTTCGGTCATTGCAAAAAACTTCCTAGCACAGTTTGCTTTTGAGATCTGAAACCGTTATTATTCACAGCTTAGGAAATTTGATTACAAAATGCAAACATCCACAAACAGTGTTATGTTGTCTTTTCATTCGTGTTATTGTCTATTAGATGTGGTGCTAATATAAGCATTTATAAGAAAGATTATTTTCGAGTATATAATATTAAAATCAATGTTATTTATGCATAATGTTAATAGCATCTCGTGATGCTAAAAATGCGAAGAGCTTCCAGTGAAAGAGATTTTTAGTTTGCAGTTTGATTAAGGGAAAAGACCGAAAATATGTATGGCAGCTGCAGAAGAGCAGAACCGGCGAATTAATTTTCCCGCTCTTTATTTACGATGTTCGAGTTGCAGTCGGTGAATCTGGATACTACGCGTAACAACGCTTTAAATACAACTCATAATTACAGAAATGTGAATAAGTTTCGTTGGCCTGTGCTAGGTATTTCTGCTCCCAGCCAACGCAATGCAGCTACCGACACCCCTTCTTTAAAGGGCTAGCTCCCCCAGTGTCAGTCAGCTCAAGATTCACACCAACTGAGCGATCCTGTTCTGCTTGTCGCTAGTCCAATGAAGAATTGGCAACACTGTAGAATACGTTTGGCAACTGTTTGACCACCGATTTACTTTCTGGTTTGGTTCAGAATAATCCTGGTAAATTCACTTGATATTTTCTTGTCATTTAGATTAAATATTCTGAATTATTCTCACTTAAGGGATGACACAGAAGCAGAAAATGTATGGTTTTGAGTCCTGGATGCTCGTTCCATCATGAACTGCAGCTTACTTTGCCTTTTACATTGTAAATTCTCTGTCTTAGCCGTCACTATGACAACAAGGAAGCGCTGTTTCAAAGCAGTTGTGTGTAAGCTAAGTGGTAAAATGCTCACTCTCCAAGCGGAAGAATGTGTTTGTTATCCGTTGTAATCTCACTAGACACAGGATTTTTACCTCTTCTGTGGAAGAGTCACTAGCAGGCAGGTCAACAATCAATGAAGAAATCCTAAGACATCTTCTCCCCCATACCTTCTGTCGATACCTTGACTCTGTAGCACTGAACTTGCTGAAAAGCACAGTTGTTAGTGCCTGCTTTTTCTACTTGTGTCACATGAATCGACGTAAACGTAGCACTGAGTGATTTTTTTACCTGAGTTTTGTTATGCGCCTACCCCTACGTACTTTCGTGGTAGTCCTGTTACGCTGCCTCAGTGTGACTGTGGACTGGATGTAGACGCAGACCGTTTAGAATCTGAAAGTTCATACTATACTGCTATTTCGCGTCGTTTGGGATATTTTGTTTTAAAAAAGAAGTGTTTTTCGTAGCGTTATCACGATAAGTTTTAATTCAATTATGTTACTGCAGTGCGTACTTAATAGCGTTTTCCCTTTAGTCCATTACCGAGCGAGGTGGCGCAGTGGTTAGCACACTGGACTCGCATTCGGGAGGACGACGGATCAATCCCGCGTCCGGCCATCCTGATTTAGGTTTTCCATGATTTCCCTAAATCGCTCCAGGTAAATGCCGGGATGGTTCCTTTGAAAGGGCACGGCCGACTTCCTTCCCTAATACGATGAGACCGATAAACTCGCTGTTTGGTCTCTTCCCCCAAACAACCCAACCCTAGTTCATTGAACGTAGTAGATAAAAATTAGAGGCAAATAAATCAGTAGCTGTACATTATCTAAAAGAGAGTCTCACAGTAATCTACCAGGAAGTTTCATATCAGCGCACAATCCGCTGCAGAGTGAAAATCTCATTCTGGAAACATCCCCTAGGCTGTGGCTAAACCATGTCTTCGCAATATCCTTTCTTTCAGGAGTGCTAGTTCTGCAAGGTTCGCAGGAGAGCTACTGTAAAATTTAGAAGGTAAGAGATGAGGTACTGGCAGAAGTGAAGCTGTGAGGACTGGGTGTGAGTCGTGGCAAAGGTCCCGAGTTCGAGTATCGGTCCAGCACACAGTTTTAATCTGCCAGGAAGTTTCAGATTCCCATAGTTTTCGGATAGTTTTTCATCTTGACACCTATGTTGGTAGCACTTCGTCATCCTGCATGTTATGCTGCGTTAACAGACAGTAAAGCTGTGCTGCTCAGTACAGCGGTGAGACGAGCGGTCTCGCGAATTTTGTCAGCGACTGTACACTGCACTTTTGAGATGACCTGAGGCAGAAAAATCACGAGGAGTGAGGACAGGTGATCTTGGAGGCCACGGCGCAGATCCTGCTCGACCTATACGTCTAGAACCATATTTGCGCGTTAGACCTTGTGGTACATCAGCAGCAAAATTCGACAGTGCCCCGTCTGCATGTACCACATTTTCCAATCATGGGCCAAGAGTGAAATTTAAGGCCAATTATATGGGGACTGCATTGCATTTCAAATACGTCTGCATCGAAAATACTTCATACTGTAGTCAGTGGCGGTTCTTGAGCATACATTCGAAATTATCTTACGAACAGCTTGTCGGTGCACCCACGTTTACTGTGACGTTATTGTTTCTATTGTGGTATACTTCCATCCACGTCAGTTTCGCTAACTTTCTAGGACTTATGAACCGTAGCGCCATTGAGTTAGTAGACTGTTCTGTCTCCACTGGCTCAGGTGTTGTGTCGACTGTCCCTCTTGCGGCCCCATTGCCAATATATATGAGGAAGAGTAGGTATATGTGGGTTGTGTCCTTAGAAGATCTTTGCTTGCTTATATATATACGGGATCCGCTGGCCCGAGAGGGAGGCACGAAGTTTGTGAATTGGCGGTAGCGTCGCGACAAGAGATGGTCACGAGGTCCGAGCGTCCGAAGCTTAGAGCTGCGCAAGGGGGACCTGCCCAGAGCGAAGATACTGGAGCACTTCCCCAGGGTCAGCGTCGACTACAAGTAGCAGACCGACATACCGTCGGCTGGTTGGCAACATTCGTGTCGGACGACCGCTCGTGGCCTGGCTGCCCCCTTCTACCTGGCTGTCATCGGCACCATTCAGTAACCGCCGCGACGCACCGTGGATCCATGGAACTGCTTGCTGATAAAGGGGAGTGAATTCTGCAATCATCGTGGGGATTTGTGTCACTGCCTACCAGCCCTCCTCATTATTTTCTGGTTTGCAACCGACACTCAGAGTTTTACTCGGTCGACTCTCTGGTCGTAAATATAGGCCGTGGTATTGTACTAGACACTAGTTGTCATTTGAAAATTTCTTCTGATATTATATTGCCTTTCCTATCTTATTTATACCCGATAATTAATGTTTGAATGAATCAGCTGCTGGTCGTAAATACAGTCGGAACAATTGTACCAAGGCACAGGTTACCGTTAAACAAACACGGTACTTGTGGTTAGATTTAGATGTTAACCGGTTCAATTCCTTGATTGTAATTGCGTTAGTTATAATCTAAACAACCTGTTGTACTAAGCTGTGCGTTGCGGTCTTTGAAAGACAGCGATTTTTAACTGGATCTTGCGGTTCCGCCGAGTGAGTTCTCCTGTAATAAGTGTTCATACGTAACGTTTTAAAACGTTCCTTCAGAGCGGCCTTCATGACTGACAATCAGTTTAACTTTTGAAATATTAACAGCCAACTGTCACCAGGGCTTTAATGATAATAAGATTGTTAAAAGGGACGAGTTGGGATCCGGTTGCACGTTGGTTGCTGATTGAAATTAAGAGGCTGCTTGGTTTGAAGCAAGCCTTTTCATTGTCATAATTGTTTCCTAATCTGTTTAACCGTTAAGCACAATTGCGCATCTTGACCCCGAACCTTTCGACATAGTTTCAAAATTAAAAATTACGTCATCTGTTTGTTTAATTGAAATATACTTGTCATCAATTTTGCTTATATAGTTTTCATGTGTTGCAGAAGGGCATCTAATAAGAGAAACTGTGTCCAGTTCGGTAGTAAACACCGCTGTTTCACCCGATAACGGGTGGGCTGCAGGTCCGGTCGCCTTGTAATTATTGTCATGTTCTTGTTATGATTTCTCTTGTGAAAACTTCATTTCGCAGATTTTTTTATTATGTAAAGAAAAACCAAATTTGTGATTATATACTGTTAAATAAACAGGTTCTGTGAAAATAAAGTTAAAGTGGTGGGTCCTCCCTTTCACGTCTTCCTTAGTTCCAGTAAATACCACGTCTCAACTTAATTTACCACTTCGTCTAGAACGGACACACAATGGTGTATAATGCGTTTTAATCCCCTGATCGCCATGTAGGCACTCAAACGTTTAAGTTTATATTGCTCTGTATGAACATTCACTATAATTGTGTGGTTTTTGAGGGTGCATTTAATAGTGCCGTACAGTCTGGAACCGCGTGACCGCTACGGTCGCAGGTTCGAATCCTGCCTCGGGCATGGATGTGTGTGATGTTCTTCGGTTAGTTAGGTTTAAGTAGTTCTAAGTTCTAGGGGACTGATGACCTTAGAAGTTAAGTCCCATAGTGCTCAGAGCCAGTAATAGTGCCGTGTCATAGAATTTACCCTTCACACAACTTATGTAATTGTATATTGTTTTTTTTTTTAAGATTTGCAAAACTTTTATTGCAATTTTACAGTTGGTTTACTTAATTGTGCACGGACGCTGCTTTTTTATGATTTGTCCATGTCGCATTTCTTGGTTAACTTTCAATATAACCGTCGTTTACCACAATACTATTAACTAGTACGTACAGAAAGCATCATAGTAATGCACACGCTTTGGATGGCCCATATCACCTGTTCAATAATGTTAATTTTCAGTATGTTTTATTTTTAATCTAATCCTTCTTATCAAGCACAGGTTAATTAGTTTCGTATTAGCCTAGTCTGTAACTTAAAATACTAGTGCCATTTGTTGCGCTTTCGATGGATATCGTGGCTACATCCTCGATTTCCTTTACCAGTTTGTCAGACCTCGTTTGCGTTGTGACTGTGGGTTGATTTCCGAAATTTTCCCATCTAGGTTCCTACAGTTCGCTTCTATTATTCTCACGACCGGATTTTCATCAAGACGCTTTCATGTATGTGTGGTCGGCATAGAGCTTTAGTAGCCGGCGCAGTGTACTTAATTCGACAGTTTTACGTTAGTTTTTTCAATTTTATAAACTTTACCAATAGCTGTACACTTCAAGATGCTTTACCTTCTTCTGAAAGCAACGAGTTTCGGCAATTCATTTTGCCATCTTCATGCCCCATACGTTTTTTTCAAATCAACGAACTTAGCATATAGCGCCAGTTTTAACTGTTATAAAACTGGTGCTATACAATAAGTTCGTAGATTTTAAAAAAGCGTATGGCTCTTGAAGATGGCAAAATGAACTGCTGAAACTGGTTGCATTCAGAATAAACTAAAATACTTTAAAGTGTACGGTTGTTAATAAAGTTTATTGAAAGTACGTACCAGTCGATGTCCCCTAGCCGTAATGGGCCAATAGAGATTAGTTTTACGTGAGTGTTGTTCATGGTTTCAATTAAATTATTGTCGCGGCATACAACCGTACCTTATCATGTTTATAGCATAATTCTTTGATTAGCCTCCTTTTTCCTATTACAAAATCTGATGATGCCTATTGACGGCGAAACGCGTTATTTAAAAAAAAATAACTTTGCAACCTTGACTGTTTTATTTCCAATAGAACACACCGTGGTTTATCAACAACAACAACAGATGCACTTGCGGAAGCAGAATAACCACACAGCCTCAGACGTGACGTGACCCAAAACAAAGGCTTTTTTTTATTATATCCACTTTTATTTTTGAATGAAGTGTACACAGTACGTTCACTCATCACTTTAAATTTAAAAATATTTCCAAGTCCTTTCATCCATACGTATAATATATCACTGATGGAATTACGGCATTGAAAAACCTACCTTACTGATTCGTGTCTTACAAGACATTAATGTCGTTGGAGATTGTGCGGTCCTATTCTTCTTCCTCCAGCGCATCTGTTGCTGTTAACAAACCATTGTGTATTCGCTCAAAACCTGGTAGTAAAGAAAGTCCTGATAGTATGTTATGTGTAGTGATCAAAGGGTGTGGAGATACAGCTAAATTTAAAGTAATGGGTGACTGTATTGTGTATTCCTCATTCTAAAAATAAAGAGTATAACAAAAAAAAAAAGCTGGACAAGATGCGAGTAGGTTCACTACGACTTAATTATGTATATATCACATCTACAGGTATTTTAAGAATGAGCTTGCGAGTGTCGAACTATCTCTGTGACATGAGTGGACGTATCTTTTTGACTACGTTGCCAACCTTAACTTTCTAGACCGCCAAGGGACTGTAGACATCAATTTTGGAGATAAATTTCAACTTGATACCTCCACTCGTTCCTGAGAAAAGAGGGTCTTAACAGACGGATATACAGATAGAAATCAATTGGCAAAAAAATGTGATGTAACTACAGATTAGCAACTTTCCAATTTTTTTCCTTCATTTCTACTGTGAAGCCTTACTTTTTGCTAAATTTCATGATCGTACATCAACGGGAAATATCCTATAGGTTTTGATGATTGACCAAATGAAACAATGCGGTTCCAGAGACCTTTTAAAGTGTAGAACATCTGTCTCTATAGATACAGACTGAAACGACGAATGAAGATTTTTACCATGGCTGGGTTTCACACCAGGGTCTCCTGCTCACCAGGAACACGCGCTAACCACTACAGCACCTGGCACAGTGACTTCGCACTCTGCATTCGTCACTTCAGTCTGTATGTGTACATAATACATGTCAGAGACTTGGAAAGGTGTCTGGCACCACATAATTTCATTTGATTAAAGCACCTATGCCTGGGTTTGAGGCAGGATCTCCAGTTTCGTTCAGTGCTAAGGAGTTATTACAATCAAAAAAATTTAACATCACCTCGGTTCCGAGAGTTCCGGAACCTGTACAGAAAACTGGAATAGAGATCAACATAAACATCATTTCCGCTCTTTTTATTGCTCATGAAAACCACACAATGCATGTTGTACCACCATACCTGGAGACCTTGAGAGGCGGTGGTACAGATTGCTGTACACCCCGGTACTTCTAATACCCAGTAGCACGTCCTCTTTCATTGATGCATGCCTGTATTCGTCGTGGCTACTATCCACAAGTTCATCAAGGCACTGTTGGTCCAGATTGTCCCACTCCTCAACGGCGATTCGGCGTACATTCCTCAGAGTAGTTGGTGTGTCACGTCGTCCATAAACAGCCCTTTTCAATCTATCATAGGTATGTTCAAAAAATGGTTCAAATGACTCTAAGCACTATGGGTCATCTGAGGTCACCAGTCTCCTTGACTTAGAACAACTTAAACCTCACTAACCTAAGGACATCACACACATCCATGCCCGAGACAGGATTCGAACCTGCGACCGTAGGTAGCAGCGCGGTTCCGGACTGAAGCGCCTAGAACCGCTCGGCCACAACGGCCGGCAGGTATGTTCGATAGGGTTCATGTCTGGAGAACATGCTGGCCAATCTAGTCGAGCGCTGTCGCTATCATGAAGGAAGTCATTCACAAGATGTGCACGATGGCGGCACGAATTGTCACACATGAAGACGAATGCCTCCCCAATATGCTGCCGATATGGTTGCACTGTCGATCGGAGGATGGCACTCACGTATTGCACAGCCGTTACGGCACCTTCCATGACCACCAGCGGCGTACGTCGGCCCCACATAATGCCACTCCAAAACAGCAAGGAACCTCCACTTTGCTTCATTCACTGGACAGTGTTTCTGAGGCGTTCAGCCTGACTGGGTTGCCTCCAAACACGTCTCCGACGATTGTCTGGTTGAAGGCGTATGCGACACTCATCAGTGAAGAGAACGTGATGCCAATCCTGAGCGGTCTATTCAGCATGTTGTTGGGCCCATCTGTACCGCGCTGCATGGTGTCATGGTTGCAAAGATGGACCTCGCCATGGACGTCGGGAGTGAAGTTGCGCATGAAGCAGCCTATTTCTCACAGTTTGAGTCGTAACATGACGTCCTGTGGCTGCACGAAGAGCAGTATTCACTATGGTGGCTTTGCTGTCAGGGTTCCCCCGAGCAGTAATCGGTACGTAGCGGTCATCCACCGCAGTAGTAGCCCTTGGGCGACCTGAGCGAGGCATGTCACCGACAGTTCCTGTCTCTCTGTATCTCCTCCATGTCCGAACAACATCGTTTTGGTTCACTCCGAGATGCCTGGACACTTCCCTCGTTGAGAACTCTTCCTGGCACAAAGTAACAATGCGGACACGATCACTGCGGTACTGACCCTCTAGGCATGGTTGAACTACAGGCAACACGAGCCGTGTACCTCCCTCCAGGAATGACTGGAACTGATCGGCTGTCGGACCCCACCTCCGTCTAATAGGCGCTGCGCATGCAAGGTTGCTTACATCTTTAGGCGGGTTTAGTGACATCTCTGAACGGTCAAAGGGACTGTGTCTGTGATACAATATCGACATTGAACGTCCATCTTCAGGAGTTCTGGGAACCAGGGTGATGTAAAACTTTTTTTAATGTGTGTAGTTCGAGAGCCTCTGCAACGCTGTTAGAGATCGGGGGGAATATCAAGTGGGCTGATGCGTGAATGGGAACTTGGAATGAGGAGGGTGGTGTGCAAGGGTAGTCCAAGCAATTACGCAAAGCCATTATACCAGGGTGTCGTAGTGGTAAGTGCTTCTGCCTAGTGAGCGAGAGACTCGGGTTCGAATCCTGGCCTTGCTACAAATTTTCAGTCGTATATTATGAATGAGAGAGATTGCGATTATCAAAGTGTGTCACGTAAATGTCTTTTGATTGCATTAACTCAAAGCTTAAATTCTGTACACCGTAGAGGGACCATAGACCTTAGTATTTGACATAAATTTCCATTTGATTCCTTTACCCATTCATGAGGAAAAGAAAAATTTGCGTCACATCGTCATTTGAATCACGTAATATGCAACCAAATAAGTCAAGTTGATTTTGTGTCCCTATCTACTAGATCAGGAAGTAATCTGTTGTACATCGATTGCTGGGTATGTAGGCATCATGATTGAAGATTTTCAGGGGATAGGTGAAAATTAAGCATACGAGCTTTGAATTTTTATACATAAATCACTTTCTTGGCTTTGGAAACAGCATCTACAATCATAATAACCCAGCAAAAGTAGACGGAATGGGGGAGAACAGCTTAAACGCTATGACTTGATTTGCTGCTGCGCACCGGCAGAAGTAACTGTCGTAAATGTCACCTTCGCGGAACGGCAACGGGCGGTCTGCACCCTGCAAACCGCGTTTGCTCGACTGGTTTGATGTGATTTCGTGTAGCTGGCTGCGTCCGCCGGCCGCGGTAACGACGTTCGCCGGCCGGATTGGACGTCCGGTTGTGGATAGGCGGGGCAGGCGCGCGCGCCGCGGCCACTTCCGGTAAACAAATCTCGTCCATCTGAGCAGCCAGTGACGAGGTTACGGCCTCGATATTCCACATACATTTTATTGCCGAGGTGCCACGTCACCGTTTCCCCAGGCAACTGCTGGATTTCCTGCGCGCTGATTTAATTTGAAACGGCGAATTCGACTCGTCGTTTAGCTCGTGAATCGTATTTTCGACCACAGACCTCGAAAAATATAAAAAATATAAACATTCAATAGGCTTTTCTTCGACGAAAGGGAATATTTTATCGGGATATTTTTCAGAACAGAAAAAGCATAAATTTCATCAACAAGTATTTAATAACGATAAGAATAAAATGTTTGCATATGGTGTGAGAGTTATGTGACTTCAGCTAAGAAACTGGCACTATTCATCAGACAATCGGAGTAATACACACGGACATAACCACCAATTTCACTGATAGCGGTTTGTTGTGGAATCATGGAACGTATTTTATGTTCAGACATAATGATCTTTCTAGACTCTGAAAAGCTCATCTGCAGAAACCAGCACGGTTTTAGGAAACAGCGGTCATGCGAGACACAGCTGGCCCTCTTTGTGCATGATGTACAACAGGCTCTAGATACCGGCTCCCAGATTAATGCCATATTTCTCGACTTTCGAAAGGCGTTCGACTCAGATCCGCACTGTCGCTTGCTCCAAAAAGAGCACGCTTACGGTCTATCCGTTGACATATGCGGTTGGATAGGAAGTTTTCTAACAGACGGGGAGCAACATGTCGTCCTGAACGGGGTGACTTCAACAGAAACAAGCGTAACTTCAGGTGTGCCCTAGTGCAGTGTAATAGATCCGCAGCTTCTTATGATTTACATAACCGATATGGTTGATGGTACTGACAGCAGCATTAGACTGTTTGCCGATGATGCTGTAGTCTACACTAAAGTAGTATCACACGAATATTGTGAACAAATCAATGAGGATTTGCAGAAAATAAATGCGTAGTGTAATGATTGGCAGTTATCTCTCAATATTAGTAAGTGTAACCTACTGCGTATAACAAGGCGAAAAGCACCATTAATGTACGAGTACAAAATAAATGCCCAGTCTTTGGAAGCGGTAACATCCGTCAAGTATCTGGATGTGATTGTCCGAAATGATCTCAAATCGAATGATCAGATTACACAAGTAACGGGTAAGGCGAACTTTAGATTGCAGTTTATTGGTAGAATCCTGAAGCGATGCAGTCCTTCAGCAAAGGAAATTCCTTACAATACGTTAGTTCGTCCAGTCTTAGGGTATTGTTCGTCTGTATGGGACCCTTACCAGTTGGGTCTGATTCAAGAGGTTGAGAAGGTCCAAAGAAGAGCGGCAAGATTCGTGACTGGTACATTTAGCCATCGCGAGAACGTTACAAATTTCATAGGAAGTTTGAAGAGGGACACACTTGCAGATAGACGGCACACTAAGCGAAAGGGACTGCTCACTAAATTCCGAAATCCGATCTTCACCGAGGATGTAGAGCATACATTATTACCAGCAACTTTCAGATCACCATTCAAAGATAAGGGAAATTAGAGCACGTACTGAGGAGTTCAGACAGTCGTTTTTCCCTCGCGCGATCCGCGAGTGAAACAGAGAGGGGAAAATATGAGTTTGGCGTGAATTGTGCCCTCCGCCACACGCCGCTTGGTGGTTAGCGGTGTATATATGTAGATGTAGATACAATTCTTTCAGTTATACTCTAAAGTTCGTGGAAACAGCAAGACTAAGAATGAATTCCTCTAATCCACGACAACGTACACTATCTGATCAGAAGTATCCATACACTTATTAGTTGACACTGTTGTGAGGTATGCCTGTCCTTCGCCCTTACATCTCGAATTATCTGCAGAGACTTTCAATGACGTGTCTGCATGTCTGTTGAGGAATGCCAGCCATTTCTCCCTTAAGATCGGGAGGACGACGGTTCAATCCCGCGTCCGGCCATCCTGATTTAGGTTTTCCGTGATTTCCCTAAATCGCTCCAGGCAAATGCCGGGATGGTTCCTTTCAAAGGGCACGGCCGACTTCCTTCCCCGTCCTTCCCTAATCCGATGAGACCGATGACCTCGCTGTCTGGTCTCCTTACCCAAAAAACAACAACCCTTGTACAGTCTTCCTTAAGAGCCGAAAACAGAGAAGCTAGTGATGCTGAACGCTGATGTCTGAAGCGAAGTCGACATTCCAACTTATCCCACAGGTGTCTCATTGAGTTCTGTTTGGCGCTTTGTGCAGACTAGTCCACTTCAGGGATGTTACTGTCCACAAACCATTCCTTCACAGATGTTGCTCAATGAGAGAGTGCATTGTCATGCCGAAACAAATATCTCCAAATTGTTCCGCTACTGTATGCAGCGTTTAGTGTTACAAAATGTGTTGATATCCTTCCGCATATAACGTGGCCTTAAGCGCAGTAGGGGCACCACACCATAACCACGAAAGGCACTCCCACTTCGTCCGTACTTTACTGTTGGCACCACACACGATGTCAGGTAACGTTGCCCAGGTATTCGCAAAACCTAAATCTTTCCATCGGTTTGCCACGAGGTATAGCATAATTCATCACTCCAAATGACTCGTTTCCAGACGTTCAGTGTACAGTGGCGTCACTGTTTACACTGTCCCACGCGGCGCTTAGCTGGCTTGCTTATGAGGAGCTGCTCGATTCCTTATGCACACTTAGCTAGCTGGACTGTTGGTTGAAATTGGAACTCGTGAATGATTCATTTCGCTGTTTTAATGCGATTTTTGTACAACAACTCTCTGCAGTCACCGTCCATCATTACGGGAGGTCTGCTTCGTTTTGAGTTAGCTTGAGTTGTTCCATCGCGTTTCCAATTCGAAATCACATTACAAAAAGTCAGCATGAGAAGCTTTAGAAAGGCGAAATCTCTCAGCTCTCCTGATCGATCCATTCTGCTGTTCCGGCTTCTCTACTGACTGCACAATACTCCCCGCCTCCTTTTATACGGGCGGGTCCGCCATTAGTTACACCTTGTGGTCAGTTCTGCACTAAATAAGAATGACGGGTTACTTTTGATCACATACGATGCGCAAAACCACTGTGTAGTGGATCCTGGAGGGGGGGGGGGGGGGTGGGAACTTCTTACCAATATTATCGATTTCTATCTTATTTTATTCACGTACTGATCGAGGGAAGAAATGCCTGTCAACTGTACGTGCCTTTGTAAGTGGCCTAATCTCTCTTATGTTGCGGGTACTCTCATGGTCCCTACGAGAGATATGCGTTAGTTTTAGGTGATTGTCGCTTGGCCTTCTTCGATTACAGCAGGTTCACTAAATTTGCACAACAGGACTGTGCGAGAACTATGTCGTCTTTCTTCCAAGGACGCCCACTTAAGTTCCTCGAGAATTTCTGTTACACTTTTGTTTGTCCTGTTACGATACCACCAGCGCGTCTCTGAATTCTTTCGGCGTCAGTTGTTATCTTCTCGGTAAGACTACAGACAATGAAGCAATACAATCAGTTGCACTAGCGTCTTGTTTCCGATTTCCTTTACAGGTGCACTGCGCTTTCCCCAAACCTTTCCAACAAAACTGAATCATCCATTCGTCGTCCGCAATTATGAGTTCCGACTTTGTCCCGTTTCACACTGCTTTTTAATATTACTAATACGATGTGACGTTCTGAATATGTTCACCATTTATCTTGTAATCGGATGCTATCGGGTCCTTCGTTATAATCATTATCTTACATTTGTCCATGTTTAAAGAGAGAGCTGCCCTTCATTACACCAAGCATAATTCTTTTCCAAGTCTTTCTACGTTTCATTACGATCGCCCACCGATGTTACTGTTCTGTAGACAACAGACAATCGAATTGTTTGACAGCGCTGCTGATGCTGTCTGTCGTATTGTTTATGTGGAAGATGAACCGAATCCCACCGACAAACCTTCAGAGGTGATAACATGCACAAAAAAAGAAAAGTTCACTAAACACGAGCTCTAAAGTGCTTACCTTAAGAACTGTGCTCACTTGTTCATCTTCGCTGCGGTACTGTGAGACAAATTTCTTTTACTAAACAATGGCTCTTCTCATTTAAGACATGCACTTTAGAGCCCACCTTTACTGGCCTTCTTTTTCTTGTTTTCGTCCATACTCCCCGCCTCCAAAATATGGATACCAACGATCTTAAAGTAGAAGAGATGTATTTGACTGTATTGAAGATGAAAAATTCTTCTTAGCTTTTAAGGTACGGTAGACGTTTAAGAGCCTCTGTTTACTAAATATTTACTGCCAGTTTGTCGGTGGAGCTATACTTCATGCTGTATGCTGAGACATAGCCTCCATGGAGATTCGCATCACGCTGAAAGTCCAGCAGATGACCTTTGGCGCATGTTAATGGAGTTGTGTCGGAGAAGCCCTATTTTGTTAAGTGCTCGTGTATGATACGTAGAGATTTCCTGGCTGAACCAATAAATAATGAAGTTGAAAAACGTTTTATTATGTAACTTAGTGCATAAATTGGGAAAAACCTGGTCCCTGCTTCTGAGCTAGGAACGTACCCACATGTGCTCGGAGCAGACAAATGAAAGAAACTTGGAGAACATTGCGTACAAGAATATCTTTGAGCACTATTGGACTTAACATCTGAGGTCATCAGTCCCCTAGAACTTAGAACTACTTAAACCTAACTAACGTAAGGACATCACACACATCCATGCCCGAGGCAGGATTCGAGCCTGCGACCATAGCGGTAGCGCGGTTCCAGACTGAAGCGCCTAGAACCGCTCAGCCACTTCGGCCGGCCCCTCACTTTCGCTACTTCCCTTCGCGTAACGTGTGTTGTGCATTGTATGCGAACCTATTCGCTTAGACCTACCTATCAGTGGCTGTTACGAACATCAGGTGAAATGTGCAAGTAACCGCAAAGTACTGAAAATAATGATGATTGGATCTTAGTTCTTATACGGAGCTGTACAAAAGTAGATAAAAGGGCTTTTCGATAATATAAAATTCTTAATCTTCATACGCAAAACAAAAATCGACTTTGAAACGACGGCGTCTCTTCTGCAGCCATTCATTGTCAGAAAATGTACATCAGTTATGCTCGCTCAAAGTCCAGCAGTTGATGATTCGCTCCACATAAGTATGTCTTTGTCTCTCTGCCTTACCGAATTCAACTATAGATGCATGTATATCAGTATCTCTGCACCGCTCAAGACGAACTTAAATGGAGCTCTGTTATTTTATCGTGGTTTACGTATTTCATATTTACACCACTTCTATTGCTAACCCTCACACACGAGTTTTGTAACTATTCAAATTTATGGTGTCTGTTATGGAGTTGTTAAGCATGTTGAAATTCTCTTGATGGTTGGCCTGTAACGGTCTCTCCCACAAATCCATATGATCCAAAGACCTTTGTTTTATCGGGTAATGGCGTAGTGCGTCATTTTGTTGTCTTAGAGTATATTTTCAGTTCGACATATCATATATGGAATATATCCCACTGCTGCCTGGGGCGTCTCCAGATACGTCTTCGATGGTCATCGGGGCTCAGTTCGAGGCGGGACTCATCACTAAAGACAATTCTACACCAATAAATGAGATTCCAGTCCGAAGACGTCTCTGGATAAGCCATGGACAAGTGGAATACCAAGCTGACTGTCGCCCGCCGTGCGGCCCGACATCCGGGAGTAACCGTTTCTAACGTCCGTCCTATGTGGTGTAATTTGCTGTTGTTAAGTCGGCCACATACGATTTTGATTACTGCAGGGTAGTTTCTGTACATGGGCTCTCCCCTGTATTTGTCACACTTGCAGCAAGTATAGTTTGAAAATGAACACAGGTGTCCGAAACTAGCCAACATCAAAAAAACAGAAAATAGATATTCCTCAATGCAACTTATGACGAAGCTACAACCATTTATTTCGTGTGCTTGATATCTGCGCAGTGACTCAATAAACTTAACATCATAAATATCTCTGAAGGTAAATGTAACTGGAAATTACAAAATGAAAAATTAACGCTACAAATAGTATAAGAATTTCATAAAGTAAGTCTGCACGTTGACCTGAGAATCAATTAAAGTGAGACTGAAATAATGAATCACTGTCATATGGAGCTCAACGTAAAGGTCCGACACGACAATACCGCAGTGAGATCTTCAGTGCTGTCTGTGTCAGATTGCTGGACCTAATCAGAAAGAGACAAATCAGGAAACTAAAACTAAAGGTTAGGAAGAGTCTGAGAAAAATCATGGGCTCTGTCATAGAAAAACGGAATAGGGTACCAGTACCTAGAGTGCACTGCATGAACCATGAGAGAAAGGAGGACCATCTACTACGGCTAGCCGGCCGCGGTGGTCTAGCGGTTCTAGGTGCTCAGTCCGGAACCGCGCGACTGCTACGGACGCAGGTTCGTATCCTGCCTCGGGCATGGATGTGTGTGATGTCCTTAGGTTAGTTAGGTTTAAGTAGTTCTAAGTTCTAGGGGACTGATGACCACAGATGTTAAGTCCCATAGTGCTCAGAGCCATTTGAACCATTTGAACTACGGCTACATGGTCAGGATGAAAACAGGAGGCTCACTTCAATGATCTCCAGCGCATCTCAAGAGGGATATCTACAAATATCAAGTGAGTAAGAGAAAAATCGGTACAGTTTATTCGGACATAGATTCTCTCCAGTCACTAACATGAGTAAAATCGTGTTGGGGAATTGCAACGAAATGGACTCAGATACTGAAAAAATCATCCGTTGAACCAGGATGAAAGAGTAGTAAAGGGATTCGATGCTGGAGAATTGGAGCGAAATGGACTCAGGTACTGAAAAACATCTATAGAATTAGGATGAAAGAGTAGTACAGGGGTTGGACAAAATTGTGGAAAAACCACGAGAAACGTATGCCTACACGTTAGTGCGGATGTTAGCTAAACCTGCACGTTTCGCTGATGTATTTGACTACGAACGGCATCTGTGCAACGTCCTCAATAGGTTACCAGTGTGAGTCGTAGTCAGAATAGCGTTCTGTCTAGGTGTGAGTGCATTATGTCGGCGCTAAGTGAATTCGAACATGGGCGAATTGTTGGTGATTGTGTGGTGGATACTTCCATAACCAAGATAGTCGAAATCTTTCCTTTTAGAATAGGCACAGTATGGAAGATTTATACCAAAGACAAGGAAAGTGGACAAACGTGATCCACTAAGTCACAACGCTGACGAAAGTTTATATTGGATGGCCATAATAGACGGTTACTGAAGAGGACTGTGATGAAAAATAAGAGGACGACATTTCTAGGCGAAATGAGATCCCAAAAGTACTCAATAGGCTCGCATATGTCTGTAGCAGGAAACCGCGGCTCCGAAGCCTTAAAACCTGGGATATGCAGCACTGGAAAAAAGACTTTTGGTCGGATAAACTTATTACTTGCAGTTCCTAACTTCTGTCCCAATTTACGTCTCGCATATGCTGTCCCAAGCCTACGATGGAGACTGCTCGCTGCCAGAAGTCAAACATGGTGTCGGTTCGGTGACGATTTTGGCTGATATATCGTTCTATTCCATGCTTGTTGCCAAGATTATACGACTATTTTGGATGGTCAGGCCCATCCTATGGCACACTGTTTGTTCCCCAATGGTGATGTTGTGTTCCAAGTCGACAGGCCCCATGTTCACATAGCTCGCATCGTCCAGGTTTATCTAGCACGAGTATGTATTGTCACGTATCCTCTGATCACCACACTAATTGTCTGCTCCCGGTAGCTGAGTGGTCAGCGCGACAGACTGTCAATCCTAAGGGCCCAGGTTGGATTCCCGGCCGGGTTGGAGGTTTTTCTCCAATCAGGGACTGGGTGTTGTGTTGTCCTAATCATCATCATTTCGTCCCTATCGACGCCCAAGTCGCCGAAGTGGCGTCAAATCGAAAGACTTGCATCAGGCGAACGGTCTATCCGACGGGAGGCCCTAGTCACACGTTTACATTTTACATCAGTCTATATTAAAGGTTTTGACTCACGACTTTTAATGCGCAGTAATACTTAAGAACTGAGTGTTGTTCAGTGAACAATGACGAGGAGTCTTGGGATTTAGTAACAGAGATAGGAAAACGGACGAATATATCGGTGAACACTCTGGAGACAAAGAATAATTTATGGCTGTGATTAAAACGACGCCTAGATGTACTGAACATTTTTCCCGGCGAATGGAAGGTAGATAGGCCACGGGAGCTATTTAATGGATTCCGCGAGATCAGTCCGCAGCTCGTGGTCTAGTGGCTAGCGTTGTTGCCTCTGGATAACGTGGTCCCGAGTTCTATCTCGGCCGGGGACTGGGTGTTGGTGTTGTCCTCATCATTTCATAATCATTCGGGAAAGTGGCGAGACTGAACAGTGTAAAGATTGGGAATTTGTACGGGCGCTGATAACCACGTAGTTGAATGCCCCACAAACCAAATATCATCACGTCATCATCATGATCATCAGAGAGGAAACGCTGACAAGCGCAGCTATTGGGAGTTGGAAGATAACAGCAGAGAACGTGCAGAAATGATATCGACGAGTATGTCTACGAAATGCAATGCACGGAAAAGTCTGTAACACTCCTTTATGCGGCAGTGAATGTTGAATGACTGAAGGTGGTGATGACGGTGACGTGAATTTATAGTGGCGGACTCGGTAAGAGTGGGCCTGCAGTTGCCAACTTCCATGTTATCCACAACGCTTCTTACCACATGCCTCCGAGACTAACGGCAGGGAGATGCCAGCTAATCGCTCTCTCGGTGTAGTACATTGCATGCATGCTCATCCCTGGCAAGAATGTGCGTCTAACGCGACGTGGTGCAGATGGCGTATACACTCATTCAAAAGCGTTCGTGGAAATAAAACAATGTTCGTTGTGGTGGAAGGGAGGGATCCAAATATACTGTCAGTCGTCGTGTCTAAAGATGATGAGCAACTGCCTCGTAGATATATTATGCAGCTTAGACAGTGTGATTGAATTTTCTCATTTTGAGAAGACAGGAGGAATGATCTGTTTTACGCACTAAAAAATCCTAAAACCAGGATCGCATGAATATTTCTTTATTTAGACAACCGGTTCCAACAGACTTTGCTGTCATCTTCACGTCTTAAAAAGTATTTTTGCTATGAAATTTGTTCATGTTAAGTTAGGCCTCACACCGTTTTGTCGTGTGGATTAATGTGCTGTTCATGATGGCGTGAGGTCCACCTTAAAATGAACATGGTTCATGACAAAAAAAATTTTTAAGACCTGAGATAACAGTAAAGTCTGTCGAAACCGGCTGTTTTAAATAAAGAAATATTTATGCGATCTTAGCTTTAAAATGTTCTTAGCGGTTTGGCCAGTACCATTCAAAGTGTTGCCCTAGAATTTTTCAGACAGCTGTTACATCGTGAAAGCCTCAAACAGCACATACAGACAGAATACTTGGAAAATGCAGTCAACGAACATAAATTGCTTACAACACACTCCACCTTTAATTTAATATTGCACGAGTCTGTAGGACTCAAACCAAATAGGATTATCAGGGGTGACTGAAAATATACAGGGTTATTACAAATGATTGAAGCGATTTCACAGCTCTACAATAACTTTATTATTTGAGATATTTTCACAATGCTTTGCACACACATACAAAAACTCAAAAAGTTTTTTTAGGCATTCACAAATGTTCGATATGTGCCCCTTTAGTGATTCGGCAGACATCAAGCCGATAATCAAGTTCCTCCCACACTCGGCGCAGCATGTCCCCATCAATGAGTTCGAAAGCATTGTTGATGCGAGCTCGCAGTTCTGGCACGTTTCTTGGTAGAGGAGGTTTAAACACTGAATCTTTCATATCACTATGCGTGAAACTTGCCCGCACGCGTTCAACCGTTTCTTCGCTCACTGCAGGCCGACCCGTTGATTTCCCCTTACAGAGGCATCCAGAAGGTTTAAACTGCGCATACCATCGCCGAATGGAGTTAGCAGTTGGTGGATCTTTGTTGAACTTCGTCCTGAAGTGTCGTTGCACTGTTATGACTGACTGATGTGAGTGCATTTCAAGCACGACATACGCTTTCTCGGCTCCTGTCGCCATTTTGTCTCACTGCGCTCTCGAGCGCTCTGGCGGCAGAAACCTGAAGTGCGGCTTCAGCCGAACAAAACTTTATGAGTTTTTCTACGTATCTGTAGTGTGTCGTGACCATATGTCAATGAATGGAGCTACAGTGAATTTATGAAATCGCTTCAATCATTTGTAATAGCCCTGTACAAGCACGTATATTCACAGGTTTGTATGAATCGTGGGAGAGTGTCACAGAGTTGGTGAACAACCTGAATAGGCGGATGTACGAAGGCACCTGATAACTTTTATGTGGAAACCTACTTAAAAAGACTTAAGAATCAAATAAAGAATAGCAATGTACTCCAACCGCCTTACGTATCCATCCAGTAGGGTCCATGAGGACAAGATTAATTACAAGGTCCAGTCACATTACTGTGACCACCACTTTAGTCGACGTGCAATGACCTCTCACAGATGGCAGGTGGTAGCACGAGTAGTGGAGGGTATACAGGGTGGTCCATTGATAGCGACCAGGTCAAATGTCTCACGAAATAAGAATCAAACGAAAAAACTACAAAGAACGAAACTCGTCTAGCTTGAAGGGGGAAACCAGATGGCGCTATGTTTGGCCCGCTAGATGGTGCTACCATAGGTCAAACGGATATCAACTGCGTTTTTTAAATAGGAACCACCATTTTTTATTAAACATTCGTGTAGTACGTAAAGAAATGTGAATGTTTTAGTTGGACCACTTTTTTCGCTTTGTGATAGATGGCATTGTAATAGTCACAAACGTATAAGTACGTGGTATCACATAACATTCCTCCAGTGCGGACGGTATTTGCTTCGTGATACATTACCCGTGTTAAAATGGACCGTTTACCAATTGCAGAAAAGATCGATATCGTGTAGATGTAAGGGTATTGTGATGAAAATGCCCAACGGGCATGTGCTATGTATGCTGCTCGGTATCCTGGGCGACATCATCCAAGTGTCCGTACCGTTCGCCGGATAGTTACGTTATTTAAGGAAACAGGAAGTGTTCAGCCACATGTGAAACGTCAACCACGACCTGCAACAAATGGCGATGTTCGTCCAACACGATGGATGTCCGGCACATAGCTCGCGTGCTTTTAAATCGGTATTGAATAGCATATTTCATGACAGGTGGATTGGCCGTCGAAGCACCATACCATGGCCCGCACGTTCACCGGATCTGACGCCCCCGGATTTCTTTCTGTGGGAAAAGTTAAAGGATGTTTGATAGCGTGATCCACCGACAACGCCTGACAGCATGCCTCAGCGCATTGTCAATGTATGTGCAAACATTACGGAAGGCGAACAACTCGCTGTTGAGAGTAATGTCGTTATATGTATTGCCAAATGTGTCTAGGTTGACGGACATAATTTTGAGCATTTATTGCATTAACGTGGTATTTACAGGTAATCACACTGTAACAGCATGCGTTCTCAGAAATGATAAGTTCGCAAAGGTACATGTATCACATCGGAAAGACCGAAATAAAATTTTCAAACGTATCTACGTTCTGTATTTTAATTTAAAAAACCTACCTGTTACCAACTGTTCGTCCAGAATTGTGAGCCATATGTTTGTGACTATTACAGCGCCACGAATATGTAATAAAAAATGGGGGTTCCTATTCAAAAAACCGCATTTGATATCCGTTTGACCTATGACAGCGCCATCTAGCTGTAGGGAAGCAGCCTACTCACGCTGTAGTAAATTCACATCAGTTTCCATTGTGTGCCAGCCAGTCTGCTGTAACTAGCTCTGACGTCATAAATGTTGCGCAATACCTTAAAAATCAAGCAAATGACCTAAAACTTTTCTAGCATGTCAGGAATAATACCACATTAATGTGTGTTAAATATCAGTTCGATAACTTCAGCCATTTTCGAAATTTGGGCGTTTTTCTGAAAAAATCATTGGCGCAACAGAACAGAGCTAGAGACTTCAAAATTTATATTTAGATTCATCTTTCATAATGATTTAATAAAAACAGTACTTTGGATTTCACAAATTAAGACTTTAGTGGAAATTCATGATTTTCTGGTTTTCGTCTCAAAACTGAAGGAAGCAAGATAGATTAAGTAGGCTAAGAAATAAGGCTAGGATGTTTAGATTTAAATAGGTTGGAGGTCCGCTATGACTATGAAGATGTGTAGAGTTTCTTTTGAATATCTATAAAATTATAGCGATAGTGGATCTCAAAAGGGCCAGTTCAGAGCTCATCTACGGCGTGCAGTGTAATTTAATTAATTCTCTCGCCCAAAATATTTAACTTAGCCACGTCAAAATTTTATTATCAATACTTACCTGCGTGCTGAATGCACGTTTAAATTAAGAGCTTCATCGGCCATCAGCAAAAGAAGCTATAAATTATTATGTAACTTGAAGTGGTGCGTTACTAGCCCAGCGGCTAGTCGAGAGAGCCGATTTGATCAGGCGGTCCCTTAGCCGTACGCACCGCGGCTATATATATAAGAACGCTGCGCGAGGAAGCAAGGCCCCAGTTCTCTCCAGACGCTGAATGACACGCCATCTGTGTCGGGAGCCGCGTCGCATCAGTGTCACTGCTACAAACAGCCTCGGGTGCCGTATTAAGTTACTAGAGATACGCGGAACCATGAAAACATTCCAAGTGAAGTGTTAATTCTGGGATGATTCTCATTATCTAGCTTCAGTTTGCGTATTGTCGTATTTTCACGTGCCGTCGCGGGACAGACATTCTACCAAATATTTAGCGTGGCGTTTGATGAAATATTTTCATCAAATTATGGCGAGCATTCATTCCTTTTAACATTTAATTCGGACATTTATAGTTGCATCAGCGCATTAGACTCTGAACTGCTCTGTTAGTTAGGTTGTAGGGATACTTGTGTTTTTTATCAGTGAATTTCAGAATATACTCAACTATTTTGGAAAACCGTTTTTGATTAGAAATCCCAGACAATCTCCTAATTCCTCAGAGCTATAAGCTGCAGCTATAATAACATTCTCAGATAAAGTGGGCACTAGGATCTCTAATTACTGGTTCCATGTTTTGTTAAATCACTTTCTGGGTGCTAAAAAGTAAATAGAGAGCCAGTGTTGAGAACGGCGAAAGACAGCGCTAACAACATTCTAAAAGCCAGAAACTGATTCTACATGCAAGCAAATATACAGCAATTTGAATTATTTTTACAAACTATTCCGCCGCCCCACATAGCGGGCCAACCATAGTGCCATCTGGTTTCCCCCTTCAAGCTAGACAAGTTAGTTCTTTGTAGTTTTTTCATTTGACACTTGTTTCATGAGATATTTGGCCCAGTCACGATCAATGGAGCACCCTGAATAAAGAGTGTCGGTAGGATATGGAAAACAGTGCAGTCCTCATCGTAATGCGCAATCAGAGAGATTTATCTGACATCCAAATGGACACCGCGTGACCGCTACGGTCGCAGGTTCGAATCCTGCCTCGGGCATGGATGTGTGTGTGATGTCCTTAGTTTAGTTAGGTTTACGTAGTTCTAAGTTCTAGGGCACTGATGACCATAGATGTTAAGTCCCATAGTGCTCAGAGCCATCCATCCAAAAGGACAAGACCATTGGCTTTCGGGCCAAGGGTGGAAACATTTCTGAAATGGATTAGTTTGTAAACTGTTTGCGTGTCGCCGTGGTTAATGTATACCGTGCATGGCAAAATGGGACTGTCCGAAACCGTCAACGAGGCAACTGTGGTGAGCCAAGGGCAATAGGTGGCAGGGGTGAACGACAGCTGCGGAGATGTGGAAGGGCGAGTAGATGTGCAACTGCTGAGCAACTAGCAACCCACCTAAACCAAGGGGTAGCCAGCAGTGTCTCCTCATCGACTGCCCAGCGGATATTGCTGTGTCTGGGCCTCCGCAAAAGGCGCCTGGTTCATGCACCCGTACTAACTACTGTTCACTGGAGACAAAGGCTGGAGTCTGCACACCAGTACCGCAACTGAACGCCCACTGAGTGGAAGTTTAAGATATATCACGATTTATGCTCCGTCGGACAGATAGTCCTTGGTGTATACGGCCGTGCAAAACTTGTAATGGTCCGGGCTGGAGGAGTGGGCGTTATAGCCTGGGCAATGTTTACGTGGCAATTGCTGTGTGATCTAGTAGTTCTGGAAGGCACAATGGATCAACGCAACCATGTATCTATCCTTGGGGACCATATCCATTAATACGTGCCGTTAGTTTTTTTCCTTGGCACGATGGCATCTACCAGCAAGACAGTGCTACGTATCAAACAGTTCACAGTATTTGTAAATGGTTCGAAGAGCACGAGGACGAGTTCACCGTACTCCCTTGGCGGCCAGACTCACAGGATTTAAACGCAATTGTGAATTAGTAGGACCATCCTGATCGAGCTGTTTGCGCCGTGGGTCCTTAACTTAACGGAGTATGGCACTGGAATTGACATGGTTCCACATCTCTGAGGGTACCTTCCAGAACCTCACTGACTTTCTGATGGTTTCGCAGGCTTTTGACAGCTGCTCACTGCAATGTGACTGTATGTTACGTAACGGACACAGGACTTAAAGCAGTCCGTCGTCCCACCCTCCACACGCAAAACCCTAGTAAGTGGTACAAATTTAAGTATCCTCCGCGTTGCACTTTCACAGTGGTTTCCACTGTATATGCATTACGTGATCGAAAGTATCCGGACATCTGGCTGAAAATGACTTACAAGTACGTGGCGCCCTACATCGGTAATGCTGGAATTCAATATGGTGTTGGCCCACCCTTAGCCTTGATGACAGCTTCCACTCTCGCACGCATACGTTCAATCAGGTACTGGAAGGTTTCTTGGGGAATGACAACCCATTCTTCACAGAGTGCTCCACTGAGAAGAGGTATCGATGTCGGTCGGTGAGGCCTGGCACTAAGTTGGCGTTCCAAAACATCCCGAAGTTATTCTACAGGATTCAGGTCAGGACTCTGTGCAGGCCAGTCCATTACAGGGATGTTACTGCCGTGTAACCAGTCCACAACAGGCCGTGCATTATGAACAGGTGCTCGGTCGTGTTGAAAGATGCAATCACCATCCGCGAATTGCTCTTCAACAGTGCGAAGCAAGTAGGTGCCTAAAACATCAGTGTAGATCTGTGCTGTGATAGTGCCACGCAAACCTACAAGGGGTGCAAGCCCCCTCCATGAAAAACATGACCACACCGTAACACCACCGTCTCCAAATTTTACTGATGGCACTACACACGCTAGCAGATGACTTTCACCGGGCATTCGCCATACACACAGCCTCCCATCCGATCGCCAAATTGTGTACATTGATTTGTCACTCCACATAATGATTTTACAATGTTCAATCGTCAAATTGTTACGCTCCTTGCACCAAGCGAGGAGTCGTTTGGCATTTACCGGCGTGATGTTTGGCTTACTAGCAGCCGCTTGACTATGAAATTCAAGTTTCCTCACCTCCCACCAAACAGTCCTAGTACTTGCAATGGATCTTGATGCAGTTTGGAATTCCTGTGTTTTGGTGTGGATAAATGTCTGGCTATTACACACTACGACCCTCTTCAACTGTCGGCGGTCTCTATCAGTCAACAGATGATTTGACCTGTACGCTTTTGTGCTGTCCCTCCACGTTTCCACTTCACTATCACATCGGAAACAGTGACCTAGGGATGTTTAGGAGTGTGGAAATCTCGCGTATAGACGTATGACACAAATGACACCCAATCACCTGACCACGTTCGAAGTCCTTGAATTCCACAGAGAGTCCCCATTCTGCTCTCTCATGATGTCTAATGACTACGGAGTACCTGGCGGTAGGTGGCAGTACAATGCACCTAATATGAAAAACGTGTGTTTTTGGGGGTGTCCGGATATTTTTGATCAAATAGTATATATACCGGGTGATCAAAAAGTCAGTATAAATTTGAAAACTGGATAAATCATTGAATAATGTCGATAAAGAGGTACAAATTGACACACATGCTTGGAATGACATGGGGTTTATTAGAACCGAAAAAACACAAAAGTTCACAAAATGTCCGACAGATGGCGCTTCATGTGATCAGAATAGCAATAATTAGCATAACAAAGTAAGACAAAGCAAAGATGATGTTCTTTACATGAAATGCTCAATATGTCCACCGTCATTCCTCAACAATAGCTGTAGTCGAGGAATAATGTTGTGAACAGCACTGTAAAGCATATCCGTAGTTATTGGCGTCGGATGTTGTCTTTCAGCATTCCTCGAGATGTCGGTCGATCACGATACACTTGAGACTTCAGGTAACCCAAAAGCCAATAATCGCACGGACTGAGGTCTGGGGACCTGGGAAGCCAAGCATCCAAGCATGACAAAAGTGGCGGCTGAGCATACGATCATTACCAAACGACTCGCGCAAGATCTCTTTCAAGCATCTAGCATTTTTTTTGTTCTAATAAAACCCCATGTCATTCCAAGCATGTGTGTCAATTTTTACCTTTCTATCTATATTATTCCGTGGTTTATTAAGTTTTCAAATTTATACTGACTTTTTGATCACCCGGTGTATATATTGTTTTGGGTGACATGGAAGTGAAGGAAACTGATAGTGACCTCTCCTTGTTCTTGTGAGTAACCAGCCCGTATCTGTAGTAGTGTGAAAGTAAGAAGACAGGTGCGTGATGAGTTTGTTGAAGAGAATGATGCTGAATATATTGATGTGTCGTGAAACACGTATGTAACATAGCAGCGATGGCGAGGCATTGTAGCATCTGTGACCAGAGAGTATGCGCTTGACCGCGCGAGTGTTGCGAGCGGTTCTCAGTCAGTAGCAGTCAGTCAGTCGTTGCGAGTCTGTCAGTTCAGTCGTTGCGAGTCTGTAGCTCTGTCTAGTTGAGAGCAGTACTCAGTCTGTAGTCGTCATGCAGAGCGGTCGGACAGTAGTAGCAGCCCAGTGCGGTTGTGTGATGTAGGCGGTCGGCAACACTGGTCAAGATGAGGAATAAGGTATACTGTTAATTAATATAATCATTAGATAATGAAAAATTTTATTTATTGTAATTATTCTCCAACAAGTCTCCCAATAATAATTTTTTATTTTAAAAGCATTTTCTCAAAAATTTAATTTTTTATTGAACTCAAGATTTCGTTGCACTTCCCATTTCATTCCACTTCTTTTGAAGAAAAATTCCAGTAAAATCACAAAAAAAGAGAATATTATTATTTGCAATGCAGTTCCTCCAAGCGGTGCGCAACAACAACAGCAGATATGTGACATTGATTTATTCTGAGGTAAGACTTTAATTCTGATTGTTTTACACAGGGCCAAAGACCGATATTTCGGTTTAATTGAATTTTCTTGTCACTGAATGGACTTTAATATTTTGAAGGATTTATATTTGAGTCAGATTGCGTATTTCACATTTTTGTTGCCATTGTCAGTACATTTCATTGTGGGCAGGTTACGCTTAGAGCAATGTCCATCAGCATTTCTAATTAGCATCGTCCTTTCTTTAAAAATTTTGTGGGGAGGTTACACTTGGCTCCCCATTTCTATTAAGTATTGTCTATTTTCTTTCTTTTAAAATTACGGTGGGGAGGTTACACTTGGCGACATCTAGTCCAGGATCGTATTTCGTTGAGAGTCTTTTGAACAACAGTCAGATATCTGCTCTTGTTTGCTTAGATATAATTAGGATTTAGCGCAACGCTGTTAATAATATTGTGACTTTCTCTCTACAGGTCAACGGCAGTTTGTTGCTTTGTTGTATTTGTGTGTTGCTTTTGCACTGTGTTGATTTGTTTTGTGAAAAATTTTGACTATTGTAAAAATGCCGCGAAAGACTGTGAATAGTGTATCGCGAAGTATTGTGAATGAAATTACCGACTTAAACAACGTGACCGATAGTAATTGTGATACGCAACGTAATGATGACAATCCTGCGTTCACTAACAATCAGTGCATTCCAACCACTAATGATGACTTTCACCTTAATGATGAACAAACGAACTCAATTGCCTCGTCTGTTAACTTGACGACAATTGATGACGCAGAATGCTCTATTGTAATGAGCGCTGCAGAGCTTAACACACCCGATTTGGAAAACCCAAGTAACGAACAGACAAATTTGTCTAATGAATATGAACAGATCACACAAAGTAGGACGGATTTATTTAATTCCGAAATAGTGAGTGACAGTGTACATCGGACTGATAATCCTTTTTGTAAGTTGCAAAATGACCAAATGGTCACACAAAGTGCGACAACTGCAGGTACATCATTAAACAGTACTGAGAATAGAAATGCTAATTTTGGTTCGGATCAAATTATGACACTATTGCTGCAACGAATTAACCAAATAATGGAAAACCAAGACAACAGTAGTAAAGATATCAAACAACAGAGTGAAAATTTCAAACAACTTAGGGAAGATAACAGACAGCTTAGTGAACAAATTAGAGACGTTGCCGCGCAGTGCCATGACACTAAGGAACAGTTGCGCGTGGAAATTGAGGCTTATTCACAAAAAAATAGCGAAGAAATAAAGTCGATTGCGCAAGAATTAAGGGAAATGCAAACAGCCGCAACAAATACACTCAGAGACGAAATTAGCGGAGTCGCCAAACAGTGCTCTGAAAAAGCTACACAATTACGGGACGAGTTTAGAGCAATGACGGTAGAACTTTCGCGCACTATGGACGCAAAGATAGACGCGAAATTCGAACAGCAGAACACTCAGATTAACGAGCGCTTTAATCAGCACATACAGAACAGTGATACGCGTTTCCGCAGATTTATTCAAGATCAAAACAAAGTAAAACGACAAGTCATGGAAACAATCAGTGCACAAAGACAAGAGGACAAACGTAAAATATTCGCGAAAGCGAAGACGTATGTAGACAATAATATTAATACAGTGTCCGACAAAATTAATACCATAGAACAATTGAACGCGGAATTACGGGATGAAATTTCTGATCTTAAAGCAATAACAGATACACACACAGTAAATATTCAAACAGTGACAGATAGATTCGAACAACTAGATCTAACACAGGATTGCGATGTCATCAAAGCCGATGTTAAAAAACTGAGCGAAACTACGCGCAAGTTGCAAAAACAGATTAATGCGTCTGATTCTAAAACCGATGATCAGGTTAAAATACTGACTGAAAAATGTGATGAATTGGCCAGTCGTATTGATGCTATCGAAAACACTAATGACAATAAATCAGACGATACTGCACCGGTTTCATTTATCCAAACACCTGAATTTCAAAATTTACAGCAGACTATTAATGAGATCGATTCATCTAACAACACGTTACGTAGGAAGTTATCAAATTTACAACAAGAAGTAACAGAGATGAAAAACATTTCAGTTAATAACATGCCACAACAGACGCCACTTTTTGAACATGAGTCTGACACACGCAGCGTGTATAATGTGAATAATTTACAGAGACTACGCGAAGTAAAATCCGAAAAGCCACGCGACTTAAAATCTGAAAAGCTATGCAACTTGAAATCCGAAATGACACAGACGATCAGATTCACACACAAACCTGAACGTGTTATCAAATTGAGTGACGAGAACGTAGATTTCGAGCAATTTGCATTTGTAAGAAAATGTAAGGAATTCAATAATGACAGACCACAGATACACGAATTGCACAGTATACGACAATTTATCTTTGTACATTCACCGCTATTACCTGTAATGCAGAAACTAGCTTTGAACCAGATGCGACAATTTATTTTTGTATTTACAACAGCATTGCCTGTAATGAAGAAATTTGAATTAGCACGGATACAACAATTTGCCTTTGAAATTTTACCGCTATTGCCTGTAACACAAAAGCTAAAATTTATTTGCAGTGCGTAAATGACCTCAGGGGATTCATTACGCTTTAATGAATATGTGCCGTAGCGAGCATAGGGCCCCGAGCTGGAGTAGTGCTGTTTCATCTTTAGTTTTCTGCACTGCTGCCTTTTCTTCTACTATCCTTTATATCTATCCAAACTGCTCTTTAACTATTGCTCTACCTAGTATTAAGAAATGACTAAAGAAAACCTGATATGACAAATATTTTACCGAATGTGACAATTTTCAGTAGGCACTCCCGTAATGACAACTACCGCCGTAATTTTGATAACAGATAAAATCATAATCATCAGTATGTGTAAAATTAACAGCAAACGCATTTTTTGGTAACAATAGACGTTTTCCACCACAATAGCATGAAAGTCAGCCGCTTAGCATACCTAACCAACAATGCAGTCTACAAGGTCAACCAAACTCTAATGTTTCGCCGCGTGCACGTAAAGTCTCAGCTACAACAAATAATAACGCACGGCAGCAAAGAAATAACTACGTACAGACAACACTTCATTTCAATTCGTATCGTAATGCGCCGTATAGAAATTACTATCATGACAGACGTAAAAAAAAATGATGAGCACAATTTTCAGCGTAATTTTAATAACAGTCGATCTTTTCAGCAGCAAGAACATTAACAACAACAAATAATGATGAATGAAACAGACAATAGGTGTCATCGATAGCGTAATACGTCAGTAAGAAATAACAGAACAGTTCATATAGTGGATATGCCACAACATTCGCCCGTAAATAATAACACGTACGATAGATTTTAACCAGATACAGCACAGATTGCATATTACAGAAACGCAAACATTACTTTTGACACGCAGAATTTTGTTCACGAGAATGTTATTTGAAACATGCTCTGTTGAATGCACCACTGTTATCGCACCCAGATCTTACCAGAAATTTCTCCATTGCCACCGACAGTTCTAACACCGCTTTAGGCGTACACATTTTCCAGGAAATTGAAGAAGATGGTTCTACAGTAATTAAAAACATTGCATTTGCAAGTCGCATTTTGTCACCTGCTGAACGAAATTACTCGGTTACAGAACTTGAAACATTATGTGTTGTATGGGCTTTTACAAGATTTAGGCATTTTCTTTACGGCAGACATACCACAGTTTACACAGATCACAGAGCGATACAATTTTTACTTTCAGCTAAATTTACTCACGACAGGTTAAGCAGATGGAAACTGTATTTACAGGAATTTAATTTTACGATTGTTCACATTCCCGGCACACAAAATGTTATAGCAGACGCACTATCGCGTTCTCTCAGCAACAATCAGCAAGACGTAGCAACCCACTTCTGCAAAGCAAATTTCAGTGTCATGTACATTCAGCAAGTTGCATTTGAAAACTTTATTTCATCGTCATTACAGGACATAGCGCAAGAACAAAATAAAGACAATGTGTGGAAAGAAATTAAACACCTTTGGCTAGATAAGAATAATGTTACGATTAGAAACCACTACACTGTACGCAATGACATTCTGTTTCGCCGCTCTCATCCTGACAGCAACAATTGGTTATTATGCATTCCTGACGAACTGGTTAACAAACTAATTTGGTACACTCATTTAAGTTACGCACATTACGGAGCAAGAAAATGTTTTCTTATACTGAGACAGAACTGTTATTTTGCCAACATGGAGAAACGTATACGACGAGTTTTAGCGTCTTGTAAAATTTGCCAGAAAGCTAAATCAGACACCACTTCACATATTCCTCCTTTATATCCCATTATACCTGTTAAATTAAGACACATGGCCGCAGTAGATATTTTTGGTCCGATTCCGAGAACTAACAGAGGTTTTTGCTACATCTTTGTCGCTGTTGAGCTCACTTCAAAATTTGTTACTTTCACTCCGTTACGCAAAGCTACTGCTAAAACTGTTTCGAAAGCATTTGTGAAACATTTTCTATTTCATGTAGGGCATGTAATGAAAGTAATTTCTGACAATGGATCTCAATTTCGTAGTAGCGTATGGACACGCATGTTACGAGCCAGAAACATTTCTCCGATCTATATATCCAAGTACCACGCTTCTTCGAACCCTTGTGAAAGATTAATGAAAGAAATTGGTAAGCTGTGCCGAATATACTGCCACAAATGACATATTGATTGGGATACACACATACTCTCATTCCAAGATGTAATTAATTCCATTCCAAATGAATCCACTATGCTATCTCCGTCTGTTATACTGAAAAATGTTGAACCACCGAACAAAATTAAAGAATTAGTAAAATTACCCAACTGTAGGCGACTACGACACCACGAAATAATTGACATTGCGCTGAAGAACATCAAACGTGCCGCAGAGCGCCGGAGAAGACAGCAAAAACAGGTTTGTAAACGCCGAGACTTTCACGTTGGACAGAAAATATTAGTGCGTACACACTATTTATCCAGCAAATTAAAAGGTAAGTGCAGTAAATTTGAACTTCTATACGCAGGTCCATATCGGATTCGCAGCATCCCTCACCCCAATGTTGTACACGTCGAAACTTTGAGAACCAGAAAATCGAAAGGCAATCACCATATATCAAACATTAAACCGTTTATTGAGTGAAACCACTGTATGATTCAACACACTATGATGCCATTTACTAAAGCAATTATATTTATGTGACTACTTATTGATGATTATCGTATTTTTTCTTGGCAAGTGCCCGGCAAGGTAAGGTTAGCAGGTCGCTCTTCTTGTCGTTACACATCAGACCGTGCATATTTTTCCAGATGAATTTACACATTTATGACTATTTCTGCAATTATATTTATGTGACTACTTGTTGATGATTATCGTATTTTTTCTTGGCAAGTGCCCGGCAAGGTAAGGTTAGCAGGTCGCTTTTCTTGTCGTCACACATCAGACCGTGCATATTTTTCCAGATGAATTTACACATTTATGACTATTTTTGCAATTATATTTATGTGACTACTTATTGATGATTATCGTGTTTTTTCTTGGCAAGTGCCCGGCAAGGTAAGGTTAGCAGGTCGCTTTTCTTGTCGTTACACATCAGACCGTGCACATTTTCCATTTTTTTGTGTATGTGACTGTACTCCAGTTTTGTTTGTATGGACTATGAAATAGTTAAGATATAACACACACCAGTCGACTTTGACATTTTTTTGCCTTATGACATCTCAACATCGTGACTGTTTCACATTTTTTTTTTTGCTGCTGCATTGTATTATTCTGTGTATATTTTTGTTTTTGAACACTGTCAATGTTTTTGACATATTACGTTTTCTGTCATGTTATGCTGTAGGGTTAATTATGTTACCATAAACCAGTCATTATTTAATGGGTATATGATTTAAATGCAGGACATTAATCTTTGTTCATCAATTTCAGAAAGGAATGATGATTCTAAGAAATAAATTTAACATAAATGGGAATTTCACCTGCGGAATAAACGAAAGGAGATGCAATAACTTTATGAGGAAGAGTAAATGGATCAGGATTAACAAACATTAACAAGAATATACTATACTCATCACAGAATAGCAGTCTTAACTAATTTTTTCTTTCAGAATACAAGGTGATTGATGCAGGCTGTCAGAGAGAACTACACATCTTAGTTTTAGTGATGACATATGCTAGAGATAAGGAATAGTTGTATAATGAGTAATGAAGTGATTTTTTGCAGATGATGATGAATACTGATGAATAATGATGAAGGATATGCTGTTATGAATAATGAAGTTTTTCTTTACAGGTGATGATAATGGTGAAGTTATGATGATATGGATAATGAAGTTTTTTTTTTTTTTTTCTTTACAGATGAGGATAATGTTGAAGTAATGTATTTATGCTACGTAGTTATTTAAGTATTTGTTGCAGTTTGCTTTGACAGCAGGTGTTACATTGCATAGTAGGATGACTGAAAGTTTTGGAAAGGACAGCTATGGAACACATTTTTATACACACTTCACTGCCTATTAATTCGAAGTTCACTACTTTTCAGCATAGTGTGCGTTTCTTCTTTCAGGTCAATAATCCGTTTTTGTATTTTTTCCAGGAGAAGTTTTTCATGACACTTACTAAACCTGTTACTTATTATACCTGTTCTAGTACTTGCATTTTTATATTTTTTACCCATTTGTGTTTATCACTTATAAATGTGATCACATATACTGCCTTGTTACATAATCTTGCTACAGCTGACTCATGACGAATGACGTTACCTATCCTCGTTTGCAGCAATAGGTCAAAAGCAAATAGTGTTATGTTTCAGCAATTAATTATCGATCCCAACGCAATGCATTGCTAACAAAAAACATGTATTACCAGTCCCACATAATGTCACTAGTTTATGATAATTCTGAATAATACTGATCAACTCTGAATAGCATGTCACTTGATTAATGACCTCTTAATGAGACTATATTCAAAATGATGCTTTGTCACTAGCTAATAACTGCCACTGTTTATTGTAATGATACCACTTATAATGCCTGTGATTATTAATGCTATGACTGTAATTAACTGATTTTTAATAATGACTTCGTAATAATCTGAATAATACTGAATGATGATTCTATTCAATACTTGCTGGCCACTGAGTGCCAATAATTAATGTCACTCCACGAATTGTTATTAATTATGCCATTGATTAGCTCTTGTTTCCAATGTTGATACTTTGTAATTTGAAATGAATGTGACTGTTTAATAATGCTTTGTAATTAGGAGAAGGCTAATAATTCTTACTATATTGGAATTTCAAATGATTAATTAACGATGCCATACTTTGTTATTGGAAATGAATGTGACTGTTTCATAATGCTTTGTAATTAGGAAAAGACTAATGATTCTTAATAGATTGGAATGACACATAATTAATTAACTATGGTACTGTTTAATAATGCTTTGTAATTAATTAAGGCTAATAATTCTTACTATATTGAAATGACAAATGATCAATTAATTAACTGTAATTAGACAAATGATTAATTAACGACAAATGATTAATTATCTGTAATTAGACAAATGATTAATTAACGACAAATGATTAATTAACTGTAATTAGACAAATGATTAATTAACGACAAATGATTAATTAACTGTAATTAGACAAATGATCAATTAACGACAAATGATTAATTAACTGTAATTAGGAAAAGGCTAATGATTATTGGAATGACAAATGATTAATTAACTGTAATTAGGAAAAGGTTAATGATTCTTAATTATACTCTGTAACTGAAAAGAATGCGATTATTTCATAATGCTTTGTAACCAGGAAAAGAAGGCTACTGATTCTATGTACAACAATTAATGAACATTTTTCTGTAATACTACATACTTGGTACAGAAATGTTCAATAACTGGGCTATGAATGCCACAAACTACTAATTAAGTCTGTAATTATCAATATTATGTGACTTGATGTCCTTCACCTCATAAGCTGACTACCCTGAATTACTGCAATGTCCATTTGTCCTGTTTATCCTAGTGATCATGGAGCACTATCTTTGGCTTTGCACTAATTCTACGTTGGTGCGCCTTGTAAGAGTGTGGTGTTGACACGACATGCTGTCCACCACCATGAGCGATGAAGACATTATTATGGTCCCACTGTTTGGTGTACCTAATGTACTGCCAAAATGAAAACATGGAACATTACTACGACAGTTCAGTGTCTTGGCTACACTGATAAATTCTGATGGGAAAAGAACTTCAAGTTGTGTCACTTGGTGTTGTACTTCTGTGGAAAGATATGGACTTTCAGAGCAGCTGTGTGCAATCTAAAGTGCTACAACCATGATGCAATCCTTCCCTTTCCTATCCTGATTCTTGTCACATAAAGAAAAAAATTTTTTGGTAACATCATTTATGTTCATAGGTTATACATTTTTCGATTCGCTGAACTCCAATGCGAGTACACTTATGTCACTTGTCAACATAATATTTTTTGCCAGTCTGTTCATTTGTTCTGAATATGCTAAAGAATTTTCAGTGCCTGTGCACTTTGTTATCTGTCAAATAATTTGTATATACTTTTCTGATTTGCTACTATGTTTTGTACTCACATTTTGTCTTTGTCTGATATATTTTGTACTTAGTGCGTGTGCACAACATTTACTTTATGTACTACATCTAATTATTCTTGCCAGTCTGTTTATCTGTTCTGAATATGCTAAAGAATTTTTTTTCAGTGCCTGTGCACTTTATCTGTCAAATAATTTGTATATACTTTTCTGATTTGCTACTATGTTTTGTACTCACATTTTGTCTTTGTCTGATATATTTTGTACTTAGTGCGTGTGCACAACATTTAAATATTCTGTAAGTTGTAGAATTTTGTTAATTAAAGAAAAATTTTGCCGCGCTTGGCAAGTCCAAATGACTCACCATCGCTGCCAAATTTTTGCCCCCCCAGTGGAGGGTTATGAAACACGTATGTAACATAGCAGCGATGGCGAGGCATTGTAGCATCTGTGACCAGAGAGTATGCGCTTGACCGCGCGAGTGTTGCGAGCGGTTCTCAGTCAGTAGCAGTCAGTCAGTCGTTGCGAGTCTGTCAGTTCAGTCGTTGCGAGTCTGTAGCTCTGTCTAGTTGAGAGCAGTACTCAGTCTGTAGTCGTCATGCAGAGCGGTCGGACAGTAGTAGCAGCCCAGTGCGGTTGTGTGATGTAGGCGGTCGGCAACACTGGTCAAGATGAGGAATAAGGTATACTGTTAATTAATATAATCATTAGATAATGAAAAATTTTATTTATTGTAATTATTCTCCAACAAGTCTCCCAATAATAATTTTTTATTTTAAAAGCATTTTCTCAAAAATTTAATTTTTTATTGAACTCAAGATTTCGTTGCACTTCCCATTTCATTCCACTTCTTTTGAAGAAAAATTCCAGTAAAATCACAAAAAAAGAGAATATTATTATTTGCAATGCAGTTCCTCCAAGCGGTGCGCAACAACAACAGCAGATATGTGACATTGATTTATTCTGAGGTAAGACTTTAATTCTGATTGTTTTACACAGGGCCAAAGACCGATATTTCGGTTTAATTGAATTTTCTTGTCACTGAATGGACTTTAATATTTTGAAGGATTTATATTTGAGTCAGATTGCGTATTTCACATTTTTGTTGCCATTGTCAGTACATTTCATTGTGGGCAGGTTACGCTTAGAGCAATGTCCATCAGCATTTCTAATTAGCATCGTCCTTTCTTTAAAAATTTTGTGGGGAGGTTACACTTGGCTCCCCATTTCTATTAAGTATTGTCTATTTTCTTTCTTTTAAAATTACGGTGGGGAGGTTACAGTCGCCAGTGGATTCTCTGTTTCTGTCCCACACCACAGGCTCCAACAGCAGTCTAGTCTGCTGATTGGCAACGGTAGGGTAAGTGCCTCATTTGATCACTCACTGTTTCTGCCCTTGGCTCTTTCTGGAAAACACCATATACTTTGGAAACTTGCGCTGTTGCTTCTTGATTATTACTTTATAAGACAATTGTTCTCTTTAGGCTTCCAACTGTTAAACGTAAATTTATTTATGCAACAGTTCTGTTCTTTTATGCTGTAATCAGACTGCAAAAGGAGATATTATTTAAAGAATCTGTGACATGTAGTATTTATTCGTGGGCACTGAATTCCATATTTTTTTAAATTTTTATGAGTATCATTATCGGTCTTCTCCATTTGAAGGTGTGCCATCCAGAACAAGCGAATAAAGTTCTCTGTTTTACCTCTATGGTGGTGAACGATGGTTGAGTGTGTCGCCACTTTCTTCTTGATGAGAAAATGGGAAAATGAAAGAATAGTTCCCCAATCATACGTTTGTAAGATGTAGATCATTAGTTTTACTTTGTACTGGCACAAATTGTTAGTATGCAAAACTATAAAGGGCCGTCAAATAAAAATGAGACAGATGGAACAAAAGTAAGTAAGCTGTTTATTATTTGAAAAGTAATTGCCATACCTGTTGGTACATTTATCCCTCTGTCACACAAGACGGCCAATGCTTTTATGGAAAATTGTTTACGATTGCCTACAGAACAATTACTGTACTCAGGCGAGGACCTCTTTGTCCAGATGGATCGACTGCCACGAATATCTTTCTTGAGGGCTCCAAGAATTGGAAATCGCATGGGGAGGGATCGGGACTGTGTGGAATGTGTAAGGACTTCCCAGCGAAACTTCTGCAGCTTAGTCTAAACGACAGGCACGCGAGCTCCGGGGAAGCCGTGCAGATCCTTTTATTTGCCTGCAAGGACACACGACGCCGCAATTAACGCACAGCGGTACGTCAACACTTTGCAAAACTTGAAGTGCGCTATCAAGTCCAAACGCTCAGGATAGTAGAATGACGGCATCGTTCTGTTGCAGGATTATGTCCACGCACATGTTGCCAACGCTATTTCAACTTTGCTCCAGAAGTTTTCCTGGGAAGCCCTATTCATCCTCCATAAAGTCCAAACCTCTTTTATATGATGTTCATGTTTTTGGAGCCCCAAAGAAAGATATTTGTGGCAGTCTGTTTGCTTCCGGCGAAGAGGTGCACGCCTGCATACAGTAATGGTTGTATAGGCAACCGCAAACATTTTTCTGTGAAGGCAAATGTCTTGTCTCACAGCGGGATAAATATGTTAACACCATGACGATTATTTTTGAAATAATAAATAATTACATTATATTTTTCATTTTTACCGTTATCATTTGACTGCCTCTTATAGTGTGGACTGCATGACATTGAGGTAGTGCAGTCCTCTAGTTGTAACACCCCACTCGTCACTTATCTGGTTTTGGTGTGTGTTCACCCCAGGTAACTGACTAACAGATCAACAGAGAGTGCAAAACTGCCGCAATGTCGGATAACACAAAGAAAGTAATAAGACCCTGTGACTCCTGATTGAACTGCGGTGGCAGTGTTGACATTAATTGATTCAGAATTGATCCCTTTTAATTAAAAAGGGTTGTACATTGATGTTATATTCAGCTATTGAACACCAGATGCAAATGTTGAACATAAAATTAATTAAGAAAGTGACTTGGGATTTCAACTACTTGATTGAAAACAGATGCAGTCGATTAGCACAGATTTATTTCAACTCACAACCTTCAATCATCACATTACATGACTCTCCTAACAGGCAGTGGTAATTAATAGCGTTTGTGTGGAGTAAAGCGCGATAAATCAAAAATAATTCCTATCGACTGACCCAGGCGCAATGCGAAGTGTGAAAAGAATTCTACAGTACACGGCCCATGAAACCCTTGTGGAAACTTTGCCGACGTGATCCAACAAATTAATCAGTGGCCGGAGCGGGCGCAATATCACCGAATTCAGCATGGCGGGGCGACGTCGTTATGCGGACGTCGGCCGACCTCGTGGTGCTGCAAGGCTGCACTCATCTATTCGCTTCTAACTGTCTTGCTCAGTACATAGCTGAATGAAAACTTTCTATGTCCAAGCTCAATCGTTCCATTTGCTAAGTCCTAAACTGCAGAGATACTCACTCTCTCTCAGGCAAGCTGAGTAAAGAACGCCAGGTCCACACTCTAGGCAACCTGTGAATGGAAGAACCCTATGGAGACTTCTAACAGTCCTGTCTTCGCCTCGGTTTCCCCTCCAGCAAAATTACTTACGCCAATTGCAGCGCAAGTCGCGTTAATAATGCGTCGCTTCACAGTGCTGACCAATGCCTGCTCTGGGTGAAACGTCCCCTTTGAACAATTATACAGGACTGTGCTTAAACTGACACACAATATTTTGTTAGCGCAACGCAATCTGACTTTCAATAATCCCTACAAAAGAATGGCCCTGACTAACATTAAACTATACCTTTCACAAATCACTTACCTCACAAAAATCTTCGCTACTCAAGCTACTGCCGTACAGCGAGCGCCACTACTGCCAGCTAAATAAAAGATTCAAACTACTGAAGGCACTAACTACTGATAGGGATAGTTAGCAAATGAAAGATATTAATAGAGAACAAACAATCTATTTACCTTGATATCATCATATATAAATATAGCAGTTCATGACAAATTTCAAAACTCCGCCACTGCTGGCGGCTCACCTCCAACTGCGCAACGCTACGCGTTGTTCACAGCCAGCTGCCTAACACTACAATGGCGAGTATTACAACAATGCAAAGCAGCCACAGCAGCACAGCCAGTGATTTTCATACAGAGGTGGCGTTACCAATAAAAAAACCTAAACAGCCTACTTACATAGCCCCCATGCTCCCCACAAAAAAATTTTACAAATTTTTTTTTGGGCATTGGCCAATACATATTTGTTAAAATTTTTTTCACAATTACAATAACAAAGATATCAAATGCACACACTTATTGATACAATGTTGGCCAAAAGCTAAAATTTTCTCACAGTCTATAAAGATAGTCCTGATTCATCACAGTAAAATAGCAGTGTTTTTCTCAAAGTCTGAGCAGTAAAAGAAAATGCACACAGAAGTAGTGGATTTCCATGCTGTCTTGAAGAAGTAGTGTTGTCCTTCCAACGGAAAGACAGTGCTGACTCTCGACATGCAGACAAGTAGTGGGTCACAACAGAGCAAACCCACAGCAGAGTCAGTCGAAATTTTGAAGAGTGTTGGTAGGTAGGTCATCACAGAGCAGACCCACTGTAGTCCTGGTAGAGATTACGGTATTGGTGGGCCACCAGAGGTGCAGACCCACTGCAGTCCTTGTAGAGATGGCCAGCAGCCATCTGTTGCGACGGTGCAGGTGTATAATCATCTTCGAAGAGTCTTGCGGAGAATATAGCAAGTCCATAACCACCACTTGTGCACTCACAAAGTTTTTGGAATTGTCCTTAGAACCGGCAATGCTGTTATCCAGTCCCTTGCTGAATTATTAACACACGTGCAAACACTACTTCTCACATATTGTCCATACACTATGACCAACAGAAACGTGTGCAGTGAAGTGTAACTAACAAGTTAATAATATCATGAACTGGTGGCAATTACAATTTTATAACATAAGAATACAATAACAAAGGTACAAAATACATAATTAAAAACGTAACAATACAGATAACATTTGTGGTACAGGCTTTACAAAAGAATCGAACTAACATATACATCAGTGGAATTATGACATGAGTACATACATAAAAGATCACAATAACTTTTGAAACATCAACTTCACACATGAGCATTAAACAGAACAGAATTAATAATGCCTAACATCTTTACAAAGTAAATAACACATTATTAATGCCAATTGTATTTGAGGATAACAGTATTCCTCATCATAGTGAATGTAACTTAGTATTAGAAGAGAAAAAAGTTCTATGAAACAGTACACAGAGACAGGAAGAAAACAAATACACAAGGGTACACAAACATATAGCGGGATAACACAAAAGGGAAAGGACAGGGTTTGTTTTACTGCAGTATTTTGCATGGAGATCTCCCTTTGTTCGTCATTATTCCCAAAAAGTCCTATCTAAGCCTGCTTTTTGTATTCTGTTCATATTTCTTTCAAAATAATTATTTCTGTTTGTACAATACTCATTTGGGCCCAAATCGTTTTCATATAACTTCGCAATGCATTCTTTACCTATTCTCCATAGTCAGTTTCTTATATAGTCTACCCCCTCTTAAGCTAACTTAAATCTACTGAGCTCAGATGCTAAACTAAGGGACGAGGCAATGCAGCAGCACATAAAACAATTAATATAAACAGCAATGAAAAAAAAATGGAAAATCGCAAAGCAAGCTACAGTAAATCTAAATTACCAAGCAATTCAACATTACAACTAATATGAGGCAATGCGCAGCAAACAAAAAAATAAATCTGGCTTAGCAGAGTAACACAAATTAAAGTTCAGTAGCACTATGCCTGGCAAACAGCAGCTTATATCTAAACATGACATAGCTCAAGCAGAAAAAATAGTACACTAAAGATAACAATGCAGATAAGGGAAATGTATAATCACATCTTAATGTCTAAGTAATTAAAGTGGTGCACCACAACAACTTATTGTAAAAGAAATATTACCATGTACTTGAAAAGAATATTATGTATGCAGTTACTGTTACTAGTCCCTTCTTATTGTTCTTTCCTTTCCAAGTGCTCCTTTTTTGAAGAATGTGGATCACAAAATTATTATTTAATAGATCTGTTGACAGAAAGTGTTCACATTAGCAAATGCATTTAATTTTATTTTATGAAACCAATGCTGCAACACAGCTGGAAAACAGATGTCAAATGAAATAAGCAATTACACAAACCAAAGCATAAAAATATCGTTCAATAGTCATGTGACATTTCATAAGTTAGTAGAAATTCTCTCAACTCTCGTAGAAAGACACTTGTCATTATCAGGTTTGCAGATGTAAGAATATTTCCCGTCATTTCATTAGGCGTTTCAGTAAATATCATAAATTACGAGCTCCACAGTATGCTTTCAACAAGGAAATGTCAATAGCGAGGACAATGGCCTGCCCTTTCTTTTTTTCTACCTGTGCTTCTGATGAGGCACTCACTAATGACTTGTTCTCCCGGCGTGTGACACAGCTGGGTGCCCACGACGCATTATGTGCAGGTGGTCACTTAACTTTCTTACGGAAATATTTACGACAGCAGTTTCCGCTACAGTGACAGTCTCACATAAAAATATTTCACAGGTCAAGAATTAGCGTTGCAAATCTGTAGAAAGAAAATCCTATAAATATAAGTGTCCAAATAAAATATTCGTCAGCATTGTGATACAGTCACGCATTTACGCACATTTCATAACTCTTAAAGTACGATTCTTGGTTTCCAACATACTTCTTATTCCTCATATACGGTAGCATCATCTTATTGATCATAAACATATCTCAACAGCATAGTACACATCGTCGTCGTAATAATAACATCATAACACCTCAGTCAAATCTCAAAAATGTCGTAGCTTTCTGTATAATTTCAAAACCTAAAAAAAATTCTCTGCTCATGTCAAAAGTGTCATCTGCCTCAAACGTATTTTAAAAATCGTGATCCCATACCAAATATATCATTCAAAGCTCTCATAATATCACAATGGTTCCGAAAAAATATGAACAGTTTACAAAGTACAGACAAAATACAGTTTCATAAGTGTGAAGTTACCCAACTGTGTATTGCGTAAACATGTGTCACTGATGTAGTAAAAAAATGTTTATCTCTCAGTTAAATGATCAGATAGCTGTGTAATTTGTGTGTTAGAGAAATATGGTACTGATGTGTAAAGTTGTATAAGCAAATACCATATTAGCTAGGGTTCCTTGTGGTTGCCACACACATGGTACACAAAGTAAGTGTGTACCCCCCCTGAGGATTAATGTAATTATACCCTCAGGTGTTACAGATTACAGCAATGGAATGAAATGTATCACGGAAAACTTTCTTTGTAATTCAAAAATCTTTAAAAATAAATGTTTTAAGTACAAAATTAATCACTCAATTACGTGTACTGTAGCGCTAAATGTGCGTCTTGTTGCAACATAATCTGTGTGGAAGTGTCGTAGTTATCGTCCTCCGAAAGCTAAGTTCTGCAGAAGTCAATGTACTTATCTCATAATACACAAAAGTGAAATGCTTTGCGTATAAATGTCTTAGTTATTACGCTTATTGCTGTGATGAGGAAAGTACTGTGCTGTAACGTATTGTTGTGCTACGGAAAAGGCAGTCTCATTGTAGCTATACCACAAAAGTTACTACTAAAACCTGTTTTACTTTCCAGAATAAAACAGAAAACTGTGTAGATATAAAACAGAAACACTGCAAAAGCAACATTGTAAATTGTCACTCATTAGTAGCGTCATGATAAAATCGTGTAGCTGTCACATAAACTAACCACTGTGCCATCTGGTATCTCACTGAAAGTACTTAAAATCCAGAATATATTTTCAAGTAAACCAAAATGTTGCATTAAAATCTCATTAGCAGTACTGGTAAATGTTCTAAGTACAAAAGAATGGCCCTGACTAACATTAAACTATACCTTTCACAAATCACTTACCTCACAAAAATCTTCGCTACTCAAGCTACTGCCGTACAGCGAGCGCCACTACTGCCAGCTAAATAAAAGATTCAAACTACTGAAGGCACTAACTACTGATAGGGATAGTTAGCAAATGAAAGATATTAATAGAGAACAAACAATGTATTTACCTTGATATCATCATATATAAATATAGCAGTTCATGACAAATTTCAAAACTCCGCCACCGCTGGCGGCTCACTTCCAACTGCACAACGCTACGCATTGTTCACAGCCAGCTGCCTAACACTACAATGGCGAGTATTACAACAATGCAAAGCAGCCACAGTAGCACAGCCAGTGATTTTCATACAGAGGTGGCGTTACCAATAAAAAAACCTAAGCAGCCTACTTACATGGGAACAAATTCCCACAAAATTTCCCTTCCTCTCAACTTCTGCTAGTTAGCTCCTCCCAGGCCTCCCATCAAGGTTAGCGTCTGCACAAACACCCATTTTTCCGGAATTATGACTCCCAGGAGAGTACTTCAAATTCCTTGGTCCTATGTTCCCATCGGAGGCCGGCGTATTTCATTCTGTCGCTCTTCACCTGATTTGCTTCAGACTCTGTGGACCGTGAATTCAGCGTGAAGTTGCTATAGACATGAACACCCATATTTTGACCTCTGTTGACCGCTCCACTGTAGCTTTGCGCGGCTTTCAGGAATGTTTCACTGAAAACAGGACGACGGACATTTATCAACAGGCATACAAGTTCTCCATCTGCTTCCCGGTACACCAGCATGGGGTCAACCACCCACTCACTGTCACTCATCTTAAGGCAGCTGGAGGCTGCACCCCGTTACCGCTTTCTCAGAGCTTGAGCCGCCCTAAGCTGCCTATTGTCGCTTCCCTTCGCCGCTCCCCCGCCGAATACTTCCCTGGGATAAACTAGCCTCCAGTAAATCGACGTGTTTCCACAAAGTTTTCATGTTGTGTGAATTACTTTAAAACCATCACCCGACATTAATTATTCCAATACGTCCATACTATACCCTCTACAAGATGCATTGTGCCTTGTCAGTCATTTTTGTTCAGCCCTACTGTTCGCTCAATGTGGGTTAGGTGATCTTTAATGACTACATGTAAGGGCCATAGTTCTTGCCATCTTACATAGTATTTCTTGAAATCTCGGTATTCCATCCCAAACGGTGAAATTTTCAGTATTTTTGCGCACATTTCAACGGCATCCGTCATCGTTCCTTTCACTGCTACCATCTGACCCATACTGATTTTGCTGGTTTCCAATGTTCCTCACTCTCCAACACAAAAGAAGCTAAATGTGTCAACAAAAATAAGCTAGAAAACAGCTAAATAAAAGGTGTACTACTGTGCAGTTTTATTTTTGCAGTAATTATACTGTTAACAGTTTCTAAATAATGAAGTCAGCTGCTATTCTTAAGTGTCAAAATACATAAAAACAATAAAATTTCACATGTAAACTAATCACATCGCTCAAGAGTAGTACAATTAATTTATATTTGTTTTCTTAATTTCGTATCTGTTGGACATGACAACAATACAAATAATTAACTGCGAAAGTGTAACACTATTTGAATGCATATCCTTGATAATACAGAAACAAGTCATCCTTTTTTTAAGTTCAAAATGGATGATACGCATCACTATAGATGTTAATTTAAACATTCATTTACGTCGATGAAACCTATATTTAGTATTCCTTCTTCCAAATTAATTGTGCCTGTTGTGAGGTTGAGATCTTAGAAACCAACTGCACTGAATGTAGTCTGCTGTTGCTCTACTTAGTTCAGTCGCTGGCCCTATGTTTACTGCAGCTGTAATCTGCTTGTGATTCATCAGGCACAAAAGTCTGCTTTGCTTAGAAGAGATTCCTACATTATTGTGAAATTGCGATACCTTTTTTTATGTCAGCTATGCTGCAACAGCGATCCCAGTAACGTTCTCATCTGTGTATACTTGGTAGTTGGTTTTCTTCTTGTGTATTTGTATTCCGAAGAGCCTCGAATGCATATCAACTCAGCTTTAGTTTGCTTTGTTGTGCTTTTTAATTCAGTCTAATAATATATTTATGGGATATTAATTCGTGTTTTGAAATCTTACATCAGTCAAATAGTTTCACTTTAATCAACATGGGTTTTAATGCTTTCCTATATTCAATAAAAAATGTGTTTTGAAATCGTACGTCAGTGCTAATAATTTTCTTTTAATCAACACGGATTTTAATGTTTTTCTTTAGTCAAGGAAAAAAGCCAGAAAAATGCCAAATTCCTGCGATAAAAACCGTACTTCCGGACCCTAGCTAAATCAGTCGTTTGGGAGGTACATGGTATTAAAAAGAAGCCAAATTAGCTCTGCAAAACTGGATTGGCAACACTGCACGTAATCTTCGTTTGTATTCTCCTGCGTTGCACGCCATTACCACGTGAACAGGCTGCTCAGGTTGAGAGCAACAAAGCAATAAAACACGCGCCTTTCACATGATCGTCAGATCTTCTGGAAAATTTTTCTTTGCGATACTTTTATAGTGAAGTACCTGTATCAAAGGGGCTGTGAGTCCAGCGGCGCGTTTAAACATTCACTCACATATAACAAATTTTAATTATCTGCGCATTACTGAAACTATGAGGTGACATCTGAGGTGTTGGAGAACATGGCCACGTTACAAATTCCCACTTTGCTTTATGCCATTGATAATTACACCGATAAGCCAAAACATTATGACCATCTGAGTAATAGCGTGTTTTTCCAGTTTTCCAACAGTACAACAGAGATTCTGCTTGGCATGGATTATACAAGTCCTCGAAAGGATTCCGGAAGTATGTGACCCCAGATGTCTAAGCACGGGTCAATCAGTTCCCGGCCGCGCGGGATTAGCCGAGCGGTCTCAGGCGCTGCGGTCATGGACTGTGCGGCTGGTCCCGGCGGAGGTTCGAGTCCTCCCTCGGGCATGGCTGTGTGTGTTTGTCCTTAGGATAATTTATGTTAAGTAGTGTGTCAGCTTAGGGACTGATGACCTTAACAGTTAAGTCCCATAAGATTTCACACACATTTGAACATTTTCTTGAATCAGTTCCCGCAAGATGGTGGTTTACGGGCACGTAGCTGGCATCCGATGCGTGTCCCTGTGGGTACAGATCAGGCACTTTTGCTGGCCAAGACACTATAATGCTCCTGAAACCACTGTAACACAATTCCGACCTTGCAGCACGTACAGTTATCCTGTTGGAAGATGTCATCCCGATAGGGAAGACTTGACGCACGAAGCAATGCAGGTGGTCCGCAACTACGTTCACGTAGTTCACTGCTGTTATGATGCCTTCGATTATCACCACAGATCCCATGGAAGCCCAACTCAATGTACCCCATAACATAACCTGCCCTCACTGGGCTGCATCCTTGGCGTTGTGTATGTTTCTGGCAGCCACTCACCTGCGTGACGGCGTGTAAGGACGGAACCATTGACCTGGTGTAACAGTAAATGCGATTAATTCGACGGGCGACGCATTTTTATTGATCCACGGTGAAAACTCAGTGATTCTGTGTCCACTGCACTCATAATGACGATATCGTTGGGTGAACATAGGAACACGTAGGGATCGTGTTACGTGGAGCTCAGTGTTCAACAATGGCCTTTGAACGATGTGCTCCGAAACAGTTGCGCCTGCACCAACATTGTACTCTGTCGTCAGATCTGCCACAAATCGCTGCTTATTCTGGATTACACAGTGGGCAACCCTCCGACTTCCACGTTTTGTGATGAGATGTGGTCCTTCAGTACCAAACGGCTTACTCGTTATGTCACGATTCCTCAACAGCTTTCGCCTGCCGCTGTGGTCGAGCGGTTCTAGGCGCTTCAGTCTGGAACCACGCGGCTGCTACGGCCACAGATTCGAATCCTCCCTCGGGCATGGATGTGTGTGATGTCCTTAGGTTAGTTAGGTTTAAGTAGTTCTAAGTCTAGGGCACTGATGACCTCAGATGTTAAGTCCCATAATGCTTAGAGCCATTTTTTTTCAACCGCTGTCCATAGGCGCTCATGACAGTAGTACGCCAACAGGCGACCAGCTTCGTCGTTTCAGAGACACTCGTTTCCAGCCGCATCGCCACTACAATGCACCCTTTGTCAAAACCGCTTGCGTATTACCACCCCGTATCTGCGCTGTAATGATTGCCCACTCGTCTCTCTTCTGCTTACATTCCTTCCTTACTGCGTCACGTGCCTGCTACACCACCAAGTGGCATTCAATATCGCGGTAGGTAACGGTGATAATGTTTCGGCACATCAGTTTATAACTGAACATGAAAACCAGAAGTAAATGTTGTACAGTCAAGCGCAGGCTACAGACAGACACGAGTGACGCCGGCCGCTGTGGCCGAGCGGTTCTAGGCACTTCAGTCCGGAACCGCGCTCCTGCTACTGTCGCAGGTTCGAATCCTGCCTCAGGCATGGATGTGTGTGATGTCCTTAGGTTAGTTAGGTTTAAGTAGTTCTAAGTCTAGGGGACTGATGACCTCAGATGTCAAGTCCCATAGTGCTCGGAGCCATTTTAACCATTTTTGAACGAGAGAGTGATGCTATTGGTGTAGAGTGACATGGTACAATAGACACTGGGTAGCGCTACACCACCACTGTAACCGTGCCGTGAAAAGTCCTTCGTTACGATTACACGGAGTCAGATCGGACCTACTCCTGAAACGGTTTCTCCAGAGGCTGCATGCTGGATGCGGAGGCAGGTCGAGGGCAGTAACCAGCAGACCGGAGATTCCCTCGCCCCCTCCACAACTCCCCCTCCCCCCTCCCACACTCCACCCGTGGCACCATCAGGGTTGTTACACACTGGGTGCGCAAGGTGCAAAGCAGTGCGCTCGGCGCTGATCAATGCGCAGCCGCGGGGCTACGAGGACTCCGCGCCACAAGAGTGATTAATTATCTTGTTAATCAGCGGCATAATTAGATTTGACCTCGTTGTCGTATCAACATGACTAATGACGCGAGTCGGCAATTAGCAGTGGTGCGGCCGGTCCCGTTCGGCGTTCGCCGCCGCCGCGTGGTCCCTTTGTACGAATTAGAGCCATTACCCGGTGATGGATGCACGCTCCTTGCACGACCTGCCCTCCTCTGGCAGGTGCCTAGCTCTTCAGCAGCCTGCGTCCTCCACTGCTATATCTACTGATCCTGCGACAATGAACTCAGATGAAAAATAAAGTCGGTCGGGATGGCCGAGCGGTTCTAGGCGCTACAGTGTGGGACCGCGCGACCGCTACGGTCGCTGGTTCGAATCCTGCCTCGGGCATGGATGTGTGTGATGTCCTTAGGTTAGTTAGGTTTAAGTAGTCCTAAGTTCCAGGGGACTCATGACCTCAGAAGTTAAGTCCCATAGTGCTCAGAGCCACTTTTTTGAAAAATAAAGAAAAAAATAGAACGAGAAATGCGAATAAGGAATATACGAGGGGTATTCAGTAATTCATTAAATACAGCAACAAATTTTTTTCTGATAGCAAGTTGGTTTTATTCGGGATTCCAATACACCAAATTACTCCCAACACTTTTGGCTACAGTAGCCTATCTTTCAACATAATGTTCGCACAGTCCAATGGCTTGATGCCACCTTATTGGCAGAGACTTGTATGCCCGGATCGTACCACTCATCTGGTTGACGTCGGAGCCAATGTCTCGCTGCATCAGTAACCTCCACACGTACACGTACTGCTTCCAGCTGGATGCATCCTTTTGGGATGTGGGGTGGATAAGGTAGACCAACCCAGTGAAGTTTTGTGAGCTCTTCTCGTGTGCGCAGACGTGTGTGAGACCCTACGTTGTCATGGAGAAGGAGGAATTCGTTTGCATTTTTGTGGCGACTAACAAACTGAAGTCGTTTCTTCAATTTATTTATGGTAGCACAATACACTTCACAGTACCGCAATTGGTGGGCAAGTGTGTCAGAACTACCAACAGAGAAGTCCAGTTGTGCAGCGAGCTGTCTGACTGCGATCCGTCGATAATCGCGAGTAAGAGTATCCACACGTTCCAACAGTGGAGGTGGGACAACCGTGTGTGGACAGTCGGCCCACCGAGGTCGAACCCCCCAGGGGGTCCACAACTCCTTTGTGGATACGTGCGTAGCGAGCACGGAACCCCGAGCTAATGTGGCCGTCCTTCCTTTCCGGGCTACATACCTTCCTTTTCCGCATCCTTCCCTATCCCCCATCTTCGCCCCCCCTCCCCTCACCTCTGGCTCTTTCCTTCCCTTTCTCCCCCTCTGGGAGTATGGTTTGTGCCTATGTCTGGAGACGGACGCTCGTAAATGTAACACATTCTTCACCTTCTCTGCTTGCATGTCTTCATCCTTCCTTTGTCCTTCTCTTTTCCTTACCTCTTCTCTTTACCCTTCTCTCCCCTGCGGCGTTTGAGACCTCTCTTCTTTCCTTTCCCTTTCTTTGTTTTTCCCTTTCTCTTTCTTCCTCCCTGTGAGTGTCTGAAGGCCAACCCACGCGTTTTCATTCGTAGCCGGTGACGGGGTAACGCGTCATTTCCCACCCCAGGTAGACAGGTAGGACACGTACGTACCCCCTGGTAACGGCCAGGCCCAGGGAGGGGTGATTACCCGAGCTGATACCTTCCGAAAGTGCCGATTGGTCCCTCCGTCCGTTTCTCGGGAGGTGTGACCTGAGGTGTGAACAATCACCTAAGGCGGGAGTGCCCTCGGAGAGGGCCCCCACAAGGGAGGAGCGCGCCATCAGAGACGCTGGTAATCATGGGGGATTCTTCCGCAATGGTTTCCTCATCTTCCACTATGTCTGCTCACAAGCGTGAGTTCACTGAGTCTCAGCCACAGACAGTTCTTCCATCGTTGCCACAGTTCCTTGTTGTTTCTCGGTCTGACGAAGGTCACGATTTCTCCACGGTCAACCCTTTCATTATTCAGAAAGCTGTCGACGCAATTGCAGGTCCTGCAAAGTCTTGTTCCAGTTTATGGAATGGCACCTTGTTGTTAGAAACAGTCAGTGCCCTCCAGGCACAAAAATTGCTGCATACTTCACTGCTCCACACCTTCCCTGTCCGGGTGGAAGCGCACTGCACTTTAAATTCCTCACGTGGAGTTGTTCATACACGCTCCCTCGACGGATTGTCTGACGAGGAAATTCAACACTACCTGTCTGACCAGGGCGTAACGGCTGTTCATAGAGTTACAAAAAGGGTTGACACGAACATCGTTCCAACCCGTACTGTCTTCTTGACATTTGACAGAGTTCAACTCCCATCGAAAATAACAGCGGGCTATGAGATAATTTCCGTTCGCCCCTACGTCCCAAACCCTACGCGTTGCTATCGGTGCCAGCGGTTCAATCACACCAGCCAGTCCTGTTCCAATCCGGCCAAATGTGTTACGTGTGGCAAGGATGCCCATGAGGGTGCTTGTCCACCTCCATCCCCTCGTTGCATCAACTATATGGGTGACCACACTGCTTCCTCTCGAGATTGCCCCATTTTTAAAGACGAAAAGCTCATTCAGGAAATCAGAGTGAAGGAAAAGGTGTCGACCTTGGCTGCCCGAAAATTATTCACCAGTCGAAAGCCCACTGTGCCTCAGACAGGAAAATACAGCACTGTCCTTGCCTCTCCTCGGCCAACAAAGGAGGCGGCCACGCAGTCTTGTGATCTCACCTTTAGTGACATGGTCGTCAGATCGGCCAGCGCAAAGGTCGCCCGTTCAACCTCCCCACTTTCGCCTGCTCTATCTATGGCTCACCCTTCATCGGGTTCAGCTAAATCTCGATCCCAAAAGTCAGACACCCGGACTTCCAAAAAAGAGCGTACTCGTGAAGATTTTTCACGTACCCAAACTTCACAACCATTGGTTCCTCCTTCATCTAAACATCATGTTTCCAAGAAGGCTAATAAGAAACCCAGTTCCTCTCCTTCTCCGCCACGGCGTGTCTCATCTACAGCACCACCTGGCGGTAACCGCCCTCGGCCGTCTTCTGTGTCGCCGAGGCGCACTGCTGGCGGCCGATCAACCGGCCGATCGCTGGTGGCAGGAGCTACTCCTGAACAACCTATGGATCAGGATCTTCTGCCGTCGGCTGAGTGCCGTTCCACGCTGTCGGTCGCAAGCTCTGAGCAGTCGTTGAGTTGACGGCAACCTTGGTCACATTCTTCCATTTTCTTTCCACCCTATGTCCATTATCGCGGAATAACCGCGGCATTCGAGCCAGTCGGGATGAATTGACGATCCTCTTACGATCCGACTCGCCGGTCATCTTCTGTCTTCAGGAAACAAAGCTGCGTCCCCACGACCGCTTTGTCTTCCCCCATTTTCAGTCAGTCCGATTTGATCTCCCCTCCGTTGAAGGCACTCCAGCACATGGAGGACTCATGATTCTTCTCCATAATACTCTCCATTATCACCCAATCCCCTTAAACACTTCCTTCCAGGCAGTCGCTGTCCGTCTTTCCCTTTCTGGACACACCTTCTCTCTTTGTACCGTATACATTCCATCGTCCACATCAGTGGCACGAGCTGATCTCCTTCATCTTCTTGGTCAGCTTCCACCCCCCTAATTGCTGATTGGGGACTTCAATGCCCACCACCCGCTTTGGGAATCTCCACATCCTTGTCCGCGTGGCTCACTATTACTAGACGTCTTCCACCAAGCCGATCTTGTTTTCCTCAACACTGGGGACCCTACATTTTTGTCTGCCTCCACGACAAATTTCTCTCATTTGGACCTTTCGGTCGGTACTGTTCCGCTAGCTCGGTGCTTCGAATGGTTCGCACTTGCACACTCGAGTGACCACTTTCCATGTGTCCTTCGATTGCAGCCACAACTGCCATATATGCGCCCGAGACGCTGGAAGTTTGCCCAAGCTGATTGGACACTTTTTTCGTCTCTAGCGACATTCGATGACCGTCAGTTTCCTAGCGTCGACGATGAGGTCACTCATATTACAGACGTTATTCTTACAGCTGCGGAACGTTCAATACGTCGCACCTCCGAATTGCCCCGGCGCCCCCCAGTTCCTTGGTGGAACGAGGCATGCCGTGACGCAATACGTGAGCGGCGACGTGCTCTTCGCGTTTTCAGACACCATCCTACATTGGCCAACTGCATCCGCTATAAGCAGTTCCGTGCGCAGTGTCGTCGCGTCATCCGCGATAGCAAGAAGGCAAGCTGGGACTTACTAGCTCATTTAACACCTTCACTCCCTCCTCGGAAGTTTGGAGTCGCATTCGACGGTTATCAGGCGCGCCTAGTTTCTCCCCGGTCTCTGGGCTCACTGTCGCGCATGATACATTAGTGCACCCCGTCGCAATTTCTAACGCATTGGGTCAACACTTTGCTGAGATTTCGAGCTCATCAAATTACCCGCCAGCGTTTCTCCCGAAGAAACGTGCAGCGGAAGTGCGACCTCTTGCTTTCTCCTCTCAAAATCGCGAAAGCTACAATACTGTTTTCTCCATGCGGGAACTCCAAAATGCACTCTCTTCTTCTCGCTCCTCCGCCCCAGGACCGGATGGTAGCCACATCCAAATGTTGCTGCATTTATCATACCATAGTCTGCGTTACCTCCTTCGCCTTTATAATCGAATTTGGACCGACAGTACTTTTCCCAGTCGATGGCGGGAAGCTATCGTCGTTCCTCTTCCGAAACCTGGAAGGGACAAACATCTCCCCTCTAGCTATCGCCCCATTTCTCTCACGAGTAATGTAAGGTTTTGGAGCGTATGATGAATTGCCGTTTAGCTTGGTGGCTGGAGTCCCGCAGTCTTTTAACACCTGCCCAATGCGGTTTCCGAAAGCATCGTTCTGCAGTTGACCATCTTGTTGCTCTCTCCACTTATATCATGAACAATTTTCTCCGGAAACGCCAAACAGTAGCAATATTTTTTGATCTGGAGAGAGCATACGATACCTGTTGGAGGACAGGCATCCTCCGCACACTGTTCTCTTGGGGCTTTCGCGGTCGGTTGCCCCTTTTTCTTCGCGAATTTATGGCAGAGCGCACATTTAAAGTGCGGGTGAACACTACTCTCTCCCGTACTTTCTCCCAAGAAAACGGGGTACCCCAGGGCTCCGTGCTAAGTGTTGTACTGTTTGCCATTGCCATAAATCCAATTATGGATTGTCTCGTTCCTGATGTCTCGGGCTCCCTCTTTGTGGACGATTTTGCGATCTATTACAGCTCTCAACGGACCAGCATTCTTGAACGATGTCGTCAAGGCTGTCTCGATCGCCTCCACTCTTAGAGCTTCGAAACAGGCTTCCGCTTTTCTCCCAGTAAGACCGTTTGTGTTAATTTTTGGCGTCGTACGGAGTTTCTTCCACCTTCCTTACAGCTAGGACCTGTCAACCTTCCGTTTTCGGACGTCGCTAAATTCTTGGGTCTTATGTTTGACAGAAAACTGTGCTGGTCCTCCCACGTTTCCTGTCTTTCGGCTCGCTCTCTGCGATCCCTCAACATCCTCCGTGTCCTGAATGGCACCTCCTGGGGAGCGGACCGAGTGGTCCTTCTCCGCCTCTATCGCATCTTAGTGCGCTCGAAATTGGACTATGGAAGCATAGTTTACTCCTCTGCTCGGCCGTCTATTCTTCGTCGTCTCGACTCTATCCACGACCGTGGATTACGTTTAGTGTCTGGAGCTTTTTACACCAGCCCTGTCGAAAGCTTTTATGCTGAGACTGCTGAACCTCCGCTGTCCAATCGGCGAGCTGTCCTTCTGAGTCGTTATGCTAGCCATTTGTCTTCCATGCCTGCTAATCCGGCCCATGACATTTTTTTCGACGCCTCCTTGGATTTAGGGTATGCAGGCCTCCCTACTACCACCAGGAGTCCGCTTCCGTCAACTGCTCCATTCTCTTTCCTTCCGCTTTCCTAAAACTTTTTTGGCAGCTTGGGGTACAGCACCGCCTTGGCTCCGTCCCCGGACCTGCCTGCTCCGTGACCTTTGTCAGTTTCCCAAGAATGGTACCCCTTCACTTGTTTATCGTCAGGCATTTTCTGCTCTATGTGCACAAATGAAGGAAGCCACATTTATTTACACTGACGGTTCAAAAACATCGTTTGGTGTAGGGAGTGCCTATATTGTTGACGACACCCCAAATCGATTTCGGCTTCCCGACCAGTGTTCGGTTTATACTGCGGAGCTTTACGCTGTTCTCCAGGCTGTCCAATACACCCGTCGCCATCAGCGGATACAGTATGTTATCTGTTCAGATTCTCCTTAGTCTCCAAGCTCTCTACCCTGTCCACCCTCTGGTCCATCGGATTCAGGACTGCCTCCACTTGCTCTACTTGGGGGGCGTCTCGGTGGCGTTCCTCTGGATTCCAGGACACGGTATCTGTGGAAATGAAGCGGCCGATATGGCGGCCAAGGCTGCAGTCTTTCTTCTTCGGCCAGCTATTCGCACGATTCCCTTCGCCGACCTACGGAGTGTTTTATGTCGTCGTGTTGTTCTTTTATGGCAGGCACATTGGTCGACACTTCCCAATAATAAATTACGGGACGTGAAAGCTCTTCCCTGTCTTGGACCTCTTCCTCCCGAACGCGTCGTCGGGAGGAGGTAATTTTAACTAGACTCCGGATAGGGCACTGTGTTTTTAGCCATCGACATCTTTTAAGCATCGATCCTCCCCCACTCTGTCCCCACTGCTCTCAGCTGTGGACGGTAAGACACCTTTTACTTGAGTGCCCCTATTTTACTCCGTTACGCGCCCGTCTACAGCTGTCGCCTGAAATATCGTCCATTTTAGCAGATGACACGCGCTCAGCCGATCGCGTTCTCGAATTTATCAGTGCCAGTGAGATGACGTCAGTCATTTGAAGGTCTTTTTGGGGACAACCCACCCCTTTCTGCAGTGGTCTTAAGCTTTCCATCTGCTTTTAGTTTCTCCAATTTTCTGAGTTTCGTTCCCATTGCTGCTGGTTTCCATTTTCGTTTTTTACGTTTTCATAAGTCACAGATCGGGCGCTAATGACCATAGCAGTTTTGCGCCCTAAAACCAAAACAAAAAGACAAAAAAAAAAAAAGAAACCGAGGTCGAACACATTTTCACGACCTTGTTACGATGATGACAGACGCACCACGCAACTGTGCTTTTGTTCACTGCCAGGCCTTCATAGACATTGCGCAAACGCCTATGAATATTTGCGATGCTCTGATTTTCTGCCAAAAGAAACTTGATGACACCGTGGGGTAGTGGCTATGATACTAAATTGTTGCATGGAGAGTCGTGAGTTCACAACTCACGTGGACAGTACACACATCAGGGACATTTCCAGAGCAGCTAAACAGGCAAGAGTTGTACCTTTACTTAAGAAAGGTAATGCAGAAGACATAGGAAATTACCGGCCCATTTCCCTGCTGTCAGCAGTCTCAAAAATAATAGAAGCAAGCCGCCGGCTGGTGGCCGAGCGGTCCTAGGCGCTTCAGTCTGGAACCGCGCGACCGCTGCGGTCGCAGGTTCGAATCCTGCCTCGGGCATGGATGTGTGTGATGTCCTTAGGTTAGTTAGGTTTAAGTAGTTCTAAATTCTAGGGGACTGATGACCTGAGATGTTAAGTCCGATAGTGCTGAGAGCCATTTGAACCGTTTTGAATAGAAGCAATTATGAAAGACGGATTAATGAATTACCTGAATAAATACCATATTTTAAGCGAATCACAGTTTGGTTTCCGAAGTGGCAAAAATATCGGGTCAGCCGTAGTAGAATTCACAAAAGTTGTACTTGATGCTCTTGATAAATATGAGTGTGTCACAGGCATAGTTTTGGATCTTTGTAAGGCGTTTGGTACAGTCGACCACAAGACTGTATTAAATAAATTAGAAGCATTAGGAATAAGAGGGGTAGCTAATGATATATTTCGATCATACCTAGCAGGTAAGGTACAAAGAGGAGAGATAACACATACGTTAAATAGATCTAAACGTTTAGTAAACGCTTACCAGAACCAAAATACATTAATATAGTAGGGGTTCTGCAAGATAGCGTATTAGGACCAATACTATTCCTGATATAAATCAATGACTTTCCCAGTAGTGTTACTCATGGTGAAAAAATTCTCTTCGCTAATGACAGCAATATTGTAGTGATTGAGAAAACAAGAGAACTCTTGCCCAGAAAGCAAATGAAACTCTCAAGGAAGTTTACAATTGGTCAATGAGCAATAAAGTGACACTGAACATAAAGATAACTAATGCCACGAATTTCAGTTTGAATAGGAAAAATGACAATGTTAAATTAAATGTAGATGGCACCTCTATAGACTGTGTAACAAATGCAAAATTTCTAGCAATTAATATTGATTCTCAGTTGAAGTGGTGTGAAACTTGCAAACACGATGCCATCAGCACGTTATGCCCTTAGAATCCCATCATCAGTGTGTAACATGCAGTGTCTTTTAGTTACATATTATTCATATGTACACTGAATTCTTAGCTATGGCATTCTTTTTCGGGGAACAAACGCACAAAATATGAACAAAATTTTGCCGGCCAGAGTGGCCGAGCTGTTCTAGGCGCGCGACCGCTACGGTCGCAGGTTCGAATCCTGCCTCGGGCATGGATGTGTGTGATGTCCTTAGCTCAGTTAGGTTTAAGTAGTGCTAAGTTCTAGGGGACTGATGACCTCAGCAGTTAAGTCCCATAGTGCTCAGAGCCATTTGAACCATTTTTGAACACAATTTTGAAATTCCAGAAAAGAGCCATAAGAAAAATAACCAAAAATAATAGTCGAGCTCATTGTAAAGATCTGTTCAAAACACTTGGGGATTTTAACTGCTCCATGTGAATACATTTACCAGTTTTTGCACCCGGCCTGGAAGGCGCCGCGTGGGTCTGCTCCTGTAAACTGAAGGGTAGCCCGAATGTAGGAAGTGAGCGGGAGCAGGAATAGCTGAAATGCTGCGGTACTATTGGTAAATTTACATCACCCTTACTATAGAAGAATATGAATACACAAATTTGCACTGAGGAGCACGTAGGTGCGAAGCCGCATGCATCAAAGCTCACAAAAGTTACACAGGCAAAATATGTAGTGGCTCGCCCATTATGAAATAGAAACAATGTTGCTTGATCGTCTACTTGGAATCAAATAGTGTGCATCTCGAGCGGCGCTCGTAGAGCTGCACAGCGCCGGCTAGAGGGCGCTGTCGTCGGTGTCTGTGTCGTAGTGGCAACCTAAGCACTTGCACCTACGCCGAGGCATCGATACCACACCAGTCAGTTGTACACATCAAAAATAACATTGGTAATTACTTCACAAACAGCTCTGTCCATGACCACGCAACAAGAGATAGACTCAACTTACATTTACCTAAAAAAAGCAAACATAAAACTCAAAACAGCATTTTCTACCAAGGAATGAAACTGTACAATAAATTACTAAAAGAGATTAAAGAAATTGCAAAAATTCACTTATTTTAAAAGGCAGCTAGAAACTACCTGTTATGCAATACTTTTTATACATTGAAGGATTACTTAGATAAAACAGATTAGGGGTGTGATAAAAATGTTATACAAATAAATAATGATAATAATAATAATAACAATAATTGTAAAACATCCAGCATTCCTCATAATACCTTCATTTTACGTTTTTTTCCTTTCTAGAAACACTCTCCCCTCAAGCTATGCATAGCACAATACTAACACCTCTTCCTCTTTCTGAGATCAACATATCACTCATTATGTAGGGATGCTGACTCAGTTTTTCAGAATAGCAAATGGGAAGTTGCGGTACAGAAAATAGCCCAGAGATCACCAGTGTGTGTGTGTGTGTGTGTGTGTGTGTGTGTGTAGTGGCTCTGAGCACTATGGGACTCAACTTCTGAGGTCATTAGTCCCCTAGAACTTAGAACTAGTTAAACCTAACTTACCTAAGGACATCACACACATCCATGCCCGAGGCAGGATTCGAACCTGCGACCGTAGCGGTCTCGCGGTTCCAGACTGCAGCGCCTAGAACCACACTGCCACTTCGGCCGGCTGTTTGTGTAGTGAGTGAAGTGTTATGAAACAATGTGTGTATAGTGTGTGCAATGACTGATAGTGAGATGTGAGTAAACAGTGTGGCTTTGCATTATTTAATAAGTTATTTGTAAAAAAAAGTATTGTATACCAGGAGTAAAATCTAATGTTGTAAAAAGAGATCAACGGATGAATAAAGCTACTACTATTACTACCACTACTACTACTAGCTCTCTGCTCAGAATGCACCTCCGTTACACACGCCATTTTGAAGGCTACCGCCATCTATCGGATCTTCATGAAACTATAGGAGCTGAAGCGAGAATATTCCCCGATGTCCCGCAGCAAATTTCGTACGTTTTCAACCGAAATTGCCCAAGAAAACAATTACTTACTGAACACCCCTCGTTCTTTGCGTAGTTTGCCTCGGATGTGGCAAGGGAATTACTGACCGTATGACTACTCTATGATCCTCCATCCGTTGTTTCTTTTGAATGCATTACTTGCCCAAATTCATCGTATCTGTGCCATTAACCAATGTTCTCGACGCAGTCTTGTTTCGGCAGTCATACGCGATGGGCGACATGCACCGAGGCTTCCATAGAACGTGTGGTAGCAATCGACGGCACCATAGCAACTGTGGATTACGAGAACATTATTGCAAACTATCTGAAGTTCTTTATGTTTTATGCTATGTCCGATGGTGATGGCACCTTCCAAATGATAACTGTCCGTGTCACAAGGTCAAAATCGTGCTATAGTGGTTTGAGGATCATGTCGACGAACTCACGTTGATGTCTTACCACCAAATTCGCCAGATATTAATCCGATGGACACATATGGGACGTTATCCCACGGCAGCTAGATGCACACAATTCCCCGACTGGTAATTTACGGTAATTTCTTGACCTGTACGTAGACATCTGGTGCCTCATACCTCCGGAAACCTACAAAGGCCTTGTAGAGTCCATGCCACGGGGAAGAATCGCTGCTATATTCCATTTCAAAGGTGAACCATCGTTCTATTAAGCAGATGGTTGTAAGTTTTGCTTCATCAGTCGAGTCGTCCCTAGCTGCTACTCGTCGTGCCAGCAACGTGGCATGTTCTCCATCAGGAGGGTTGACAGCCCATCCTTACTACAGTCCCATGTCCAGTTTCTTTTTACTCCCTTTTTCGATTTTAGGAAGGTAAGTGAAGTACGCCTGTGGCGGGCCGCGTCAATTTGCGGGCGCAGAAGCTTGAAAGGCTAACTTCAATGCTAAATAGCTCAGAAACGGCGCAACATATAGATTTTTTAACAATTATTTCTCAGCACAACGTACCCTGAAACACCTTTACAAGGTTTGCAGGCTGTTTCTGACCACCCAGTAAGCAGTGGCTAATGTACCACATTGCTATGGAATGCAAGTGTCGGTGTAGGCTTCACTCCCCAAGAAGAATTCAGCAGAAATCTGGCGGAATGTATAGTACCGGATAATGGCTCAGATTCCTATGGTGTGTAGATGTAGATATTAAAAAAACTAAGCGTATGTTTGCAGGATATGTAGTATCGCTTAGTGAGCCAAATTCCTAAGGAGCGTAAATGTAGATGTTCCTGAGAAGGAAGTGTGCATCCTGTCACCTCACAAGATCGTCCGTAGAAAGAGAATTCTTTCCCCCAAGCAGCTGGATGTGAATGGGCGTATGTCTACCAACTGAACCTCCCAAGTAACTCAGCTTCAGGACCACTACCGAACATGTTAAGCTCCTTAGGCTAATTCAATATTGTGATGTCTTCGACGCCAGTCACTGATCTCTTTTTCTATGATTGTATAGGCTAACATTTTCCTTGGAGACGACTGTACAGTTGGAACCATTCTTTAAACTGAAGTGATATTTCTCTGACAAGATCAATACCCTGCATTTAAAATATTGGAGGTGGATGGCACTTTGGTCTCGATGTGGGAAAGCAGGTCTAAACAAGCTCTATGGGGAAAAGTGGATGTGACTAGTGAAATGTGTGTGGACTACTGGCAAGGAATAATGGTCATTTGAAGACGGGGATTACCATGGCCTCAGTGCTTTGTCGCTGCAGGCAAACTTCCATGTTAAATGGTTTTAATAAAAATCTAACGTGACATGGAAGTTGACTGTTCATTTGGCAGTTGCAATTCACCCACTACGTTTTTTATTTTCGTGGGTTGCGATATCGTCTTTGCTGTACTTTGTTTCTGCTATAGACAGCTTGGATTGATTGAAATAAGCTGTATGAGCAACCTCTCTGTATACACACTGAGAAATTTTCGCATCTTTGGCAGGTCGGTTTCTCTATCAGCCAATGGGAAGGTTTAGCGGTGTGGAAGCCATGAGGGTTTCTTACTTGATTGTAGTCTTTTTCGTCGAATAGTTCTACTTCGGTTGCAGTGAGGCCTGGTTCCGTCTGATTGGTGCGTGCTGCGTCGGAGTTCCTACAACGTAGAATAAATCGGGTGAAATAATTTCATTTATTTGTCCCCATGGCGAATATTAAGCGACTGGTTAGGTTGTTTGTGGAGTGTGTTCTAAATTCCTGTACAAATTATTTCACAATTACTCTGCTCTCAATTTTGAGGCAATTTTCTTCGGCATGGTGAAATGAAACGTCACATGTTGTTCATTTTTGATTAAATGGAATCTGATTATAAGATCAAGTGTTATGTGTTCAATCCGTCGTGCTGTAGATTTAAAGTCATGTTCTTCTCCTGAATTATAAAGCAGTCGTTACCTCATTCAGCCCAAAATTACTAAATCCTCGTAATTTTACTACTGCACAGGACATTTGGTATGTAACATACCGTTGGGAGTCTAATAATTGTAATTAATTAATGCATATTCTATAAATTATGACTTCATGATTAACTAATGCATATCCTATAAATTATGACTTTCTTTGAATAAATTTGTAGTACAATTTACAGTGGCTTACAAGCAATGTATCATTTTGCTCCTTTTGTGTTGTGTATCGTAATGTATTTCTGTATTGGAGCTGAATAGGTCGCTTCAGAAAAGACGCACAGTTACTGAAAATTGAATTTAAAACTCAAAATTGCTCACTTGACTCTTTCCGGATTTATTTCCATCGTCAGATACCTAGACAGTAAGACTAGAAAATATTTGTACATAGAATACTGAAAAATATAACAGGCATTGAGCACAAATTGCAATACAAGAAAACCTGCCTAAGTGCACAGAGGATCACACGATAAGAGCTTTACAAAAAGTATATGTGATGAAAAAATGATATGATCGTATGGCATTGCTGGCCGAGAGATCCCAATCGGATTCGGCTGCCAAGTGCAAGTATTATTTCAGTCGGCGCCACACTGCGCGACTTGCGGCCGATGATGGGGATGAAATGATAAGGACAACACAATACCGAGCCCACGAGCGGTGAAAACCTCCAACGCGGCCGGGAATCGAACCCAGGCCCAGTGCATGGGAGGCACGCACGTTACCACCCAGCGAAGCAGACGGACGTATATGTAATGTAAGTTCCAGACTGTTAGCTATCGTAGGGAAACGGAGGGGGAAGGAAAACAAGGTTGGTCACCACAGTGCAGGGTTTACACGGTGGCACCATCTACGTAACATCAGACGTTTCGTACACAAACATGTCAAACTACACTGGCTGAAAAAAATGCCAACACCAAGAGAGAGTTGTACAACATAAACGGAAGCTGGTAGGCGTGTTTCTGCAACTGAAAGATGGCACCTGTTGAAATTTCGCGCCAGTCACATAAGAGTGGCGCTAGTTGCGTCAGTATGAGGATCAAATCAGGTTTGCCTTAAATACATGCTGTAGTGGTCGTGAGCGTTAGTTTCAGATTGCATGTCGTGTTAATCGACAATGCCTTTAAGACGACAAAAACGCCATTATAAACAACACACTGAGTTTGAACGAGATCGTGTAATATGGCTCCGAGAAGCTGCATGTTCCTTCTGTGATACTGCAGAAAGACTTGACAGGAATGTAGCCATGTACATGACTGATGGCAGCGGTGGTTACGGGAATGTATGGTCGCAAGAAGACCGGGGTTCGGAAGTGCACTTGGCACTACCGAGGGAGAAGACCACCGTGTTCAGGATAAGGCGCATTGTACTGCATGTGTAACAGCAACTGGAGAAGCAGTTGGCACCATAGTGACACAACGAATTGTTACAAATCGGTTTCTTCTTTCTGAGACAGACGCCCTGAAGCGTGAATTCCATTGACCCCAGACCACGGCCTTCTGCGACATCAGGGCTGTCAAGCGAGAGCTCATTGAGGGGAAGGGTGGTCGTCTGTTATGTTTTCAGATGAAAGCTGGTTCTTCCTCGGTGCCAGTGATGGCCGTATGTTGATTAGACGGAGGCCGGCTGAGGTCCTGCAACCACCCTGCCAGCATATAGCAACGGAGATCGACACCAGGAGTTACGGTTAATCTGATGATACGACCTGTTGTACTGCCTTTCGTGAACAGAATTCCAGGGGTGTTTCCCAACATACCGCTATTGTAACCCAACATGCTCTACAGAATGTCGACACGTTACCTTGGTCTACTCGTTCGCCAGATCTCTCTCCAATCGAGCACATGTGGGACAACATCGGGTGACAACTTCAGCGTCATCCACAATCAGCTTTAATCATCCCTGTATCGAGTGATGAAGTGCAACAGGCATGGAACTCGATCCCACAACGTGAAACAGTGCATGCAGATTTGCATGATTGATTCAGCACTGTAGGGATTACACTGGAGATTAATGTACCACCATATCTTGCATTAACCTATGATCTTGCAATGTTAATCAATTAAATTTATTGCCTAGGCAAGCGTATTCCAGAAACTTCATTACCCTATATTAATTATTTTTTGGTGTTGTGATTTTTTTCCGTTAGTGTATGTTTACAAAAGGTACAGACGGTTTAGTAGCAATAATGACCAAACGTACAAACATCCGTTGAAAACATTTTGACTGATAAAATGTACGTAACCATACGTAACAATTATGAACAAATGCTAGGCTCCGTGTAGCAAGGATGTGGCAGCATACAGACATACTGTACCCACTAAAATGAATGCCGTTGAATGTTGTAAAGGCGACTATCATTCATTACTAACTGATTTCTATAATCAATAGAAGTCAGCTGGTTTACAAAAGTAAGCAAAGAACGACTTTATATCCAAACAGGTGGAAATGCTACACAAACAGTTCACATATTTCTAGTAACAATAATTAAATTACGTTTACGTGGTCAACGCGTCTGGTGTAGAATAACAAAGACAATGTGTAATCCACTGAAATGGACCAGTATAACTAAAAATTTACTAAGGGAGTAGAAGCCAGTATGTGGTCATGGAGTGCAAGTAAAAGTAGGGGGCATGAGACGAGGAGGGGATGTGGTAGAGGGGAAGGGGAAAGGAAGATGGGCTTCAGTGAATGCCGAAGAAAAACAGGAAGAATAGCAGCAAAGTATACAATAAGTATGTATATTACTAAGCCCTATAGAATCAATCAAGTACACAACCAGAACGCAAATCAAATAATTTCTTTCATTCAAAATTAATCTTACTATCTAAGCAGCTAGTAATTACAATGAGTCAAACGTCCATTCGGTAACGATACAAGATTCAATCAACTTTATAGAAAATCAGGTTTAGTGGACGTATGAATTGCAATCTATAAGTCTATGAAACAAAAGCCTTGCATGATTACAACAGTTTGTATTTGAAACCATATGAAACATTTGTGCCGGACGGAGTGGCCGTGCGGTTCTAGGTGCTACAGACAGGAATCGAGCGACCGCTACGGTCGCAGGTTCGAATCCTGCCGCGGGCATGGATGTGTGTGTGATGTTCTCCTTACACGAGGGATCACAACAACGTTTCACCAGGCAACGCCGGTCAACTGCTGTTTGTGTATGAGAAATCGGTTGGAAACTTTCCTCATGTCAGCTCGTTGTAGGTGTCGCCACCGGCGCCAGTCTTGTGTGAATGCTCTGAAAAGTTAATCATTTGCATATCACAGCATCTTCATCCTGTCGGTTAAATTTCGCGTCTGTAGCACGTCATCTTCGTGGTGTAGCAATTTTAATAGCCAGTAGTGTATTTTCTCTGATGACGTTTGTATTTTATTCTGTTGATTATTCACCTGCTGTTCCAATTGTTTTCCCTGATGTGTTCTGTCGGGTGGTTTTATACATATACTACAGGTTATTACTGTATACTGCGCTCTATACGCTGTACTTCACTCTAAACTTGATTGAATCTTGTACACTTTCCGAATGGATATGTTTGACTCATTTTATGAGATAATTACTAGCAGCTTAGATGGCTAGATTAATTTAGAATGGCAAAAAAATTGGTCTGTGTTCTGGTTGCGTCCTTGGTTCATTTTATAGGAAATAGTAATACATAATGTTATGGTTTTAAGTCAGCGCCGGTACGCTAGTCGTGAACGACAGGGAAAAGAAGGCTGTGGGAAGAAGTCAGCCAATCGCATGCTGACTGATCTCCCTTCCAGGACGACAACGCCACAGCAGTGGCCCCTGCGTGAAGAGGACATAAGCGCCGCGCCCGATTGATGTATGCCCACTTGGATAGCAGCGTTAACGATAGCCATAGGTATCTCCATATAGCACAGAATTCTGTTTATCTATACTGAAGAGGACTGATTATTTTGTATGTCGCCCTTTGCATGCGACACATTTACCAAAGTTATGTATTCTAATTGTCTTATTGTAATAAAACTCATTAATGTGAGTTGTCTGTTTCTCTAGCGAACCGAATATGCAGGATTCATAGACACAACACACAATACTTATTGTATATGTTGCTGCTGCTCTTTCCATCCTTTATATCATGTTTTTTCGACACTCATTGAACCCTGTCTTTCCTATACTTCTTCCCCCTCTGCATGCCAAGATCCGTTATTGCCTTCACCTGTCACAAGCAGATTTTAGTGTACAGGTCCATTTCATTGGATTACGCTTTGTCTTTCTTATTGTGCCCCAGATGTGTTTATCACATAAACATAATTTAATTATTGTTGCTAAAAATATGTACCTATTTGTGTATCATTTTTAACTGTGTGGATATAAAGTTGTTATTTTGCTTATAACCCAGCTGTCTTGTATGTCGTGTTTGCATTACTTGACGCCACTCATTTTTCTGTATATGATATGTCTCCATACTGCCCGCATCCTTGCTACATGGAGCCTAGAATTTGTTCATGATTGTTTTGTATGGTTGTGTACACATTATCAGTCAAGAAATTTTTAGCTGATATTTATACATGTCGTACTCACATTGAGGTGACAAGTCATGGGATATCTCCTACTATCGTGTCGGAAGTCCTTTTGCCAGCCTTAGTGCAGCAACTCCACGTGGGATACAGCTAACAATTCGTCAGATGCCCCTGCAGAAATATTGACCCATACTGCCTCTACAGCGGTCCATAATTGGGAAAGTGTTTCCGATGCAAGATTTTGTGCACGAATTGACCTCTCGAATATGTCCCGTAATATTCAATGGAACTCGTGTCATGGGATATCTCCTACTATCGTGTCGGAAGTCCTTTTGCCAGCCTTAGTGCAGCAACCCCACGTGGGATACACTTAACAATTCGTCAGAAGTCCCCTGCAGAAATATTGAGCCATACTGACTCTACAGCGGTCCGTAATTGGGAAAGTGTTTCCGATGCAGGATTTTGTGCACGAATTGACCTCTCGAATATATTCAATGGAACTCGTGTCGGGCGATCTGAGTGGCCAAATCGTTCGGTCGAACTGTCCAAAATGTCTTTCAAACCAATCGCGAACTATTGTGGAACGGTGACGTGGCGCATTGTCATCCAAAAAAATTCCATCGTTGTTTGGGAACATGAAGTCCTTGAATGGGTGCAAACGATCTCCAAGTAGCTGAACATAACCATTTCCAGGTAATGATGGGTTCAGTTGTACCAAAGAATCCAGTCCATTCCATGTAAACACAGTCCGCAGCGTTATGGAGCCACCACCAGCTTGCTCAGTGCCTCGTTGACAACCTGGGTCCATGGCCTCGTGGGGTCTGTACCACACTCAGACACTTTCATCAGCTCTTACCATCCGAATTAGGAAATCATCTGACCATGTCATTGTTCTTCAGTCGTCTAGGATGGATCGGTGTAGTTACGATCGCAGGACAGGATCTGCAGGCGATGTCGCGTTGTTAGCAAAGGCACTCTCGTCGGTCGTTTGCCGCCATAGTCCATTAACGCCAAATTTCGCCACACTGTCCGAACGGATACGTTCGTCATACGTCCCACATTGATTTTCGCGTCCGCAGCTCGTGGTCGTGCGGTAGCGTTCTCGCTTCCCACGCCCGGGTTCCCGGGTTCGATTCCCGGCGGGGTCAGGGATTTTCTCTGCCTCGTGATGACTGGGTGTTGTGTACTGTCCTTAGGTTAGTTAGGTTTAAGTAGTTCTAAGTTCTAAGGGACTGATGACCATAGCTGTTAAGTCCCATAGTGCTCAGAGCCATTTTTTTGATTTTCGCGGTTATTTCACGCAGTATTGTTTGTCTATTATCACTGACAACTCTACACAAACGATAATGCTGTTGATTGTTAAGTGAAGGCTATCGGGCACTGCATTGTCCGTGGTAAGAGGTAATGCCTGAAATCTGGTATTCTCGGCACGCAGGTAACACTGTGGATCTCGGAATATTGAATTCCCTATCGTTTTGCGAAATTTAATGTCTCATGGGTCTATCTCCAACTATCATTCCGCATTCAAAGTCTGTTAATTCCCGTCATGCAGTCATAGTCAGCTCGGGAATTTTTCACATGAATCACCTGAGTGCAGATGGCAGCTCCGCCAATGCGCTGCTCTTTTGCACGCGATACTACCCGCATCTGTACATGTTTAAATAGCTGTCCCACGGCCTCTGTCCCTTCAGTGTATTCCATCTCTGAATACAGCAAGTAATTTGCTAATTGGCCGATAATCACACAGTGATTATGGGTTTCCTTAGTAACAGTAGAAGGTGGCTTCATATCCCATTTGAACCGATGAGTGTGCGGAAAGCTTCGATATATTCTGATCCGACTGACTGCAGTGACGTGTGAAATCGTTAATAGAATATACCCACTATATCATATCAATGTCCAACGGAAATTTATGTCATAATTTCAATACGATGGTCGAGTGAATGGATGATATCAAACATTCAGTAAGCATTTCTTACGCAGGAAGGGCTATTGACAGTGACGTAACAAGGGATGTGGGAAGATGACTGAATACACGTAAGGGAAAAACGTAATACAAATTTCGTTGCATGAAAGCTCTCCCTTCTTAGCTTGCTCATCATATACCAAAAACAGAACAAACGTATTGGTTGGTTGGTTCTTTTTGGGGGAAGAGACCAAACAGCGAGGTCATCGGTCTCATCGGATTAGGGAAGGACAGGGAAGGAAGTCGGCCGTGCCCTTTCAGAGGAACCATCCCAGCATTTGCCTGGAGCGATTTAGGGAAATCACGGAAAACCTAAATCAGGATGGCCGGACGCGGGATTGAACCGTCGTCCTCCAGAATCAAACGTATTGATGTGGTTCCTTATAGCGGAGTGATTATTCCAATAAATATCATCCGAGCAAGGGATCTTAACATGCACTAAAACGCTATACCACAGTGGTACGCCCAGAATTTTTATACGGATGTGAATGCCTATCAATGAATTATAATCTGGACAGAATGGAGAGACGTGAAAAACAGATTGTTGGAAAAATAGTGGGTGTCATACAAACAGCAGACGGCTGGAAAATTAGAAGTAATGAGAAGATCTATAAAAATATATAGAAAATATCAGAAGTAATAGGTAAAAGAAGATTAATCTTTTTTGGACACCTCTACGAGTCAATGAGAACAAGCTCACAGAACAAATATTCCTGTAACTCTGGAAGAAGAAATCGACAGTAGCATGGCTTACAGAAATAAGGAGAGTCGAGAAAGAAGCAACCTCAAAGAACCGGAAATAACAAAAAAAAAAAAAAGTGTGAATTCCTAAGGGACCAACCTGCTGAGGTCATCGGTCCACAGACTTACACACTACTTAAACTAACTTATGCGAAGTACAACACACACACCCATGCCCGATGGAGGACTCGAACCCACGGCGGGAGGGGTCGCGCAATCCGTGACATGGCGCCTCAAACCGCGCGGCCACTCCTCGCGGCCGGAAGTAACAGACAGGAACCTTTTTAAGAATAAAATACTGAAATTAGAAGGTTATCAATCCAGAAGAAACAAGAAATCGAGGACTACGTAGACATAAGAAAGGAAAGGACGTCATGGGGAGAAGATGGAGTATCGGAAAAATGGGAAACAACAAGGAAAGAAGAGGAACTGAAGTTGTTACGTGATCAATACGAAAAAAATAATGAAAACAACAATGGTTCCCTACATTGTCCTTCTCCCAGCTCTGATTTGTAGACTAACTCTATGTAAATTAAGTGTTCCTGAAAACAGTTACATGAAAGGAGCTAAAACGGGACGCTTTCAATACGTCGCACTATGCTTGTTTTCCGTTCAGCTGAATATATTTCACTCATGAGAGAAATCCTGTGTATGGTACCAAGCTAGTCGTGATCTTTTTGGTAATGAAAATGTTGAAACCATCGTTATCTGTCGTGAAGAGATATTTGGTATTTGCTATTTTTGTTGTATTTACTGCCACTTGTTGTAGTTGGAAAGTCTCTGGGGGTCTTGCGGGCGCTAGTTCCATGCATAATGGAGATTGTCTGGAGCCGAAAAAAGGTCATGCATTTCGTCACCTGAGACGTGAAAACTGTTTCTGATTTTGTCTTTCCAACAAACAAACTAATGACATTCTTTCAGAGAAGCGATGATGTGAGTGAGTTGTCAGGCAAGTACAAGGAGTTTTCTTACGCGGTTTAAGCATACACGTGCCTGTTTGTTCGAGAGTGCCGTGGGCTTATCAGTATGTCAAATAATTTCTCCATCTCTTGTGGGCTCACTGATAATTTGGTGCCATTGGATTTCTTAGGAGTCTTCTATTAGGCCGTCACGAACTATAATGTTCCTACAAGTTATGTGACGCGAAATAGCCATTGGAGGCCGTGGAAAGCAGGCCTCGAATTTCACGTGCTGCGAGGCACCGTGCCGAGGTTTGAACGATATCTCCTCATTTACAATTCTTTTTCGCTGATATTACTTTTGTGAGTGCACCCGTGCTCCATGTGGATTACACATTTTGGAGATAAATGTGGTACACACATATATACTGCAAGTACACTCTAAGGAAAAAAATGAATTATTCAAATGGGAACGCGGTACATGTGATTTGCACGTACACACAAATAAATGATTACAATTTCATATAAATTCTTGATTTTTTTCTACAGAAAGAGCTTCACAAATTTAACAAGTAAGTAACTCGTTGGTCTATCTCTGGCCCTTACGCAACAAGTTATTTGGCTTGGCATAGATTGACACAGTTGTTGGATGTTTTCCTGAGGGATATCGTGCCAAATTATGTGCAATTGGGGCGTTAGATCGTCGAAATCGAAAATCCCGAGCTGGTTGGAGGGCCTTGCCCATGAAACTCATTATATTCTCAGTTGGGGAGAGATCCGGCGACCTTGTTGGCCAAAGTACGGTTTGTCAAGCTCAAAGATACGCTATGTGATCAAAAGTATCCGGACACCTCCAAAAACTTACCGTTTTCACATTAGGTGCATTGTGCTGCCACCTACTGCCAGGTACTCCATATCAACGACCTCGGTAGTCATTAGACATCGTGAGAGAACAGAATGGGGCGCTCTGCGGATTTCACGGACTTCCAACGTGGTCGGGTGATTGGGTGTCACTTGTGTCATACGTCTGTATGCAAGATTTCCACACTCCTAAGTCCACTGTTTCCGATGTGATACTGAAGTGGAAACATGAAGGGACACGTACAGCACAAAAGCGTACAGGCCGACCTCGTCTGTTGACTGACAGAGACCGCCGACAGTTGAAGAGGGTCGTAATGTGTAATAGGCAGACATCTATCCAGACGATCACACAGGAATTCCAAACTGCATCAGGATTCAATGCAAGTACTATGACAGTTAGGCGGGAGGTGAGAAAACTTGAATTTCACTGTCGAGCGGCTGCTCGTAAGCCACACATCACGTCGGTAAATGCCAAACGACGCGTCGCTTGGTGTAAGGAGCATAAACATTGGACGATTGAACATTGGAAAAACGTTGTGTGGAGTGACGAATCACGGTACACAATGTGGCAATCCGATGGCAGGGTGTGGGTATGGCGAATGCCCGGTGAACGTCATCTGCCAGTGTGTGTAGTGATATCAGCAAAATTCGGAGACGGTGGTGTTATGGTGTGGTCGTCGTTTTCTGGTAGGGGGCTTGCACCCCTTCTTGTTTTGCGTGGCACTGTCACTGCGCAGGGCTACACAACATAGCATCATTACCTCGCGAGGTAATGATGCTATGCTATGCTGTGTTCGCATCAACCCTCTGTCCATAATTATGTTGTGTAAATGGAGATGATGTTTCAACTACGACGACGCCTTTGGCAGAATTGTTTTATGTTCTCCACTGCAGGGTGTGATTTTAGTGTATTTTGTTTCTGATGAATGATTATTTAGATATATCGAAACCGTGGTCAAGATTTTTAATAAATCTTTATCCTGCAACTGTTTGGTTGTTATCATTTACCGTGAAGAATTTCAACAGTTGCTATTTCAGCCCTGTTTAAAATCTTGATAATGAAATATCGTGAACGATGCAACGTTAAAATAACGAATAAGTATTACGAAAGAAACTAAACTCTAAAAACATGGAATAAGAAAATAGTACATTTTTTCTGAAATACTTATGCCATTTTTAATTTATTTTTGAAAAGCAAGTAAAACTCTGTTTTGTTTGTACTTCTGCATTAGACATTAAGATCTTTCATCGGTAGGTATTTTGTGTATAAAATCCTCAGTCACATTTATTTTCTTTTTTAATTGATGATTAGTTATCCTGTGACAAGTTTAGCAGGAGACCCTGAGTGGTAGGTCCAACAGCCTGATTGGAAAGTTCTTTTTTTTTCCTTTTTCGGCGAGTACAATGGCAGCTTCCCTTTTCTAGTTGTAGGAGTATTGTGTTATGTGTATCTTTGTGTGACGTATGTGATGTAGTGCAACGTTTGTGTTGTATGACGATGATGAAAGAAGGGTGAGGGTGAGAGACAGTGCTGGCACGTAGCCCATTCCCCTCGAATAGCACGGAGGGGCAGCCGAGCTTAGTCCCCCCATTCGAAGTAAGAATCGCAATCAACAGTGTCACGTGCCATCATTTCATGAGACTCTGTGCAGAAGATAGAGATTTAATCCAGAACAATGGCGCAACGGCACGACGTCTGGTTATCAGGAAGTTTGTGCTAACCTCCTATCCTCCCCTAGCTCGAGAGGTACTGACGGTGAAATTTGCTTTTACCACCAGGATTCGAACCGGCTTACCTCCGAGTCGAGTGCCGCCGCAAGAGGTGTATTAGACACTTCGGCTAGGAATTTTTTAAATTACTATGTATGTTATTTTGGAATTATGAATATCACAAAACTTACATGAAAGAACGAGGAAAGCTATAATACAGCCCTCACTAATGTATTTTTCTTTACGTTTTAGATTACTCTTCTCCGATATTTCCATCACAACAGAAGGCGCACAGTGAGCTTTTGGACCAGTTTTAGATGTAGAGCGATTGCCCATGACTTGCGAATGGGCTGTTCGATTTGATCATTCTCACTGCTGTGGGAGAAACCATCGCCTTACAGCAAACTGTCGTAGTAATGCGGTGCATTTTTCTTTTTTCTTTTTTCTTTTCTTTTTTTTTTTTTTTTTTGGCAGGCTAACATTTGAGGGGACAGCAAAAAAAAAAAAAAAAAAAAAAAAAATTGGGAATTCTTGTTCCAGCTAATGGTCCGATGTAGCATGTATCATAGCAAACGTTTTCGATTCTTGAATTCTGAAGTGGAAAGACGTATCACATTCACGCAAGTAAATTGCTCTTGCGCTTAAACGCTTCACGGCGGTAACGCTATGCACGTAATAACGGTGATAGTATCACTTTAAACAAGAGATACTCCATTAATGAAACGTGTATGAGCAATGCAGTTCCACTGTTTCGCAACCGTTCAACAGCAATCACAATATTTTACCTGCGTGAGGTTTTCCTGTCAGCCGTGACTGATTGCAGCTGTATCGACTTGTCACACAGAAGTACGGAAATAATGTTGGCGAGGCACGAAGTGTGGCGTTGTTTAAAGATAAGATCGGCGCAAGTGCTCGCTTTCCCACGTATGTACCTCTGACATGATAGAATTTATTCGCGTTTATTTCGAAACGGTTGTTTCATCCCCGCGGTGAATGTATTGATTTTCCATTTGTGCTGAAATTCCGTATCAACCGTAGCAAAAGTCACAACTGTGTGGAACACATGTCCTTCATTCCGACCAGCGGTTACCTGGTACCTTCGTTCACTTGCCACTCAGCCGAATTAGCATTGACTATGTACTACACTTACAAGTGGAGGCCACGAAATTGGGATCACGGATTTGCTTCAGACTTTGTTTTAGAAGGCCATTAAAACAACATAATATACAAGTAGTAAGGTGCACTGCTCTGGCAATTCCGAGAAAATGCCAAGAGGAAGTTTACGCGTCTATTTTGTAACTTATGTATCTTTGCGAAGTGGCTTTGCTGTAACAGGTCATTGTGGTCAGGTGGTTAGCGTTCACGCATAGCAAGAGGGTCGTCGGCGAGGCAACGGTTCCCAACCTGTCAACACTGATTATTTATGTACATTTTTTTCCATCACTAGTCACATTATTTAATTTATTTGACAGCTGAGAGGTAATATGATGAAAAAAACCTAAGCGCATTTTCTGGAAGTTGTAGTGAATTTAAAATCTTATTTGACTATTTACTGTTTTTGATTAAATTTTCGAGGACGAGGGACTTGCATGAAAAGCCCAAGTCAAACCTTGATAAATAACTATGCGAATGACGTTATTCAGTAATGTAGCAAGTTAAAAAGTGTCAGACCACAAGAGTGGAGTACAATTAGTCGTCGGATGCGACCTCGACATCACACGTTGCTGGATAGTATTTGTCATACAGACATGGGAAAACATAAATTGAAACGGCGTCTACTACATCGAATGAATGCATTTTTCCCGTTTTTCCGGCAACATTCAGAATTCCTAAGGGAAAACACACCCCGTTAATATTTTGAAAAATTTCTCTTTCTTCCGATAGTATTGATTGCACATTAAGTTTGAGCAGGAGACGAACCGTCGCCTCATACGCGTTCATCGGACGGAGCTCGAACGCTAACCACTTGACCACCAAGAACTCTAACGTCTTCAGGGATTTTCTCTGTCTCGTGATGACTGGGTGTTGTGTGATGTCCTTAGGTTAGTTAGGTTTAAGTAGTTCTAAGTTCTAGAGGACTGATGACCATAGATGTTAAGTCCCATAGTGCTCAGAGCCATTTGAACCATTTCTAACGTCTGACAAAATGGTTCAAATGGCTCTGAGCACTATGGGACTTAACTTCTGAGGTCATCAGTCCCCTATAACTTAGAACTACTTAAACCTAACTAACCTAAGGACATCAAACACATCCATGCCCGAGGCAGGATTCGAACCTGCGACCATAGCGGTCGCGCGGTTCCAGACTGTAGCGCCTAGAACCGCTCGGCCTAACGTCTCACACATACTCACATATGTGTAAGACACATAACAAGCGCATTTACAGGGAACCGCACCTTACTATTTACACATTATGGTGTTATAATGGCCTACTAAAGGTGTACAGTGTTTGAAGTAAATCTGTGATCCCCACGTCGTGGCCTCCACTTGTCAGTTACTTATTCCGCAAAAAAAAAAAAAAAAAAAATGCACTCGGTCGTAATTCCGGCATGGAAGGTTGTTCCATGAGCTAATCGCAATGCTGCAGGCTGCATGACGGGGCATTCACAAAGCGAAAACGACGATTTACCTGTTTCGTTGTTTTGGCATAAAAGGCGAGCCCTCATCTGTAGATTCTCAAAGACACAACTGCCGTTGATATATTTGTACCCATACTGTCTTGTTTTGTCCATGCTGAAGGTTCACGACCTCATATGTCTAAGGTGATCTGAAATGGTTCAAAAACAGTCAATAATTTAGCACAACTTTTTTTTTGTTGACATTCATGTGAAAATAAATACCTGTTGGTGTACTTCAACACTGTGACGTCAGTCACCATACTTTTTATTAGAATCAAGTAAACGGAAACTGTTGCTCCACTAACTCACCTATTAACTGACCAAAGATGCTCATATTCAGCAGAGGCGGATTTTCCTGTTACGATGCCATTTGACGTCAATCGTTTGGCATCAGTAAAGTCCCACTCCAGAATTACGAAGTGTTCTGCTAATCAAATGATCATTTGTACAATTTCCAGCGACACTGAAGGTCAGTTTTCAGCATGATACAGTGAATAAAAATAGAATTCGGGTGACCTCACAGATTGTTAGTTTTGGTTCCGTGCAAATCGTGTTTATAATATACTGATTGAGGCGGGATGACGTGGGTATAGAAGGGCTGCAAACATATAAAAACGCAAAGCATTACAAAAATGTCAAAATCGAAACTAAACAGAATGTATATCGAAAAACTACAATTTCATGATACAGAACAAATTTTGGATAGGGTTCTTTCAAGACAAAGTACTTTGTAAATTATTAATGCTTTTATATTGATATTTTTATTTAATTAATTACGTCATCGTCTACAAGAGCATGAAACAAATTAACTGCATCGAGTTATGTCGACCTTGTACGTCTAGGTGGTACTGCGGTTGCCTCAGGCTGTTTTTCAGAGGAAGTGTCAAAAAGTAGCGTCCATGGAAGCTATCCGCTACAAAACCTACAATGTCGTGGCGCGTGAGAGGTAGTCTAGACTTCTTATGAATGTTGGTAATGCTGGTGATAATTTCTAAAAAAGAAATCAAATGCGAAAACTTGAACCTCACGAAGACAGCTGATAGGGTAAATATAACTAAAGAGGTGACATAGAAAGAGACGGATAATTTCGAGGAATTTAATGTAGGTGCTGAAGATGTCTGGTGTGTTGCATCAGAACCACCTCTCATTACGTAGAAATTTAGGTCACTACGAACAAAGACAATCCTTATGAAGCTGTCTGTTAGATGTACACCGAGTACCCGCAATTCAGCTTTGATTTAAGGGCGGCAAATTCAATAGAACTATATCGCAACGTGATCCTGCAGATGGTCATCTGTATTAAGATCTTTGAATATGAGTATTAGAGGAGTCTTCGGAGAAGACAATCATTATAAACGGGTGAATACTACCTCTGAGAATGGACTCCATCACCAGACTGGTAAATTTAACTTCCACACGGGCTATGGATTGTAGAGAATGCGACGGGAGAATCACTTACCATCGAACTTCTATCACTGCGTTTTATACTCTCAGCTATGGGTATAAAGCGTTCTTTCACCTGCATTTCTTGTTGAACTAATCGACAATTCTTTCGACTGTTTTTTTTTAGAAAACACTGTGGTGAGTAGCTCAAATGCTCTAAGCACCTAGAACCGCTCGCCCACAGCAGTCGGCGAGTAACTCATTTTCGATGTTAGTGGACATATCCTTGTCAACATTGCACCGCTTTGAAGTTGGTGTAGAGACAATCTGTCAGGTTCAGTACTTCAGCTGCACGGTGAAGTGCAGTGGCTGGCACACTGTACTCGCATTCAGGAGGACGATGGTTCAAATCCCAAGCCAGTCATCCAGATTTTGATTTCCCTCGTTTTTTATAACTCGATTAACACAAATGCCGGGATGGCTTCTTAAAAAAACGGACGATTTCCTTCCCCACTCTTTGCTTGTGTTCCGTCTCTAATGACCTCGTCCTTGACGGGACGTTAAATCCTAATCTTCTTTCCTTCAGAACCCCATACACAAAATTATCAGGGGATTTGTTGTGGCGGACGCGAGGTTCGTTGCCCCGTGGTGTGTAGCAGTGATTAGATGGTGCTTACTGCTCGGTCTTCACACTCCATTGTCGTGACGTTCACCGTCCCACGACGGAATTCATAATGGAGCCAATAGCTCACTCACGATAAACTGTCGACATAAGCTTTAAGAACACTTCACAGACTCCGTCGTCGGGAAATGTTGCCGAACATTACTCGATAACAAATGATCGTACTTTCCTGAAACTTTGGTAAACCCCACCATTTACGAAGACCAGCAGTGAACGAAATGCACATAGTAATACCTGTCTCTTGCACGAGAGGAAACCTAAAAGTAACTAAAATTCCTTTCCTACGAGTGGAGAGCGATTGCAATGGGTTCTCATGTTTGGGAAATCTGCTACACAGTTGCAAACTATTTTGTATGAGGGACAACCGCATCCATAAGCAGATATCTTGAATATAAACAGCTTGGCTGCTCTTTGTAAATAATTTATATAACGACCGATTTGACGGCGCCACGTAAATTTCTGTAGGTCATATTGCCCCACTGTGCATGTGTAGGCCCGATTTCCGCCCTGACACGACTTGTCGCTGAGTCCACAGCTGCCCATTTTCCCACCTGCACATCCATCCATTAAGGTCTGCTGGATTTAAGGTATGTCAATTTCACTCAACTTACTCCACGTCTCTGTTTTTAGCTGTCTTCTCTTCCGTCGTTTTTAACTCCTCTGTTCGTCTTCGCGTTCTACAATTTTGACATGGGCGCGTATGACGCTAAAACAAAACAAAACAAAACAATTTCCACACAAATTTCCCCATCAGTTACCGTCTTTACACTGTTTTTATTGCTAAACGGGTTCTTGTTAATACTTCCTCGATTTTCATTAATTTTTAGTCTCTTTGGATGGACTGAGCCTATGTATCTACTGGTTAACCGGTTACGTTCGGCCTGTTTTCGTCCATTTCGATTCAGGGTGTCTTTTTTTTTTAATTTTTGACTGGATGTTTTAACATACTATTGGTCTTCTGTCGCATTTGACTGGGAGGATATTCCTTGACGATTCTTATAGTTTGTTTGTTTAAAAAATAGACACACTTGAGGAACCGTGGACCCATACTTTTGCATGTTCCATTTATTCATAGACAATGAAAGTTCGGATACGTCCGTGTTGCAACTTTATTGTTGTTATTCATCGTGTAAGTAATTTTCTCTGTTTCTCCATATTGGTTGTACCAGTAATTCGACCAGAACTGCAGCAGACGCTTTTTGTAATTTAACAAATTTAGCCTGATAATGTGGCTTCTAGGCAACGAAACCGGGCGTTAAGTAAATTATTTGCAATAGCGGCCAAGTGGTTATTTTTCAAGATTTCTACTGTGCAGTGTTTCGAATCAGGTGACTTACCAGTTAGGCCAGAGTACTTGTTTTCGTAAATGCCGATTCAATTGTTCGGTGATATGTAGTTACGTAAATCATGGAACACTGTGCTAACATCAAGTTTTTGTTGAAAATATTTACAACCGAGGAGACACAGCTTTAAAAATGTGATATAGAAACGATGCAAAACTTTAACCCGTAGATAACCAAGGACTTAGCGCGACAGAAGAAATTAGGTAGCAACAATTGTGAAAACTACAATATTGTTATTTAGGCGGATGGCGGAGTACGCCTTAAATTTAGTCCTCATTGTATCTGAATTAATTAGTATTACTATCTTCAAGTGCTAAATAATTTTGTGAAGCATGCTCGAAAATAAGGCTTACATTGCGTCGATTCTCCACCACAACAATTCTGGCACATAGGGTTCGTTTTAGACAATCGTTTTAGACTAAACGGAAATGACAAGGTCATTGCATCCACCATTCTAAACGGATGTGACCGTCTACATATTTTAATTGTTCCTTACAAGGGAGCCTCCCCATCGCATCCCTCCCAGATTTAGTTATAAGTTGGCACAGTGGATAGGCCTTGAAAAACTGAACACAGATCAATCGAGAAAACAGGAAGAAGTTGTGTGGAACTATGAAAAAAAAATAAGCAAAATATACAAACTGAGTTGTCCATGCTGAAGATATGCAACATTAAGGATAATATGTGCTCAGTAGCACCGTGGTCCTGTGGATAACCTGAACAGCTGTTGAACGACAGGTCCTTGTTTCAAGTCTTCCCTCGAGTGAAGATTTTAATTTTTTATTTTCAGACAATTATCAAAGTTCAGACACTCACACACAATTAACTTCGCTCTCGAAAATTCCAGGACATGTTCAGATTTGCTTGGACATATGCAGGATTTGACGGTCTGCACACGGAAAAATTTGAAAAAGTTAAAAACATATGTTTTGACAGAGCACAGGGAAAACTGTGCGACTGTGAAACTGTTGCATTCATTTGTTGCAGTTTATGTGACAAACTCTTAAGTTTTCATCACTTTTTTGGGAATGATTATCACATCTACAAGAAAATCTAAATCGCGCAGGGTAGAAGAATCTTTTTACCCATTCGCCAAGTGTACAAGTTAGGTGGGTCGACAACATATTCCTGTCATGTGACGCACATGCCGTGACCAGTGTCGTATAGAATATATCAGACGTGTTTTCCTGTGGAGGAATCGGTTGACCTATGACCTTGCGATCAAATGTTTTCGGTTCCCATTGGAGAGGCACGTCCTTTCGTCTACTAATCGCACGGTTTTGCGGTGCGGTCGCAAAACACAGACACAGTGAACAGAGACGTCAATGAACGAACGGACGGATCATAACTGCGAAAATAAAGAAATTAAACTTTTCACTCTAGCGAAGACTTGAACCAAGCACTTCTCGTTCCACAGCTGCTCACGCTAACCACGGGACCACATGCCCTATCTGGAACACATCCACATGGATGGTTGTTTGATTCGGGGGGAGGGGATCAGATAGCGAGGTCATCGGACATTAGCGAAGGATGGGGAAGGAAGTCAGCCGTGCTCTTTCAAAGGGATCATCCCGCAGTTTGCTGAAGCGATTTAGGGAAATAACGGGAAACCTATACCAGGAGGCGACGTCCTTTCGAATGCGAGTCCAGCGTGCTAACCACTGCGCCACCTGGCTCGGTCACGTCCAGTGGATGGCTGTACACAAACTGAGTAAAACAGTGGCGTAGAGGCACCACCATAGTTGCTGCACGCTTTCCCTTCCCAGATTTTCCTCTACCCTGCAGAAAAGGAATAATTTCTAATTAGTTTTTGATTCCCCACTCACAAATGGTTGGAGGTCTATCAAAATCAACAGTAAAGAAACTGGCACTTGTTGAACAGGTGTCATACGAACATTGAGGGAGTGTTGTTGTTGTTATTGTGTGTGTGTGTGTGTGTGTGTGTGTGTGTATGTGTGTGTGAGAGAGAGACAGAGACAGAGAGAGAGAGAGAGGGAGAGAGAGAGAGAGAGACGAGACAGTGGCTAGTAGGAGGAGGAGACTGCAAGTACACTTTGTTTAAAGCCAGTGCTGACACTAGGTGAGCAATTCCTTACTTAACCTTCCAGTTACACATTAACTATCTATCACACACGCATCTAACTGAATGTTATACACTGATGATCCAAAACAATGTGACCACTGTGAGCGTACAAACTGTGACAGGAGATTAGAGCGGCAGTTTGCCGCCGCAGAGCACGTGGCTGGCGGTTGGTACGGGGCCGTGGCGAGCGGCTAGCGTGTACGCGGCTTGGAAAAACCCGAGTGGACGCTTGGCAGGGGTGCATATGGCCGTGTTTGCGCTCTTGGAGAAATTTATATGCCACAGAAAACTTGATAAAAGCAGAACTAAGAGTGACACGCAGGTGCGAGTTGGCACTCGTGGTCAGAAAAATACGTAAAGCCAAATTATCTAGACGCGCCACAAAAATATGTAATAGTTTAAAAGTTATTGTTGTCTAAAAAATTGTAAATTTATGGAAGTTCAAAAGCTAATATCTCCGCAATGCTTTGGCCGATTAATATAATCAAAGTGTTTACGGATGTGGCTAGTACAGCTGCAACGATCAATCATAGCCGATTTAGCATAGTGGGTCAAATGGCTCTGAGCACTATGGGACTTAACTGCTGTGGTCATCAGTCCCCTAGAACTTAGAACTACTTAAACCTAACTAACCTAAGGACATCACACACATCCATGCCCGAGGCAGGATTCGAACCTGCGACCATAGCGGTCACGCGGCTCCAGACTGTAGTGCCTAGAACCGCTCGGCCACTCCGGCCGGCATTTAGCGTAGTGTGTACCATTTTTGAATGAGAGGTCGGAATATGGGATTCGACTGAGGGAAACTGTGTTTTTGGTAATAAATAAATATAAAGAGACGAAACTAGCGGCAGAATTCTAAAGTTTAAAGAGGTAGATAAGTACTTAATTATGTATATTTATTTGTTTATTTATGTTTAGTATCAAAAATCTGGGAAAAGCGAAATCACAGGAACGTTATTTCTGAAAAAACGGTGGCAGATACAAAAAATTGTACTTTAAATTGTTATTGCCAGGAAAATTTCCATATTTTTCAATATGTCATTATTGTTTTGTGTTTAGTTTTAGAATAATCGTAATTTTCGTCAGACATCGTTTTGAGCTATGCAGACGTTTCGAGAGTGGTTAGGGCGGCCACCTTTGAGGACAGTTGTTTTTGAGTGACGCTAAGAGCCGGACGTGCCACGCATCTGGGGAAAGTAGGGGGTTGGTAGCCACGTTCGGGGACAAGTGTGTGTGTAGCGACGTTCGAAAGCGATCAAGTGCAGCGTAGTTTAGTGGTCTAGGACAGCAGACAAGAGTGTATTTTGTGAATTGTGAACAGACCGTCGAGTGCCTTGTTTGTGACATATGAATTTATTGTGAAGTGTTGTTGTAGCATCAGTTATTAACGGCCGTCCTTGCGTAAGAGCCCCTCAGACTGCGTTTTAAGTGTGTTGTGAATATATCGAAAAAAAAAATAAACTAGTTGTTCAAATTATAAATCAACGTGAGTCAATATTTTAAATTTCACCGCAATACCTGCCTGCATTGTTTTTTATATCTAATTTCATCTTAATAATTGAGTTTACGGCAGGTCTGAGCTGGCACACTATGACGAAAAATGTAGCCAAACATTGAGAACAGCCACGTTTCTGGGCAGCTCAATTATGCTAAGTGTAACAAATATATGTATATTCGTGCCATAGTACGTGGGGGCTCGAGCCAAACTATTCAAACTTCAATGTGTAGTGCCCAGTACTGTCGTACTACTTGCTTAGTAGTATGTTGTTCCACCTCTGGAAAGCAATGCAGCAGCGATTCTGGGTGGCATTGATTCGACAGTCCTTGTACGTTGCTGCAGGTGTGTGCACGAACAGCTCACACAGTTGCTGTAAATTACGGGTCGGTATTTTATGGGCATGAACCTCGCATCCAGTATCATCCCATATGCGTTCCACTAGATTCAGATAAATCGAATTGGAAATCAAGAGATCAGAGTGAGTTCACTATCAGTTATGGCGTGAAGTGAAAAGCCGGCATGCCAGTTGGGATCGATAGAGCAGAGAGGGCCGTGACAAGATATCAGCCAATTGCACACTGACCAACCCTTCTCCAGGACGACAACGTAACAGCTCCTATGAGAAGAGAAAATAAGCGCCTCGCCCGACTGTCTGCCGCCCAGTCCTATGAGAAGCTTCATGACTAGCGACCTGAATAGAAGTGTCAAAGCTCATTACTTGGAATTGTTACATTGAAGAGATTTCTTATTTTGTCTGTCGCTCTTTGCTTGCAACACACGTCTTCAGCACAAAGATAAGCATTGTATTTTTTTCCTTTCGGAATAAAACTCATTAATACGATGTGCTAGAATTGTTGTCTAGTGGTCCTAGAAAGCAGGTTTCCTAGACACCACATATTCGACAACTAGACAGGATTGAACATTTGGCGACGAGTGTTAGAAAGAACCAGAGCCTGGCTCCCACGGATTTTCTTTTGTGTTTCGCTGGCGCCTTAATTCTACTTTGTCTTTTTCGTTGCAGTATCTCTTATAGTGTTTTTGCTATTTAGTGTTTTCAGGTGGCCATTGCAGGCATTTTCTTTTCTTGTGTGCTTATTTTTATTGCTTGCCTTGTCTGTTTATTGCAATTGTTTCTCCCACTATAAGAAACCCACCTCTCCCACCCCTTGCTCAGGCGCCACAGTTGCAAGCGATAGATGCAACACAGCTAACACAGATGTTTGTTTCAGACCCAACAAATGGTTCAAAATGGTTCAAACGGCTCTGAGCGCTATGGGACTTAACATCTTAGGTCATCAGTCCCCTAGAACTTAGAACTACTTAAACCTAACTAACTTAAGGACATCACACACATCCATGCCCGAGGCGGGATTCGAACCTGCGACCGTAGCAGTCGCGCGGTTCCGGACTGACGCGCCTAGAACCGCTCGGCCACCGCGGCCGGCCCCAACAAATGGCCTCGATGCTAAACATGGTACAGCAGCTTCTGACAACTCAAGCCACCAGTGCAGTGCAAAATACTTCAGCTCTGAGTGCCATTTTACCTTTTCGCCAGTTTAATGAAAAAGACGAGGAGTGGCTCGAGTCGTTGCAACAGCTTGAAGCCCACATAATTGCTCACATGGTACCAGGTACTGTTATCCTGCATTACTTTTTGTCAATGGTAGAAAGTGCAGTGTTTCGCCTCATGCAGTAATTGTTTCCTAACGCAACTCGAAGTGAACTGTCCTATGATCAGGTTGTAGATTTACTAACTGACTACTATGACCAACAAGTGAATGTGTTAGCAGCTAGGTACCAATTCTTTAATTGCGAGAAATGGTCTGAACAAACTTATCACAAGTGGATAACAGGGTATGACGAGGAAACGCAAATTCAAATTTGCTTATGGTGCAATATATTCAGATGTTATATTGTGTGGTGCCATCGTGTACAATGTAACTGCTGTCATATCCGAAAACAGATTCTGAAACAATCAGATCCATCATTTCAGCACGTAGTGCAAATTCTAGATCAGGACTGTTCAGGTGCGGTGTTGGCCAATAAATTTGAACAAACGCCAATTTTTTGGGTTGAGTCGTCCCTTGCATACGACCGGCCCAGTAAGCAGCGGCAGCTTGCACTCGCCACGCAACGTAAACAATTCTCCATGCCGTGTAAGCAGCTCTCTAAACAGATCAACAGAATTAAGTCATGCCCTCAGTACTATTCATGGCACAAATGCCAAGACTGCCTGTCCAGACAAGCACAGTGTTACACTTGTGACAAGAAATGTCTTATACAATCCACATGTTTGCAACGGAACAAGTATAAGAATTCTGCCCACTCATAAAAATCTAGTCATAAGGCCCATGTGATGAATGCAGTGCATTCAAAGCCTGCTGCAGGCATTAGCAAAACTTCAGTGCTACGCCTGCCCGACAAACTTCTTATTCTATTAGCGGAAAACGTGTGAAATTTCAGATGGACACGGGTACCTCTGTTATATTGTTGAATCATAACACATATGAACTGTTAGGCTTTCCACGCCTGTCTAAAACCAGCATTCACCTGATGGCTTGTAAGCGAAAAGTTTTGTGGACTGGCAAGACAGCCAATCCACTAGGACGGGAGGCCGAAGGGCACGCGTTTAAGCTCACGCAGGATGGCGTGAGGTCTGGAACATGACAAGGTCTTTATAGTAGCAAAAATAGTACGTAGCTTCTGGAATACTTAACTTTAATCCATAATTGGTGAACATCGGTTTGCCTTTACAATTCAGGACAATGTGATTTCAGCAATTGCACTCAATGCAAAAGACAGTGTAGCTTGCTGAAAGAATTCCCATAATTCTTTTCTGAAGGTTTAGGCAAGGCTAACAATTTTTTTGTACATATTACTATGAAAGACAGTGTTCAGCCGAAATTTTGCCGGGCTAGAACTGTTCCCATTGCATTATGGGACAAATTTGGTGCTGAACTTAAAGAACTGCATGATAGCGGACCTTTTGCGCCTATACAAGCTAGTCAGTGGGCAAGTCCACTGGTTTCGCTTCCCAAACCTTCAGGCTGCATTTACCTCTGTGTCGACTTTATGTTTACAGTCAACCCACTAACTGTGATTGCTGCTTATCCATTTCCACGCCCAGAGGATCTCATGGACAGATTAGGCGCTAGTCGCTACTTTTTGATCACATAGTGCATCACTAGGTGAAGAATCTCAAACCGTGTGTGTTGTGAACACTGATTTGGGCTTGTTTAAATAATTGCGATTGCCTTTTGGCAGTGCTTACGCATCAGCCATTTTCCGACGGTATTTGGATCAACTGACTGCTCAAGTACAAAACTGTTCAAACTATTTTGACGATATTGGTCGTAGTAGATCGTACACCTGAAGAACATATTGCAAATTTGTGTGCTTTGTTTTGCGGGTTATCTGATGCAGGACAAAAGTATAGACTGGACAGGTGTGATTTTTTTAAACCTGAATTGCATTATCTTAGTCACGTGATAAACAGTCAAGGTGTAGAGCACTTGCCCGCGAAAGGCAAAAGTCCCGTGTTCGAGTCTCGGTCCGGCACACAGTTTTAATCTGCCAGGAAGTTTCATATCAGCGCACACTCCGCTGCAGAGTGAAAATCTCATTCTGGAGTGAATGTGTACATCCGCTTCAGTCACATATGTTAGCCATACGTGATCTTCCAGTTCCTCGCAATGCCACAGAATTGCATTCAGAGAAAATTAACTATTATATTCAGTTCATAGCGAATGCTGCACAAATCGCAGCCCCACTGCATAGCTTGCGTCCTAAGAACGTCCCCTTTGTTTGTACAGATGAGTGCCAAGAACCTTTTCAAAAACTTAAAGATGCATTGCTTACTAATCGATGCATGGTTCACTATGTTTCTGACATACCGGTTGTGTTGCAGTTGATGCTTCTTCTTACGGAATCGGTGCAGTGCCTTCGCACAGAATTGGTGATAAAGACAGGCCTATTGCTTTCGCATTAAAAGCTCAGTGTAACTATTCAAAAATAGAGAAAGAGGCATTGGCTATTGTGTATGGCGTTACCTAATTCCACCACTATTTGCAAGGCAGAAAATTCTACTTAATAACGGATCACAAGCCATTGCAATCCTTGTTTCATCCGATGAAACCGGTTCCTGTACGAACTGCCCAAAAATTGCAAAGGTGGTCGTTGTTGTTGTCTCAATACCAGTACGAGGTTGTGTGTCGTCCGACGGCTAAACATGGCAATGAGGGCACACTTTCACGTCTTCTGATTGGCCCTGATACAGACTTTGACGCTTCTGCTGCATCTTGTTGTCACATCGATGCTCCTGATTCTGCATTGCTTCAATCCTTTTCCTCTAAACTATAGGGAAATAGGACAGACCGCGGAAGTTGATTCAGATTTGAAGATTTTGCTAAAGTAATTCGCACATCTTGGCCTCATTGCATAGCATAAAGAACTGTGTAGTGCGGCGTAGGCACAGCCTCGCTATCCCATATGTAGTGATTCTTGTTCAAAATGACATTGGCCAAGCACTTGTGCTGATCCCCAAAGCTTTTCAAAAAGAAGTGTTGCAGTTACTTGACCAAGGACACTGGGGGATTGTTCGCCTCGACACAACGCTTGGCAGGGTATGGACACCCAAATAGAACAGATGACAACACAGTGTCACGCATGTGCGGAAAACCAGTCTGCTCCCCCACAAAACTCCTCTGCTTTACCTAAGTCGCAATCACCATTTCAACGTGTGCACATGAACTTCGCGGGACCTTTTTGCACACTCGTTGGTTGATTGTGGTCGACTCTAACAGCAGATTTCCATTAGCTGTGCCAATAAACTCGACAACGTCACGTATTAAGGTGTTGTCCTCTGTTTTTTGCCTAGAAGGTATGCCTGAAGTCATAGTGTCGGAGAACTGCCCTCAGTTCACGTCAGATGAATTTGAAACATAGTCAAACGGGGAAGCGGAACGGTTTGTCAGAACCTTCAAGCAGCAGATGGCCAAACTTCGTACTGCACATAGAAGGGATCAAGCATTGCAACTGTTTCTCGTCTCCTATCTTTCACATCCCCGACAGGAACCATAGCTGGCGGAATTGCTTCACGACCGCCGCCATCGGACACTGTTCTACCTGCTCCACCCTCCTCAGCATGCGGCCCCGAAGGAAGGTGGCAAGTATCGCTTCGCGCCGCATGATATTGTGTTTTACAGGGTTTTTAGTGGCAGCAGGCGGTGGACTTGAGGCGAGATCCTTCGTCGACTTGGCACATGCATGTATCTCATTTCAGGCTCAAAAGGATTTCAGCGCCGACATCACAATCAAATTCGCTACTGTGATGTGCACGGTGATCCTTCTACATCTCTTCCCCCAGATTCACGGATCCCGAGGACAGCGCGGCCACAGCGGACACCAGAGGGTGTCAGCACGACACCGCGGGACGACCCCATGGAGCCTTCGCCTCCTCCACCTCCACTCGTCCTACCGATGGAGCTGAACCCGCCCATCCCGCTGCAGCTGGCGCCTTCGAGATTTCGGTATGGGCCTCAGGAGGTGGACGCGTATCATTCTGGTTGTTTTCCGGGGAACGTTTCTGTCAGAGCGAAGGCCGGATGGCGGGGCAAGACTGGAGATCTGCCATCCCCTGCACCCACAGCTTCCTGTCCATTCCAGCATCCACGTTCCTGCCTCCCCCGCCGTTTTCGTGCTCTCTAGACGACGACGCTCCGTCGCTTTGGGGGATGGGGGGGGGGGGGGGGGTATGTTACAGTGTAAAGTCAAGCGCCGGCATGCCAGTCGGGAAGGATATAGCAGAGAGGGCTGTGACAAGACGTCAGCCAATTGAATTGGAAGCTGACCGCCGGCCGCGGTGGCCGAGCGGTTCTAGGCCCTTCAGTCCGGAACCGCGTTGCTGCTACGGTCGCCGGTTTGAATCTTGCTTTGGGCATGGATGTGTGTGATGTCCTTAGGTTAGTTAAGTTTAAGTAGTTCTACGTCTAGAGGACTGATGACCTCCTATATGAAGTCCCATAGTGCTTAGAGCTCCAGGATGACAACGCGACAGCAACGGCCCCTAAATGAAGAGAACATAAGCGCTGCGCCCGACTGGCCGCGGCCCAATTCTTCGAGAAGCTTCAAGACCAGCAACCTGAACAGAAGCGTCAAAGCTCATTACTTTGATCGTACATTCTGTCATTCTCAAACTTGGAATTGTTAAAGTGAAGAGCTTTCTTATTTTCTTCGTCGCCCTTTGCGACACATCTGTTTAACACAAAGATATGTACTGTATTTTTTTCCTTTAGCAAAAAAACTCATTAATACGATTTGCTTGAATTGTTGTCTAGCGATCCGAGAAAGCAGGTTTCCTAGACACCCCTTATTGAACGAGTCGGCAGAATTCAACAGTATCATGCCCGTCAAAAGCACTGTAGCACGGCCCTGGTCTTCTGATAGCGACAGTTTTCCAGCCACTGGTGAAGTCATCAATAATAAACGCAAGCAGATGATCCGCAATGAAGTTAATGTTGTCCACAGAGGCCATAGTGTCTGTGTTTACTGTCATGGAAAACAGCACAATACTCTTCCTACCAACTTGGGTCCGTGATGCGATGAGCAGCTGTTTGTTCGGGTGACGACATATCCGACTATAGGCATTCACTTATTTTTTTTTTTAAATAAAAGAAACGTGATTCATCCGACCAGCTGACACGTTTCCGTCGACTTTGGAGTCGTTGTTGCAGAGCCCTATTTTTAACAATCATCGTTGTGCAAGAACACCGTCCCAGATGCCGCCTGTCCTGCCTTACTGAAGGGGCAAGATTCCGACAGTTACTTTCTGTGATGAAGGGTGGACGTCCAGTACTTTGGAACATAATTACGATTTCACTGTCCTTCAGCCTCTCTCCACAGTTGCTGACGAGCAGCAGACGATCTCCACTTTCCGAGGTCCTCGTTCCCAGAAGCGGGCTATAATATTCTGTCCTTGTAAAGTACCTTATGTCGGTGGATTTTCCCATTTGCTGCCCTTATCATCGTTAGAATTATTTCCCATTAGTCTCCGCTGCGGCGCTTTACGTGCCCCATGCATTAAATCCCACAGTGAACAGTGATCATGATGTATAGGCTCAGCCGGCCGCGGTGGTCTAGCGGTTCTAGGCGCGCAGTCCGGAACCGCGCGACTGCTACGGCCGCAGGTTCGAATCCTGCCTCGGGCATGGATGTGTGTGATGTCCTTAGGTTAGTTAGGTTTAAGTAGTTCTAAGTTCTAGGGGACTGATGACCACAGTAGTTAAGTCCCATAGTGCTCAGAGCCATTTGAACCATTTTGTATAGGCTCATCTGTGTATATAGTCAGTGTGAAATAAATAGTAAATTTGTTGTAAGTGGTATTTCTGGCATTCCATACTGCACTACTGAAGCCTATATCGCCAGCCGGTTTGGCCGTGCGGTTCTAGGGGACTGGTGACCACAGATGTTAAGTCCCATAGTGCTCAGAGCCATTTGAACCATTTGAAGCCTATGTCTACCATTATCACCACATAACTCCTCTGTTATTTCTTTCCATATAACAGTCTGCATGCTTAGTTGGCCACGTTACCACTTTAATGATTTGTCAGACGAGCCACACTTCCTTCAGCAGCGCACATATGTCATGAGCTGTACCCTGTGAAGATCGTATCTAGGAGAAGTTACCAAGAACGCGGTTCAATAGCATTTACACAGTCGAGAATGGTACGCTTTTTGGACTGGTGCCACCTAGAACGGTCCTGTAATACCGTGGCTGCCGCTGCTTATGCTCCAGCTCTGACACAGTCGGAACCGGACTGGGTGTTTGAACTGACCCCTAACGGTGCGTGCGGCCTGGGCGCCCAGGGTCTGCCAGCGGAGACGCAGAAAATTAATTGCTGCTCCGGGGCGCCGCCCCGCTAAATTGGAAATCTAATTAACTGTCCCACCTCGGCTCACCTCGGCTGTGTAAAGAACTGAGACGGGCAGAGGGCGCGACGCAACGGCAATCACGGCACGACGCGTGGTCGCCGTGCAGGTCGAAACTGTTGTGTCCAGCCACGGCTTCTTCGCAGCAGTGGAAAGCACTGCCTTTGTCCACCATTTTCACTATCATCTCATACACTACAGACGGAAATCAGCGCACCAGACAAAAAATTTGCAATCCACTGTAATGATGGTAATACCGTGTAACAGTGACTTGCTCTTGGTCATGATTTATGCTTTGACCGACAACAATGAAATTATTCTACGTTTGGCGAGATGTCTGTCACTGATGAGTTACTTGACACTGTCACAGAACCGAAGTTGTTTATACCGTCCAAGGAGCATAGTTTCCGGCTACGACTGGTGAAGGCTCTTTGAGTTTGTGTCACGGTGAGCCTCCTAGGTTGGTGTTGCTCTGTGGCTGAAGGATCACGTAAGTACAGGTTTGGCGAACTGCTACTGACTCCGTGATTCTGTGGACTCGTCATCGGCTAAGGCAAGTAGTCTCGAGCGTGTGGGCTCTCCTGTGGGGAACCAAGTGTCGTATTTGATGAAGCAACCGCCACACGTTTCCACTGTGTCCGCCGGAATCAAACCTGAAAACGCACCAGCATGCTTTGGTCGGCCGCTGTGTTGATATACAAGGGGCGTTCAGTAAGTAATGAAACACTGTTCTTTTCCCGGCTAACTTCGGTTGAAAAAATGTGGAATGTATTGCGGGACATCTGGAATATTACCTGTTGTTTTGTGTAGTTTTATGAAGTTCCGATCAGTGGCGGTGCTATACTTAGACTTCAAAATGGCGACAGTAACGCAGGTGCGTTCCAAGCAAAGCGCTATCATTGAATTCCTTTTGGCGGAAAACCAGAGCATCGCAGATATTCATAGGAGCTTGCAGAATGTCTATGGAGCCCTGACAGGAAACAAAAGCAAGGTGATTCGTTCGGCGAGGCGTTTGTCATCTTCGTAAGGAGGTTAGACAAACCTCTCTGACTTCCTGTGTGCCGGTTGGCCGCACGCAGCTGACGCTGCTGCAATGTTGAAACGTGGGGCCACTCTCATTTGAGACGATCAACGGATCACAAACATTTCGCTGCACAAGTGGACGTCTCTGTCGGTATTGCTAACACACTCGTCCACCATTTGGGGCACTCACCCACCCTGCAGCTCAGATCTCACACCACTCGACTTCCATCTGTTTTGACCTATGAGGGCTGCACTCCACGGGAAGCAGTACATGGATGGTGGGGAGATAAGTGATTCAGCAAGACGTTAACTCCATCGTCAACCAGTATAGTGGTACCAGGCAGGCATAAAGGCCCTCCCAGTAAGGTGGTGTAAGTCTGTCGCATTGAAGGGAGATTATGTTGCAAAACAGGGTTTTATAACCAAAAGAGTGGAGAATAATATGATATGTTGAAAGCCTGAATAAACCCAACCCGCTTCCAGAAAAAGTGTGTTGTATTATTTATTGAATGCCCCTCGTACACTCAAGCTTGTGTTGTGAAGCAGACAAGGGACTTAAGCTACAGCAACCCACTGATCAGATCCGTATTGCGGATAGGAGGAGTTGTAGGATACAGCAGCCTTAATTTGGTGAGGAAGAGTCACCACATATTTATTCAAGTATGCGATATCCACCTGAAGCCACTCATAGATGAGTACATCCCGAAGAGCTATCAAACTGTGGGGATGTTGATTGCTACATTTTACCTGCTGTTTCAGACAGCTCCAGTCATTTTCCGTAGGATAAAAATTGGGTGACTTACAGAGCTCGCTGAGGTGTGAGAGAGGGGCCTTATTGTTCATCAACCCAGAACTGTATGGGTGTGGTCCTGTGGATAAAGCTGTTGCCATCTTAGAAGACGGGAGTATCGACAGAATATTTATCACGATGATACAGAAGAAAGGACAACACTTGGTAATAAGTCGCGCGGCTGGTGCCAGTACCCCTTTCTTACAGTGTCATCTTTCCCATCGATTTCGGTTTGGCCGACCGCGAGTCGGTTGTTTGCCGCGGTTTGGACTATTTAAGTCTGCAGCGTCGAGACAGCGAGTCTCAATGTATGGTTAGTTGGTTGCCGTTCCAGCACGGTCAGGAGATTGGCCCTTACTTGGTGCCCATGCTCATTCTGCGTGGTATTACTGGAGTGCTGCGGCCGGAGACGGCGGAAAGGGTTTGGGTTCCGGCACGAGGCGTTGTGTTTTGGCCTTTCTCGCCACGCAGTGCATGTTGAGAAGAGGAGCTTGCTGGAGTGTCGCCTGGCATTAACCGTTCGCCTGGGCATATGGTGTGTGTTCGATTTAAACAGGTGCAGGTGTAAGTTTATATATGTTTGTTAATGGTTAACTAATGTTGTCTTCAGTGATGAATCTGATATGTCAAATTTATGTCACACGTGACATGATAACAGGGCTTGGGCTTTCCATTTGTTTCCTACCACTTCATGACGGATCTGCAGCTAGGCGTAAGGAAACCCGGTGAACTCCTCATTAGTGAGTGATGCTATATCTCAAATTGTGGTAACCTTGGTGATTAAGTACCAAAATTAGCGCCGCGCGGTTAAAGGCACCTTGCCACGGTTCGCGCGGCTGCCCCCTCGGAGGTTACAGTCCTCCCTTGTCTTCGTGATTGCCAAGCCCTACCTTGGCCAGCAAGGTCATCAGATCTCTTCCCAATTGGGAAGATTTGGAGCCTTGAGGGTTGGGCCCCCCAACCAGCTCGGGATTACAACCATCTAACGCGCCAGTTGGATAGAAGTTTGGAAGATACGCCTCGGGAGGACATCCAACAAATCTGCCAATCAATGCCAAATCGAATAACTGATTGCATACTAGACAGATGTGGACGAACGCGTTATTTACTTTCTCAATTTGTGAAGCTTTTCCTCTTGAATAAATATCCCAGTTTTTCTGAAATCGTAATCTTTTGTTTGTCTATATATATAAATCACATCCAACGATGTCCGTCCAATTCGCATAATTTTCTGATATCTACGTAGTTCGTAGATATCCCCCACCCATCCTCTTCCCCTGAAAATTGCACAGCGCAGTGCGCTGATCAAGAAGTTTCTATACTCTCCAGTGCTCTGTCTTTGTGGCAAGTGGCGTGGACCTATTAATTTTGCGCCACGGCCCACGAGCAGGGTACGAAGGAAAACCGCCATCGATGTCTTAGGTGTGTATCTGCGTGGAAGTGACCATATTTCATGTCAGTTATGCGTTCACAACCAAATCTTGCTTCGCAAACAAACAAGAAATATAGAAGTTAAAACATTCTAGGCTGTTCGGCCGCGTCATTTTTCTTCAAACAATCGACGTTTCGACCCCTCTGCTGAAAGCTTCTTCTGGAGCTTGTGGTGTCCTCCGTAGAGAGAGCATCGTCAGAGAACTGTGTCGCCTCCTCTTATAAGGAGGGGTCTCTCCGCGCTTATGCTAGTGGAGTAATATTTTGGGCTACCATTGGTGGGCCAACGTCATTGGTTAGAAAGGTGGTTTCCGGCTCTTATGCTGGAGAAGAGTTCCAGTTTCAAAATGCTGTAGAAACAGAACCACTGTTCAGAATGGCAACAAATTCCAGCAGCTAATTATTGATACAGGGGAGAACCTCATGGAACAAAAAAAGACCAATGAATGCCACTGTAAGCGTCGGAATGTGGACACCAACAGACGCACGGCAGACGGCTATCTCTCTGTTTGCGTCCAAGATGCCCAACGTGACTGTCTCCGTGAAGGATCACGCGCTGCTGGTAAACCCCTTTTAAAAGAAAGGTGACAGTGCTCCAATAGCCCTGCAGAAGTGCCAGACATTCAAGGCCATGAAAAGAAGCATTGGTCCAATGTCTAAGGGTATGGAGAAATTCAAAAATGGTTCAAATGGTTCTGAGCACTATGCGACTTAACTTCTGAGGTCATCAGTCGCCTGGAACTTAGAACTAATTAAACCTAACTAACCTAAGGACTTCACACACATCCATGCCCGAGGCAGGATTCGAACCCGCGACCGTAGCGGTCGCTCGGTTCCAGACTGTAGCGCCCAGAACCGCACGGCCACTCCGGCCGGCTATGGAGAAATTGATTCGAAAAAAAAGGTTCTTTTTCAAGTGGCTGAGGGAGGAAAGTAGTTGATCTGACATTTGTCGAAGATGTGGCTTCCTACGCCCGGGTTCCCGGGTTCGATTCCCGGCGGGGTCAGGGATTTTCTCTGCCTCGTGATGGCTGGGTGTTGTGTGCTGTCCTTAGGTTAGTTAGGTTTAAGTAGTTCTAAGTTCTAGGGGACTGATGACCATAGATGTTAAGTCCCATAGTGCTCAGAGCCATTTGAACCATTTGAAGATGTGGCTGCAGCGCTACAGGAGGAGTGCCGGCCGCTGCGGTCGAGCGGTTCTAAGTGTTTCAGTCCGGAACCACGCGGCTGCTACGGTCACAGGTTCGAATCCTGTCTTGGGCATGGATGTGTGTGATGTCCTTAGGTTAGTTAGGTTTAAGTAATTCTGTGTCTAGGGGACTGATGACCTCAGACGGTAAGTCCCATAGGGAAATTCACCGAACGTTGGATATGCCTGTGAACACGGTGCATAAAATCCTACGAAACACCCTGCGTTGTTGTCGATAAAAAATCACACTTGTTCACGATTTACTTCCTGGTAACCTGCCGGCAAGACAAAAGTTCACTTTGAAATTTCTTGCCCTTTTGGAAGTGGACAATGAATGGCCATTGTAGCAGCAATAACCGATCTAACAACTGCGCCAAACACTTGTTGTCTCACATAGGCGATGCCGAGCGTAGAGTCGTACTATGCCTGTTTACCTGTCTCTGTCTTTGAATACGCATGCCTATACCAACTCCTTTGGCGCATCAGTGTAATAAAATAGTAAAAACGTATCAATAATATCCGTGTACGGCTCCACAAATGTAAATTAAATCTGAAGTTTTACATAAGCAATGAACTGGAATTTGGGACGGGTAATTGGTAATTTGAGGATTGTATGCTCTGATACAGACGGGGGAGGGGGCCAGGGATGGGCGAGGATCACCCCCCCCCCCCCCAACCATACCCCTCCCAGCAAACTGCACACTGCAGTACGCTGATCAAGAAGTTTGTGTAGTCTCCGTGGTCTGTCCTTGTGGCAAATGGTGTTGTCCTATTAATTTGTCCCACGGCCCACGAGCCGGGTACGACGGGAAACCGCCATCGATGTCTAGCGAACTGTACTCCGTAGGTGTGTATCTGCGTGGAAGTGGCCATATTTCATGTCAGTTACGCCCTCGCAACCAAATCTTGCTTCGTCTGTGGACAGACGAAGCCTGGCCCTTTTGTATCTCCAAGGACATATCAATATGCAGAACTGCAGCATATGGGCAAAGAAAATCCGCATCACATCAACGGTTACCACTTCATTTTTCTTGATGCAATAATTTACCAACAGCCGTATGTATTGTAGAAATTTAATTTATAAACTTTTTATGTGCTACCAGTTTCGGCATTACATTGATGCCATCTTCAGGCTCCACACGTCATAGTCGTAAAATCGCTATACACGGAAGGAGCCATATAACTGGATCCGTGAATCAAATCGTTATGCAGCAGCAAACCGCCTCTGTGTCGCCTGGCCACCGAGAGCTGTTGCATAACGATTTGATTCACGGATCCAGTCATATGGCTCCTTCCGTGTATAGCGATTTTACGACTATGACGTGTGGAGCCTGAAGATGGCATCAATGTAATGCCAAAACTGGTATCACATAATAAGTTTATAAAATAAATTTCTACAGTATATACGGCTGTGGGTAAATTATTGCATCAAGAAATACATGCCAGCTGTTGTCCCACGGTCCATAACGGATCAACGAAGATTAAAGTTACCACTTCATTCTGCAGAGGTGACCCTATGGTGCGGATTGACGGCATTGTTTACAGTAGGGCCCTATTCTTTCGAGGAGGTGAGTCCTGCGGGTCCTGCTACCAGTGCCGACACTGGTAAACGGTACGAGTGTCATTTGCACATCGGCGTCATTCGAACTCTTCTACAGCGTGTCTGTGTGGGTAGGGTCAGTTTTATGCAAGAAAGCTCTCCTCCGCACATTGCACAGTCAGTGAACGGTCTGCTTCAGAGGCATTTCGGAAACGCTACAATTATCACCGTCATTTTCCTTCAGCCTGGCCGTGTGATTTCTGGCTGTGATGTTATCAGAGGGATGTTGTGTTCCGTGCTTTAACTACGATCGTAGCAGAACTAAGGGCATGCACTGCGCAACGCGTTCAGAACATGTCTCGAGACACCCGAAGGTGTTGCAGAACTTGCTGTTTCTCGATTTCAGTTTGTGGCAGGAAACGGTGGATAATATATTGAACATTCTTTGGGCCAATTTCACTACAATTAGATGTCATTTTGCTTTTTATGCGGTTTTTGGTTCCAGGACAATTAGAAACGGATGCCATTTTGCTTTTTATGTTGTGTTTGGCCCAAGGACAATTAAAAACAGTTTTTTTCCGATCCGATGTGGTACGATCTTGCCGTGGTGGATGGGCTTCCCTAACTAACAACTCCACCACTGTTCATTGCTGAACTTGTGCAGTCATGCAGATTGGACGATATTGATGGTGTAACGTGCAACTCGAACCACAGCCGTCTTACTGCGATTCACTTGTAGTTGACCCCATTTACGTTAAGACGCTTATTTCGCCATCTGTTGACAAATTTTCGTTAAATATATTTTAGTTCCAAGACTTTTCCCCTGCGGCTGCTGTTCAAATTTGACGTCATTCTGAGCGGTGGTTCTGCTTCTACAGCGTTTTGAAACTGGAATTTTAACTATGGATACCCTAGTATTTGACTTCGTAACGACACAAAACTATCGTGGAAAAGGATATCTCTGTCTGCCCTAAAAGTGGGATGGCGTTATAAAGAGGGGGGGGGGGGGAGGAGGGGTGACTTCGCAAATAATCGAGAAGGATTGATTTTATGATCAAATCAGTAGCATTCCGAGTAGTTAAGTTGGTTCTTGATAGTTCCCATGGCCTTTCGGAACTGCATGTAAGCTTGGAGGTGGGTGTGGGAAAAAGTAACACGTAAAACTGCCGTGTCATCTTGGGGAAACGGAACACAGGCGTGCATAGATGAACTGCGTAGTACGCATGTGCAAATGGGTTTATGCTAGCCTCCAACAGAGAGCGCTGATGGTAAGGACTATTTTGTGCATTTGCCTAACGTCACACTAAAAATTCCCTACCGGATGCCATCTGCCACACGTGGTTACGAGCAGACACACTGCTCCTCTCAACACATCAGTGACAGCAACAACACAGGACACTCAGAATCAACACAACAACACAGTACCGAGCCACCGTCAGAACTGTATCTACAGTTTCCAGCAAGAAGAGACAACTGGAAATTCTAGAAGTGATCCTGATTATCATTCACTAGATTCTGGATTAGACAAGAGCTGAAGACAGGTCAGACCAACTGAACCTTGAACCTTGAACGCTCTATCTTCACATTGAAGTATTAGAAAGCTTCTACTAAGAAATTATTTTACATTGTTATTAACCTATGTAGCCATCATTTCACCATAGCATTGTCTAACCCTGTTTGGATCAATGACGAGGCTATGTAAACTATGTTATCAAAAGTATCCGGACACCCCCAAAAACATACGTTTTTCATATTAGGTGCATTTTGCTGCCACCTACTGCCAGGTCCTCCATATCAGCGACCTCAGTAGTCATTAGACATTGAGAGAGCAGACTGGGGCGATCCGGGGATCCCACGGACTTCGAACGTTTTGAGTCGGCAATACTCTCTTAGGATTTAAAGGTTGGCTACAACGCGCATACACAAGCTCTGGAATCTAAGATATTGCTGTCGCGCTTCGCAGCACACGGATTAACTAGTGGCAGTTTTGAAGCCAGGGTAGGAGCCCGCCTGCTGTGGTGCGCACGTGTGTTGCAAGAGGGGTCGTCGATGAGCTGCGGTACTGCTGTGTCCGCCAGCAGCGACACAGGATTTGGTAGTGAGCTGATACTTTTTATAATTTGCAGCGCGCTTATTAATTTAAAGAAAAGGATTTGTGTATGTGCGTAGCAGCAGACGGTAATTTTGATAATGGTAGGAGTTGAATTCTTAAGGGAAACCATTGTTAGGCGAATAGATTAAGTATTGATTTTTGTCACTGATTTCTTTTGTAATTGTCAGAGAATTGTTTCACTATGCATTTAACTGAGAAGTATTTCAGTCTGTCTCAAGAGTTTGATTTATTTGTAATATTGCTTTAAGGCAGATTTACATACGAAGCGATTGTTCAAAGAGCTTCTAGCGTTTTGTTAATTGAATGAGAAAGAATCGCTTTCAGAATATAGTTTTTTTTAAAAAAAAAGGAATTAGATTTGACCAAACCCTTTCTCTTGAATTATATGCAGTTGTAGTAAGTAGCAGCAGCCGCAGCAACAGCTGGAGCCGCCATACAGAACATGCATTGCACTCAGCATGAATAATAGGTTTTTTATGTTTTTGTTAAATTTGGAATGCAGCAGATCAAGCAGTGGCAGCAGAAAGACCAAGTAAGTTATCCGTTGCGCACAGAACCAATTAAAAAAAAAATAAAGTTTAGGCGATCTCTGTAATAGTAAAGTTAACCAGAGTACAAGCATCAGTGTGGGATCCGTACCAGATCGGTCTGACGGAGGAGATAGAGAAGATCCGAAGAAGAGCGGCACGTTTCGTCACAGGGTTATTTGGTAACCCTGATAGCGTTACGGAGATGTTTAATAAACTCAAGTGGCAGACTCTGCAAGAGAGGCGCTCTGCATCGCGGTGTAGCTTGCTCGCCAGGTTTCGAGAGGGTGCGTTTCTGGATGAGGTATCGAATATATTGCTTCCCCCTACTTATACCTCCCGAGGAGATCACGAATGTAAAATTAGAGAGATTAGAGCGCGCACGGAGGCTTTCAGACAGTCGTTCTTCCCGCGAACCATACGCAACTGGAACAGGAAAGGGAGGTAATGACAGTGGCACGTAAAGTGCCCTCCGCCACACACCGTTGGGTGGCTTGCGGAGTATAAATGTAGCTGTAGATGTAGATGTAGAAAACACGATATAAGAAGATAGAGCTCGCGACTTTCAACGTGGTCATGTGGTTGGGTGTCACTTGTGTCATACGTCTGTACGCGAGATTTCCATACTCCTAACAAGGGAACATCCCCATCGCACCCCCCTCAGATTTAGTTATAAGTTGGCACAGTGGATAGACCTTGAAAAACTGAACACAGATCAATCGAGAAAACAGGAAGAAGTTGTGTGGAACTATGAAAAAATAAGCAAAATATACAAACTGGGTTGTCCATGTGTAAGATACGCAACATTAAGGGCAACATGGGCAAGTAGCGCAGTGGTCCCGTGGTTAGCGTGAACAGGTGCGGAACGAGAGGTCCTTGGTTCAAATCTGCCCCCGACTGAAAATTTTAACTTTTTATTTTCAGTTTATGTGAAAAATTCTTATGTTTTCATCACTTTTTTTTGGAGTGATTATTCCATGCACAAGAAAACCTAAATCGGGCAAGGTAGAAGAATCTTTTCACCCATTCGCCAAGTGTACTAGTTAGGTGGGTCGACAACATATTCCTGTCATGTGACGCACATGCTGTCACCAGTGTCGTATACAAAATATCAGACGTATTTTCCTGTGGAGGAATCGGTTGACCTATGACCTTGCGATCAAATGTTTTCGGTTCCCATTGGAGAGGCACGTCCTTTCGTCAACTAATCACACGGTTTTGCGGTGCGGTCGCAAAACACAGACACTAAACTTATTACAGTGAACAGAGACGTCAATGAACGAACGGACAGATCATAACTTTGCGAAAATAAAGAAAGCAAAATTTTCAGTCGAGGGCAGATTTGAACCAAGGACCTCTCGTTCCGCATCTGTTCACGCTAACCACGGGACCACTGCGCTCCTCGCCCATATTGCCCTTAATGTTGCCTATCTTGCACATGGACGACCCGGTTTGTATATTTTGCTTATTTTTTCATAGTTCCACACAACTTCTTCCTGTTTTCTCGATTGATCTGTGTTCAGTTTTTCAAGGCCTATCCACTGTGCCAACTTATAACTAAATTTGAGGGGGGTGCGATGGGGATGTTCCCTTGTAAGCACCCCTAGGTCCACTGTTTCCGATGTGACAGTGAAGTGGAAACGTGAAGGGACGCGTATAGCACAAAAGCGTACAGGCCAACCTCTTCTGTTAACTGACAGAGACCGCCGACAGTTGAAGAGGGTCGTCATGTGTAATGGGCAGACATCTATCCAGACCATCACACAGGAATTCCAAACTGCATCAGGATCCACTGCAAGTACTGTGACAATTAGGCTAGAGGTGCGAAAACTACGATTTGATGGTCGAGTGGCTGCCTATAATCGACATATCACGTCGGTAAATGCCAAACGACGCCTCGCTTGGCGTAAGGAACGTAAACATTGGACGATTGAAGAGTGGGAAAGCGTTATGTGGAATGAGGAATCATGGTACACAATGTGGCGATCTGATGGCAGGGTGTGGCAGGGTGTGGCAGGGTGTGGGCACGGCGAATGCCCGGTGAACGTCATCTACCAGGGTGTGTAGTGCCAACAGTAAAATTCGGAGGCGGTGGTGTTATGGTGTGGTCGTGTTTTTCATGGAGGGGGCTTGCACCCCTTGTTGTTTCGCGTGGCACTATAACAGCACAGGTCTACATTGATGTTTTATGCACCTTCTTGCGTCCTGTTCAGCAGCGATTCAGGGATGGCGGTTGCATCTTTGAACACGATCGATCACTTGTTCATAATGCACGACCTGTGGCGGAGTGGTTACATGACACTAATATCCCTGTAATGGACTGGCCTGCGCAGAGTCCTGACTTTTGGGATGTTTTGGGACGCCGACCTCGTGCCAGGCCTCAACGACCGACATCGATACCTCTCCTCAGTGCAGCACTCCGTGAAGAAAGGGCTGCCATTCCCCAAGAAACCTTTCAGCGTCTGATTGAACGTATGTCTGCGGGAGTGGAAGCTGTCATCAAGGCTAAGGGTGGGCCAACACCATATTGAATTTCAGCGTTACCGACGGAGGGTGCCATGAACTTGTAAGTCATTTTCAACCACGTGTCGGGATACTTTTGGTCACACAGTGTAGTTGTTTCACGGAAGAATAGCAATCGTTACTATGTGTGATAAGGGTTTGTCTTCCTGCCAGCTTTTTTATGTTTCATGCCAAGCACATTACAACAAAAAGTTATCAGAAACGATCGAATCAATAATTTTCGGCCTTGGTGAGAGCCTCATTTAAAATTTGCTAAACGTGTAAAGGATCGTTCTCCCAGGCCTATCTGTCCCGAAAAATTGGGATAAATATGTGGGCCGGCCGGAGTGGCCGAGCTGTTCTAGGCGCTACAGTCTGGAACCGCGCGCCCGAAACAGTCGCAGGTTCGAATCCTGCCTCGGGAATGGATGTGTGTGATGTCCTTAGGTTAGTTAGGTTTAAGTAGTTCTAAGTTCTAGGGGACTGATGACCTCAGAAGTTAAGTCCCATAGTGCTCAGAGCCATTTGAACCATTTTTTTGATAAATATGTGGTTAGGCAACGGTAGGTAATCAACTAAAATGTAAATGCCGTATGACTAGGGCCCCCCCCCCCCCCCCCCCGTCGGGTAGATCGTTCGCCGGGTGCAAGTCTTTAGATGTGACGCTACTTCGGGTACTTGCGCGTCGATAGGGATGAAATGATGATGATCAGGACAACACAACACCCAGTCCCTGAGCGGAGAAAATCTCCGACTCAGGCGGCAATCGAACCCGGGCCTTTAGGATTGACATTCGGTCGCGCTGACTACTCAGCTACCGGGGGCGAACAGGTAATCAACTAATAACAATAAAGGGCCATTTTTGGACTGTATTCAAAATGGTTCAAATGGCTCTGAGCACTATGGGACTTAACATCTGAGGTCATCAGTCCCCTATAACTTAGAACTACTTAAACCTAACTAACCTAAGGACATCACACACATCCATGCCCGAGGCAGGATTCGAACCTGCGACCGTAGCGGGCGCGCCGTTCCAGCCCGTAGAGCCTTGAACCTCTTGGCCACAACGGCCAGCGGACTGTATTAGCGTGAATGTTTTCTGCTGGTTTTTATATGAGGCCGAACAGACGAACGTTTGTCTGACGCCCTTTTATACACACTGCGATTTTTACAAGTGTTTATTTGACGCTCTGTAATCTCATGTTTTGTGAATTACTGCAAAAAGGTCGCAAGATACTCGCTAAGAATGGGTCTACGCTTTCAAACTCTGTTTGTGTAATTAGACAAGCGTGGGCACGATATAGAGCGGTGTCGTACGCAGCAGTAGGGACCCCTTGGCGTTGGCCTGTCCGGCCGTGTAGGTATATGCCGTGTCCATCGCTGGCGCCGAGCAGCAGACGTGCGGAAGGGTCGCCAACGCACCGGCCCGCCCGCCACCGGTATTAACGCGCAATTTCCGGCCGCCGCATTGCGTTTCTGTTTTGTTAGCGGCGGTGAGCGTTGATTGGTCGATCGTGCCACAAATTAATTCACTAATCCCCGTGTTGTGATGACTAATTAGCATAGACAAAGTGGGGTGGCGGCGGGCGCTGCGGCGGTGCTGGCGCCGGCCGCGGTCTGCGCAGGAAATTGTAGCACCGCCAGCGCCAGCCGCCAAAGGAGCGTCTCTGCCGCCACCGCGCGCCCACACGGCGCTCATTAGCAACGCAGATACCGCGCTGGCGCTTGCTCTGCCACTGGCGCCACTGGCTTTTGTCTGGCGCTGGCGCGGCGCGCGCTCGCTGCCGTGAGGCGGTGTCACCGACTCGTCCCTGGACACTTATTCGTGACGGAAATATTAGTTGCTGCGACGACCATCTATCCTGTTGATCACGGTACTTTCTGAAGTTTTCGAAGTATGGTAGTGCATCAGGAGACAGTTCTGGGGATAAGTATACACGCGCCCACCCCTAAAGTCGCTAGTTTTACCACATACTGCACAATCAGTGAAACATCTGGCTCTGTGGATCAGCCTATAGTTTGATGTGATCTATTAGAACTGATTGGTAAAAGCCTGCGGCTGTAAAAATAAGGCGTGTGCTTTCGAAATAATTTTGCTGCCATCCGTCACCATTTCCACTTTATTTATGTTTTGCAAAACGCGTTTCGGGGAATTTTACCCATTTCAAATGCATTTTCTGTTTGCTATCCCATTTATTAGTCATGTTTTAGATGAGTGAGGTACTGCGTTGTTGTTATCTTTAATGTGATGTATGAAAGCACGAGTAATTTTTGATTAATGATCGGTATATATTCACGATGTTTCACAATTCAAGAGGGGACTTAGTAGATGACGTTTTACATAGAAACCCATGTGCAGAAACGTCACCCAGCGACTCTACAGGGCATTGAAGTTATAACGCCGGCGCCTGTTAAAATATGTATATATAAGGGGTGATTTCATGATGATGTTACAGACTTTCAAGGATCATGGAGAAGTATACATGTATCAACTGGAGGTTACGATCCCTCTACCGGAAACGAGCGACTCGATAGTTATAAGCGAAAACTGTTCTGATACCTCTGACAGTGGAATACATGTACCGGTACGGCTATTGCTAAGATTGTAGGGTAAGCGACTTTCAAATATGGTAGTGTAAACTAAAACAAGGAAAAAAGTCTAGTAAGCATGGCCTGTATAATGCATACCTGAGGGGCTGTGAGCACTTCCTCATCTTCGTTATTGTGCAACACATGTCCTCTGTCGAACAAATGCTCATAGATCTTGATAGGTGGTTCCTTGTGGTAAGTAAACAAAAACAATACATTGTACAGTAATGAAAAACTGAAATATGTAACAAACAGAAAGCCCATACGCCTACGGCTGTAAGCGAGTCCCCTTGTCGTGCAGGCGAAGCCCGGGCATATCATCTCGAAGAAAAAAGCCGTATATCCCTGTCACTGTTCCTGTGCTACTAGTTCGACACTCACTATGAAATAACCGTTTCATGCCGCACACACCACAATTGAGGGTAGCGTCCAAGAAAAGACTGCCCAAAAAATTGGCATTTTATTGTCGATAGCGTCGGCAGTGCCGAAGACGCGTGAAACATTCCTGTAGAAATGTCTAAAAATCGAGAATGCTCTTGTCACCGTCGTGGAACAGATAATCTTTCGACATTCCTGTGATCCATGTCATGGCGTTAGTCAAAGTGCGAAGGAAAAGCGTCTCATCTGGGAATAAAAGGGACTGTGAGACCTCTGTGTGCGAAGAAGAGTGGCAAGCATTTTTCTTAACTGCCACACCTCTGCAGAAGATCCGCATTCCAGGCGATGTGTATCCGTGTCAGGCAGACGACATTGTCAGCAGAGTGGAGGGTCGATACTATTAATGGCATGGAGACGTTGCTGTGTCACATGATTTTGTTGTCCACCAGATACCATGTCGCCTGGACGTTCGAGTCAAGAAAGGGGAGGTGTACTGTACGCCTGACTAAGGGGCCCAGTGGTATTGGTGTTTCCGGCCGCGGTGGTCTCGCGGTTAAGGCGCTCAGTCCGGAACCGCGCGACTGCTACGGTCGCAGGTTCGAATCCTGCCTCGGGCATGGATGTGTGTGATGTCCTTAGGTTAGTTAGGTTTAAGTAGTTCTAGGGGACTGATGACCTCAGAAGTTAAGTCCCATAGTGCTCAGAGCCATTTTTTGGTATTGGTGTTGTTCCGTCACGTTCCGGTTATCTCTTCTCATCACCAGGCGGTAAACAACACGCGCCATAGGGGCCCTGGTTCACGGCGGATTGGCGCGGATGAAGTCAACTAAAAACTTCTTGACGTTGGAAAGCGATTCGGTTATAAGAGCCACTGGAATGGGTGGTAATCGGGAGGAGGAGCGAGCAGTCGATCATGGTTCCCGTTAAGCTGTGCCGACGTCGAGTCCACAGTTTCATCATCAGTATTGACACACAGGGTCGTCGCTCGTACTTGTACGTTGTATCGGACTTTTAATGTCAGACCTACGCTAATGAAGTAGCTAAAGACCACCATAATCGTGTGCACCATGGTCTTCGGCGTTGATAAAATGGTAGCCAAGGGAGGTATTCTAGACACCAGGTGAACGTTGACATAAGCAACCCTCTGAATCGCGTTTGATGTCTGGAGTAGACTTCCTCAGTGACTCTTGCGTATCGCTTGAAGGAGATGGGTGTAATTAACACCACCGCTCGTCTGATGTCGCATGTGAAGACAATCGCGAGATTTTTCAGCTTATCTTGTAACCGGAAAAGAGCCACATGCCCTTCTAGGAGGCCTTCAGTAAATTCATACATACGTCATTCTGACCAGTGGTGTTGTTTCTACAGCAGTTTGAAAGTTTAATTGTAATCACACTGCATATGTTGACTTTAAGTGACTTCACGCTCCTATGGCGTACTTTGGGGGTGACTCCACCGGCGCACATATCAACTTCACAGAGCAACGCATACCATATGCAGCAGAGTATCAGACTGTATGCACATATAACTCATTTCTAAATCATTTTGAATCATGTCAAGGAAAATCCTGCACTAGAACAACTTGCAAGGAAAGTTGATGTGATTTATCTCACAAAATTCTTATGACAAAATCGCAGGAAGATAAAATTTTGCACAACAATGCAGTTAACTGCTACATTTACAGGCTGTCATTAGGTAATAAAGCTGAAAACGGCAAAGGGATCATTCTCATCTATCTGGAAAGTTCTGAGGTGCAGCACACAACGCATGCAAACTGAATTATAAACTACCACGACACATAATCTTTTTTTTTTCCACAGTAGGAGCGGGTATGTTGCTCTTTTCCTTGTTGAGAGCTTGGCTAATTTTGGTCTTTTTGCAGTTATCAGGTTCTTCTTCTGCCTTGGACACCATGAAATGCTATACAGAGTGACAACTAATTTCAATAGAAAGGAGGAGGTCGTCAAATTGGATGACCTCGGGATCCCAGTGTGGAAGAAGATGTGTAAGAGTCTTCGACAATAGGATGGCAGCGACAGTGGACAACGGAAACCGACAACGGCCAATTATGCCCGGGTATTCAAAGCATGTGATGTCATGCCACTGCGCGGTAGCGTGCATAAACGGAATTTTGCTGCACTTAGTAGCGAACCAGAGCGTGAGTCGGACGTCAAAATGTGTGTGAAATCTTATGGGACTTAACTGCTAAGGTCATCAGTCCCTAAGCTTACACACTACTTAACCTAAATTATCCTAAGGACAAACACACACACCCATGCCCGAAGGAGGACTCGAACCTCCGCCGGGACCAGCCGCACAGTCCATGACTGCAGCGCCTTAGACCGGAGTCGGACGTCCAAAGAAGCTATGACCCGCTTGAAATTTCCTCAGCAGATGGGGACGGAACGTTGGGTTTTAATGGAAAATCCGTCCGACCACGGTGTAATAACCCGGAATATTTGAGTAACTGTGACTTGCCGCCCCTTACAGTATACATTTATCATGTAACACTTAAGAAACTTGCTGAAAGCATGCATCAGGTGGAGATGCATCTCACTCAAGCTGCACATCCTGACGATGGTAAGCTTTACCTCATGACGAAGAAATGAGTCTCTTCATACAAACATCTGGATTCGATGAAGAAATGCAGCGAGACTACAATGCTCAACGTAACAAAATTTTTCAGTAATCTTAAAGGCAATACCATAATGGTGAGGAATATGGACATGCTGTGAGTGTTTGGCAGGAGTTTAACATCTCTGATTTACAAGCTGATGCAAAACTTTATATGAATAAAAGTGTACGTTTACTTGCACAAATCTTCGAGAAATTCCAATATGTATGCATGGAAACATACACGTCGTGTTCTGCTTTCTACTACAACCCACCAGGGATTTGTGGGAGATAATGCTCCAGAGCACAGAAGTCAACATCGAACTCTTAATTGATGTCGATATGCTGCTGTGCTTTTTTGCGTGGAATTCGTGGGGAAGTTTGCCAGTGTATTCATAGGAGTGCCAAGGGAAATAACTCACGAATGCCTGAAAAGTTCAGGGAAACGTCTGGCGATTCGAGTTACTTCTTATACTAGGATGTAAACAATTTATACAAACATGCCATTCAACAATCTGCGTATTGGAGGGTTTCGATGGCTGTACAATGATGAAACCATCGGATTAGGTGATTCCTCAGCTATAGCAGCGGATTCTGATGCCAGATATGTCGTGGAGGTTTACACGACGTGCTGAGCGATATGCCGCTGTGTGCAGTGCACTGAGCTCTGCAGTTCAGCTCCCTCCCCAAGATGGCCACGTACGTAAAAAATAGAACTCCATTTGAGTCCACAGATGTCCCAAACCACTGCACTGAACAGGTATTTGAATATTGTACACGGGAAATTGAATTTAGTGAATCTAAACTTCTAATTGTTATTATTTATAGGTCCTTTAACTCTGATCCCAAAGCATTTCTGCTCAAGATAGGGAGGTTTCTTGGTTCACATTATAGGAAGTACCAAAAAGTAGTTGTATATGGTGACTGCTATATTGATTTTGCATGTTATTATGCAAAAAAAGGGGAGTTGGAACATCTCCTAGATTTATATGATCTGATGGAGACTGTATTTTTTCCAACCAGTGTCCGAGGAACAGTAGCACAACCATAAACAATATTTTTGTTCGTTCTTCATTACTAGATGGGGATTCTATTAGCAAAAAGGTGAATGGCCTTTCAGATCATGTTGCACAAATTTTAACGCTAAAAGGTTATTGTACTCAAACAAATGCTATGTATAATCACAAACTATGTAGAAAAGCTAATACAACGGCAATAAAGAGGTCTTTAAACCCCGTTACGAAACAAGAGCGGTAGGATGTAGAATGTTTGTAGTGCTGATAACATACAAGGTAACAGTTATTGAACTATATGAAATAAAATCGTAACAACTTTTGAACAGTTTGCGTTAGGACGTCGAGACTGCACGGTTGGCTGCGATGTATGATGGTAACTTGTATGCGCATGCATGGTTTGGTTTAGCGACGAAGCCCACTTTCATTTGGGTCGGTTCGTCAATAAGCAAAATTGACGCGTTTGGGGGACTGAGAATCTGCATTTTGCGATCGTAAAGTCTCTGCACCCTCAACGAATGACTGCGTGGTGTGCAGTGTCCAGTCACGGAATAATCGGTGCGATATTCATTGATGGCACGTCGACTATCCAACGGTACGTGAAGGTTCTGGAAGATGGTTTCATCTCCATTATACAAAGTGTCCATTATTTCGACAAGATGTGGTTCATACAAGACGGAGCTCGACCTCATCGAAGCAGGAGAGTGTTTGATGTCCTGGAGGAGCACTTTGGGACTGCATTATGGCTCTGGGACCCAGAGGCCATTGGCATGGGCCTCGATTGGCAGCCATATTTTCCGGATCTGAACACATGCGATTCCTTTTTGCGAGGCTGTATTAAAAACAAGGTGTACAGCAATAACCCAGAACTGTTGCTGAGCTGAAAACAGACATTCAGGAGGTCATCGACAGCATCGATAATCCGACACTTCAGCCGATCTTGCAGAATTTCGCTATTCGCCTGCGACAATCATTGCCAATGATGGCAGCCATATCGAAAGTGTCATAACCTAAATTGGAATATCTGAAGTGACGTTTCATGTCGAATAATGTGTGTGCACGACGTAGTTTGAAATTAATTTACGTTTTTGTTTCATATAGTTCAATAATTGTCACCCTGTAGATGACAAATATAATGCTTTCCTTAAAATTATTTCTCATGCTCCTTCGAAGTTGCTTTTCATTAGAACGTTCTAAACAGAGTACTACCAGTACTGGGTGGCTGACTGTTGAGATAAGGACATCGTGTGAAACACAGTGGGAATCACATCAAAATGTTAGAAGTAGCCGCAATCGAGCTACAGTAGCCCATTACAGACACTGCTGCAACGTGCTTAAAATGTTATTAGGAAGACAATGAAAATGTGGTACGCAAACAGAGTAGCTAATCCACAGGACAAAATTAAAGCCACATCGTCAGACGTGTAGGAAGTGTCTGGTCAGCAGCACTGGGTTCAGGATATAATGTCAATACATAGTAAAAATATTTATGCTATCGATAAGTCAGATATGCAAACAGTATTTAACAATCACTTTCTAAACATAGCTGGTGAACTGACTAAAAACTTAGTTTTTTTAAACGGAATTATGTAATAGCTGAAATACCCCTGCGTGATACTGACATGGGGGAGATTGAGTCTCTGAAGACAAAGGACTCTCATGGATGTGATGGAGTATCTATCAGAATGCTAAAATACTGTGCTGCTCGTGTTAGCCCTGTACTTAGCCATTTTTGTAATTTTTCCTTTAGGAATCGTCTGTTTCCTGAACGATTAATTTTACTCAGTAGTAGAGTCGCTTTATAAGAAGGGAGAAAGGGGTAATGTAGACAATTTTAGACCTGTTTATATGCCATAATTGTTTGCTAAAGTTAATGAAAGGGCTGCTTATGTAACGATAACACATAATTTGCTGTCAAATGTACAGTTTAGTTCTAGAAGTGGCTTAACAACTGAAAATGCTATATCGTCTTTTCTCTGTGAGGTACTGGATTGACTCAACAAAAATTTTCAAACGCTAGGCATCTTTTCTTATTTAACTAAGGCGTTTGATTGTTTTGATGACAAAATATTATTCCAGAAGTTGGAACATTATGAAATGCCCACAATTTTTTGACCTCGTACTTGAAGAACAGAGAGCAAAAGGTCATTCTGCACAAGTTTGAGATTGTCTATGATATGGGGCCGAGTTGGGCGCGGTTAAATGTGTATGCACCAGGGATCAGTATTGGGGCCAAACCTGTTCCTTATTTATATAAATGATGTGCCTTCTAGTATTAGGGGTGAATCTACAATGTATCTGTTTGCTAATGACTCTACTTGGTAGCAAAAGAGGATGTGTGCAACGTTGGCACTGTTTCAAATATGCAGTTGCAGACGTAAGTTCATAGCTAACGCTAAATCACGATAAGACTCAGTTTTTACAGTTTGTAACACACAAATCATCAAACCCTGACGCCTTGATTACACAGAATGGGCATGTGGTTACTGAGACTATACAGTTTAAATTTCAAGGTATTCAGATAGACAGTAAACTGTTGTGCAAATCCAATATTCAGGATCTTGTTCAAAGACTTAATGCTGCCATTTTTATTATTACAACAGTATCTGAAGTAGGTAATACGAGTAGATCGACCTGAAAAGTAGTATAATGGAAAATGTTATAAACCACTGCAAAATTCACCCTACAACAAATTACAAGTGAGCCGCTATTTCAAGCAAAGAATTTATTCCTTTGGAGATGATTGAGGTTTTGGTATAGTTCACGAAATCTATTTATTTCAATATCTGTGTATCATATCTATCCAACTCGACATCTACCAGTTTCATTATGAATTTGCAAAACTCATTTTACAGACCCAAAGTTAATTTGTAAGGATACATACAGCTACACTAATGAGTGAAGAGCTGCACTCAGTATGAAGTAATAAGTTGCCATCCTGATGTATTCAGCATGTCTGTACATGCAGCCACTAATCCTAAAGGTATAACGCCAGTAACGACATTATCAGTTGTAACACCCCACCCGTCACTTATCTGGTTTTGGTGTGTGTTTCCTCCAGGTAATTGACTAACAGATCAACAGAGAGTGCAAAACTGCCGCAATGTCAGATAACGCAAAGAAAGTAATAAGGCCCTGTGGCTCCTGATTGAACTGCTGTGGCACTGTTGGTGTTAATTGATTCAGAATTGATACCTTTTAATTAAAAAGGGGTGCACATTGTTGTTATATTCAGCTATTGATCACCAGATGCAAATGTTGAACATAAAATTAATTAAGAAAGTGACTTGGGATATCAACTACTTGATTGAAAACAGATGCAGTCGATTAGCACAGATTTATTTTAACTCACGACCTTCAATCATCACATTACATGACTCTCCTAACAGGCAGTGGTAATAAATAGCGTTTGCATGGAGTAAAGCGCGATAAATCAAAAGTAATTCCTATCGACTGACCCAGGCGTAATGCGAAGTGCGAGAAGAATTCTACAATACACGGCCCATGAAACCCTCGTGGAAATTTTGCTGACGTGATCCAACAAATTAATCAGTGGCCGGAGCAGGCGCATTATCACCGAATTCAGAGTGGCAGGGCGGTGTCGTTGTGTGGACGTCGGCCGACCTCGTGGTGCTGCAAGGCTGTGCTCGTCTATTCACTCCTAGCTATCTTGCTCGTTACATAACTGTACCAAAACTTCCTATATCCAAGCTCAATCGTTCTACTTGCTAAGTCCTAAACTGCAGAGATGCTCACTCTTTCTCAGGCAAGCTGAGTAAAGAATGCCACGTCAGCACTCTAGGCAAGCTGGGAACGGAAGTCCTCTACGGGGACTTCTCCCAGTCCGCTCTTCACCTCGATTTCCCCTCCAGCAAAATCACTTACGCCAATTGCAGCGCAAGTCGCGTTAATTATGCGTTGCTTCCCAGCGCTGTAAAATGTGTGCTCTGGGAAGTGAACAAATTCCCACAAAATTTCCCTTCCTCTCAACTTCTGCTATTTAGCTCCTCCCAGGCCACCCATCAAGTTTAGTGTCTGCACAAAACACCAATTTTTCCGGAATTCTGACTCCCAGGAGAATACTTCAAATTCCTTGGTCCTATGTTCCCATCGGAGGCCGGCGTATTTCATTCTGTCACTCTTCACCTGATTTTCTTCAGACTCTGCTGACCGTGAATTTAGTGTGAAGTTGCTAAGTCATGAACACGTATAATTTGACCTCTGTTGACCGTTCCACCGTATCATTGCACAGCTTACTTGCATGTTTCACTGAAAACGGGACGACGGTCATTTATCAACAGGTGTACAAGTTCTCCGTCTGCTTCTCGGTACACCAGCATGGGGTCAACCACCCACTCACTATCACTCATCTTAAGGCAGCTGGAGGCCGTGCCCCGTTACCGATTTCTCAGAGCTTGAGCAGCCCTAAGCTGCCTATTGTCGCTTCCATTCGCCGCTCCGCCACCGGCCATGGTAGTCAACTCAAATACTTCCCTGGGATAAACTAGCCTCCAGTAAATCGATGCATTTCCACAAAGTTTTCATGTCGTGTGAATTACTTTAGAACCATCACCCGACATTAATTATTCCAATACGTCCATACTATACCCTCTACAAGATGCATTGTGCCTTGTCAGTCATTTCTGTTCAGCCCTACTGTGCACTTACCTTGAGGTAGGTGATCTTTAATGACTTCATATAAGGGGCATAGTTCTTGCCGTCTTACATAGACCCTCTCTTCAAATCAATTTTGTTGTACAGGTGGTGACTCCTATGGTGTTACCACCTGTGATACAAAATTAATATCTCCATAACTTTTATTTTTAATCCGTTCATGTGATTAGTTACAGGCGATTGATTACCACTGCCTCCTCTCTAATGCAAACTCCCACTCATTCCTAGGGTACCTGCCTTCAGTGACTGGATTTACTGGTAAAGACGTGGTCATTATTTAGTCTTATTTTTACTTTAATCTCTGCCGATTCCTGAGACAATAATTGGTCAGAGTACTCAATAGAAAACTACAGTTATATTACAAGAACACACGTCGCAAAGGACAAATACACATGTTTAAGCACCTCTGTGCTTGTCATTTGAATGGCAAGACTCAAAATTATAACTTATGGTCCATTCACTCTCAGTTATCCATCCCCACACGACTTAAATTACTAAAAACATACATGAACAATATTCGTGTAACATTTTGTGAAGTTGATAGTGGTTGCTCTCATTCAATTATATGTGAATGCCCGTTTGACATTTTATAAATAAAGGTTTTTTTGTGTGTCTCACTGTCTCTGGACGTTTATACTGTGCATGGCGTGTCATCTTTACACAATTCAACAAGGTCTGGCCCAATCCAGTGTCTGGGATTGTGTACACACAAGTACCTTTTTTTATATATACATATCTATAAAACACAACCAAAATAACAAGAATCATTGCGTATTGAGCAACCACTGTTGTGTATTTGTGACAAGGTATAAGTATGAAATCTTATTCTAACACAAAGAGACGTGGCATGACAAATATATGACGTTTTAACAAATGGCACATTTATAAAATCATAACCTTCTTATAACATAATTCATAAACAGAACAAATGAGTACCTTACGTTCGTTGAGGTGCATGTTATTCATTTGAATCCACACTGACACACTCACACACACGGCACAAGTTTCTTGCAGGAACGGAAGTGACATTGGTTCTCACTAGCAAGTTGAGGGATGGCTAACGGCTGAGAAGAGAGCAACGTCGATTACCGAGATGGCGCCACAGGCACCAGCATCTTCTTGAGGCAGGATGGCTCTCACCTAAGAGCTCATTGTTGACATCTTGTCCGACAGGCACAAGACCCCATCGGTGCATCTATGATCGGTGACCTCTCGCGGCTCAGCCACAGGTCATTGCTCCATCTATAGACGTTTTAGGGCAAGGAAGAGACCGTGATCAGACAAGAGCCTATTTTTTGCTCAGGCCTTCAAAGTTTGTGTCATTAGGCACAAAAGGTCAGCTGGGCTGTCGCTCCACCTGACGTGGCGAGCAACAAATATAGAAACCTTCTTGGACCTCTTCATTGCTGCCTCCGATCCGCACCGTGTATAGAGACCACAGAGACCAGGACCGACCTCTTTGTCGTACACAGAGGTGCTGGATGTCACCTCTCCTTGGCTGCTGAGTTGACCACCGACCCCGTCGATTCAGGGCGTGGTCTGCATGCCATCACCATCGTCAGCTGTGTGCTCCCCTCACTGCTGTCGTCCTCATTCCTTGTCAGCTCGTGTGTGGTGTGCCAGGTGTCGTAGCTTCAACTCCCTCTTGCTCAGTTACGCCACCTTAACACACTAAGACAACTAATTTTAGTACATGGAAAGTGCTCATGTTTAACCATCAGTACCATACGTTTTTTTTAAGACAATGAACTTGTTTCATTACAAAAGGAATAATTTTACTTGTTTGTAAATAAACTTCAGGATCACTTAAAATAGAAATGTAACAGAACTTTATTATACATAAACATAAAAATGTACAAGACAATTTGCTTCACAGTCGTTCACACACACACACACACAATCAAGGGATAGGGAATCAAGGTTATCTGGACAGGTTCCCATCGCCATTTCTAACTACCAATTCCTACGACTAACACGGTGTTGGCCAACCCGACTACATATCTACTATTTACTACTTTTTATCTCTAATCTTCTTTTTTCTTCTGAATTTCCTATGTGGCAGACGTCCCTCTTATTGTGCCTGCGAGCATGTATAAAACACAACAAACTTAGACATGTGTCAGTCTTACCAAGATTTTTGTTGGAAGTTTGGATAGCGTCCTTTATCGTGTTCTATTACGACACTTCTTCTCCCCTCTATTTTCTTCCCGTTTTCTCCTTTTGTCACGAATGGTTTTATAAGGCCTGTGAACATGTTTCGGGTTAGCAATGTCGCAATGGCACAACACAAATATAGCTCACTGCTCACACTCGCAGTTGTTACACTATCTTGGTATCAACAAGTATTTCTGGCGTATTAATGCTGCTATTTGCTCTGTAGATGATTACATCCGGTTCTTTTTGACATGCACTGAGTGCGCTAATTCTCGCAACTGCGCATAGCTGTCCACCTCTTACGTATTCAGGGGCATACGAGATGCGTCGGTGCGTCCTCGTAACGACGTACGGGACTGGCCACCTTAAATATGTTCTCCAATGACGGAGATACAATTACAGTGAACCTTCCTGTAATTTACTGAGATCCTAATCTATCATTTTCCAGTGAACCTTCCTGTAATTTACTGAGATCCTAATCTATCATTTTCTAAGGGTACGCCAAGAAATACTTGTTTTCCATTCTTTAATCGTGTGTTATTACAAAATAATTAGTGCACTTCACTTTCACAACATTGAGAGGCGAGATATCATTATTAATAATAAAAACACAAAATATAGGCGTATATACATGAGACATTCTACCACTAAGATCAGTACATACACAAACAAACAAGACACTTTAGCAGAAATCCTTATTCTAAGGCAATACTTACTACTTCCGCGCTCTGGTCTAGTCATTCGTAATCCTGACCGTTAAGGTGGGATGGACCAGGCTTCGGAGGGCGGACTTCGACCTCTTACTGGTTGTTATTTTGGTAACCATTATTCCTGTTCCTTCCCGATTGCTGATTACCGCCCCAAGTCCTTTGTGATTTATTATGTTGTACCGCAGAGTGTCGCTCTTCTTCCGTGTACCTTCTTTTCGAGTTCCCATTACTCTTGGCCGTTGTATTTCGGTACTGGCCTACTATCCCACTGGAGTCCATTATTGCGACCGTTGTTATTTTGTTCACGCTGTCGGCGTTTCTCCCGCGCCTGTTCCTCTTGAAATGCGAATTCCAGTTCGCGCAAAATGCCCTTAAATGCCTCAGTATCGCTACCACAACGACCAGCAAGTGATTGTTGATACGAGATGGGAAGTAGCATAATCTGATGATTTCCGCACCGCTACATGGGTTGTCTGGGTACTGGATCCTTTTTGTCATATTTTCAAAAAATTTGACTGGACTCCGTTACCCTGCCCCTTCCATATCTCTGGACATCATAATTTCTTGTTTGATCCTTTCTTGGGTTTCTTTAGACCAATACTTGCCCAAGAAGGCATTTTTGAATTCTTCGAACGAGACGCTCGTCTTCGCTACATTTCTCATGTACTCAGCGGTCGCGCCCTCCATATGGGAGCACAAAAAATCCAGCTGGTACATCAATGGCTAGTGTGGGGGCAAGGATAACTCGAATTGTCCCATAAAAGTTTTTGGATGCAAGCTATTACCTTCGTTCTTGTAGTGATGGAACTTTCAGACTGATACAAAATGCTTGTAGTCAAACCGGTCATCATTCCAGTTATCATTTCGCCCGTTCTTACGATTCGTATGAACTTCGGGACGTGGACTAATTCGTTCCGACACGCTATCGTCATCTCTCCCCCTCTGTATGTTGGACAGTTGTTCGGTACATCTAATCAGCCGACAGCAGTTGTGCTCACTGGACTGCTGCGCGCTGTACGTGTTTACCTCGGTCGTTGCCTCAGAGCTGTGAATGAAGGCGTGGCTCCCGTTGCTTATAGTGTCAACTTTGCCACACCGTGAAGCGGTTATCTGTGTTCCGGCAAGTGACGGTTCAGTCGACGCAGTAATTACACCCTTCTCCTTTCCTGATGTCTCTGTAATGAGACGTTTTACCTGGTCCTCTAAATTTCTTTTTAATATCGCCACCTCCTCTTTCAACGTCTCGTTACGCCCTATGTCCAGTTGCTCTTGTTGCTTTTCTTCGACACGTTTTATCCGGCTTTGTAGCCTTGCTAACATGACCTTTCCTACTTTTGCCGTGTTTTGAGTGGAGTCCCGAGTTTCTCTCGCTATTTTCCTTGCACCTTTCGCAATTAATTTGGCGTCAATTGCCGTTCGTTTGATGATGGCAATCTCTTTCTCTATTTTGACGCCGAGATTCTTTACCTCCTCTTTTACTTCCCTGCTCTGCTCTAAGTTCACCGTTTGCATCTGTTGCAAGAGGTCCGTAATGTTTTTGAGAGTAGCCGCATTTTGATCCTCGTTCTTTTATAGTTGAGAATGCGACTCTTCTCCTCTGTTCTGCGGAACCCTTCGATATCTAGACAAGTACCGTCTCCGCGCCCCCATCGGATCACTTGCGAGTGAATCGTTTGATAATGGTCGGACACCGTTTTGTTCCAACACACTCTGGCTTCTTAGGCTGGATCTTCCATACTTATGGATTAATCCTGTACTCCCTGCGTCCTCCGAGCCCTCAGTACCACTGCCTGAATCAGCGTCCTTGCTATTCAGCGGACTAAACCAGTCGTGAGACGCAGTTTCAGGAAGTTGCAACTCGCGTTCGTCACGCTCATCGGTAGAGCTTTCCCTACTATCACCCATTGTATTCTGCCGTTGTCTTCGCTTTTCCCCTCGTTATCATTTGCACTTTTATGTTACACGAAAACTCAAAACCCAAGTACCCCTTACACTCAATAATCAGATAATGCAAACATATAACAGGACACAAATTGATACACTGGGTGTGAGCAGTGACCCGACAAATAGTTCATGAAGCATTCCCCCAAAAGGACTAGTAACAATGATTGTGTTGTGTGTGCTCAGCATCGGCTGATTACGGCACTGCACATCATAAGTACTCCAACAAATCACAAATACAATACACAGGCACCAAAAAATGTCAGTTTGAAAGGACAGCACATGAAGAAGATAATGTAACTTATTGTAACTAATGTTACCCGTTTTTCAGTTAAAAATGGCTAAGCAATGGATCACGTGGAAAAATTTCCCTTTTCAAGACTACTTCCTAGCAAATCCTGAAGTATCGTATCCTGGCATGGGTGAGCCATATGTATCACTCCACCCATCACTTATCTGGCTTTGGTGTGTGTTCACCCAACGTAATTGACTAACAGATCAACAGAGAGTGCAAAACTGCCGCAATGTCGGATAACGCAAGGAAAGTAATAAAGCCCTGTGACTCCTGATTGAACTGTGGTGGCAGTGTTGATGTTATATTCAGCTACTGAACACCAGATGCAAATGTTGAACATAAAATTAATTAAGAAAGTGACTTGGGATTTCAACTACTTGATTGAAAACAGATGCAGTCGATTAGCTCAGATTTATTTTGACTCACGAACTTCAGTCATCACATTACATGACTCTCCTAACAGGCAGTGTTAATAAATTGCTTTTGCGTGGAGTAAAGCACGATAAATCAAAAGTAATTCCTATCGACTGACCCAGGCGTAATGCGAATTGCGAAAAGAATTCTACAATACACGGCCCATGAAACCCTTGTGGAAATTTTGCCGACGTGATCCAACAAATTAATCAGTGGCTGGAGCAAGCGCAATATCACCGAATTCAGAGTGGCGGAGCGGTGTTGTTGTGCAGACGTCGGCTGACCTCGTGGTGCTGCAAGGCTGTGCTCGTCTATTCACTCCTAGCTATCTTGCTCATTACATAACTGTACCAAAACTTCCTATATCCAAGCTCAATCGTTCTACTTGCTAAGTCCTAAACTGCAGAGATGCTCACTCTTTCTCAGGCAAGCTGAGTAAAGAACGCCACATCCACACTCTAGGCAAGCTGGGAACGGAAGTCCTCTACGGGGACTTCTCCCAGTCCGCTCTTCGCCTCGATTTCCCCTCCAGCAAAATCACTTACGCCAATTGCAGTGCAAGTCGCATTAATTATGCGTCGCTTCCCAGCGCCGTAAAATGTGTGCTCTGGGAAGTGAACAAATTCCCACAAAATTTCCCTTCCTCTCAACTTCTGCTATTTAGCTCCTCCCAGGCCACCCATCAAGTTTAGTGTCTGCACAAAACACCAATTTTTCCGGAATACTGACTCCCAGGAGAGTACTTCAAATTCCTTGGTCCTATGTTCCCATCGGAGGCCGGCGTATTTCATTCTGTCACTCTTCACCTGATTTACTTCAGACTCTGCTGACCGTGAATTTAGTGTGAAGTTGCTAACTCATTAACATGCATATTTTGACCTCTGTTGACCACTCCACAGTAGCTTTGCGCAGCATACTCGTAAGTTTCACTGAAAACGGGACGAAGGACATTTATCAACAGGCGTACAAGTTCTCCGTCTGCTTCCTGGTACACCAGCATGGGGTCAACCACCCACTCACTATCACTCATCTTAAGGCAGCTGGAGGCCGCGCCCCGTTACCGCTTTTTCAGAGCTTAAGCCACCCTAAGCTGCCTATTGTCACTTCCCTTCGCCACTCCCCCGCCGGCCACGGTGGTCAACTCGAATACTTCCCTGGGATAAACTAGCCTTCAGTAAATTGACGCGTTTCTATAAAGTTTTCATGTCGTGTGAATTACTTTAAAACCATCACCCGACGTTAATTATTCCAATACGTCCATACTATACCCTCTACAAGATGCATTGTGCCTTGTCAGTCATTTTTGTCAGCCCTACTGTTCGCTCAGCGTGAGTTAGGTGATCTTTAATGACTTCATGTAAGGGGCATAGTTCTTGCCATCGTACACAGTTTAATGAAGGTTGGGATGAGTGGATTGCAGATTGAGGAATTTGCGAGTCTTAGATCGAAAATGTCAAGTACAGTACAGTGAGAGATGCCACCCAAAGGTGTGAGAAGGATATGCAGCATGCAGCCTCAGTGCCTCTCCCCATTAATGGTTACTTAGAATACCTGCAGAGGAGTGCAGATGATGTTCCTCCACATATGGTATGCCTAGTTAATATTCAGTTGTGAAGCATTATGGTACACACAGCTTAAGATTGGCTTGTCAGATCATAATGATAAGCACATCATCAAAAGTGCTGCCTCGTGATGTTTATCAAAGTTCTTCTCAAAAGAAACATGGCAGTGATGCTATTGAAACTTCCCTTCGAAAGCCTGCTGTCCTGTAGTTTTTATTTCCATTTTAAATATATTAATATTTACTCAAAGTTCTCACGTTTTTGTAAGCGCTTTGTGGATTTTTTCACTCGTCCAGGAATGGCTGAAACTCGTTTGGGTAATAAATTAATTGTTGAAAGTCTCACTAGTTTATGAATTACGAATATGGTAATTTTGCCTGATGTCTTAGGTAACGGTAGAGCTTCTAAATCTCCCCCTTGTCTGTATCACAGAGGAGTATTTCAGACATCAATCTCGGAAAGGCATTTGTCATGAGGGCGATATGATTACTAGTAGAAACTTTAATTCACCAACAACGCTCAGAAAATGATTTTTAAATACTGTACATATATCTGATTTATCAGTAACAGAAATATTTCTGCTATGAACTAACTTTATACTGTCGACATTTCCTTCACAACTGGCCATTTGGTTTTAATTCTATCCTTTGAATTAGCTATTCTATTTGTGTACCACATACTCGTGGCCTTCCTAAAAACATTCTTAAGCACCTTACAATACCGTTTGCAGTGGTCTAATGTAGCTTGATTGTTACTGCTTCTAACATTTTTATATAATTCCCGCTTTGTTCTGCATGATATCCTTATCCCCATTAGTCATCCACCCAGGCTGGCTTTTACTGTTAGATTCCCGTTTAGAACGTTGTAATGGAAAGCAGCTCTCAAGGAGCATAAGAAATGTGTTAGAAAAAGCATTATGTTTGTCATCTGTGTCATCGGCACTGTAAACATCCTGCCACTCTTGTTCCTTGATGAGGAACATATTAAATTTTAACTGACCCAAATCCATGACTGGAGCACAATCATGCTTGGAAGATAAGTTGTTGTGCAACAGTGCCAGCACCAACGGCCAGGTAGAACCTAACCCTGAAATAATTGAGAGTTACTAAGTCCATCATAACGTGTACGGTCAGTTCTGCCCATAAATCTCACCATCGTTGGAGAACAAAAGTGATGGGTGCGGCAGGTGCTACATGCACCTGTGTACAAACCGCTGCTGCATCATCCTTGGACGGGGTCTGAGCCAGGAGTCTGCTGGGCAAAGTCTCTGCCTGAAGCGTCCTGATTAAAGACTGTTCCAGCTGCGTGCGGAGCCCATAGTGTCACTACCGAGTCTAGAATGCGAAGTGACTCTGCCGCAAACACAGGTCGAACTGTCCTCTCTAAAAGCAGAGACTGAAGCCACTCTGCCCGCAGCAGAATCCAAGGTATCGAAAAAGCGCAGATCGGGTCAGTTCTGCGGAAGGTTCCCCCGTCTCAAGAAGCAACTGACAATCAAAAAAGTAATGTTTCTGACCCGCCAATGAAAAAATTAAACAGGTGCCGCTGTACCCTCACCAATGTAGGGAAAGTGGGGCCCTCTTAATCAAGCTTACTGAAGTCCCACTTCCAGAAGTTTATGCCTAAAAATTTACAATCATGATACTCCAGCCAATCCAGATGTCTTATTTTTGGGGACTTTACTGTTTTAAACGTGAAGAAAGAGAAAAAATATTGGACTAGACGGCGAGAAGGTTACCAAAACGTGGACTGTCATTGGCCACATTGTTTAAGAATCCTACCACCAGACAAAGGTTTTGTGGAGGTCAGTACATTAAAAATGTTAGCATGGTGCGTCAGGCTGACAATGCCTCTCCAGAAAGCGAAGGGAACAATGGACAGTTACCTCCATTAGAATACCCTTCTTCAGAATAGCTATAAATCATTGGCCATTTTGTTTAAAAAATTCCTCCTTCCACCAGAGAAACGATTCACGAATGTTCATAGCAGTAAAAATGCAAGCAGAGGCCGTCCGGATAAGTGTCTCTTCAGCAAGCGGGCAGTGCACAATGTCTGGCCCGTATCCCTCCCACTTCCCTGAGTCTGGTAGAGCAGTGGGGGTGTTGAATTGCCCTGTTTGGTCTCCAGCTGACACAACTCACAGAAGTCGCATTAGACCACACCCAGTACACATGCAAGGAATATCTACAAGCGCTGAGATGAACGAAAAGGAAGAAATCACCTACGCAATCACTGTTGTCGTATTGCAATTGGAAATAAAGATGAATTTTTGCTGTCTCACCGATTTCGATTGGGCTTAATTGAACTGTAATTTATTTGCATATCAAACTGACTCTAATTTTCATATAGAGATTTGACTAAGTGCCTAACGACATGTTTGGAACGAAAAGAGACAAGGCATACTGCTTCAACACTTTTCATCACTTTACGCTGTTCTTTTTTTAAAGACTGTGTATTCGATGATTCACACTGTGAAACGTAGTGTGTCCTCGACACGCAAGATTTTCTTTTTTTCTAATAAGTAATTACAGTGGTTGGTGGAGCTGTTCGCCTTACTATGAGATGAAAAACTGCGGTGAGAAAGAAAGGTAGGGTAAGTCAGGGTGATACGGTGAATCGGGTGAAATGGTGAATTGCTTTAACTCTTTACTGATTAAACAGATGTCTCTGTATGTCTGCATGCCAACAGTCTCTGATCATCTGTGTAGTGTGCACGTGTTGCAAACCAGCTCGGTTTTAAAAACCGTAAGTACGTTGTACAAAACTGTTTTCGATGCTAAATAATTTTTATATGCTGGATGAATTTGTAGATGTTACTTCAGGTAGCGTAGTGTGCGGGGTATTTTTTGATATATTCTGCCTTTTTATACTGCTTATGTACTACATAACCTAGAAATCGTTACGTCTAGTGTTTTCAACTTCTTGCCGTGCCATTCACCGTTTTACCCATAGCAAATTGGAGAAATGGTGAACTCGGGCAGGGGTGATAGAGTGATGGACTTTTCTTATGTGTAAAGTGTAAAGCTTTTATTTAGGTACATCCCAACCAGGGTTTTTGACAAGTCATGAAATGTTATCGTTTCCTATCCCATACGAGAGTTATATTCTGTTTTATCCGACGTCTCAATACAATCGTTACGTTAAAAATTAGTTTTTATATCTTTTTTTGCAAGTACAGTTTGGTTTGTCAGTGAATAAAAAAGTAAATGTTCTTACTGCCGCCATTGTTCCAGGCAAAGATGCCAGCATTTTACAAAAGACAAAAAGGATCCAGTCGTGCTGATTGGGCAGAGGAGCAACTTAACGATGCCGTAAAAGCGGTGCAAAATGGAATGAGCCAGAATAAAGCCTCAAAGGAGCTTCACGTTCCATGGTCAACGCTGAAGAGACGATTAGCGAACGCGTGCTTTACGAAAAAACCTTTGGGTGGGTCGCCTGTACTAACACAAGAATGTGAGAAAAAGTTGGTAAAACATATCATAAAATTACAAAACTTTGGATTCGCACCGACAAGGACAGAAGTACGTACCATGGCATATAAACTAACTGAGAAATATAACCAACATCACAAATTTAACCGAGAAAAGGAAATTGCTGGAATGGACTGGCTATATTTATTCTTAAAAAGAAATCCGGAACTCTCAATCTGCAAATCGGAAGGAGTTTCAAAGGCACGGTCAAGGGTTTTAAGTACGAAAAACGTTTCAGACTATTTTTCATTGCTGCAGAACATGTTGGTAGAGCATAATCTCCTTGATAAGCCGGGAAATTTATTCAACGTAGATGAGTCTGGACTTCAGCTGAATAATAGACCAGGTTAGGTGTTGGCAGCAAAAGAGTCTAAGAGCGTTCCAGCGATAACACCCGTGAAAAGGGGGAAACCATGTCTGTAATCGCTTGCTGCCATGAAAAGGGCCTTTTTTTTGCACCCAGCTTGTGTTTTGAAGGGAAAAAATGAAAAGGCTGAGTACAAGGACGGTATGCCGCCGGGTTCCTCGATTTTCTTGTCACAAAAGTCAGCGTACGTAACAAGTGATATTTTTCCTCTGTGACTAAGGAACCATTTTGCACCGAGGAAGCCTGAGGGAACAGTCGTGGTTATTTTGGATGGACATAGCTCTCAATGCAGCAGCGTGGATACATTAGAGTTTGCAGAAGAAAAAAACATACATTTGCTCTGTCTACCCAACCACGCCACACACTATGTGCAGCCGCTAGACAGAGCATTTTTTAAAGCTCTGAAATCATATTCTTACAATGCTTGCAATTCGTATATTAAAATGAATCCAAATAGAAAAATTTCCAGGCTAGTGTTCGGAGGACTGCTTACAAAGGCATGGGTTCAAGCAGCTACGACAGAGAATGCAAGATCGGGGTTCAGAAGCACAGGAATCATCCCGTTTAATCCAGATGTCATCCCCGAATACGCGTTTTCAACATCAGCTTCAGATCAACATCAGAAAACAACGAACGACATGAAAACAGACCTACTTCACCTCGACCAAGTTGTTCGTACTGGCAGGAGATACCTAATCCCTCGGAAGAAGCAACTGCAGATGTAGATAACGATCAGGGACTTGAACACATACAAGCTTCACCACAACTGTACAAGAGTAGAGCAAATGCTAAAAAGAGGACCAAAGGAGAAACCGCAACCAAAGGAAAACCGTAACCAAAGGAAAAACGGTAACCAATGAGACTACCAAAGGAATTATCAAAAAGAAGCAGCCTAAGAAACGAAAAAGTCTACTACTGACACCGACTCCGACTCGTCGCTGGATATCCAGTTGCAAGACGATGATGATGACGCGGATGATGAAAAGTGTTGTTGTGTAGGGTGCGGTGAACTGTACAACTGCACTAAAAAGGATGTGAGTTGGATTAAATAAATTAGCTGTCAATGTTGGCTGCATGAAGACTGTTCAAAATATGGATCTATGTGTGACGTATGTGGCAAAAGCAGGGGAAATAAGTTCACCATTTCACCCAAAGGGCATTCACCATTTCACTCATATACATGGGTGAAATGGTGAAATTTGTGAAAATAAATACGGTATTGTTTTTTTAAACTTTTGTAGTGTCATAAAGTAGCATGTGGTACTGTTAATATGTTACTTATGTATTTTGTGAAAGGAGAGTTTAAGTAAACAATTTCTTGTCTTCTACGAAATCCAAATTTTTTGTTCACCATATCACCCTGATTTACCCTACATCTTACCAACTTATAGAGTATAAAACACTAACTAGCATATATCCTGACTACAGCTGACCATTCCGTAGAAGGTGGTCAATTAGATGTTGTATGTAACGTATAGAATTATTAATTCAAATGGTTCAAATGGCTCTGAGCACTATGGGGCTTAACTTCTGAGGTCATCAGTCCCCTAGAACTTAGAACTACTTAAACCTAACTAATCTAAGGACAGCACACATATCCATGCCCGAGGCAGGATTCGTACCTGCGACCGTAGTGGTCACGCGGTTCCAGACTGTAGCGCCTAGAACCGCACGGCCACTCCGTCCGGCAATTATTAATTAATGGCAAACAACTTCAAAAGTGAAAGTGCATAACATTGAAAAACGGTTCAGCTCAGCAAACAAAGAAAAACGTCATATCTTAACTTGGGTAAGATTACAGTTTTGCATATAATTACTAGCTGATCACTCTTCCTGGAAATCAAGGGTGGCTCCCTTAAGAATAAGTGTAGACGAAAGAAAAAATAAAACACACACACGTGCTACCTATATCAGAACACTATTTATACGGGAAAGGATGGCGAAGAGAAAGTGATCAGCCATCGACAAATGAGGTTGGAATAAGACACGTTTTCAGTGCAATTATAAAGCATGGGTGCATATCAGTAAATGATCATGACATTACAGAATATATCATTTGCACGGCAAAGAAAATGCAACACTTACATTACACAAAAAAAGACAAACCATTTCCACTAAAGAGAAAATGAACAATCTGAAATAACTTTCTGTTCATCAGATCTAAAGTAATAAAGAAATGAAAATGTAGAAAAGTTACATGTATAGATCCCAGCTGCAAGTAATTTGCCCATGTGATTTGAGTGTGTTGGTTTTCGTCGTATAAATTGTACGTGTTTGAAAAAATAAAACATAAAATCAGCTCATTTAGTTAAAAATGTGTAGTCGTTAAATGTTGCTTCATGTAGTTCAAGAGTGATGACATGGAATATACAAGCAACAATCAGAGTATGCAAACAGAATCATAAACATAGACAAAAATAATGTCTTACCGAATTAAAAGTATTGGAAATCATCGTAATAGGCATTTTCCTATCACCAAGAAATCCAAGTTTGCTCCACAAGCTAAACATGTTGCTCACAGATGGCACACACACAAAACGGGGTACACACTCTTCCTTGTCAGAGTATTGAAGAGAAAGGCAAGTGGTTCAGTATGTTACACTGTTACTCGTTAACTGCAGGTGTCGACTGGCTGGCACATTGGTATGCGCGTATGTTGTGCTGCCGCCCCTTCATCTTGGAAACAACAAATGGAACGGGATGTCGTGGGCCTATTCTGGGTTGTTATCGAGAGATGTCCACAGATCGCCACGACACTTTCTGTTGTTCTTGTGTTTGAGATCCACTCCATGTTGTCCTTAGCCAGGTTACGTGTCGGCCTGCTGGTCCAACCAAGTGCGGTGGCTTATAAGGCTACATATGGTACCGCCGTATTTCTACACAATCTCCTATGATCAGTGGTACGCAGAGAGCATTTACTCCAAATTTCCATTCCGTCATGTGTTCTGGGGACTCTCATCAGGCATGGTGATGTAAGGAATGGTGTAGTATGTAAGGCGCACAAAATGCAAATTTGAGCGGTTCTCTCTTTTTGTGCAGCTGTGCATGTGGCGGAGACTGCCCCTGTCGTCGCTTTCAAATTAGGTACTGTATCAGCTCTCGGTTTTGTTGGGTTCTTCCTCTGTTGCTTGTAGAGTCTCAAAATGAAAAAGTCCCTTCACTGGCATGATAAAGGGCGCATGCTCACCCCACGACATGCTGTCTTCACTGTAGCACGTAGCAGTCCTGTAAGTTAAGTTGTCGGAGACCTCCTGCTGCTTTGGCTTCACTCGTGTCTCGCAAGATGGCCCATGTAGCTGCATGACCCCTGGCAGCAAATGTCCGTGCCACTGTTGACATCTGCATCTGCACCGCTTTGTCACCCCTCCTGTCGCTGGTGAAGGTGTCACGTCATACGTACTATCAGTAATGCCTTTCTTGCCAGGACCTGACGCTCCATCAACCTGCCTTCTCTATTGTCTTTCATCCCTGATGTTCGCTCGTGCATCCATCGGTGACATCATCCCGCAAAGTGCTCATAATTTCTACGTCAGTACCTACTAACAACGTCGGATATAAATGACAAGGTTTACGAGGCTTACAGATGTTTCACAATAAGAGTGCATTTCTTCTCAAGAAGAATTCCTTTTTCTGACATTTACAAGGTGAAACTAGTTTTGCATTTGATCAACTGTCCGTTGTTATGAGGTGAGTTACTTCCAAGCGATCCAGTGACGAAAGTGACTCCCATTGTTATTCACTTCAGATTTATGAAATGTTAAATTAAAATATATGTGAGTGTTGGAATATTAGTAGTCAGTCTTATTTACCTCGTTTGTAACCACGCATCGTCACTCTCTTTCTTTTTGTCATGTGATGTTTTAATTTACGTACGTGCGTCATATCGTGTAATTCATGCCTTAATCTATAGTAATTGCTGTTAACCTAATAGATAATACAAGAATATGTAAGCTTTAACTGTATCATGTGTATTACTTGCTATGTGTCTATCTCTGTTTTCTCCCCCCATCTCGTGTATCATCCTTTTCTCATGTGTCATATGACCGTTCCACAGTTATCATAGTCTTCTCAACCATGCTTTTATATATTTTTTGCCTTTAACTCCATCTATACATCCTTCAAATCTGGGAATAGCCGTATCCAAAGCAAAATTAAAAAAAAATATTTTTAAGGTGTAGTGTTGTCATTGTTAGCATCAGTCCCTATGTTACAAAAATGTATCCTCAGATTTATATAAATCTTCATACTTTGTCGAAGCACTTACGTGATCGCGTTTCATGCTTTGTCAGAATGATCTTGACTCGCTTCTTACAGTTTCCTTCTTGATGCATCGTCTTTGTCATGTTCATATTATCCATGAATTAGTCCCCTTTCTCTCATCAACTCTGTCTGAATTTTGATAGTGTCATAAGACTACACAAACAAACAAAAATAAGACGAATGACCACTTATTAAATTAACATTCCATGTATTTGAATTGTGGCTGTTGCCTGGTGTGCATCTAATACTCAGTTGTGTATGTCACGCACTCGTCATTTCAGGTTGACCTTTCTGATTCCCATGGTCCTGCATCTTCTCCGCACCTTAAACAAAAATGTACAGAAAATATTCCCAATCTCCTCCTAGTAGGGTGCAGGTATCCTACGCCAAACATCAAAGATACAAACATCATTACACAAAATATATAGTCCTTATGCTGTTGGCGTGGATAAAAATGCTCATTTACCGGCCTCAGTAGCCCATGTCTAAACGCTTCCACGGCATAGGCACTAAGTGTACTTTGTACCGCCCCAGGTACTAAATACAGATACAAACCCTTTTAATAACCTTCTACCAAATGCTGCCATGATGCGCACACCAAACACTTAACACTAGGTTATTTCACCTTTCCTACCATCTATGACCAACCAACAAAAACCGTAGGAACATTCTGTAGTCAGCTTCAAATGCCAGTTCTCTAAATTATCTCAGTAGTGTTCCTCAAAACGAACATCGCCTTCCCTCCAGGGGTCGTCATTTGAGTTCCCCAATTATCTTTGTAACATTTGTGTGTTGTTCAAACTTTTTTTTTGTCATCAGGCTTCTGAGTGGTTTGATGTGACCCACCATGAATCCCTCACCTGTGCCGACCTTTTCATCACAGAGCAGCACTTACAACCTATCTCCTGCACTATTTGGTGGATGTATCCCAACCTGAGTCTTCTTCTACAGTTATTACCCTCTACAGCTTCCCCTAGTACCACTGAAGTTGTCCTGTGATGTCTTAACAGATGTCCTCTCACTCTGTCCCTTCTTCCTGTCAGTGTTTTCCGTATGTTCCTTTCCTCGCCGATGTTACGGAGAACATCCTCATTCCTTACCTCATCAGTCCACGTAATTTTTAACGTTCTTCTGTAACGACATCTCTCAAATGTATCGAATCTCTTCTGTTCAAATTTTCACACAGTCTGTGTCTCACTGCCACACAATTCTGTGCTCCAAACGTACATTCTCAGAAATTTCTTCCTACAATTAAGGCTTATTTTTTTTACTAGAAGATTCTCTTGGCCAGGATAGCTCTTTAATCCAGTGTTAGTTGCTTTTTATGTCTTCCTTGATCCATGTGTCATGGGTTATTTTGGTGCCTAGGTAGCAGAATTCCTTAACTTCATGTACTTCGTGATGACCAATTCTGATGTTAAGTTTCTCGCTTTTCTCATGTTTGTTACTTCTCATTAGTTTTGTCTGCTTCAATTTACACTCAGTCCATCTTCTGTGCTCATTAGACTGTTCATTCCATTCAACAGGTTATCTAATTCTTCTTAACTTTCAGTGAGGACAGCAATGTCATAGTCTTACCACTGATATCTTTTCACCTTGAATTTTAATCTCACTCTTTAATCATTTTTTCATTTCTGCCATTCCTTCTTCGACATACAGATTGAACAGCAGGGGCGAAAGGCTAAATCCTAATCTTACACCCTTTTAAATCGATGCACTTCGTTCTTGGTCTTCCACTCTTATTGTCCCCTCTTGGTTCTTGTACATGTTGTGTATTACCCACCTTTCCCTATAGTTTACCCCTATTTTTCTCGGGATTTGGAACATCTTGCACCATTTTACATTGTAGAATTTTTTCTCAGGGCGATAAATCCTATGAACGTGTCTTGACTTTTCTTCTGCCTTGTTTCTTATCAACCACAACGTCAGAACTACCTTTCTGGTGCCAAACTCCACGTCATCTGAAAGATCCTCAATTTTCTTTCCATTATTCTGTACATTATTCTTGCCAACATCGTGGATGCATGAGTTGTTAAGCTGGTTGTGCAATAATTCTTGCATTTGTCGGCTCTTGCTATCCTCGGAATTACATGGGCAATTTTGTTTCCCGAAGTCTGACGGTGTATCACCAATCTCATGCATTCTGCACACCAAAGTGAATAATCATTTTACTGCTGATGCCCCCAATGATCTTAGAAACTCCGACGAAATATTATCTATCCCTTCTGCCTTATTCGATTTTTAGACTTCCAAAACCCTTCTAAATTCGGATTATAACACTGGATCTCTGATATCTTTCCTGTCGACTCCTGTTTCTTCTTGTAATACGTAATCAGGTAAGTATCGCCCTCATACAGGCCCACAGTGTACACTTTTCACCTTTGCGCTCCCTCCTCCACATTTAACAGAAGAACTCCCACTGCACTCTTAATGTGACCATCATTGCTTTTAATTTCAACGGAAACTGTTCTGACTTTTCTGTATGCTGAGTCAGTCTTTCCGACATTAATTTCTTTTCGATTTCTTCACATTTTTCATGCAGCCATTTCGCCTTAACTTCCCTACATTTCCTGTTCAATTCAGTGAGCTGAATTCTTGATTTTTCCCTGAACATTTTTATACTTATTTCATCGATTAGCTGAAATATTTCATCTGTTATCTATAGCTTCTTTGCAGTTACCTTCCTTGCACCTAGGTTTTTCTCTACAACTTTTGTGATTGGCCTCTTTAGAGATGTCTTCCAGTCGGTTGGGACTTTACTCTGGGCGAGAGATTCGCGGTAAAGTAAGTAAGATAAAGTAAGGGACCAGCGTGGTACATTACTCTTTGCAAAACTGAAATGGGAGTCCATCCAGGCCTGGCGACTTATTTCTTTTCAAATCTTTCTGTTGTTTCTCTACACCAGGGATGCTTATTACTATGTAGTCCATACTGGACATTGTGCAATAGTCAAGCGATGAAATGCTTGTACAGTTCTCCTGCATGAACGTTTTCTTAAGCGTGGAATTAAAACTTCGGCTTTCGTTTTGCTATCTCCAACTGCTATAGCAAACTGTCAACGAACGACTGGATGGAAGCCTGGACCCACTAAGTGATTTTAAACAGGATCAGAATTTTCTCGGCTGTAAGGAGCAGGAACCGCTGAATAACGATAGTTAAAGAGTAACTGACTATGGTCATTCAGCGGTTTCTGCTCCTTACACAGTCGTTGTCCATCAAAATGACTGTAGGTCTGAAGATGATCATGTGATCATCGAAACCGGTCACCTTTCAATTAATGTGCCTTGCTATCTAGACTGTTACAATTATTTTCAAAATTAGTTAACCTGTTCTCTGAATCTATCACCATTTTGGTTTCTTCGTTGTTGTGACTCTATGAATTGGAGTAGAGATTGAACTGCTTCTGATACTTGACAGAAGCCGTGTTTGAGCAATCTGACATCGTACATCTCTTGCACAATTCTCATTCCATCATTTCCTCATTATGCAACTCTAGTTGTCCCACAGCTTCTTTGGTTTGCTGACGATATATTCTTCATTGCTGCCTATCCCCTCGTCTGTCTTGCCTATCTGGTCCTCCTTCTATTACTGCTTAACGCTAATCATCTCAAAGTCTCGCTTTATGACCAGAAATAGTTCTAATTAGATATTCGTTTCTCCCTATACCTTTTTTCTCTCTCTAACCATCTCATAGATGCTTGCACTTTTTTCGTAGACATTGTAGCTTCATCTTTCGCTTCCTTCGCGACTTTTCTCACCACTTTTGTTTCTGTTGTTATTATTATCAACTTTTCCCTCAATTCTTTTCTGACTGCTGTAGCTTCCCCTCTCGTTATTTCCTAATTCTTCTATCGTTGTTTTCATTTCTCTTCTCGCCCTTTCCATCTCCTTTTTTTGTAGCCTCTTCCTTTGTCTCTTCTGCCACTTTCCTAATTTCTTCGGCTTCTCTCCTAGTCTTCTCTGCTTCTGCTGTGGTTTACTCCTTTGCTTTTTTTTACCATTTCCTTCATTTCTTTCCTAAACTGTTCTAATTTTTTGTCAACTTCTTGACGCTCCCTGTCCAAGCCTTACCAATCCACTCATCAGTTTTCCTCAAAAATTAAAATGGTACAATCTGTGTCTTCCCGCTCGTCTCTTCTATTTGAAGTTGACGCCCATGAACTGAATCGACTATGCGTCTGTAGTAGCATGTCAACCACGTAATATCTGATTTTTGTAATACAGTGATGCCCTTGCTGTTGCCATCTTTTCTTCCCCCCTGTTTCACTATCGGATGCATTATGAGTTGTCTATCCATGACAAAAGTTGTCTGCTCCACGGCAGTATCTAAGTCATCCCTATTCTGATTTCGTTCCATGTTTACTAGTTGATTAACTTTAGCCTGACCCCTTACTAATATCGTCTGGCTTGTCGATTTCATTCAAACCACGAACTACTCAAATATGTTTTGAGAAAATCTACCACAATAAATTGCAAATGAAAGCAATGCCTACCACACGTATATAAGCCCACCCAAAAGTTACAGCGCTATTGTCTGCGCAGATTTTCACAGAATGTGGAACAGAATCTCAGAATAAGAGAAGAGTTGTAAGAATGATATATGTGTTAAATAATTGCTCCAGCTACTTAATTTAAAATTATAAAAAGGTTTTTCTCATGTATCTCAAACAATCTGCAGTGAACAGCAATTTTAAGTGATTGTAACTAAATCAGCGTTGTCGGTTGAACTTTTTTAACTTGGCTGCCTCACTAAAGACCACAGAAATATCCGATTTGCTAGACAGTGTCGACTAATTTATGTGAAGCCCCCCTCTCTGTTAACGAGATTGAAAAATGATACTAGGCAGTTACCTGTCTGAGTCTCTACCCGAGGTACCACACTAATTAAACTGTGCGCAACGGAGTTAATAAATGCTAATTTTTGGCCCACCAATGGATCAGTGGGTGGGGGTAATCACAAAGCTTCATTAAGTATGGACAGGAGTAACTCATTATTAAATGAAATTTATAGGTAAGATAAATTCCTGAGTTTATTAGCACAGACTGATTTCATTTATACATTGTCAAGTAATTCAGTAAAAATGATCCCAGATGTAACAAAAGTAACAGCAAACACACACAAAAAAGTAAGACTGAAGTGACTTACTGTTGGCAGAGCTTAGCGGGGAAGCAAATGGGGGTAATTTCGGCTCTCTAACATATTAAATTTTAACTAACCCAAATTCGCTACTAGACACCAGAGGTGTGGGCAGAGATGTGGATTTCATGGCCATTGAGAATGCTGATAAAGTCTGACAGGTGTGCAAAATTGCACGTTGATATCAGCAGAGATTATGTATGTGTTAAGGGTTCTGTCTGCGTGGGTTAAGAAATCGTAAGAGATTTGATGGTTATGGAGTACGTAGACAGAGCATGGGTTACTATGAGTTTTGAGAGAAAAATAATTACGACGAGGTGTTCAATTGGATCGTTTTGAAGTGGTTGAGGAGGTAGAAGGCATATTTTGTAGATGGGCGATGGCTGTGGGACACAGACAATAGGAAGGGATTTAATAGTTCGATGTTGGATGTAAGGATACAAGCGTGTCGAATGTTGGGGTTGGAGAAAGGTTTCACTTAGGAGGACGGGAAGGATTTCGTGTTGTCTGAGGGTATGTGTGAGAAGATGTTTATTGGAGCGTGTACCACCAACAGTAAAGTGTGGAGGAGGTAGTTTACGATGTGGGGGCGTTCTTCGTGGTTGGGGCGAGGTCCCTTCATTGCACTTAAGAAACCGCTGATTGCGAAGGATATGGACAAAATTTACAGCATAATGCAGTGCGTACAGCAGAGGAACAGTTCGAAGGAGACGATTATATCAACATGACAATACACCCTGTCATAAAGCAGCCTCTATGAGGCAGTGGTTTGTGGAGAGTCACATTCCTCAAATGGATTGGCCTCCCCCAATTCTTGACCTGAATCCAGCGGAACATCTTTGGAATGAGTGAGAACATTGACTTCGGTCCAGATCCCAGCGCCATTCTTGCGCAGACATTAAGACATCCAGCAGAGGTCGAGCCGTCATAAAGACCAAACGCTCGAACCTAATGTCCGTTAATAGGTGTCCACATCTTTTGATCAGGTAGTACAGAAGAAGCGCAAGATAAAAGGCGGGCGCGTGAATCTGGAAGAGCGTGTCCTAGTTATATTTCGTTTTCAGTAGCTCTTCATTGTGCGTTAATCATGGGAAACCAACGAACCGGCGAAACTAATGAAGCTGTTTCTTAAATGAAATGTTCAGAATGGGTTATATCATTATTGATACATACACCTATGTTTAGTTGCATTTCATCCTATTAGTAAATGTAAATGCGCTATGTTTCCCTGGAGTACCGTGTGTTTTTTTCCTAGTTTTCCAGAATACAATGCATCTTGTAATCGAGTTAAATACAAAACATCTACCAATAACCGGGCAAATAAAAGTCTATCATGTTTAGGTCCTGAGAACGCGGATGCCAAGGAACTTGTTCGCCTGTTCCTATCCAGCTGTCTGAGAATCTGTTGTACTGAACTCGACCGATATTAAAACTGAAATGAAAAGAAACTACACCATTCCTGAAGTAACTTACTTGTTTCGACAGGCAGCTGAAAGCATATCCTCTAGCAGATCAGATAGATTTATTCTCTAAGAATGTGTTACTACGAAGGATTGCTGAAAGAAATTACAATATGGGAATAAAGTTTTTCCATACCCACGTACATACGAGATATATCCGTCTTTTAGCAACGGGATATAAACCCTGAAAATTCGTCTGTCCTCTTCTGTTTCACGCTGTACGAAATACACTGTTGGAGCTCACTTTCAGCAGTTGCTTCATGTGGCAGCATGACACGGTCAAAAATCCAGAACGGCGTTAATGAAACACTCTAAGTCTAACAGAGTTTTAATCTGCCAGGAAGTTTCATATCAGCGCACACTCCGCTGCAGAGTGAAAATCTCATTCTGGAAACATCCCCCAGGCTGTGGCTAAGCCATGTCTCCGCAGTATCCTTTCTTTCAGGAGTGCTAGTTCTGCAAGTTTCGCAGGAGAGCTTCTGTAACGTTTGGAAGGTAGGAGACGAGATACTGGCAGAAGTAAAGCTGTGAGGACAGGGCGTGAGTCGTGCTTCGGTAGCTCAGATGGTACAGCACTTGCCCGCGAAAGGCAATGGTCCCGAGTTCGAGTCTCCGCCGGGCACAGTTTTAATCTGCCAGGAAGTTTCATATCAGCGCACACTCCACTGCAGAGTGAAAATCTCATTCTGGCACTCTAAATCTGTCACATCTGTATTTCTAAATGGCGAACCCAGTGTCCGGTGCATGGTGTTCGGTCCCAGTTGCAGGGACAAAAAAATTTGATTATGATGATTCTTATTATTACTGACTGTATTTAAAGTTTTAAAATACTGTTATAAACTACTCAGTAAGCGATATAACTTATATTAAAGGAATAATTCAGTATGCCATGTATTACAGATATAAATTCTGTGTATGAATTAGGGCAGCGCAAATTACCTGCGCTTTCTTCATCCAATATTTGAGAATGAGAACACTTAGTGATGTCCAACAACCTATACACGCAATTCCAAACCTTTAGAAACTTATTCTCGCTGTCGATCCTTTCCCTGGCCCCCAAAAATGATGAAAAGAAAAATCTTTAACGCTTACTACATTTTCGCATTTCATACCGTAAAACTTCACCATCTCCCATGAACTTTGAATTTATCACTTATTTACTATGAACTCTACTCTCAACACATTTTGCAAACAATATCAGCTTATACCGCTGAATGCACAGGGTGTGGCAAAACACACTTCCCTGTTTAATTAACAAAAACAAAAACTTATGAGATACCAAGGAATAATTTTAGTGAAATAGAGTCCACGATGTGCCATTTACAGTAACAGTTCACATTAATCGAATTTGAACATCACTCTGAGAGCAGCTTCCACTGTTGATGCACTGACTGAACGTCTCTCGGAACGTTTCAATGACTATTCGAATCATCTAGGTCGGAACATCAGCAACATCGTTTCTTATTGCCTCCTTGAGAGCTTCCAGAGTTTCTTTCTTTGCGTCATCAATCTTCTGACTTCTTTGGTACGGTCTGCCACGAATTCCACTCCTGCACCAACCTTTTCTTCTCAGTGAAGCAATTGAAACCTACGTCCACAATTATTTGCTGAATATCTTCCCCTACAGTTTTTATCCTCTAAGCTCCCTCTAGTACCATGGAAGTTATGCTCTGATGTCTTATTAATAGATTTCCTATCATCCCGTCCCTTCTTCTTCTCAGTGTTTCCTTACGTTCCTATTCTCACCGATCCTACGGAGAACCTCCCCATTCCGTACTTTATCAGTGCACAGAATTTTCAACATTCTTCTATAGCACCACATCTCAATGCCTTCGATTCTCTTCTGTTCTGGTTTTTCGACAGTTTATGTCTCACTACCATACAATGCTGAGCTCCAAACGTATTTCTTCAGTAATTTCTTCCTTAAGACTTATATTTGATACTGGCATACATCTCTCGGCCAGGAACGCCTTTTTTGGCAGTGGTTGTCTGCTTTTTAAGTTCTGCTCGTTTCCTCCGTCATGGGTTATTTTGCTGCCTAGGCAGCAGAATTAATTATTTTCGCCTATTTCGTGGGCCCAATTTTAATTTTAAATTTCTCGTTGTTCTCATTTCTGCTACTTCTCATTACTTTTGTCTTTCTTCGATTTACTCTCAATCCATATTCTGTACCCACTATTCACCAGACTGCTTGTGCCATTCAACACATTCTGTAGTTCTTTTTCGCTTTCACTGAGGATAGCAATGTCATCAGCAAATATAATCATTGATATCCTTTCATCCTAAGTTTTCCTCCCACAGTTGAACTTTGCTCTTATTTTTGTCATTGCTTCTTAGATGTATAGATTGAACAGTAGGGGCGAAAGACTACATCCCTGTCTTAAACACTTTTAAATCCGAGCGCTTCGTTCTATGTTTTCCAGTCGTACTGTTCTCTCTTGATTCTTGTGCCTGCTGTAAATTACCAGTCTTTCACTGCAGCTTACCCCTCTGTTTCTCAAAATTTCGTACATCTTGCTCCATTTGTCGTTGTCGAACACTTTTTCCAGGTCGACAAATGCAAAGAACAAGTTTTGATTTTTCTTTAGTCTTGTTTCCATTATCAACCGCAACATCAGAACTGCCTCTCTGGTTCCTTTAACTTTCCTAAAACCAAACTGATCGTCATCTAACACATCCTCACTTTTCTTTTCCATTATTCTGTGTATTATCTGATTTCGGTATCTCTGCCTGACCTTGATGTAATCTGACTGCAATATCCCGCATCTCATAGCCTTTTCCAAGTATACCTTCTCCTCTTGTGATTCTGCAACAGAGTATTCGCTATTACTGACTGCTGTTTATTGCAAAACTCAATTAGTCTTTCTTCTCTCCCGCTCCTACTATCAAACCCATATTAAATTCGTTACTCTTTCTTATGCTCCCTTCCCTACAACCGCATTTCCAGCCCAATGACTATTTTCATCTCCCTTTACGTACTGTATTACGCTTTCTGTATCCTCTTATAGTTTCTCTATTATTTCATCCTCTGCTTGCGTCGTTGTCATGTGTACCTGAACTATTGTTGTCGGTGTTCGTTTGCTGTGAATTCTGATGAGAACAACCCCAACGCAGAGCTGTTCACAATAACTCACTCTCTGCGCTACCTTTCTATTTATAACCATTCATAGCGAATCTCACTCATGTTGTACCGTTTCCTGCTGCTGTCGATATTACACTATATTCTTCTGACCAGAATCCTTGTCGTCTTTCCATTTCACTTCACTGACCTCCACTATATCTAGACTGAGCTTTAGCATTTCCCTTTTCAGATTTTCTAGCTTTCCTGTCACTTTCAAAATTCTGATATTCCACACTCCGACTCGCAGAATGTTACCTTTTCGTTAGTTATCCAATCTTTTTATCATGGTCACCTACCACTTGGCAATTGCCTCCCGTAGATCCGAATGGGGGGCTAGTCCGGAATCTTTTGCCAATGGAGATATCATCATGACACTTTTTCAATGTCGTGTGGGTACACATTACCTGTCTTTAAATATGTGGTTTCTACTGCCTTCTGCATCCTTATGCCGTTGATCATTGCTGAGAGTGCTCTTCACTTCTGTCCACTCTTCCGTTCTCTTTGACAAGGGTTTCATCACTGCACCCAAAACATAATAATTTGCTTCGTCTGAAAAGGGAATGACGTCTTACAGCACAAATTTAGAAGAATGTGTTTGCACAACCTTGTATGGATTTCAAAGTCTCTGCCAATCAATTCTTGGATCATCACACCTTTTTATAGATACATCTTCAGATCTCGGAGAAGAATTCTGCGAACATTTCGGTCCAGAATTTGCAGGGCCGTCATTTGTTTTCGAGATGAGTGCCTCTGAGACTGCTTAGCTGAACGACTCAGTAAAGCCAAATATTACGGTCCTACTGCACGGTGAGGGCAGTCAGGAGGTTTCCTTTCGGAAGCATAACTTGATTCCACAAAATTCCGAGTCCTCGTGTAAGTTGTCTTCTTATCTGAAGAGGGTCATGCCGATAACGCACAAATTGCACTTAGAAAGATCGCTGTGTCACTATCGGCGATCCCATATTTTTAATAAAGTGCTCTTCCCATCAGTTCAAGCCATGCCTAACACTGACAATGGGATACACACAGCAGCTCAATGCTGCTACTCCCACTACTCTGCACCATTCCCTCGCGTGGCTGTGAGGTTTCAGGATCGTATTCTTTTTTCGTCGTATCCTGTACCTGCAAAATTATATCATCTTATGATATATAGTTTAGGAGATATAATGTCATTAGCATTGAGATACATGAAAGACTTGCTTTTGCTTAAAGCGGAGCACAATTTACCCAGAATATCCTCATCTTGTGTTTGATAATGTGAGCACTTAAGCAACTTCCAACCAAGTCTATCACAATATTTACCCTTTTCTAAGCTTTTCCTTTCTTGCATGCCTATCATCAAGTATTTAACTCCTTAACTTACTTGTAATCAGACGTTTGAAGTTGTTTTATATATAGGAGTTTCATTCTTTAAGGAATCGGGTGGGGGGGGGGGGGGGGGGAGCGGAGCGGTTTAACTGATTTTTTTCCTAATGGGTAAACGTCGCTGATAATTTATAGGGTGTCAGCTAGCTGCTTATAAATGATTTGTGTTTCGTTTTATAACAAAACACAGTTAACTACATAAAGTTGCGACATGTAACTTGAAACCTCTTAGATAAACGGAGTTATATTTTACGTCTCACAATTTTTCCAAACACACAATTCTAAATACATAGATCTTAAACACGTCAGTATCGGAGAAAATATGTAGTGTAATATGCTGCAACCGAAAAAGAAATAACTGACACATGATTGTACGACTATACCCGATATCAGATGGAAAATGATCTGCACACTGGAAAGAGAGTTTACACCGCTTTGTGTTTTCCTGAAAGGACGCATCGCAATTCGCCCTTGTCCCGTCTTTCCCATTTTGAAACCAATCAGTACCGGATTGTAGCCCGTAGGCTTATAATCTCAATATAGGGGGACCCGGCAATCACGATTGATCTACGATTAATTAGTACCACGATAGACAATTACCAGATTTAAATTACATTTACACGGATAATCGTACGCTGAAATATCTGTTCATTTAACTCAACACAATTACCATGTGTTTATCTAGTTTCTGTATAATGCCTCGTGATTCTGAATCAATGAATTTCACAGTTATAATGCAATTGCGCGACGGGCGGTGGAAAGCGTAATTTGTCTTTGCATTAAGGTCAGAGCTTTGTGTGTCGCTGGCGGACACAAGGGCGTCATCAGCTATTTTAATGTGTCTGCCGACGCGCCGCGCTGCGTGATTGTTTTTAATCATGGCGCTGTATCCGAACCACTTGCAAATAAAACGGATCATTAGTCCCGGCGGCAAAGGCGCATTCACAGCGCCAGTTCGCGCTTTCGCCCGAAATCTATCAACAGATTGGTGTAATTCCTGTCACACATCGGGCGTGCCCCGCTACAACTCGCCTCCCATAACGCGTTATGGGTGCATTTGCGCGCGCTGAAAAGCAGTTTGTTGCAAGATGACCGCTTCTCTGCACAGAATTCCTGACTAATGTAGATTTACAAAGCAGGATCAAAATTTGCAGTCTTCCTGCCGACAGTAGTTTCACCAACAAGTAGAATTTGAAAACTAAAACAAAAAAAATGACGTAGAGAATGGGAATATACAAGTCAAACTGCAATAAATAGCATGAGCAGTTTTTTAATGAAAATAATGGATGACAGTTCGGTTTCTGGATCACAGAAAAGTCAAATGTACCCTTGCAGAATGCAGCAAATGCAAACATGGTGTGTACAGTTGTACATTTATAGAAGGTGCCTGAAATGATGGCTAAATGTCTAACATTCTGCGTGGTGTCTGTCTGTCCTAAGTCGTGTCTCCCTACCACACTCGCGCAACGACGCTCTGAGCGTGTTTTTTAGGGAATTGACTAGTTTGAAACTGGGACTTGTTGCTGGTAAGGAGACGCCAGACCACTCATGACATGTAGAGTTCAGAAGAGTTCAGTGAGACTAGCGATGATATAACCAAATACTTAAGGATTTCAGCGTCAGCTCCACTGCACTCCCTGTAAGAGAATCTTAATACTAACTAAACTTAGTGGAAGGGGTTCAAGGCTTTCCTATTTTTAGTTAGCTGGTAAAATAACGTCGAAAAAGCAGTTAAGTTTACCATTGGAAATTTTATTCTACTCACTAAACATTGTTTATAAATTGCACTATTGATAAAAGGAAATATTTTAATACAGGATGATAAAAACCAACTGCGTTCAACAAAAATGTGAACGAATATTCCCTGAATGGGTTTCCAAGTTCTACAATGGATCGAAGGATGACTTATGCTATATCACATCTATAATCTAGGTTTAAGTTAAGTTTCATAAAAAGAGAAAACTATCAAAATGGTCTACAGTGAACCTCAATTATCTTTAATTACTTATTTAACTTGTCGTAAATTACAGTGGCTGAAGTGGGTTCTCAATAATTATATAACAGAAAAATCACCGTGTTTCAGATTTTAACTTCTAGTAACAAATGTGAATACCATGAGCTTTAATTGACGATCGACACTAGTATTACGTAAAAAGGGGATGTAACAGATGAGACTTCTGCAGTTCTGAGTGAAGCCTTACGTGCTCAAAAATGCGGCATCGCGTGCGCTCATTACCTTGTCGGTGTTTAGGCAGCGTCAGGGGGCAGCGGGCGGCGCAGCTCCACGCATCTCGCCGTCTCGGAAGCAACTCTCTCCTAACTTCTCCTTACTACAACCTACCGAAGTTAGTTTAATAAAGCTATCTGGCTGTGTTTTCAACTGACCAATCAGGGTCTCAATGTTAACCTTAAGCTCCGCCAACAAAATTCTGTCTATCCAATGAGAAACGTTATAATTTTCGTGGTGGGGCAATGTTTTTAACGTTTGCAACGTAACAGAGGCGCGAAAAAGTCTCACGCTAAAACTTGCAGCTGGTGTGGCCCTTTTAGTGTTATCGTAAGATCTATACTGTTCTTCTGGAGGGCTCTATCTTTTAACATGGGCTGGGGGTTGGTTTTGGCGGTCAGCCGGCGATGTGGGTGTCCGTCCCTTATTGTAGGGCCTTCTAGCTTAATACGGTTCTGCTACCGGCTTCTGTTCTCGTTTCTTCCCACGGAACTGCGTCTGTTTCACAGTGGGAAGGTATGACATGCATTTAGGCGTTCTTGTGTTAGTCTGTGGTATTCCATTTGCTCACTCGTTGATCGTATTACTTTGGTTAATTTAATGTCCGGATTTATTCGGAGCTATGTGACATACTGCCGGGTTTGCTATCATGTCAGGGTTTTCATGGAAGGTGTTGGATTTGCCTGACACCTTACAAATGTATGGGTCAATAGAAGATGTGTTGAACACTGAAGTGTATAGCAAAATTGCCTAATTTCCAATGATAAGGTGAAGTTGCGAGTGATGAGGACCTTTACGGTAGTGTTGAGAATAGCGACGAACGAGGACTGAGACGTTCTAGATTCCTATATTTTGTTTTAGTTCTCTAGAACAGTCGTCGAGTATTCGATTATCACCCAGCGCAGTCAGTACTCTAGACCAGAAAGAGAATAATAGTTAGTGGTTCTCGTTAATGTTCTCAATCGTCGGATGTGTTTTCGATTCAGTTTGGTTCTCGACAAGAGTTCTCGAATCCTTGAAGTTCTCGATGTTGTCATCACTTCGCTACAGTGTTCATTGTCATACATTAAAAGCTACAAAGTACCTTGTATTTCGTCCTTCGGCTAACTTGTTACAGAACTATCAGAAACTCACTGGCATGAAATGTTATTTACCATTTCCAATAAATCGTTTTATTCATTGAACCTAGCAGCTGAACCTAAAGTAAACTACTCAAGATCACGCAGTCACTGCTATCAGGTAGCCGTATCGCAGTACGTATTACTCTTCCGTATCGAAGATTTATACCGCATATTGGCGGGGCGGGACAACACCATCTGCTAAGTCTCAACGCAGTGTGAACTGTGCGTTGGGTGATCGTGACGGGCGCTAGTAGAAGAAGATTGTGGGAAAAAGCAAGAGGACCAGAGCTGCAAAAGTCATGCTAGAAGTGAATGACGCACTCACGAACACAAACCCTGTCAGCACAAAAGCTCCATGAGCTGCGAATTTCAAGGTGAGCTTAAATTCGAAAACCACTCCTCAGTGAAGCAAATGCCTGTAACAAGAAAATGCGATGCTGAAGCCATAGGACATGACTATGGAGCAATCGAAGAACTTCTTTTAGTCGGCTGAGTCTTGTTTCACACTGTTTCCAACTGCTGGTCGAGTCCGGAGAGCGAATGAAGCGGGAGGTCGGTGATGATCCGGGCAGCCATATTGTGGTATTCCAAGGACTCGACGATTACTCTACAAGGTCGCACTACTGACGAAGCTTATCTGATCATTTTGGCTGATCAGGCCCATCCCTTGATACAATGTTTGTTCACCAGTGGTGGCGCTTGTTCCAATATGTTCAAATGTGTGTGAAATATTATGGGACTTAACTGCTAAGGTTATCAGTCCCTAAGCTTACAACCTAATTAACTTAAGGTATCCTAAGGACAAACACACACACCCATGCCCGAGGGAGGTCTCGAACCTCCGCCGGGATCAGCCGCACAGTCCATGACTGCAGCGCCAAAGACCGCTCGGCTAATCCCGCGCGGCTGTTCCAATATGACAGGGCCTCTGTTCACATAATTCGCATCGTTCAGGACTGGTTTTGTGAGCACAAGGTTGAACAGTTGTATCTCCCCTTGCCACTAAAATCAGCGGACCCCGATATTATTAAGCCTTTGAGACCTACTTCGGAGAGAAGGATGCGTGATCACTACCCACTCCCGTCATAGTTACCTGACCTTGACACTATTTTGTGGAAAGAATGATATAAGATTCTCGTGCAAAACGTACAGGACCTGTATTTATCTTTTTCGCATCGACTGGGAGCTATTTTGAACGCCAACGGCTTTCCTGTCTCGTATTAAACATTGTGATGTGTGCTGTGTGTTTGTGGTGTTTGCATATTTTGTCGAACCCCTGTACATTCATCGGTTCGTTTACTCGGCGAGAGAGCGTTACGACGGTGTTCAATAAATTCTTGAAGAGATGCGTTGTGTTTCACGGAGAGTTGGAGACTTTTAGTGTTGAATTTCTGAGAGCGAACGTTCCAGGCAGAGTCTGAGAACATATTACATCCTTCCACATACTCCTCTCGTATTGAACGCAATTAGAAGAATTATGGAAACAGAGCTCATACGGAGGAATGTTGACAGTCACTCTTCACACGCATCAGCTCCGAATGGAATAGATAAGGGGAGAAACGATTGTGGTTGCAGAAGTACCCACCGCCGCCCATCATAAAGTGGGTTTTGGAGAGTACACGTTGATGTAGATGCAATAGAAGGAGAAGAATATGAGAATGAACTTCACTGCCAACCACCACACGACTTTATCTTCCATATACGATAATTAATAAATATATAATATCGTAATAACTTAGTAAAAACTTTATTGGAACATAGCACAGAACATGTGCGACTTAACCACACAGGTAAATGGTAGACAGGCCTTCGGGTACTGGGCAGTGCTTATAGAAATGAACTGTTTCAATACGAATGTGGAAATGTATCTTTGTTGCTGTTCAATGCTGAAAGAATACAAATAGATACCCCTTGTTACTGCAAAATTGGCAGCTGTCTTACTTCGATTACAGCCATGGGAAAACAGAAATGTGCGTGGACTGTTTCTGGCTATAAACAATTTAATTTTAACTGCGAACTGTGGCAACCAACGAAAAGTTAGTAAACACTTTTTGACTGGAGAGGATGTGTCAAAATGTGCCTAAATGTTTATCATGGTACAATTACAAAATTGCCATTAATATTCCATTAATATTAACTACGTGTCTGGCTGATAGCTTGAAGCTGACATAATACAGTTATGACACCATGTGAAACATAATAAATGACTGGTGACCGGGGACGAGTACTATTTTCACTGAGATCTAAGTTGACGCCTCTTGACCTACATAGGCAGCCCTTACTGTTTTTGATCGCACACGATAAATACTTTGCACTTTTTCTGCATTTCCTAACTATGGGATCTTTATTGGAGTCACATTTTGTCTTTATCCTCTCTTCCGTTAGGGCAGTTTGGGTGACGATTTTGATCCTACTTTTGTTGCAAGAGTGGTCGTTGCGGTGACAGGTCGGGCCATCGAGTGGTCCTCCTACTGTGTAGGATTTGCAATAAGTCACTTTTCTGCTTGCTGTAAGGTTTCGTAAAATTACCGTGAACTCAGTTCAAGTTGGTCCCGTAGTGGAGGTATCCCGATAATTCTGTACAACAGCCGATTCGGGAAATCGTCTAGAAGATGCGTGGCTAGTCGGAGTACTCCGCCTTGCATTCCTCGTAACATACACTATGTGATCAAAAGTATCCGTGCACCTGGCTGAAAATGAGCTACAAGTTCGTGCCGCCCTCCATCGGTAATGCTGGAATCCAATATGGTGTTGGCACACCCTTAGCCTTCATTACAGCTTCCACTCGCAGGCATACTTTCAGTCAGGTGATGGAAGGTTTCTTGGGGAATGGCAGCCCATTCTTCACGGAGTGCTGCTCCGAGGAGAGGTACCAATGTTGGTCGGCAAGTACTGGCACGAACTCGCCGTTCCAAAACATCCCAAAGGTGTTCTATAAGATTCAGGTCAGGACTCTGTGCGGGCCACTTCATTACAGGTATGTTATTGTCGTGTAATCACTCCGCCACAGGCCGGGCATTATGAACAGGTGCTCGATAGCTTTGAAAGATGTAATCGCCATCCCCGAACTACTCCTCAACAGTTGGAAGCAAGAAGGTGCTTAAAACATCAATGTAGACCTGTACTGTGATAGTGCGACGCAAAACAACAAAGGGTACAAGCCCCCTCCATGAAAAACACGACCACACAATAACACCACCAACTCCGAATTTTACTATTGGCTCTACACACGTGGCAGATGACGTTTACCGGACATTCGCCAAACCCACACCCTGCCATCGGATCACCACATTGTGTACCGTGATTCGTCACTCCACACAACGTCTTTCCACTTTTCAATCTTCCAATGTTTACGTTCCTTACACCAAGCGAGGCGTCGTTTGGCATTTACCGGTGTGATGTGTGGCTTACGAGCAGCCGCTCGACCATGAAATCCAAGCTTTCTTACTTCCCGCCTAACTGTCATAGTACTTGCAGTGGATCCTAATGCTGTTTGGAATTCCTGTGTGATGGTCTGGATAGATGTCTGCCTATTACACATGACGACCCTCTTCAACTGTCGGCGGTCTCTGTCAGTCAACATGCGAGGTCGGCCTGTATTCTTTTGTTCTGTACGTGTCCCTTCACGTTTCCACTTCACCATCACATCGGATCAGTGGACCTAGGGATGTTTAGGAGTGCCGAAACCTCGCGTATAGACGTATGACACAAGTGACACCCTATCACCTGACCACGTTCGAAGTCCGTGATTTCCGCGGAGGGCCCGAGTCTGCTCTCTCACGATGTCTAATGACTACTGAGGTCGCTGATATGGAGTACCTAGCGGTAGGTAGCGGTACAATGCACCTAATTCGAAAAACGTATGTTTTTGGGCGTGTCCGGATACTTCTGATCACACAGTGTAGTCCAGTAACGACGTCACAATAATGGCCCTTTGCGTGGGTTTCCAGATTCTGTGCTCACAAAGTGGACTTTAAGGATGGCTTTATTACAGGAAGTTTGCCAAAAAAAAATTGAAAAATTCTATTAAAACATTCACCTTTTCTGGAATCTAATGTGCTCTATAGCAGTGTAGTAATTGGTAGTGAATCGGTGAATTGTCATGAGGCATTAGTAGAAGGAATCAAGGGGCTCACCAGAGTTAAAAGAGAGAACTTTAAAAACTTCTCATTTCAACGTAACCTCAAGGTTATAACACTTGCATCCTACACTACGGCTCTCAAGATCTTTAAGAAGAGGACTCCTACCGTAAACCAATTAACATTGTTTCATAGACTTATCAAGCAGTCTGATAAGACTTGAAGTTATGTTTCTCATTTGAAATTCCCCTATACTCTTTGTCGATGTCCACAGAAAATGGTCTCAGCAAGGGCACAAAAGCATCTCTCTATGATGTAATCACATCTTTCCAACAGAATGAAGTACCCAAAATAAGATGCTTTGTGGTGGTTGGTGGCCACCTGCTCCGTAACGTTGTTGGCTGCATGGAGTCATCTGTATGAAATATGAAACCTATTTGAGAGAGCACTACGTATCAGAAATCACAATTATATTCGGCGACTACCCAAATGCTGATTCGCGGAGGGGAAAAAAGTCTTCTGAAAGATCTCGTCGTTTAAAGACACCAGGTTCTTCATCAAGAATCAATTTCGATGAAGATACAAATGCTGCAGTCGCACAGTTTCCCGCAGATGAGAGCAACAAAAACCGCTTGATTTTGATGCTCATGCGAAAATTTGAGGATGGAGGTATTTGCAGTGCTACTCTCAGAAGAAGATGCGGATTTATTAACTGTGGAAATAATTATTCCGTACGTTTCCAGAGTGCTAGTTATGCAAGGTTCGCAGGAGAGCTTCTGTTAAGTTTGGAAGGTAGGAGACGAGGTACTGCCAGAAGTAAAGCTGTGAGGACGGGGCGGGAGTCGTGCTTGGGTAGCTCAGTTGCTAGAGCACTTGCCCGCGAAAGGCAGAGGTCCCGAGATCCAGTCTCGGTCCGGCACACAGTTTTAATCTGCCAGGAAGTTTCATATCAGCGCACACTCCGCTGCAGAGTGAAAATCTCATTCCGGAAACATCCCCTAGGCTGTGGCTAAGCCATGTCTCCGCAATATCCTTTCTTTGAGGAGTGCCAGTTCTGCAAGGTTCGCAGGAGAGCTTCTGTAATGTTTGCAAGGTAGGAGACGAGGTACTTGCAGAAGTAGAGCTGTGCGGACGGGGCGTGAGTCGTGCTTGTGTAGCTCAGTTGGTAGAGCACTTGCCCGCGAAAGGCAACGGTGCCGAGTTCGAGTCTCGGTCCGGTACACAGTTTTAATCTGCCAGGAAGTTTCATTCCGTATGTTGCTGTGTCCGACAGTGTGACAGTCGTGAGCAAGTAAACTGCCGTACTTGTTCTCTTTAAGGGTCGAGGAAACAATTACAACAACGTGTACTTTCATTAACCAGAGAGAGGGAAATCAGCAGGAGTGTTTTACTCCAGTAATTTTTTCAATTTCGATCCTACATTTTCCCTCTCCAACCATGCCTTCACAGGATGTGATACCACGTTCTCTTTTTTTTGGCCAAGGAAAATGGATTACTAAACTTTATGGTGCAGCAGCCACACCTCAAAGCGCAAGCTGATGGATTTGTTAAACCGTTAGTCTTTCAAGACGTAATAGCACAGGCGGGAGCTTATGTTAGCACTGTGTGGGAATTCCATGTGCGCAACTTTGGACGATTTCAGTTGCGAACTTTTTTTAATGCCTGCCCCTAGAAAATCTTTCAAACTTGAAAGCCTGCTGCCAACATCGGACACAGCAATGTGGCATTCGTTGCTATTCTACCGTCAAGTGTAATCTTGGCTGAGAATGAAAATGGATCCTCGCCAGTGGGGCTGAAAGAAAAACTTATCAGGGTTGTTTCACATGAACATGGTTTGCTGCACATGCAAAACAGGATGCTCAGCAGTACGTGGATGTCGCAAATCTGGACTGAACTCGACGTGCAAACGCTGTTGTGGGTTATCTTGCGAGAACGCCCCAGAAATCCAGCTTGAAGGGGATGAGGAAGAGATTGAAGATATGTTCCAGGGCGAGGAAGATGGTGTAGGTGCCGCAATGTATCCTGAAGGTCGGATGTTGGACCAGGACCTGCCGCAGTCCCTCAAAAGACCTCGATGTAATTGAAATTTGAGAAAATGTGACTCTCAGATATTTAAATTGTGTTTTTTGATATTTTCATGCCATTTTATTTGCTCATTTGTATAGAGTTTTATATTACTCATACGTAGTACATACTGGCTATTACTAGCTGCTGGGTTTTCATTTTAGCAGCCCACGCTTACCAATTAAGGAATGGATAAAAATGAGTAAAAATACCCATAATGAAGAAAACTATACACGAATGTGCTCATTATAAAGCCATTTCATTCTATTGAATAACTTTGCTTATAAAAAAGTAGAATTAGTTTGGCTTTCAAGTGTATGAACCCCTAATAGTCCCTAAAACTGGAAAAATAGATGCATTTGCAATATGAAATTGCATGCACTACAACTTTGATAACTTGACATTTTTCATTTGGAGTCGCCTTTTTTTGAACTACAGACGCTAGTACAGACTTTTTAACCAAGATGGTAAAAATGAAAGAAATTTGACAACTGATTGCGGCCAAACGGTACACCGATTTTGACCTTTAAGTAGGTCATTAGACACAAAATTTAATGCTCTTTCATATTGGAAATGGTAATGCTTAGTTTCCGGGTAATAGGCGAAAATCTGAAAAAGTTCCAAAATTTCTTGTTTTTCTGGCAACAAAAAGTTGTCCCGAGGGTTTCGGAGGTTGGAAAATTGAATTATAAATACTCTCAATTATATGCACAAGATATAAAATAAAAATTTTCTACTTCGTTTTTTCGAAGCAAAAAGTACTCCGTTACTGGACCTACAGATGTATGTGCTTACCCTCTGGGTTTCCCCATAGGCTACAGTGGCAATATATTCTACCACGGGCTAGATCAGTGTCATGTCCACCCAAAATTATCTCTGGAACAATAACAGCTATTGGAAAACGACTTTCACCGGTATCAATGTAGGGCTGGGGCCCATGAATGTACATATTTGGAAACATTCTAAAACGAAAGCATATGTATTTTCTAACACAAACTTATGTTTTTTCAAATGGACCTCCTATATTTTTTCTTCAGCAATCCATAGCATTATAAAGCACATACACAATGGCGTTGATTGCATCGCAATATTCCCATTACATCCCGAAATATTAAGACGTGAAGTTGACGTTTGAAACACCCGACATGCGCTGCTAGCGCACGTCCTGAGGCCCAGGCGTGAACCCCATGCTGCCCGTAATCGCTATGCGATTGACATGCGTAATTACACTCCCATACTTATCAAGAGGTCCGAAACGAATAATACGGTCTGCTGCCATCCTGCATTAACGTCGTACATTCCAGCAGGTATTTATCCCATAGGCTAGGGGTGATGCGGTTCTGTAACATATCTGTGTACCGCAACGTTAGTCACAGAGTTAACTTCGCTTATCGTTAATCCGTTACTAAAAAGGTAATACCGTTCAACGTTAAAACTTTACTTTACTGTAGATCTAGCGCAAGTGACAGTTAATCATTCACTCGTAATAGTAAAATTCATGTTGATGGTTTTAGTGAAACGAGCAAGTGGACTAAACGTTTTACCGTTGTTTAGGTAAATATGTTTTGATTTGGGAAGTTCAGGTAGGACATAGAAGATGAATGTAAACATTTTTAACCAATTAGTTTTATTATACATAATTATCAATGTTATGTTTATCTAATGCGTTAAATGACAAATTGTTGCAAACAAATGTTTCTTAACATCACTGGGTAAAATGGCCGTTTGTAGAAACTTCCACTGTGATACCAGCACTACTTACTAAACATAGCGTTCACATCTCATGCTCAAAGTGATGTCCATTGGCTTGCATACATAGGGTCACTCTGCGGATGAAGGATGCCCTGCTTCGTGCTACTGTTTCCTCTTTGATGGCTGTACAAGCATCAATAATGCGTTCCTTCATGTCCTCTGGTGTTGTTGGTTCATGTTGGTAGACAGCATCCTTCACTGCTCCCCAAAGAAAATAATCCAGCGGTGTAAGGTCCGGAGATCGGGCAGGCCACCTAACTGGGCCACCTCGTCCAATCCACCTACCAGGTAACTTACGGTTCAGAAGTCGTCGTGCTCGTAAGGCGTTATGTGCAGGGCATCCGTCATGCTGATACCACATGACCATTCTCCGGTTCAGAGGTACGGTGTCCAAGAGAACAGGAAGATTGTGTCGTATAAGTCTGGAGTATTGTCTGCCATTTTGGATGCCATTTATAAAGAAAGGTCCGATAATGGTATCTCCAATAATCCCACACCAAACATTAACTTTCCACGGACGTTGATGCTCTACCTGACGGAGCCATGTTGGATTGTCTGCGGATCAATAATGAATATTCCTCATATTGACAATTCCTTTGTTGGAGGATGATGCCTCGTCGGTAAAGAGAACATCTTCAAAAAAATTTGGATTAGTCAGAAGTTTTTGCTGAGCCCACCGACAAAATGTTACCCTATTGCGGAAGTCATTTCAATGAAGATCCTGGTGTAAATGAACATGGTAAGGATGAAATTTATGACGTTTAAGAATACGCTGTGCACCTGATTTCGACACACCAACTTCACGTTCAATTTGACGTGTGCTGATTTCAGGATTCACAGCTATGGTAGCGAGCACAGCAACTTCAGCACGTTCATCTGTGCGTGTTCTAGGACGATGTCGAGTTCTTGGATTTAAGCTTCCTGTTTCACATAGACGAGATGTGAGACGACCAAACATCCGGCGCGAAGGCGATGGCTTGTCAGGGAATCGTCTACTGTACAGTCGTTCTGCCTGAACAGCATTTCGTCCACCTACAACAGGGTACACTACAGGTATGTAGAGTAGGGTAGAAAACAGACATATTAACTTAATAATCATTATGTTCGCTAACAGTACTATCAACAAACAAGCAATCTCATAACGTATTTCCCGTCAACGTACATTCTTCATAGATCAGCAGCATTTCTACCATATCTTCATGTGTGTACATTATAGTGTACAGTATAAGTTCCACAACACAAAGTTTATTCACAATGCGTACTACCTCCGTGCCGTCACTAGATTACTCTGATGCACGACTACACTGGCAAGCGGTGTACTGCACGCCAAAGCCACAACAAATGGGATGCTCGGAGGGTGGTGGAGTACAGGAGTTTGCATGGGTCGCAAATAATAAACAAGGCGAAGTGGTAACTGTGACAGTAGTGGGAACTACGTTGGACACTTGACTAGGTAGAGCCAGGCCCTGCGCGACAGGCACAATGGGTCATATAACGCATTAGATAAACCTTATTTTGGGTGTGCAGGATAAATAAGACAACCTGACGGGTGTACACCGATCGGTACTGGTTCATATTGTGTACGTAGATACATAAAAGTGCAAGAGGGAAACCATTATGTGCTTATGAGAGTTGATGGCAACAGACCGTATTATTCGTTTCAGACCTCTTGATAAGTATGGAGGTGTGATTACACATGTCAATCACATCACGATTACGGGCAGCATGGGGTTCACGCCTGAACCTCAGGACGTGCGCTAGCAGCGCATGTCGGGTGTTTCAAGCGTCAACTTCGCGTCTCAATATCTCGGGATGTAATGGGAATATTGCGATGCAATCAACGCCATTGTGTATGTGCTTTGTCATGCTATGGATTGCTGAAGAAAAAATATAGGAGGTCCATTTAAAAAAATATAAGTTTGTGTTAAAATACACATATGCTTTCGTTTTAGAATGTTTCCAAATATGTACATTCATGGGCCCCAGCCCTACATTGATACCGGTGAAAGTCGTTTTCCAATAGCTGTTATTATTCCAGAGATATTTTGGGTGGACAAGATAGCTGGGACACCCTGTATATATGTGTGTGTGTGTGTGTGTGTGTGTGTGTGTGTGTGTGTGTGTGTGTGTGTGTGGTGGACAAAAATATAGAAACACCACAAACACATTACCGGGAAAACTGTTGGATTTTAGTGTTGACGGATTGGATAAAAAGAGGTCGTGTATGATTGTCAGGAGAATCTTACACCATCCTGCCTGCAGTATAGTGGCAAGTTCAGGTATCGGTGATAAAGATGGATAGAGATCACACACGATTCTCTCAAAAGTAGATCACAAAGGCTCAATAATATTTAGATCTGGTGACTGTCGTGATCAGCGGAGATGCGACAATTCGTTCTCGTCACCACAAAACCAGTTCTGCATGATGCGAGCTGTGTGAACAGGAACCTTGTTCTCTTCGAAAGCAGCATCACCATTCGGGACCAAGCACTGAACCATGGGACTGACCTGATGAGCCAAACTGGTCATACAATCGTTGGCAGCAATGTGACCTTGTAGAGTAACCATAGGGCCCATGGAATACCAATATCGATGCTCAAATCGTCATTGAACACCCGCCATGGCTCAGTCTTGAGACGTAAACTTTGCGAGAAGTTTGACAAGGTGTGAAACAAGACTCATCCGGACAAATGACTCTTCCATTACTCCTGATTTTATGGTTTCGGCACCAAGTTTTTCTGTTTACGGTCATTTGCACTACTGACTAGTAGTTTTGGAATTACACTTCGCCCTGTAACTTCGTGCTTATCGAGTTTCCTTCGTGTTGTTTTGGTGCTGACAGAATTCGCAACAGCGACATATAGTTCTGCAATGACTTTTGCAGCTGTCACCCTGTTATTTTTCGCCACAATCCTCTTCAGTTGTCGACCGTCACGATTGCTCAACACACATTTTCCCAGATGATGTTTTTGCGCCTTTCCTGTATGCCGTACAAAACTTAAATACGTTTCCTCTTGAAACAGCCAACTCTTCTGCTACCTTGATTACGGGAAGACCCACTTTACGAGCAGCAACAATTTCCCCACGTTCAAATTCAGTTAGCTGCGACATATACACTAGCAAGTACATAGAACACTGTCCTGGCCGCGACTGACAGTTACAACGTATGGAGGACATTGCACAGGAGGCGTTCGTGGTCAAATATAAAAGCGCAACCTGCATGCTTGGGTAGCATCTGCATTTAGGTTGGGGCGTGTATTTCTCGCGGTGTTTTCATATCCTTGGCCACACCTGTAGCGTGTTACCTCAGTGTGACAGCAGAGTGGGTTTAGGATTCAGTAAAAGGTAAAGCGCTCGAAGACAACCTAGCAATGGAAATGATCGTATGGCGCCAGTGGCCGGGGGTTCCCAGTCGGGACATCCGGCCACTAAGTGCAAATGAAATTATGATGAGGACACCTAGTCCCTGAGGGGAGAAAATCTCCCACCCCTGACCGTTCAGCTAATGGGGCGGACACAGCCTAGCAATTTGTGTCTAGACCAGTGGTTCTCAACCTGGGGGTAATTACCCCCTCAGGGGTAAAATGAAATTTTCTGACGGGTAAAAAATAAACGCTTCGATTCTGTTTTAGTTACGAAACTAAATTATTCTCAAAAGATCATTGCTATTACCACAGTCTTGTAAGACTAATACCGATTATATAAGTTACCAATAATTATTTTTCCTCTGTTAGTAACATTAGTGCGGTGGAGGTTACAGGTTCCTCACGTAGTCCACCTACTACACACATGTTGTGCATTGTCCCGTTCATCGCTGATAGTAAAAGTGAGACATGTGCTTAACGAAAACTATATATCTCAGATAAATGTTTTCTCCAGGTTTTAGATAGTACCTACAGCAGACCAGAAATTGCTTCATTACTATCTTCGAAACAAAAAAATGGTTCAAATGGCTGTGACCATTATGGGACTTAACATCTGAGGTCATCAGCCCCCTAGAACTTAGAACTACGTAAACCTAACTAAGGACATCACACAGATCCATGCCCGAGGCAGGATTCGAACCTGCGACCGTAGCGGTCTCGCGGTTCCAGACTGAAGCGCTTACAACAGCTCGTCCACATCGGCCGGCCTCTTCGAAGCAGATAAATGAATTAATTGATAGCGTGACACAGCGGTAACTACATAAGGGCTATTATAGCGGTGAACAGTACTATTATTATTATTATTATTATTAGTGGCAGTGGTCCGACAGAAAGCATTAACAGCCTGAAGTCTTCCGATTTCTGCCAGTTCGGAAGTACGCAGTGCAACAATCAAGAGATTTACGAACAGCAAGTATAGTGCACACATTTTAACTTGGTTGATTTAAAATGGGGTTGCAATGTGCAGGTCAATCAAGTGGCACAATGGAGAGGAGTAATGCAGAGGAAGCAAGTTTTGTAACTAGTGTCTACTCTCACTGTGGATAGCTAGCTGTCTTATCTGAGAAAGAGTCGGTAGTACTTACGATGCACCACGGATTCCTTCGTCATTCATTCTAACTCACACACACACACACACGCACACACACACACACAACAAACAAACTAAACGTAACTCATCTTTCATCATTTTAAAAATAAAAGTATTAGAAGAAAGTCTTTCATTCTGCAGTTTGGTTAGGTGCTAAAGTTGGCGGTAATTTGGGGCAGGGGGAGCGACAGATAGCAGAGAGGGGGAGAGGGGAGAGGGGCACTAGCTAAGCTAGACTCTGATCGCACTCATGGGTAGTGGTTTGAGAAAGGTTGGAAACTACTGCTCTAGCCTTTCTGACCAAATTATGTCAGTTGGTAGCAGGGCCGTTCCGAGGGCTTGTTGAAGACAGGCACGCGTCAAGGCCCAGAGGGGGCACAAAAAATGAAGAAACGTGGCTTAAGAACTAACGGCAAGAGGTACTTTAATTCACCTATACCTCATGCTCCTATCTTCTGCCAACGACAAGGAGCCCAGCCCTTTCCTCGCTCCGAAAATGTAAATATATACTGTTGTCGCACTGTCATTTCGTCTGAGTAGCGTCATAAGGAAGCCACTGAAACGCCTGGTTAAATCCGCAGGACAGAACAGTTAGCTGGAACTATGGAAAGGGGACAAAAAAGAGCGGCTTTCAGTTACACTCGAACACATAACTTTTTTTATTTGCCCAAACATTACAGCACAAATTTCCGACCTTAACTATCGACCAAATATGTTACACAATCTTATGGCTTAAGGGCACAACCTCTTTAATTTTTAAAACGGCTGAAGTCCCGTAATTTAAAACACAATTACAACAAATTTTCAAAAGGCAGAAGGTCCAAAGCTTTATCCAAAAAAATGTTTTAAATGAGGCTGAAGGTCCAAACAATGCAAAACTTGAGAAGTAACGAACTTTCCATTTTAAAACGGCTGAAGGCCCATTATTTAAAATCCAACTAAAAGTATACAAGTTCAAACCATCGGCTATGAGTCATTAAAATACACAATGAAACACCAATAAGAAAAGGCAGTACAGCCAGCGGCGCTCAGAAGTTTCGAGGGGACAGTCTGCACCTGAAATATTAACGTTCGATTAGGGGAGACAGATAGTCGGCCCAACTATATCCGATCCGCCGGCATCCCATCCAAGAGACAGTCAACGGACCCACCGACAAGACAACTTGCTTTCCACCCGACCACTACACAAGGAACTCCAGTGCCAAAACGTAAAAGGCGTAGCCGCCCACAACCAAGTATGCATAAGCTGTCAAAACCACACACATGTGTTGGACAGCGACAACGCGGTGAGGAAGGGACACTGCCTGAATTTTACGTCAGTGGCGAGGGCAGGTAACCGGAACGCTAACGGTCACAAGGCAGAAAATTCCGCTGGTGCACTTGGACTTCAAATAACCGAAGTACAGTTAAACTCCACCAGTTGGTGGCCAAACTTTCGCCAACTTGAACACTCGCTGTTGCTCACGGGAATATCCCTAACAGACAACCATGAAAACCAACGCCACAATGCGAACAGACTGGCTTCGGTAATTAAATCACCACTCAACTTTGATGTGCTGGGTCAGTGAGCCACGAACCTCGTAGCAATCGGAACAGTTTCCACACCGACACTGTGTAGAGACCGCCAGCGGACGCGGCCCCCTGCGCCGCGCGGAGATTTCCTGACTGATCCACACCAACAATAAGCACCAGACCAAAGATAGTACAAGGTGCGAATGTCGATACACACCGCAGCTGCCACACGTAGAAAGAGGAAGAACCACAGCGTAACCACAATAACCGCGAGAAACCAAATGCAGAGTAACAGTCAAGGTTTAAACCAACTCATAAGCTGAGGCCAGCACGGTTCAGCCACTATTACTGAGCAGGTGGTTGTCGCTAAGATTGATCGTGGCGAAACAGTTCACTTCGGTCACACAGCTACCACCTACACGTGTCCTCCACCTTTGACAATGGAGTTCTTGTTGGTGCTTCACTACGGAACTGCAGGATCTCAAAGGTCCGCGAGTTGGTGTTGATGCAAACGTGCTGTTCGACCAAAGCGTAACGATCCGGCCTGTTCTGAGCTTCAGGATGCGTGAGAGAAATGTGAGACAGAAGACAGATTTATGCTGGGCCTACAGTCAAACAGTGGTAGTACGAAAGGTGTTTATTCAAGCATTCTTATACAGACTATCTTATACAGACTATCTATGTAAACGATTTAAGAGATAATGTGAGCGGCCTACTTAGGCTGTTTGCAGATGATGCTCTCCTTTATCGTCTACCAAACTCATCAGAACATTAAAACATATTTGCAAAACGATTTAGAAAACATATGTCTATGGTGTGAAAATCAGCAATTGACCCTAAAAAATTAAAAGTGTGACGTCATTCACATGAATGCTACAAAGAATCCGTTAAACTTCGGTTACATGATAAATCAGTCTAATTTAAAGGCCTTAAATTCAAGTGAATATCTAGGAATTACAACTAAGAACAACTTAAACTGAAAAGAGCACATAGAAAATGTAGTGGGGAACGCGAACCAAAGACTGTGATTTATTGGCATAGAAGAAGCGGTAGATCTACTAAAGAGACTGCCTACTGTTGCGCCATGTGGGATCCTTACCAGGTAGAATTAACGTTCATCGAGAAAGTTCAAAGAAGAGCAGCACGTTTTGTATTATCGCAAAATAGGGGAAATTGTGTGTTGGTTATGATACATGATTTGGGGCGGACGAAGGGGAAAATACAGCAAGTGAAGGAATGAAAGGGAATACAGATGTATAAAAAACGAGACTGATAGAAAGTGAAAAATTGCTGAGCACAAATGAATAGAGGACAAATGTGACGCTGTACAAACATGTACAACTAAGAGAAAGATAGACGCAGCCTCCTGGAAAATTTAAGAAACATTTGGAGGAAAGAGAAGATCCTGTTTAAATATCAAAATCTCAGATGGTAATTCACTAATAAGCAAATAAGAGAAAGCTTAAAGGGAGAACGATTAAGTAGAGAGACTGTATGAAGGGAGCCAACTTGAAGACAACATTTAGAAAGAGAAGAAGATGTAGGTGGAGACGAGGTGAAAGATATGATACTGCGAGAATTCCACAGAGCAACGAAAGACCGAAGAGGAAAGAAGGCCCCTGAAGTAGATGACACCCTCAAGAATTATTGAGGTGCCTGCGAGACCCAGCCTGACAAAATTATTCCACATAATGTGCAAGATGTGAGAGGCAGGTGAAATACCCTCAGACGTCAGGAAGAATGTAATAATTCCTATTCAAAAGAAGATAGATGTTGACGGAGATGAATACTACCAAACCATTAGTCTAATAAGTTACCGTCGCAAAATACTGACACGAATTATTTACAGAAAAATGGATACTGTGACAGATACTGAAGGAAACTAAATTTAACAGCCCAATTGCTGGCCCTACCGTCCATTATTGTGTTGGAGCTTTATAGAAATTTAAGTGTGCTGTAACATGGGAGGCAATACTGACGCTATGACTTACTTAGAAGATATGTTTTTTAAAAGGCAAACCCACGTCTATAGCACTTTAGACTTAGAAAAAGCTTTTGACAGTATGGAATGGGCCATACTCCTTGAAATTTTTTAAAAGGCAAACCCACGTCTATAGCACTTATAGACTTAGAAAAAGCTTTTGACAGTGTGGAATGGGCCATACTCTTTGAAATTTTGAAGATAGCAGGGATAAAATACAGAGATTAAAAGGTTGTTTGTAGCTTGTGTAAAAAGCAGACTATAGTTCTAAGAGTCGAAGGACATGAAAGGAAAGCCACAATTCAGTAGGGAGTCAGATATGGCTGTAGCCTATTACCGTTGGTATTCGATCTGTACATTGAGGAAGCCGTGAAAGAAACTATGGAGATCTCTGGAAAGGGAATTGAAGTTCGGGGTGAGGAAATGAAAACTTTGTGGTGTGTCTATGACACGTAATTTTACAGAAACGCCTAAGCGTTTGGAAACCAGTTGAAAGGAACGGATTGTACTGTATATCTAAAAGAGATTTTAAGCTATATATTCTTAAAATTGAAACTAGGGTAATGAAATATAATCGAAGTAAATCAAATGACACTAAGGGAATTAGATTAGAAAATGAGAGAATAAAGTAGTAGACGAGTTTTATTATGTGGACAGAAAAAAACCTAATGCTGGCCGAAGTCGAGATGACATAAAATGCACGCTGGCAATAGCAAGAAAATCATTTCTAAAAAAGAGGAATTTATTAACATATGATACCAATTTATACTTTATTTTCCTTCAATATCCATCAAAATTGCGATATTAGTCTTTTCTTTGTGGTGGCTAGTTTCGAGCCATCACATCCATTTGCAGACCGTGGCCTTAGACGTAACTGTAATCGTACACTTCCCACCACTGCACATGTGAGAAATCAAATATTCATTATTCCTCACCAGTAGTAATTATATAGACACAAAACGATAAGCTTTGTTTAAGCATATAACATGAATTATTTGCAATCACAGCAAACTCGCAGCAGTTTGATTGGAAGGAATTCACATTGATGCTCATACGATGTTCATCGTTTGGTATCTATGTACTGATTACTGGTGAATGAAGATTCTTTGGTTACTAACATGTAGATCGCTGGGAATAGTATGATTACTCTTACGTCTAAGGCTTTGGTTTGAAAATGGACGTGGTGGTACGAAACTAGTCACCACAAAGAAATGACTAATACCGCAACTGTTACTGATACTGAAGAAAAATAAAGATTTAATAGTCCCAATTGCTGATCCTATCCTCCGCCATTATGTTGGAACTCCATACAAATTTAAGCATTAGAGAGCCTTTTCTGAGGGTATTCGTCTAGAGTGTAGCCTTCTGTGCAAGTAAAATGAGGACGATAAGCAGTGCAGTCAAGAAGTATGTTGTGTCCATAGTCGTTAAGAGGTGGCTTGGCGACTACACGCACCAAACATTTAATATGTTGTTGTTGTGGTCTTCAGTCCTGAGACTGGTTTGATGCAGCTCTCCATGCTACTCTATCCTGTACAAGCTTCTTCATCTCCCAGTACCTACTGCAACATACATCCTTCTGAATCTGTTTAGTGTGTTCATCCCTTGGACTCCCTCGATGAGTTTTACCCTCCACGCTGCCCTCCAATACTAAACTGGTGATCCCTTGATGCCTCAGAACATGTCCTACCAACCGATCCCTTCTTCTAGTCAAGTTGTGCCACAAACTTCTCTTCTCCCCAATCCTATTCAATACCTCCTCATTAGTTGTATGATCTACCCATATAATCTTCAGCATTCTTCTGTAGCACCGCATTTCGAAAGCTTCTATTATCTTCTTGTCCAAACTAGTTATCGTCCATGTTTCACTTCCATACATGGCTACGCTCCATACAAATACTTTCAGAAACGACTTCCTGACACTTAAATCTAAACTTGATGTTAACAAATTTCTCTTCTTCAGAAACGCTTCCCTTGCCATTGCCAGCCTACATTTTATATCCTCTCTACTTCGACCATCATCAGTTATTTTGCTCCCCAAATAGCAAAACTCCTTTACTACTTTAAGTGTCTCATTTCCTAATCTGATGCCTCAGCATCACCCGACTTAATTTGACTACATTCCATTATCCTCGTTTTGCTTTTGTTGATGTTCATCTTATATCCTCCTTTCAAGACACTATCCATTCCGTTCAACTGCTCTTCCAAGTCCTTTGCTGTCTCTGACAGAATTACAATGTCATCGGCGAACCTCAAAGTTTTTATTTCTTTTCCTCCACGGATTTTAATACCTACTCGGAATTTTTCTTTTGTTTCCTTGTTTGCTTGCTCAATATACAGATTGAATAACATCGGGGAGAGGCTACAAGTTTGTCTCACTCCCTTCCCAACCACTGCTTCTCTTTCATGTCCCTCGACTCTTATAACTGCCATCTGGGGTCTGCACAAATTGTAAATATTCTTTCGCTCCCTGTATTTTATCCCTGCCAAATTCAGAATTTGAAAGAGAGTATTCCAGTCAACATTGTCAAAAGCTTTCTCTAAGTCTACAAATGCTAGAAACGTAGGTTTGCCTTTCGTTAATCTCTCTTCTAAGATAAGTAGTAGGGTCAGTATTGCCTCACGTGTTCCAATATTTCTGCGAAATCCAAACTGATCTTCCCCGAGGTCGGCTTCTACGTTTTTCCATTCGTCTGTAGACAATTCGCTTTAGTATTTTGCATCCGTGACTTATTAAACTGATTGTTCGGTAATTTTCACATCTGTCAGCACCTGCTTTCTTTGGGATTGGAATTATTATATTCTTCTTGAAGTCTGAGGGTATTTTGCCTGTCTCATACATCTTGCTCACCAGATGGCAGAGTTTTGTCAGAACTGGCTCTCCCAAGGCCGTCAGTAGTTCTAATGGAATGCTGTCTACTCCCGGGACTTGTTTCGACTCAGGTCTTTCAGTGCTCTGTCGAAGTCTTCACGCAGTATCGTATCTCCCATTTCATCTTCATCTACATCCTCTTCCACTTCCATAATATTGTCCTCAAGTACGTCGCCCTTGTGTAGACCTTCTATATACTCCTTCCACCTTTCTGCTTTCCCTTCTTTGCTTAGGACTGGGTTTCCATCTGAGCTCTTGATATTCATACAAGCGGCTCTCTTTTTTCCAAAGGTCTCTTCAATTTTCCTGTAGGCAGTATCTGTCTTACCCCTAGTGAGATAAGCCCCTACATCCTTACATTTGTCCTCTAGCCATCCCTGCTTGGTCATTTTACACTTCCTGTCGATATAATTTTGGAGACGTTTGTATTCCTTTTTGCCTGCTTCATTTACTGCATTTTTATATTTTCTCCTTTCATCAATTAAATTCAATATTTCTTCTGTCACCCAAGGATTTCTACTAGCCCTCATCTCTTTACCCACTTGATCCTCTGCTGCCTTCACTACTTCATCCCTCAAAGCTACCCATTCTTCTTCTAATGTATTTCTTTCCCCCATTCCTGTCAATTGTTCCCTTATGCTCTCCATGAAACTCTGTACAACCTCTGGTTCTTTCAGTTTATCCAGGTCCCATCTCCTTAAATTCCCACCTTTTTGCAGTTTCTTCAGTTTTAATCCACAGTTCATAACCAATAGATAGTGGTAAGAGTTCACATCTGCCCCTGGAAATGTCTTACAATTTAAAACCTGGTTCCTAAATCTCTGTCTTACCATTATATAATGTATCTGAAACCTGTCAGTATCTCCAGGCATCTTCCATGTATACAACCTTCTTTTATGATTCTTGAACCAAGTGTTAGCTATGATTAAGTTGTGCTCTGTGCAAAATTCTACCAGGTGGCTTTCTCTTTCATTTCTTAGCCCCAATCCATATTCACCTACTACGTTTCCTCCTCTCCCTTTTCCTACAACCGAATTCCAGTCTCCTATTTAATATTTGAATAAAAAATGAGCACTCTTATTTCCAATACGTACTGAATAATGAATTTTATATCCTGCATAACTTGGATCACTATGAATCCAAAGCAGCAATGTCTTTGATAAATTACCGCTATATAGCCATTTGAATATTAATAACGCCGTGAAATGTTCGTAGATGTCTCACTGAGAGTCTTCCGAGACCTGAGTGTGGAACTCAGTGTAGCGTCTTCAAGAAGACGCGTGGACGGGGATATGTATGTATGCAGAGAGTTGATGTGAAGACGGCGTGGTTTGGTGGCATCCGCAACGCACCCTGTTTGATTTCTGGTGCGCCCTGTAGATGGCATGGTTCGCAGTGGCGCCTGCTCGCGGGCAGTTTAAATGATGCGTCTTCTGTGGAGATAATGGCGACGAGAAGGGCGCCGTGTGCGGCCTACATAGACACGTCGATGCTGCATTCCTCCTCCCCCGCCCTCGCCACCAAATAAAAAGTAAAATGGCGCACTGTTGTTGCATGGCATGGATGCGGGGAAGGTTCGTGTCGTGGTCCAGCTGATGGAGTTGGAAGCGGCGCGACGGCAGATGGTGCCAGGCAACCTTGTAGGTTGAGCTGCGCCATTTTGTTTTGGCTCTTGCAGTGGCGTACTACGGTATTGTGGTGTATTTCGTTGGGCAGGACTGTAGTCACGTACCAGTAAACAAATAAAAAATCGACCACGTAACATTATTTTTCCAAGGTGATATATACAAATATAAGTATGCCTCTCAGATCAGCCTTAATTTATAATTCTCCAGAAACATGCTGTGGTGCTACTGCTCAAGATTTTAACGTTTACCAGGCCTATGGTGCGTGTACCTGGAAACAAACAAAAAAATTAATTATGTAACTTTTTGTTTTTAAGGCGATGGTTAAAAGTTTATGATTAACCGTTGAGAGGAGCCATCCATTCCCAACCAGACGCATCCGTTTTGAAACGTCCCCTTATAAAAATTATACATGACTGGGCTTAAACTGACACACAATATTTTTTTAACGCAACGCAATCTGACTTTCAAAAATCCCTACAAAAGAATGGCCCTGACTAACATTAACCTATAAGTTTCACAAATCACTTACCTCACAAAAATATTCGCTACTCAAGCTACTGTAATACAGCGAGCGCCACTACTGCCAGCTAAATAAAAGATTCAAAGTACTGAAGGCACTAACTACTGATAGGCATAGTTAGCAAATGAAAGATTTTGATAGAGAACAACCAATGTATTTACCTCAATAGTCATAATATATATAGCAATTCAAGACAAATTACAAATCTCCGCCATCTCTCTCCCCACATCCACCACTGCTGGTGGCTCACCTTCAACTGCGCAACGCTACGTGCTGTTCACATCCAGCTGCCGCTGCCCAACACTACAATGGCAGACAACAATGCAAACTAGACACAGACTGCACACAGCACAGCCAGTGATTTTCATACAGAGGTGGCGTTACCAATAAAAAAACCTAAACAGCCTACTTACATGGCCCCCTTGCTCCCCACAAAAAATTTTACAAATTCGTTTGGGCAGTGGCCAATACAGATTTGAAAAATTTTTTCATAATTACAATAACAAAGAAACCAAATATACACACATATTGATACAATGTTGGTCAAAAGCTCAAATTTTCTCACAGTCCATAAAGACAGTCCTGATCTTTCATCACGGTAAAATAGTAGTGTTTTTCTCAAAGTCTGAGCAGTAGAAGAAAATGCACACGGAAGTAGTGGATTTCCATGCAATCTTGAAGAAGTAGTGTTGTCCTTCCAACGGAAAGACAGTGCTGACTCTTGACATGCATACAGGTAATGGGCCACATCAGAGCAAACCCGTCGCAGAGTCAGTCGAAGTTTTGAAGAGTATTGGTAGGTCATCACAGAGCAGACCCACTGTAGTCCTGGTAGAGATTACGGTATTGGTGGGCCACCAGAGGTGCAGACCTACTGTAGTCCTTGTAGAGACGGCCAGCAGCCATCTGTTGCAACTGTGCAGGTGCACAATCACCATCGAAGAGTCTTGCAGAGAATATAGCAAGTCCATAAACCACCACTTGTGCACTCACAAAGTTTCTGGAATTGTCCTTAGAACCAGCAATGCTGTTATCCGGTCCCTTGCTGAATTATTAACACACATGCAAACACTATCAGTCCCTACTTCTCACATATTGTCCATATACTATGACCAACGGAAATGTGTGCAGTGAAATGAATGCTTACAAGTTACTTAGTTTGATAAACTGGTGTCAATTACAATTTTATAACATGAGAATACAATAACAAAGGTACAGAATACATCATTAAAGAACATAACAATGCAGATAACATTTGTAGTAAAACAGGCTTTACAAAAGAATAGAAATAGACATATACATCAATGTTACAGGAATTATGAGATAAGTAGGTACATAAAATATAATAACTTTTGGAACATCAACTTTATACATGAGCATTAAAACAAAACAGAATAAATAATGTCTAAGCATATTTACAAGGTAAATAACATATTATTAATGCAAATTATATTTGAGGATAACAGTATTCCTCATCATAGTGAATAGGGCTTAGTATTAGAAAAATTCTACAATATAAGTCTTATCAGATAAACATATAAATACAGGAAAAACATAAATACCCAAGGGTACACAAACATATAGCAGAATAATACAAGGAAAGGACAGGCTTTGTTTTACTGCAGTATTTTGCAAACAAAACTTTCTTTACTTCTCGGAGATCTCCCTTTGTTCTTCATTATTTCCAAAAGTCCTATCTATACCTGCTTTCTGTACTTTTCTCGTATAGCCTCTCAGTGCATTTCTTCAAATTCATCGCAACTCATTCTCTTATAGGCTACCCCCTCTTAAGCTAACTTAAATCTACTGAGCTCAGATGCTAAACTAAGGGACGAGGCAATGCAGCAGCATAAAACAATTAACACAAACATCAATGACAAAAATTTAAATAGGCAAAGCAATTGCAATATTACAACTAATGTAAGGCACTGTGCAGCAAACAAGAAAAATAAATGCATAGTAAACTGGCTTAACAGCGTAATACAAAGTCAAATTCAGTAACATTATGCCTGGCAAACAGCAGCAGCAAATAAAAAAAACATATATCTAAACATGACATAGCTCAAGCAGAAAAAATAGTACACTAAAGACAACAATGCAGACAAGGGAAATGTGTATTCACATCTTAATGTCTACGTAATTAAAGTGGTGCACCACAAGAAGTTATTCTACCGAAAAGTTACCAATTACTTGAAAAGAAAATTATGAATGCAGTTCCTGTGAAGGTAGTCATTTTGTGCTCCCTCATTTTTTAAAAAAAATTATTTACTCGATCTGTAGACAGAAAATATTTATATTAGTACATCTATAAAATTATATTTTAACCAATGCTGCAGTGCAGCTAGAAACTAGATATCAAATGAAATAAGCAACTATGTACAAAGTAAAGCATAAGAACATTATTCAGTAGTCATTAGGCATTTCATAAGTTAGTAGAAAAATCTCTCAACTAGAGAGACAGTAGTCATAATCAGGTGTATAGACATAAAGATATTTCTCGTCATTTCATTAAGCAATTTAGTAAATATCATAAATTAAGAACTCTACAGTGTAATCATGTTTTCAAGTTTGAGGGTGTCATATTTACGATGCTTTCTACAAAGGAATGTCGATAGCGAGGATAATGGCCTCCCCCCCCTTTTTTTTTTTTTTTCTACCACCTAATGGCTTTTTCTCAAGGCGGCTGGCACACCTGGCCACTCACAACGAATTACGTCACGGTCACTTACCTTTCTTACCGAAATATTTACGACAGCAGTTTTCGCTACAGTGACAGTCTCATATAAAAATTTCACAGGTCGAAAATTTGCGTTACAAATGTGTAGAAACAAAATCCTATAAATATAACTGCGTCCAAAAAATTTTCGCCAGCATTGTGATACATTCACGCATATACACACATTTCATAACTCTTAAAGTACGATTCTTGGTTTCCAACAACCTTTTTCACAAATCAGAGTCCCTAATCACTACTCATTATTCCTTGCCTTATTCGTCGACACTTCTTCAGTATTTCATCATAAGAATTATGTAGCATAATCAAACTCCTCATATACGGTATCATCATCTTATTAATCATAAACATACCTCAACAGTATAATACACATCGTTGTTGTAATAATATCATAACATATTAGTCAACTCACAAAATCGCCGTAGCTTCCTCCAATAATTTCAAAACCTAAAAAAATTCTCTGCTCATGTCAATAGTGTCATCTGCCTCAAACGTACTTTAAAAATCATGATCCCATACCAAATATATCATTCAAAGCTCTCATAGTATCACAATGGTTCTGGAAAAGTATGTGCATTTCACAAAGTACAGACAAAATACAATTTCATAAGTGTGAAGTTATCCAACTGTGTAATTGCGTAAACATCTGTCACTGATGTAGTAAAAAAGTTTATTTCTCTGTTCAATGATCAGATAGGTGTGTAATTTGTGTGTTAGAGAAATATGGTACCGGTGTGTAGAGTTGTATAAGCAAATACCATATTAGCTAGGGCTCCTTGTGCTTGCCAAACACATGATACACAAAGTAAGCGTGTACCCCCCTGAGGATTAGTGAATAATACCCTCAGGTGTTACAGATTACAGCAATGGAATGAAATGTGTCACGGAAAACCTTTGTATCATTGTACTTCAAATATCTTTAAAAATAAATGTTTTAAGTATAAAATTAATCACTCAAATACGTGTACTGTAGCGCTAAACTGTGCGTCTTGTAACATAATCTCTGTGGAAGTATCGTAGTTATCGTCCTCCGAAAGCTAAGTTCTGCAGAAGTCAATGTGCTTACCTCATGACAAACAAAAGTGAAATGCTTTGCGTATAGATATCGTAGTTATTATGCTTATTGGCGTGATGAAGAAAGTACTGTACAGTAACATATTGTTGTGCCACGAAAAAGGCTGTCTCATTGTTGCTATACCACAAAAGTTACTACTAAAACATGTTTTTCTTTCCAGAAGAATTCAGAAAACTGTGCAGATATAAAACAGATACACCGCAAAAGCAACATTGTAAATTGTCACTCATTAGTAGCGTCGTGATAAAAATCGTGTAGCTGTCACATAAACTAACCTCTGTGTCATCTGGTATCTCTCAGAAAGCACTTTAAATTCAGAATGTATTTTCAAATAAACCAAAATGTTGCATTAAAATCTCATTAGCAGTACTGGTAAATGTTCTAAGTATGTGAGCCTTATAGTCGTTACGTAATCGTGCAACAAACAAGCAAGAATGCACACACACAATAACACTGTGTCGTCTGTCCACAATAACAATGTATTCGTAATTTCTGTTTAAATAAGTTCTCTTGGTTCTTGACTGGATATTTAACTTCAAACATTGTTGTATGTTAACAGATTCTAAGTCTGACAAAGCATACTAGCAATGTAAAGTGAAAACTTATGTGACAAAGACAAAGTTAAAAAGCAGATTATCTTTCAATAAACGGTTTTACATGTGAAATGTGGTGTAAACCTTTACTCTTCCTAGTACGCAGAGTTTCAACTTCAACGCAATTATCATGTGGTATACGTTGGATTCTGTAAGGTCCATTGTAAACTAGAAAGAATTTGTGACTCAAGTGTTTCTTCTTATGTGACAATGAATGAGCTTTAATGAGAACTTTCTGACCAATACATAATTTCTTTGCATTTGCTTTACCGTGTAGTTTTCTCCTTTTGTCTGCTGCAGATTTTATATTTTTAATAGCCAAATCAATTATGTCTTTGTGTCGAAGTTTACGTGTATTCGGGAAAGGTACAAGCTCTCTGATTCTGTTCGGTGGTTTTTCATTCTTCAGTACAAGAGTAGGTGGTAAAGCAGTGGAGTCATGAGGCATTTCATTCAGCACGTTTTGAAATAAGTGTATATATCTGTCCCTATACTGATGCTTTCTGTGACAATAAAGTCTGCAAAGCTTATTGATTTCTTTCATAATCCGTTCAGATGGGTTACAATGTGGTGAGTACAATGAAATAAAAACAGGTTTGATTTTATGATTGCGAAGCATGCGTGACCAAACAGCAGATCTGAATTGCGGTCCGTTATCTGAAATGACTTTACTAACGTGTCCAACTTCTCGTAAGAAATTTTTAACAAAGGCGTTGCATACCGACGGTCCAGTGGCTTTACGTAACGGTGTGAAAGAAACAAATTTTGAAGTAAGTTCAACAGCGACTAGAACGTACGAAAATCCATTCGATGTTCTGACAAGGGGTCCCAATAGATCAACTGCAGCAAATTCTTTTAATTTAGAAGGAATGATAGGAAACAACGGAGCACGATGTGAGATAGTAGATGGTTTCGCCTTTTGACAAAGTTTACAAATAGACAGGACTCTTCGAATTCTCTTTTCCATATTGTTAAAATAACAAGTCGTTCGAAGAATATGATAACATTTTCGTGGACCAAAATGTGCGTAGCTGAAATGAATGTACCAAATGAGCTTATTAACAAAATCTTCAGGAATGCAAAGTACCCATAGCTTGTCATCAACAGTGCAGCGTTTGAACAGTATGTTGTTTCTAACCAAATAATAATGCCGAATCTGAGTGTGTGTCTTTTCATGCCATTTGCTTTTGATGTCTTTCCAAATCGGATCTTTATCTTGTTCATGAGCAATGTCCTTTAAAGATGTGGTGATGAAGTTTTCAAAGGCGACTTTCTGAATGTAAAGAATACTGAAGTTTTTTTCGAGGTTGCCTTCTGTGTTACTTTTCTCAAGCCCAGCTGGTGCGCGTTACAGTGCGTCTGCAACAATGTTCTCCTTGCCGGGAATGTAGACTATTGTGAAGCGGAATTCTTGCAGAAACAATGCCCAACGTTTTAACCTGTCATGATTTAATTTTGAAGACATAAGAAATTGTAATGCACGATGACCACTGTATACTTTTACGTGCTTACCAGAAAGAAAGAAACGGAATTTGTTAAATGCCCAAACGATAGCTAAAGCTTCTAATTCAGTAACGGAATAATTTTTTTCAGATTTTGTTAGCACTCGGCTAGCAAAAGCAATGGTTTTCTGAACAGTAGTGTCATTTTCTATGGCTTCTTGAAATAAATGGGCACCAAGTCCGACTTTAGAAGAATCCGTGCTAAGGCAGAAATCTTGTGACAGATCTGGATGAGCTAGTATTGGCGTGTTAAGTAGCGATTCTTTCAAAGAATTGAATTCCAACTGTGCTTGTTCGTCCCAGTTCCAAATAGTGTTTTTTCCAGTGAGAGAACAAAGTTTTGTTGTAACGAGAATTTGCATATTCAGAAAACGACGGTAAAAATTTATGAGACCAAGAAAACTGCGGACTTGTCTTTTTGTGGATGGAACTGGAATGGCTCTGATTGCTTCTAACTTTTCAGGATCCGGCTGAATGCCTTCAGAAGAAATAATATGTTCCAAAAACCTCACCTTTGACCTACCGAATTCAGACTTTTCCAAGTTAACTGTAATTCCAGATTCTGCAAAAATATGTAACACGCTGTTGAGGATGCGATTGTGTTGTTCCCATGAGGCTTCTGGTATCAGAATATCGTCTACATATAAGGTGATGTGACGTTTTAAGAACTCAGGTAATATGGAATTTAGCCCGCGAATGAATGCTGCCGAAGAAATGTTCAAACCAAAGGGAAGTTTCCGAAACTGATAACAAACGCCGAAACAAAGGAAAGCTGTGTATTTTCTACATTCTGGATGAAGTTCGATCTGATAAAAGCTGGATCTGAGATCAATGGAAGACAACACTTTTACACCATTAAAATTTTGAAGAAGTTCTTCCAACGTTTGCGGCCTGTCTGTTTCAGGAATAATGATAGTATTGATTTGTCTCGAATCTAAGATAAGTCTGATCGATCCATTTTTCTTCTCAACAACATGTAATGGATTGTTGTATGAGCTTACTGCAGGCTCAATAATGCCCTTGTCAAGCATAGATTGTACTTCTGTTCTAACACGGTCCCTATAATGCGCCGGAATTACGTATGGTCTAACACAAAATTTAGTATGCTCACGAACACGAAATTGGTATTGAAATCCCTTGATTGTTCCTGTTTTGTGAGTAAAAACTGTGGAATGTGCTTGTAAAATCTCAAAAAGGTCTTGCCTATCATTGTCATTACAATTCTCATTTGTTTGAATTTTATTCTGAATTAACTCATTAGTATCAAATGCGCCGTCGATATCACCCCTGTCAGTACTTGCAGAGTGATTGTTAGTGTCAAGTTCCGTTGAAAATTCCGAACTGTTGTCTAACAGGAGGTAAAGCCGATTAATTTCTTCGTCATGGTTTGAGAGCCAATCTTCAAATTTCAAAGCTACTGACTTACCTTCTTTTTCTAAACTTATTTCAGCATCGTGAAAGCCTAAGATTGCTTTGTATTCATTCAAAAAGTCTAGTCCCACTATAATTTCCGTCGACAATAATGGAACAATAAGAAAGTTCGTAGAGAAGCTGTGGCTTTGACAAAAGAATTCTAAATTGGTTTGTTGGCGTACATCTACACTGTTTCCAATGATTGCACCTTGTAATTTAATCTTACGTAACGGAAGTGTGGGGCAATCGTTCGATTTGTTGCACTTGCTAAAAGCTGTTTCACTAATTACTGAAATGGGACTGCCAGAGTCAAGTACTGCCGTAAATTTTACGTCATTTACTGTAATGTGAATCACAGGATATGCAATGTTGTTATGTTTTACATCGTGTTCCTGGAGTAAGATGTCCCTAATGTCTTCCATTTTTACGTAATTACTAGCTACGGCAGCTGCGTCGTCAGTTTCATAAGTATGTTTTGTGGCTGCCAGCGTTGTGAGTCATTGCCTATTGTCTCTTTGTTGGCGTGCGTCGTTATTGGGATTTGGAGACCTAACTTCTACAAATTCACCGTGACGAGAGGGCCCTGCCCTGTTTAAATCCCGCCAGTTCTGATGCAATTCAGGTCTGTCGTTACGATCATATCGTCTGTCGTCATGTCGGTAGATTCCATAGTTTCTTTCTTGTCGGTCACGTGGTGGAGAATTTCTCCCTGAGTCGTAACTGCGCTCTGGACCGTTGCGTCTAATGTTATTCTGTCTCCCTTGATAATAATTATTTTGGTTCCCATATTGTCTGTTTCTCTGATTATCTCTGTGATAGTCATTACCGCGGAGAGGTGATCTTTCCCTGTAATTATTACTACTCTGCCAACGGTTGTCTGTTTTGGTCACGATACGTGTTGTGAGAATAGCCTTATCGTGTCCAGTTATTATTTCTTTCATCGCGGAATTGTGACAGATGTGACCTGTAATTGTTGTGCTCCTGTTTCCGTGTTCCCCGATTGTCAGTGTCAATTTCCAGTTCTTGTAACAGTCCCTGAAAAGCCTCAATGTCTTCTTTGCAACGTCCTGCTAAAATAACATGCTGTAAATGTTCAGGTAATTTGATTAAGCAAATGCGGATGAGTTCTGAGGGGCTGTATGGGTTTGACGGTACTGATTCTTGTGCAACATGTCTTCAAAATATTTCACAAGACTGGAAAATTCAGATTGTTGGAAATGTTTCATCATTATGATGCCATGTTTTACTCGGTCTTGTGTGGCTTGAGACCAATATGCTGAGAGGAAGGCATGGTAAAACTCTCCTTCACTGTGGCAATCGTGAATGAACGATCGCATTCTTACAGCTGGTTCATTCTCTAAGTAGCCACACATAAATTCTAATCTGTGCTCTAATGACCAGTTGGGAGGAAAACAATGAGAGAATTGATGGAGCCACGCTTGTGGATGAATGTCGTTGCCAGAATTCTTAAATGTTTTGAATTTACGTGTAGTAATGAACAGCTTATAGTCAAAGTCATCATGTCGGCGAGTCACATATCGGTCATTGTTACGTCGTTTCGGCGGTTCCATTTCAAAATTCGGTGCACCTTGCCAATTTCTTTCATAATTTCCGAAATGCGCTGTGTTATTATTTTGTGGCTGTTCTGTATTTCTATGTCCCTCTTCCTGTATTGGGGCGCGAGTGTCCTCTGAAATACATAATTCTTGTATTACCTGTGTCAGCTGATCTTGTACTTCCCGGATTTCTCTTTGGTGTAGCGTATTAATTTGATTCTGATTTTGTTTGAATTTTCTAATTTGTTCATACTCTTCTGTGTCAGTGAAGGCTACAGGTCTTGTGTCATTCAGATCATCATCTACCTTTGTAGATAAGTTAGTGACCTGATCCAAAAGTTCAACTACTTTCTCTGATAATGTACTAATTTCCTCCATGTGTCTTTCTACTGTGTCCTTTAAGTTTTCCTGAGTTTTTGCAAGTTGCGTAACCGAATCGGTAGATGCAACTGAGTCAATTTTAGCTTGCAAGGTCTCATGATTTTCATGAACAATAATTTGCAGTTCTTTTATGGCTGCTTCGTGATTCTGTAATGCATTTTCATGCCGCGAAAAAATAGGTTGAAAATGCTCACAAATTTGTGTTTTTACGTCATTACAGACTTTTTGACATTTCAATTCAATGTTATGTAACTCAGTAGTTAAATCTTCACGTGTTTGTTCAAGAGTTTGTTCCAATGAGTCTAACTTTTGAAGCTTTTGCTGTGTTTGTCTCTGATTTTGTTCCATTGTGTCTAACTTTTTAAGATTTTGTTCCACTCTGTCTAACTTTTGAAGATTTTGTCCCATTTGTCTCTGATTTTGTTCCATTTGTTGCATTAATTGCAATAATAATGTATTAGTGTCTGGAATCTGTTTCTCTATGCTTTTTGGCAGTGCATTTTCACCGGCAACATTCACATTTTGACAAGCAGAAAATGTGTCTTGACTCATTTGAGAAAACGGTGAGGACCCAAAACCTGAATCTACAGTATTTGCGAGATTGTTTCCTGTGATTTCGGATTCCTGAGGCGAGCTGTTGCCGACCAATCGATCGATAATGCTTCCCTGTTCACTACCTGTTTCACTGTCTACACCATTATTTGACGCCCGCTCCATTTTCCTATGCACAGTTATCAAATTACTACTTTGAACATTAGTTAATTCATTTCACGGTGGCGCTAACACACTGCTTTCGTCTTCGCTGTCATTTCTCAATTTACTTTGGAGCCTAGTGTTACGTTTTTCACACGCCATTATTGTCACAATATTTCACACGACAACACAGAAAAACACAATTTGAAGAGCAAAAATAGGGGAACACATTAACATAGCACTGAAAATAATATCTAGTTAATTGCAAGCGCAGCTGCGAAATACTTTCTGCAAATCTACATGCATGCCACAACTGCTTTACTGTACAACAATGAAAAACTACAACTACAAAGGAAATTCTCTCTATAATTACGCGCTAGCAATAAACAAAAGCTACACTAATTACACAAACTACAAGTAAAAAATCAAAAGATTCCAGTGAGGTATCCTCGGCTAAGGGTCGACATATGAAACGTCTCCTTTGAACAATTTATACATGACTGTGCTTAAACTGACACACAAAATTTTTTTAGCGCAACGCAATCTGACTTTCAAAAATCCCTACAAAAGAATGGCCCTGACTAACATTAACCTATAAGTTTCACAAATCACTTACCTCACAAAAATATTCGCTACTCAAGCTACTGCAATACAGCAAGCGCCACTACTGCCAGCTAAATAAAAGATTCAAAGTACTGAAGGCACTAACTACTGATAGGCATAGTTAGCAAATGAAAGATTTTGATAGAGAACAACCAATGTATTTACCTCAATAGTCATAATATATATAGCAATTCAAGACAAATTACAAATCTCCGCCATCTCTCTCCCCACATCCACCACTGCTGGCGGCTCACCTCCAACTGCGCAACGCTACGCGCTGTTCACATCCAGCTGCCGCTGCCCAACACAATGGCAGACAACAATGCAAACTAGACACAGACTGCACACAGCACAGCCAGTGATTTTCATACAGAGGTGGCGTTACCAATAAAAAAACCTAAACAGCCTACTTACAATTTTATCCTGTAAATTCCGTTAAGTACAACTACAGTAATGTTTCTACAGATCGATTTATGCTTGTTGCTAATTATGGTAATGATACAGTATCAGTAAGTGTAAGGATCAAGACATCCTTTCCTCTCTACTCTGGCTGGGATTTTTTCCTTGTGGAATAGTTAACTTCACTTGTGAGCCTTGGTCTGGGAGCCAGTGGTTGCCAAAGTAAAGGCCTTGGACTGCCACCCCCTACTTCTGAGGATCCAGCTAACAGGAGGAGGGGCAGTGCCTCTGGTCAGCCAGGGCGGAAATACCCAGCTGACTGACATTGTTCTGATTGGCACTGTTCTGGTGGCCCCATAAATTTTTGCCATGAGCCCTAATGTGGAAAGTATATGCAGCGGAAGTCTGGCTTAAACACTAAAGCCTCCCATCCACAGCCCAACAAGTGCAATGATCTGCTCACTGACCTGTTCAACTGCGTATGGCCAACAGAAACTGTTTGGTAGACTTTACCTCTCTGCAGCAGTGATGCAATGTGGGCTGGCAAGTAGCAGTTGGGGTTAGCAGGTAGAGGTCTGCTGGCAAAGAAAAGCACCTAGAACCCATCGCCCACACAGGGCAAATGGGTTGGGCAGACTCACTCAGATGAAAGGTTGGGAAACTCATCCGCCTGTGTGTGGGGGCTTTTAAAGCCATCCATTCACAGCCCGACTGGTTGGCCAACACCCTACTGAGCAGGACACTGACCTGCCCGACTGTCTGTGGGCGCACTGCCTAACAGTGGCAGATCCTACCTGCATGCACTGACTGAGTGTGGGATTGCAGGTAGCGGTCGGGTCAAGAAGGTACCTCTACCTGCTAGAAAACCATGGATGTAACTGCTAAACTGCTATAAAATCGTTCACACAAAAACAAACAGTAAAGGCAGATCCCCTTGGGCAGGGGGCCTGTAGTGGTCTTGTGTATGGGAGCCTTGAGAATGAGTTGTGGTGAGACTCGCCCAAAGCAAATAAATGGCTGTTTTACAACCATGCCCCATTCGCTCAAAGCACGCTTGGCAGATGGTACTATATGGAGCTCAGTCACTTCTCGAAAGGCCAGTAGAGTAGGAAACAAAATGGTTCAAATGGCTCTGAGCACTATGGGACTTAATATCTGCGGTCATCAGTCCCCTAGAACTATTTAAACCTGACTAACCTAAGGACATTACACACATCCATGCCCGAGGCAGGATTCGAACCTGCGACCTTAGCGGTCGCGCCGTTACAGACTGAAGCGCCTAGAACCTCTCGGCCACACCGGCTGGCAGTAGGAAACAGCTTCAACACATTCCTATCTCCTGCCCTTCTGAAGGAAGTGACGGTATTCAGCTCTGTTTACTGAGGTGTCTGTCTACGAGTGAAAACCAGGTTATATGAACCAGGTGTCAGCTCCGGTGGCACGGGGAATTCTTCCACGAAAAGTGGAAGATGTTCTCATGTTCTCACTTGCCGTTCTTTTAAAAAAAAAAAAATACTAGGGAGGCTAGGAGCTGAGGTTCCGAAAATTTTGTACATAGGAAAACCACAGATTTCTGGGCTAAAGTAGCAAGCGATGATGTAGGAAAGCGACATAGAATGTTCTAAAAACGGCGTTGATGGTACGTCGGCTGATTGGAGAACTTTTTACATCGTTTCTTTGGTGATAGAACAGACAGTGCCTCACCAATTTTACTCACTGACCAGAGTTTTATTGGAAGAATATGTCTGTGGCACCGACTGTGGTCAGAGCAGCAACTGGAGACGTGGAGGAAAGAAAATCTCTAGGAGGAAACGTGAGGCAGCACAGACGTTCATACTTAAGACAGAGGACTTGAGATTTAGGTGACCAGATGCAGCAGCGAGCGGAACTTTTGTTTAGAGAGGTTGGCTGCTCGTTTATGAAGAGTAGCACTGGCGGTCACCTCCACAGTGCACAGCTTGCATCTCTTCACAAAGATTATGATGAGATTATCTGGTGACGTCGGCTGACTAGGACGGAGCGCAGTTAGGCGTTTTGTGACACTTAATTCAAATCAGGTGGGGTCATTTATGACCAGGGGAGTAGCGTGAGTGCATGTTATTTTCCCTTCTCTGATCGATAAGATGCTGCAATCGCTGTGCATTCAGACGTAGCTGTGTTGAGGTGACTAAGCTCTTAGGATGATAATCATTTCTGATCCACGATTTCTTTCCCAGAAACTCTGTAAAATAATCGGTGCTATTTGTACCTCTTTTATTTGCTCTAAATCTTGTTTTGTTGTGTCCTTAATTGAGGTTTACATTAACATTATTATTTGACTTGGGCTAAGTGAGGATGATTATACTAAACGTAGATTCATTTCTACCAATATTTTAATTCCGTAGTTATTGAATCGGTTTTGCATGCAGTATCCGATTAATGATTATGTGAAGACCAACAAACTGAATTCGTTTACTGGGACCATCCCTTTCATATCGTTAAATCCTTTGAACACAGTTTTTAATTCAGTATCTCATTTCATTGAGGAAAAATCTGCCTGTCAATTGCTGAGCTGATGCAGGTCCTTATACGAGACAGAATGCTCGCATTCGCAACTCAGTCGGTGTTCCGTACCCTGTAGACGGTTGCTGCAATGTAAACATGGCAGGCCTTACTCCATTCCACTATCGCTCATGAATTTTACTTCATTAGGCAAACAATGAAAATGTTTAGTATTACGATTAGTCACCTTCATAAAGATCATGATTTTTTATTCTAGTTTTGTTATTAATAATATAGCGATTCCTTCTGTATTATAACAAAACATTTACAAAAAATCGCTTGAGAGCATAGGAGTACTGTGATGGTGTAGTTCTAATACTTATTTTTTTAGACAGTTTAGATGATGCTAATAGGTGCACACGATATCTTATTCTTATTGAATACATTTGTGCCATTAAAACTTAAAAAGAAAATCTCCACAGTTTAGTCCCATAGGACAAAACAGAATGAAAATATGCAAAGATTATCTTGAATTTTTATTCTTCTGCACTTGCAGTGGCCTGAAACGCAGAAATGAAAACTGGAACACTTACGAAACTCTTTATTTGAATTCGTATCTATTTTACACGGACAATTCGCCATGATTTCTCCTTATTTAGCATGTAGCCATATCTTATACCCGTAAAGAACTGAACTTTTATTTTTAATTTAGACGGTATCATTTACACATAGATATTTCGTCAGTTTCTCCTGTTGGAATATGGTTGTTGTCAATGATTACAATGCCAATGCCATCTACAAACCAGGTCTAATACACTAAAGGAAATGGAAGCACCAGTTTGATATTTATCAAACTTTGTGGAGATGTTCCTTTCGGAACTGATGTCTGCCATCAGTATCAGTACAGGGCGTGCCCCCACAGCACGAATACGCTGTTATTCTATGAGGTACGTAAGCAAACACCTCCCGAATGTCATCTTGAAGGATTTGTTGCCATACGTGAAACACATGCAGAGTCAGTTCATGATGACAGCTGACTGGAAGCTGATATAAAATTATACTTCTTCCCCTCACACCCCAGACACGCTCTATTGGTGACAGATCAGAGGACCAGACAAGATGACACGCCCGTCAAGGATCCCTACATTCCTCTCACGGTGTTAGTCGTGCGAACTCTGATGGGAGTCTTGCATTATCCTGCTGGATTATGTCATTTGGTCTCTAGGACATGAAGAGTATAACTCTTCAAGTCGGACGAAGTAACACCAAAGGATGTGAATACCGCATGGAGACAACAATGGCAACGGGTAGAAGGGAAGAACAGCAGCCTGGTGCCTGGTCCATGAGTGCGTGTTCCGGGCTCTGACCTGCCACAGAGGCATTAAAACTACGCTGAACAGACTGCGAACCGGATTTGGACGATGCAGACAATTAATGGTGAAATGGCGACTTGCCGAAGACCCCAAGTGTGACTGTGGAATGGAACAGAACATTCACCAAATTTTAAGTTGTGATGTGTGTGCTTTTCCTGATGGAAGTCCTACGGACATCCATATACTTACGGACAGTTCCAAAGATTGCCTAAAAAACTTCATCTTTATATTGCAGTAATGTATATTTGTGTGCCTTGTTACTTTTTTTATTTTAAAACTTATTTTCTATTGTCTAGGTGTCGAACGCAAAATAAATAGAATACAACAACAGGATTTATCATTCAAAATATATATTGGCAACTAATCAGCCTCTCTTCTATAACTAGCAGATCAGTGGAGATATACAATAGGACCTCAAATCATGATTCTAAGAATTGAAGAGATATGGATCTGGAAACCTGCTGCTTCCTGTTACATATTCTGGGTTGTCTAAGGACACGTTGGCTATAAACAGAAGCAAACTCATCGCTGAATACCACAGAATACCACCTGATATGCCAATTGATCTTAGCTCTACACCATGCAAGTCTCTGTTATCCGTAATATAGTTTCAATGGTGAACGACGCATGGCAAATTCCACACCTCAAACCAACTTCCAGTAATGTGTTACCGACTGTTCGTAGTGACACTGCCTGTAAACTCTGGTCGCATTTCACTTGTTGTTACCAATCTATTAGTTGGAGCAAGTCGAACAATCCTGTAATCTCTTCGTGGTAGTGGAAGTGCCCACTTCACTTGCCACATTGTTGTCCTGAGACCATCACGTCACCGTTTGTTCTGCAGTCACCGTACAAAACCGACTGTCTTGAAAATGATGTCGCTGATGATAGTGCAGATGCAATGAAACCAAGATTTTATAGAGAGTTACAGATAATGAGAAGTAATTCTGCAAGAAACAGTGGTTTTGTAACAGAAAGTCGCTGTAACAGGCGAAGAAAATGAAAGTGATCTCAAACAAAATGTTCCCGTTGATTGAAAATGGATCTACAGTTAGAGTTTCTGTTCCTAAAATTAGTAAAGGTCGTGGGAACGCTCGCAATTCTTTGGGATTGTGGTTGCGTTGCAAATGGTGCTTTTTGTAAACTAGGTAATAAAGATGAAATTCTAGCGCAGTTGTACACAAGGACACAGTTCACAGCGTTTGAGAAATCTATGCTGTAGTTGGAAGAAGTTCCGATGGACAAAGAAGTATCTCCCAGATTAGCTGGCACTCAGCAGTCTACCGGGAATGGACAAGAATTTGCTGCATGTGCAGAAATAAGTCTCAGAACCTCAGGTGTCTGTATATAAAAAGAAAAGTTATTTGCAATTCAGAATGTTACTTCAATTCCGTCTGCTGTAGTAAGTCAAGCATAAAGGAAGTACAGCCTCGAAGCATAAGAAAACTGAAAGATTAAATTCAGTCATTCTCTATCACAGATTTGAAATAATTTTTTATTGTTTATTACATATTAATTGCTAAAACATTTTTAAAACATATCTACTTCAGGACAAGCCAATTTTCAGACACACACAGTTGTGATAATTTTCATATTTTAGTTTACCTTCTTTAATTATATACACTGACGGCAAAAATCAGAACACCAAAAAATAATTAATGTAGAGTAATGACATGGGGAATACATTTCTAGGTAACAAATTCTAACCGTCCCGTGTAAATAAAAAATATAAAATAATGATGTGTAACCTTCCCGAACACAAAATAAAAATAAAAATAATTATATTTGGATAATTAAAAACTGACGTATGAAAACTGATAAATCTTAACTCATGAAAAACTGATAAATTTTTACGTAAGCAGCGCTACGCCATGGCCCTGTGAAATCAATCTGAATCAGTCCGTCAGAAATAAACTGAAAAATTCTTACCTTCTGATGGTGTCGCCGGATAACGCTGTCTATATATCTGCTCGTAAATGGCACAGCTTAGTGCAATGCTGGCCTATCTACTAATACTGGATAACATTTGTCTGAGATCTGAATTACGAGAAAAACTGACTTTACTTAGTGATACAGCTGCACAGCTGGTCGTCTGATTACTAAAGACCACATGACTATGATCTGACAAAAATTCTGGAATATTTTAATTTAGATAAATGACTGGATAGGGACTGGCAGTGACTTAAGGGGAAATTATACTTTTATAGTTGACAGGTAAAAACAACTATTTTCTGAAAAATTTTTACGTAATTGATAAAGATCTACAATCCATTACAGGGGAAAATTGAATGTATTACAAATCTGGGTCAACTGGTGCTGACGAATCACAAAAGAAAAGATTGGAACAAATTCATATTAACAACTCAGACAAGTGACTTAGCCACGCACATCCATTAAAAATAATAAAATTTACCTTACAATAGATGGTTGTCTTAATTACACCGTTGATTTTTCATTATATTAACAATTATCCATTTGTTCATCGTCATCTCATTACATGATATCATTTAACTCTGCGGCTGATCACAATTATTATTCAGTTCCATACAATAAAATTTTACAATTTGTTCTGCACTGTGACTTTAATAAATACTAATTATAAACTGCGCTGTACCAGTGACAGACTACAACTACACTGTAGCAGTGAGCGATTGCAACTGCGGCAGAGACTGCTCTGACCTGCGACTCTATTGCAGCTCTCTTTTGACTGGGGCAAAGATATTTTATGTCGCAGGCAGAGTCTGTGAATTGTCGTTCTAGCACGTGAGCAATACATCGAGATTACATTTGCTCCAGCAGGGTGGTGAACCCCTTACAATATTAAAGTGATTGACAAAGCAAGATCACAGGTTAACGTAAGCGCAACGAAAGCTATTCCGAATGTGAAACGCTAACACATTAATAACAAGTGTAACCATCAGAATGTTGAATGCAAGTATGTGAACGTGCAGTTTGAGAGATGGAGTTACATGGCCGTTGCACTTGATAGGACAGTTCAGGGACTGTTAACGCTGTTTGTGGATAACGTCCCATATGTGCTCGAGTGGAGACAGATATGGTGATTGAGCTGGTCAAGGCAACATGACGACACTCTGTAGGGCATGTTATGCTACAACAACGTTACGTGGACCAGCGTTATCCTGTTGGAAAACGGGCCCTGGAATTCTGATCATGAATGGCAAAAAACAGGTCGAACCACCAGACTAACGTTCAGGTCCGCTGACAGGGTGCGATAACCACTAGAGTGCTTCTGCTGTCAAACCCGAGACCACAACTCTAGATGTAGTTCCAATATCTAGCATGCAGCCAGGCTGGTTGTAGGTCCTCAGCTGACCTAATCAACACACCGCCGTCACTAGCACCGAAGCAGAACGTCTTGCTGGGAGTTCTCCTTGAAGTAACCGGTTTGTACAGTGCGTTGTGGCACTGTGGTGCCAACTGCTGCTCAGATTTCTGCTGCAGATGCTGTACGATGCGCCAGAGCCATACGCCGAACACCGAACGCGATCGTCTTCCTTCTGGGTGGTGCCACGTGGCCGTCCGGAGTCCGATCGTCTTGCGACCGTACATTCTCCTGCCCACCGCTGGCAGCAGTCATGTACAGTGGCCACATACCTGCCAAGTCTTTCTGCAATATCTCAGACGGAACACCCAACTTCTCGTAGCCTTATTACATGACCTCCATCACATTTAGTGCGGTGTTGATGATGGCGTCTTTGTCACCTCAAAGGCATTCTTGACCAACATCAAGTCACCACGTCCAGTATCAAAAGTAACTAGCGCTCACGACCGTTACAGCATACATTTAAAGAAAACCTGATTTGCATCCTCATAGTGGCGTTACTAGAGCCAGTCTTATGAGACTGGCACGAAATTTGAATAGACATAATCTTCCACAAGTAGATACGCACCCATTGGTTTCCGGCTATGTCGCACAACTCCTTCCTGATGCGGAGATCTTTTCCGCCAGTGTAGATTTCTAGTTTCAGTATGCTATTTCCTTGTAATTCTGTACTTTCCCTGTGTCCATTTCCCATTTTATAAAATACCTAGGCATTTTATGCAGTGTCTAGGAAAAGTATTAAGTTAGAATCAGATTAAACAGCTAACCAATATATGAGAAACAATAATGGATCTAGGCCTGAATGTAGTTTAACTCTACTCATGATTTCCTCTTTATCAGAAAAACGGTAACTATCTTCGTCTGTTGGATTAATTAGCATAACAGTATTCTTTTCGTGAATTGTTATGTGAGCCATTCGACACCCACATTAGTAATTACATAAAACCTCAATTTTGTAACAAATTGATGTTATACACAGGAACAGCTGCTTTGCATAGGTCATTAAAAATATCACCTTGTGCTGTTTCATTATTGGTGCACCCACATATAGATGAATGAACGTGGAAAGGATCCTATTATTTGAGCAGTCCCTCCGAAATCCCGACATTATTACCGTATTATTATTACTAAGTCAAGACTCTAGAGTGTATTACAGCCTCAAACGTTTTGAAAAAAGGTTTCAGCAATGAAACTGACACGTACGAGAGGTCTTCAAAAAGTAAGTGATGGGTGATACATCAAGCTAAGACCATTGCGTAAGGGTGACGCATTGTCAGAACAGAGAATATGCTTCGCGTTTCTTGCACGCACAGTTCTGCTGCGGTAGCGGCATGGTTAAAAGGTTGAACAGAGTGTGGGAGTGAAATGGCCCGGCCGCGGCGCCCGAGCAGTTCAAGGCGCTTCCGTACAGAACCGCGTGACTACTACGGTCGCAGGTTCGAATCCTGCCTCGGGCATGGATGTGTGTGATGTCCTTAGCTTAGTTAGGTTTACGTAGTTCTAAGTTCTAGAGACTGATGACCTCAGATGTTAAGTCCATAGTGCTCAGAGCCATTTTAACCATTTTTTAGAGTGAAATGGCATGGCAACTGGAAACATACTCCAGTCCTGAAGCACGCAGTACAGTAGAACTCTTGCTGGCAAACCGTCGAAATGGCACACAGGTTCACCGTGAAATTCTGGCGGTACATGAACCATATACAATGTCACGTCCAACCACAGGGAAATGTTCCAACAAATTGACCAAGGACGAAAGCAAGTGAGTGATGCTGAGCGGGAAGCAAGGCCATCGACATAGACCAGAGATGATTATGTATGAGCAACCTGGGAACCGACTTGCGGCAGTCTGAGATTTTGCAACGATGAGGACCTTGACACAGTTGTTCTTAAACTGCTCCGTTATCAAGGAGCGCGTTTCTATCGTCGGGGAACTCAACGATCGCCAGAACGATCCGATCGTTGTTTACAGAGAATTGGTGACTACACTGAACTACACTGACGTAACAAAGGTCATGGGATGCTTCCTAATGTGTAGCACCTGCCTTTGCCCGGCCTAGTGCAGCAACTCAACATGGCATGAACACAACAATTCGTTGGCAGTCCCCTGAAGAAATACTGAGCCATGCTGCCTCCATAGCCTTCCATAATAGCGAAGGTGTTGCCTGTGCAGGATTTTGTGCACGAACTGACCTCTCGATTATGTCTAGTCACTGTTAGATGGGATTCATGTCAGGCGATCTGGGTGGCCAAATCATTCGCTCGAACTGTCCAGAATGTTCTTCAAACCAATCTCGAACAGTTGTGACGCGGTGACATGGCACGTAATCAGCCACAAAAATTCCATTATTGTTTGGCTGTAAATGGTTTCCAAAATAACCGAACATAAGCGTTTACAGCCAATGATCGGTTCAGTTGGACCAGAGGACTCAGTCCATTACATGGTGGAAACACAAACAGGTTGCTTAGTGCCTTCTTGACAAACAGGGTCCATGGGCCGATGGGGTCTGTACCGTACACGAAGCGTGTCATCGGCTCACACCAGCTGAAATCGGCACTCATGTGTCCAGTTGTGACGTCCCCTCTCCGCCGCCTGCTGGTGTTGTCGACGCCGTGGAGCTGTTACTGCTACAGCTCGGTCGGTAGAGTCGAGACGCGATGCGCGATGATGGATGTCTCCGTCGGCTAACGAGTGACAAGATCTAAAAAAGCTATTAAGAAATCGTTCCTCGCCTAATGATTAAGGTTTGATTGCGAATCCGCACAGTTTCCTTATTATTGCGACCTGCGCACCCTGATTGTCTCTTATGGTTTGAAGTTGAATTATTATGTGCCCGGATAACACTTTAGTGCAGTAGTTGATGAATCTTCCTTCATGCGCATCGTTCACATCACCAAAAGCGAGGAAAAAGTTTAATTGCAGATCGTTTTGGTCGTTGTTTGTTCTTTGCTAAGTAAAATTGTTCGCTCTATATGACGCGAGATCCACAGATACTCTTTAACAATGTCTTAATTATCTTGCGTCGTAATATTATGTATATACAAACCTTCCTTGTCACAACTAACAGTCCACGAATTTGCTTCCAAGTTAAATAGTCACTGTTCATTAACTTTGATGAGCAATTACCAAATATTCATAGAATGATGGAGACGACACGTTGAATTTCCACTTTTGATAAACAATTTTATTGTTCCTTTTCGCTAAATACTTTATAAACATCACGCCACACGCACACCCGGTTAATTAGCACTGGGAGTTCTGTTAGTTTCAAGTATCGTGACAATTACGACTGCTTTAACCCTCTGCGTGATTGTATCTTCTTCACGTATTCGTGTCAATGTCTCCTACTCGAGACTAAACCTGTATTATACTCTTTTGAAACTTTGTCCATTCCTTTCTATAAGTTCACTTATATGAATGTTGAGTCCAATATTGCCTACTTGCGTTAATAAAGTCCAACAACTCGGTATACACAGTCAGCATACTATCTCGGTTCAAGTCTCTAGTCTGAATATCAGTTCACAAAATCCGTGCGTCTACGTCACGCAACAACGACTCTTGAAAGTAAAACAATCTCGCCGCGCTCCGTTCGCTCAGCTATGGCCAGAGCTGCTCTCGTATGACTTGACAGCACGTTAGCTAGCAAGCGACTTACTTTTTACGTGAATGAGTATTGTAGACGCATTGAATTTCTTCGTTGCGTTTACAACTCTCTTACGCATAAAAGTTATCTCTGACCGATATTTCTTTGGACTTAACTTTCATGGTATTTAATTTGCAATTATTACTTAGACGTTTGGCAAATAACTAAAGATGACCTTTCTTTCTTCTTCCTTTCTACCAAAACACTCTCTGTAATGTTTAATGTTGGTGTTTATCAAGTCTTTCTGGTGTTATATCATCGGCAAAGTTGTCGTACTTGTCAGGATAACTTTTCCCTACTTTGCATCATGACGGTGTTTCCTAATTGGGTTTTGGGACTCATTAGGGTGTTACACAGTCCACGGTTTTCCAGTCGTCTAGGGTCGAACTGTTACGGTCACTATCCCAGGAAAGGCGCTGCAGGCGATGTCGTGCTGTTAGAAAAGGCAAGCGCATTGGCCGCCAGCTGCCATAGTCCACTAACGACGAATTTCGCCGCACTGATACGGATATGTTCAACGTACGTCCCACATTGATTTCTGAGGTTATTTCATGCAGTGTTGCCTATCTGTTAGCACTGAAAACTATAAGCAAACGCCGCTGCTCTCGGCCCTTAAGTGAAGGCCGTCAGCCACTGCATGTCCGCGGTAAGAGGTAATGCTTGTGGTAGCCTCGACACATTCTTGACACTGTGGACTTCCGGATATCGAATTCCCTAACAGTTTCCGAAATAGGATGTCCCATGCTTCCACCTCCAACTACCACTCCGCGTTAAAAGACTGTTAAAGACATCGGAAATCTTTTCATGTGAATCACCTGAGTACAAATTGTAAGTAGGCTGTTTAGGTTTTTATGTTGGTAACGCCACGTAGCACTCTGTATGAAAATCACTGACTGTGCTGTGTGCAGTCTGTGGCTGGTTGGCATTGTTGCAACATTCGCAATTGTAGTGTTGTGCAGTTGGATGTGAACAGCGCGTAGCGTTGTGCAGTTGGAGGTGAGCCGCCAGCAGTGGTGGATGTGGGGAGAGAGATGGCGGAGTTTTGAGATGTTAATATGATCTGACGAGCTGGACGTGGGTCCGTCAGAAAAGGGAAATTTGCCAAACTGGATGTCACAAATTATACATATATATTATGACTTTTGAACACTAGGGACTGTTAGTGCACGCACATCTGTTGATAATTCAGCAAGGGACTGGTTAAAAGCATTGCTGGTTTTAAGGCCATTTCAAAAATTTTTTGTGAGTGCACAAGTGGTGGTTCATGGACTTGCTATATTGTCCGCAAGACTCTTCGATGGTGATTGTGCACCCGCACAGTCGAACAGATGGCTGCTGGTCACCTCTACAACCACTACCGTGGGTGTGCACCCTTGGTGGCCCAGCAATACCATTATCCCTACAAGAACTACAGTGGGTCTACACCTTTGATGGCCCACCAATACCATAATCTCTGTCAGGATTATAGTGGGTCGGTTCTGTGATCACCTACCTATCAATATTCTTCAAAACTTCCATTGACTCTGCTGTGGGTGTGTTCTATTGTTGTCAATCACCTGTCTCCATGTCAAGAATCAGTACCGTCTTTCCATTGGATGGACAACACTACTTCTTCAAGACTGCATGGAAATCCACTACTTCCGTGTGCATTTTCTTTTATTGATCAGACTTTGTGCAATGTAACTACTACTGTGATGAATGATCAGGACTGTCTTTATGAGAACAAGTTTTGCTTTTGACCAACAGTGTATCAGTAATTGTGTGCATTTGATATATTTATTAGCGTTAATGTAAAAAAAATTTTAACAAATATTTAGTGGCCATTACGCAAAACAATTTGTAAAATTTTTTGTGGGGAGCATGGGGACTATGTAAGTAGCCTGTTTAGGTTTTTATGTTGGTAATGCCACGTAGCGCTCTGTATGAAAATCACTGACTGTGCTGTGTGTAGTCTGTGGATGGTTGGCATTGTTGCAATATTCGTTATTGTAGAGTTGGGCAGTTGGATGTGAACAGCGCATGGCGTTGTGCAGTTGGGGGTGAGCCGCCAGCAGTGGTGGATGTGGGGAGAGAGATGGCAGAGTTTTGAGATGTTAATATGATCGGACGAGCTGGACGGGGGACCGTCAGAAAAGGGAAATTTGCCAAACTGGATGTCACAAATTATACATATATATTATGACTTTTGAACACTATTAAGGTAAATACATTGTTTCCTCTCTATCAAATCTTTAATTTGCAAACTATATGCCTGTCAGTAGTTACTGCCTTCAGTAGTTAGAATCTTTTATGTAGCTGGCAGTATTGGTGCTCGCTTTATTGCTGTAGTTCCAGTCACGAAGATTTTTGTGAGGTAAGTGATTCATGGAAGGTAATCTTTTGTAGCGACTATTGAAAGTCAGATTACGTTTCGCTAAAAATATTGTGTGTCTGTTTAGTGTTGATCAGAATAAGTAAAGAGAGATATGTTTGAGTACGGTTAGTTTTGCTCAGCTGTTTGAAAATCAAATAATGTAGAAGTTTACCAGCACAGTCGTTCATAATTTTTCTAAGGAGACATTACAAAAGTCAGCTCCGCGAATGCACAGCCCCTTAGATACCTCGTGTGTGTGATACTACTGACCTCTGTACATGTGCATATCGCTGTGCCATAACTTTTGTCACCTCCGTGTGTTTACAGCTACATCTACTTAGATACTTCGCAAGCCACCGTGGTTCGTGGCGGAGAGTACCCTCAGCCACTACTAGCCATTCATTTTTTTCCCGTTACACTCGCAAATAGAGCGAGGGAAATAGGACTATCTATACGCCTCCGTATGAGCTCTAATTTTTCTTATCTTCTCTTCGTGGTTCTCAGGCGCAGTGTATGTTGGGGTAGTAGAATCGTTCGGCAGTCAGCTTTAAATGTTTGTTCTCTACATACTCTCAATAGCGTTTCTGAAAAACAGCGTCACCTTTCCTCCTGGGATCCCTATTCGAGTTCCCAAAGCATCTCCGTAACCTTTATCCGTCGTTCGAACCTAACGGTAACAAATCTAGCAGTCCAACTCTGAGTTTGCTTCGATATCGTCCTTCAATCCGACCTGGTTCGGAAATCAAACACTCGAGCAGTATTCAAGAATAGGTCGCAACAGCGTCCTATATGTGGTCCCTTGACAGAAGAATCACTCTTTCCTAAAATTCTACCAATAAACCGAAGTCGACAGTTCGCCTTCCTACCACAGGTCTCACATGCTCGTCCCATTTCATATCGGTTTGCAACCTTACGCCCAGACATTTAAACAACTTGACAACGTCAAGCAGGAACTAATAATACTGTATCCGAACATTACAGGTTTGTCCTTGCTACTCATCGGCATTAACTTACATTTTTCCATATTTAGAGCTAGCTGCCATTCATCACACCAACTGGAAATTTTGTCTAATTCATTTTGTATCTTCCTGCAGTCATTCAGCTTCGACACCTTACCGTGCAGTACAGCATCGTCAGCATCATCAGCACACAACCGCAGATTGCTGCCCACCCTGTCCTCCAACAAATGGTTTATGTATATAGAGAACAACGGCGGGCCTGTCTTACTTCCCTGGGGCGCTCCTGACGATGTTGAGAAATGTTGTCGTGTATCTACGTTACTTTGAAGGGTAGAGCAGCATTCAATACAAGTAACCTGGCCTGCCGTAGTAATGTGTGATTTACTTTCTGAAGTCCCCTCGTATTTATTGACATATATCCTATCACTTTCCCTATCAACATTTATAATAAGGGAGTATTTTAATCTCTCTGAATAAGTGGCAGTACTTACGATTCATTAGATATCTTTTATGATCAGTCAATACCTTTTTTCGCAAAATAAATGGAGAATTACTGCGAGGTGAACATGTGTTTGCTGCTCCCGCACTGTTCCAGAGGTACGCACTCCCAACAGTGACGCACGCACGCACGCTCGCGCCCATTACCGCTGAGTTACGAAGCCCAGCAGGGAGGGGCGTGGTTTATTGTGTCCCTATTTTTCCGGACGCGCTCCCCTCCTTGCGTAAACCCGCTATCACCCGATGCTCGTTCGCGGTGAGCTTGCCAGTGCTTTTTCCCGTCCTGTAATTGAATTGCAATTATGATTGCTTTGCTTATTTTGCCATTGATGTTTAATTACGTTTTCCACTTATTGTCTGCTGCCTCCCTCCCCCGTCCCTGTCCACCGCCCCTGCTCCAACAATGGCTCGCTGTTGTAGGGCGAGGGCTTTAGGATCACAAAGGTAACTTTTTCAAACAATGTGACAGAGTGACGCTGCGAGCGGAATAAATTGTACATGCTGCTTTTCTTTTTTCGAGCGACCCATCTGTCGCACGAGATGCATGCAGGCCAAAATAATTTGATGACCGATGCGAACAAGTCTGTTCGCAACTTTTAATATTACGCTCTGGTCCCAAGTAAGGGACCCTTGGTTCGTTCACGTTTCGTTATTTATATCCGTTCATTTGTTTCGGGGAACGTTGTCTCCAGAGTAACAAAGGGCATGCCGTGCCGTTGTGTTCTGGCGTAAGCTGTGATTTATGTATTCTTATGGATAGGGTTGCGCGCTTTCTGGAACTCATCTGAAAAGGCTCTGTTCTACTCGTATTTGAAATGCTTGTTTGATATTCGTAATATTTTACTTAGACAATGGAAATGATTTTATTATAAACTGTTATGAAATTCCCGACTGCAAAAATTCTCTTTAATAACAACATAACTTTTTTTTTAATATTTTTTCCGACAGTTATGCTTGTATACACATGAGAATGCTACCTGGTTTCTTTTGAAACGCGCGCAATACCCTCCACTCTTTATGCTTTGTTCGTCGATGATAAAAGATCTCTTTTAGAAAAAACTGCGCCCGTTCTTTCTGCATTTGTCGCTTGCATTCTACAGTGAAGAGAAATGAATGGGTCTGTTGAACATATGCTGGACATACAGATTTCAGCGCTATGAAGAAATCACTGCTACACAACGAAAAAGACGTCACAAATGACTAATGGTGGGATCCTAAAACAATTAAAATATTGATATACTACCCAATCCTTGACAAAATATCAGCAGACAATGGTGACTATCTCTTAATGGCCGGCGAGAGTGGCCGAGCGGTTCTAGGCTCTACAGTCTGGAACCGCGCGACTGCTACGGTCGCAGGTTCGAATCCTGCCTCGGGCATGGATGTGTGTGATGTCCTTGGGTTAGTTAGGTTTAAGTAGTTCTAAGTTCTAGGGGACTGATGACCACAGCAGTTAAGTCTCATAGTGCTCAGAGCCACTTGAACCATTTGAGCCATATCTCTTAATGTTAACAAACATGAAGCTATACATAGTCACAAAACTAACATAGGTTACCGTAGAATATCGTAAGTTCGGTGAGTTGTATGGGGGAGAGGACCAAACAACGAGGTCATCTGTTCCATCAGATCAGGGGGGGGGGGGGGGGGGGACTGAAGTCGATCGTACCCTTTTAAAGGAACCATATCTGCAATTGCCTGAAGCGATTTACGGAAATCACCGAAAACCTAGAACAGGATGGCCGGACGCGGGTTTAATACGTCGTCCCGAGAGTATGAGTCCAGTGTGCTAACCACTGCGCCACCTTGCCCGGTCTATCGTAAGGAAACGTAGATTACGGTAGCTTTCCTAGTAGCTTTGGACAGTTAAGGTCGTACCCGTGTCACTTGTGCGATAGGCGTGTTCCACCTGTATTATGTGTTACCTCATTCCAATCGCTTTCTTTATGCACACGATCAGTGTCTTGTTACACTGAAGAGCCAAAGAAACTGGTATACCCGCTTAATACCGTGTAGGGTCCGCACAAGCACGCAAAAGTGCCGCAACACGACGTGGCATGGACTCGACTAATGTCTAAAGTAGTGCTGGAGGGAACTGACAGCATGAAACCTGCAGGGCTGTCCATAAATCCGTAAGAGTACAGCATGTTGCAAAGTATCCAAGATATGCTCAATAATGTTCATGTCTGGGGCGTCTGGTGGCCAGCGGAAGGGCAAGGGGGGGGGGGGGGATGTCACATTGTCTGCTGGAATTTCCCAAGTTCGTCGGAATGCACAGTGGACGTGAATGGATGCAGATGATCGGACACGATGCTTGTGTACGTGTCACTTGTCAGAGTCGAATCTAGACGTGTCAGGGGTCCAATATCACTTTAACTGCACACGCCCCACATCATTACAGAGCTTCCACCAGCTTGAACAGTCCCCTGCTGACATGCAGGGTCCATGGATTCACGAGGTTGTCTCCATACCCGTACACGTTAATCCGCTCGATACAATTTGAAACGAGAGTTGTCCAACCAGGCAACATGTTTCCAATTATCAACAGTCCAATGTCGGTGTTGACGGGCCCAGGCGAGGCGTAAAGTTTTGTGTCCTGCAGACAGCAAAGATACACGAGTGGGCCTTCGACTGCAAAAGCCCATATCGATGATGTTTCGTTGAATGGTTCGCACGCTGACACTTGTTGATGGCCCAGCATTGAAATCTGCAGCAGTCTGCGGAGGGATTGCACTTCTGTCACGTTGAACGATTCTCCTCAGTCGTATTTGGTCCATTTCTTGCAAGATATTTTTCCAGCCGTAGCGATGTCGTAGGTTTTATTTTGTAGCGGGTTCCTGATATTCAAGGCACACACTTGAAACGGGGAAAATCCCCACTTCCATCGCTACCTCGGAGATGCTGTCTCCCATCGTTCGTGCGCCGACTATAACAAAACCTTCAAACACACTTAATTCTTAATAACCAGCCACTGTAGCAGCAGTAACCGACCTAAAAACTGCGCCAGACACTTGATGTCTTATACAGGCATTACCACCCGTAGCGCCGTACTCTGCTTGTTTTCATACCTCTGTATTTGAATACACATGCGTTACTAGTGTTTTTGGTGCTTCAGTTTAGATTTCTCTAAAAACTAGAAGCGATGAACTGTCTGTAAACTGAGTGAAGATATGTAAAGAGTTCGGTAATTTACAGAAAATTTTGTTCTACGTAGTCATCCTCTTGTCTGTTACATAAAAATAGAAAGCACCTATTTATAGAAAATCTGGAACTGTCAATGTTCAAGTCAGGGTTTATTCGAAAATTGTTGGTTTGTAACGTGAAACAGTAGGTTGTTATAGTAAAAATAAAGAAAACAATACAGATATGTCACATAGGGCTAGAAAATGTCCTCAGTAAAAAACGCACAAACATTGCTTCAGTACTTCGTCGAACTTACATAAAACATGCTTCTCTTCTTCATAAATAACATTCTTGTTTATCAACAATACCAGGAAACTCTTGCCTTTCATCATGTTGAAGGACATTTTATTGAGTATAAGACAGCAACAATAACTCTCTGGACTAGTACTGAGTCATGTGCAGTTCTGCTTATGTGTAAGCAAAACAACCAACCAAACAAACAGAAGTCCCCAGGTCTCAGTTCCCCTCTTGCACATCTGTTTATGTTTCTTCCTTACAAGTGTTACCGATACCACCGGTATTCCTACAATTTACTACGTCCTTTATGCAGTGTACCAAAACTACCGAACCGTACTTTTTGTGGAGCACAACTGTAGTTATACATAATATCTACACTACTGGCCATTAAAATTGCGCCGGCCGCAGTGGCCATGCGGTTCTAGGCGCTACAGTCTGGAACCGCGTGACCGCTACGGTCGCAGGTTCGAATCCTGCCTCGGGCATGGATGTGTGTGATGTCCTTAGGTTAGTTAGGTTTAAGTAGTTCTAAGTTCTAGAGGACTGATTACCGAAAAAGTTAAGTCCCATAGTGCTCACAGCCATTTGAGCCATTAAAATTGCTGCACCACGAAGATGACGTGCTACAGACGCGACATTTAACCGACAGGAAGAAGATGCCGTGATATGCAAATGATTAGCTATTCAGAGCATTCACACAAGGTTGGCGCCGGTGGCAACACCTACAACGTGCTGACATGAGGAAAGTTTCCAACCGATTTCTCATACACAAACAGCAGTTGACCGGCGTTGCCTGGTGAAACGTTGTTGTGATGCCTCGTGTAAGGAGGAGAAATGCGTACCATGCGTCTTTGATAAAGGTCGGATTATAGCATATCGTGATTGCGGTTTATCGTATCGCGACAATGCTGCTCGCGTTGGTCGCGACAATGCTGCTCGCGTTGGTCGAGATCCAATGACTTAGCAGAATATGGAATCTGTGGGTTCAGGAGGGTAATACGGAACGCCGTGCTGGATCCCAACGGCCTCGTATCACTAGCAGTCGAGATGACAGGCATCTTATCCGCATGGCTGTAACGAATCATGCAGCCACGTCTCGATCCCTGCGTCAGCAAATGGGATGTTTGCAAGACAACAACCATCTCCACGAACAGTTCGACGACGTTTGCAGCAGCATGGACTATCAGCTCGGATACCATGGCTGCGATTACCCTTTTCGCTGCATCACAGACATGAGCGCCTGCTATGATGTACTAAACGACGAACCTGGGTGCACGAGTGGCAAAACGTCATTTTTTAGGATGAATCCAGGTTATGTTTATAGCATCATGATGGTCGCATCCGTGTTTGGCGACATCGGGGTGAACGCACATTGGAAGCGTGTATTCGTCATCGCCATACTGGCGTATCACCCGACGTGATGGTATGGGGTGCCATTGGTTACACGTATCGGTCACCTCTTGTTCGCATTGACGGCACTTTGAACAGTGGACGTCACATTTCAGATGTGTTACGCATCGTGGCTCTACCCTTCATTCGATCCCTGCGAAACCCTACATTTCAGCAGGATAATGCACGAGAGCATGTTGCAGGTCCTGTATGGGCCTTTCTGGATACAGAAAATGTTGGACTGCTGCCCTGTGCAGCACTTTCTACAGATCTCTCACCAATTGAAAAGTCTGGTCAATGGTGGCCGAGCAACTGGCTCGTCACAATACGCCAGTCACTACTCTTGATGAACTGTGGTATCGTGTTGAAGCTGCATGGGCAGCTGTACCTGTGCACGCCATCCAAGCTCTGTTTGACTCAATGCCCAGGGGTATCAAGGCCGTTATTACGGCCAGAGGTGATTGTTCTGGGTACTGATTTCTCAAGATCTATGCACCCAAATTGCGTGAAAATGTAATCTCATGTCAGTTGTAGTATAATATATTTGTCCAATAAATACCCGTTTATCATCTGCATTTCTTCTTGGTGTAGCAATTTTAATGGCCAGTAGTGTAACTAAGTCTGTCCGAACACGCCTCGGAAGGCCCAACGGTATGGACCGACCACTCTGTCATCCTCAACCATTAGGCGTCACTGGTTGCGGATATGGGAGCGCATGTGGTCAGCACACCGCTCTCCCGAACGTCGTCAGTTTTCGCGACCGGAGCTGTTACTTCTCAGTCAGGTAGCCATTCAATTGGGCTCACAACGGCCGAGTGCACCACACTTGCCAACAGCACTCGACAGACCCCGTCGGTCACCCATCCAAGTGTTAGTCAAACCCAACAGCGTTTAACGTCGGTTATCTTACGAGAACCAGAGTTACTATTGCCGCAAGGCCGTTGGTATACATAATAACTAAAATGTATTTTAACATCCTTCACCGAAAATAACGCTCAAGACAAGTTCATTGTCAATAAATGCTTGCATTCAATCACAGAATTACGAAGTGCGTTAATTTACTCGCCGTGGAGGCATGTTCTTCCATTTACAAGGAATGTGTATTATTATAAAGTATATACAACACCAATCATAGTTCTTTACTCAGTTTTCACGCAGACACCGCCTCCACAGCCGAACATTTTGGTTTAAGTCAAGTTCGTTTTGACATTCATTACCTATAATTGCTCTTACAACACCTGTAAGCACACCGGACAAATAATTGGTCACCCAAACGAGACATCGTGCTAATACTGTGTAACATCGCGTTCATTTTTGGTAACAGCCTCAATACGGTGGCGAGGAGAATTCAAAAGTTCGCTCAGGTATGACTTATGCACCAAGTCACTTGTTTATGATTAGATGCCGTAGAGCAAGTTCCTTATAGGGACCTTGACTGCTATCTTTCACTCGCTTTTCCAGATAGTCCAATAGTCCAGATATTTTCTATGGCATTAATACGAGAGATTTAACTACCAGTATAAGACATACAGGGAGATATGATGTAGTGGTACATTTCGCCACCTCGCTTGCTGACAGTAGACACATTCTGACTACGGTCAGATTGTGCGACCAATAGCAACCTGAAACAGATGTTGGTTGTAAATGAACGTGTCGAGACTTGTTACAGTGGGAATAAATCGCATGTATCCGCAGAAACTGTAGAGCTTAACTCTGTATATCTCCGTTCTTATTTTGGAAAGCTGGTCTGAAGACTTGTGAGGACACAATTTGGTAGCTGATCGTAAAACTTGGCTGCATTTTGTTCCGATCCTGTGGTAAGCGTCCTTCTGAAAGCGACAAGATCCTGTTTAAGCGGCGAAGGTGTACTGACTTTTTCTACAGTCAGCAAGAGGCTGATGAGTCCTACTATAAATTTTCAACAAGTGGTAGAGTCCAGGAAGTTTTCGGGCCAAGTCGATTTGTTCTTGCTAAATCAGCTGTCGTGTAATAAAGTCACTTAGTGAAACTACGTGAATCACGCATCGCCTGTAGCAGGCGGAAGATACTTGCTCACTCGTTTTAGTGGCGACTACGTGACAGTAAGACGAAAAGGAATGTAGGGACCCTGGCTAAGAACGTTGTGTCAAAGATGAAAAGCTAAAATTTTTAACTGAGCATTTGGTCGGGAGGTAGCTTTATTGGGCTGTCCCGCACAATTCATGCAAGCAGGAGACACAGTCGTCATTAATAATATAATTATGTAAGTAGGCTGTTTAGGTTTTTATATTGGTAACGCCACGTAGCGCTCTGTATGAAAATCACTGGCTGTGCTGTGCGCAGTATGTGGCTGGTTTGCGTTGTTGTTGGCCATTGTAGTGTTGGGCAGTTGGCTGTTAACAGCGCATAGCGTTGCGCAGTTGGAGGTGAGCCGCCAGCAGTGGTGGATCTGGGGAGACAAATGGCGGAGTTTTGAAATTTGTAAAGCTGTATGCCATGAACTGCTATATATATTATGACTTTTGAACACTATCAAGGTAAATACATTGTTTGTTCTGTATCAAAATGGTTCATTTGCTAACTATGCCTATCAGTAGTTAGTGCCTTCAGTAGTTTCAATCTTTTATTTAGTTGGCAGTAGTGGCGCTCGCTGTATTGCAGTAGTTCGAGTAACGAAGAGTTTTGGTGAGGTAAGTGATTTGCGAAAGGTATAGGTTATTGCTAGTCAGGGCCATTCTCTTGTAGGGATTTTTGAAAGTCAGATTGCGTTGCGCTAAAAATATTGTGTGTCAGTTTAGTGTTGATCAGAATAGGTAAAGAGCGAAATGTCTGAGTGCGTTCAGTTCTGCTCAGCTGTTTGAAAATCAAATAACGTAAGGGATTTACCAGCACAGTTATTCACTAATTTTTCTAAGGGGACGTTTCATATGTCGACCCTTAGCCGAGGATACCTCACTGGAATCTTCTGATTTTTTCTTGTAGTTTGTGCAATTAGTGCAGCCTTTGTTTATTGCTAGCGCGTATTTGTAGAGAGAATTTCCTTTGTAGTTGTAGTTTTTCATTCTTGTACAGTAAAACAGTTGTGGCATGCATGTAGATTTGCACCAAGTATTTCGCAGCTGCGCTTGCAATTAACGAGATATTATTTTCAATGCTATGTTAATGTGTTATCTTATTTTGCTCTTCAAATTGTGCTTTCCTGTGTTGTCGTGTGAAATATTGTGACAATAATGGCGTGTGAAAAACGTAATACTAGGCTCCAAAGTAAACTGAGAAATGACAGTGAGGACGAAAGCAGTGTGTTAGCGCCACCGTGTAATGAATTAACTAATGTTCAAAGTAGTAATTTGGTAACTGTGCATAGGGAAATGGAGCGGGCTGCAAATAATGGTGTAGGCAGTGAAGCAATTAGTGAACAGGGAAGCATTATCGATCGATCGGTCGGCAACAGCTTGCCTCAGGAATCCGAAATGACAGGACACAATCTTGCAAATACTGTAGATTCAGGTTTTGCGTTCTCGCCGTTTTCTCAAATAAGTCAAGGCACATTTTCTGCTTTTCAAAATGTGAATATTGCCGGTTCAAATGCATTGCCGAATAGCACTGAGGAACATGTTTCAGACACCAGTGCATTGTTATTATAATTAATGCAACAAATGGGACAAAATCTTCAAAAGTTAGACACAATGGATCAAAATCTTCAAAAGTTAGACACAATGGAACAACACCAGAGACAAACACAGCAACAGTTAGACACACTGGAACAAAATCGGAGACACACACAGCAAAAGCTTCAAAAGTTAGACACAATGGAACAAAATCAGAGACAAACACAGCAAAAGCTTCAAAACTTAGACACCACACTTGAACAAACACGTTAAGATTTAACTACTGAGTTACATAACATTGAATCGAAATGTCAAAAAGTCTGTAATGACGTAAAAACACAAATTTGTAAGCATTTTCAACCTATTTTTTCGCGGCATGAAAATGCATTACAGAATCACGAAGCAGCCATAAAAGAACTGCAAACCATTGTTCATGAAAATCATGAGACCTTGTGGGCTAAAATTGACTCAGTTGCATCTACCGATTCGGTTACGCTACTTGCAAAAACTCAGGAAAACTTAAAGGACACAGTAGATACGATTTCAACACAAATGGACACTCTGAAACTTGGTTCAGAAAGACACACTGAGGAAATAAGTACACTATAGGAGAAAGTAGCCGAACTTTCGGACCAGTTCACTAACTTATCTGCAAAGGTAGATGATGATCTGAATAACACGAGACCTGAGCCACCACTGACACAGAAGAGTATGAACAAATTACGAAATTCAAACAAAATCAGAATCAAATTAATACGCAACACAAAAGAGAAATCCGGGAAGTACAAGATCAGTTGGCACAAGTAATACAAAAATTACATATTTCAGAGGACACTCGCGCTCCAACACGGGAAGAGGGACTTAGAAGTACGGAAGAGCCACAAAATAATAACACAGGGCATTTCGGAAATTATGAAAGAAATTGGCAAGGTGCGCCGAATTTTGAGATGGAACCGCCGACACGACGTAACAATGACCGATATGCTACTCACCGACACGATGATTTTGACTATAAGCTGTTCATTACTAAACGTAAATTCAAAACATTTAAGAATTCTGGCAACGTCATTCATCCACAAGCGTGGCTCCATCAATTCTCTTATTGTTTTCCTCCCAACTGGTCATTAGAGCACAGATTAGAATTTATGTGTGGCTACTTAGAGAATGAACCAGCTGAAAGAATGCGATCGGTCATTCACAATTGTCACAGTGAAGGAAAATTTTATCATGCCTTCCTCTCAGCATATTGGTCTCAAGCTACACAAGACCGAGTAAAACATAGTATCATAATGATGAAACATTTCGAACAATCTGAATTTTCCAGTCTTGTGAAATATTTTGAAGCAGTATGTAAAGGGAAAACCTAACCCAGAACGTTTGAAGAATTTTGTCATGTCACACCCTCATGGCATACCCCTTGATTTCTGTATGTATGAAGCAAAAGGGAAAGAAATTCAGTCTGAAAAAGTGCCCCCTCCAGAGATGTTAGATGTAGGAGGCAGAGTAGTGTTGGAACTTAGTGATACATTGACAGAGAAGTCGTCAATTTATGTTGACAGATATTTTACTTCTGTTCCCCTCCTCGACAAGTTACTGAGAGACAGGAACATTACTGCCACTGGCACAATAATGCTGAGTTTTTTCCAACTAGGGCGCAGGGGAACAGTAACACAGTGGTAGACAATATCTTTATTCATTCTTCATTACTAGATGGGTATTTTTTTAGTAAAAGGGTGAATGGCTTTTCTGATCATGATGCACAAATTTTAACAACAAATATATATAATTAAAAACTGTGTAAGAAAGTTAACCCAAAAGCAATACAGAATTTTTTAAACCTCGTTAAGGAACAAGAGTGGCAGGATATTTATAGTGCCAATAACATAGATGACAAGTATAATGCTATACTTAACACCTTTCTCATGCTCTTTGAGAATTGCTTTCCATTAGAACGTTCTAAATGGGGTACTAGCATAATTTGCTATCAAATGTACAGTTCGGTTTTAGAAGTCGTTTAACAATTGAAAATGCTATATTTTCTTTTCTCTGCGAGATACTGGATGGGTTAAACAAAAGGTTTCGAACGATGGGCATATTTTTTTTATTTAACTGTGGCGTGCGATTGTATTGATCACAAAATATTGCTCCACAACCATTACAGAATACGGGGAATAGGTGACAATTGGTTCACTTTTCACTTTAGCAAAAGACAGCAAAACGTCATTATTCACAGTGTTGAGAATGACTATGATGTGGGGTCTGAGTGGGGTACAGTCAAAAGGGGAGGGGAGGGGGGGGGGTGCCCCAGGGATCAGTGTTGGGGCCACTCCTGTTCCTTATTTATATAAATGATATGGTCTCTAGTATTATGGGTAACTCTAAAATAATTGTGTTTGCCAATGACACTAGCTTCGTAGTAAAGGATGTTGTGTGCAAAACTGGCTCGGTTTCAAACAGTGCAGCTCATGACACCAGTTCATGGCTTGTAGAAAATAAACTAACGTTACATCACAATAAGACTCGGTTTTTACAATTTCTAACACACATTTCAACAAAACCTGACGTTTCAATTTCACAGAATGGGCATATGATTAGTGAAACCGAACAGTAAATTGCTAGGTGTTCAGATAGATAGTGAACTGTCGTGGAAAGCCCACGTTCAGGATTTTGGTCGAAGACTTAATGCTCCCAGTTTTACTATTCGAGCGGTATCTGAAGTAAGTGATCATTCTACACGAAAATTAGTCTACTTTGCTTATTTTCATTTGCTTACGTAGTATGATATTATATTTTGGGGTAGCTCTTCCCATTCTAAAAGGATATTTTTGACTCAGAAACATACGGTTAGGGCAATGAGTGGTGTAAGTTCGCGAACTTTTTATCGATCCCTGTTCACTAGTTTGGGTACTCTGCCTTTAGCCTCTCAGTATGTATATTCTTTACTGTCATTTATTGTTAACAATATCAGCTTATAGCCAAGAATAAGCAGCTTTCACTCAGTTAGTTATCGGCAGAAATCAAACCTGCATTTGGATCGGACTTCCTTAACTCTTGTGCAGAAAGGTGTGCAGTATACTGCTGCATCCATATTCAGTAATCTACCACAATAATTCAAAAATCTTAGCAGTAATCCACGCGCTTTCAAATCGAAACTGAAGAGTTTCCTCATGGGTCACTCCTTCTATTCTGTCGAGGAGTTCCTTGAAAAATTAAACTGATTCTTGTTGTATTGTTGTTTGCGTTTACTTAAACTTATGGCTTGACTTTTTTTGGGTTCATAAACATTTTATTTTTACCTGTCATTACTTTTATGTTGTAATTTCAAGTACTGACCCTTTCTATGACTTTGGAGATTTGCTCCTCAATTTGGTCCTAGGAACTTGACTTGTAAATAAATAATAAATAAATAACATCAATAACAACATAGAAAGTAATTGCTTTAGGAACATAAAAATGCACAAGTTACGTGGTCAATTATTTTTTATTATTTATAAATGAAATGAAATGATCGTATGGCATTGTTGGCCGGGAGGCCCCGTGCTGGGAGGTTCGGCCGCCGTATTGCAAGTCCTATTTAGCTGACGCCACTTCGGCGACTTGCGAGTCAATGATGATGAAATGATGATGAAGAACACACAACACCCAGTCATCACGAAAACTGTAATTTATACTTCGTAAGGAAATAAAATACGTAATGGACTTAACGCTGAACAATGTACAATTCTAATTTGTGCAAAACGAACAAGTAAAAAAGAAAAGAAAAAAAAAGGGAAGTCGTCGGCTCCCAGTTTCTGACTCAGACACTCATTTACGTTTCTTTCCCTAACAATGCTACAGATAATCCTACCATTTACTACGTCATTCAGACTGTCAATCCTAAGGCCCCGGGTTCGATTCCCGGCTGGGTCGGAGATTTTCTCCGCTCAGGGACTGGGTGTTGTGTTATCCTAATCATCATCATTTCATCCCCATCGACGCGCAAGTCGCCGAAGTGGATTCAAATCGAAAGACTTGCACCAGGCGAACGGTCTACCCGACGGGAGGCCCTCGTCACGAGCCATTATTATACCGGGTGATCAAAAAGTCAGTATAATTTTGAAAATTTAATAAACCACGGAATAATGCAGATAGAGAGGTAAAAAAATTTTTTTTTTTACACACATGCTTGGAATGACATGGGGTTTTATTAGAACCTCCCGATATTGCTAGAGGCGTGAAAGATCTCTTGCGCGCGTCGTTTGGTGATGATCGTGTGCTCAGCCGCCACTTTCGTCATGCTTGGCCTCCTAGGTCCCCAGACCTCAGTCCGTGCGATTATTGGCTTTGGGGTTACCTGAAGTCGCAAGTGTATCGTGATCGACCGACATCTCTAGGGATGCTGAAAGACAACATCCGACGCCAATGCCTCACCATAACTCCGGGCATGCTTTACAGTGCTGTTCACTACATTATTCCTCGACTACAGCTATTGTTGAGGAATGATGGTGGACATATTGAGCATTTCCTGTAAAGAACATCATCTTTGCTTTGTCTTACTTTGTTATGCTAATTATTGCTATGCCCGCATCTCGTGGTCGTGCGGTAGCGTTCTCGCTTCCCACGCCCGGGTTCCCGGGTTCGATTCCCGGCGGGGTCAGGGATTTTCTCTGCCTCGTGATGGCTGGGTGTTGTGTGCTGTCCTTAGGTTAGTTAGGTTTAAGTAGTTCTAAGTTCTAGGGGACTGATGACCATAGATGTTAAGTCCCATAGTGCTCAGAGCCATTTGAGCCATAAACTGAAAATTATTGCTATTCTGATCAGATGAAGCGCCATCTGTCGGACATTGTTTGAACTTTTGTAACATTTTTGGTTCTAATAAAACCCCATGTCATTCCAAGCATGTGTGCCAATTTGTACCTCTCTATCTACATTATTCCGTGATTTATTCAGTATTCCAATTTTTACTGGCTTTTTTATTACCCGGTACTACGTCATTTATGTGCAGTACCAAAACTACCTAACTGTATTTCTGGTAGAGCGCAATTCTACCTAAGATTACAAGTATTTAGTGACAAAAAAATTTGAAAGCTTTAAAAGTTGTCGATATGAGTACTCAGTCTACTGGCAATTATACCCACACTGATTTACAAGCTTTGGCTATAATTTTGCCCAACAGTCGGGACTCTTGCACGTTCTACAGCTTCCGACATCAGTGAGTGGCCAAATGTAGCGAAAGCGGAAAAAATAAGTTTTTTTTCCGGTTCGATTACAGCCTTTGTTGACACCGATAGCTCTTCTCTTTCACACAGAACCGCCAGTGGCCTCCGATCACTTGACGGACCATCGTACCAATAATGGAGGTGCGTGATTCTCAAAGCCGTTCGGTGCCCCGAGCTGGGGACCCGGCCGGCGCGCGCGGCACGACGGGAGCCAGCGGGGCGGCCGCGCTCTGCCGGGGTGACACCGCCCGCGGCGGTGCGACCGCTTCCGCGCCGCCTCTGTCTGTCTGCACACAGCAGGGCCGCTTTCGCTTTGTTTCCGCGTTGCAGCAGACGCGGCCAGCTGCGACTCTGGCTGCGCTGCGACCGCGGATCGCGCTTGTTCGCCCGGGGATCCCATTTCCTGGGCGTGCTCTCCCCCTAATCCAATCCACAACATTCCTCCCCACCCACCGGTTTTCTTTTTGGCAGGAGATATTCTAACCGCTGCTCCCTCGCGACTCGCGACTGCCGGCGCCCGAGGTCCTTCTGCTCGGCTCCCGAACTGGTTAAAAACGCGGCGCACGCCTTCGGGCAGAAAATTAAAATTAGAACGTTTCTGCTCTGGCGCTTAACCTTTTGAGCTGGAATTGCTTGGGAAATATCTCATCACTCGAGCGCGACACGGTTCTGTCCTTCCTGGCGAGTCGTGAAAGACGGAAAACGAAATATTTTGTCCTTTTTATATTTTTTTTTGTTCGCCTGCCCATTCGCAATACACAAAGGAAGAGCCACTTCGAGAGATGTTTTAATTTTCTTTTTCATTACATTATTTCGTTTGCGCGCAGTACGAGGCAGACGCGAGTTCACGCTGCCTACTCGTGACGCACTACAAAGGAATCGACAAATAGTTTATTTCCTTACTTCAGTACAATATGGCACGAAGATTCACAAGCATATTACGATTTTAATTGGGCGGCTACCGTACTACAAGGTTTCTTAATCAGAAAATGCGCAGTTTTATATCTTATTAACAAAACAACATAATTTCCGTTAAGTAATCTCCACTTACTATCTGGCTAAGACCTACAGCTGACGTCCTAATGACTAACTAAAAACCATGGATTGAAGTAACTAGGTGTCTTCGGTGCTTCTACAGTTTTGAAAAGCATTTGTCCAGTAAAACATCGACGCCCAGTAAATAAGTTACTACGGTACGGACTATTAAAACAGAACTGCAACTACATAGGGTCTTCAGAAATTAAGCTCCACATGTCGCTCCACGCTAACGACCTGCAAATGTCACTACGATGGACATTTCTCTATGCTGATAATGTCACGTTGGATGCGAAGAACAAGTTTGATCTGCAGCACCAAACACAATAGTGGAACGATCGACTCGCACGATACAGTCTTCGGCTCACCAAAGAGAAAACAGCCGGTCGGAGTGGCCGAGCGGTTAACGGCGCTACAGTCTGGAACCGCACGACCGCTACGGTCGCAGGTCCGAATCCTGCCTCGGGCATGGATGTGTGTGATGTCCTTAGGTTAGTTAGGTTTAAGTAGTTCTAAGTTCTAGGGGACTTATGACCACAGCAGTTGAGTCCCATAGTGCTCAGAGCCATTTGAACCATTTGAAAGAGAAAACAAGTACATGACAACAGATCCGCGAGAAGGTGGGTCTGCCAACATTGACGGGAAAGACCTACTAAGAGTAGAAAAATTTAAGTATCTCTGTTCTACAATCTCTAGCGATGGTCACCTTACAGACTAAGTCAACGTGTAAGTAGGCTGTTTAGGTTTTTATGTTGGTAACGTCACGTAGGGCTCTGTATGAAAATCACTGGCTGTGCTGTGTGCAGTCTGTGGCTGGTTGGTATTATTGGAATATTGCCTATTGTAGTGTTGGGCAGTTGGATGTGAACAGTGTGTAGCGTTGCGCAGTTGGAGGTGAGCCGCCAGCAGTGGTGGAGGTGGGGAGAGAGATGGCACAATTTTGAGAGCGGACGATCTGGACGTGTGTCCATCAGAAAGAGTAAATTTGTAATACTGGATATCATGAACTGATATATATATGATGACTTTTGAACATTATTAAGGTAAATACATTGTTTATTCTCTATCAAAATCTTTCATTTGCTAACTATGCCGATCAGTAGTTAGTGCCTTCAGTAGTTTGAATCCTTTATTCAGCTGGCAGTATTGCCGCACGCTGTATTGCAGTAGTTCGAGTAATGAAGATTTTTGTGAGGTAAGTGATTCATGAAAGGTATAGGATATTGTTATTCAGGGCCATTCTTTTGTAGGGATTATTGAAAATGAGATTTCGTTGCGCTAAAAATATTGTGTGTCAGTTTAGTGATGATCAGAATAAATAAACAGATAAATGTCTGTGTACGTTCAGTTCTGCTCAGCTGTTTGAAAATCAAATAACGTAAGAGGTTTACCAGCACAGTCATTTAATAAATTTTTCTAAGGGGACGTTTCAAACGCAAGGACGCAGGTAACCTGGATGCAGTAGCGAACGACAGCAGGCGTCACCTACGATCGTCAGATTAAGGAGACGTCAAAGATCTACTGGACTGTCATCCGCCCTATTGCTCTCTATGGCACCGACTGATAGCCAACTGCAAAAGAGGCAGAACGACGACTGGGGGTCATGGAGACGAACATGCTTAGATGGACAGGTGGCATCATTCGGCTGGATCACACTTCGAACGACATTATCAGGAAACGATTCGGAGCCGCACCGATCCAGAAGAAATATCGAGAACAACGTTTGCGATGGTTTGGACATGTGCTGTGCGCAGAGGACAATAGCATTACAAAGGCAGTATATACAGTGGAAGTCATGGGAAGGAGACCAAAGGGACGACGAAGACAGCGATGGGCCGACACTCCGCACAACGACCTGAAGGCTGTAAATGTTCACGCAGGCATCGTCCACGATCGAACAAAATGGAGACATCAAATACAGTGGATTCTGCCGCCTGGAGCGACAAATAGTAAAGTAAAAGAAGATGATGACGTTCCAGGCTAAGACTATGTTCCAGAAAGAGTGAAATATTGTCTGAAAAGAGTACAAAATGATTCAAATGGCTCTCAACACTACGGGACTTAACACATGAGGTCATCAGTACCCTAGAACTTATAACTACTCAAAACCTAACTAACCTAAGGACATCACACACATCCATGCCCGAGGTAGCATTCGAACCTGCGATCGTAGCAGTCGCGCGGTTCCGGACTGAAGCGCCTAGAACAGCTCGGCCACCACGGCCGGTGATAAGAGTATACTTCCCGAGTTTCCTGTAGAGAGAGTGCATCACAGTGTGCGATTGAAATGGCGTGCGGCAATTGGAAACGTGCTCCAAAGTTTAAGTACACGATACTGCCGAGTATTGTAGGCAAAACATCCAAATTGCACATGGATTCACAATGAAATTCTGGCGTTATATAGGCCGTATGCAACGTCGCTTAGTAGAATGGTGCCAACAATTTCATCAAGGGCACATAGACGTAGGTGATGCGGATCGGAAAGCCCACATCTTGCACCGTGAGATTTCCATCTTTCCGGGAAGCTGAAAGAACATTTGGGGAAATGTGATTTTGTAACGATGAGGACGTCCACACAGCGCTTGTCGAACGGCTCCGTGACCAACCAGCTCATTTCGATCGTCGAGTTAATGAACGACTGATAGAACGTACCAGCGTTGCTTACAGAGACTTCGTGATTACGTTGATAAATAGGATCACATATTCTGTGGCATTTTGAAGTGTGGAGCAGCATTCAATAAAAATTACCTGACATGCCGAAATAACGAGTAACTTGCTTTTGGAAGTCCCCTCGTAGATAAAAAATTTGGCAAGTAATTTCACCAATTCATCTGCATCAACATTAGGAATTTCTGTGAGTGTGCGTGTGTGTGTGTGTGTGTGTTTGTGTGTGTGAGTGAGTGTGTTTGAAGCTTAAGGGCGTTCAGTGGCGAGGTTAGCAGTGCCATTATGCGTATTAAAATAAATTAATATTATCACACATTAAGGAGGAAAGCTGTAAAATGACACTCATTCACTCATTTCTACCTCACTCGCTGTGACCACATAATCACTCTATCTCACACACCTTAAGACAACGGAGAAAGGGTGAAAGGAGCTATACCTGGGATTAAAGCAGAAATAAAACAACAGAGGAACTAAAAGACAGGCACAGGAAATGTGACTGGCTGACCACTTACAATAAACATGGGTGAGCCAGTCGCCCTGTTAACACGTTAAAAACATCCTCCTAAAATTTTCAGAAGTGTGTTGAACAAATCACAAAATTTTAAAACTCTCACCACATTCTAGAAGGCAGATCTGCCCGCAAATCTGCTGCTGTCTGCTGGTCGGAAAATCAAAAACAGTCTTAGTAAAGTGTAGCGCACAGTGATCTGTACTCTACAAGCAACATACGTCAGAGGATCCTCTCGCTGGAACAAGAAGCCGTGAATCATGAGGCTGTGGCCTATGCGAAGACGAGTAAGGAGGACCTCGTCCCGTCGAGGTGGCTGGAAAGCTGTACGCTACGGCCGCGTAGTGGCTTTATTGGCCGGAGTTTTTTGTCGCTTCCAGTCACTCACCCTCCCGTCGACACAAGACACTGTGTCTCAACAGTGAGGCGACAGCATGTAAGAGGGATGGCACACCGAACTAACTGAGCATCGCGACACGCTCCCCTGGCTGCTACATTACCCTTTCGTTCCCTGCAATATCCATGTTGCCTGGCACCCAGCAGGAAGATACCTCTTTCCCCAGCTGTTGTGGTTAGAAGCACATGTCCTGGATACTCTGGACTACTTTATCTGCTGGTTATGAGAGGTGTAGAGAGTGAAGAGCACTCAGAGAATCGGAACAGACAAGGAATTTGGTACTCGAATCCCGTCTCATCTGCTCCAGTGCCATTAAGATCGCATCTAGTTCCACGTCGGAGAAAGTAAAGTCCACGTCGGAGACAGTAAAGTCTTGAGGCAGTCGGTCCTTGAGGAAGCGATCGGGGAACACAAGAGAGCAACCAACAGAGCCGCCTGTTTGGATCCTCCCGTAGAGACAGTTGTAAATATGCGGTGTTCAGTTAAAAAGTCCTTAAATAATGTATTAAAAAAGTATGCAAGCGCGCAACGCTTCCTGTATCGCGCTAAATCCAAAATTACTCTGGCACTCTGCAGTAACTAGGGTGTCAGACGGTTAAAACCCTGTATTTGAGGTTGGATATGCTCCACACTAAGTGACTCCAGCACACTCTGCACGTGGATTCCATACGGCATTGTTGCTCGTGGACGATTGGAGAAAAGGTGTTCCATAGATGGTTGAGCAATAATAGTATGGTATGTGGGTGACGTAGGAGCTGCGGGGAACTTACGTGTCTGACGTACCATGAGGAGCTGCCACCGGATGGTGAGTGCTAGTTCCCCAGATTCTTAGGAATTTATATTGTGTTCTGAAGTGTAATAGGACAATTATTGATCATTTAGAATAATTCATCCACTCTGAAGAAGAATGTATGGTGTTTTGAAAAAGATTTCTCTAATTGTAGAATTGCTCTAAACGTAGGTTTGCCAAAATACCAGATGGAATAGCTTTCTTATGGCTGGTTCTACTAAGAATTTCAGTAATTCTGAGAGAATCTGGTCTACTCCAAATGCCTTTTTTTAAATTAGGGCTTTGAGCATTGTATGAAATGCTTCTCTCAGCGTCATATCTCCCATCCCACCCCGAACCAATTTCTCTTCCCTTTTTAACAAAATAACTTCAAGTCAATTTCCCTTGAATGGTAATTCTATGTATTTCTTCAACCTTTCACCTTTCCCTTCTTCGTTAGTAGTGGTTTGATGTCTGAGTTCTTGCCATTAAACCAGCTGCTTCTGTTTTCCAGAAGTCTCTCTAAATTTAATGTAAGCGACCTCTACCGTTACAAAAAATGGTTCAAATGGCTCTGAGCACTATGCGACTTAACTTCCGAGGTCATCAGTCGCCTAGAACTTAGAACTAATTAAACCTAACTAACCTAAGGACATCACACACATCCATGCCCGAGGCAGGATTCGAACCTGCGACTGTAACGGTCGCTCGGCTCCAGACTGTAGCGCCCAGAACCGCACGGCCACTCCAGCCGGCTCTACCGTTACATAGATCATGCATGCTTCTACAGCCATACAGCTCTCCAGCCATTCCCGAACTGTCATTTTGCATTTTCTGTCAACCTCATTTCTAGACCTCTATTTTTCTTCTCGATCTTTAATTTACTGCAGTTTTATAGTTTCTCCTTTCGTCAGTTAAATCCAGTATATCGTCTCCTTCCCACTTATCGAATCTTCGCTCATGATTCGTAAATAAAGTATTATCAATGATAAAATTATGCTTTGTCCCAAATTCTACCAAGAAGCTCCATCTCTCTTTCCCTCGTTCCACGCTCTATGATTTTTCCTTTTTCTTTTCGTTCTATCGAATTTCAGTCGCCTATGGCAATTAAATTTTCAGCTCCTTTAACAACACGAAAAATTTCTTTTATCTCGTCACATACTCTTTCAATCTATTTATCATCCTTGGATGCAGTGGGTATATAAACTTGTACGACTGTGATCGGTGTTGGTTTTATTTCTGTTGTGGCTACGATAATGGGGTCACTATGCTGTTCATAGCAGCTTACCGTAATTTTTGTTCATTATCAGATTTATTCGTATATTAACCGTGTTTGATTTTGTGCTGAAACCCTGTACTCGCCTGACCAGAAATGTTGTTTATTCCCGTTATACAGGGGTGGCCAGAAACATGGAAATCCCCAAAACACAACACATTACCATGCCTCATAATACGGTGTGGGAAACGCCTCGGCGTTCAAAACAGCTTCCAGTCATCTCAGTATCGATAAATACAGATCATGTGTGGTTTTCAATGGAATCTTACAATACTGATTCTGCAAACTGGCGGAAAGTTCATTGGAGGTGGGTAGTGATCACGCACACTTCTGTCCAAAATAGACCGCAAAGACTCAATAGTGTTGAGACCTGCTGACTGTGGAGGCCGAGGGAGACGCGATAACTGGAAGGTTACTACCATATTTTATGTATAGAATAAGAGTGGTGTGGGCTCTCTTTTTATTCCATGTGTCACGCTCCATATTTGTACACTAGATATTTTTCAGACAGACGTCTACAGTAGTCGACATGTCACTGCCAGAGGTTCTGATCACAAGCCATGTGATATTTGGCCGTCAGTACCATTGCCGTAGCCAGTAGCATTCAGTGCGAAGCCAATGAAAGAGTCAGGTGTTCGTCACATGGCTGAGTGATTTGGTAATGACTAGCACAACACAGACATGCAAACACAGAGAATGTTACTTTTTGGAGATATGATTTTGTAAAGATTGATTTTAAAAACAGGAAGATATTCAGGTAATCTCGCGCGTAATTTATCACGAATTTGAGAGATGCAGATTTTTAGCACGATTTTCCTTTATTGGTTCGGATCAGTTAGTTTGGTTGTCGAGTCGTAATTAAAGTTATCCGCTCGCGTAGCTTACACTCAGAGTTATAGTCTCACCGCTGCTTTTACGATTTTAATGATGTATTAAATGCCATAATTATGCTGTTTTTTAATAAGAAATGAATTTTGTAAAATTCATTGTAACTGTTAAGAATGAGGTTCACAATACAGTTTAGAATCGCTCTTCAATCATTTAGTAAGTCAAGTTTCGTTCATCGTCTCCTCACGAAAGTTTAATTTTGTGGTTGTGTGTCGCCGTATTGCACTTAGCAGAACAAAGTTGCTCAAACCGTAAGGCATGATGTGCTTAGCACAGCTGCTTTTCCTTCCATTGCACGTGGCAGGTGCTTCTTTAGCTGTTTTTCTGCTGCGCTGTATTTTAATATTCACCACTTTCGAGCTGTACCGAGTTTTCATTGCCGCAAGGTAATTTATGAAAACTTGTTACACCCAGTTTAACATCACAGACAAGACATAATAAGATCATTTGCAGTTAAGCGTAGCATTTCCAAACTATCTACAGGATCACTTTAGATAAGCTCAGTTCTGATTTCATTTCTTTGTCAGATGCCCTCTTCTTACAGTGCAGTGTTATATGTTCACGTGTGCGTCATTTAATGTTTGGAATTTTATCTCCTCAGTTTGTGTACATAATTTTACGGGTCATTTTCGCAGAAGCATTGTGGACATTTATTCTTTGAAAATTCGATTTTTAATTTTATGCAGAATTTTTATTCTGTTAGTTTTTCGGGGTGCAACTGTAAGACAAGCACTGCTACATTACGCACTGTAGCACTGTTTACTGCACTATATTGCACATATCACCAGACGCATTATTCAGTATAGAGTTTTAGGTTTTTTAACTATTTCGGGTAAAAGCTTACGCAATACAAAAGCAAGTACTGTGTTGTTATAATTATACAGATTCACATCGATTTGGCGACTCCTTTTATGAGACAGTGTTTACGTAAGCCGCGCGGGGTAGCCGAACGGTCTTAGGCGTCTTGTCACGGTTTGCGCGGGTCCCCCAGTCGGAGGTTCGAGTCCTCCCTCGGGCATGGGTGTGTGTGTTGTCCTTATTGTAAGTTAGTTTAATTTACGTTAAGTAGTGTGTAAGCTTAGGGACCGATGACCTCAGCAGTTTGGTCCCGTAAGACCTCACCACGAATTTTCAATTTTTTTTTCCATTTTCGTAAGCATACCAGATGCACTGTTCAGATTAACAAAACAATACCGACACACGTGAAAGTTAAAGAATAATTTCTCAAACAAACGATAAATAAACAAAACGATACCTCCGTGTGCTCACAAAACCAGTTCTGGATGATGCGAACTGTGCGGACAGGGGCCATTTCGTCTGGGAACACACTATCAACACTGTGGAACAAATATTGCATCGTGGGATTGACCTGATCAACGAAAATGATCACGTAATGGTATTAACGCCGCCCTGCGGAACAGCCGTGGGGCGCTTGGAAACCCCGCGACGTTTCATTCTTGGAACACAAACTCGGTCAAAAGTTGGAAACAGTCTGAAACAACCGAATGGCTTTCTCCATCGCTCCACAATCCAGGTTTTGTGGCTTCGTCAACACGTTTTCCAGTTACGCGCATTTTGGAATTCCAGCTCGACCTGCCTGTTTGCGCTCCATTTGTGTCGTTTTGGTGCTGACAGGGTTTGCGAGTGCGACATTCAGTTCTGCAGCGACTTCTGCAGCCGTCGTCCTCTTGTTTTTCGTCATAATCCTCTTCAATTACACTTCTTCGTCCGCGTTATGACTTAGTGGATGATATTTTTCTTCTTTCCCTGTACGCGGCATAAATCTTCGATATGGAGCTTCCTGGAACGCCTAACGCTTCAGCTTCTTTGGCTACGAAACCACCCACGATACCAGCACTTACAATTTGCCCACGCTAGAATTCGCTTACGTCCGACATAATGCACTCACAACTACACAGAACACTGTTCTGACCATGGCTGACGGTTGCAACGTATTGATGGGATTGCACCGACATCATTCATGGTCAAATACAACAGCGCAACCCGCAGGTTTGGCTAGCGTCTGCATTTACGTTCAGGAATACATTTTCCGCAGTGTTTCCATAGTTGTGTCCAACCCATCTATACAGGGTGGTCCACTGATCGTGACCAGGCCAAATATCTCACGAAATAAGCATCAAACGAAAAAACTACAAAGAACGAGACCTATCTAGCTTGAAGGGGGAAACCAGATGGAGCTGTGGTTGTCCCGTTAGAAGGCGCTGCCATAGGTCAAACGGATATCAACTACGTTTTTTTAAAAAATAGGAACACCCATTTTTATTACATATTCGTGTAGTAATTGCATGCTTTCAGGTATACTGTCGAGGTGTTAATTAAAGCTTTTTCACAATACTTCAACGAAAACTGAGTCGTCTTCTTTAGACGCCACGTCGACACATACCAGACTCGCGAGTACACACAAATTCAAAGCTAGCAACACCTGAAGATACGACTGGGTCCGTCGTATAATATTGTGAAAAATAAATGGAAACTGTTCTATACCCGGAAGCACACCATTAATAAAGTATAGGATATGAGAAGTATCGTTTCTAATCGTGTTAAGTACGCAGATCAGAATTTTACAAGAAGCGAAAAAAAAAATGTTCCTCTTTCTAACCGGCGTCTTGTCACGTCCCGCGGCTCCTTCCGTCGAAGGTTCGAGTCCTCCCTCGGGCATGGGTGTGTGTGTTGTCCTTACCGTAAATTATTCTAAGTTAGATTAAGTAGTATGTAAGCTTAGGGAGCGATGACCTCAGCAGTTTGGTCCCATAAGACCTTACCACAAATTTAAAATTTCTTTCTAACCGAAAGAAATAAATCAAAATTCTCGACGGCCAGACTCAGGTATTTACATTTTGTTCCAGAATCAGTCGTAACTGAAATCATGCCCAACCGAAAGGAGGTACCATTTTAATTTTTAAATTGGGCTTAATATGTTTTGAGCCATTTCACTTAAAAAAAAGTTTTCACATAATATGATTTGGAAGGTTCATTTCAATTTTTTATCGATTTTATTGTCGGACACAGCCCATAACGTAATAAAATAACGCTATCAACATGTTGTTGTTGACGGTGAATCGATGTGTTACAGTCTCTACACTCAGTCACTTTTTCTCGTGCAACCATTCACGGTCATCGTCCTAATGAGTCGGCCTATCGATTGACGTCGCAGCGATGTTTAATGCCGAAACATAAAACTGCAAACAATCAACCTCTTTCCAGTTGTCTCCAAATCTTGTTTTCGACAATTTATCTTTATCCAGTTTCTTAGCGTCAGGTAATTCTCTCGGTTTAGCAAAGAAATTTCGACTGCAGTTTCCTGCATAATGCATTCCAGTCCTTCGTGCCTCTGGAGATGTATCTTTCACCACATAACTGAGTCTGCGATGTTGTTCCCCTTTGTTCGGTACGCTGTAAACTTAATTTTTTTGTTTTCGGCAGGTAGAATAATGGGATGCATTGACACCTAAGTCTGCCTTCTTCGTGATTGCAAAGCGGCTCAAAATTACTTAAATGTGTATCTCGGTTGAAGTCCCTAAGACGAAATACGTTTCGTCGCACCATAATTACACATGGTAAAGGTCAAAGTCCAAAAACATCAACACGCATAACACAGCAACAAGCCGTCATTGCAAATTTAACTGAAAATGACGATTCGTAAAATACATTAAGTGCTATAGTTTACTGAGCTTCCTTTACAAGCTGTTTTCAGTTTCCGCAGCTCTAATTCTCATTCTACTTCCTTTCGATCGCTCTCCCACGGATAAACAGCCCTCTATGATGATCTAAAGTGTACTATCACGTAATCAACACTACACTGTGAGTTGTAAGATGAAAATAGCGGAAACAATAAGCAAAAGAGCGAGCTTATAACGCAGACTAGGAAACTTGCCCTGAACATAATGCGCCGACTGCAGTGCACACAATACGATCAAAGTCATGTTTTCCAACGCTAAATTACTGTGGTAAAGAATACTAAATGGTCCAGTCTGACTTAACATTGTTAAAGAGTATACCACAAATGAGAAGAAAACTCATCAAACCGTATTTTGATCTCAGCTGCATTTAATATGTTTTGAAACAGCCAATAAACATGGGTCTGGAAATGTGTACTTTCTGCGATAAACATGTGTTTACAGGAGGTGGCAACGTTGCGTCCATTCATTACAAAGCAACCCTCTGCCTTCCTGCGTAAGGAATGACGCACCCTTTGCAGCATACCTGGTTGTTGTTGTACTTGCTGGCACGCATTGAACACGCCCCTGTAGTATCCACACATTGTTGATTGGCGTGACGTAGATCAGTTACTTCAAGTGCCCCATAACCAAAAATCTCGGGCATTGAGGTCTGGGGAACGAGCAAGCCAAGGTATGGGGCCAACCCGACCAATCAAGGGGTCCTGAAATGCGTGCGTCAGATGTTCGCGCACACTGTGACGAAAGTGTGCCGATGCGCTATCATGCACGAATCACATTTCTATTCGTTGCTGAAGTGGCACAGCTTGCAGCAAGGCAGGCTATTAATGAGGAAATCCAGATAATGCGCCTGTTGTGGTAGCACGTGTGGCCCTATTAATCTATCGCCAAGTACGCCTGCCCATACGTTGATTGAGAATCGACGTTGATACTCTCTTTCCTGAAATGTCTGACGAGTTACATCTGCACATAAATGCTGGTTATGGAAATTCACAACACCATGTCTTGTGAACCCTGCCTCATCGATAAATAAAATCTTGGATCTGAACAGTGGATCTGGAGCACACTTCTGCAACACCCGCCGACAGAACCGTCATCTGCCATGATGATCCTGTGGCCTTGGTCCTGAACGCTCTGTAGATGATATGAATTACCTCAAAGATAAGAGAGTAGACGCCTTCTGCTGTTGCTAATCGTCGCACCCTGGTTCCAGGGGTTTCTTCCACCAACCGTAGCTCACGCTCCTCCATGTCAGGCGTGCGGACTGTGCGGGGCATTCCACTTTCAGTCTTCCGAGGTGCAGCGATACCTGTGTTCCCCAGACGCTGGAAAAGTCTGCCAAACAGCTTGTCAGAGAGCACTCTGCGCTGTAGGTATTTTTCAGCGTTGAGGACATTGGCTCGCAGGCTACGTCCATTTGCTAAACCATAGCAGAATATCATATCTGCCATTTCATTTGTCGAGTAGGAGGCTTGCTTTGCTAACAAGTGTTGGAAGAGAGAAAATGTAAATGTACTACGCCTTTTGTACGTACAAACAGCAGAATAACAGTATACGCATAAGTGAATCCGTTTGTAAGAAGGTGAAACGCTATGATACGTACCCAGGATTGACAGTACTGTACAATAAGGCACACAAACACGACGATAACTAACGTAGCCTACAACACAACTCGAACCGCACAACTGACTGCAGACCACCTAATGGTAGGTAGAGTATTGTGAATAAAACATCATAGTACCCTGCTGAGCCGACCGAGGTGGCCAAAACGTTCTAGGCTCTTCAGTCTGGAACCGCGCGACTGCTACGGTCGCAGGTTCGAATCCTGCCTCGGGCATGGATGTGTGTGATGTCCTTAGGTTAGTTAGGTTTAAGTAGTTCTAAGTTCTAGGGGACTGATGACCACAGATGTCAATTCCCATAGTGCTCAGAGCCATTTGAACCTTTTTTTTTACCCTGCTGACGCATCTAACGGCGCGCCAATGCAACGACTGTGCTGATATCGGCAACCAAGCTTCGCGCAGACTTTTCCTACGAACACTTGTTTATCTAGGAAAGTATGCGTTTCCGGATCCATGTTTTATTGGACTTATTTTTCTTGTTTCCACGAGTACTACCATCTCTCAGAGTATTCGACACTTTTTTTAACAGCCTGTATATGGGGCGTGAACAGCGTCATCTGTTGATTATGGTGAATGGCACAGAGATGTTGTGTAGCCATATGAGACAGTGTTATCTGTTATCTGCATCTAACAGAGTTTGAAAGAGGCCTCGTAGTAGATCTCTATTTGGCCGGTTGGTCCATATTTGCGGGGAATTAAGATATGACAGTAACTTGATGTCGGACTGCATGTCAATGTGAGGCCAAACATACTCGAAGTCAATGTTTCGGTAAACTACGTCTGACACCCACATGCGAGGATAGCCTACTGTGCACCGAGAACTTGTATCTAACATATCTGAACAACTACTGTACTCCAAGTGACATTCTGTGCCATCCTACATCACTGGCCGGAGACTAGCAGCAGCCGGACTCTTGAATTACCGTCCCAAACGTATGCTACCGTTAGCACCACGACACAAACGCTGTGTGTGTAATGCTAAGGTACTGTCGTGGCGAGCAAGATGCTCAGATCTACCTCCCATACAACAAGTGCGGTACCAGCTCTGTCTCAGTCCAGTATCCAGGATATGAAAGACTAGTTACAACAGCTGTGGGCTAGCGTGCCCCAGGGTGCCCGACGAGAGGACTGACCAGCTTTATGACACCCTTCCCAACATCTTCGCCGGCCGAAGTGGCCGTGCGGTTAAAGGCGCTGCAGTATGGAACCGCGGGACCGCTGCGGTCGCGGGTTCGAGTCCTGCCCCGGGCATGGATGTTTGTGATGTCCTTAGGTTAGTTAGGTTTAACTAGTTCTAAGTTCTAGGCGACTAATGACCTCAGCAGTTGAGTCCCATAGTGCTCAGAGCCATTTGAACCATCTGAACCCAACATCTTCAATGCTTACAACCAAGCTAGAAGGGGTGCAACATCATAGTGATAAGTAGGCTCATTTTGCAAAGTCGTTTATAACTTTGTTTCGGTTTTGTAATTACATACGCGCGACCGCTACGGTCGCAGGTTCGAATCCTGCCTCGGGCATGGATGTGTGTGATGTCCTTAGGTTAGTTAGGTTTAAGTACTTCTAAGTTCTAGAGGACTGATGACCTCCGATGTTAAGTCCCGTAGTGCTCAGAGCCATTTTGTACTTACATAACATAGCCATCAACCCATGATGTTGTATTTCCTTTCCTCCATCTCCTTTTGGGGCTTCAATTTCTTTTGTCAGGCTATGTAACAGATGTTTTTAAAATGTATAAAACATAATATGAAAATAAATGTATTTTAAATATTACTTTGGTGGACAGTTTTTATTATTTGTAAAACTTTTTCGATGATTTTCTGTTACACTTAAAATACAATCAGTGATGATAATTATGTTGGTATCGTATAATAGTGATGCTCATGGTGCTGTCATGTGAATTTATCGTGCTAAGAATGGAGGTGGCGTGATGAGCGTTGTGAAGCCGCCTGTATCTGTTATGGTCGACGAGACGGAGCAAGATGGATGGAGGAAAGTGGAAGGATGATGTCAGGTGAAGCGCTGTAACAAGGGTTGGGCAGAAGGGATATCTTGAGACCGACAGAATCTTTGGGTAGTGCGGCTTGGTTGAAGTTCCGAGGGAATGGAAATGGAAATGAGCGTTTCGCGTCATTGGCCGAGAGGCCCCTTGTGTGGAACGTCCGGCCGCCTTGGTACAGGTATTCGTACATTCGACGCCACATTGGGCGACCTGGGCCCCGGATGGGGATGAAATGATGATAAAGATAACACAACACCCAGTCCCTGAGCGGAGAAAATTCCCAACCGGGAATCGAATCCGGGCCCGTAGGACGGCAATCCGTCACGCTGACCACTCAGCTATCGGGGTGGACTCCGAGGGGGATGATGAATAGGGCATGAAGTTACATGGAAGGTCGGATATAGGTGTAATGGCGCAGCAGTGTACCTGGATTGGTGATTAGTTGATACAATATTGGGTAACAGGACTGAACTTTGCGGTTCATTTGTTTCTGAAGGTACTCTAAGTAGAAAAAAAGGAGTGGTAAGTGGGTGTATTGGTGTAGAAGGTGAGCTGGAGAAGGTAGGCGGATGCAGACGACGGGGTAGACTGCCTGTCTTCGCACTATTTCAAGGGATTTGTGGAACTTAGAAGAGGCAGAAATCCAGACAGTACTGGCATATGTTAGAGTTGGGGTGTATGGGGGCTTTACAGGTGAGAATTATGCCAGAAGAATGTACACCGCACGTACTGCACCACTCGACAAGTGGCGCTGAAGGGAGGCCTGATAGAGTTGCAGGGTGCGATGTGCATCTAGCTAGGAGTAGTCATCACCGTATTGCACAAGGTTGGTGGAGGGTGGTGGTTTGTGAATATCTGTGGGATGTCTACAGCATGTAAGGATGGAGAGACAGGACACAGTCTTGATGCACATCTGCAGTGAGGTGAAATACGTCGGAGCGGGTGTGGTTGATTAGGTCAAATGTAGGACGGTGGTGAGGATGGGCACAGCGCACGTAGTTAACTGGGAGTACATAGGTTTTTAGCTTGACAAATAGTCTAGAACACCACATCTGACCAAATCGAGAGGGACAAATATGCCGAAATTTCGTTTATTTAGTTGATGAGAGATGCCATCACACTTCTCTATCTTCCACGACATCAAACCATAACCTACGCATCTCTTTCTTTTTTTTAAAAAAAAAATCTTTAATCCACCAATTTGATTAAAGTATCTAACATTTCATGCTCTGGTCCGTAGATCGCCAATTCGTTTTTCTGTTTTTCTTCCTGATGAGATCTTCCTCGTCAGTAGTCCTCTGCGGAAATCTGAATGATGAACTATTTCACCTCTCGAATATGTTATCCATGAAATTGCTGTCAATCTTAAGCACTGCGGTAAGCTGCACGTTCTCGGGAAATATGAAGCCTGTAGTTTTCACTTACTTTTAGGCGCTCACAGTGACAACCTATCAAAGCCTTCTGTTAACTTCATGCATTTAGTTTTACCTGCCAGTATCTGTAAATGGGTCATTACCATGATATTTGGCCTCTGAAAGTAAGACGGACTTTGAAAGTATATCATTGGCGTGATACTTCTGTATTGGGAAAGAACAAGGTAGTTGACTAAATTCTGTGCTATGTCTGTAAGTCGATTAACTGCTTGGTCTGTACGAAACCACGTTGTCGCAATCTCTGATTGATCGACACTTCGTTTTGCAGTGACAAAACGGGAGGTAATCGTCGCCACAGAAGCACCATTCACTGCTCTTCTTCTTCTCTCGGCGTATAGAAGCTCCTACAACTTCGTACCTCCCAAAGCTTACATTCAAATATTGCACATATAAAAATAAACAACGTTTTCTAAGTTGTTTATGAGAACATTATTAAATGTTCAGAATACAAACTGCATTATTGTGTCTTAAAATAATTTAGCTATTCGCTAATAAATATTGTAGCAAATGAAGGCGTAAACAACACGTAACTAAGTTATGTGATCATTTTTGGTGCCTATAATTACTGGACTGCTCTGGCGCAGTCACAGTTTCGTTGATTGCTAATAGGTGGCACCGCAAAGGGGTCACCAGTGCTCAGACGCCCGCCATGTTCTTGCCGGACTGCGCGCAGAATGTTTGTACGCCATCATAAAATACAGTTGCCTATCGGTGAAACGTCCCCTTTCAACAATTATACAGGACTGTGCTTAAACTGACACACAATATTTTTAGCGCAACGCAATCTGACTTTCAAAATTCCCTACTAAAGAATGGCCCTGACAAACATTAAACTATACCTTTCACAAATCACTTACCTCACAAAAATCTTCGCTGCTCAAGCTACTGCAATACAGCGAGCGCCACTACTGCCAGCTAAATAAAAGATTCAAACTATGGAAGGCACTAACTACTGATAGGGATAGTTAGCAAATGAAAGATATTAATAGAGAACAAACAATGTATTTACCTTGATATCATCACAAGTCATAATATATATATCAGTTCATGACAAATTAGAAACCTCCGCCATCTCTCTCCCCACATCCACCACTGCTGGCGGCTCACCTCCAACTGCGCAACGCTACACGCTGTTCACAGCCAGCTGCCTAACACTACAATGGCAGACAACAATGCAAACTAGCCACAGACTGCACACAGCACAGCCAGTGATTTTCATATTGAGCGCTACGTAACGTTGCCAATAAGAAAACATAAACAGCCTACTTACATAGAGAAAACATAAACAGCCTATAAACAGCCTACTTACATAGAGAAAACATAAACAGCCTACTTACATAAAGAAAACATAAACAGCCTACTTACATAGCCCCCATGCTCCCCACAAAAAAATTTTACAAATGGTGTTGGGCACTGGCCAATACAGATTTGACAAAAATTTTTCACAATTACAGTAACAAAGATATAAAATGCACACACTTATTGATACAACGTTGGTCAAAAGCTCAAATTTTCTCACAGTCCCTAAAGACAGTCCTAATCGTACATAACAGGAGAATAGCAGTGTTTGTCTCAAAGTCTGAGCAGTAAAAGAAAATTCACATGGAAGTAGTGGATTTCCATGCAGTCTTGAAGAAGTAGTGTTGTCCTTCCAATGGAAAGACAGTGCTGACTCTCGACATGCTGACAGGTAATGGGCCACAACAGAGCAAACCCACTGCAGAGTCAGTCGAAGTTTTGATGAATATTGGTAGGTAGGTCATCACAGAGCAGACCCACTGTAGTCCTGGCAGAGATTGTGGTATTGGTGGGCCACCAGAGGTGCAGACCCACTGTAGTCCTTGTAGAGATAATGACATGGTGGGTCATCATAGATGCAGACCCACTGTAGTCCTTGTAGAGATAATGGTACTGGTGGGTCATCAAAGATGCAGACCCACTGTAGTCCTTGGAGAGATAGCCAGCAGCCATCTGTTGTGACTGTGCAGGTGCACAATCACCGTTGAAGAGTCTTGCGGATAATATAGCAAGTCCATAAACCACCACTTGTGCACTCACAAAGTTTTTGAAATTGTCCTTAGAACCAGCAATGCTGTTATCCAGTCCCTTGCTGAATCATTAACACACGTGCAAACACTATCAGTCCCTACTTCTCACATATTGTCCATATACTATGACCAACAGAAACGTGTGCAGTGAAATGTAACTAACAAGTTAATAATATCATGAACTGGTGACAATTACAATTTTTATAACATAAGAATACAATAACATAGGTACAAAACACATCATTAAAAACATAATAATACAGATAACGTTTGTAGTACAGGCTTTACAACAGAATAGAAATAAACATATACATCAGTGTTACAGGAATTATGACATAAGTAAATACATAAAAGATCAGAATAACTTTTGAAACATCAACTTTACACATGAGCATTGAACAGAACAGAATATCATAGTGAATGTAGCTTAATATTAAAAGAGAAAAAAATTCTATGAAACTACACAGAGACAGGAAGAAAACAAATACACAAGGGTACACAAACACATACTGGGATAACACAAAAGGAAAGGACAGGGTTCGTTTTCAGTGTAACATTTGGTACTGCAGTCCATCCCAAAACTTCAGTCTATAGATCTTTCGTCTTATTTCAACCTTTGCTTCCACCAAAAAAATCTTATCCAAGCATGCTTTCTGTATTCTGTTCATATTTCTTTCAAAATAATTATTTCTGATTGTACAATACTCATTTGGGCCCAAATCCTTTTTATATAACTTCGCAATGCATTCTTTACCTATTCTCCATAGTCAGTTTCTCACATAGTCTACCCCCTCTTAAGCTAACTTAAATCTACTGAGCTCAGATGCTAAACTAAGGGACGAGGCAATGCAGCAGCACGTAAAACAATTATTATAAACAGCAATGAAAAAAATGGAAAATTGCAAAGCAAGCTACAGTATAAATTAGCAAAAGTCAAATTCAATAACACTATGCCTGGCAAACAGCAGCAACTTATACCTAAACATGACATAGCGCAAGCAGAAAAAATATTACACTAAAATGGCCATGTCTAATACCTATGTCACATCTTAACATTAGAGTGATGCATCACAAAAACTTACGCTAGTAGATAAGTTACCAAATCGTAAAAAAATTATTTATGCAATTCCTGTGAAGGGAAATGTTTTTTTTTTTTTTTTTGTGCTCCCTCATTTGTTTTGGATAGATCATAAAATTATTTACTGGATCTGTAGGCATAAAATATTTATATTAGTACATATATTAAATTTTATTTTAACCAATGCTGCAGTGCAGCTAGAAACTTGATATTAAACAAAATGTGTAAATAAATACATTAAGCAAGCCATATGGCATTTTTCTTAACTAGCAAGGCAATAGCTGTGAAATGTTTCTCATCGTTTCATTAGGCATTTCAGTAAATATCATAAATTACGAGCTCCACAGTATGCTTTCAACAAGGAGATGTCAGTAGCGCGGACAATGGCCTTCCCTTTCCTTTTTTTTTCTACCTGTGCCGCTGAAAAGGGCTCGCAATAATGGCTTTTTCTCCAGGCGTCTGACACAGCTGGGTGCCCGCGACGCATTACGTGCAGGTGGTCACTTAACTTTCGTACGGAAATATTTACGACAGCAGTTTCTGCTACCGTTGCAGTCACATTTAAAAATATTTCACAGGTCAAGAATTAGCGTTGCAAATCTGTAGAAACAAAATCCTATAAATATAAGTGTCCAAAAAAAATATTCGTCAGCATTGTGATACAGTCACACATTTCATAACTCTTAAAGTACGTTTCTTGGTTTCCAACATCCTTTTCATAAATCAGAGTCCCTAAACACTACTCATTATTCCTTACCTCATTATACATATACATATTCGTCGACACTTCTTCAATATTTCATCGTGAGAAATACGTAGCATAATAAACATTCCTCAACAACATAATACACATCGTCGTCGTAATAATAACATCATAACACCTCAGTCAAATCTCAAAATCGTCGTAACTTCCTCCAATAATTTCTGAGCCTAAAAAAATTCTCTGCTCATTTCAATAGTGTCATCTACCTCAAACGTACTTTAAAATCATGCTCCCTTACGAAATACGTCATTCAAAGCTCTCATAGTATCACAATGATTCCGAAAAATATGAGCGTTTCTCAAAGTACAGACAAAATACAGTTTCATAAGTGTGAAGTTACCCAACTGTGTATTGCGTAAACATGTGTCACTGATGTAGTAAAAAGAATGTTTGTTTCTCTGTCAAATAATCAGATAGCTGTGTAATTCTGTGTTAGAGAAATATGGTACCGATGTGTAAAGTTGTATAAGCAAATACCATATTAGCTAGGGTTCCTTGTGGTTGCCACACACATGGTACACAAAGTAAGCGTGTACCCCCCTGAGGATAAATGTAATTATGCCCTCAGGTGTTACAAATTACAGCAATGGAATGAAATGTATCACGGAAAACTTTCTTTGTAATTAAAAAATCTTTAAAAATAAATGTTTCAAGTACAAAATTAATCACTCAAATACGTGTACTGTAGCGCTAAATGTGCGTCTTGTTGCAACATAATCTGTGTGGAAGTGTCGTAGTTATCGTCCTCCGAAAGCTAAGTTCTGCAGAAGCCAATGTACTTACCTCATGATAAACAAAAGTGAAATGCTTTGCGTAGAGATATCTTAGTTATTACGCTTATTGTTGTGATGATGAAAGTACTGTGCTGTAACGTATTGTTGTGCTATGGAAAAGGCTGTCTCCTTGTAGCTATACCACAAAAGTTACTAATAAAACATGTTTTGATTTCCAGAAGAATTCAGAAAACTGTGCAGATATAAAACAGATACACCGCAAAAGCAACATTGTAAATTGTCACTCATTAGTAGCGTCGTGATAAAAATCGTGTAGCTGTCACATAAACTAACCTCTGTGTCATCTGGTATCTCTCAGAAAGCACTTTAAATTCAGAATGTATTTTCAAATAAACCAAAATGTTGCATTAAAATCTCATTAGCAGTACTGGTAAATGTTCTAAGTATGTGAGCCTTATAGTCGTTACGTAATCGTGCAACAAACAAGCAAGAATGTACACACACAATAACACTGTGACGTCTGTTTACTATAACAATGCATTCGTCATTTCTGTTTAAATAAGTTCTCTTGGTTCTTGATTGGATATTTAACTTCAAACATTGTTGCATGGTAACAGTTTCTAAAGCATACTAGTAACGTGAAGTGAAACGTTTTATGGCAAAGACAAAGTTAAAAAGCAGATTATCTTTCAATAAACGGTTTTACATGTGAAATATGGTGTAAACCTTTACTCTTCCTAGTACGCAGAATTTCAACTTGAATGCAGTTATCATGCGGTATTCGTCCGTAAAGAATACTGGAATCTTGCTCAAGGTTAGCGTCAATGTTATTTTTCTCTGAGCCAGCCGGCGCACGCGGCTGCCTGCGGTGTGAGTCATTGTCTGTTTCTTTGTTGGCGCGCGTCGTTATTGGGATTAGGAGACCTAACTTCTACAAATTCGCCTTGCCGAGAGGGCCCTGCCCTGTTTAAATCCCGCCAGTTCTGATGGAATTCAGGTCTGTCGTTTTGTCGGTAGTTTCTGTAGAGTCTTTCTTGTCGGTTAAGTGGTGGAGAATTTCTCCCTGAATCGTAACTGCGCGCTGAACTGTTGCGTCTGAAGTTATTCTGCCTCCCTTGATAATAATTGTTTTGGTTCCCATATTGTCTGTTTCTCTGATTGTCTCTGTGATAGTCATTACTACGGAAATGCGATCTTTCTCTGTAACTATTATTACTCTGCCAACGGTTGTCGTACGGGTGGTGTCTATTTTGGTCACGATTTGCGTTGTAAGAATAGCCTTGTCGCGTCCAGTTATTATTTCTTTCATCGCGGAATTGCGACTGATGTGATCTGTAATTGTTGTGTTCCTGCGTTCTGCGATTGTCAGTGTCACTTTCCAGTTCTTGTAACAGTCCCTGAAAAGCTTCAATGTCGTCTTTGCAACGTCCTGCTAAAATAATATGTCGTAAATGTTCAGGCAGTTTGATTAAGCAAATGCGGATGAGTTCTGAGGGGCTGTATGGGTTTGACAGGTATTGATTCTTGTGCAACATGTCTTCAAAATATTTCACAAGACTGGAAAATTCAGATTGTTCGAAGTGTTTCATCATTATGATGTTATGTTTTACACGGTCTTGTGTAGCTTGAGACCAATATGCTGAGAGGAAGGCATGGTAAAACTCTCCTTCACTGTGGCAATCGTGAATTACCGATCGCATTCTTACAGCTGGTTCATTCTCCAAGTAGCCACACATAAATTCTAATCTGTGTTCTAACGACCAGTTGGGAGGAAAACAATGAGAGAATTGATGGAGCCATGCTTGTGGATGAATGTCGTTGCCAGAATTCTTAAATGTTTTGAATTTACGTGTAGTAATGAACAGCTTATAGTCAAAATCATCATGTCGGCGAGTCGCATATCGGTCATTGTTAGGTCGTGTCGGCCGTTCCATCTCAAAATTCGGTGCACATTGCCAATTTCTTTCATAACTTCCGAAATGCCCTGTGTTATTATTTTGCGGCTTTTCCGTGTTTCTAAGTCCCTCTTCCCGTGTTGGAGCGCGAGTGTCTTCTGAAATACGTAATTCTTGTATTACCTGTGTCAGCTGATCTTGTACTTCCCGGATTTCTCTTTGGTGTTGCGTATCAATTTGATTCAGATTTTGTTTCAGTTTCCTAATTTGTGCGTTCTGTTCTGTGTCATTAAAGACTACCGGTTTTGCGTCATTCAGATTATCATCTACCTTCGCAGATAAATTATTTAGCTGATCCGAAAGTTCAACTACTTTCTCTGATAATGAACACATTTCCTCAGTGTGTTTTTCTGAACCAAGTTTCAGAGTGTCCATTTGTGTTGAAATCGAATCTACTGTGTCTTTTAAGTTTTCTTGACTTTTTGCAAGTTGCGTAACCGAATCGGTAGATGCAACTGCGTCAATTTTAGCTTGCAAGGTGTTGTGATTTTCATGAACAATAGTTTGCAGTTCTTTTATGGCTGCTTCGTGATTCTGTAATGCATTTTCATGACGCGAAAAAATAGGTTGGAAATGCTCACAAATTTGAGTTTTTACGTCATTACAGACTTTTTGACATTTCGATTCAATGTTATGTAACTCAGTAGTTAAATCTTCACGCGTTTGTTCAAGAGTTTGTTCCAATGAGTCTAACTTTTGAAGATTTTGTCCCATTGCGTCTAACTGTTGCTGTGTTTGTCTCTGATTTTGTTCCAGTGTGTCTAACTTTTGAAGCTTTTGCTGTGTTTGTCTCTGATTTTGTTCCATTGTGTCTAACTTTTGTAGCTTTTGTCCCATTTGTTGCATTAACTGTAATAACAATGCACTGGTGTCTGAAACATGTTCCTCAGTGCTTTTCGGCAGTGAATTTGCACCGGCAACATTCACATTTTGACAAGCGGAAAACGTGTCTTGACTCATTTGGGAAAACGGTGAGGACGCAAAACCTGAATCTACAGTATTTGCAAAGTTGTGTCCTGTCATTTCGGATTCCTGAGGCGAGCTGTTGCCGACCGATCGATCGATAATGCTTCCCTCTTCACTAATTGTTTCACTGTCCACGCCATTGTTTGCCGCCCGCTCCATTTCCCTATGCACGATTACCAAATTACTACTTTGAACATCAGTTAATTCATTACTCGGTGGCGCTAACACACTGCTTTCATTTTCACTGTCATTTCTCAGTTTACTTTGGAGCCTAGTATTACGTTTTTCACACGCCATTATTGTCACAGTATTTCACACGACAACACAGAAAAACACAATTTGAAGATCAAAAATAAGAGAACACATTAACATAGCACTGAAAATAATATCTAGTTAATTGCAGCTGCGAAATACTTGGTGCAAATCTACATGCCTGCCACAACTGTTTTACTATACAACAATGAAAGACTGCAACTACAAAGGAAATTCTCTCTATAATTACGCGCTAGCAATAAACAAAATCTACACTAATTACACAAACTACAAGAAAAAAATCAGAAGATTCCAGTGAGGTATCCTAGGCTAAGGGTCGACATATGAAACGTCCCCTTTCAACAATTATACAGGACTGTGCTTAAACTGACACACAATATTTTTAGCGCAACGCAATCTGACTTTCAAAATTCCCTACTAAAGAATGGCCCTGACAAACATTAAACTATACCTTTCACAAATCACTTACCTCACAAAAATCTTCGCTGCTCAAGCTACTGCAATACAGCGAGCGCCACTACTGCCAGCTAAATAAAAGATTCAAACTATGGAAGGCACTAACTACTGATAGGGATAGTTAGCAAATGAAAGATATTAATAGAGAACAAACAATGTATTTACCTTGATATCATCACAAGTCATAATATATATATCAGTTCATGACAAATTAGAAACCTCCGCCATCTCTCTCCCCACATCCACCACTGCTGGCGGCTCACCTCCAACTGCGCAACGCTACACGCTGTTCACAGCCAGCTGCCTAACACTACAATGGCAGACAACAATGCAAACTAGCCACAGACTGCACACAGCACAGCCAGTGATTTTCATATTGAGCGCTACGTAACGTTGCCAATAAGAAAACATAAACAGCCTACTTACATAGAGAAAACATAAACAGCCTATAAACAGCCTACTTACATAGAGAAAACATAAACAGCCTACTTACATAAAGAAAACATAAACAGCCTACTTACATCGGCAATAACAAGACGTCCATCTGACAAATGACACCGAAATAGAACTTCTGGCAGCTTATTTGTTACGCCACAAAGGATTTTTTCCAGAGGCCAGCCAGCCCACTGATGACAAGTGCTGAGCTACCTCCCTTTGATCATTAAGCCATCCAAAAATAGCGTTCAGCGTCCACACTGCACGGACTACGCTAGCACGCCTCCAAATTCTCAACTACCGACACACTACTAACGCAGTGCCACTTGCCATTACCCTTATTACTCGCGGTATTTCGCCAATTCATATAAGAGTTAGATCACGGCGTGCATCCACACTGAAGAGACCATTGGCCATCCTCCCCTTAATTATATGTGTTGTGGCGTAGCAAGACAGCCACGCCACGGAAGTAGCCGAAAGGCACGCGTTTAGTTCACGCAGGCAAGAGATAGGTCTGTAACAGGATACGTAATGAATGCTATAAAGAAAAGTACGTAGCTTCTGGAATACTTAACTTTAATCCATCATTTGTATACAGCGTTTCTTGATGAGACAATTCATACGATAACTATCAATTGCTATGGCGCCTTGCTAGGTCGTAGCCATTGACTTAGCTGAAGGCTATTCTAACTATTGGCTCGGCTAATGAGCAATGCTTCGTCCATGTAGTCGCTAGCAAAGTCGTCCGTACAACTGGGGCGAGTGCTAGTCAGTCTCTCGTGGTGGCGCTCGGTCTGCGATCCCTGACAGTGGCGACACGCGGGTCCGACATGTACTAATGGACCGCGGCCGATTTAAAGCTACCACCTAGCAAGTGTGGTGTCTGGCGGTGACACCACAATATGTATGTGGTGTCTGTTCTTGCGGACAGGAATCCCTAGCATACACCGTCAGATGGCTCACTGAGACTTGATGTAGATGTAGAAGGTTCGTAAGGTAAAGACGTAGGTCGTCGATGGAATAATTGGGGTGAAAGCCCCAATGGGTGCTGGGAATGGGTAGGTGTCGTGCAAGGTGTTGATGGATTCGTGGGTAAGGAAGGTTTCAAGTATTTTTCCGAAATTGAGGCTGATAGGTCGATGGGATGAAGTCTCTGAGGGTGGCTTATCAGGTTTCATTCAGAGCAGGACTGTAAATGTTTCAGACTGCTCTGGGTAATGACGTCTGTAGTGGATGTTAGTGTAAATTAATGATATTTTTGCTCTTCATTGTAATCGTATTAAATCGTTCGAGAGGAGCGAGGGTTGGCTTTCAGTGGAACGATGCTCCACTCTTTACCCAAAAGAGTTTAAAATATACAATGACGAGATGAAAAAAATTAAATGGAGGAGCTATTTACAGTGCTTTTAAAATACAGAGTGTCCAGCGAAGAAGTCTGCCTATATCTCGAAAACTGAGATCCATAGAGGAGTGTAACAAAGCGTTTGTTGACAGTGAAAGCTGTATGAATTTGTACACAAACTATACGGAAGTATCGAAATAGTTCGAAAAGCTGCTAATTGATGGAACTATACGCTGTGCAGTTCGTACAGTATCAACGTGTAGCAAAACTAGTCCTCTGCAAGCAGTTTTTCCAATCAACATCTTCTCTAAATGTCCACCACTAGAAGTGCGGATGTATCACAATTTGCCATTAAATATTGCGTAATCTCAACAGAAATGGATTCGAATTTGCACTGAACGCCGATTCAAGTTCGTCCAGCGTGGTGAGATGGTTTCAATAGACAGTGTCTGTCAATGTGCTCCTCAAAAAGTGGTGAGATCGGGCGAATATGAAGGCCAAACCATCCCTGCGCCAGTAGATTTGCACTTTTATTTTCATTCCAGCAGTCAATTTGGAGAGAATTGTATCAGATGGAAGCCTCTGATCAACAGATACCACTCTAACAACAAAGGATGGCCACAGAGCAGTATGGATAGCAGTTTTATGTAATTCTGCTTGTTCTCATTTAGCAAGGGCACGATTAAAGAAGCATCAAGAATTCTCACCTTCCGGGCACTTCATGTGTGGCAGTTGCCCATCAGTGCTCATATAGTGGTACAGGGTTGCATAGATTGCTCTCTTCACTGCCGTAGTATCTGGAGCATTGTCAACAATGGCGCTTCTATAATCTTGAGTCAGCTTTACAGTTGTTTCTCCTTTCCAACTTTAATGTGCTTTCCCATCGAGAACTACGTTTTGTGCCCGACTGCTCTTCGCCAGATTTCTCAGTCCTGTCCCAAGTTGCTTCGCTGTATGATTCACACACTCTTACTTCACAATTTCCATATTCCATAGAAATTCAGTTAAACTAATTATATTTTTTTCTACATTTCTCTTCCGGATATCTCAAAATGTTTGCGTTTTATAACAGTAAATGTACGAATAAACATATTTGAACAAAAAAATTTTTATGAGAATTCAATATTTTCTTACCCACCAAGTCTTTCAAAGCTCTTTTAAATTCTGATTATAATACTAGGTCCTCTATCCTCTCCGTATCGACTCCTGTGTCTTCTTCATCAGACAACTCCTCCCCCACGTAGAGACCCCTTCCATTACTCTTTCCAGCTATCCGCTCTCTCCTTTCCATTTAACAATGGTATTCCCATTGCACTCTTAATGTTACGGCCCATGCTTTTAATTTCACCGAAGGTTATTTTGACTTTTTTTAATGTTGCGTCACTCCATGCGACAATCACTTCTTTTTCGATTTCATCACATTTTTCATGCAGCTGTTTCGCCTTAGCTACCCTGCGCTTCCCATTTATTTTTTTCCTACGTGATTTGTAATTTTGTATTCCTGAAGCTCCTTAAAATATTTTGTACTTGCTTCTTTCGTCAATCAATCGAAGTGTTCTGTTACCGTGGTTTCTTCACGCTTACCTTCTTTGTATCTACGTTATTCTTCCCAATTTCTATGATAACCGGTTTTAGACATGTCCATTCCTCTTTGACTGAACTGCCTACTGGGCTATTCATTATCGCAGTATCTATAACCGCAGAAAACCTCAAGCGTATCTCTTCATTCCTTAGGACTTCCATACCCTATTTTTTTGACATTGATCCTTCCTCACTAGCCTCTGAAACATCAGCGTACTCGTCATCGTTACTAAATTGTGATTTGAGTCTATATCTGCTCCTGGGTGTAATCTAACGGGAATCTTCCGCATCTCTCGGCGTTTTCCATTATGCCTCTCCCTATTGTGACTTATGACCCGGTTGTTCGCTATTACTAACTGAAATATGCTGGGTCTTGCCCACTCGTCTCGTATAGGCTGCCTTAGGGATGCTGCGTTCTCAGAATACTGTACAACAATTCAAGCAAATAACATTAGTAGTTTTATTTCTATAAAGCAGATTGACAATACTTAACTTGTATTTACAAGGGTTTCGCTAACGATGGGCGACATACAACATAAGTCCGAGTTCTTGCTATACACAATGTTCCTGCAAGTTGATACACGTCACTGATAACTCATCTGCGAGGCCGGTATACCTAAACTACTGTTGTCGGTGCTAATTTGTTCTCGATTCTGATGAGAGCAACCCTATCAATGCACTAATCACAGTAACTCATGCTCAGCACCACATTCCTATTCATAACGAATCCTACTCCCGTTATATCATTTTCTGCTGCTTGTCTGACCGTAATTCCTCGTCTTCTTTCGTTTCACTTCACTGACTCACGCTGTACCTTGATCGAGCCTTAGCATTTCCCTTTTCAGATTTTCTTGTGTCTCCACCACATGCAAACTTCTGACATATCACGCCCAATCTTGCAGCACACTACCCTTTCGTTGGTTATTCAGTTTCTGTCCCATTGACACTTCCCCCTTGGCTGTATTCTCCCAGTGATCCGAATGGGGGACTAGTCCAGAATCTTTTGCCAATGGAGAGATTGTGATGACACTATTTCAGTTACAGGCCACATGTTCTGTGGATAAACATTTTTTTGGGTCATAAGTCTTCTGACTGGTTTGATTCAGTCCACCATAGATTCCTCTCCTGTGCCAACCTCTTTATCTCAGAGTAGCACATGCAACCAACGTCCTCAATTATTTGCTGGATGTATTCCAATCTCTGTCTTCCTCTATAGTTCTTTTCCCTCTACAGTTCCCTCTAGTACCATGGAAGTCATTCCCTCATGTCTTAACAGATGTCCTACAATCCTGTCCCTTCTCCTTGTCAGTGTGTCCAACATATTCCTTTCCTCTCCAATTCTGCGCAGAACTTTCTCATTCCTTTCCTTATCAGTCTACCTAATTTTCAACATTCGTGTGTAGCACAACATCTCAAATGTTTCGAGTCTCTTCTGTTCCGATTTTCCCGCTACCCATGTTTCACTGCCATACAATGCTGTACTGAGGACGTATATTCTCAGTAATTTCTTCCTCAAATTCTTTCTTTTTTCTTTTTTTTTTTATGGGACTTAACTGCTAAGGTCATCAGTCCCTAAGCTTACTCACTACTTAACCTAAATTATCCTAAGGACAAACACACCCACCCAAGCCCGAGGGAGGACTCGAACCTCCTCCGGGACCAGCCGCACTGTCCATGACTGCAGCGCCTTAGACCGCTCGGCTAATCCCGCGCGGCTTCCTCAAATTAAGGCCTATATTTGATACTAGTAGACTTCTCTTGGCCAGGAATGCCCTTTATGCCATTGCTAGTCTGCATTTGGTATCCTCCTTGCTCCGTCCGTCATTGGTTATTTTACTACTTAGGTAGCTGAATTCCTTAACTTCATCTACTTCGCGACCATCAATCCTGATGTTAAGTTTCTTGCTGTTCTCATTCCCACTACTTCTCATTACTTTCGTCTTTCTTCGATTTACTCTCATACCCTATTCTGTACTCATTAGATTTTTCTTTCCGTTTAGTAGATCATGTAATTCTCCTTCTCTTTCACTCAGGATAGCAATGTCATCAGCGAATCGTATCACTGATATCCTTTCACCTCGAATTTTAATTTCACTCCTGAGCCTTTCTTTTATTTCTATCATTGCTTCTACGATGTATAGATTGAACAGTAGGGGGGAAAGACTACATCTCTGTCTTACACCCTTTTTAATCCGAGCACTTCGTTCTTGGTCGTCCATTCTTATTATCCTCTCTTGGCTCTTGTACATATTGTATGTTACCAGCCTCTCCCTACAGCATACCCCTATTTTTCTAAGAATTTCGAACATCTTGCACCATTTTACATTGACGAATGCTTTTCCCAGGTCGACAAATCGTATGAACGTGTCTTGATTTTTCTTTAGTCTTGCTTCCATTATCAACTGCAACGTAACAATTGCCTCTCTCGTGCCTTTACCTTTCCTAAAGCTACACTGATCGTCACCTAGCGCATCCTCAATTATCTTTTCCATTCTTCTGTGTGTTATTCTAGTTAATAACTTGGATGAACGAATTGTTAAGCTGACTGTGCGATAATTCTCGCACTTGCAAGCCCTTGCAATCTTCGGAATTGTGTGGGCGATATTTTTCCGGAAGTGAGATGGTATGTCGCCAGACTCATACATCCTACACACCAGTGTGAATAGTCGTTTTGTTGCCACTTCTCCCAATGATTTTAGATTCCTCTTTGGAGAGGAAGGCACAATCAGGTAGGTCTACGGAACCGGTCTCCTATAGTCTGTTGTTCCACAGTCCCGTCGACAGCGAGGTCACTGGAGGCAAAGCACCAGCTCGTATTAGGGAAGGATGGGGAAGGAAATCCGCCGTGCTCTTTCAAAGGAATCATCTCAGCATTTGCCTCAAGCGGTTTAGGTAAATCACGGAAAACTTAAATCTGGATGGTCGAACGCGGGTTTGAACCGTCGTCCTCCTGAACGCGAGGCCAGTGTGTTAACCACTGGGTCAGCGCGCTGGGTACAGTCTCGGAATTTTAGCCCAATTATAATTGGAAAAGAGTGGTCTAGGATTAGCCGGCACGGTAGCTCAGCGTGTTCGGTCAGAGGGCTGGTTGATCGCTCTAGTAAAAACAATAAAAAACAACCTGAGTTAATAGATCAACGATGGACTTGAACGGGTGTCATGTGACGTCCGCTCCGACCAAATTCAACGAACGAAAGCGAACAAAATGAAAAACAAGGGGGTAACGTCTTTCACTAACAATAAAAACGTCCGGGGATCTAGGCTCGCAACCCTCCACTGCTAAAATTTAGGATAAAAATCAGCACTAATGGCAGCGAAACGCTTTCGACATAAAAAATCAACCTCGTTCTGTCCATGGCCTTGTAAAATGGGGCCAAAATGTGGACAGAGTTTCAGGACAATCTCTTGCCCTTGAGGTGGGAAACCGTTCCTAAAAGGCGGAATGATCGCAAATAATCAACGGCATGTGGAGGCAGACGGCAATGGGAATCATACATTGAAAACACGTAACCTGTTTCCATTTTGCACCCACGGTCTAGGGGTAGCGTCTTTGATTAGTAATCAAAACGTCCTCAGTCCCGGTTTAGAATCGCGCCACTGCTTAAATTTTGATTAGTAATCAGCATTGGAGGCCGAAGGCGTCCAGGATAAGAAGTCACCCTCGTTATCAAAGAGGGCGGAGGAACGGACAGGGATTCAGGGCACTCTCTTGCCCTAGGGGTGGGAAACTGCCTCTAAAGTCGGAAGAATCAGCAGTGATCAACGGCATGAGGATACAGAAGGCAATGGAAACCAATGCATTAAAGACAAAAATGATTCAAATGGCTCTAAGTACTATGGGACTTAACATCTGCGGTCATCAACCCCTAGACTTAGAACTACTTAACCATAGCTAACCTAAGGACATCACACACATCCATGCCCGAGGCAGGATTGAGTGAGTGGTTCCAAATGTGATACCTCAGGAAATGAGAGCGGAAGAAACTAAAGTAAACCTTCCTTTGCTTTACAGTTTCTGATTTGCTTACGGTGAAAACAGTAACACTCAGTATCTGCACAAGATCTTTAAACGATACTTCCAAGAAAGCTTTTCATCTACACCTTCAGTTCGACGAATTTGAAATAGCTGATTTCACCGACTGTTGACTCCCTAGGGCAATATAATTTCCTTTTCACAAGTTGCGTGTGAGAAGAGATATACACGGCGTTTCGTTGCAGTTATGCATTACTCTAAATGGTTCAAATGGCTCTGAGCACTGTGGGACTTAACATCTATGGTCATCAGTCCCCTAGAACTTAGAACTACTTAAACCTAACTAACCTAAGGACATCACACAACACTCAGTCATCACGAGGCGGCGAATATGCATTACTCTGTCGTCTGTTAGAAACATGGTGGTATTACAGATTAGGTATATCACTCCACATCTATACAATAACTTGTGTTATCGGCAAAGAGAACTTATTTCAATTCAGAACTTTTCACCGTTTCTTGACAGAGGAAAATGGCTTTCTGCTTCCTTCTTTCCAGATATGAAGGGAACAGTTACGGAGCTTTACCTTAATGAAACCACATGATATTTCGTCGTATGCCAAACTACTGTGTGGTCACAGGATCGAATGCTTTTGTTGAATTAAAGAAAAAGCATGCTCTCCTCAAACAATCATTTAACCCTGCTAGTGTCTCACCACTGAAGAGTAAATTTCATCTTGTGCGGATACACCTTTCCTGAAGCCACACTGCAAGTCTGATGGTATATTTATTATGAGTTCTGAGATGCGCCACCACTCTTGTACACATTGCTCTCTCAAAAAGTTTAGGAAATACTGGTAGCTAAGAAATCAGTAATAGCCTACATTTTGTCCTTTTTTTTTATAAAGTGGTTACATCAAGAAGTATGCCAATTTGCCAGGAAATCTAACAACACCTAAAAGACCCAAAACACCGGTGACTGTGCACAGAAATAACACGCACTACACTGATTTTCGTAATCCTGATCGTAGTAATGGGAGTCTTCACTCTTTCGTAATTATCGACCCATCTCCTCTGTTTCTTTCCCTGCAGTTCACTCTCCTGCTAAGTTATTAATCATAGAAACCTCAGCGGATTTCCCGTCGCTTAGACTCATTAATCAGCAGTGAGGATGACGGATGTAATGGGAAAGCTTAACAGAGACAGTGAACAGGAGCTCAGCGATGCACCAGGAAATGTCGAGGAGAGGCGAAGAACATGGAGCATTTGTGAGTACGGTAGCCACAGCTTTCTTTCTGAGACTGTATGAGGTGCAGTTAGAGGTATGCAAAGCGGAAACAGTGTAACACAAGTGCGACAGAGAGCGTAGTTGGAAAATTTATTAGAATACGGAAAACACGAATTTCGAAACAGACGCGGAAGAAAATATCGAAAGTGCATAATTCTATTAAGATGTAGGACGTAGGAATCACTGTGAAACACATCACTTACGAATTTCGCATCACTAATGGCATACACAGGAACAATAACAATGGTTGCACACAAGGACTTGTCATCTCAGCTAGTGATGCAGTAACACAGAGCTGCAACATTTTGAAGGAAAGTTTGAAGAATAGGAAAAGAAACCATCCAAAGTGTAAAGGTAGACGTTGGGCCACTCCTAGTATCAATACGAGAAAGACACCACGGAAGGAAGCACCTAGAAGATGCTCTACGAGTTAAAGCGGTGAGTACATTTCAAGGTAAAATTAAAGCGACAAATTTCACAAGCCTTCAGAAAATTACACTATAAAATTTAGATACTACACTACTGGCCACTGAAATTGCTACACCACGAAGATGACGTGCTACAGACGCGAAATTTAACCGACAGGAAGAAGATGCTGTGATATGCAAATGATTAGCTTTCCAAAACATTCACACAAGTTTGGCGCCGGTGGCGACACCTACAACGTGCTGACACAAGGAAAGTTTCCATTCGATTTCTCATACACAAACTGCAGTTGATCGGCGTTGCCTGGTGAAACGTTGATGGGATGCCTCGTGTAAGGAGGAGTAATATGTACCATCACGTTTCCGACGTTGATAAAGGTCGGATTGTAGCCTATCGCGATTGCGGTTTATCGTATCGCGACATTGCTACTCGCGTTGGTCGAGATCCAATGACTGTTAGAAGAGTATGGAATCGGTGGGTTTAGGAGGGTAATAGGGAATGCAGTGCTGCATCCCAACGGCCTCGTATCACTAGCAGTCGAGATGACAGGCATCTTATCCGCATGGCTGTAACGTATCGTGCAGCCACGTCTCGATCCCTGAGTCAACAGATGGGGACGTTTGCAAGACAACAACCATCTGCACGAACAGTTTGACGACGTTTGCAGCAGCATGGACTATCAGCTCGGAGACCATGGCTGCGGTTACCCTTGACGCTGTATCACAGATAGGAGCGCCTGTGATGGTGTACTCAACGACGGACCTGGGTGCACGAATGGCAAAACGTCATTTTTTTGGATGAATCCAGGTTCTGTTTACAGCATCATGATGGTCGCATCCGTGTTGGGCGACATCGCGGTGAACGCACATTGGAAGCGTGTATTCGTCATCACCATACTGGCGTATCACCCGGCCTGATGGTATGGAGTGCCATTGATTACACGTCTCGGTCACGTCTTGTTCGCATTGACGGCACTTTGAACAGCGGCAGTCGCCACCGGCACCAACCTCGCGTGAATGGTCTGAAAAGCTAATCATTTGCATATCACAGCATCTCCATTCTGTCGGTTAGATTTCGCGTCTGTAGCACGTCATCTTCGTGCTGTAGCACTTTTAATGACCAGTAGTGTATTATTATTATTATTATTATCTTCACTTTCTCAGACGTTAAGTCCGGTTAAAAATGGAGTGACGCGGACCTTGATCAAGCGTCACTTCCTTTTAACTGTACGGTATGTGTTATATTGCATTTAGGAACTTTCGGGTAATTGAACATGCATCAATAATTACGGATTTCTGTAGTTGTATATATATGTTTGGATGTAGCTGTATTGCATTGATGTACTGGTGGATATTGTGTGGTATGACTCCTGTAGTTGATAGTATAATTGGTATGATGTCAACTTTATCCTGATGCCACATGTCTTTGACTTCCTCAGCCAGTTGGATGTATTTTTCAATTTTTTCTCCTGTTTTCTTTTGTATATTTGTTGTATTGGGTATGGATATTTCGATTAATTGTGTTAATTTCTTCTTTTTATTGGTGAGTATGATGTCAGGTTTGTTATGTGGCGTTGTTTTATCTGTTATAATGGTTCTGTTCCAGTATAATTTGTATTCATCATTCTCCAGTATATTTTGTGGTGTATACTTGTATGTAGGAACGCGTTGTTTTAAAAGTTTATGTTGTAAGGCAAGCTGTTGATGTATTATTTTTGCGACATTGTCATGTCTTCTGGGGTATTCTGTATTTGCTAGTATTGTACATCCGCTTGTGATGTGATCTACTGTTTCTATTTGTTGTTTACAAAGTCTGCATTTATCCGTTGTGGTATTGGGATCTTTAATAATATGCTTGCTGTAATACCTGGTGTTTATTGTTTGATCCTGTATTGCAATCATGAATCCTTCTGTCTCACTGTATACATTGCCTTTTCTTAGCCATGTGTTGGATGCGTCTTGATCGATGTGTGGCTGTGTTAGATGATACGGGTGCTTGCCATGAAGTGTTATTATTATTATTATTATTATTGTTATTATTATTTGTACTACTAGTTTTAGGCATTTCCCATTCTCAAGTTCTCGTTTAATCAAAAATCAAGTGTCATGCACACCTCTGCAGAGTTTGGTCCTCAGTAGACCTCAACACTTTAATCCTGGTGCGTTGATATGTGGTTACTCTGCCGCGCCTGGCGTTGGGCTACCTTACTTAACAGTCCTGTTTACAGGCGTATTCAGTGATGTTGCAACAGCTTTATAATCAATGATTTCCTGATATAAGCTAACAGTGAAAAGTTCGGCCTGCTCGTAACCAGAAGATCTCACAAGTTGCCTTCTCAATCGGTTCTCTACTAAGATGCTGAAGGTAATTTCGGATAAGGCATTTATAACAATTTTACGTGAGTCCCCGTCCATGGCACCCACCTTCATCACTTCATTCTCCCTGTCATAGCTGGTAAGCTGAATGCTCAGCCTAATAGTATAACATGACCAGGAAATTTACGCGAAATGTTCTCCAAGTTTCTCCTGAAATGTAGCACTATTACTCTTCCTGAAACTTCGGGTCTGTAAAAGCATCCGACGAACATGTTTAATCCAGCTTTAAATCTTATCATGACCCAATTCTTTTGGCATTCTGAATCTGTACTAATCTCCTTACATATTTCTTACAGGGATAACAACGTCTCAACCTGTTTTTGTTGTAAAGATTCTAAACACAGTTTAGAATTTCTTTGCTGTTAACATTTGGTCTCAATGTTTTCTGCCCCTAGTACTAGTAGGCAATGTTACCGTTTATAAGCGAGACGAGTTCTGGGACGATTCCACCCACGTTCTTACAATTAACAAATATTACAAAAAAAATTTCTTTCGCCGAGCTGCCTTGACGAAAGCTATACTCTGTAATTGATCGGGATAATAATCTTTTCTACGTGAAATCAGATGGTATCTTATTGAGCGTGTGCGGGGATTTCTCTACCCTACAAAAATTCGCATATGCACGCTACACGTACTCCGCTACCGTTCTAGTCACTTCCTGCGTGAAGTGCAAGCCCGACCTGTTAAGGATGTCCAATAATTCTACACTGGATTTCGGAGATCGAGAAATCCACATCAAAGAGCGTCGGAGGATCGGCTGAGCATCTGGTTTAGCCTTCTACTTGGCGCCGAACTCGAGGACTCGGATCGGTCCTCTCAACGGTAGTGTAAAACTCTAGCTCCGCTTGAATCCCGCGCCACATGGCTAGCAGTCTTCACAAAAGCAGCCAGCCGCCTTTAGAAATCGATGATGTCCTCCTGACCTAGGTTGCAGGTGTCATTCGTGTCGACATGAGTCATATTTCCAGCCGACTCCACCTTTGCGCTCAGTCACAGTCGGCAGAGCTTCGTCCACATCCTGGACGTGACCTCCCAGCTAGCAAACAGAGTGGACACTGGCCTTCCTTCCTTTACTACCTGCCCACTATTTTCCTCAGCCTATTTTCCACAGCCTCCATAACCCACCTAATGATGGAGCTCCCAATGAAGAGTAATCCCACCCTCTGCACTTGTTCGCACATTTCAGGAACATTGGCTCCAATTCCAACAGGCAAGGGGTCCTGTAACGGCTAGGAGTTATTTTCAGCTGTGGGCAATACCTCAGATGCGCTTCTGAGGTGTAGGGTGACAGCCATGCGACCAGTACCTAATTTTGCCCTATGCGTAGGGATTCGCTAGTCAGCCACCGTTCGCCATCCACCACGAGGTAACTGATGACAGGCCAGAACAAGCAAACAGGAATGCGCTGGGGCATCAAGGGGTACCAGATAACTCTAGAATCACCAGAGGTGTGTTATGAAGCATAAACACTTGTGCATGCTGTATCAACTGTAATCTTTTCCGCCGCACGATACATAGTTCTGTAAGTAGTGATAGTTATTGAATACATTGTTATAATTATTCACGTATTTTACTCTTAAAATGATGTACAACAAATGTATGTTTTGTTTGTTTGATCTGTTTCATGTTCATCGTGGGGTCTGGGGGAGGCGACGCGACGTATCTTCGTGTCGTGTGGCAGACATCGTCGCCAGGTGCCAGTGTTCCCTAGTCGACAGCCGTCAGTCACAGAAAATAGCCAGATGCAACGAACCAGCCCCTCCTGAGAGAATTAAAACAGTTAAAGAAATACTTAAGAAAATGAAATCTAGCCAGGGTTACCTTTGCACTCATACTGATTCACTTATAGTCTCATGAAATTGCATAGCTTGTACATAGCTCTGCGTAATAAATGTGTCTGATCTTTTGAAGAATATATAATGGTGTTGGTATTATGATTTATTCTGAAATTACATGAATGAAGATATCGAAAAAAATGCATACTAGGGAGAGCAACGAGTTGCTAATATTGATTCAGTATTAAAAACTAAATTACTAAGCTAAAATGAAAGTTTTTTGTTGTCTATGGGTGCAAAATCTTACGACTGCTGGAAATTAATACTGTACATTTCGATATTTGTCGCAAGCTTGGAGGACGACATTGTCTGTAAGTGAAATATTCCGTAATTAACCATACACAAAACGATCATAGTGAGTGCTGTATTAAAAAAAGAATTTGCATTTACTTGAAGATAGCTAATTAAAGACTCAGTGTTTATCGTGAACTACGACGTCGCAAGCCTTAGTTATCTCTACACCGACATAATGACAGACCAATATTAAACGATATGCCGCTCGGGATTAGCCGAGCGGTCTCAGGCGCTGCAGTCATGGACTGTGCGGCTGGTTCTGGCGGAGGTTCGAGTCCTCCCTCGGGCATGGGTGTGTGTGTTTGTCCTTAGGATAATTTAGGTTAAGTAGTGTGTAAGCTTAGGGACTGATGACCTTAGCAGTTAAGTCCCATAAGATTTCACACACACATTAAACGATACAAATTTCTTCGCTGTTAATAACATAATGACCACTAAGCTCTCGACGACTCATCAATAAACAGCATCTGTACCCGTAACATGAATTATACTTTGGACAGCTGTAGCGATACCATCCTGGCGTGCAATTAATTGATAAAGGGAAGTCGAAGCACGCAACTACGGGTCCAGTGTAGCGTACGAACACGTTGCAGGTGCCAAAACAGTCGTCTCTGCAGCCCCAGCCTGAAGCCTGTCGACTCTGGCGGGCTGTTTACAGACAGCGGACAAGTCCCTCTGCATCCACAACGAAAAAGCGCAGTCCATATTCATCTTTAATCATAGTTCATCTGCACTACAAGGAATATAACACGAATCCAGGCAGTCAGTGAAAGCAACGCAAATACTGGTTTTTACTGTGCTGCAAAGTCAGCACACACAAAAGTTTGGGGAAAAACTTAGAATAAGTTAGTATACACTAGTTAACACAGCAAAATACGTAGTTAGAATTTACTTCTTCCGAGAAGCACGTAATGACAAAAACTGAACTAAATTCTGTCTATGAACAGAAACTGCTGCAGCCTCTGGTGCTGCTACAGTACCCAGAACCGTCTACCTTGCCCAACTGCGATGAGGCCTAGACAATTCAACTCATGCATCCCTGTCCTCCTTGCCACACTCGGCTCAACCTTGAGAGCCTCTTGTCAGCTACTGCTAATGTAACTGAAGTCACCTGCTTCCGAACTATCTAGCTAAAATGCTCTGTTTTGTAATATGCGTATATACTTGCCTTTTTTATTGTATTTTGATAGAATTGTTATAACTGCCTTTGATTTATAATATGATTTTTTGACAAGAAGTTAAAAAAAACATGAAACGTTATTCTTACACATAATAAGTGAACAGGGGACAGCCGTTGCCCGAATTTCCGTGTAAGAGGCAGCTAGAAGTAACAAAAAAATTTTACAATAAAATTCAACAAGTGTTCTTGCTCCGGTCCAGAGAGCTGACACTAGCTGATCCGCAACGTGAAAAGGGACGTCTTGTTCTCTGATGTGGGATCCAAATGCTTGACAGCAGTTGTCGCGAATATCGAGTTCACGTTGGAATCAAGTGCTTTTCAAGTCTCGGTTCTAGGACTGCTACTGGGAGGAACAAGACTACAAGACTTTGACACAACGAGAGCTGCAACATCATTGTGATATTGTATCATGTCAATGGTCTCTGGATCGTTAACTGCACTGAATTCTCAGACGCTCATTTCTGCTAGTGCAACTTCTTTGTTAGTGCAAAAAAAAAAAAAAAAAAAAAAAAATAGGAAAAAGGTTGATAACCTGTGAAATATTCAGTTCTCTATGTACATGAATATAAGTTGTATTCTACTGCAGGAGGATAGGAAATCCTAGGATTACATAGGAAAATTACGTACAAATTTATTGCTGAAAATTGATGCAAAATTTACGGTAATGGTAGAAGCTGAACAAATGAATTAAAATTTGCGCCACAGCCGGGACTTGTGTCTCCTGCTTACTAGGCAGATATGTCAACCATTAGAGATGTCTCAAGGCAAATTTAATTATATAAGATCTATAATGCAAAATTGTTTAGTGGCATACCTCGCACAGACCAACAAATGTCGATGGAATGAGCTGCTTGAAGCAGAATGAATCGGCATGCCACATTAAAGTGACAATGGGTTCCCTCATTGATCATCTTCTGAAACACAGTGTGTCCATAATGTCGCACTATTATTAAAAAACCATAGTTTGGGAACTATTAGAGACAGAACATCATTGTTTGCTGTAAAACATTTAGCAGCTTTCTGTTTCACTGATTCATGCATGACCGGTAGCAGAGTTATTGACTGGTATCATGGACATGCGATCTTTAACGTAACCTCACAAAAAATTCTAATGACGTGACATCGGAAGAGCAATGGGTCCGTCGTGAGCCACCCACATCTCATGAAATGTGTCATTGAGCACATCTTGCACATTCAGTCTTTAATATGGGGTGCATCGTCATGCTGGAAGATGGTGGACAGATGCAGCTCTTTGATCTGTGGCAGAAGGTACTGTTCGAGAATGTCGAGATAAAAATGAAAAGTGGTAAGCCATTTGGAACGTCCTTTTTCATTTAATATGAGAGTTATACTCTATTAATAAGATATGAGGTGATGGACTACTACAATAATGAATCTTCATGGCAGATAAAAACTGTGTGCCGCACCGTGACTCGAACTCGCGACTTCTACCTTTCACTGGCAAGTGCTCTACAAACTGAGCTACCCAAGCACGACCCGTGCCCTCTCCTCACAGCCTTACTTCGGGCAGTCGGGCAAAGGTCCCGACTGTTGTGACAGGGCGTGAGTCGTGCTTAGATAACTCAGCTGGTAGAGCACTTACCCGCGAAAGGAAGAATCCCGAGTTCGAGTCTCGGTCCGGCACACAGTTGTGATCTGCCAGGAAGTCTCATATCAGCTCACACTCCTCTACAGAGTGAAAATTTCTTTCTGATTACAACAATGGCTTACAAATGCGGACTGGAGTGCACTGACTGTACATACTCACTTCTAATTAACTATATATCTTAACTGCATTTAACAAGGTGCGAGTCTTTCTTTTCTTTGCTTTCTGAGAGTTTGTGGGAACAGGGATTTGGGACAGGCAAGACAGTGTCCAACATCACGCAAAAGTGGGTCTGAGCAGCCTGCAGGGACTCTTGACACTTGTACAGGCAGATGGCCTAAGGTATTGTCTCCATGAAAGTTGCATCGCCGAGTGAGCGCCGGGAGACCAATGTTATTGTTTGTTTACGACTAGTCTCTAGTCTGGCAGCTGAACAGTGCCAAGGGGAAAAACTTTTATCAGTGGAATACTGGGGCTCTGACATTTTCTCAAGAGTGCTCTCAGCAGATAATAGTCTAGCATTTTTACAAAGAAACACAGTATCCTACGTAATAAGAGCCTATCTCCAAGCACAGTTTGTACTTTCTCAGGGCATCTGATGCGAGTTTAAGTGCTGAGTATGGAAACGGGCAGTTGGTAAAAATGCTTATGACACCAAGAAGACGGATCGTAGGGGAATATTTTTGGACTGGAGGAATGGATCGAAAAGTCATTGGCTTTTTAACATTACGCGTTTTTCTTATTGAGATTCCTTTGGAAGAAGCAGTCACGCTATTGGTGGATTGAGTGTTCTTATACTGCGACTGGTGATCATTTCTTGTTTGGTGGGAAGAAAGGAGCAGGCTTTACAATTCAGCTAGAAATGGAGGAGTTCGTTCGGGGATGAGGCCGAGCGGAGATTTGAAAGTTCTTTCAGGGACGGAGGTGAGTGCGGATCTGTGAATTCACCCAGAGATGGAGATGAGGGTGGATCGACGAGTTCGTATGAGTTCATATGAGTGGAAGCACCATCCTTGCCCTGTACTTCAGAGAGACAATGGCGACGGCATTGTTCTGTACTCCCCATGCCGAGAATTTACGGTCATCATTATTAGTAGCACCGGCACCGCAGGACAACCCTTGACCGAAACGTACTCAGATCATTGCAGTATTTGTCTCTAGTTGAGCATTGCTTTAGCAGATACATTTCTCTGTCCAATGATCAGACCAACAGTTACTGCGTCTGTTTAGTTAGAAGTACATGGGTCATTTTTAGAACCTCAGTTGCATCTAAAGGGCACGTTGTCAATACTTTCAAATAACTCAGAGACCCAGCAAGTTTACTTTGTGTAATCCTTGAAGTCCAGGTTTTCTGATATTAACTGAGGCTGTCTGATAGTCACATGCATGTCATGATTATGTTTTAAGACAGTAAATTTATATGTTCATTTAAAACTTGTTTCTGTTGACATCGACAGGTAACCTCACTTTTAATATTAAGCAGTTCTCCAGTTTATGATCCATAGCGAGAGCCCTTAATTAATTTTCTGTGTGGTGATAAACATTTGGAAAACATGTGGCGTCTTTCAGACATTTCCAATTTTTTTGGTTTCTGTCGTGTACAGCTTCATAAACAATGATAAGGAGATGTGAGCTACAGTGTGGCAACTTCATCGTAGACAAGCTGGATGGGAGCAGAAATGATTAGCGAACAAGAACAGGATATTTCCTTAACTTGCGTTTCTCCAAGCGTACGAAGACTCACAAATAATGCAGCAAGACACAGAGTTCAGTTCTCAGTGTCAACAAGGGAAAGGCTCCCCACACTAGGGGACGTCGGCGCAGCATCACGTAATAAAGAGGCTACATGTGTGAGTGGCTGACTGGATGACGCCGGCGTCCTGTATCGTGGCAGCAGAGGAGGGATACGGTACAGAGCCACAGGAGGTGTGGCTCAGCGGGTATGGGCCATTGGGTCCCCTGGATCCCACACGGCTGCCATTGACTTCAGTTCGGAACCGTGCGACTGCTGCGGTCGCAGATTCGAACTCTGCCTCGGGCATGGATGTGTGCCATGTCCTTAGGTTAGTTTGGTTTACGTAGTTCTAAGTTCTAGGGGACTGATGACCTCAGATGTTAAGTCGCATAGTGCTCAGAGCCATTTTTAGCCATTGACGTTGGGCGGAAACCTGCAGTTCAGTTGCGAATTCTGACATCTGTGTGGAGGTGTCAATACATGATACCACAGTTTCTCCTGCGAAGGAAAGTTGGCCCTACCACCACACTATGCATTAGGTCACACCAAACATTAAAATAATAAGAATTTCATGTAGCTTGATTGACTGGTGCAAGTCCTTCTACTGGGCGCACCTTCATTTCAGCGATTTGCGTGTCCCTGATCTACTTCAGTTATCCAACTGGGGAAAGGAAACCTACAGTTTAATGTGAAATCCGAACCACATGTCTTTTCTGTCGTTTCTGGTGACTCCTCACATGGTTGACAGGTGAAGTCTAAGTTAAAATGCAGACTTTATACGTGGTCCGACCAGAGCTCTATCCCCCCATCCTCCTGGTTTCCAGGTACTCGGTTTCTTTCTAGTCCACCAGATCCGACAGCAAACGTTAAGCTACGGGTTATGACAGATGTGTTCACGTGTGTTGTGTGGTCTTCAGAGCTCCATATCCTAATGTGTTGACGATTCTCACGTCCATAAATGCTTCGTATGGAAACAAGCGCTTTTTCGGGAAGGCATTGTCATCATTTATAGAGGTCAGCACTAAACACCCGAATGCATACTGCAGAATATGGTTGATTGGCTGAGACGCTTGACCATTTGCACTCTGCATCCAAAACGATGAAACTGCTTATGTAACATTTTGTGGAGAGTTGCTCTTGCTTCATGCAGTTCGCCTGATGCTCGACGAACTGATTTCTGGAAACTGCGATGAAATGCAGTCCGCACGATATTTTCTTGAGACACAGAGGGTGTCCACTTCGAGGAAGTTCTCTGACACTGCCAGTCTCTTTGAATGTACTTAACCACCTTTGGTGCCTACCCATACTGGTCTCAATAGTTCCAAAGATTTAGTTTCAGCTTACAATATTACACATTTCGCCTTCTCCTGGTCTGTCGGCATTTTGATGCACTCCAAGTCGAAACTGCAAAAAAGAAGAAGGCAGAAAACGACTTTGAGAAGCTCTAAGTATTTTTCAGAAAGCAGGAGTCTCTTAACTCTAATTGTTTCCAATGAACGATTTTCTTAAATGAAGGGGGAACTTTATGGAAACAATGTACTATCCTAAAACAGAGAAAGGGACCCATTTGCGATCAAGTCTATAACAGAACTGGTTTTTTTTTTTTTTTTTTTTTTTTTTTTTTTTTTTAGTCATATTTCAACTGGGAAGGTGGGTGAGAGGCCCCAACTGTAAATGAGGGTTACTATAAATGATGCCTTCGTCTTATTTCTTTACCAAAGTATTACAACTTCAAATGTGATTCCTCCATGAACAGAGCCAACTCACCGAGTGCCCCCCAGTGCCCACCAGTAGGCGTTAAGAGTACAGTGCCTTGGCGAAATGGCGACAAAGCAAGAAAAGAAGGGAGGAAGATTAGGGGGTTAACGTGCCCTCGACATCGACGTCATGAGGGCCGAGGCACGAGCTCGGAATGTGTCAAAGATGGGAATGGATATCGGCGTGCGCATTCAAATGACCAATCCTGGCACTTGCCTGGAGTGGTTTAGGAAAATCATGGAAAACCTAAATCTGGAGTGCTGTTCGCGGATTTGAACCGTTGTCCTTCCGAATGCGAGTCCAGTGTGATAATACTGGACCACCTCGCTCGGTCCAAGAAAACTGTTACTGTGCGTTGGAAGAATATGCGAGATGTATATCCGTTGCAACAGTGCAAAATGCATTCAGAAGGAATTATGGGAAAGAACCACCATATAAACAGAACACTGTGCGTTTGTATCGACAATTGAGGGACATTGGTTGTCTCTGTAAACAGGAAAGTACCGGTCGACCAACCGAGCCAGATGGAGCTGTGAAGGGAAAGTTTCGTAATTCGTCCAAAAAAATCAACTTTTCGTGCAAGCCACGTACTTGAAATACCGTAGCAAACTCTGTGGAATAATTATCGACGGCGGTTACATTTCGAACCGCACCGTCTGCAGCTCGTGCAACAATTAAAACCGGAAGACAATGGACGGCACTTCCAATTTTGCATCAAAAATGCTGTAGACATTCGAGGCTGAACATTTCGCCGCTCAGCTGATATTCAGCGACGAAGCATCCTTCTGTTTAATCGCCGCACTATGAGAATGTGGAGTACTGAAAATCCTCATGTAACTGTGCCGCATGCACGAGATTTGGCAAAAGTTAACGTCTTCCGTGCAATGTCAAAGACGAAGGTATATGGACTGTCTTTCTTCTGCGAGAAGACTAAGATGGGTACTTCTTATCTCGATATGTTGCAGTTATGGTTGTTTCCACAACAGACAGCTGATTCCGATAATTTCATTTTCCAAAAAGACAGGGAACCCCCTCAGTAGAGCATCGATGTTTGTCTCGTTTTTTAAACGAGGAATTTCCGCATCGCTGGATGGGGTGTAATGACGAAGATGATGTAGCTCTGTTCCCTTCAACACCTTGGTCGCCTGAGCTAACGACTTGTGACTTTTGCGTCTGTGTTTACGTACCCACACTTCCACGAATACTAGAATGCTCAGCGAACTCATCCATGCTTCTGCTGTGATGGCCACTGATAGGAAGTTTCTACATAAGGTATGGAACAAACGTGACTGCCGCTTGGATGTATGCCGTGTAACCAGAAGGGCGCTCATACAACGTTTTTAGAGTTCAAAATGAAAACTTGGTGAGTTTACCGTTCTGCTCGTCCATGAATCACAATTGTATGTAATACTTTCTAAAATATAGGTACCTGAAAACGAATGAATCATTTATAGTACCTCCATCTATGGGAGAGGATTACCAGTTTTGATATCTGCCTTACGACCAAGGGAAATCTGTCAAAACCCTTGAAGGGAATCGGAAATTCGGAGTTATCTTTAATTTGTTTCTAGGACGGTATATTTCAGACAACATCTGAAGATCGAGAATACACGTGTGTGACCGTTGGTGTGTGTAATAAAGTGTGTCTATGTTGGCTTGAGCTGCCATTACCATTTTGGTAAATAAAGTGAATCTCTGAAACTCCGTACTTTTTTTAATTTGGACATTTTGATTCACATTGGAACTATAAAATTGTATCAATCTGTAGAAGCGTACGTACTCTTCCGTTCCTGCCGAAGTCGTGAAGCCAAATAAGACATTTCCTTTGTTTTAGGTTTGGACCTGAATATATCGATGAGTTTCTGTATATGGGGCAGTCAAGAACAACGACTTGACAAACATGAACAGAGGAGTAAACTAGCAGTGTAGTATAAATGGTATGGACTACATTTCGTAAAATACACAAAGATTTCAAATCCAAGATTAGTGCGTCTTTCCAGTTTTGACTTACATTGGTGAGACACGGGTTTCAAATGCATAATCTGGTCATAAACTGAGGGTCAATCTGGGTGCAGGGGAGGAATGCATGTTGGGAATTGACAGGAGGAATAGAAAATCAAATGGATCAGTGAACAGAAAGGAGGAGAAGACGTAATTGAGACTGTAATTAAACTGGTATGGAGGTGAGTCACACATATTGAATTCTTTGGGCCCCATATTAGAGGTTTGTTATAAAAACATCGCTCCACAATTTTTCTCTTCCCAGTACCACCCCTGCCATAGTAACTACCCCTGGGTGCCTCAGCGGGCATCATGTCGAATATCTATTACTATTTTCTTTTTTCCATGAACCTGAGTCCACAGTTGTTACTAATTTGCTGGCAAACGTAAATGTTAACTTTTAGTTTACTTTAATACTGTTGTAAATTTTCGGTCTTACGTAATATTCAAATACTCTGCTAAAAGGATTTTCACAAAACTATATTATATGTCCAGTACACCATTTTTAGACACATTTAAAAGTGTTAGCTAAATAGAGTTTGTCATACTAGATGTAACAATTTACTACATATATTTTCTAGCTCCTTGATCATCAAAATGCACCGATGAGACAAAACATAGCGCAATTGCACCCCGATATACGAGGTAAGGGTTGGTGCGTAAGTTCGTAGCGTTTTTCCATGAGTTTAATAAACACAATATGTACACATACAGAGACTTTGGTCATCAATAACATATTCTCCTTCACTAGTTATAACAGTCTAACAACGCAGGGGTAACTTTTCGATTCTGCAAATGTAGGAATCACGAGGTTTTGAGGCGAAGAAGTCATCGAGCCAGATTCTGAGCGCTTTTCTATGGGGAAAGAAGGTTCCTTGAAAAAGCTGAAAATCTGAGGTCCCAAGATCAGGTGAATTAGTAGGGTGTGGAATGACTTCCCAACGCAGTTCCTGTCTAGTACTTTTTGTCTGTCTAGGAGAATGCGGGCGGGCGTTATCGTGGAGTAGCTTCACTTCCCGCAGTCTTCCCGGTCGTTCGTCTAGCACTGCGTCTGTAAGACGTTCAGTTGTTGTCAATAAACGCCAACAGTGACTGTTACACCTCGGGGAACCAGTTCGTAGTACATCAAACCATCAAATGCATAACATTATCTTTTGTGGATGTGAGCAGGTCTAGCATAAAGTCACCATTTCTCGTTAGCAGTAACGATACAGGAGCAGAATAGTCGGTGTTTTTCACGAGGTAACTGATGCCGAGCAAGCAGAAATGCACATATGGCCGTCCGAACATTTTTTTGATTTTGGCTTAGGGCGTGCAGTACTCATGAACCCGATGTATGAACCTTCCCCATAGCATCCAATGTCGCACGATGGTGAAATGATCACAGTACATCACATTTGCCAATTCTCAAGTACTCCGATGTGGAAAATTGTGGATTAATGCATTTAAACGACCTTCATCAAATCCAAAGGTCTTCCTGAACGTGGACAGTCACTAACGTCAAAATGCTCTTCCTTAAATCGAGAAAACCATTGTCCTGCCGTGCTCTGTCCAGTGGAATTATTCCCAGAATCGACGCAAATATTTCTGACTGTCTCCGTGCTGTCACCTCTCTATTGAACTGAAACAGAAGAATGCGTCGGAAATGTTCCGATTTCTTCACTTGGCACTCAGTTTTCTAGCGTCCACTCACCTTCTCCAAATCGCAATATGTAAACTCAAACAGCAACAGCGATCTATAAATAAAAAAACGACAACCGATAAATAAACACATAGCAACTGGAATATCAACATGCAAAACGAAAACTCGTCGAACTTACGCACCAACCTAATATACAAACGGAGTAGAAACAAACAAGGACGATACGGGCACAAATGGGGAAATCAACTGACGTAAGCAACTTTAACTAATGTATTTTATTATGACCAGGTGCCTGGGACGAGCTGGTCGGCTGTTCGCTTGCTACGGTTGGGAGCATTTTTGGAAAAGTAGTTCAAGAATCGTGAATTCAAAAATAGGAGACAGGGTGTAATCTCTTAGACTTTCCTAGAGATTCGTTAGCATCTCGTTGAGATCTGATATTCTGCCTGTGATAGGCGTCGATTCATGTCACATCTGACGACGAAGACAATGCTGGTTCAGGAACAAGAGTTTCGGAGTATACGGTTCAGAACACACCGTCTAACACAGTCCTCAGCAGCAATCGACCCGTATGTGTTCCCATGTTGCCCCAGCTACGCTGTCAGCAATGATTAATTTGGAGACGGGATCGTCGATATTGGATTGTGGATCGATGGAAATGTGTCACCTGGTCAGATGAGTCACATTACACCTGGTCGATGGTCGTATCCGGATAAGCTATCATCTAGGAGAACGGCTGCTTTAAACACGCCGCGGGCCCAGACTGGTTCAAATGGTTCAAATGGCTCTGAGCACTATGCGACTTAACTTTTGAGGTATTCAGTCGCCTAGAACTTAGAACTAATTAAACCTAACTAACCTAAGGACATCACACACATCCATGCCCGAGGCAGGATTCGAACCTGCGACCGTAGCGGCCGCTCGGCTCCAGACTGTAGCGCCTAGAACCGCACGGCTACTCCGGCCGGCGCCCAGGCTGGTGAGAACAATATTACGTAGTGGGCGACATTCACCTCGGCTTCCACGGGACCTGTGGTAGTAATCGAAATACCACGACAGTTTTTAACAAGTGAACATTGTTGGGGACCACCTGGACCCGTCCGTGCTTGATGCCTTCTTAACCGACGTCGATGGCATCTTTCAGCAGGGTAATTGCCCGGCTCACAAGCCAAAATTCATGCTCCTGTTGTTTGGAGAACACGACACTTGCGTTGATGTCGTGGTCACCACGTTCACTTGACCTCAACCCGCTGGAAACTGTTTGGAACGCTATTGGACACTATCTCGGCGCCCACACTCCACCGGCTCTAAATTTACTTGAACTGCGCGGCTTTTACGCAGACATATAGCTCCAGAGAAGTACCACTAACTTGTCAGATCCATGCCACTCAGATTAACTGCTGTTTTATATCCCAAAGGTGAACCGACACTCCATTAAGCAGGTCGTCATAACGTTTTGGATCATCAGTGTATCTCCGATGGCAATCCATTAAGCAGGTCGTCATAACGTTTTGGATCATCAGTGTATCTCCGATGGCAAATATTGACAATTCAGCGGAAGGTGTTAGTACAACCAATTTTTGCAAACGACGTGCCGTAGGTATTCTCTGTCTAATAGCGTGTATACAGCGCTACGATTACAAATGCATAAAGGTAAGTTAATGGACATACTGAAAGTAGACAAAAATTAACAATCATCGCAGGTATCAGTCCGATGGAATTTTAAATGAACATAAAGTTGTGAAATAAGATATTTCGCCGACATCTTTGAACCAGTTCTATGATAAATTCCCGCAGTGCCTTACAGCTCGCGAGCGCTACCATGGTTCTGATGGTGATACAGTACAAACGCAGATCCAGCACGGGTGATTATGAAGATATCTTAATCCTAAACTGTTGTGGTCTCCATAAACCATGGACCTTGTCGAGGTGGGGTGGCTTGCATGTCTCAACGACACAAACAGCCATAACTTAGATGCAACCACAACGGAGATGTATCGGCAGAGACGCCATACTAACGTATGATCCCTGAAGAACGGCACCGGGACGCATTTAAAAAAAATGCTTTCCTATTTTCTGTAATACATCTTCATCGTGCTCTTTAACCGTCACATAAATCTTTATCAATCTGGGCGCGAAGTGTACAGCTTCAAATGCGTCTAGCTCTATTTTATTATGAAGAAGAAGCTGTCTTTACCTACACGCATACGCTTATTGGTTTGGCCACCTCGTATGAACCTGCACCTTGGTTCTTCCAGTCCTTTCACGGCATGTTATTAAGTTTTGACTGTTATGCTGTTGTCACCTTTTGTCTCCAATTTTGTTTCACATTTACCTCAGTTTCGTTCTTTCTTAATTATGCATTGTTACTTGAAATTTATCAAACAGCTATCACAGGTCGTCTTCAGTTTCAGCCACAACTTTCTTCTTCGAACGTTAGTTTTGTTGACTGCTCTCCTTAACCTTTCAGTACCACTCTGTACTTTTTTAACACCTTTAGTTTCCTCTTTGACGTACATATTAAACAACAGCGTTGAGAACATGCTTATTTTTATCAAGAGCTTGTTGTCCTCAATTGTCTGCCGCTAGTGTTCCAAGCAGAATACTGAATGTGATTTCACTTATTCGTTTGTCGCTTTTATTAACTTCCTCATCCGCATAATTTGAAACTTTTTTTTGTCGATGGCTTTCTCTACATCTCAACAACGTGAGCTCACATTCCCTTTTTTAAATTTTTTCTTTCTTTGTTAATAGCGAGATCTAAGTTTGTTCCTAGCTATCTGCTCCTATCAGCCAGGTTACACGCTGATTTCAAGCCGTTTCCAACAACCTCTATCTTTTGCCAACTGAGCTATGTAATCGTCTTTAATGACCTACGCGTCGTTGGGGTGTTTACTTTCCTTCTTTCTCATTCGACAGTCCATTGCAGCTTTCCTCTTCACGTACCTTTCCAACAAAATCGAAGCTCAGAGGTCGACGGATCTACAGAGAAGTTTCACCTTGGATAGTGTTCGGTGTATATGTATGGCCAGCCTCTTTCACCAATACGTTTTTGCACAGCCACGTGTGGTAACAACCCGATTTTTAGACATTGAGTAAAACAATCTGAAGTCATACTGAATGGATTCAAAAAATCTGAAGTCATACTGAACGAAAAACTTGGCGCGATTTTGGCCATTGGCTGAAGGAAATGCAGGATACTATGACAAATTTTCATTCAGTTTCCTTAGCGCTTCCTTGTACATAACAACATACAGGGTGACAATCATTTAACTATATGGAAAAAACCTAAATTTATTACAAACTATGGCGTGCACACAATTTATTCAATGTGTAAACGTCACTACAGATATTCGGATTTAGGTTATGACATGTTCGCCGGACGGTGTGGCCGAGCGGTTCTAGGCGCTTCAGTCTGGAACCGCGAGACCGCTACGGTCGCAGGTTCGAATCCTGCCCCGGGCATGGATTTGTGTGATGTCCTTAGGTTAGTTAGGTTTATGTAGTTCTAAGTTCTAGGGGACTGATGGCGTCAGATGTTAAGTCCCATAGTGCTCAGAGCCATTTGAACCATTTGTCATGACATGTTCGATATGCCTGCCGTCATTGGCGATGATGTGGCGCAGACGAATAGCGAAATTTTGCATGACCCTGTGAAGTGTCGGAACATCGATGCTGCAATGACCTCCTGAATAGCTGTTTTAGTTCAGCAAAGGTTTTGGGGTTATTACTGTATACTTTCTCTTTTCTAAGTTTTATAAAGATTCTACCAGTCATTTTGGTAACACACTAGGATGGTTCCTTCTGCAGCGCTCTGACTAGTTCGTTGCAGTACGACTTTGCACTGAGTATTTAACGACTAGGTGTTGAATGGGTGTCGGACTCTTAACCCCTCAACCTGCTCTGGGACCCTATGAGGCTATGGTTCATTAACTGGTCTTTTTTATTCTCCATTCTAATTTAAGTAATCAGCTTAGACGTGTGACATGCTTGCCTGGTTAATCTTCTAAAAGTTATACTTTAATCGCTTATCTTCACTTACGGTCATCGCTGCGTTATTAGTGTCCAGCGCCTATTAATTTATTATGTATACGTAGTTAAAAACAGGCCCCATAATCATCGTCCCTTCTGCTCACCTCCGCTGCGCTCCCATTCCACGGCCGTACGACGTACGAAATGAAATTATAATATCAACATAAACAATATCTCGGCCAAATGAGATCGCAAATTGAATTTTACGGAGCTCCCCCCTCCCCTTTCCCCATCACCTAGAAGGGAAATTGAAAGTCTGCTGGCAGAAAATAAAACCGGAGGGATGGGCTAGTGGAGAATGGGTGGGGAGTGAGGCGGGGGGAGAACCAGGGTGGAAAAAAAAATAAAAAGCTGCAGCAGGGCTCAGAGGGTGGTCACGCAGACGCCAGATGGGGCGTCGGGACGGCGAGCGCGGCTCTGGGTGGGGGCGGTAGGTGGGGGCGGGTTCGCGAGATTCGCACTCGCATTTAAAAATGATTTCCTCCCATCATTTGTTTCCTGTGCGCCGATTAAGGAGCAGCTCAACCCTGTCCCTGTGCCCCAGCCAAACGAGTCGCGACGTCCACCCCCGCCGCCGCCCGGCCGCCCCCGCCTGCAGAGTGCAGGAGTGTAGTTTTTATCCAGTTACGTGTGTAATTCCCCGGCACATCCGCCAATTTCCACCTCCTTTCCAGGCAGCGGCGCGCCTGCAGCTACAAATTGAGTTTGTGGACTTGTTTGGGAACTGGAAGTTAACCGGCGCGCTCGCGCGCGCTATGGCGGCGACGAGGCGGAGGGCCCAACATTTGGCGTTGGTGAAGGCGGCCTGGTTGTGTGGTGAGGGGAGAGGGGTGAGGCGGGCAGGCGGTCGTCCGGCGCGGGGCTAAAGTTCACAACAGGCGCGGCGATTAGCGGGCTCCTCCTGGTCAGCTGGCGGCCACTTTGGCGCCGTGGAGGGCGCCACTGTGCCAGAGTTTGCCTTCTATTGATGAAGGGGACGAAATTACAGAACCCAGTCCGCGCCGGTTAAAAATTACGGTAGGCTTGCGTCTGCAAAATTAGAAACTTCTGAGAACATACAGGCACAGTAATACACTAAGGTGACAAAAGGTACGAAATAACTCCTAATATCGGACCTACTTTTGCCAGACATAGCGCAGCAACTCGATGTGGAATGGACTAAACAAGTCGTTGGAAGTTCCCTGCAGAAATACTGATCCAGGATGCCTCTGCAGTCATCTGCAATTGTGAGAATATCGCTGGAGCAGGATTTTGTGCATGATATGACTTCCCGATTATGCCTCATAAATTAACGCCGGAGGATCTGTCCAGAATGTTCTTCACACAAATCGTAAATAACTGTGGCCCGGTGATATGGCGTATTCTCATCCATAAAACTGCCATCGTTGTTTGGGAACATGAAGTCCATCAATGGCTCTAAATTGTCTCCAGGCAGTCGAACATAACCATTTCCAATCGATGACAGGTTCGATTTGACTTGTGCGTCCAGTTCATTCCATGCAAAGACAGTCCACACCATTATGGAACCAACATCAGCTTGCACAGTATCTTCCTAACAACTTGGACCACTGTCTTCGAGGGTTTTGTGTCACTTTCGAAACCTGCGTCAGCAACTGAAATCGGGACTCATTGACCAAGCCACGGGTTTGGATTTGATTAGATTCAGTTTTCGTTCCACAGACCCAAAAAAGGAGACGATTTTCGCGGGTGAGGAACATGTCAGAAAGCATAACATAAAACCATAAAACATTTGTATATAATACTAACTACCCCGATAATTTGTCAGGAGATGTCGAAATAGGTGAATACAATGCGGTAAACTGGAATAGTTAATATTTACAGAATTAATACGCTGTCAGAGTGAAACATTGTTATGCACTATTAATAAATTTACCATACACAAAATACCTAATCTTGTCTTTTGTGCCCAAGTGCTGTCAAAACTGAAATCTAACAGATATTTTTACTTAAGCTGGCTTAACAGTCTGTTAAGATATTCGTCTATGGAGTAGAAGGAGTTGCCTATCAAAAAGTCATTAAATTGTGCTTTATGTGAAACAAAGTTTTAAATGGTTGCTGGCAATTTATTGAAAATGTGCGTTCCTGAATATTGGACCCCTTTTTGGACCACGGTAAGTGATTGTAGTCTTTATGTAGACTGTCATTATTCCTAGTATTGATACTATCTATTGAGCTATTCCTTGGAAATGGAGATGTATTACTTGCAACAAATTTCATTAAGGAATAAATATACTGAGAAGCAGTGGTTGGAATACAAAGTTCCTTGAACAGGTTTCTACATGATGTCCTTGAATTTACACCACAAATGACTCTTATCACACGCTTTTGCACCTTAAAAACTTTTGTTCGGTTTGATGAGTTGCCCCAGAATATGATCCCATATGACGTATTAGAAAGAAATGACATTGTGGATGACATCGGAAGTTCACTGAGGCTTTTTGCAGATGATACTGTGGTGCATCGAGAGGTTGCAACAATGGAAAATTGTACTGAAATGCAGGAGGATCTGCAGCGAATTGATGCATGGTGCAGGGAATGGCAATTCAATCTCAATGTAGACAAGTGTAAAGTGCTGCGAATACATAGAAAGAAAGATCCCTTATCATTTAGCTACAAAATAGCAGGTCAGCAACTGGAAGCAGTTAATTCCATAAATTATCTGGGAGTACGCATTAGGAGTGATTTAAAATGGAATGATCATATAAAGTTGATCGTCGGTAAAGCAGATGCCAGACTGAGATTCATTGGAAGAATTCTAAGGAAATGCAATCCGAAGACAAAGGAAGTAGGTTACAGTACGCTTGTTCGGCCACTGCTTGAATACTGCTCAGCAATGTGGGATCCGTACCAGATAGGGTTGATAGAAGAGATAGAGAAGATCCAGTGGAGAGCAGCGTGCTTCGTTACAGGATCATTTAGTAATCGCGAAAGCGTTACGGAGATGATAGATAAACTCCAGTGGAAGACTCTGCAGGAGAGACGCTCAGTAGCTCGGTACGGGCTTTTGTTAAAGTTTCGAGAACATACTTTCACCGAAGAGTCAAGCAGTATATTGCTCCCTCCTACGTATATCTCGCGAAGAGACCATGAGGATAAAATCAGAAAGATTAGAGGCCACACGGAAGCATACCGACAATCCTTCTTTCCACGAACAATACGAGACTGGAATAGAAGGGAGAACCGATAGAGGTACTCAAGGTACCCTCCGCCACACACCGTCAGGTGGCTTGCGGAGTATGGATGTAGATGTAGATGTAGAAAGTATGCAAGTTTTTTTTATATTTATATCTCCTACATCTGACATCATTCTCACTACAAATACACACCTGTTGAGGCGCTTAAGCAATTCTGTGGTATGCCCTTCCAAACTGAATTTTTTATCGAGTTGTAATCCCAGAAATTTAACACTGTCGAGTTCTTCAATCTGCATGTCTTCATGTGGTATATAAACGCTGGAAGGAAATCTCTTACAGGTTCTGAACTGAGTATAGTTGGTCTTCTCAAAGTTTAATGAGAGTGAATTAGCTTTAAAAAACTTATTAATGTCAGTGAAATATTGATTTGCAGGCCGGCCCGTGTGGCCGAGCGGTTCTAGGCGCTTCAGTGTGGAACCGCACGACCGCTTCGGTCGCAGGTTTGAATCCTGCCTCGGGCATGGATGTGTGTGATGTACTTAGGTTAGTTAGGTTTAGGTAGTTCTAAGTTCTAGGGGACTGATGACCTCAGATGTTAAGTCCCATAGCGCTCAGAGCCATTTGAACCTTTATTGATTAGCAGCTATTTCTAAATCAGTACTTGACTTGCTACTTATTGCAATGTTTATACAATCTGCAAACAAAACAGACTTAGCATCTGGCAATGTAACAGATGAGAGGTCATTAATGTACACAAGAAAAATCAATGGACCCAAGATGGAACCGAGGAACACCACATGTAATTAATTCCCAGACAGATGAAGACTGCTTACTGCACAGGTATTTCTCCACGACACCCTTTGTTTCCTGTTACATAAAACTCAAACCATTTCGCAGCATTTCCGGTGACACCACAATATTCTAATTTACTTAAGAGGGATCACGAGCCCATGAAACGCCCATGAAAGGCGCTGCAGGCGACGTCGTGGTGCTAGCAAAGGCACTCGCGTCGGTCGTCTGCCGCCGTAGCCCAGTAACGTCAAATTTCGCCGCCCTCTAATAACGGATACGTTCGTCGTACGTTCAACAGTGATTTCTGCGGTTATTTCAAGCAGTGTTGCTTTTCTGTTGGCGCTGATAACTCTACGCAAACGCCACTGCTCTCGTTCGTATTACTGCGTTTCCCGTCTTGAAAGGTAATCCCTAAAATTTGAAATTATCGGCACACTGTCGATTCCTTAACGATTTCCGAAATGGAATGTCCCGTGCTTCTAACTCCAAGTACCGATGCGCGTTCAAAGTCTATTAATTCGCTTTATATGGTCATAATCACCTTTTCACATGAATCATCTGAGTACAAATGACAGCTCCGCCAATGTACTGACCTTTCATACATGTGTAAGCGATACCACGGCCATATCTGCATGTGCCTGTCGCTATCCCATGACTTGGACCGCCTCAGTGAAAAAAGTCTATGTGGATAAGACCTCTCTTCGGGTAGACCGGTCACCTGGTGCGTATAAAAAGTTAACGCCACTTCGGCAACTTGCATGTCGATGAGAATGAAATGATGTTGAAGACAACACAACACTCAGTATCCAAGCTGAGAAGATCTGCGACCCAGCCGACAATCGAACCGAGCCTCTCGCATGGCATTCTGCCGCGCTAACTTGTCAAGTTCCGTAGGACCAAATTGAGGAGCAAATCTCCAAGGTCCTGGAAAGTGTCAGTACATGAAATTACAACCTAAAAGTAATAACAGAAAAAAATAAAATGTTTATGAACCCACAAAAGTCAAACCATAAGTTTCAGTAAAGGCAGCATCAGCTTAATTTTTAAAGGAACTCCTCAACAAAATAGAAGGAGTGACCCATGAGGAAACTCTTCAGTTTCGATTTGAAAGCGCGTGGATTACTGCTAAGATTTTTTAATTCTAGTGGTAGCTTATTGAAAATGGATGCAGCAGTATGCTGCACACCTTTCTGCACAAGAGTTGAAGTCCGATCCAAACGTAGGTTGGATTTCTGCCGAGTAGGCTACTTATTCTTGGGAATAAGCTCATATTGTTTTGATGACATTCTAAGATTTTGTCATTAAAGTTGTAAATAATGAGTGTAATCGGTATGGTTTCAGTTCTCTTCCTGTACCTTTTTGTCAACACCACGCCTGTTCCAAGACCTCTGCGCCTCTGGCTGTCCTTTTGTCCTTGCTGGTGAGGATATACCTTACGGCATTGGATAAAGCGTATGATACCGCCATAAAATGTTAGAACGTCAGTTTTTTTCTCTACCTTCATTTATTTCTCAGCATTGACGTTCTGAAAAAAATATTAAAAATCCTGGTTCACTTCACTTTTAACCGTGCCTGAAATACAAGGGACATTTCATAAATGATGCGCACTTTTTTTTATTTACATGTTTTTTTTTCAATGTCTCCCTGTTCATCTGCCGAATGGCTCGTGTAGCGGTGGGAGAAAGCTCTTCCAGATAAAGATAACGACGTCCAAGTACAGGTTTTTTCAACCTCGCGAACAAGTCGAAGTCTGTTGGATTCATATCCGGACTGTAGCGAGGAAGCGGGAACATTTTCATCCGTATTCGCGTAGTTTTTGGGCTACAACATTCCAGATATGAGGGATAGCATTGTCGTGGAGAATGAGTGACCCAGCCTCGAGCAACTGAGATCGGGTTTTGTGTATTTTTCTGCCAAGGTTTCGCATGAAGTTACTATAACACACTGCTGAGACACTCGTTCCACATGGGAATCTATCAGTGATGGTGATTCCTTGGTGATCATATCTTCATTTGCCTGAAATTTGAGTGAGCGGGTCGGAATTTCTTGGACATGGAGAATCTGAAGCTCTCCACTCACTGGACTTTGATTTCAACTCCGGTTCAAAGTATCTAAACGACGTTTCATCAATAGGGGCAATTCGGATCAAGAATCCTTAACCTCCACGGTCGAATCGTTGTTTGACCACGGTTGCAATGTCCAAGTGTTTTTACTCCTCTTCAGCAGTCAAATAGAGTGAGAAACATCTCGCAAAAACTTTTCTCTTCTTCGAACTATTTGTCAGAATACGAAATACTGATGTCGGGGGAATTCCCGTGGATTCAGAGAGTTTCTCACAAGTCGCACAGCGATCTTCTTCAAGAGAATCTGCGACAAGTTTCAGACTTCGTTTATCGGTTGAAGTTTTTGGCCTTCGGGTCTTCGATCATCGTCTATGCCCACAGGGCCACAACGAAAACTAATAACCCCATGTGAAATTGTACTACGGTCCGCTTTGAACTCACCACAAACTTCACTTAACGAACTGTAGATTTCTGTCGGGCGACCGCTGCGGTTGCAGGTTCGAATCCTGCCTCGGGCATGGATGTGTGTGATGTCCTTAGGTTAGTTCGGTTTAAGTAGTTCTAAGTTCTATAGGACTAATGACCTCAGTTAAGTCCCATAGTGCTCAGAGCTATTTGAACCATTTTTGTCGCGTAGAGTTTCGATCTTACACGACTTCTGGTCTTCAAAAGTCACAGTACTGAGACCTCTGCAGGGTCCATTTCTATCTTTGCAAATTTTATGTTAGAGAACACAGCGAAAAAACAAAAACACATGCTTCTTCCACAAGCTTCCAACCACATCTAACGTATCACATGGTAATCCGGTAATCCTGTGGAGTGCTTGAGCCATCGTTATAAATGCCCCAATCGATCACCCAACATGTCGACTTAGACAGTGGAGCCTGCAGCGGCAGTAGTGTAGCTGACCCTACCACTAGGCTGCTACTTCGTCTTGTTACAGCACCTGAAACAGTGCAGAAGACAGAAGCATGGAGTACAAGATTTGGTACGTAGGACATCCGCAACTGAGATCCGCTTCAGTTGTACTAACATTTTTTCATTCCATGACCTGTTTCGGGATTTTAAAATCCCATCTTCAGTTGTATGAAATTATTGTATTTGGTGACACGGGCCAGTCAGTGCCAGAGCTCCAATCATCGCAAGTTGGCGGTAACTGTTGGCCGCCGGGCGCCGCACCGTGGATTCGCCAACCACTACTGTGAGAAGGACCACACCGGAGGTCTGGAAGCGCCGTCTTGTTATTTGCTACCAAATACAATAATTTCATACACCTCAAGATGGTATTTTAAAATCCCGAAACTGGTCGTGGTTTGCTCAAGTTTTAGTAGAACTGATCGTGGTTCAGTGATCACAGCGTAGGGATGACAGTGGCGGAATGAACTACCGGGACAGTACGGCCTCGGCGGTCTAATTTCGTCTAGAGGTGCTAGAGTGCCATCTGACTGACAAGTGGTTACCAAACCAATATCTTTTTTGGTTTAGTAAGGTCGCTACTGTTGTGGCCCAGTCATGTATTCCTTCTATAAAAGTAAGCGAATTCGCTGTTCTATTATGATTTACCGGACCGTTTCCAACTAAGGCAAGTCTGTCATAGTCTCTTCCTCACAATCAACGTTTAGTTCACCTAATTCAGCACGTTCTTAGCTATCTTTGTATACATTTCAGTTGCGAAAAAATTATTTATGGTAGTATTTTCCCAACAGATATGCATTTGGGCTGCAATGGTATGCTGGCCGGTGTGGCCGAGCGGTTCTAGGCGCGTCAGTCTGGAACCGCGCGACCGCTACGACCGCAGGTTCGAATCCTGCCTCGGGCCTTGGTGTGTGTGATGTCATTAGGTTAGTTAGGTTTAAGTAGTTCTAAGTTCTAGGGGACTGATGACCTCAGATGTTAAGTCCCATAGTGCTGAGAGTCATTTGAACCATTTTTGCAGTGGTATACCGGTAGAGTTCGTTCGCCTCGACCGTTTTTTATTCTTCATTTGACGAATTGTACAGCCTGTTTTGTCTTTCTAATTTGCAAATGCTATGTCATTGTATATGGAAACCGGAGAGGCAAAATTGGTCCACGAAGAACACGCATCCATCAATAACTCCATTGAGTCAAACTTTCCTATTTTTATCTCAGAAAATGTTACACCAGTACCCAGAGTTACACGTGACACGAACGAAAGACAAGAAAGAGAGATAAAATCTCTATTCTCACAGCAACTCATTACATGAATGCCCTACAAAAAGCGCTCAAAAACTACATGAGAGCTAAAGAAGCTAAAGAGAATAGAGCAAATATCAGGCCACTAGTTCGAGAAGAGAAGAAAAAAGTGAAAGGAAAAGGTCTTCAACCAAAGAAAAGAAAGGCAAAAGAAAGAGAAACTGACTCTGCAGGAAATGAAGCATCCGAAGACGACGAAGAGGAGGGTTGTATATATTGCAAGGAATTATATTCCACTTCAACTGAAAGTTGAATTGAACTCATAAGTTCACCCAGTGGTCTCGTAACTCGTGTGCGCCATACATAGTGAGGACGATGAAGCCCAACTTATTTATGTGTCATCGAAGAAATAAAAAAAAGGGGGAGGAGTCCTGTAAGTAGGCTGGAAGGACAACACTGCATGGAAATCCACTAATTCCGTGTGCATTTTCTTTTCCTGCTCGGACTTTGAGAAAAACACTGCTATTTTACTGTGATGAACGATCAGGACTGTCTTTATGGACTGTGAGAAAATTTTAGCTTTTGACCAACATTGTATCAATAAGTGTGTGCATTTCATTTCTTTGTTATTGCAATTGAGAAAATTTTTTTTAACAAATATGTATTGGCCAGTGCCCAAAACAATTTGTAAAATTTTTTGTGGGGAGAATGGGGGCTATGTAAGTAGGCTGTTTATGTTTTCTTATTGGCAACGTTACGTAGCGCTCTGTATGAAAATCACTGGCTGTGCTGTGTGCAGTCTGTGTCTAGTTTGCATTGTTGTCTGTCATTGTAGTGTTGGGCATCTGGATGTGAACAGTGCGTAGCGTTGCGCAGGTGGAGGTGAGCCGCCAGCAGTGGTGGATGTGGAGAGAGAGATGGCGGAGTTTTGAAATTTGTAAGACTGGATGTCATGAACTGCTATATATATTATGACTATTAAGGTAAATACATTGTTTGTTCTCTATTAAAATCTTTCATTTGCTAACTATCCCTATCAGTAGTTAGTGCCTTCCGTTGTTGGAATCTTTTATTTAGCTGGCAGTAGTGGCGCTCGCTGTATTGCAGTAGTTTGAGTAACGAAGATTTTTGTGAGGTAAGTGATTTGTGAAAGGTATAGGTTAATGTTAGTCAGGGCCATTCTTTTGTAGGGATTACTGAAAGTCAGATTGCGTTGCGCTAAAAAAAAATATTGTGTGTCAGTTTAAGGACTGTCATGTATAATTGTTCAAAGGGGACGTTTCGTATGTCGACCCTTAGCCGAGGATACCTCACTGGAATCTTCTGATTTTTTCTTGTAGTTTGTGTAATTAGTGTAGCTTTTGTTTATTGCTAGCGCGTAATTATACAGAGAATTTCCTTTGTAGTTGTAGTTTTTCATTGTTGTACACAGTTGTGGCATGCATGTAGATTTGCACCAAGCATTTCGCAGCAGCGCTTGGAATTAACTAGATATCATTTTCAATGCTATGTTAATGTGTTTTGTTATTTTGCTCTTCAAATTGTGCTTTTCTGTGTTGTCGTGTGAAATATTGTGAAAATAATGGCATGTGAAAAACGTAATACTAGGCTTCAAAGTAAACTGAGAAATGACAGTGAAGACGAAAGCAGTGTGTTAGCGCCGCAGAGTAATGAATTAACTAATGTTCAAAGTAGTAACTTGCTAATTGTGCGTAGGGAAATGGAGCAGGCTGCAAATAATGGTGTAGGCAGTGAAACAATTAGTGAACAGGGAAGCATTATGGATCGACCGGTCGGCAACAGCTCGCCTCAGGAATCCGAAATGACAGAAGACAATATTGCAAATACTGTAGACTCAGGTTTTGGGTCCTCACCGTTTTCTCAAATGAGTCAAGACACATTTTCTGCTTGTCAAAACGTGAATGTTGCCGGTGAAAATGCACTGCCAAAAAGCATAGAGAAACACATCCCAGACACTAATACATTATTATTGCAATTAATGCAACAAATGGAACAAAATCAGAGACAAACACAGCAGAAGCTTCAAAAGTTAGACACAATGGAACAACACCAGAGACAAACACAGCAACAGTTAGACACAATGGAACAAAATCTTCGGAAGTTAGACACCACACTTGAACAAACACGTGAAGATTTAACTACTGAGTTACAAAACATTGAATCGAAATGTCAAAAAGTCTGTAATGACGTAAAAACACAAATTAGTGAGCATTTCCAACCTATTTTTTCGCGTCATGAAAATGCATTACAGAATCACGAAGCAGCCATAAAAGAAATGCAAACTATTGTTCATGAAAATCACGACACCTTGCAAGCTAAAATTGACTCAGTAGCATCTACCGATTCGGTTCCACAACTTGCAAAAACTCAGGAAAACTTAAAGGAGACAGTAGATACGATTCCAACACAAATGGACACTCTGAAACTTGGTTCAGAAAAACACACAGAGGAAATAATTTCACTAACGGATAAAGTAGCCGAACTTTCAGATCAGTTCACTAACTTATCTACAAAGGTAGAGGATGATCTGAATGACACAAGACCTGTAGCCTTCACGGACACTGAAGAGTATGAAAAAATTAGAAAATTCAAATAAAATCAAAATCAAATCAATACACAGTACACGTATTTGAGTGATTAATTTCACTTAAATCATTTATTTTTAAAGATTTTTGAAGTACAATGATACAAAGGTTTTCCATGATACATTTCATTCCATTGCTGCAATCTGTAACACCTGAGGGTATAATTACATTAATCCTCAGGGGGGTACACGCCTACTTTGTGTACCATGTGTTTGGCAAGCACAAGGAGCCCTAGCTAATATGGTATTTGCTTATACAACTTTACACATCGGTCCCATATTTCTCTAAGACAGAATTACACAGCTATCTGATCATTTAACTGAGAGAGACAAACATTTTTTTTTCTACATTAGTGACAGATGTTTACGCAATTACACAGCTGGATAACTTCACACTTATGAAATTGTATTTTGTCTGTAATGTGTGAACCCTTCATATGTTTCGCAACCATTGTGATACTATGACAGCTTTGAATGATGTATTTGGTATGGGATCATGATTTTTAAAGTACGTTTGAGGTAGATGAAACTTTTGACATGAGCAGAGAATTTTTTTTAGGTTTTGAAATTATTGGAGGAAGCTACGACGATTTTGAGATTTGGCTGAGGGTTTATGATGTTATGATGACGATGTGTATTACGCTGTTGCGGTATGTTTATGATCAATAAGCTGATGCTATATGAGGAATTTGATTATGATACGTATTTATTATGATGAAATATTGAAGAAGTGTCGACGAATATTGATGTGTGTAACAAGGTAAGGAATAATGAGTAGTGGTTAGGGACTCTGATTTGTGGAAAAGGATGTTGGAAACCAAGAATCGTACTTTAAGAATTATGAAATGTGTGTACATGCGTGAATGTATTACAATGCTGTCGAAAATTTTTTGGACACTGTTATATTAATAGGATTTTATTTTCTACACATTTGTAACGCAAATTCTCAACCTGTGAAAATATTTTTATATGAGACTGTCACTGTAGCGGAAGCTGCTGTCGTAAATATTTCAGAAAGAAAGGTAAGTGACCTTGACGTAATGCGTTTTGAGTGCCCAGCTGAGAGATAGTCGTTTAACAAAAGAAAGCCATTAGGTGGAGAAAAAAAAGGAGGTCATTATCCTTGCTATTGACATTTCTTTGTCGAAAGCATCGCAGATACGACACGCTCAAACTTGAAAACATATGATTATACTGTGGAGATCTTAATTTATGATATTTACTAAAATGCCTAATGAAATGATGAGAAACATTTTACATCTATTGTCTTTCTAGTTGAGAGAATTTTTTGCCTTTGGAGACGCCATTTGCCTAGTGAATGACGTTTCATATGTTGCTTTATATATATATATAAAATTGCTCATTTTGTTTAATATCTAGTCTCCAGCTGCACTGCAGCAATAGTTAAAATAAAATTTTATAGATGTACTAATATAAATATTTTATGCCTACAATCCAGTAAATAATAACTTCATAATCTACTTCAAGAAAACGAGGGAGCACAAAAAGACATTTCCCTTCACAGGAATTGCATACATAATTTTTGTCAATGACTGGGTAACTTATTTAGTAGTGTAAGTTAAGGTGATGCATCACCCTAGTGTTAAGATGTGACATAGGTATTAAACATGGCCATTTTTACTGTAATATTTTTTCTCCTTCAGCTTTGTCATGTTTAGATATAAGTTATTGTATTTGCTGCTGCTGTTTGCCAGGCATAGTGCTACTAAATTTCACTTTGTATTACTCTGTTAAGCTAGTTTTACTACTGATTTAGTTTTCTTGTTGCTGCACATTGGCTCATATTAGTTGTAATGTTGCATTTGCTTGGTAAGTTAGATTTACTGTAGCTTGCTTTGCCAATTTCCATTTTTTTGTCGTTGCTGTTTGTGTTAATTGTTTTGTGCTGCTGCATTGCCTCGTCCCTTAGTTTAGCATCTGAGCTCAGTAGATTTAAGTTAGCTTAAGAGGGAGTGGACTATATAAGAAGCTAACTATGATGGATTGGAAGAAATGCATTGAGAAGCTATAAGAAAATGGTTTGGCCAAAAAAGTAGTGTACAGTGGAGAAAAACTATTTTTGAAAGAGGATGTGAACAGAATACAGAAAGCATGCTTGGATAGGATTTTTTTGGCTGGAGCAAATGTTGAAATAAGAGGGACATCTATGGAATGAGGTTTTGGGTTGGACTGCAGTACCAAATGTTACACTGAAAACAAACCCTGTCCTTTCCTTTTGTTTTATCCCACTATGTATTTGTGTACCCTTGTGTATTTGTTTTCTTCCTGTCTCTGTGTACTGTTTCATAGAATTTTTTCTCTTCTAATACTAAGCTACATTCACTATGATGAGGAATACTGTTATCCTCAAATATAATTTGCATTAATAATATGTTATTTACTTCGTAAAGGTGTTTAGACATTATTTATTCTGTTTTGTTTTAATGCTCATGTGTGAAGTTGATGTTTCGAAAGTTATTCTGATCTTTTGTGTATGTACTCATGTCATAATTCCTGTAACACTGATGTACATGTTTATTTCTATTCTTTTGTAAAGCTTGTTTTACTACAAATATAATGATGTATTTTGTACCTTTGTAATTGTATTCTTATGTTATAAAATTGTAATTGACACCAGTTCATCATATTATTAACTTGTAAGTTCCATTTCACTGCACACGTTTCTGTTGGTCATAGTATATGGACAATAAGTGAGAAGTAGGGACTGTTAGTGTTTGCACGTGTGTTAATAATTCAGTAAGGGACTGGATAACAGCATTGCTGGTTCTAAGGACAATTCGAAAAACTTTGTGAGTGCACAAGTGGTGGTTATGGACTTGCTATATTGTCCGCAAGACTCTTCGATGGTGATTGTGCACCTGCACAGTCGCGGCAGATGGCTGCTGGCCTTCTCTACAAGGACTACAGTGGGTCTACACCTTTGATGATCCACCAATACCATTATTTCTACAAGGACTACAGTGGGTCTGCATCTTTGATGGCCCACCAATACCATTATTTCTACAAGGACTGCAGTGGTTCTGCACCTCTGGTAGCCCACCAATACCATAATCTCTACCAGGACTACAGTGAGTCTGCTCTGTGATGACCTACCTACCAGTATTCTTCAAAACTTCGAATGACTCTGCTGTGGGTTTGCTCTGTTGTGACCCATTGCCTGTCTGCATGTCAAGATAAACACTGTCTTTCCGTTGGAAGGACAACACTGCATGGAAATCCACTAATTCCGTGTGCATTTTCTTTTCCTGCTCGGACTTTGAGAAAAACACTGCTATTTTACTGTGATGAACGATCAGGACTGTCTTTATGGACTGTGAGAAAATTTTAGCTTTTGAACAACATTGTATCAATAAGTGTGTGCATTTGATTTCTTTGTTATTGCAATTATGAAAATTTTTTTAACAAATATGTATTGGCCAGTGCCCAAAACAATTTGTAAAATTTTTTATGGGGAGATTGGGGGCTATGTAAGTAGGCTGTTTATGTTTTCTTATTGGCAACGTTACGTAGCGCTCTGTATGAAAATCACTGGCTGTGCTGGTAGGCTGTTTATGTTTTCTTATTGGCAACGTTACGTAGCGCTCTGTATGAAAATCACTAGCTGTGCTGTGTGCAGTCTGTGGCTAGTTTGCATTGTTGTCTGCCATTGTAGTGTTGGGCATCTGGATGTGAACAGCGCGTAGCGTTGCGCAGTTGGAGGTGAGCCGTCAGCAGTGGTGGATGTGGGGAGAGAAATGGCGGAGTTTCGAAATTTGTAAGACTGGATGTCATGAACTGCTATATATATATTATGACTTTTGAACAATATTAAGGCAAATACATTGTTTTTTCTCTATCAAAATCTTTCTTTTGCTAACTATGCCTATCAGTAGTTAGTGCCTTCAGTAGTTTGAATTATTTATTTAGCTGGCAGTAGTGGCGCTCGCTGTATTGCAGTAGCTTGAGTAACGAAGATTTTTTTGAGGTAAGTGATTTGTGAAAGGTATAGTTTAATGTTAGTCAGGGCCATTCTTTTGTAGGGATTATTGAAAGTGAGATTGCGTTGCGCTAAAAATATTGTGTGTCAGTATAAGCACAGTCATGTATAATTGTTCAAAGTGGACGTTTCAGTTCGTTCCGCCCCGTACACGTTGATATAACAAACGAAATATATTATGGTATCTTCTTTAGTTAATTGTGTTACAAAAACGTTCGAATGAACTGTTCTGAAATAGTTTTTTCCTCCCTGAGACCTCAAAAATTTGCTGCCCCGGTCTCTCCTATATGTAATTCAATGTTGTGTATGCGTTTGCTTTCCTTGCGCCATTTTGGCCCTCTGTTTACATCAGACCAGGTACATCTCCTTTCATACGATACGTGGAACTGTGTGTCTATTAAAAACCAATGAAATTACGAGATGAAGTTCTATCCACTTTGCATGTAACGTTTGGGATAAACACATAAAATACAGAGAAAGAAATAAGAAAATAGGAGTCGGGAACGAGGCATATCGTAAGACTTAGGTGAACAAATTATGAGACATTGCTGTTAGTGACTTACTGGAGCTCAGCGGAAAGTAAGTAAGGCCAGAACTACCTTTACTTCTACAGGCAAGGAATTAGTTTCATTAAAAAAGTGGTATGCATTATCTCCTACAGTGACTACAGTCGTTTATCGCTATAGTTTTTCCTTTGTGGACAGCTACTTCACATAATTAAGTCTTAAACTGAACTTAACAGCATCGATAAAAAGAGTTAGTCACAGTTCCGAGTATTGTAAACAAATTTAGTATGGATTTCATTGCAGCTGTGTTTACGAGGGCGTGCTGGAAAGTAATGCCTCCGATTTTTATGTGAAAAGTCTTCATGATTTTTAAATAAAACAAACATTATTAACATTCTACATCTTTATTATTCATTCCTACATATTTGTTTTTCATTGTAATCACACTGGCGAAGAACATATTTTTCCCAATGAAGGACCAGTTTGTTGATAGCATCACTGTAGTGTGTTTGACTTATTTGACTGCGCCACAACCTCGTCTCTGGTTGCACCTTTTCATCACTATCAAAGTGAAGTCCTCAAAGGTGTGTGAAATCTTATGGGACTTAACTGCTAAGGTCATCAGTCCCTAAGCTTACACACTGCTTAACCTAAATTATTCCAAGGACAAACACACACACCCATGCCCGAGGGAGGACTCGAACCTCCGGCGGGACCAGCCGCACAGTCCATGACTGCAGCGCCTGAGACAGCTCGGCTAATCCCGCGCGGCAGTCCTCAAAGGTGTTCTCTAAGTTTTGCAAACAGATCAAATCAAATGGGGCCAAGTCGGGACTGTATGGGGGACGTTCGATGACTGAACTCAAGTCACTGATTTGATTCAGACGTCGCAGCGCTCGTGTGTGGCCTGACATTGCCATGCTGATGAAGAGGGCGATTCATGTGTGGAGGAGCTCTTCGAATTAGAAAGACAATTACAAAACGTAGTTTCTCACGCACAGCGCCATGTTACAAACTACAATTACGAGCCCTCTAGTGGCAGAGGGTTGCAAATGTGTGGACATGAAGAATGAAGATGTAAAATAATAACAACGTTGGTTTTATTTAAAAAGTCATGAGAGTTTTCAGATAAAAAATTAGGAGGCATTACTTTTCACCACATCCTCGTAATTGAGGTGGCAGTGTCTAATGGGTATAACATGCGCTGTGAAGTGCTTGAGAGAGCTAGAATTATATTGTTTTTATTAATGGAACTTGCCACAACGTAATACGAGTGCGTTATGAGATTTCGTTGCGCTATTCATCTATAGTCATCTTTAACCAGTTTCTAATTGTTCGGCGAATCCAGCAGCCGCGTTGTCTTCAGGAGATACTGTTCCTGTGGGTAAATTTTTTACAGCATACGGTATAAAGAGTCGAGGTTCGTAATATGTCGAAACAGCACAATTAAGATTAGGAATAAGTGGTGCAACTAGGTCGTCCAACTCCGATCGATAACGTATTGCTCCGTCGCACGTGGAGTTAACATATATACGAGCGGGGACCGAACGTAATTTCGAGTACAAAGATTGTTTGTCTCGCGGTTGTTGTTGCTGTTTTAAAAATACTTTTCATAAAGTTACAGTCGCTGTTTATGTTTTCTATGTCAGGCTTCAGTTCATCGTAAATGTTCATATTTTTCTCATATACGACAATATTTCATCATGTAAGGATATTCACAAATTCCTATCTTAGGACGCAACATTTGTTGTTGTACATAAATCTGAAGTGTATACAATGGGAAGAACGTGTGAAGTCAAATTGCAGAAATGAACCATAAGCAATTTACTTATGATTAGGTTAGATTAGATTAGTACTTGTTCCATAGATCATGAATACGACACTTCGTAATGATGTGGAACGTGTCAGGTTAACAAGAGGTGTCTGTACAAGATATTACATTAGACAAAATATTACATGACACTCAATATTTTAAATTTTTAAAATTTTTTTTTATTTTAATTTTTTATTTTTTTCTGTGGGGTTGGGAAATTACCCATTTACTATATCCAAAAATTCATCTAATGAGTAGAAGGAGTTGCCATTAACAAATTCCTTTAATTTCCTTTTAAATGCTATATGGCTATCTGTCAGACTTTTGATGCTATTAGATAAGTGACCAAAGACTTTTGTGGCAGCATAACTTACCCACTTCTGAGCCAAAGTTAAATTTAACCTTGAGTAGTGAAGATCATCCTTTCTCCTAGTGTTGTAGCCATGTACACTGCTATTACTTTTGAATTCGTTCGGATTGTTAATAACAAATTTCATAAGTGGATGTATATATTGTGAGGCTACAGTGAAGATTTCTAGCTCTTTAAATAAATGTCTGCAGGATGATCTTGGATGAGCTCCAGCAATTATTCTGATTACACGCTTTTGTGCAATGAACACTCTTTTACTCAATGATGAGTTACCCCAGAGTATGATGCCATACGAAAGCAGAGAATGAAAATAGGCGTGGTAAGCTAATTTACTCAGATGTTTATCGACAAAATTTGCAATGACCCTAATAGCATAAGTAGCTGAACTCAAACGTTTCAGCAGATCCTGAGTGTGTTTTTTCCAGTTCAACCCCTCATCAATGCATACACCTAAAAATTTTGAATATTCTACCTTAGCTACCGATTTCTGATCGAAGTCTATATTTATTAACACAGATGTGGAAAATCATCGGACAGCATCTATAAAAAGTTAAGCACGTTCCAGAAGTACTTCGAAAATCTTTCAAGATGAGGAAAATGTCATCCGAACATATATACGAAATAACTATGTTATTGGTTAGTACTGAAAGAGCATTGTAAATGGCCACAACATTTGTATGCACTCCTATTTCACAAGAATTGTATCAGACCTTATAAACTTACAGAAACTGTCGAAATATCACCTTCTTGCTGAAACGTTCTGGAGTACTAACTGTTGCACCGTTTCAAATAACACCAATCGATACTGAACGATTTCTCAAGCATTCATGCCACGTTTATAAAGTGCTACTGTACAGAGTATCCCAGAAATGTTGCGACAAATTTCGCGTGGTTGTAGAAGGTATCTTGAGGAACAAAATGAGGATAGGAACCCGTATCCAGAAACGTCATCTTTAGACGCTACAGAGCGTCGAAGTTACAGGAGCCTTCGTCAGCAGACGCCACTTGGTGCCTAACGGACTATAGGCGGTACGTGCCACAATGTTTTTTGTTACTCAGTGATAGCGACTGATTGCAACGATCGTCAGAGAAGATGGAGCTAGCTCATATGTAAATACGCCTTGCTTCTTATGAAAACGATATTGTGCTGCCTTGGTGAATGACAGCTTCGGGCACTGGTTTCCATCTGCAGTTTATTTTTCTCCTGTATACCGAAAAACATTAGAGACATTACAGCGTCTGTTGCTGAAGGGGTGGCATGGTATTCGATGGTCTGTAGTGTCGTCGGAAGTGAGGACGTGGTGCAGGCGTGCTGAAGACCGAGACGATTGGAAATCTGTGATTGAGGAGGCCAAGGTCCTCAGAGGACCGTAGTGCCATGGAGTAAGTAAGTAAATAGTGTCATCGGAAGACACAGGTTCCTACTCTCGACTTGTTCCTTAAGACACCGTCTGCAAACCTGCGAAGTTTGCCGCAACATTTTTGGGACACCCTGTATGTTTAACGTTCACCGCGTAAGCTAATCTTCCTAGTATCAACACAGATAAATATCTAATTACTTGGAACCGGGCGTTCCTTTCAATCAATATGACGTGTTTTACATCGTTCATCGCATCTAGAAAAATGTGATTAAATCGTATTGGAACTCCGTTTATAGATACATCACGCGCTTCAGACGAATGTTTGAGCAAGGCCAGCAATCAAAACTTTCGTAAACATTATTTGAGACGTGCATGGAGAATATACAGAGCTGCCAGGTAATTATCTAATGCTCTAACGTAAACATCGATATTAAATTCACGCTAAAAGAGCTTGAATTATACGGCAGTTGCATCAGCTACAATTGTCACATAAGGTGTACTTTCAAGTATAATTAAAAATGTATCTAAAAATAATAGTGAGTAGCAGTTTAAGGTGGAATTACACATTTTCAAGCCAGGGGGAGGCATGTATGAAATTCTGAAAGAACATAAGCAAATATAATTCACACAACGATGAGATAACTTAAAATACCGTCATTCGACTAATTCTCAAGAATAATTCTAGGATCGGTTGCCTGGCAGCCTCGTATAGGGCAGTAAAACGGGTAATTTTTTCAAAGTCCCAGAGCGAAACTATCTCGCTGCATTACAATAATGTCTAAACGAGGCGGCCGCAATGAAAACATTTCGCCACCGAGACTGGGTCAGGTCAAAACATTACATCGGTGTTTCTGGCCAGCCAGGCAGCAGATTTCATCAGAATGTAGTATGTCATAGCAACCAAAAAGAGTCACGTCACCTTAGTTATGTGACGAAAGGAAGGCTAAGGCGAATGCAACGGTACCAAGAGCTTTTACGAGCCAGTTCTATGCTATAACAAACTTGTTAAGCAAGCACGGCAGAAGGAAAACCGCTGATATCTTCGAAATAGCAAGCCCTATGCGGTCATGACGAATGACGCTGGGTAAGCATTAGCCACTACTTTGCTCCACACATAACCCAGACGTTTAGCTCGTAAGGCAGTCGGTCAGACATGACGTTTGCACTCGATTCCCTGACTGCACCGAAGTGACGTCACGCACAAATCTGTTGCAGGTTTCCTGCACGCTAAGGACAACAACAGCCGCTACTTTGAGAGATGCCTGCCTCGCCATAATCAGCAGTCGCAGAGTTTGACATCACAGGGAAGGGGGACTGAATGGGGCCTACCTAGACGGCAGGCCAGTATCGTTGAACTTCACGGCTACTGTGCAACCGTCTTCGCGGTACGACTGATAATGAAGAACGATGATGAGCGAGAGGGGACAGAGCACCTGCCAAGTCGGCCTTTGTGAGTTCAGCACACGCGCCACCGTCACTCACTGCCACGGCGTCGCGGTACAGCCGGTGCCGAGACCACCGCAAGCTGTGGACCACCAGTGCAGCAGCTGCCTGGAGCGGTTGGGGCGGTCTGAAAGTCGATTACGAACACGAATCCTGACAGACGATGCCAACAACGAGTTAAGACGCTACCTGTATTTTAAGAAAGTAAATAACTAATTCTGAATCTTCTTTCACAGCGCCTTCCGAGGGAAACTGGCAAGGGGAGAACTGGAAGAATGTCTCCTGACACAGAACCAACTCTAGTTATGCCCTCCCAATATCCGCCTCTTGCAGATCAGAGACCTTTACCAACTTGGAGAAATGGAAGAGAAAGAAAAGATTCAGAGAAGATCTGCACGATTCGTCACAACTTTAGCATGAGAGTACACTATCACAGAAACACTCAACAAAAAGCAAAGGGACACGTTACGAGAATGTCCATCTACATCGAAGAGAGCGTCCCCAAAAAATTCCGAGCCCATGTTCCGAAACGAATTGTAAGTAGGCTGTTTAGGTTTTTATGTTGGTAACGCCACATAGCGCTTTGTATGAAAATCACTGGCTGTGCTGTGTGCAGTCTGAGGCTGGTGGGCATTGTTGCAATAGTCGCTATTGTAGTGTTGGGCAGTTGGCTGTTAACAGCGCGTAGAGTTGCGCAGTTGGAGGTGAGCCGCCAGCAGTGGTGGATGTGGGGAGAGAAATGGCAGAGTTTTGAGAGTGAGTGATATGGACGTGTGTCCATGAGAGATTGTAAATTTGTAAGACTGGATGTCATGAACTGATATGTATATCATGACTTTTGAACACTATTAAGGTAAATACATTGTTTGTTCTCTGTCAAAATCATTCATTTTGCTAACTATGCCTATCAGTAGTTAGTGCCTTCAGTAGTTTGAATCTTTTATTTAGCTGGCAGTAGTGGCTCTCGCTGTATTGCAGTAGTTCGAATAACGAAGATTTTTGTGAGGTAAGTGATTCATGAAAGATATAGGTTATTGCTATACAGGGCCATTCTTTTGTAGGGATTATTGAAAGTCAGATTGCGTTGCGCTAAAAATATTGTGTGTCAGTTTAGTGTTGATCAGAATAAGTAAAGAGAGTAATGTCTGAGTACGTTCAGTTTTGCTCAGCTGTTTGAAAAGCAAATAATGTAAGAGGTTTATCAGCACAGTCATTTATAATTTTTCTAAGGGGACGTTTCAGAATAAACACACAACCGTCAACATACATCCATCTGCTGATGGAATAGGAGAGGAGGGTGGTGGGACGATGTTCGTACTCTATGCACCCGCTACCAGACACCGCCTGGTAACCTGCGGAGCACAGATGTGTATTCTGAAGAATTCCCAGTGTATGTTCACTTGAGTTGTTTTAATTTACGAGGAACTGAGGGGAAAAGCGCGCAATAAGCAAAAATTATTATCTTACTTCATTCAACGGAAGTAAACTAAAACCGGTTATATTTAATATAGCTGCCTTTTCTCAACTGTTACTGTACTAAATCTGCTTGAATATAAAAAGAACGGGATGATGAAGTTTAACTGCAGATGACAAAATAATGCTATTATGCACGATTCCCCTCCCAAGAGGCAATTATCCACAGTGGTTCCTGATTTGCATGCTTTAGAAGGAAAGCATATGTCAATCATACAGGAGTGAAAATAATCGCCACTTAAATTACCAGTCAATTTCTGTTATGTGATTAGAATATTGAAATGTACTGAAACAGTAACATGAAATATGAAATCACTTTTACTTTCATGTTTCAGCGGTTTGTGGACAGGTCAGTTCTTGGATAAACAGTCATCACAAACATAGTCTTGCATTTGGGCCTCTTCTCCTGTATGTTCGCGATGATTTCAAGCAGGGCAACGAGCACAACTTCTCGACAGATACAACATAACGCTTTAGTTCCTTTAGTTGTGATTTCAGTGCGACGGCTAACTGGTTGTTGCAATAACTCACATTGACATCATCACAAATGCTGGAAAAATTCGATGACTCATGTGTTTCCAAATATATAAATTACTGGGTCGTTGCTTGAAGCACATTGTTAAATGAGACAAATACCATATTCCAGTAATGACGACGTTGTGGAATGGTGCATGAGCATGTCATATTTGCGTCAGCTGGACTTACTAAGAGGCGGATGTCTAATGAAGGTAGACAACGGAATTAAACTTAATGCACCTTGATAATAGAGTGGCTGCAATGAATTCCAAGCACTAACATTTCAATATTTTTTATAATGATTACACTTATGAGGGGGATCAACAAATTACGAAATTAAATATATGGCACAGGTAAGTCCTAATTTTATTGCTAGTCATTATGTGTGAACAGATTAATAGAAAAACATCACAACATTCAACTACCTACTTCAAGAACATTTAACTGATACATGAAATCGATTGCTCGGTTGCCAGAGAACGAACACTGAGGCTCTGTGAAGGCTATTTGTTGTGGGTAATTACGACAAAAGTGTAACCCGTGGTCTAGGCGTAACGTCTTTGAATCACAATCAAAATTTTTTCGGTCCCGGATTCGAAACCGGCAGCTGTTTGAATTTTGATCAATAATCAGCATTGGCGGCCGAAGCCATCCGGCATGAGATGTCACCCTCATTCTGCCAACGGCCTTGTCAAAGAGGGTGGAGGAGCGCACAGAGGTTCAGGGCACTCTCTTGTCTTAGGGGTGGTAAACTACCCCTAAATCCGGAAGAATCATCAATGATCAACGGCCTCAGGATGCAGAAGGCAATGGAAACCACAGCATTAAAGACACGTAACGTGCATCCACAGGACATGTGGCCTGTAATTGAAGAGAAGTGTCATAATGATCTCTCAACTGGCAAAATATTCCGGAATAGTCCTCCATTGGGATCTCCAGGAGTGGATTGCCAAGGGGGAGGTTAGCATGAGAAAAAGATTGAATAATAAACGAAAGGATAAAGTTCTACGAGTAGGGGGGTGGAATGTCGGAAGCTTCAACGTGGTATGGAAACTAGAAAATCTGAAACGGGAAATGCAAAGGCTCAATCTAGATATAGTAGGAGTCAGTGAAGTAAAGTGGAAAGAAGACAATGATTTGTGGTCAGAGGAGTATAGGCTAATATCAACAGCAGTAAAAATGATATAACTGGAGTAGGATTCTTTATGAATACGAAGGTAGGGCAGAGGGTGTGCTCCTGTGAACAGTGCGGTGACAGGGCTGTTCTTATCACAAAAAATGTTTCAAATGGCTCTGAGCACTATGGCACTTAACATCTGAGGTCATCAGTCCCCTAGAACTTAGAACTATTTAAACCTAACTCACCTAAGGACATCACACACATCCATGTCCTAGGCAGGATTCGAACCTGCGACCGTAGCGGTCGCGCGGTTCCAGACTGAAGCGCCTAGAACCGTTCGGCTGTTCGTATCACAATCGACAGTAAACCAGCACCGACAACGATAGTTCAGGTATACATACTGACATCGCAAGCTGAAGATGAGGATATAGAGAAAGTGTATGAGGATATTGAGAGGGTAATGTAATATGTAAGGGGGGATGAAAATACACTAGTCATGGGGGGCTGGAATCCAGCTGTAGGAAAGGGAATAAAAGAAAAGGTTACACGATAATGTGTGTTTGTGACAAGGAATGAGAGAGGAGAAAAACAAATTGAGTTCTGTAACAAGTTTCGGCTAGTAATAGCGAGTACTCTGTTCAAAAATCACAAGAGGAGGAGGCATACTTGGAAAAGATCGGGTGGTACAGGAAGATTTCAGTTAGATTACATCATGGTCAGACAGAGATTCCGAAATCTGATACTGGATTGTAAGGTGTACCCAGGAGCAGGTATATACTCAGATCACAATGTAGTGGGGATGAAGAGTAGGCTGAAGCGTAAGACATTAGTCAGGAAGAATCAATACGCAAAGAAGTGGAATACGGAGGTACTAAGGAATGATGAGATACTCTCGAAGTTCTCTAAGGCTATAAATACAGCAATAAGGAATAGCTCAGTAGGCAGTACAATTGAAGAGGAATGGACATCTCTAAAATGGGCCATCACAGAAGTCGGAAAGAAAAACATGGCTACAAAGAAGGTAACTACGAAGAACCACGGGTAACAGAAGAAATACTTCAATTGATCGATGAAAGGAAGAAATACAAAAATGTTCCGGGAAACTCGGGAATACAGAAATACAAGTGGCTGAGGAAGGAAATAAATTGGAGGTGCAGGGGAGCTAAGACGATATGGCTGCAGGAAAAATTTGAACACATCGAAAAAGAAATGATTGTCGGAAGGACAGACTAAGCATACAGGAAAGTCAAAAGCCTGCCGGGGTGGACGAGCGGTTCTAGGCGCTACAGTCTGGAACCGCTTGACCGCTACGGTCGCAGGTTCGAATCCTGCCTCGGGCATGGATGTGTGTGATGTCCTTCGGTTAGTTAGGTTTAAGTAGCTCTAAGTTCTAGGGGACTGATGACCTCAGAAGTTACGTCCCATAGTGCTCAGAGCAGTGTGATAACATTAAGAGTGCAACGGGAATTCCATTGACTGAAAGGCTCTATATGGGCAAATATTTGTCTTATGTATAGAAGAAGAAATAGGTGTCGATTTAGAAGAGATAGGGGAACTAGTATTAGAATTTAAAAGAACCTTGGAGGACTTAAGATCAAACAAGGTAGAAGGGATGGACAACATTCCATCAGAATATCCAAGATCATTGGGGGAAATGGCAAAAAAAAAAAAAAAAAAAAAAAAAACGACTATGCACGTTGGTGTGTAGAATGTATGAGTCTGGCGACATACCATCTGACTTTCGGAAAAGCATCATCCACACAATTCCGAAGACGACAAGAGTTGACAAGTGCGATAATTGTCGCCCAATCAGCTTAACAGCTCATGAATCCAAGTTGCGTCGAAGAATAATATACAGAAGAATGGAAAAGAAACTTGAGGATGTGTTAGGTGACGATCAGTTTGGCTTTATGAAAGGTAAAGTCACGAGAGAGGCAATTCTGACATTGCGGTTGATAATGGAAGCAAGACTAAAGAAAAATCAAGACACTTTCATAGGATTTGTCGTCCTGGAAAAAGCGTCCGACAAAGTAAAATGGCGCAAAATGTTTGAAATTCTGAAAAAAGTAGGGGTAAGCTGTGAGAGAGACGGGTCATATATAATATGTTCAACAGCCGAGAAGGAATAATTAGAGGGAACTACTAAGAACGAAGTGCTCGTACTAAAAAGGGTGTAAGACAAAATTGTAGCCTTTCACACCTACTGTTCAATCTATACATCGAGGAAGCAGTGATGGAAATAAAAGAAAGGTTCACGAGTGGAATTAAAGTTCAAGATGAAAGGATATCAATGATACGAATGGCTGATGACATTGCTATCCTGAGTGAAAGAGAAGAAGAATTACATGATCTACTGAACGAAATGAACAGTCTAATGGGAGTATGGATTGAGACTAAATCGAAGAAAGACGAAGGTAATGAGAAGTAGTAGAAATGAGAACAGCGAGAAACTTAACACCAGGATTGATGGTCACGAAGTAGATGAAGTTATTGAATTCTGCTACCTAGACAGTAAAATAATCAGTGACTGACGGAGCAAGGAGGACATCGAAAGCAGACTAGCAATGGCAAAAAGGGCATTCCTGGCCAAGAGAAGTCTACTAATATCAAACATCGGCCTTAATTTGAGGAATAAATTTCTGAGAATATACGTCTGTAGTACAGCATTGTATGGTAGTAAAACGTGAACTGTGGGAAAACTAGAAGAGAATCGAAGTATTTGAGATATGGTGCTACAGACGAATGTTGAAAATTAGGTGGACTGATAAGGTAAGGAATGAGGAGGTTCTGTGCAAAATCGCAGACGAAAGGGACATGCGGAAAACACTGATAAGGAGAAAGTACGGGATGATAGGACATCTGTTAAGACATGAGGGAATGACTTCCACGGTACTAGGGGGTACTCAGTGCTTTTACTCCCCTATGAAATCAGAGAAAGGTTCGATCGATCTGATTACGATCTGTCGAGCTGGCAATTCGGTTTGTATAAAAAGTGAGGAGAGGCAGGCGAGTAAAGACCTGATGCTTCTCAACGTTTTCACGAGAATATCGATCTACACAATATTTACAAAAGCCACCATATGTGTGTAGCCAAAGTTATCTCATACTCAGGAAAGCAGCCCAGGGGCGCAAATACAAGAATCCTTCACCGGCGTTTTTGGCAAGGTCGTAGTAGAGACGGTTTGGCATTGCCTTCCTTAGAGCTGTTAAGAAGTTTCATGTGTGTATTCGTGTCGTTTGGTTGTGTGACCATGATCGTTGTGTTTAAGTGTAGTGCTAGGTTTCTGTTGTCATGGAGCAAAGGGAAGGTAGAGGGTGAAACGCGGTGCGGCCACACAGTCTACCCCTTTCGAATAACACCAAGTGGGCCTCGGAGTTAAATGTTCATGTCTGACAAACGAACCACCATCAACAATGCCATATGTATTCATTCTGTGAGACAGTGCAGAGAGGTACAAAGACGGAGGATCAGAAACACTCCGCCACCACCCCTCTCCCCTTGGCTGCCAAATATTGGAGGTAAAATTTCATCCATCAACAGGGTTCCAACCACCTCACCCCCGAGTCGAGTTCCTCCGCACGGACGTGCGTTTTCGTCCTCGGGTGAGGACAATTTATTTAAATGTGAACAGTTAGATTACATCGTGGTCAGACAGAGACTCCGAAATCAGGTACTGGATTGTAAGACGTACCCAAGAGCACCACAATTATGAAGAGTAGGCTGAAGTTTAAAAGATTAGTCAGGAAGAATAAATACGTAAAGGAGAGGGTTACGAAAGTAGTAAAGAATGAGGAGATGCTCTTGAAGTTCTCTAACGCTGTATATACAGCAATTAAGAATAGCCCAGTAGGCAGTACAGTTGAAGAGAAACGGACAATTCTAAAAAAAGGTAATAACGGAAGTTGGAAAGAAAAACATAGGCACAAAGAAGGTAACTGTGAAGACGCAATGAGTAACAGAAGAAATACTTCAGTTGATCGCTCAAAGTACAGAAAAGTTCAAGGAAATTGAGGAATACAGAAGTACAAGTCGCTGAGGAATGAAATAAATAGTAGGTGCACGGAAGCTGAGACGAAATGGCTGCAGGAGAAATGTGAACAAAAAGAAATTATCGTCGGAAGGACTGACTCAGCATACAGGAAACTCAAAAGAGCGTTGGGTGAAACTATGAGCGAGGGTGGTGACATTAAGGCTGCAACGCATATTGCAATATTAAGTGCAGAGGAGAGAGCAATGTAGTGAAAAGAGTACATTGAAGGACTGTATGAGGGGAACGACTGGTGTAAAGAAGAAGAAATAGGAGTCGATTTAGAAGAAACAGGGGATCCAGTATTCCGAAGACTGCAAGAGTCGACAAGTGTGAGAATTTTCTCTCAATCTGCTGAACAGATCGTGCATCCAAGTTGCTTACAAAAATAATATACGGAATAATGGAAAAGGTGTGTTAGATGATGATCAGTTTGGCTTTAGGAAAGCTAAATCTACCAGAGAGGCAATTCTCATGTTGCAGTTGATCATGGATCCAAGACTAAAAAAAACTCAAGACATTTTCGTAGGATTTCTCGACCTGGAAAAAGCGTTCGACAATGTAAAATTCTGATAAAAATAGGGTCAAACTATAGGGAGGGAAGGGTAATTTATAATAGGTACAAGAGCTAAGAGGAAATGCTCTTATTAAAAAGGTTGTAAGACAGGGATGTAGTCTTTTACCCCCACTGTTCAATCTCTACATCGAAGAAGCAATGATGGAATAAAAAAAAAAAAAGAATCAGGAGCGAAAATGAAATTCAAGGTGAAAGGACATTAGTGATACAATTCGCAAATGACATTGCTATCCTGAGTGAAAATGAAGAAGACCGGATTGGATTGGTTGGGGGAAAGAGACCAAACAGCTCGGGCTCTTTGTATTAGGAAAGGAAGTCGGCTTTTTCCTGTCAAAGGAACCATCCCAGCATTTGCCTGAAGCAGTTTAGGGGAATCACGGAAAATCTAAATCAGGATGGCCGGACGCGATATTGAACCGTCGTCCTCCTGAATGCGAGTCCAGTGTGCTAACCACTAAGCCACCTCGCTCGATGAAGAAAAATTACATAATGTGGTGAATGGAATGAACATCTACTGAGTACAGAATATGGTATGAGATTAAAATCGAAGAAAGACGAAAGTAACGAGAAGTAGCAGAAATGAGGACACCGAGAAACTTAACATCAGGATTGATGGTAATGAAGCAGATGAAATTAAGGAATTCTGCTATGTAGGCAGCAAATTAACCAGCGATGGACGGAGCAAGGATGACATCAAAAGCAGATTAGTACTGGCAAGAAGGGCATTCCTGCCCAAGATAAATCTACTAATATCAAATATCGGCCTTAATTTGAGGAAGAAATTTCTGAGAATGTATATTTGGAGCACAGCATAGTATGGTAGTGAAACATGGACTGTGGGAAGACCGGAACAGAGGAGAATCGAAGCAGTTGAGATATGGCGATAGATACGAATGTTGAAAATTAGGTGGAATGATAAGGTGAGGAACGAGGAGGTTCTGCGCAGAGTCGGAGAGGAAATATGTGGAAAATACTGAAAGGAGAAGGGATAAGAAGAAAAGACATCTATTAAGACATCAGAGAATAACTTCCATGGTACTACAGGGAGGTGTAGAGGGTAAAAACTGTAGAGGAAGACAGAGACTGGAATACAACAAGCAAATAATAAGACGTAGGTTCGGAGCGCTACTCTGAGGAGAGAAATTCGTGGCGGGCGCATCAAAAAAAAAAAAAAAAAAAAAAAGAGAGAGAGAGAGAGAGAGAGAGAGAGAGAGAGAAGGCGTGATCAGATTCTTTACGTTAAACTGTTATATTTAGAAAGCAAATTCGTGTGATGCTAGAATGAATTGCAGTTTTAATGACACATTCAAGTAAAAATAAATTAATAATAACTCTGCTGTCTGCTGATTATAACGAGAGACAGGGCTGCTTTATTTGCATCATAGTGATTTCACATCAGAAGAGGGTAAGAGAAAATACTGAAGGCCTACGATAAATTGATGCTCGCAATTACCCTACTCCCCTTAACTATCCGTAGAAGTTTGACCAAGGATTTCCAGTACGCCCAGTAGAGCGCTTACGAATACCAAACCACACAAGCACGATAAAGCGATTCAGCGCGAATAATCACTCAAAGCGACCGCCACAGGCCGGAAAACAGAGGAGTTAACGGACGGTCCCTCGAGAGGCTTCCCAGTGCAAAGCGGACTCATTAGAGAAACAGGCGCGCCCGCAGATTGGCATCCACCTCCGAAGGAAAGAATGCGCGACTCGTCTGCGCCGAGCCGGCACGAGCGCTGGAAGTAGCGCGCTATTTTAATTTCAGATGCAATGCGGCTTGCCCGGAAATTTGCGCCCCGTGGAGGGTCTCTCGGCGGCGCAATCGTGCAGTGGCCGGCCGCTCCGCCGGCCCCTTGTAATTGCGGCTTTTATTGAAAACAGGGAAAGAGCCGAGGCGGGCTAATACGGCGGCCGCCGCCGCAATCGCTATGCAAATGCGGGGCAAGTCAATATTCTTGCCGCGCAAACAGCGGCCGGCGGCCCGCCTGTTGACCACAATCAGCGCTCAAAGTGGTGACGCGGCGGTCCCTCCGATCCCCCAGTCGCCGCGTCACTGTCGCCGCGGGCAGTCCGCTCAGCTAACCAGACCGATGGTCAGTCCCCACTTCAAGTTCAATGGAACAACACTCACGTCATTGTCAAGTTGCCGACTTTTTCGAAATAGGGCCATTCAGGAAGTAGTGGACACATTTTTTTCCCTGATATCAGGTTGGTTTTGTTCAGGTTCCCAACGCATGAGCCGGCAGCTGTGGCCGAGCGGTTGTAGGCGCTTCAGTCCGGAACCGCGTGACTGCTACGGTCGCAGGTTCGAATCCTGCCTCTTGCATGGATGTGTGTGATGTCCTTAGGTTAGTTAGGTTTAAGTAGTTATAAGTTCTAGGGTACTGATGACCTCAGATGTTAAGAGGGGTAGGACGTCAAACAGGCCGACTTGGAGTATGGCTGGTTCAAATGGCTCTGAGCACTATGGGACTTAACAGCTGTGGTCATCAGTCCCCTAGAACTTAGAACTACTTAAACCTAACTAACCTAAGGACATCACACACATCCATGCCCGAGGCAGGATTCGAACCTGCGACCGTAGCAGTCGCGCGGTTCCGGACTGCGCGCCTAGAACCGCGAGACCACCGCGGCCGGCGACTTGGAGTAGGAGAGGCACCACAGGACATTTAATTTCCACTGCCTATAATTTCACAAATAAATTCATAAGACTTTGTCAGCATGACCAGGAAGGATTCAGAATTCCCACTCATAGCAGTGGAAGTTCACCAAAACATAACGAAGTAATTTTTTTACATGTGAAATTTCATCATTTTTTTCACTTACTAATGGGAGCAATTGTTGCTATAGATACACTTTTCTTCATAAGTAAGAGAGATTCTTCGATGAATTTTGCACAGCATAGAAACCATACTTAAAGGTGTATGAAACTCTAGAATTTTTCCAAATCTATTAAAAACTGTGGTAAAAATTGAGGTAATGAACCATAAAATTTGTGTATTTTTCTAAACATGAAGTTTAAAATATAACAGCTCATTCGTTTTTTCATAATTTAAGTTAATTCTAGAGTTTCATGCACCTGTAACTATTGTATGTATGCTGTGCAAAATTTAGCTAAGAATCTCTTTAACTTATGAAGAAAAGTGTACCTATAGCAACAAATGCAGCGATTAGTAAGTGAAAAAATGATGAAATTTCGCACGTAAAAAAAATTATTTTGTTATGTTTTCGAACTTCCACTGCAATGGGTGTGAATCCTGAATCCTTCCTGGTGATGCTGACAAAGTTTTATGAATTTATTTGTAAAAGTGTAGACACTGGAAATTAAAATGTCCTGCGATGCCTCTGCTGGTCCAAGTCGGCCCGTTTGACGTTCTACCCCCCCCCCCCCCCACTTAAGTCCCATACTGCTTAGAGCCATTTTTGAACCAATGCATGATATTATTCCCCACTGTTTTGGCTACAAAACCCAGTTTTTGAACATAATCTCCGTTCAAAGCGACGGCCTTACGCGATCTTACTGGGAAGGCCTGTATGAGCGCATGGTGCCACTCTGCTGGTTGAACCGGAGCCAACGTCTTGCTGCATCAGTAAGCTTCCCATCAGTCATGAACCGCTTCCACGAGGACTGAGTCCTCCATTGCGCCAAACAGATGTAAATAGAAAGGTGCAAGATCCGGGCTGTAGAGTAGACGAGGAAGAAAAGTCCAGTGAAGCTTTTTGATCTACTCTCAGGCGCCCAGACTTGTGTGAGGCCTCGCATTCCTTTCCATTTCCATGGCGAGCAACATGCTCAAGTCGTTCCTTCAGTTTCCTGAGGGTAGCACAATACACTTCAGAGATGAACATGAGGGAGCACATCAACCAGAATAACCCCTTCAGAGTCCCAGAATATCGTCTGCATGACTTTACTGGCTGAGCGTGCGGCTCTGAACTTTTTCTTCGGTGGAAAGCTGGTGTGGCGCCACTACATAGATTGATTGGCGACTCCATGGAGTGCTGTGTGCAGAACGACCATATATGTTAAATTAAAAGAAAGGTCAGCGTTGGCCGTAAATTGATGTTTTATTCACAGCAAAATCGATTTTCAATCACATAGTGATCATCTTCAGTGCTGTGGTGTACAGATTAAACTCAGACACTGGCATCAATCCATCGGTAACCAAAACTGAGAAGCGATCACAATAACTGAAACTAGATTCCCGTTTTGTTCCCGGTTTTCAGTAATGAACCAATGTTTGATCACCACCGACAAAACATCTCATGACCATCCACCTAATGCCGTAATGAGCTAGCAACACCGCGCATCTCCAAGTATAGGTCCAGTACGTCTAGCTCATTGGCACCGAGGCTGAAGCAGCTGTCATCAGAAAACACAACAGATCTCCACTCTCCCTCCAGTGAACTCTCGCCTGACCCCACTGAAGTCACAAGTGGCGGTGGTTTGTGGCCGGTGGAAAGCACAGGGCGTACGGCGTGGAAGCGTCCCTGAAGTACCCGATTTGTTAGAGTTCTTTGTGTTACTACGTTGCCAACTGCTGCTCAGATTGCTGCTGCAGGCGCAAAACAATGGCCACAGCCTTACGCCGAACACGATGGTCTAGGGTTGGGTTCTTTGGGGACGGAGACCAGACAGCGAGGTCATCGGTCTCATCGGATTATGGAAGGACAGGGAAGGAAGTCGGCCATGCCCTTTGAAAGGAACCATCCCGGCATTTGCCTGGAGTGATTTAGGTGAATCACGGAAAACCTAAATCAGGATGGCCGGACGCGGGATTGAACCGTCGTCCTCCAGAATGCGAGTCCAGTGTCTAACCACTGCACCACCTCGCTTGGTACGATGGTCTTCTCTCTCGGTAGTGCCAGATGGCCATCCGGAGCCTGGTCTTCTTGCGACCGTAAATTCTCGTGATCCCCGCTCTCAGCAATAATGTACAGTGCGTACATACCTTCCAAGTCTTTCTGAAACATTGCAAAAGTAACATCCAGCTTCTCGTAGCCCAATTACATGACATCGTTCAAAATCAGTGAGATGTGGCTGATGTCTTTGTCACCTGAAAGGCATTCCTCACTGACAAACTTATCACGTCCAGTCTCAAAGATAACTAACTCTCACGATTGTTACAACGTTTATTTAAAGCAAATCTGAATTGCATTTTCATAGTGGTGCTATTAGCGCCTCTCTTAAGCGACTGGTGTGAAATTTGAATAGTCATCATAATTCAGATGTAGAAACATGCCTACTTACCTTCGTTTATGTCGCAGACCTCCTTATAGGTGTTTGTGTTCTTTGGCTTTGTTGTTATATTTCCCACGTCTGTGAGAGTTTCGGTGTTTGTGTATAGACTCTTAATATCATTTATGAGGTAGATCAACTGACTCGTTCATTCATTATATCCTATCTCATTTTTCTATTCACATTATCGAATGCTTTCTCAAAATCCACAAATCAAGCTGGATTTCCCTACTGAACTCTCGTCTCTGAAGGGGATCTATAAGTTGCAGCAGATAGCTTTAGGTTACAGTTTAATATTGTCGGTATATAAAACAAAAGTGATGGCATATCGGGGCAGACAACGAGTAAGATTTAAAATAGTCTTGAATAATAAAATCTTGGAGCAAGTAAAACATTTTAAATATCTACGCTGCGACATCACTTACAAATATAACCGTGACATGGGCCAAAACTCAAGTAAATTTGCTACCTTACGTGAAACTATCGTAAAAAGTTTGGAGAATAAAGCCAGGAAATAAACCAGATGAAGTTTCTTGAAACAGAAGCAGTACGAACCCTTACTTACGGAAGTGAAGCACAAGTAACAAGACACCAAGTTCAAGAAATGTGATTTATAAGAAGAGTGGATGGATGTACAGGAGAAGATCAAAAAGAAATGAGAATATAAGGAAAGATTTAGGAATATATACTGTAAACGTAAAAAATAAAGGAAACTGGGAGAAAATAGAAGGAACAAGTAGATAATAAAGGTGGAGAAAGATACCCAGTGAAGGCTCTCGGCTACAAGCAAGAGATGAAGCACCCAACAGGTAATTTGCCTAATACATGAAGTGGGAAAGAAGAAGAAGAAGTTTTGTGGACTGGCAAGACAGCCAATCCACTATGACGGGAAGCCGATAGGCACGCGTTTAAGCTCACGCAGGCTGGCGTGAGGTCTGGAAAATGACCGGGAATTGAGACTAGCAAAAAAGGTACGTAGCTTCTGGAATACTTAACTTTAATTCATAATTGGTGAACATCGGTCTGACGGTAGATGCATCACAAGATAAATAGCAAATGATAATAGCGCCTTGCTAGGTCGTAGCAAATGACGTAGCTGAAAGCTATGCTAACTATCGTCTCGGCAAATGAGAGCGTAATTTGTCAGTGAACCATCGCTAGCAAAGTCGGCTGTACAACTGTGGCGAGTGCTAGGAAGTCTCTCTAGACCTGCCGTGTGGCGGCGCTTGGTCTGCAATCACTGATAGCGGCGACACGCGGGTCCGACGTATACTAACGGACCGCGGCCGATTTAAAGGCTACCACCTAGCAAGTGTGGTGTCTGGCGGTGACACCACAAGAAGTATTTGTACTTTTAGTTTTGACTAGTACTATCTTCTACAGCCGGCCGAAGTGGCCGTGCGGTTAAAGGCGCTGCAGTCTGAAACCGCAAAACCGCTACGGTAGCAGGTTCGAATCCTGCCTCGGGCATGGATGTTTGTGATGTCCTTAGGTTAGTTAGGTTTAACTAGTTCTAAGTTCTAGGGGACTAATGACCTCAGCAGTTGAGTCCCATAGTGCTCAGAGCCATTAGAACCATTATCTTCTACAAGAATACGGATCACGTTTCTAAAACACCGTAAACTTGAAGTAAATATTTGTTTAAATGGTTGTAACAGAATGATAGCCGGCCGGAGTGGCCGAGCGGTTCTAGGTGCTTCAGTCTGAAACCGTGCGACCGCTACAACCGCAGGTTCGAATCCTGCCACGGGCATGGATATGTGTGATGTCCTTAGGTTAGTTAGGTTTAAGTAGTTCTAAGTTCTATGGGACTGCTGACCTCAGAAGTTAAGTCCCATTGTGCTCAGAGCCATTTGAACCATTTTGAACAGAATCATAAGCATAAAAACATGGAGTGACACAGAGGGACATGTTGCAGTCAACTCAATAATATCGGTTATCGCTTTGCCTCGAGATCGTGGCTGCAAAGTTCGCACTATTTTCTTGTGTATTGCTACCTTTGGTAAGTACTATGAGCCCCGGAAGATCTCTTCCGCAGAGACGAAATGATGTTGGTGCTTTTGGTAGACATTCAGCTGCAGGAGAACAAAGTACAGAGGTATCCACTACTACTTTTAGTCTTTTTTTGCTACTACATTCGCACTAGAGAATACACTCAAGTGCAGTCATGGGATAGTGATATGTACATATACAGATGGCGATAGTATCGAAACTACAAGGTATAGAAGGGAAGTGAACTGGCGGAGCTGCCTTTTGTACTCAGGTGAGTCAAGTGGAAATGTTGGCGAGTGATTAGGGCCGCACGACGGGAATTAACAGACTTTGAACACGGAATAATACTTGGAGTTAGACGCTTGGGATAGTCCATTTCGCCCTGAACTCAACATTCCGAGATCCACAGTGTCAAGAGTATGCCGAGAATATCAAATTTCAGACATTACCTCTTACATTTGTAGACTTAGAGCAAGCTTTTGACGATGTTGACTGGAATACTCTCTTCCAAATTCTGAAGGTGGCAGGGGTAAAATACAGGGAGCGAAAGGCTATTTACAATTTTTACGGAAACCAGATGGCAGTTATAAGAGTCGAGGGGCATGAAAGGGAAGCAGTGGTTGGGAAGGGAGTGAGACAGGGTTGTAGCCTATCCCCGGTGTTATTCAATCTGTATATTGAGCAAGCAGTAAAGGAAGCAAAAGAAAAATTCAGAGTAGGGATTAAAATCCATGGAGAAGAAATAAAAACTTTGATGTTCGCCAATGACCCTGTAATTCTGTCAGAGACAGCAAAGGACCTGGAAGAGCAGCTGAGCGGAATGGACAGTGTCTTGAAAGGAGGATATAAGATGAACATCAACAAAAGCAAAACGAGGATAACGGACTGTAGTCGAATTAAATCGGGTGATGCTGCGGGAATTAGATTAGGAAATGAGACACTTAAAGTAGTAAATGAGTTTTGCTATTTTGGGAGATAAATAACTGATGATGGTCGAAGTAGAGAGGATATAAAATGTAGACTGGCAATGGCAAGGAAAGTGTTTCTGAAGAAGAGAAATTTGTTAACATAGAGTATAGATTTAAGTGTCAGGAAGTCGTTTCTCAAAGTATTTGTATGGAAGTGAAACGTGGGCGATAAATAATTTAGACAAGAAGAGAATAGAAGCTTTCGAAATGTGGTGATACAGAAGAATGCTGAAGATTAGATGGGTAGATCACATAACTAATGAGGAAGTATTGAATAGAATTGGAGAGAAGAGAAATTTATGGTGCAACTTGACTAGAAGAAGGGATCGGTTGGTAGGGCATATTCTGAGACATCAAGGGATCACAAAATTAGTATTGGAGGGCAGTGTGGAGGGTAAAAATCGTACAGGAAGACCAAGAGATGAATACACTAAACAGATTCAGAAGGATGTAGGTTGCAGTAGGTACTGGGAGATGAAGAAGCTTGCACAGGACAGAGTAGCATGGAGAGCTGCATCAAACCAGTCTCTGGACTCAAGACCACAACAGCAACAACCTCTCACCACGGCCAACGCAGTGGCCGACGACTTTCACTTAATAATGACCGAGAGCAGCGGGTTTCCATAGAGTTGTGAGTACTGACAGACAACCAAGGGACATCATACGACTTGTTGAGTCCGTGCCACATCAAGTTGCTGCGCTGCTCCGGGCAAAAGGAGGTCCAACACGATGTAAGGATGTACCCCATGCCTATAACTGTATTTCCGAAAAATGAAAAAATATTTTATAATATTTCTTTCTTCGTTTCCTGGGCAAGAAAATAGTAAAACAAGCTGGTGTACACTCTTGGCTTTGGTGTAGTTAGAACAATTTATAGTTGCATGATTTTCTTTCAGCGGTTCATTGCTTGAACTGTTTGAACGGCAAGTACTGGTGTGAAAAGTACAATGTTACTCTTAGGCTGCAGTCACAGTGTCAACGACATCGACGGATTCCGGCGAGCCAGCCGGTGTGGCCGAGCGGTTCTAGGCCCTTCAGTCTGGAACCGCGTGACCGCTACGGTCGCAGGTTCGAATCCTGCCTCGGTCATGGATGTGTGTAATGTCCTTAGGTCAGGTAGGCTTAAGTTGTCCTAAGTTCTAGGGGACTGATGTCCTCAGATGTTAAGTCCCATAGTGCTCAAAGGCATTTGAACCATTTGATTCCGGCGAGACTGACGTCGACTGAAGATGGCCGATGTTTTCCAATCAGTACGCCAGTACGTGCGCTTCGAAAGACGGTCGACGAAATTCAAAACGGGCGACGTTCCCACAGGCAGAATAAGGACAGTCAGAAAGGTAAGTTAAGTACAAGACAGATGTTTATGGCATCCTGATTATGAGACATTACATATGAGGAGAATACTGTATATCAGAATCTTTGTTCAGAAATCTGGACTGTGCGGCTGGTCCCGTCGGAGGTTCGAGTCCTCCCTCGGGAATGGGTGTGTATGTTTGTCCTTAGGATAATTTAGGTTAAGTAGTGTTTAAGTTTAGGGATTGATAACCTTAGCAGTTAAGTCCCAAAGGATTTCACACACATTTGAACTTTTTTTTTTGTTCTGAAATCACTGAGGTCCTACTACACCAAGGTGAAAATTCTGGTTCATACAGTCTAACATACTTCTTGGATTTGAGCGAATGACGAATACCTTTTCATAGATTGGGGAGTGGTAAATCGATATTTTTGTAATAAATTATTTTCATTCCTTTGTTGTTTCCAATCTGTAAAATTTTTCTTTATTAGGTATGAAATATACAGGGTTTAGTGGGTATAAGGGCAGATATTTTTATATGTGGTACCTTAATGTGATCACACACCAGTGTGTTGGTTGCTTGTTCTCTGTGCTGAACAGTCTTCCCACCAATGCGTAACAAATTTTAAAAGCTGATGTTTTTTTTTTCTGCGTGGTCGTGCCTGGGCTGCGAAGTGAACCATACGTGGCAGTGCAGACAACACGTTACGCGTCCTCGCATCCACGCTTCATCACCTCACCTCCTGCCCCGCGGAAAATAAGAATTATTATTGGTTTCTTCCTGCGATATGTACTTCGAGGTACTACCCAACATAAAAATATATGACTTGTAACAGCTATAATCATCAATCTGCAAATTACGTAAATACTAATGTAACGTTGTACAGCCCACCGTCCTCAGTCACCAATAGACATATTTGCGCTTATACCCATTATACTCTGTATGTTAAAGACAGGTAAATATTTTTCAGTTACAATTAACTAATTGCATAAATTGAAGGAACCCAAGCAGAAATCATTCAGGTTGGAGGAGAGGTATTCCACAAGAAAATTCACCAACTACAGGGTGAGAATTATTTAACTATACGAAACAAATGTCAATTAGTTACAAACTACCGCGTGTACACACTTTATTCAAAACGTGAACATCACTACAGATATTCGGATTTAGGTTATGACATGTTCTATATGCCTGCAATCATTGGCGGTGATGTAGCACAGACGAAAAGCGAAATTGTTAATGGCCCGCTGAAGTGTCGGAACATCGATACTGTTTTCAACTCAGCAATGGTTTTGGGGTTACTGCTGTACACCTTGTCTTTAATATAGACCCATAAAAAGGAATCATATGTATTCAGACCCGGAGAATACGGCGGCCAATCGAGGCCCATGCCAGTGGCCTCTGGGTACCCCAGAGCCAGAAAGTGGTCCCCAAAGTGCTCCCCCAAAACATCACTCTCCTGCTTCTATGCTCCGTCTTGCATGATACATATCTTGTCGAAATCAAGGTCGCTTTCAATAATGGGGATGAAAACATCTTCCAGAACCTTCACGTTCGGTAGTCACTGTGCCAGTAAGGAACATCGCACCAATTATTCCGTGACTGGACATTCCACACCACACAGTCACTCACTGAGAGTGAAGAGACTTCTCAGTCGAGAAATACGGATTCTCAGTCCCCCAAATGCGCCAATTTTGCTTACTGGCGAACCCATCCAAATGAAAGTGGGCTTCGTCGCTAAACCATTGAATAACCATACTAATTCCCATCATGTCCCGTGGCCAACGGCGCGGTTTGAGCGTTCTAACGCAAACCGTTCAGAGGTTATAACGATTTTATTTCATATATTTCAGTAATTGTCACCCCGTAATCAGAAGGATATGGATTTTAGAGGAGGACCCACAAATTTGGAAGACAGTGCCCTATGCAAACGAAACATGACAAAATACAATGTACCTGTTGCAGAGGAATCGCTCTCCCGAATGTCTGCTGTAAGATCTTGTCCAGCTGTATGCTGGATAGAATCCGACCGTTTGCAGAGAAAGGGTTGGTAATTATCAGGAGGGATTCAGAAAAGGCCTCTCGACTGTCGACAACATTTATATGCTGCTACAGCCCACCGAGATATGGCAAAGTGCTGCATGTACTCTTCATAAATTTTAAGAAGACATGTGACTCTGTCCTTCGGAAGAGCCTGATGAACTGCCTAACCGAGTTTGAAATAAACAAAAAGCTTGTCACTCTGGTCCTAGCTCGTCACACTGAATCAAAAGGATCGCGGAGAACTTTTACATAAACACAACGTTAAGACAAGGAGATAGTATGTCATCAATATTGCTCAAACTAGCGCTCGAAAAGATAATGAGGGACTTTTCCATAAGAACTTCAAGGGATCGAGCCAGAGAGTGAGAAGATCTCACATCCCGCACTGGCCAACTATGACACCCTGTTATCCAGATTTAAGGGAGAAGTTATGCGGATGAGCGACAGCGTGGAGGCAGCAGGGAGCAGACTCTGTCTCATTGTAAATGAATCGAAGACCGTCTATAATAATTTTCAGTACCTGGGGGTAATCCCGACAGAGAACTTATCACGTGAAACAGAAATCAAAGCAAGGTTCCACGGCGTAAATCGGTCATACTTCAGTCTGAGTCATTTTATGACGTGCAGTCTCTCAAGAAATTTGAAACTCCAGTGGAGCAAACCACGGATTCAACGCGTAGAGCTGTATGGTTTCAAAACGTGGAGTAGAAAGATCTATGATCCCGTACAAGATAAGATCACTGGAGAATGAGAATCCGGCATAACTGTGAGCTAGATGAAATCTTCAATAGACCAAACGTTTCAGGGCCGATAAGAAGCAAGCAGCCTGTGTGGGTAATCCATAGATTTTACTTCCTGTTCGAGAAGGCCACTAGGAAGACCAAAGAACACCTGGAGAAATGGGATCCACGAGGGCTTTCTGCAGATTGGCCTAGAGGGTGAGTGACAGAAAGCATGGAATAGAATTCAATGGAACAGGAGCCTCATGGCCACGCGCGGTCCTCTGGGCCTAAACGCGTAAAGCAAATATAAACTGACAGATGCAGATATTTTCGAGAGAATTAAATTAAGAAACTGCATTCTCCTCATTCTAGTATTTCACAAGGCTTAGTGTGGGATACTCTGCTAAGCAGTAATCTAGAGAAACTGGAGCAAACAACAGTTACAGAGAAACCTCAATTTCTTGAAAAATGTGTGAAACCTCTGCCAAGCTGCAAGTAAGGTGGAGACGGGTGACGAATTCGTCGAAAACACAAATTGCTATGAAACTGTAGGACACCAGTAGATACTTTGATAAGCACATGCGCCACAGCTCCCTGTAGTATTTCCACGAAGAGTTGCCTGTGAAAAATGGCAGCCAACAATGTTGGGCTCTGCTATGGAATTAACTGTTGCGCGTTGTGTTGAGTGTGCGGACAAGTCTAAACTTCTCTCTGTGTATGGGTTACACACATCTGCCATGAAAGGACACTCTTGAAGTGTGTTTGCTGAAGTATTTAGAGCAAATAGGGGTACACTAAACCTTGGTCTCCAGTAGGAGCAAAACTCATCAGTCTGTTTTAGTGTTAGTAGTTTGTAAGGCCAGTAAACATAGATACTAATAGCAACATAAAATGCATGGATCACGACTGTATCAAATAACTGGGAATTTCGTTTAATGATGATAAGCGACTTGATCAGGGATCTATACAAGACCACCTTTGTGCAGTCTAGTCTTTATCGTACTTTGACACTGCCTTTCTCACCCTGTTTCACAATAATCGTCGCATGATGAGGAAATTGGCAGCACCAACGCATGTTCGTCTGTCTGCAAAGGATCGCCAGCTGCCTACGGAGACTGCTGCAACTGAAATGATTACATTCTGGCGCTTTCCAGACGACAACAGGTTAGTGGGTGGAGCCCAGTCTCCTTCTCCGCGTCCGCAGCTCGTGGTCTCGGGTTCGATTCGCGGTGGGATCAAGGATTTTCACTTGCCTCGAGATGACTGTGTGTTTGTGTTCTCCTCATCATTTCATCCTCATTCATCAAAGTGGCGAGATTGGGCTGAGCAATGGTTGGGAATTTGTACGGGCGCCAATAACCGCGCAGTTGAGAGTCCCACAAACTAAATATCATCATCCTTCTCCACACTGATCCCAATACCACAAAGTACTTCAAGACACTGAGTCTATTCAGTAAAATGTTTCTAAATTCACGTACTGTCACCTGTCCATATGAAGACCACGAGCCTACTTTAAATTACACTCTGTAAAAAAAAAGAATCTGCAGTCAGCTACTGTCGCATACTCATCTGAAGGGTTCCAGTCTGCTTAGTAATACATGAAATCAAAATTTAAATCTGTCATTAACTTAGTGAAGAAATTTCATAAAATTACTTAAGTTTAGTAACATAGAACTAGACTCATGTTTGGAAAAATCACTAATGCTAACGAAAAATATTTCAACGTTAACAGTTACTCGCTTTGAGTTGCATCTTAATTCAGTAAATAGCAGTTTGATGGCTATGTTGAGAAGTTCACCAAAAAATAGTTCCTCCTTATCCTCAGTCAGCATTTGAAGAAGTTTAGCTATTTGAGAGTTATGAAAGAAAGAAGTACCTGATGTTTTATTTGGCTACTCACAATTCCAGATGCCTTTTTTCTTTTTTTGTAATTGTGTTTGTGTTTTTTTAAGGATAGTAACTATTTAATGTATAATGAGTACAACATCTGCATTTTCCAATGAGATTTATAGCCACCAAACCACAATCCAACACATTTCAAATTAATGAAGTGCCCTAATTTTTTGGTTGAAGACTTGAAACATATTTGTCTTGCAGGGTAGCTTCAAGCCTTCGGGGAGGCGATGAAATATTACTTTACGTAAACGTCTTACGTTACCTTTAATTTTCAGTAAGAACCAGTTATTCGTGTGTACGGGGGTTGGAACTTAAATAGTGGCAACTATTTATTCACAACCGATACAAAACATTTACATGTTTGCACCTGTTACTGTCCTTCAAAGTTTTTGTATTCCGCCTGGACAGGCGGTGCGTGGGTGTGCTCTTGTGAAATCCTCCTGTAATATAGGCCGAGAGTAGGAGCAGTAGAGGTGAAGCACTTCGGTACTGCACGTAACTTTAACACTTTTAATAGAGTCAGAAGCACAAGTACATATCAAATGCATACATCACTTTGGCTAGGATGAGCAGGTAGGTGTGAAGCCGTAGTCCATGTCTAATCCTGTGAAGTTAGGATGACTGTTCCATGTAATCTCAAAGCTAATACTCGTTGCTGTCCAAACTTTAACTGAACGCAACTAATACAAAGTCTCAATGTCAAGCTAGCCCACTCGATGAAAAGGGCGAAATCAAGACGACACTCTCTGAGCTCCACAGCGTCGGCCAAAGGGCGCTGCGGTCGGCGTAGTTAGTCTTCTCTCACAGTGCCAACTTACGAGTGCGTGCGCCTATGTTGTGGCATCGTAACTATCGACGCCACAAAAAGCGTTGCGTAGAACCCGTTGCCAGCGATGTGGAAGGCGTAGTATGCCGTTAGCAGAGCCTGCTCTGTAGATGGTGCGAATGAAGCAGTCTACTGTCTGTCGAATCTCTGGAACAGTTCTGAAGCGAATGCCACGAAGTGGTTCCTTCATCTTCGGAATCAAATCAGAGTCACAAGCACTTAAGTCCGGGGAGTATGGTGAATGGTACAGTACTTCCCATTTCCAATGACCGAACAGAGCAGCGACAGCTTGCGCTGTATGCGCCCACGCATTGTCGTGCAAAATGATGTTTGGGCTGCGCATAAAGTATCGACGCTTCTTTCGCCAAGCTGGTCACAGGTGATGCTTCAAAAACGAAAAGTAATACTGTGCATTCACGGACTGCTGTGGACGAACGTAATGCGTTAGGATAACACAATTACAGTCCTACACGAGAATCACCATAACTTTCACCGTACTGGGGCTCTGGCGCACAATCGACTTTCGCGGCGACCCATGATGACGCCATTCGTTGGATTAGTGTTCAGTTTTGGCTTGTACGATGTGGCCCATGTCTCATCCAGTGTTGCGATACGGCGTAAGAAAACCTCTCCTTCGCGCTCATAGCGCTCCAAGTGCGCTTGAGCAGCGACTTAACGCATCCATTTCTGCATTTCCGTCAAGTCATGCGGAATCCATCGTGATGCATTTTTTCGCATCCCCAGGCGTTCCTTCAGGATGCGAAGCACAGTCGTATGCCCTAATCCGGTTTCGTGGGCGGGCTTACGAATCGTATGGCGTCGATCACTGTCCACTAACGCAACAGCATGCGCTTCTTCTTCAGAGACGCTAGGACGACCTGCCCGATGCATGTCTGCCACAGTTTTCCGACCTCTGTTGAAGGCTTTTAGCCAACGTGCCACTGTTCTGTACGGCAATGTCGATTCTCCGCACGCCTCTTGAAGACCTTGATGACACTGTCGTGCTGTACGACCTCTGACACGTTCAATCTTGATCCAACTCCGTTGTTCCTGTTTCGAAAACATAGTGACACCGTTACGTTAGACCACTCGCTCACAAGTGACTGTGTTTCCCTCGATTGTGCGCACGCCGGTGACGTGGGACGGCGAGTCCATTTACTTGGAGGTAAGGTAGGTATGTCAACAACGTGTGCTATCAGCGAAAATAGTACATTCCATTGCATAGCGTCTTCACAGCAGTGTTGCCTTTATTTAAGTTCCAACCTACATAATCTGTTTCCCCCCAAAGAACCATGTAACGTAAAAGTAATTCCAAGGAAACTAGCGATATAGCATCAGCCTGAAACAGAACATTTCTTTGCTTATCTTTAGCAATAACATGCCTCTGGATGTTTTTCGAATGTCTTCCTGTTCTGCCTGCCTTAGCGAGCAGACGCATATTGTAAGTTATTCGATGTTAGCTGGCTGTATTCTTAAAATGACACGAAAAACTTTTTATTGTTATTCTTAGCATACTTTCTCCCACTAGATTTTTCATATGTATGTGCAAATGAAGATTGTTTCAGATTTCTTTTCCTGAAATAATGGAATCGCCATATAATTGTGAAGGGAAGTAATGGCGGAACGCCGTTTTGCGTGCAGTCATTAATTTGCTACTCATCTTACCAAATCTGAGACTCCATGGCATTTGTTTAGTGCGTATTGCGCTTACTACGCTCAAGAAATTGTTGAGAATGATTCGGTCATTCGTCTCTGATCAGTGATTCTGCTGGGATTCGATCTCATCAGGTGTGATGCTGTCCCTCCTTCTGGCGATATCTGTATTATTGTTAAAGGATTTAATTTATGTCAATTTCTGTTAAATTAAACTGATCACTACACTCACGAAATTTATGTTCATTAACTGAAGTAACAGGTCAAACTTAATTTTCACATTCACGATAAAGCTTTCCACATTCTAAGTCTATCCCTCCTGTTGCCTGTTGCCTCTTCCCAACACTCTTTACATCTATCCCTCCTTAGCCTGCCCAGCCCCCCCCCCCCCCCCCCCCCCCCACTCCACCATGGACCACTCTTGTAGTGTGGCTAGCATGCCTCAGCGATACAGATAGCCCTACTGTAGGTACAACCACAACGGAGGGATATCTGTTGAGAGGGCAGACAAACATGTAGTTCCTGAAGAAGGGCAACAAATGGCTGAAAGCCAGAGGAAACTATAGCCTTAATTTTTCCCGAGGACAGGCAGCTCTACGGTATGGTTAAATGATGATGGCGTCCTCTTGGGTAAAATATTCCGGAGGTAAAATAGTTCCTCATTCGGATCTCCAAGTGGGAACTGCTCAGGAGGATGTCATTATCAAGACAAACAAAACTGGCATTCTACGCATAGGAGCGTGGAATTTTAGATCCCTTAATCGGGAAGGAAGGTTAGAAAATTTAAAAAGGGAAATGGATAGTCTGAAGTTAGATACAGTGTGAATTAGTGAAGTTTGATGGTGGGAGGAACAAAACTTCTGGTCAGGTGAACTCAGGGTTATAAATGTAAAATCAAGTATGGGAAACGCAACTGCAGGTTTAATAGTGAATAAGAAAATAGGAATACGGGTAAGCCACTATGAACAGCATAGTGAACACTGTATCATAGACTAGACAGATACGAAGCCCACGCCTACCACTGTAGTACTAGTTTATGGTACATGCCAACTAGCTCCACAGATGATGAGGAGATTGAAGAAATTATGGGATAAAAGGAGATGAAAATTTAATCGTGGCGCGGGACTGGAATTCAATATCAGGAAAAGGAAGAGAGGGAAAAATAGCAGGTGAACACGGACTGAGGGAAAGAAATGAAAGAGAAAACCGCCTGGTAGAATATTGCACAAAGTGTAATTTAATCATCACTAACACTTGGTTTAAGAATCATAAACGAAGTCTGTGTACGTTGAGGAGACCGGGAGACACCAGAAAGTTTCAGACTGGTTATATAATAGTTAGACAGAGACTTGACCAGATTTTAAATTGCAAGAAATTTTCAGGAGCAGATGCGGACTCTGACCGCAATTTAGTGGTTATGAACTGTAGATTAAAGATGAAGAAATTGAAAAAGTTGAAAGAAACAAATGTTAAAGAGATATTGAATTTGATTGATGAAAGGAGAAAATTTAAAACTGCAACAAATGAAGCAGGCGAAAAGGAACAAAAACGTTTAAAACGTGAGATTGTCAGGAAGTGCAAAATGCTGAACAGGAATGGTTAGAGGACAACTGTAAGGATTTAGAATCATATTTTACTAGGGGAAAGATAGATACCAAAAAGGCAGATACCACTTACACGGAAATTAAGGAGGCCACGGGGGAAACGGAAGTAGCTCTATGAATATCAGAGCTCAGATGGTAAACCAGTCCTAAGTGAAGAAGGGGAAGCCGAAAGGTGGAAGAGGTATACAGAGGGCCTATAGAAGGGAGATGAACTTGAAAGCAATATCATAGAAAGGGAATTGGACGTAGATATGAGATAGGAGACAAGATACAGCGCTAAGAAATTGACAAAGCTCTGAGACAAGGCCCCGGGAGTAGACAGCATTCCGTCAGAACCAATGACAATCATGCGAGAGCCAGCCATGACAAAACTCTTCCATCTGGTGTGCAAAATGTATGAGACAGGCGAAACACCCTCAGACTTCAAGAAGCATGTAATAATTCCAATTCCAACAAAGCAGTTTCTGAAAATTACCTAACAGTCTATTTAATATATCGTGGCTGCAAAGTACTAACACAAATTCTCTACAGAAGAATGGAAAGACTGGTAGGGGCAGACGTCGGGGAAGATCAGTTTGGATTCAGGAGAAATATGGGACCACGCAAGGCAATACTGACTCTACGACTTATCTTAGAAGATAAATTAAGGAAAGGGAAATCTATGAGTACATTTACAGCGTTTGTGAAATTAGTGAAAGCTTTTGAAAATGTTGCCTGGAATACTTTCTTTGAAATTATGAAGATAGTAGGGGCAAAATACAGGAAGTGAAAGACTAGATACAGCTTGTACAGGAACCAGACGGCAGCTATAACAGTCGAATGTCATGAAAGGGAAGCAGTGGATGAGAAGGGTGTGAGACAGGGTTGTAGCCTACCCCCAATGTTATTCAATACGTATATTGAATCAGCAGTAAACGAAACCAAAGAAAAATTTGGAATGGGAATTAAAGTTCAAAGAGCAGAAACAAATATATTGCTGTTTGCCGATGATATTGTAAATCTGTCAGAGACAGCAAAGGACTTAAAAGAGCTGTTAAGGCGAATGGACAGTTTCTTGAAGGGAAGATACATGGTGAACATCAACAAAAATAAAAAAAAGGATAATGGAATGCATCAGGTGATGCTGAAGGAATTAGAAAACTAGGCACTTAAAGTAGTAGATGAGTTTTGCTATTTGGGCTGCAAAATAACTGATGATGGCGGAAGTAGAGAGGATGTAAAATGTAGACTGGCAATGGAAAGAGAAGCATTTCTGAAGAAGAAAAATTTGTTAACATGGAATATAGATTTAAGTCTTAGGAAGTCATTTCTGAAGGTATTTGTCTGGAGTAAAGTAATGTATGGAAATGAAACGTGGACAGTAAACAATTTAGGTAAAAATACAGAAATGAAACGTGGACAGTAAACAATTTAGGTAAAAATACAGTGTAAGATTTCGAAATGTGGTGCTACAGAAGAATGCTGAAGATGAGATGGGTCGATCATGTAACTAATGCGGAGGTACTGAATAGCATTGGGGAGACAAGGAACAACCTGAACAAAAGAAGCGATCAGTTGCTATAACACACTTAGAGACATCAAGGGATCACCAATTTAGTACTTGAGGGAAATGTAGGTGGTAAAATTGTAGAGGGAGACCAAGAGATGAATGCAGTAAACAGATCCAGAAAGATGTAGGTTGCATTAGTTATTCGGAGATGAAGAGGCTTGCATAAGATAGAGTAGAATGGAGAGCTGCATCAAAACAATCTTACCAATTGGAGGGAAATGAGGATGGAAAAAATCGCAGAGGGAGACCAGGAGATGAATACAGCAAACGGATCCAGAAAGATGTAGGTTGCAGTAGTTATACGGAGATGAAGAGGCTCTCACATGATAAAGTAGCATGGAGGGCTGCATCAACCGAGTCTTCGGACTGAAGACACACTCACATCCTGTCCAGATCTTCCCTAGCCTTGTCTACTTCAGCCTGAAGGACAGTAATTTTCCCCTCCTGTTGCATTATCTTCCTATCTTTGATATGTATCTTAGAAAACCACCGAAATGCCTCACTTACTTCTCCAACTCCCAAGGCGCTATAGCCACCAACATAGAAAAATCTACAGTATCCATCACACAGAGGTCCGGAGCTAACAATTCTACGGCAAGTTAAAAGTCTTTTCACTTGTGATAACTATAATACCTCTACATACAGCCTGAAAAGCCTATAAGGTTGTTGCCTACGAGATTGTGCTGGAAATGACCGTCAAGACGAAAACTCGATACGTTACGCCTTTTCCGAGTCATTTAGCACTGAAGAAAGAGATACCACATTCACTTTTAACGCATCTTTTGGAGACTTAGATTCTCATCAACATTACAAAGAAAACTTTTTATGTTTGTGGCTACCGTTTTCCCGTAGGAGCCTACCGGACTTCCCGGAGATTGAGCCAGCATTAGGCAAGTAAGTGATCCTTGGCTCTTCTTCTTCCTCTGTCTCAACCACTTCCTCAGGGGTTCCATATTTTGACAGAAAAGCCAGCTAAGTTTGTTGATGTGAGTACTATTTTCTTCAGAACACTGTTCGTAGATGTTGGAATACTTTCGAGAAACAATGTTGGAGCTCTGCGATGATGGTTATGGCTTGCTTGCCTCAATATTCTTGAATTCGAGGCAATACAACACTAGCAGTTTTCACTGAGTTGGATTCTTTGGGAACAATTGTGCCCCACGACCATGATATAATCCAGGACAGAAAGAAAATCTGCATCGGTCGTAATATCATCAGTATTTTATTGCAGATCCAGATTTCAGTTAACAGTGCGGCTATTACCATTACGTTATAGGTAGTCACGTTGACTCAGCACACGTATCCTAATACGTGTCGTTTGAAACTTCTTAATAAAAATTGTCTAATTATACTGCTGAAGGAAATTAACTATACTGTCTCTTTACTATTCCTTATCATCTCAAACACTGGCTCACAATATCCTAGCGCAACACAATCTGACTAATCAAAAATGATAACCTGACTTCAAATAATTAATACAAAAGAATGGCCCTGAATAAGAAGAAATCCTACAATAACCTATACATTTTATAAGTCACTTACCTCACAAAAATGTTCAGTACACGAACTACAGCAATTCCGCAAGCACCAATACTGCCAGCTAATTAAAAGATCATATTACAATTAAATGAATACCCCTAGCTGTATACAGGCGTTGACGTAAGTCAACGGGGACAGTTGAAAATGTGTGCCCCGACTGAGACCCGTACCCGGTCGGGACACACATTCTCAACTGTCCCCGTTGACTTATGTCAACGCCTGTATGCAGCTAGGGGTATTTATTTCATTGTAATTTCATTCTAATGAGCTGCATGGTTACCGATGGTATCTGTTCTTTCGGACATATAGAAGATTCTAACTACTGTAGGCTCTAACTACTAATAGGGATATGGTTAACAAAGGAAAGATTGTTGCAAAGCAAACACGTATTTTTACCTTAATAATGTGACACCCAGTTCAAAAAAATTATGTAATCATCAGTAATAAATATCAATAATGGATATACATCCAGACCGTCTGCTCGTGCTAATACTGCAAATTCCAAAACCGCTAATTATTAACCTCTAACCTCCATCACTGCTAACTACTCACTCCCAACTTCCATCACTGCTGGCTGTTCACCTCCAACTGTGAGTCCCACCAGCCACAGAGAGTCTCTTACAGACTGCGCAGTCAGAGATTTAATACAGAGCGCTGCATAGCGCTACCAACATACAAACACATAAACAGCCTACTTACACATTATAACTAAGTTCCAATATGTGTCGTAACAACTAAGTTGGGTCTTTTCTAGTACCATAAGGCAGCGAGCACATAGAGCAACACATCGTGCAGAACCTGGGGATGACGTCTGGGTCCGTCGTCGAAATATTAAGCATATAATGCAATTAACAGCTTGGCTATACACCCGAAAGTACACCACTGACATTACATGAGTTTTTTTAATTTTGTGGGTACGTCTATAACCATCGAGGGTAGCATTTTCCATATACACTCCTGGAAATTGAAATAAGAACACCGTGAATTCATTGTCCCAGGAAGGGGAAACTTTATTGACACATTCCTGGGGTCAGATATATCACATGATCACACTGACAGAACCACAGGCACATAGACACAGGCAACAGAGCATGCACAATGTCGGCACTAGTACAGTGTATATCCACCTTTCGCAGCAATGCAGGCTGCTATTCTCCCATGGAGACGATCGTAGAGATGCTGGATGTAGTCCTGTGGAACGGCTTGCCATGCCATTTCCACCTGGCGCCTCAGTTGGACCAGCGTTCGTGCTGGACGTGCAGACCGCGTGAGACGACGCTTCATCCAGTCCCAAACATGCTCAATGGGGGACAGATCCGGAGATCTTGCTGGCCCGGGTAGTTGACTTACACCTTCTAGAGCACGTTGGGTGGCACGGGATACATGCGGACGTGCATTGTCCTGTTGGAACAGCAAGTTCCCTTGCCGGTCTAGGAATGGTAGAATGATGGGTTCGATGACGGTTTGGATGTACCGTGCACTATTCAGTGTCCCCTCGACGATCACCAGTGGTGTACGGCCAGTGTAGGAGATCGCTCCCCACACCATGATGCCGGGTGTTGGCCCTGTGTGCCTCGGTCGTATGCAGTCCTGATTGTGGCGCTCACCTGCACGGCGCCAAACACGCATACGACCATCATTGGCACCAAGGCAGAAGCGACTCTCATCGCTGAAGACGACACGTCTCCATTCGTCCCTCGATTCACGCCTGTCGCGACACCACTGGAGGCGGGCTGCACGATGTTGGGGCGTGAGCGGAAGACGGCCTAACGGTGTGCGGGACCGTAGCCCAGCTTCATGGAGACGGTTGCGAATGGTCCTCGCCGATACCCCAGGAGCAACAGTGTCCCTAATTTGCTGGGAAGTGGCGGTGCGGTCCCCTACGGCACTGCGTAGGATCCTACGGTCTTGGCGTGCATCCGTGCGTCGCTGCGGTTCGGTCCCAGGTCGACGGGCACGTGCACCTTCCACCGACCACTGGCGACAACATCGATGTACTGTGGAGACCTCACGCCCCACGTGTTGAGCAATTCGGCGGTACGTCCACCCGGCCTCCCGCATGCCCACTATACGCCCTCGCTCAAAGTCCGTCAACTGCACATACGGTTCACGTCCACGCTGTCGCGGCATGCTACCAGTGTTAAAGACTGCGATGGAGCTCCGTATGCCACGGCAAACTGGCTGACACTGACGGCGGCGGTGCACAAATGCTGCGCAGCTAGCGCCATTCGACGGCCAACACCGCGGTTCCTGGTGTGTCCGCTGTGCCGTGCGTGTGATCATTGCTTGTACAGCCCTCTCGCAGTGTCCGGAGCAAGTATGGTGGGTCTGACACACCGGTGTCAATGTGTTCTTTTTTCCATTTCCAGGAGTGTATTTCATTCCTTTCCTCACACAGAGAGCATTGTATTTAATTAACATATTTCATAATATGCCCTTGCTTTATATTGTCCATGGTTTTAAAAGCAACATAATACTTCAAATTTTGCCAAGTTAGTGTTAGAACTTAGTCATTGTTCATGAGCAGTTAAACCTGAAATATGAGAGAGAAATTTCAGTACGATTTAGTTGAGTGCATTGGTATAAGAAATGCTCACATGTCTTGCTATTTCACAAAATATTTAAGTAGGAATTTTGAGAAGTGTCTGTCATTCTATGAGTTCATAGAGGATTTGCTAAGTTTTGTGATGATCGAGGATCTCTTGCTGTGATGTAAAAATATAGAGTTCCTGCTTGCATGTTTACCGAAGTATTAGCGTTGTATGAACGAAAGCACTGAAAATCAATTGGCTGAAGCTTAAGACAAACAACTGTCCAATTGGGGCTGGCGACTGTTTTCAAATATTGCTCAGTAGCTGACAAACCTGGCATTATCCGGGTATTCATTTTGCCAATTTTCTGTTAGGAAAGGAAACAACAAATGAACTATTTTTGTAGAGAAGTATCGAAAAAATTTCATTTCCATTTAGTCGTAGAAACACATTTTAAATTATGAAACTGTCGTACAAAGAAATATGCGTGATGTACAAATGCATGAGTACAAGACCCTAATTAAGAAACGTGATTCCGAACTCTCTCTGTACGCTGGCCGCAGATGCTTGACGTATCTACAACACGATTCTGTGGGCGTCTCTATGATAACGCCTCTCCGTAGGTCTGAACACGTCTGTCGTTTTCGCCTATAGCCGTTCACGCTTCATAGCCGATGGCCATCGAAAGCGCAGCCAGATGTCAGATATTTCCTTAAACTGAGTGTCGAAATATCTTAGTAGTAAAGAATAAATCTTCTGAAACTTCATCCATGATTCATTTTTCACGTATCTCAATGTTCATGACGTCATACCTCTTGAACTATGTGTCACACAGTGAGATATTTGAGTAGGTACATTCAGTGGCATATGTGAGTACTGTCAGCGAAATATGTTGCGAATAGAGTTAGTAGCAAAAAAGTAATAAATTTATACGTCACGGGTGATGCGACAGTTATTCACGCATCGGAGCGTTTGCGACCTCTAGTTTCCTGACCTATGTGTCACATAATGACATAATTTTTAAGGTACAGTCAGTGGCGTAGGGTGATATTGCAAGCGAAATTTATTGCGAATACTGTTAGTAGGACAGAAGTAATGCATTCAAACGTCAGGCGCGATGTGGAAGTTCTTCGTGCATTTCATTGTTTATGAGATTATATCTTCTGAACTACACAGGGTGAGTCACCTAACGTTACCGCTGGATATATTTCGTAAACCACATCAAATACTGATGAACCGATTCCACAGACCAAACGTGAGGAGAGGGGCTAGTGTAACTGTTTAATACAAATCAAACAAAAATGCACGGAAGTATGTTTTTTAACACAAACCTACGTTTTTTTAAATGGAACCACGTTAGTTCTGTTAGCACATATGAACATATAAACAAATACGTAATCAGTGCCATTTGTTGCATTTTAAAATGTTAATTACATCCGGAGATATTGCAACCTAAAGTTGACGCTTGAAACCTCCGACGTTCAGTTGCGTGTTGTAACAAGCACGGGCCAAGGTCGGCGAGCAGCATCTGCAGGGACATGTTTACGATGACGACCGTGTTTACGAGCGTGGCTGTGGTGCGCTGTTGTGGTTTGGTCTAGCTGTCGCAGTGTCCGCATGTAGCGCTTGCTGCTATTGTTATTCTGCATTCGTCTTCGCACGCAGACCAACTGTAGTACACCGTGTTACCAGACGTACGTGATAGTGTAGCGTTGTAGGAACTGTGACCATGGTGTATTCGAACTCTGAAAAGGCGTAGATGATACTCATCTATGGCGAGTGTCGACGAAATGCAGCTGAAGCCTGCAGGGTGTATGCAGAACTGTACCCGGACAGAGAGCATCCAACGTGCCGCACATTGCAAAACATCTACCTCCAACTGTATGCAACAGGTATGGTCGTAGCACGCAAACGGGTCCGTAACAGGCCCGTCACAGGAGAAGCGGGTGCAGTTGGTGCGTTAGCTACTGTTGCCATGAACCCACACATGAGTACCCGGGACATTGCGAGAGCCGGTGGACTGAGTCAAAGTAGTGTCATGCGCATACTGCATCGTCACCGCTTTCACCCGTTTCATGTGTCGCTACATCAGCAATTACATGGTGATGACTTTAATCATCGAGTGCAATTCTGTCAATGGGCATTAACAGAGAATGCGTTGCAGTTCTACCTGTTTACCGATGAAGCGGGTTTCACAAACCACGGGACAGTGAATCTACGGAACATGCATTACTGGTCCGTGGACAATCCTCGCTGGCTCAGACAGGTAGAGCGACAACGACCGTGGACTGTAAATGTATGGTGCGGAATCATTGGCGACCACCTCATTGGTCCTCACTTCATTGCAGGGGCCCAAACAGCTGCAACATACATCGCGTTTCTACAGAATGATCTGCCATCGTTGCTCGAAAATGTCCCACTGGAAACGCGTCGACGTATGTGGTATCAGCATGATGGTGCACCTGCACATTCGGCAATTAACACTAGGCTGATCCTTGACAGGATGTTCGACGGGCTTTTCGTAGGACGTGGAGGACGCATAAATTGGCCAGCCCGTTCTCCTGATCTTACACCTCTGGACTTCTTTCTGTGGGGTACGTTAAAGGAGAATGTGTACCGTGATGTGCCTACAACCCCAGAGGATATGAAACAACGTATTGTGGCAGCCTGCGGCGACATTACACCAGATGTACTGCGGCATGTACGACATTCATTACGCCAGAGATTGCAATTGTGTGCAGCAAATGATGCCCGCCACATTGAACATCTATTGGCCTGACACGTCGGGACACACTCTATTCCACTCCGTAGTTGAAAACGGAAACCTCGTGTGTTCGTGTACCTCACCCCTCATGGTAATGTACATGTGCGTCAGTGAAAAAGACCAATAAAAAGGTGTTAGCATGTGGACGTAATGTGCTTTTCCAGTCTCTTCTGTACCTAAGGTCCATCACCGTTCCCTTTGGATCCCTACGTAATTCGGTGCTCTCCGATACACACGATCGAACAGCGGAGGAGTGGTACTCAAGCGTCAAATTTAGGTTACAATATCTCCGGATGTAATTAACATTTTACAATGCAACAAACGGCACTGATTACGTATTTGTTTATATGTTCAGATGTGCTGACAAAACTAACGGGGTTCCATTTAAAAAAACGTAGGTTTGTGTTAAAAAACATACTTCCGTGCATTTTTGTTTGGTTTGTATTAACCAATTACACTAGCCTTCTCCTCAAGATCGGTCTGTGGAATCGATTCGTCAGTATTTGATGTGGTTTACGAAATATATCCAGCGGTAATGTTAGGTGACTCACCCTGTATAATGCAGCTGGTTCTTACCCCCAAAGCGATTGTTGCCTGACAGTAAGTTACGTGTGTACAAAATCTGGTTGGAATCAGTCCGGTGATTTAGGAGGAGATATGAAACGCACACAAGCGCACACACACACACACACACACACACACACACACACGCATACAACTACACACATACATACATACATTTGAAAGTACGTATGGATTAGATGGTGGACTTTCGCAAGATGTGAGTAGTGAAGGAAATATTTAGCATTTATAAGCCCTGAGACTGAACCTTTCGCGTGTGCTGTACCAGGTAAATTAGAGCAACTAATCCATAAGGAATAACATTTCAGAGCAGTTTCCTAATTAAGTGTCTGTTGTACAGCATTGATGACTACTTATTTTTCTATAAAATTTTTATACCATTTATGATTCAAGCAAATGATAATTTTTTTTTAAAAAAACGAAAAGAACTGAGATTATTAAGATAAACTGATGACATTTAGAAGTAGGCAAGAATTGAAATCTTCAAGGCATTCAAAAGCATTTAATTTCACCGTAATGGACAACTTTATTTATTTATTTTAGAGAGATAATAAGAAGCTGACTGTCATCGGCCGGCAGGAGTGGCCGACCGGTTCTAGGCGCTACAGTCTGGAATCGCGCGACCGCTACGGTCGCAGGTTCGACTCCTGCATCGGGCATGTACTTATGTGATGTCCTTAGATTAGTTAGGTTCAAGTAGTTCTAAGTTCTAGTGCACAGATGACCTCGGAAGTTAAGTCCCATAGTGCTCAGAGCCATTTGAACCATTTTTTTGACTGTCATCAATGCAAAATATTTATTTCAGTTTTAAAAATAGTACATATTCGTTAGAGAAACGCAAGATAAGAACATAAATGTGTCAGCCAATAAATTTTTACCTATATTAAAGTGAATCACAATACTTTTTTCAGATGATGATCATTACAACGTAAGTTTTAAATAATCTTATTGCTAATTGGTCTGCACCTGCAGTTCATGCTGATGAAGTTAGTCATAATGTCTTGATAACTTAGTTGCCTCAAAACATCTCTTTCAGTACAAAGCGACGTAAGATGGTTAGCTTGCCGTCATCATGTAGCTTAGAAACAGGTTTTAGATCGACTTCAATTTTAATATAAACTTATAACCTCTTCTCTGTGATGATGATTGACGAGTAACATTCTTAGAACAATTTGATACGAAAGAAATACTCAGAAACACATTTGGCGTTTCATACGCCTTGAAAGTACAGCAGGAATCGGCATTTCGTGGTATCCTACTAATTTTTAACCGCCTAATTCCTTTAAGCGTTCTGTTAAAAGTATTAGCGAATTTGCCAAATGAGGTACCACACGCTTGACCGGCTGCCACTGGGAATTTCTCGCTGGGAGTCACGAGGTTGGTGAGAGGTCAATGGTAGTCACTCATCCCAATAAGCCAATGCAAAATAATAAGGTCTACGTCTTTTACGGCAATAAGAGAGCCCGTACCACAGCAAGCAAAGTGCTGCGGGGGCCTAGTCTGCAGCCTAGATAGCCTCTTCGTAAGTGCGGTCTTAAGTGTACGCACATACTCCCCGCATCACTCTCTGTTATAAGAAATGGTACTGCCGTTCTGTCAATAAAGTATTGTACTGAACCAAACACAGGCAAGCTGTGAAATTGTCGGTGCTAAAGTGCTTCGGAAATGACCTTCGAATTGTATTATGTTCCTCGGTATTATGATAGCCTTGAACTGGAATTGACCTTACAACTAACAAAAAATACATACAACAAAAAGTCCCTTTCATGGGGGTCCAAAATTACACATTAAAAGACAGTGATTAAGCCAGAAGCACTGTAAGCAGCAGAAACACTTAACATGAATTTCAAAGGCCAAATGGAGAAACTTGAGCTAAAGGAAAGAAAGATATTAAGAAGAACCATAGGACAAAAATTTCAAAACAATAAGATTATATACATCAAAAATGAAACTCTCTACAAGAAAATTGAAAAACTTTCAGACACTATGCGAAAAAGGAGAATACATTTTTATGGTCATCATCTCAGAATGAATTCCATCAGATTAACTAAACCAATCTTTGACTTTTTCCGTAACCGCAAAACAAAGCCCAACTGGTTTAAAGAAACTGGGAAAGACCTAGTAGAATTACAGATTTCAGAAAATTTACGTATTCATCGAACAGCTAAATTAATTACTAAACATAATGTTCCAAGACAAATCTACACAAAAGTCCAAACCGTCCGTATCGGAAGAAGAGAGGAAAAGAAGATCAGAAAGAATGAAGAAATACTGGGTCCTAAGAAAAGAACAACGCACAACCCCAAAGAGGGTGAAACGAAAGAAGAACGAAGAAGATAGTCTTGAAAGTGCTGCATGCAGTTTTTCGCACCATAGATTTGTTAATGGCTAAGAAACGTTCTGCTTAAAGAGAATAGCCTATTATTTTGAAATAGCATTTTAAAAGTTTCACTATTAAAATTTTTTTGGGTCAATTTCGTCACGACATGTCCTTACTTACCGTAGTGCCCGTAACTATGTACAGTTTCCGCAATTTTGTTTCATTTTGTCTGGACAGCATGTGTACACGACATTCAAATTACTTATTTTTTACAAGCGTTCAATGACGTGAAATGAATATTGTTATTATTCCAGTTTTTATCTTCAAGTTTTATAGAAGCAGACATCAACTAATAAAAACTTGAGCATAGTTTGGTGCCGATGTTCCCGACTACGATCAAACTCACGGATGTTATGGTGTCTTATAGTTTTAGTTGTTATGTTCATTTTTTTGACTGTGAAATGAAATAAAAATATTATTTAACACATTTATTTTACAATTTATCAAAATTAAATACCTTAACGGGTGAAGGGCGGGAGTTAAATTTTGCAAATTACATTAGATTCTTTGTACATAAGAAGACACCTCTCTCTAGGCCAAATTCACACCTCTTGCCATATAACTCGCCACTGCACCCAGTTTTGCAAAGTTTAATGACTCTCCCTGGTCAAATTTCGATCTCATATGTGACAATTACATTATTTTTAATTTTGGAAATATTGTTTGTGTTCTGAAAATTTCCCTTAAACCTAAGTCAATTGTATCTGGGGCATTAGGGGGATATGCTTTCTAGTCGGTTCTCCTTGCATGTTATTGTTCAGCATTTACTGTATTGTAACCTGCAATTTGTATGAAAAAACGCTATTCTAATTCTAGGTATTCAAGTATCATACCTCCAAAGTGGAACAATTTAATATCATCGCAGTGAAGATATAAATTTTGGCCGTTATTTACGTCTCAAGTTCAAATTTTCTATAAATATCATAAAACGCAAATTTATTAAAAATAACTGTGGGAGGTCATGGATAAATAATGCGAAAGAAGGACAATATACAGTATTGTTTAAAATTCATTACCCGTTTACGGCTAGTCATAAAAGTTTGCAACAAAATCAAAATCGTGTTCATTCCTTACGCTTTCCAAGTATGTCGACGTAGTAACACGGTGGTTTTAACGAATGCAGCACATTTCAGAATTTCGAATGCAGCACAGAAGAAATGCAGGCAATAATTGGACAGATCTACTCAACAGTATAATTCGAGACTGACAGCTTGCGCCATAGTTATAGAAGATAACTGTAGTTACTTTTCGACATTATTTCATTACCGTTATTTTGACAGATTTTAATTTGTACGAGGAAACCTAATGTGATCGTATCTTGCGGTTACATTTCTGCACATAAGGTGCTACAAAAGTGCGATAATCTCGGATGTTTCGAAAGAGAGCAAATACAGCAGAGTCGGGGAATGGCCGCGGGGTTTGTGCGTATGACGACCAAAATAGCCTCAGCACGCGCGCATGGCCGGCCCGTTTGTCATGTCAATTATGGGGACCACTATCGCTTGCGGTCGCCGAAATAACATGCCCTCGCGAACGTTAAAACTACGCCACCCCGCCAGAGCGCAAACAGCTGTGTGTGTGCGTGCGTTGCCCGCGCGGTTAAACGACCCTTTATGGTAATAATTAATACCGCACACAGAATGGAGCTGCCAATGTTGCGGCTTCGCCGTGTGATTGATGGCAAAATAAATTCCCCCGCACACGTCACACATAATTAATTAGCTCTCATCACTGAAAACTCCCTATTGAAACAATCATAACATTTTATTAAGAGCATTGGTATTTGTAATGCCAACTTCCACAAAATATCAGCTCTTTGCGAACATTTCTTTTTACCTGATCTCCATTTACATTCTGCACTACATTTTAACCAGTTTTCTTCTTCTTTCGGTACACGGCTGTTACGGAACTTGTTTAAACAGCTAAATTAGCTGAACGCTTTCTCAAATTCCCCATCATGTTCTCATAATTCTCTTTACTCTCCTCATCTTCCTAAGCCGAATGGTTTTCTCACCTAATTTTTCAAAATACTATACAATTGTTCTTGTTAGTCCTGTAACAAGGGGAAGGCCTCAGACACGGCCCACCGATTCGGCTCAAATTTGGCAGGTCGCTTGTGTACAGCCTAAAACGAAGGACTCTAAGATATTTTGGGTCAACACCCCCGTGTTTTTGAGAAAACCACCCCTAAATGTTATGACAAGCAGTCGACTCAAAATTGGAGGGATCGATAGATAATTGTAAATAGAGCATTTTCATCGTCAGGTATGATGCAAACGCAAACTTTTCCAGAAATCGAGGAAAGAAACTTTTACAACTGCCGCTTCTGTACCCACACGGTACAGCGCTTGTCGAAGGGTGTACATCCTCCATTATTCAGATTATGCACCTGAAAGATGTGACACAACAAACAATAACTAGTTACTACGGCATAAACAGACGAGCTAATTACTACAAACTACATACAGCACTCGTCATATGTTACTTACGAAAGAACACTGTATTCATTCACAAAACGTGTTTCATGTGGCGCATTAACGATGGAAAAATCACTACGCGCGTCCGCGAGGTTCGCGGCAGCCTAATGACGGAAAACAACTCTTTCCGATTGACTTCTATAAAGCTCATGCTGGACACCTTCACTCTTCCAGGTTGACAACTATAATATGACGAAGAGGCAACCGGGACAACATAACTCTCCCCGCGTGCATTCTGTCCCGTGCCTCGCTGTAAACAAGCGTCGCGCGGTTGGCTATATGTGATCCCTCGTGAGGAATTCGCAGAACTCGGTTTTCATGTGACAAGGCTTAAAAGTTTAATACTTTACTAACTCACGGCGTTTGGGAAATTAGTTTACCTACCTTATTATTATCATTCCTTATTAATTTACTTACCTTATAACCCTCCTATCCCTATCAATTGAGATATCGAGAAATACAAACGAAAAGAACAACATCCACTAGGTTCCTTCGAGTTTCGAACCCAGGTTCTCCCATTTCCTGCCAGTCACCTTGGCCGTTGCGCTATCGGTGCTGTCGGCGGAAAGCTCTTACCATGTGAGTACAGAAGCTGCAGTTGTAAAGTTTCTTCCCTCGATTTCTGGAAAAGTATGCGTTTTCGGACCCCATACCTGACGATGAAAAATGCTCTATTTACAATTATCTATCGATCCCGCCAATTCTGAGTCGATTGCCCGTCATAACCTTTAGGGGTGGTTTTCTCAAAAACACGGGGGTGTTGACCTAAAATATCTTAGATTCCTTTGTTTTAGGTTGTACACAAGCGACCTGCCAAATCTGAGCCGAATCGGTGGGCCGTGTCTGAGGCCTTCCCCTTGTAAGACTAATTCGGTACACATCTCCATAGAACATTATTTTCTATTCATAATTGTTTTCTGTTTTTTTCCACACGATTGTATAAGTTTGTGTTACCTCTTATATGTTTCTGTTTTTGCTCTGTTTCCTAATATCTACTCACAAGTTTTCTTTCCAGTTTCCTGATTTCTTCATTTCCTTTCATTGAGCCTAATATTTGTGTTCCCGATGCACATGCACATTCTGGCCGAGCTATTGTCTTGTTATAGTAGATTTTTGTATTCCTAGAGAATGAATTCTTGTTGTAAACACAATTTGCTAAGTGAAATGAAGGGTTCATTTTTCGTATCTTCCTCTGGCACCTCTGTTTTCCCACCTTAATGTTGAATAATTTCCCCTAGATGGTCACATTTGCCTGGTCTGTGCTCTGCAATTGTGGATCTGTCGTCCTTCTAGTGATCATGCTTTTTTGAGTTTCAAATTCCTTTCTGTTGCGAGACGCTCTGTCTGTCTGTCGACCTTTTGAGAGTTGACTAACCATCGTATCAGGGCAAATCATCGTACTTTGGTTGTTCGGCTCTCGTTTACGACATGGCAGGTTTCCTTTCTTAACCGTGAACTATCCATTCGAGCTAACCGTCCTCAAAATTTCGGACTTTTCGGTGCTGTGGAACTTGATTGTTCCATCAGGGAACATAATTCTTCAGAACTTCCGCACATTTAATAACCAACTGGGATCATGATGCCAAAGGTTTTTCGCAATATCTGTCGTTCCATTTTCTCGATGCCACTGACACCAATGACTAATGTTGGCATCTCAATTGGTCAGATTGCTTCTGGGAGAATGACAAGCTGACAATGGCTTACCTTGGATTTGACAGAAAGGGACTTTTTTGTAAAAATAGTTCAGATCAGCGTAGAATTTTTTGAATTCTGTGCACGAGTTTTATTGCTTCCCCTGTCATTACCAGTTTTCCAGAGAATTTCATCTAAACACCCGTGGTGTTTTGAACCTGAGTGATGTTGCAATACCTCTTTACGAGCGACCATTAGCCTTCGTATTCGGAGTCGATGTAGTGTGTTTTCTCACAATAGATTTGGTAGCCAGTTTTGACAGCGATCTTATTAACTTTATTCATTTACATTTCTTACCAGAACTGAGCTGTAGGTGCGTCTGAAACAGGAGAGTATTTCGATCGATTTTTATGATCATTTCTGACTTAGAAACAGTGAGACATGGATTGTTAATGCAAAAACTATTCAAAAATTGAAGTTTTCTCAGCTTGCAAATGGGGGATTCGTGTCGGAAAATACTGGTAGAGACTAAAAACAAATTAATCGGTCAAGGAACGAACTCTTCGGGGAGAGATCATTTTGACTGTAATGAAAATTAATTGTGAGTGCGACTTGTAGCTAGACAGATCGACTAAAACAGTTACTTTTTGGACTCGAAGAGATAAGGAAAGACCGAGATGACGTCTTTCCCAAGTGCAAGATGTGTAAATACACTCCTGGAAATTGAAATAAGAACACCGTGAATTCATTGTCCCAGGAAGGGGAAACTTTATTGACACATTCCTGGGGTCAGATACATCACATGATCACACTGACAGAACCACAGGCACATAGACACAGGCAACAGAGCATGCACAATGTCGGCACTAGTACAGTGTATATCCACCTTTCGCAGCAATGCAGGCTGCTATTAGATGCTGGATGTAGTCCTGTGGAACGGCTTGCCATGCCATTTCCACCTGGCGCCTCAGTTGGACCAGCGTTCGTGCTGGACGTGCAGACCGCGTGAGACGACGCTTCATCCAGTCCCAAACATGTTCAATGGGGGACAGATCTGGAGATCTTGCTGGCCAGGGTAGTTGACGTACACCTTCTAGAGCACGTTGGGTGGCACGGGATACATGCGGACGTGCATTGTCCTGTTGGAACAGCAAGTTCCCTTGCCGGTCTAGGAATGGTAGAACGATGGGTTCGATGACGGTTTGGATGTACCGTGCACTATTCAGTGTCCCCTCGACGATCACCAGTGGTGTACGGCCAGTGTAGGAGATCGCTCCCCACACCATGATGCCGGGTGTTGGCCCTGTGTGCCTCGGTCGTATGCAGTCCTGATTGTGGCGCTCACCTGCACGGCGCCAAACACGCATACGACCATCATTGGCACCAAGGCAGAAGCGACTCTCATCGCTGAAGACGACACGTCTCCATTCGTCCCTCGATTCACGCCTGTCGCGACACCACTGGAGGCGGGCTGCACGATGTTGGGGCGTGAGCGGAAGACGGCCTAACGTTGTGCGGGACCGTAGCCCAGCTTCATGGAGACGGTTGCGAATGGTCCTCGCCGATACCCCAGGAGCAACAGTGTCCCTAATTTGCTGGGAAGTGGCGGTGCGGTCCCCTACGGCACTGCGTAGGATCCTACGGTCTTGGCGTGCATCCGTGCGTCGCTGCGGTCTGGTCCCAGGTCGACGGGCACGTGCACCTTCCTCCGACCACTGGCGACAACATCGATGTACTGTGGAGACCTCACGCCCCACGTGTTGAGCAATTCGGCGGTACGTCCACCCGGCCTCCCGCATGCCCACTATACGCCCTCGCTCAAAGTCCGTCAACTGCACATACGGTTCACGTCCACGCTGTCGCGGCATGCTACCAGTGTTAAAGACTGCGATGGAGCTCCGTATGCCACGGCAAACTGGCTGACACTGACGGCGGCGGTGCACAAATGCTGCGCAGCTAGCGCCATTCGACGGCCAACACCGCGGTTCCTGGTGTGTCCGCTGTGCCGTGCGTGTGATCATTGCTTGTACAGCCATCTCGCAGTGTCCGGAGCAAGTATGGTGGGTCTGACACACCGGTGTCAATGTGTTCTTTTTTCCATTTCCAGGAGTGTACATTGTAAGACAAAAAATAAAAGAGCGCGCTGCCGTGAAATTATTCGAACGGGACGCAAATCGGTAAAATTGATACAAAAAGTGATTACAATTTCAGAAAAATTGGATGACTTATTCAAGAGAAGGAGATTCACGAACTGAGCAAGTCAGTAACGAGTTGGCCCTTCAAATGGTTCAAATGGCTCTGAGCACTATGGGACTTAACATCTGAGGTCATCAGTCCCCTAGACTTAGAACTACTTAAACCTAACTAACCTAAAGACAGCACCAACATCCATGCCCGAGCGGGATTCGAACCTGCGACCGTAGCAACAGTGCGGTACCAGACTGAAGCGCCTAGAACCGCTCGGCCACAACGGCAGGTGAGTTGGTCCTTCTTTGGCCCTTATTCAAAGAGTTACTCAGCTTGGCATTCATTGATAGAGTTGTTGGATGTCCTGCTGAGAGATATATTGCCAAATGCTGTCCAATTGGAGCGTTAGATAGTCAAAATTCCGAGATGTCGGAGAGCCCTCCCATAATGCTCCAATTGTTCTTAATTGGCGTGATAGCAGGCCACCTTTGTGACCAAGGTATGGTTTGGCAAGCATGAGGACAAAAAGTAGAAACTCTCGAGGGCGGGCATTATTTTGCTCAAATGTAAGCCCAAGATGGTTTGCCCTGAACGGCAACAAAATGGGGCTTAAAATGTCGCCGACGTTTCGCTGTGCTGTAAGAGTGTCGCGGACGACAACTAAAGGCGTACTGCCATAAAATGAAATGCCACACAGTAGACCATCACTCCTCCTTATCGGCCGTATGGCGTGCGAGTGTTACGTTAGCATCACACCACTGTCCGGGGTGTCCCCAGACACATCTTCACTGGTCGTCGCGCTCAATTCAGCACTCAATTGCGGTGCTGTGTACGTAAATAACACGTTCCCAGTTTACGGAACACAGTGTTAATGTTTCTGTTGTGTGTCCTGTTCCACTTGACGTTCACTTGTTACTTGTTCTCAAGGCAGACTGCCGCCAAATTAGATTTTTGTTCACTCCCCCCCCCCCCCCCCCCCCGCCCATCTGCCTGCGTACGCACGCGCAGTCATATGTGTGTGCGTGCGTGTGTGTGCGCCTGGGCACGCACGCGTGCGAATGTGTGTATTATTATTTGTATCATCTTTCTGTTAGGTTCCTTTAACGTGTGGAATAGCGTGCCACCGCATAGCGTAGTGTAGTCATTCATAATCTATGGTCTTTCTGCTAATATCTTCTGTGTGTAGAAGTTTTCATCTAGTGTACGTTTATGATATAGCCTGTGGCTGGGTTTTAGTTGGTTGATAGTTGTGGGCTATTAGGTGGTCAGCTATAGTGCTGTATAAAACGCTACTTTTTAGATCTCTGAACATTTGTGAATATTTTTTTAAGTTGCTGCGTGATTGCACTATGTATACTAACTGACAAGAGTTGTATGTAAGTTCACGTATGTCTGATTGAGTAGATGTTTCGTTTGTTCTAAGCTTTTTTTGTTTTGTGTTGCATGTTCCCTTTTTTAACTTCCTTTGCTTTATTCCTGATACATTCAGAATTTCAAACAACCTGCTCGAGTCAACATTGTCAAAAGGTTTATCTACATCTACAAACGCCTTTCTTCAGTCTGTCTTCTAAGGTACGTCATAGGGTCAGTCATTGTTGCCTTGCCCGTTCCTACGTTTCTCCACAAACAAACTAATTTTAGCCAATGTTTGTTTCTAAGAATTTTTCCGTTTCTCTGTAAATAATTCACGTCTGAAATTCGCGTCCATAACTCATTACATTTTTGGCTCGGTATCATTCATAACTGTCATTACCTGTTTCCCTTCGAACAGAAATTGTTACATCCTTCTTGCAATGTGAGAGTATTTAGCCTGTCATTATCTTGCATACAAGGTGGAATAGTTCGGGCATGGTTGGCTTTCCCAAGAATTTCAATAATTGTGTGGGAATGTCGTCTACTGCAAGGGCCTTCTTTCTGCTGAGGTCTTCCAGTGCTCTGTCAGATTCTTCTTGCAGTATAAAATTACCTAACTTATATTCATCTACTTTTTATTCTCTTTTGCAATACTGTCTTCAACTTCACTTTTATACGTACCTTCCACCTTTCGGCCTTCGCTTTCATGATTAGTACTGGTTTGCTATGTGAATTCTTAATATTCACACAACTCTTACTCTTTCCCTAGAGGTGACATCCGTCGTTTCCGTTGTCACGGATGCGTCCACGACTTTCCACATGTTCTGTACCAACTTCTGACTTTTAATTTTAGATTTTCCGTCAGTCTCAGTTTCAGAAGTTTGAATTCTTTTTTGTCTATTTCATTCACTGCGTTTTTATATGTTTTGCTTTCATCATTTCAACTGAGTGTACCTCGTGCTATCAACGAATTTCTATCGGATCTTGTATTTTTACTAACTTGATCCTCTACTGCTTCGTGCCACATCTGCACTTATTGTCAAAAGAACTATAATATGGGGTATCAAGCGAAATTTGTGAATGGACTGAGTACTTTTTGGTCGGGAGGACGCAACATGTTATCTTGGATGGAGAGTCATCATCAGATGATGAAGTAATTTCGGGTTTGCCCCAGGGAACTGTGTTGGTACACTTGCTGTTCATGTTGGATATTGCTGGTAGACAATAGGGCGGTGGCTCGCGTCATACCTTCGGCGATCGTTTTTTTTTTTTGAGCCTGCAGCGTGCGGAGTCGAGCTAACTGCCGAGCATCCTCAGCTCTGGCCGATGTAGCAGTCGTCCACGTCATCAGGATGCAACGGAAACACAGTGTCCATCGTCGTAGTCACCTCATGCCCATGCACCAGGAAAACTCCGCTTGGGTCTCGACTTTTTTCACCGTTTTAAAGGCAAATGAAGGACGAGAGATTGGGTTCAATGTCTGTTCCACTTCCTTCGTTTTGACTCCTTGAAGCGTCGCGGTTTTTTGCTCGCCGTGCAATCCAAGTGCCTTCTGAACTTCTTGTAGAGACATGAAATGGAATGATCACATAGGTTCAGTCGTGGGTAAAGCAGGTGGTCGACTTCGGTTTATTGGTAGAATACTGTGGAAGTACAATCAACATACAAAGAAGATTTCTAACAAATCACTCGTGCGACCGGTTCTGGACTATTGCTCAAGCGTGTGGGACCCGTACCAGACCGGACTAACAGGGAATGTTGAACGTATACAGAGAAAAACAGCAAGAATGGTCACAGATCTGTTTAATCCGGCAGAGAGAATACTGAAGAAACTGAACTGGAAGACTCTTGAAGATAGACGTAAACTTTTCGGAGAAAGTCTGTTAACTAAGTTTCAAGGACCGAATTTAAATGATTACTCTAGGAATATACTACATCCCCTTACGTATCGCTTACATAGGAAACGCGAAGTAAGACTAGGATGATTACTGCACGCACAGAGACATTAAAACAATCATTCCTCCCGCGGTCCATACGTTAATGGAACAGGAAGAAACCCAAATAACTGGTGCAATGGGACGTACCCTCCGCCATGCACCTCACGGTGGTTTGTGGAGTATAGATGTAGATGTAGAATCGTCTTCTGTTGAATTCCTTTCCCTTCCTTCTGTCAATCGTTGCCTAAAACTCCCTCTGAAACTTTCAACAACCTGTCTTTCTTTCAATTTATCCAGGTCCAATCTCCATAATTTCCTACCTCTCTACAACTTCTTTATCTTAATCTACACTTCACGACCAATAAATAGTTGTCAAAGCCTCATCTAGTGCTGGAAATGTTTTATAGTTTATTATTTACTTTCGAACCGCGAACCTACTATGCTGTCATAGTAGGAGGAGAGGTGATACTCCTACGTGGCGCGTCCCAGGTGGCGGATAGGGAAGTCCTCACCGGTTTACCGGCGGACTTGAGTGAAATAAAATAGCTCTCGCGGAACAAACACACCCTCTGCGGTTAACAACCGTAGTTGTAAATCGTAGCTTGCTCCAACTAAGGTTGACAACCTTCGAAAGTCGAAAATGGAAAGGTCTTTTAGGAAAAAAATTCCACCGTCCTGTTCAAAAAGGCAGGAAAAGGCTACATCGGATTCGGTGGGTAGTCAACTAGAAGACAGCAACGAATCGGAGCGTTTGCAACCATTAAAATGCACACTAAAACACAAAAAGAAGATTAAACATGAGCAAATAAATTATATAGCAACACACAACATAAACTCACTGCTTCAGACCGGAAAACTCAAGGAGCTCACAGATGAACTAAATAAACAAAAAATTTTAATAACAGGGATCCAAGAAATGAGAAACACCACAGAGGACCCGTTCGAATCACAAGGATACAGAATTTATAATGGGAAACCAGGACCGAGGGCAATGAAACAATGTCCCCAGTTTGGAACAGGGTATTTAGTAAACATAAAAATGATAGATTCAGTAACGGATTTCCAAGCAGTATCACCAAGAATTGCGACTCTAAGCTTTAAAATAATGAATAAAACCTATACAAGAATAAATGCTCATGCCACAACAAATGAAAAAAAATTGACTAACAAAAAAAAAGAAAGAGGTAGATAAATTTTGGGACCTCCTAGAACAAACTGTGAACAGAGTAAATAAAAAGAATGTAAAAATCTTATTGGGAGATTTCAACGCTCAGTTGGGAAAAGAAAGGAAATACAAAGATATAATTGGAAAATGGAGTCCACATAAACTTACGAACAAAAACGGTCAAAGACTTGTAGAACTCAGCAGAGAACACAACCTTACATCTAAGTCAACATACTTTAAGAGGAAGCCAAGTAAACTTAAAACATGACAACATCCTGACTGGAGGAAGGGGGAGTGGCAGTTAGACCATGTCTGTATGGACAAAAATTTTCATAAGGAGATCCACAATGTTAAAGTACTGAGAGGAGTAGACCAGTGGCGTAGCGTGGTTGAAAAGGTTGGGGAGACTCTGCAGTGATTATAGGGAGACAAAATGGTACAATAAACAATAATTTAAACAAATGAAACAAAATGCATCAAATAAAACAACAACAACAACTACTACTACTACTACTACTACCACTACCACCGCCACTAATAATAACAATAATAACTTGTTCAAGAAACGATGACAAATTTGTAGAACTCCAGCAGCAAGAGAAGAAGCACTTATATTTTCTTGTACACAAGTGCAATACGGCTGTCTTTCCTTTCCACGAATAAGTCTAAAACTCTGTCTACAAAGATCTGATCACTGGATAGTTCTCCAAATAGTGTCTTTTCTATTGATAACGTGCTCAAACACGACAGCCGGATGTTGGACATTGAATTCTTTAAATAATTCTTCACTCGTTTAAGAGTACTCATGCTTCGTTCACTGCTTGCTGTAGTTGCGGGTAGGGTCAAAACCAAACGGAGGAACTTCGTTGGATCTTCATAAACGGAGTCTAAATCATTGTTGACAATGTACTTTAAGAGGATTCTTGGTGATAGTGTTTTTTCGCATCAGCGTATATGTTACAAGATCATTTTCAAATTGTTCTTGTTTGAAAAACGGGAACTGTTCTAATAATTGAAGCAGTTTCAACTTTGGGAATTCTTTTTGATAGTTCGGGAAACACTTTTCGTTCAAAAGTTCAACAAACTGAATTTGGGGAAGTCTTGAAACCTTCTTTCCATCTGAACAATTTGCAAATCCAGTATCTCGTAAGTTAGTGTCCTGGGAGATGTCTTTTGACTGTCACAGAATGATAAGTTGCCATTCAAACACAAGCTGCATTTAATGCATTCATCGACGAATGTTTCCGTTCTTAATTGTCGTAAGTTTCTTTCGTCGTGGCAAGCAGTTATACTGACAGATTTTGACTGAAGAACATTAAAGAGATGATCAAAATAAACAAAGCACCCTCGGTAGAAGCAAAGCAAGTAGACAAACGTAGGGTCATCCATCCGTCGTTTCATTCCCACAGCACAGATCAAAGATTCTGGGTCCCACTGAGAGTCTGTATCATCAAATATACAATTAAAAACACTATATAGCCCTGAGAAATGACTAGATGTTGTTGAAACTGCCCTGGAACGAAAGTTCCAGCGAGTGTTGCTCGCATGTGGTAGTTTACATCCTTTCTCAGTTAGCAATACAGTTCGTTTTCATGATTTGCTGGAAACCGAATGGAATGCAGTAAGATCACTTACAAACATGCGTACTTGTCGTATGATTCTGGAGGTATGTAACAGTACCAAACAGTGTTGCCAACTCTAAAAAACTCGAGTCGCTAGATTCAATATCAAAAGTCGCTAGAAAGTCGCTAAAACTGGCTTTATTAGGGGTGTACTGAAAATTTCGTGCTGTGAATGGTGCAATAAGCCAGGGGGGGGGGTAATAAAATATTAATAAAAATTGTCTCATACGTAATTGCTATATTGTCTTAATTAAATGATGCATCGCTTGCAGCAACATACATATAAAATACGCTAACGTTTAATTAAACGTGTGATCATAATTGACGCAACACATAAACTGTTGTCTCAATCACAGTAGTCAAATATACTAGAAATATACAACTATATTTGTAACAAAAGAAAGCAAGAACTCAAATTGGGTTACAAAATATATACATACCGGTATGTGAGCTATTCATCGTCGTCACTCAGACGATCGGATAACTCTTCTGTTTCATGCTCTGACAGAACTGTAGTTGATGTAGAGGGTTGAACATCGCTCAAAAGATGATGTTGCAATTCGACTGGTTTTGTCGCAAAAGAGTAACTTTTGTTTGTTTCAATAAGCTCCAATACGTCTGATGGTATGTCAAAAGATACACAATCTTTGTTTTGTTTCTTCAGCTGGTCTCTCAATATGATCAAAGCATTAATTGTCTTTAACGATAATCTGTTACGTTGTTTAGTTTTTATAATGTTCATAGAACTGAATATTCTTTCCACTTCCGCATTTGAATGCGGTAGGCGTAGAACAGTCATTGCTAGCTGCGAAATCAAAGAAAAAGGATTCTCCCCTGCGGCATTTTTATACTGCAAAACCTCACTCCAAAATCGAACAGTGCTAGTAGTGTTATTCTTCCATCTAATGAAGTTGATATTATGCCATTCTTGCAACATACCGTCTATGAAATCGCCACTAAAACCCAATTCTTTGGCTACATCCGCTACAGAATTATTTTTATTCACTTATAGTGTTTCTTCAACATTCGGCATTAACATTTTTTTCAGGATCGTAACGTTACTTGGCAGTATTTGTTGAATTTCTTTAATGAGTTTCGGACTAAACTGAATGCATCTCTTCTTCAAATAAACTTTATTTTCTTTAGACAAACTTGACTCAGACAATTTCTGTTCAATATACATAAATGACCGCGGGCATGACATCGGCAGTTCACTGAGGCTTTTTGCAGGTGATGCTGTGGTGTATCGAGAGGTTGTAACAATAGAAAATTGTACTGAAATGCTGGAGGATCTGAAGCGAATTGACGCATGGTGCGGGGAATGGCAATTCAATCTCAATGTAGACAAGTGTAATGTGCTGCGAATACATAGAAAGATAGACCCCTTATCATTTAGCTACAAAATAGCAGGTCAGCAACTGAAGCAGTTAATTCTATAAATTATCTGGGAGTACGCATTAGGAGTGATTTAAAATGGAATGATCATATAAAGTAGATCGTCGGTAAAGCAGATGCCAGACTGAGATTCATTGGAAGAATCCTAAGGAAATGTAACCCGAAAACAAAGGAAGTAGGTTACAGTACGCTTGTTCGGCCACTGCTTGAATACTGCTCAGCAGTGTGGGATCCGTACCAGATAGGGTTGATAAGAGATAGAGAAGATCCAACGGAGAGCAGCGCGCTTCGTTACAGGATCATTCAGTAATCGCGAAAGCGTTACGGAGATGATAGATAAACTCCAGTGGAAGACTCTGCAGGAGAGACACTCAGTAGCTCGGTACGGGCTTTTGTTAAAGTTTCGAGAACATACTTCACCGAGGAGTCAAGCAGTATATTGCTCCCTCCTACATATATCTCGCGAAGAGACCATGAGAATAAAATCAGAGAGATTAGAGCCCACACTGAAGCATACCGACAATCCTTCTTTCCACGAACAATACGAGACTGGAATAGAAGAGAGAACCGATAGAGATACTCAGGGTACCCTCCGCCACACACCGTCAGGTGGCTTGCGGAGTATGGATGTAGACGTAGATGTGAAAGCCAAGGTTCGGATTTGCGTACATACATTCGCTTGGAACTGGTGTAGTCAACAAATCAACAGTTGGAAAAACTATGTTTTGTCCGAGTGACTGCATGAGAAATACAAGTGTATCTAGTAATTTAGTGGGGTCATTGTCTTCTCCTTCAAAAGCTTTTATTGCTATTTGTACGTCTCTTAAAGCATGTTTAAGGTAAAACGTGTAAAGCTGATTTGAATCGTCACAATACATCTAGTACAAAAGATCGGCAGTTTAACAATTGTCTTGTATCATAGCAAGTGAAAAATATAGCTTTAGTTCTTCCCACTGCTCCAGAATTCTTCGTATTGCTGGTTCAAGTAAAAGCCAACGTGATGCACAGACCTTCAAAATTTTTAGTGGCTGTTTTCCACAGTTTACTGTCTCATAAACCTTTTTATATCCCTCTTGTCTTTTGGGTGAAATGGAGAACCAATTGTAGGTTTCTCGTACAAGAAACTCTATGTTTCTAGGTATGGTATTCACTGAGGCATGCGAAACTGCAAGCTGAAGAGAGTGACAAATGCAACGGATCAGTATCAAATGCTTCAAACCATATTCTCTCTTGAGTTGTTCGAAAAGCCCATTGTTTATTCCAACCATTGCAGAAGCATTATCTCTGCCAATTCCTACCATATTAGCGATTGGAAGCTTGAGATCTTTCAAATAATTCACAAGAACAGCAGCCAGATTTCTTGCATCTGCAGTTTCTACTGCAGCGAGTTTGAGAAATGCTGATCTAATGGTTTAGTTGTTTACACTATAGTACCGTATAACGATATCTAGCATTTTAGATATTGATACATCTGTGGATTCATCTATTAGTACACTGTATTTTTGGTTACCTATATCTTCAACCAATGATTGTGTAAAATATGGAACCAAAACTTCAGTTATAATGTTAGTGCACTTTGTACGATGTAATTGCATGTTTTTAGCGCCCTCATCACCGGAAAACACCTTCTTGCACAGTATTCTTAAATGATCTACAGATAAAATAGAAAAATGTTCAGCAATAAATAAAGGGCGCCTTCCGCTCTGCTTGCTATTCTAACTGTAGTTTTCGGAACAATTTTCACAGGTAAGGTGGTTTGTGTTTTTTTTAATCAATTTTTTTTATGTTTAATAGTTTTCGAATGCTTTCTAATATCACACAATTTAGCATAAAATCTGTTGCACATACTTGACATCTTGCCTTGGATAAGTCTCCAACTACTGGTTTCAGCCACCCATTGAATTAAGGTTCTGCTTCCCACGCATCCCGATATTTTTGAGCGTACTGCTTCTTCTTCTTTTGCGGTAAATCCATTGTGTAAGCCATCACAACATAAGTTTCACCAATTTATAATCACTGAAAATACATTAAAACTCAGGCGAACTAGAGGTCATGAAACAATCTACTCACTCGGTAACTCGATTTCAGTCCTATTGTTCATTGTTTAAAACGTAATAATATCTGAAATACCCCCACCGAATTGTTCTTGCATTACTACTGTGCATGTGGTAATAATTTGACTGCGAGTTAACATTTCGAAAAATTAGAGGTTTCTGGACAGAAATGTATTTTATTATACTTAATATTACGTATGTTTTTTGCCAATTCGAAAAATAAAGGAAGTTCAAAGTTGAAGAATTATAGATCGATACGCTATCGACGATATCAGGCTAGTGGGTAAGGAATAATGAATTGTTCTATAGTCAACGGTTTCTTACTCTGTACGCAATTCCAACATTCAGGTTTACTAAATGCTGAACAATGCTACATGATCTGCTAAGAACTGAATTTAACTTAGTAAATCTAGAACAAAGTCAGTGTAGTACCCATTCTACAGTTAAAATCTTAGTTTTGTTAATGAAAATACTGGCCCAAAATAGTTTTGATTTGTACTTCAAAAGTCGTCAGTACTCCAAAAGTCGCCAGATAAGTCGATAATTTTTATTTTTGTCGCTAAAAAGTTTTTTTTGTCGCTAAAACGAAGGTAAAAGTCGCCATTTCTAGCGACAAAGTCGCTAAATTGGCAACACTGGTACCAAATGCAGTTAGTGTACGTAACAATGAACAAACAGCGCATAGGGACAGAACTGCTTCACCAATTGTTGTAGTCCTCTTTCTCTGCCCGCCGTTACTGAAGCGCCATCATATGTTTGACTAACCACTTTTCCTTCCACATTCCATTCTTTCAATACTGCATGAATAATGTTTGACAAACCTTCATCAGTTTTATCTCCAGAATCATCGTAAAATCCAACGAATCTTTACTCAGTTTTGTCTGCAATACAGTACCTGAATATTATACTCATTTGACTCTTGCATGACACGTCAAATGTTTCATCAGCCTGAATCGAATGAAATTGCAGTTCCGAATTTCAGATTTTCTTTTCTCATTAACTGCCAGAGTTATCATTTCTATTGCATCATTCTGTATATCTGGAGAAGTTCCTTTAAAGGTTGAAGATGATGACAGACGGTCTCGAATTAACTGCTCTCCTTCAACTAGTAAATCCAACAATTCCAGATAGTCACCTTTGTTGCTGGAGGATTCGTCTTCTCGATGGCTGCGATAGGATAGTTCTTGTTTACAAAGAAATACAACTGCCTGAATAAGACGAGCCAATACTCTCCTGCTGGATGCAACTTGTTTGCTGTATTTTATTGCTGTCAGACGAGCGGCTTCAGAAAGGGCGTGCTCAATTCTACTTTGCCCAATAAGTGAAATGATTCTTTGTTCCGCAGGTGACGTTTTGATATCTGATGCTTTTGTGCTTTCCTGTCAAAGTTCTTTATTGTACAAATGTCCTCATTGCATCATTCCTTTTCACCACCAAACGTTATAATATGTTATTGACTGCATTTGCAGTCGGCCAAGCATACTTTTCGTACCAGGCTGTCTGAAAAGTGCGTTTTTCTTTGGCTTCACTTAAAACTAGACTGAGTATAGGTGTAGGGCGTTTGTCCTTCAGTTCTCACTTTTTTTCGTACGTTAATGTAGAAAAAGGCGATTTTAATAAAAATTATATAAGGTGTTCAGTTGCTGGTTCAATGTTGGCGACACAACGAAAATCTGCACTAAAATCACACAAAAACTACTATGAACACAAACCGCGCGACTTCACTTCCGTGTTAAAAGCCAGCCTAGAAGCGGCAGAGACTAGTCTCGATACCTGCTAGCAAGTGCAGCGCACCGGCCTTCGTGGAAGAGGGAAAGTGGAGGGGAGCCGAGAATGCCATTAAGGGAAGGGAGGCAGAGATTGAGAGCAGTTACGTCTCAAGCAGGCAGATACACATTTAGTGCTCTTAGTAGCAAGTTGTTTATATTTTTGTTGTGAACTACTATGGCATCTTTTTTAAGCACGAATACAGGGGAGACTAAGTCTCAAAGTCTCCCCTCACGCTACGCCACTGGAGTAGACACGGACTCAGACCATTATATAGTTAAAATTAAAATCAAATTCACTCCGTTAAAGAAGAGAACCGGAAAAACTAATAAAATAAAAAGGAGGTTTGACCCACATCAGCTAATTAAAAATAATAAATACCAACAAATAACACAAACCATCAAATTAACAGATGATCTAGCTCCCTTGAACCCACGAAGGAAACATGCATGGTGGCCATCAGAATGTGACAAATTCCATGAAGGTAGACACCAAGCATGGTTAAAGTTTCAAACACATAAAACTGAAGAAAATGCCATCAACCTAAAAAATGAAAGGAAAAAATTCACACAAAATATTAGAAGAATCAAGAGAGGATTCCATAAAGATATTACAAACTCCATATATGGTAATTATCATAAAACCAACTCCAGGAACTACTATAAAATCTTTGGGAAACAACTACAACAATATGAGGCCCCTACACTAATACTGAATGATGAAGATGGAAGAATGACACACAGTAACAAGGAAAATGCAGAAATCATTGCAAAAGCATTTAACAAACTTCTGAATTGCGAGGAACCCAAAGAAACCTTACAAATCAACATAAATACCCCAATAAAAACCAAAGCTAACGAACTAGACCTTCAACTTTCCAAGAAGTAGAAAAAATTCTTAAAGAACAAAAAAATTATAAGGCATGTGGAGAAGATCAGGTTTTTGTTGAAATGTGGAAATATGCAAGTGACACAGTCAAGACCTCCTTACACATGGCTCTAACAAAAATTTGGGTAACAGAACAGTTCCCCAAACATTGGACCACAGCTATCATCCACCCACTACACAAAAAGGAAGATAAGAGCAACCCAGACAACTACAGAGGAATCTCTCTCCTAGATTGCACATACAAAATTCTATCCAAGATCCTATATGAAAGAATCAAGGAGCAATTAGAACAGGAGTTAGGGGAATATCAGGGAGGTTTCAGACCATGGAGAAGCTGTGCAGAGCAGATAATTAGATTAAAATTGATTATAGCATACTACAAGAAACGGAGCAAACCTCTGGCAATAACATTTGTAGATTTTAAGAAGGCATGTGACTGTCACCACAGACCTTCAGTATTAAAAATTTTAAGAAATCTAGGACTCCACCCAAAACTACTTAAAATAATACAACTCACTCTAACCAACACCAAATCAAAAGTGAAGTTTAGAGGAGAAATCTCGGAAACATTCCTCATAAAAACAGGCTTAAGACAAGGCGACTGCCTATCACCATTACTGTTCAACTGTGCACTGGAATACATAATGAGAGAATGGTACAAGGACAATCCAAAGATGATAAGAATTGGAAGTGCAAAAGATGATATTAGCTTAAACTGCTTGGGATTCGCTGATGATCTTGCTCTCCTAGCCAACACCGTTCAAGAAGCCAGGCAACAAATGAAGTCACTACAAGAAATAGCAGAGAAAGTAGGCCTTAGAATATCATTTGAAAAAACGGAGATTATGCTAACTGAACCACCACTTGCAAATCACAATAGGAGAACATGAAATCAAATTTGTTGATAAATTTAAATATTTAGGCGAAACAATAACATACAATCTAAATGAGAAGCCATCATGGCAGAATAGAATAAAAAAACTGAACTAAGCAAATTACATTACCAAAACCACATACAACGAAAAAACCCTATCTATAATGCAAAATTGAAACACTGTAAAACAGTTACACAACCAGAAATAACGTATGCAGCTGAAACTATCTTCAAAACAACTAATACAGCAGAAATTGACAGAATACTGAAAATAGAGAGAAGAATTATTAGGACATGCGTAAATAAACAGTATAAAATAAATGGACATTGGAGAATAGCATCAAATGAAACAGTATATAAGAAAATAGAACCAGTCATGAGCACGATCAGGAAGAAACGCATCTCATTCTTTGGAGATCTGATGAGAACTCCAGGAAACAGAATTTGTAAAAAAATAATACAAAAATTGTGGAATAGCAAGAGCGACATTAAATGGATCACAGAAATTAAGGAAGATATAAAAGAACTCCAAATTATAGTAGATGGCCTAAAAAACAAGGTAGAGAAAACCAGAATACTGCAAGACCCGCAAACCAGACTACAAACGAAAATCGATAAAAGGAGTACGGGAAGAGTGGTCTCAGATGAAGAAAGAAAGAAAATATCCGAAAGAATGAAGAAATATTGGGCAGACAGAAGAGCAAACCACCTTTCATATAAGAGTAGACTCTAATAATTATATTACCTAAATATCATATTAAGTTATTGTTGAGCCAAATTGTATCCCTGTGTAACAACTTGTTTACAACTTTGTATTTTTGACTAGAGTGGTCCAATGAAGGCCATAAAATGAATAATAATAATAATAATAATAATAATAATCATTTAAGACTGATTATGCCTTTCAGCGTTCAGTCTGGAGCATAGTCCTCCTTATAAAATTCCTCCATGATCCCGTATTCAGTGCTAACATTGGTGCCTTTTCTGATGTTAAGCCTATTACTTCAAAATCATTCTTAACCGAATCCAGGTACCTTCTCCTTGGTCTGCCCTGACTCCTCCTACCCTCTACTGCTGAACCCATGAGTCTCTTGGGTAACCTTGCTTCTCCCATGCGTGTAACATGACCCCACCATCTAAGCCTGTTCGCCCTGACTGCTACATCTATAGAGTTCATTCCCAGTTTTTCTTTGATTTCCTCATTGTGGACACCCTCCTGCCATTGTTCCCATCTACTAGTACCTGCAATCATCCTAGCTACTTTCATATCCGTAACTTCAACCTTATTGATAAGGTAACCTGAATCCACCCAGCTTTCGCTCCCATACAACAAAGTTGGTCGAAAGATTGAACGGTGCACAGATAACTTAGTCTTGGTACTGACTTCCTTCTTGCAGAAGAGAGTAGATCGTAGCTGAGCACTCACTGCATTAGCTTTGCTACACCTCGCTTCCAGTTCTTTCACTATGTTGCCATCCTGTGAGAATATGCACGCTAAGTACTTGAAACTGTCCACCTGTCCTAACTTTGTTCCTCCTATTTGGCACTCAATCCGTTTATATTTCTTTCCCACTGACATTACTTTCGTTTTGGAGATGCTAATCTTCATACCATAGTCCTTACATTTCTTATCTAGCTCTGAAATATTACTTTGCAAACTTTCAATCGAATCTGCCATCACAACTAAGTCATCCGCATATGCAAGACTGCTTATTTTGTGTTCACATATCTTAATCCCACCAAGCCAGTCTATTGTTTTCAACATATGATCCATAAATAATATGAACAACAGTGGAGACAGGTTGCAGCCTTGTCTTACCCCTGAAACTACTCTGAACCATGAACTCAATTTACCGTCAACTCTAACTGCTGCCTGACTATCCATGTAAAGACCTTTAATTGCTTACAAAAGTTTGCCTCCTATTCCATAATCTCGTAGAACAGACAATAACTTCCTCCAAGGAACCCGGTCACACGCCTTTTCTAGATCTATAAAGCATAGATACAATTCCCTGTTCCACTCGTAACACTTCTCCATTATTTGCCGTAAGCTAAAGATCTGGTCCTGACAACCTTTAAGAGGCCTAAACCCACACTGATTTTCATCCAATTGGTCCTCAACTAATACTCGCACTTTCCTTTCAACAATACCTGAGAAGATTTTACCCACAACGCTGATTAAAGAAATACTTCTGCAATTGTTACAATCTTTTCTGTTTCCATGTTTAAAGATTGGTGTGATTACTGCTTTTGTCCAGTCTGATGGAACCTGTCCCGACTCCCAGGCCATTTCAATTATTCTGTGTAGCCATTTAAGACCTGACATTCCACTGTATTTAATGAGTTCCGACTTAATTTCATCCACCCCAGCTGCTTTATTGCACTGTAATCTATTGACCATTTTCTCCACTTCCTCAAATGTGATCCTATTTCCATCATCATTCCTACCCCATTGTACATCGAAATCTGAAACATTACTGATCGTATTTCCACCTACATTGAGCAACTCTTCAAAATATTCCCTCCATCTGCCCAAGGAATCCACAGGATTCACCAGCAGTTTTCCTGACCTGTCCAAAATACTTGTCATTTCCTTCTTACCTCCCTTTCGAAGACTGCTAATTACACTCCAGAATGGTTTTCCAGCAGCTTGACCCAAAGTCTCCAACCTGTTTCCAAAGTTTTCCCAAGATTTCTTCTTGGATGCTGCAATTATCTGTTTGGCTTTGTTTCTTTCTTCAACATAACTTTCTCTGTCTATCTGAGTTCTAGTATGTAGCCATTTTTGATACGCCTTCTTTTTGCTTTTACTGGCTGCCTTGACTGTGTCATTCCACCAAGCTGTTTGCTTCATCCTACCTTTACACACTACTGTTCCAAGACATTCTTTAGCCACTTCTAGTACTGTGTCCCTGTACCTTGTCCATTCCTTTTCCAATGACTGTAATTGACTACATTCAACTAACTGGTACCTTTCTGAGATCACTGTTATGTACTTGTGCCTGATTTCCTTATCCTTAAGTTTCTCCACTCTTATCGCCTACATATGGACCTGACCTCCTGCGCTTTCGGCCTCACAATACCAATTTCACTGCAGATTAAATAATGATCAGTGTCATCAAAGAATCCTCTGAATACACGCGTGTCCCTCACAGCCTTCCTGAATTCCTGATCTGTTATGATATAGTCAATGACAGTTCTAGTTCCCCTGCCTTTCCAAGTATACCGGTGAATGTTCTTATGTTTTAAAAAGGTGTTTGTGATTACTAAGCCCATACTGGCACAAAAATCCAAGAGTTGTTTCCCGTTCCTGTTGGCCTCCATATCCTCTCCAAATTTACCCATAACCTTTTCATAGCCTTCTGTTCGATTTCCAATCCTGGCATTAAAATCACTCATGAGCAGAACACTGTCCTTGTCCTTTACTCTAACAACTACATCACTGAGTGCATCATAAAAACTATCCATCTTATCTTGATCTGTCCCTTCACAATGAGAATATACTGACACAATTCTAATTTTCTTGCTAGACACTGTCAAATCTATCCACATCAGTCGTTCGTTTACATACCTTATTGCAACTACGCTGGGTTCCATTTCTTTCCTGATGTAAAGCCCTTCACCCCATTGTGGTATTCCTGCTTTGACTCCCGACAGGTATACCTTGTATTCTCCCACTTCCTCTTCTTTCTTACCCCTTACCCGAATGTCACTAACAGCTAAAACGTCCAGCCCCAACTTACTTGCAGCCTCTGCCAGCTCTACCTTCTTCCCAGAGTAGCCCCCATTGATATTAATAGCTCCCCATCTCATTACCATTTGTTTGCCAAGTCGTATCTTAGGAGTCCCTGGTTTGTCAGTTAGAGGTGGGACTCCGCCACCTCCAAAGGTCTGAGGCATTTTGCTCTGATTGTTGCCAGCATCATATTTAAAGTACCAGGGAAGCAGGTTGCTAGCCTTACTTGCCCCGAGTCCCATTGGGTTTTACCCCTAACGGTTGAGTGACTAACCGGTGGATTTGGTAGTCTTTGCCGTATGAGCACAAAGGTGACCACGACTCAGAATATGTCCGAGATGCCCAGCCTTATTCCAAAGTAACTGGTATCCTGACTGTCGGGACCACTTACTTGGCCACTCATGCGTTGCCCGTGGTTCATGAACTAGGACATGACAAGAGGAACCCACACCATGAACCATGAATAATAATAATAATAATAATAATTTACTTTCGAAGTCTGTCTCGCCATTTTGTAATCTATGTGAATTCTTTCGGAGGATCCAGGTTCCTCACACGCGTACGCACTTTTGTATGGTTATTATTAGAGGTATTACCAATGGTTAAGTTGTACTCCACTTAAAATTTTACCAAGCGGCTTCTCCTTTCACTCCTTTTACAGTCCGTGTTGTCTCATTTTTTCAGTTCCCCACTCTAATTTAAGTTTTCGTCTCCCTTCACTATTTGAACTATTATCTCATCAGATTTCTTTCAATTTCTTTGTCATCTATGAAGTTACTCGGCATATAAATTTGCACTCTTGCAGTGATTGTTAGTTTGGTAATATTTCACTATGCTGTTCATGGTAGCTCACACGGATCCTGAGTTTCTTATTCATTATTAGAGCCACTCCTGAACTGCTCCTATTTCATTTTATACTAAATATAAATACCGTGTGACTAGGGTCACCTGTCGGGTAGACCGTTCGCCGGGTGCAAGTATTTCGATTTGACGCCACTTCGGCGACTTGCGCGTCGATGGGGATGAAATGATGATGAATAGGACATCACAACACCCAGTCAATGAGCGGAGAAAATCTCCGACGCAGACGGGAATCGAACCCGGGCCCTGAGAATTGACATCCTGCCGTGCTGACCACTCAGCTACTGGGGCGGACTATTATGTACTGACAACGGTGCAGTCACTTTACCAGAAGTCATCTTCTTCCTTCCACCACATTCACTAATTTTTACATATTCAGCCTAAGCGACTGTCTCTTTCTAAATTCTCTAACCCATCGATCTAATGAAAGGATTTAACTTCCAGGCTCCGACCCGGTAGAATACTAGTTGCGTTTCTCGTGATGACGATAGACTCCTGAGCATTCCCCTCCTGGAGATCCAATTAGGAGACCATTTCACCTCTGAAACATTTTACTCAAGAGGATACAATCATTACTAAGCCATACAGTAGAGCTGCATATCCTCGATAAATTTAACGACTGTAGTTTCCTCTTGCTTTCAGCCTCTCGCAGTTTCAACATAGCAAGACCACGTTGGCTAATGTTACAAAAACAGATAAAAAGTCATCTACACATTGCCTGTGTGTTGTTGTGGCCTTCAGTCCCACGACTGATTTGATGCAGTTCTCCACGCTACTTTATACTGTGCAAGCCTCTTCATCTCCGAATATCTATTGCAGTCTACATCCGCTTCAATCTGCTTACTATACTCATCTCTTGGTCTCCCTCTACGACTTTTACACTTCACACTTTTCTCCAATTCTAAATTGCTGATTCTTTGCCGCCTCACAATGTGTTCTACCAACCGATCCCTTCTTTTAGTCACGTGGTGCCACAGATTTCTTTCCTCCCCAATCCAGTCAGAACCTCTTCATTAGTTACGTGATCCATCCATCTAATCTTCAGCATTCTTCTGTAGCACCATATTTCAAAATCTTCTTTCCTTTTCTTGTCTAAACTGTTTACTGTCCATGTTTCACTTCCCTACATCGTCACACTACTCCAGAGAAATACCTTCAGAAAATACTTCCTAACACTGAACCCTATACTCTATGTCAATAAATTTCTCTTCTTCAGAAACGCTTTTGTTGCCATCGCCAGACTACATTTTATACCCTCTCTACTTCGGCCATATCAGTTATTTGGCTACCCAAATACCGAAACTCATCTATCACTTTAAGAGACTCCTTACATAATGTAATTCCTTCAGCATCACCTGCTTTAATTCGACTACATTCCATTATCCTTGTTTTGCTTTTGTTAATGTTCATCTTATACCTTGTAAGTAGGCTGTTTAGGTTTTTATGTTGGTAACGCCACGTAGCGCTCTGTACGAAAATCACTGGCTGTGCTGTGTGCAGTCTGTGGCTGGTTGGCATTGTTGTAATATTCGCTATTGAAGTGTTGGGCAGTTGGCTCTTTTAACAGCGCGTAGCGTTGCGCAGTTGGAGGTGAGCCGCCGGCAGTGGCGGATGTGGGGAGAGAGATGGCGGAGTTTTGAGAGCGGATGATCTGGACGTGTGTCCATCAGAGACGGTAAATTTGTAAGACTGGATATCATGAACTGATATATATATTATGACTTTTGAACACTATTAAGGTAAATACATTGTTTGTTCTTTATCAAAATCTTTCATTTGCTAACTATGCCTATCAGTAGTTAGTGACTTCAGCAGTTAGAATCTTTTATTTAGCTGGCAATAGTGGTGCTCGCTGTATTGCAGTAGTTCGAGTAATGAAGATTTTTGTGAGGTAAGTGATTTGTGAAACGTATAGGTTAATGTTAGTCAGGGCCATTCTCTTGTAGGGATTATTAAAAGTCAGATTGCGTTGCGATAAAAATATTGGCTGTCAGTTTAGTGTTGATCAGAATAGGTAAAGAGCGAAATGTATAAGTACGTTCAGTTCTGCTCAGCTGTTTGAAAATCAAATAGTGTAAGAGTTTATCAGCAAAATAATTCATTAATTTTTCTAAGGGGACGTTTCAACTTTCCCTTCAAGACATTGTCCATTTGGCTCAAGTGCTCTTCAAAGTTCTGTGCTGCCTCTGACAGAATTACAATATTATTGGCAAACCTCAAAGTTTTTATTTCTTCTCCCTGGACTTTAATCCCTACTTTCTTTGGTTTCCCTTACTGTATGCTCAATGTACAAATTGAATAACATCGGCTTCGGACACACTGTGCTCTCTCTCGCAGTATTATAGCTTCCCAACTTAGCTCCATCTACTTCCTCTTCCATTTTTATAATATTGCCTTCAACTTCGCCATCTTCGTGTAGACCCTCTATACACTCCTTCCATCTTTGAGATTTCCCTTCTTTGCTTAGCACTGGTTTTCCATCTGAGCTCTGGATGATCATAAAGCAGCTTTTCTCCGAAAGCCTCTTTAATTTTCTTCTAGTCCGTATCTATCTTCCCCTAGCGATACATGCTTCTAAATCCTTAAACTTTTGCTCCAGCCATTCCTGCTTAGCTGTTTTGCACTTACATTTCCGTCTTTCATCAGTTAAGTTCAGTATCTCCTACGATATCTAAGGATTTATACTAGGCCTTGTCTTTTTATCGATCCTATGCTGCCTTCACTATTTCATCGTTTCAAATCTACCCATTCGTCTTCTATTGTCTTCCTTTGCCCCGTTCCAGTCAGCCTAAAGCTCCCTCCGAAAATCGCAACATCCTCTGGTTCTTTCAACTTATCCAGGTCCCATCCGCTTAAGTTCCTACCTTTTTTCAGTTTCTTTAGTTTTAGTCTGCAGTTCACAGCCAAGTCCACAATTGTCCCTGGAAATTTCTTACAGTTTGAAATTTGGCCCCGAAATCTCTGTCTTACCAATATAATCAGTCTGAAACATTCCAATGTCTTCAGATCTCTTTCTCGTATACTTCTTTCATGATTCTTAAACCAAGTGATGGCGATGATTAAATTATGCTCTGTGCAAAATTCTACCAGGAAGCTTCGTCTTCCATTCCTTTCCCCAAGTCCATATATCACCAGCTATTTTTTCTTCTCTTCCTTTCCCTATTATCGAATGCGAGTCCTTAATTATCTGAATCATTTATTTTATTTCATCAAACTTTTCTTCAATCTCTTCGTCATCTGCAGAGCTAGTTGGCAGATAAACTTGTACTATTGTGATAAGTTTGGGCTTCGTGTCTACCTTCACTACAATAATGCTTTCGCTATGCTGTTCGTGGTAGCTTACCCACATTTCTATTTTCTTACTCATGATTAAACCAACTCCTTCATTTCCCTATTTCATTTTGTATTTAAAACCCAAAATTCACCTGGCCAGAAGTCCTGTTTCTCCTGCCGCTGAACTTCAAAAATTCCCACTATATCTATCTTCAACCTACCGATTTCCCTTTTCAAAGTTTCTAACCTACCTGCCCGCCCGATTAAGGGAGCTGACATTCCACGCACTGATTTGTAGAACACCAGTTTTTTTGTTTTTTGTTTTTTTTTCTTCTCCTGGTGACGACAATATCCTATGTGTGCCTATCCGGAGATACGAACAGAGACTGTTTTACCTCTGGAATATTTAACTCAACAGTACGTCATCATCATTTAACAATAGAGTAGAGCTACATGCCCTTGGGAAAAATTACGGCTGCAGTTTCCGCTTGCTTTCAGCTGTCCGCAGTACGGGCCCAACAAGGCTATTTTGGTTGATGTTTAAAGGCTAGATCAGTCAGTCATATAGACTATTTCCCTACAACTACTGAAAAGGCTGCTGTCCGTCTTCAAGAAGCACACGTTTGTCTAGTCTCTCAATAGATACCCCTCCGTTATGGGTAAGGCTATCTGTATCGCTGAGGCACGCAAGCCACCCCAACGACGGCAGGGCCCATGGTTCTTGGAGGGAGCAGACTGCTGTCACTGCTCAGCTTTTCCTCTCCACTGTGACTGCACATACGGTATGACTATCTCTATCGTAGAGTCACACTAGCTGCCCCATAAAGGACTTCGCCTGTCATGGTCGTACGTAGGTAGCATGAAATTAATTTTGCATTGTTGATAGGTTTACCATCGACGCCCGATCGCAGCATAGCTTGCTATTTTTCACGTATACGATTGCCGAATAAACGGCAAGTGGCAGAAAAACGCTCTAAAGCTGTACGTTATTTAAAGACACCACAAAGGTGAATGTGTGCTTCATTCACAAATGTATTGCATAGCTAGTAATTCATACAAGAACTTTGTACCTTTTGATATAGATCAGGTTTGTTTCAATGGAAACGGTGGGAACAAAATGTGATTTTCATCTGCAGGGTATTCCGAACGATCTGGACGATTTCTAGCAAGAACAAAAAGAGGGACTCACGAAAATGGAGCGAGCTAACACCAGGGGCAACAATCGGGTAGTGATTGGAGATCCTTTGTGTTAGTCGACAGAAATACATCTGAAGGTAAAAGTTAACGTAAAACTATTTGTTTATAACATTTCGCTATTTAACATATTTAATGAATTTTCTAATTTTTTAGTGTTCTCTCCGTTAGTGTGTAAAAATGGAACCCTTATAGGTTCGCTTTTTTGTCCGTCTGTCTATGTGTCTGACTGTTAAGAACGCTTTTTTCTGAGGAACCAGTAGATGTAATATACTGTCTGTATATAAAGTTTGTACGGAACCGTAGTGAAAGGGACTACTCTCATCTGTCATTTATATCTGTAAATACTCCATAGAGAGGGTACATTAAGAGTGAATTGAAATTTATTCTACACATCAGTTTGTAAGGCTGCGTGAAAAGTTTTATTTTAATGAAAATTTGCATAACCACGCATTTTCTGGTGCAGAGATAATTGGGTCACTTATACTCCATAAAACTTGCATTATCCATCGAGAGCGAACGTAGGTGATAAATCAGGAAAAAGTTATAATATATACGGTCTCTGTGCAAAAACAAATCAGGACCATTATACTACTGATAGCACTTCATTTCGTAAAAAAAGAACCAAAATACAAAAAAAAAACCATGTTGTCAAACGTTAACAATTCATGACTCTCTATTAATAACAGAAGTTATTTAGCTCATACGTCTAGCTGAAACAGACTATCGAACCGACAGTTGAATTTTCTTGACAGCCATTTACAACGGCTTTCCCCACCAATTTACTGATTCAAATTTCTATGTAAAGACAGGTCACCTTTGACAGAGCGCTGCAATGGAGAAAAATGTACAAGATGACCCGTCTGACATATTCCGATGCAATGACGTACAAGCCTTTGTTCGCTAATACCGCCGTTAAACGCATACGCTGAACGTCATCTCTCAAACGGCTGCGAATCATAGTTAGCTTAACCACAGTCATGTCAGCGATTTTCCGCGGGGGGGATATGATGTGTCAGACACTGTGTACGCAATTTCAGCTTCGGTTAATAATCATTTATTCCAAAGGCCACGCGGTATGGAGCACGAAACCGGCGGCAATGGGAGGGCTGGAGGGTGAGGGGTGAGGGTAAATGATTGGGTGGTTACGCCCCGGCGGTCTGTCCAGAGCACGGGCGCACAGCGCGCGTCTTGTTATGTGGTCGCCGGCATCGCGCATACTATTACCGTACGTCACTGCCGTCTGATGAGTTCTGATAGCCAGAAATCATCTGCGTGATTGATGAAACCGTTGCGATCCCATGCGGCTCAGTCGTGGTGCCACCGAACAGGTCGCAGAAACCACCAAATAAATTAGCGAACAGTGCGTCATTAGAAGGTCCCTCCATCACGTTTATTTCAGCCATAGACAAGGGTAATCAAATTCTTTTACAGTCATTGTTTCGTGAAGCATTTTCTCATATATTCCTACTACCTTCTAAAAAAGTAGTAAAAGAACATGCCGTAATACACTACTGGCCATTAAAATTGCTACACCAAGAAGAAATGCAGATGATAAACGGGTATTCTTTGGACAAATATTTTATACTAGAACTGACATGTGATTACATTTTCGCGCAATATGGGTGCATAGATCCTGAGAAATCAGTACCCAGAACAACCACCTCTGGCCGTAATAACGGCCTTGATACGCCTGAGCATTGAGTCAGAGCTTGGATAGCGTGTACAGGTACAGCTGCCCATGCAGCTTCAACACGTTACCACAGTTCACCAAGAGTAGTGACTGGCGTATTGTGACGAGCCAGTTTGCAATTGGTGAGAGATCTGGAGAAAGTGCTGGCCAGGGCAGCAGTCGAACATTTTCTGTATCCAGAAAGGCCCGTATAGGACCTGCAACATCCGTTCGTGCATTATCCTGCTGAAATGTAGGGTTTCGCAGGGATCGTATGAAGGGTAGAGCCACGGGTCGTAACGCATCTAAAATGTAACGTCCACTGTTCAAAGTGCCGTCAATGCGAACAAGAGATGACCAAGACGTGTAACCAATGGCACCCCATACCATCACGCCGGGTGATACGCCAGTATGGCGATGACGAATACACGCTTCCAATGTGCGTTCACCGCGATGCCGCCAAATACGGATGCAACCATCATGATGCTGTAAACAGAACCTAGATTCATCTGAAAAAATGACGTTTTGCCATTCGTGCACCGAGGTTCGTCGTTGAGTACACAATCGCAGGCGCTCCTGTCTGTGATGCAGCGTCAAGGGTAACCGCAGCCATGGTCTCCGAGCTGAAAGTCCATGCTGCTGCAAACGTCGTCGAACTGTTCGTGCAGATGGCTATTGTCTTGCAAACGTCCCCATTGTTGACTCAGGGATCGAGACGTGGCTGCACGATCCGTTACAGCCATGCGGATAAGATGCCTGTCATCTCGACTGCTAGTGATACGAGGCCGTTGGGATCCAGCACGGCGTTCCGTATTACCCTCCTGTACCCACCGATTCCATATTCTGCTAACACTCATTGGATCTCGACCAACGCGAGCAGCAATGTCGCGATACGATAAACCGCAATTGCGATAGGCTACAATCCGACCTTTATCAAAGTTGGAAACGTGATGGTAAGCATTTCTCCTCCTTACACGAGGCATCACAACAATGTTTCACCAGGCAACGCCGGTCAACTGCTGTTTGTGTATGAGAAATCGGTTGGAAACTTTCCTCATGTCAGCACGTTGTAGGTATCGCCACCGGCGACAGCCTTATGTGAATGGTCTGAAAAGCTAATCATTTGCATATCACAGCATCTTCTTCCTGTCGGTTAAATTTCGCGCCTGTAGCACGTCATCTTCGTAGTGCAGCAATTTTAATGGCCAGTAGTGTAGTATCTAAATTTTATCCGCTTCCGTAGCCGGGTAGGTAATAAACGCTCTTCAGGTGAAACTCAACTCGTGCGTAGTTCGAATCTTGGAACTGTAAGAGATTTCATGTCGGTACTCGATCAGAAAAGGGTGGAGATATAGCAACACAAAGTTCCTGATCACCAAACTTAGCGCTAAAGTCCTGGAATAAATACCAAAATCCTTCACAAAGTCTCATAAAGTGCTAATATCCGCCACATTTTTATGTTGGTCCGTCCGTTGTACGTGGACTTTCGACTCGGCGGGGCCTTCGCTGCTACTCGAGAGATGCAGGACGTAGGCTGGCATAGGATGGTCCTTATTTTTTAGAATGTGGGGTTTCTCCACACACTCCCTAGTTCTTTCTCCTTTTGAATAAAGAAGAATTTTAGGAGCTGTGTACCGCTGTGGACGTGCAGTTGCGTCGTGTCACTGCTTGTATTTTATTACTGTTTATATGTATGCTCGACTGCTATCCTTAGGATGGTCCCTAGGTGCTGGTTACTGGTAAATGTCCAGTAATTTTTAGTGTGGTTATGTTTTGACAGTAATCTAAATTTCATTACAATTAATTAATAATAATCCACACAGCAACGGACTGAAAAAGTATATAGGATTTACATACTTAAATAAGTATGTGTATACTATATTGGAATAAATAACTGAAGTCAATCCATATATGTGTGTTTTGCTACTGTGCTTAGATATAATGGGACAAAATTCAAGCACTACCATGTAACAGAACGTACAAAATGTGTTAATGCATCCTAAATCAGTACTAGCTTTAGCACAATTTTTTTTTCAGCATCTTTTTTCGTGCTTGGGTAGAGCATTTACCCTCGAAAGTCTCGGTCCAGCACACGATTTCAGTCTGCTAGGAAGTTCCATATCAGCACACACTTCACCAATGCAATGCTGTTTCATGCTGTCGTTTACGAAATAAATCGTGAGAGCCTGTCTTGTAATAGAACCTTCTATAAGATTTTACCGCATCTGTCTCTCTTTAGATTTATTGGAAAACAAGTACCGTCTGAGAGCTTAAATTTGACAGTTTTGTACCATAGTTCCCCTTTACTGACCTGCCTGTGAAGTTCCTATCATTCAGCAGACAATTATTCGCAATAGCAGAAGATACTTGCGTTCTCGATTTGTAAGCAATTTGATAATCACAGTCTGTTTCACGCAATCTACTCTCGACTTCGAGGTCTGTCTCAGATGCTAAAACGATATTAACTCACTTCGATCCTTTGGCCCTCACAGAAAGGTGACCATCGCATGGTCTAAACTATGCAGCTCCCACAACACACAGATATGTAGAAATAAAATACAGAGGCGATGTTCTCATTGACAAAAATATGGAAGAAATCGCAACATAAGGAAACTGGAAGATTTTGCTGCATTGTAGAGCGTTTCCAACAGCTATGCAAAGGTCTACATCTACATCTACATGGTTACTCTGAAATTCACACTTAAGTGCCTGGCAGGGGATTCATCGAAACATTTTCATACTACTTCTCTATCATTCCACTCTCGAATGGCGCGTGGGAAAAAGGAAGACCTAAATCGTTTCGTTCGAGCTCTGATTTGGAATTGACGGGAAATTAAAAAACGGCAGTCCCCTTTCTGGGGCGTGAACCCTGATCCTCCTGGATGGAAAGCCCAAGTGTAACCCCCCCCCCCCCCCCCGGCCCTTTCCAACACATGGGAACTGTCCAGATGCAGGAGAGAAAGATTATGTTAGTGTACTTTATTTATTTTTGTCACAAAACTGACGCATAGATTGGTCCTAATTTCGTAATTAATCATAAAGATCAGGCTTAATTAACAAACATGTGCGTAGCGCTACACATGGAAGGCATAAAATCGCAATACAACTCAAGAACTGACGATGACATACAACTGGTGTTATCATGCTGGGAAAAAATTTCGCAGTACCTTTTGAAACTAGTGACAGGCACACTCAAACTTTACCCTACACCTACAAGCTGGCGGGAAAGAGGTAACGGTGTAAGGTACTATCTTTATTCTTATTGGTGGGAAATACATTCAACTGATGAGATGCTGGTTTCGACAGAGATGAGTTTAAAAAGTCTATTACCTTTAAGCGTACAGTATCTATCGCTGTTTGACGTCAGAGTTCGCTACAGTCGCCTACTCAAAAGCCACCCTACAGCACAGGTAATCGAATACAATGCACACTGTCACAACTACAACTGTAGAATATGCAATCGGAGGTGACTGGTTGCATTCGCGTACTGTGCTGTACTATGCCGCCCGACCAGTAGTGCGTTTGCGCTAGGTGTTGGCAGCTGTACTACACTTACAAGCAATTTTGGATCACGGAACAAGAAGTAATGTCGTGATCGTATGGATAGAAGTGACAAAAATATATAAAATTACGGAAAATATGTATAAATTGAAGAAAAATACGCCGAAATGCAGGGAAATTGAGAGAGTACTTGCATGTCTTCTGATTGGTGCAGAACAATTCTTGTATATGGGAAAGAGTTTACAGCAAGAGGAATACAGGAAAACGGCGATATGGAAGCATCATGAACCAGGGAAACAATCTTTTATTTTTCGTCGAGGCAACATTCTACTCTATGTCTATTGAGGTAACAGCGACATGCGCGTGTTGACTTCTGTATTTGATGCTTTCCTGGGAAAAAGAGCACCATCTGCCGCTAAACTTACTTGCATATGTGTTAACGGATGACAGAGAATGAATGGAGTGATCGGTTGAGATGGAGTTGTAAAGAGATAGGATTTAATGGTAAGTTTAGGTTAAATTTGAGTGTGTCTGTCACTAGTTTCAAGTGGTATTGCGAAATTTTTTCCCAGTTTGATAGCACCAGTTGTATGGCATCGTCAGTTTTTGAGTTATACTGTGACTTTATGCCGTCCTTGTGTAGGCTCGATCTTTATGATTAATCCCGTAATTAGGACCGATCATTGCATCAGTTTCCCGACCAAAATAAATGAAGTACACTAACCTAATCTTCCTCTGGACAGTTCCATGTTCCGGGGGGGGGGGGGGATGCACTCCTCCGTCCAGGAAGACCAGTTCGAGTCCCAGAGAGGGCACTGCGTTTCTTATTTTCCGAAAATTCTGAGGGGGTAGACCCGTGGTCTAGGGGTAGCGTCTTTGATTCATAATCAAAACGTCTTCGGCCCCGGGTTCGATCCACGCCACTGCTTAAATTTTGATAAATAATCAGCATTGGCGGCCGAATACTTCCGGCATAAGAAGTGAGCGTCAGTCTGAGAAAGACCTTGTCAAAGAGAGGTTCAGGGAACTCTCTTGCCCTAGGGGTGGGAAATTGCCCCTAAAGGCGGAAGAATCAGCAATGATCAACGACATAAGGATCCAGAAGGCAATGGAAACCACTGCATTAAAGACACGTAACGTGTATCCACAGGACATGTGGCCTGTAATTGAAGAAGTGTCATGATGATCTCTACATTGGCATCCGATTCTGGAATAGTCCCCCATTCGGATCTCCGGGAGGGGACTGCCACGGGGGAGGTTACCATGAGAAAATCAACGAAAGGATAACGTTCTACGAGTCGGGGCGTGGAATGTCAGAGGCTTGAACGTGGTAGGGAAACTAGAAAATCTGAAAAGGGAAATGCAAAGGCTCAATCTAGATATGGTAGGGGTCAGTGAAGTGAAGTGGAAGGAAGACAAGGATTTCTGGTCAGATGAGTATCGGGTAATATCAACAGCAGCAGAAAATGGTATAACAGGTGTAGGATTCGTTATGAATAGGACGGTAGGGCAGAGGGTGTGTTACTGTGAACAGTTGAGTGACCGGGTTGTTCTAATCAGAGTCGATAGCAGACCAACACAGAAAAGGTTACAGGAGAATATGGGCTTGGGACAAGGAATGAAAGAGGAGAAAGACTAATTGAGTTCTGTAACAAGTTTCAGCTAGTAATAGCGAATACCCTGTTCAAGAATCACAAGAGGAGGAGGTATACTTGGAAAAGGCCGGGAGATACGGGAAGATTTCAATTAGATTACATCATGGTCAGACAGAGATTCCGAAATCAGATACTGCATTGTAAGGCGTACCCAGGAGCAGATATAGACTCAGATCACAATATAGTAGTGATGAAGAGTAGGCTGAAGTTCAAGACATTAGTCAGAAAGAATCAATACCCAAAGAAGTGGGATACGGAAGTACTAAGGAATGACGAGATACGTTTGAAGTTCTCTAACGCTATAGATACAGCAATAAGGAATAGCGCAGTAGGCAGTACAGTTGAAGAGGAATGGACATCTCTAAAAAGGGCCATCACAGATGTTGGGAAGGAAAACATAGGTACAAAGAAGGTAGCTGAGAAGAAACCATGGGTGACAGAAGAAATACTTCAGTTGATTGATGAAAGGAGGAAGTACAAACATGTTCCGGGAAAATCAGGAATACAGAAATACAAGTCGCTGAGGAATGAAATAAATAGGAAGTGCAGGGAAGCTAAGACGAAATGGCTGCAGGAAAAATGTGAAGACATCGAAAAAGATATGATTGTCGGAAGGACAGACTCAGCATACAGGAAAGTCAAAACAAGCTTTGGTGACATTAAAAGCAACGGTGGTAACATTAAGAGTGCAACGGGAATTCCACTGTTAAATGCAGAGGAGAGAGCAGACAGGTGGAAACACTACATTGCAAGCCTCTATGAGGGTGAAGATTTGTCTGATGTGATAGAAGAAGAAACAGAAGTCGATTTAGAAGAGATAGGGGTCCAGTATTAGAATCGGAATTTAAAAGAGCTTTGGAGGACTTACGGTCAAATAAGGCAGAAGGGATAGATAACATTCCATCAGAATTTCTAAAATCATTGGGGGAAGTGGCAACAAAACGGCTATTCACGTTGGTGTGTAGAATATATGAGTCTGGCGACATACCATCTGACTTTCGGAAAAGCATCATCCACACAATTCCGAAGACGGCAAGAGCTGACTAGAGCGAGAATTATCGCACAATCAGCTTAACAGCTCATGCATCGGAGCTGCTTACAGGAATAATATACAGGAGAATGGAAAAGAAAATTGAGAATGCGCTAGGTGACGAACAGTTTGGCTTTAGGAAAAGTAAAGGGACGAGAGAGGCAATTCTGACGTTAGGGCTTATAATAGAACCAAGGATAAAGAAAAATCATGACACTTTCATAGGATTTGTCGACCTGGAAAAAGCGTTCGACAATATAAAATGGTGTAAGCTGCTCGAGATTCTGAAAAAAGTAGGGGTAAGCTATAGGGAGAGACGGGTCATATGCAATATGTACAACAACCAAGAGGGAATAATAAGAGTGGACGATCAAGAACGAAGTGCTCGTATTAAGAAGGGTGTAAGACAAGACTGTAGCCTTTCACCCCTACTCTTCAATCTGTACATCGAGGAAGCAATGATGGAAATAAAAGAAAGGTTCAGGAGTGGAATTAAAATACAAGGTGAAAGGATATCAATGATACGATTCGCTGATGACATTGCTATCCTGAGTGAAAGTGAAGAAGAATTAAATGATCTGCTGAACGGAATGAACAGTCTAATGAGTACACAGTATGGTTTGAGAGTAAATCGGAGAAAGACGAAGGTAACGAGAAGTAGTAGAAATGAGAACAGCGAGAAACTTAACATCAGGATTGATGGTCACGAAGTCAATGAAGTTAGGGAATTCTGCTACCTAGGCAGTACAATAACCAATGACGGACGGAGCAAGGAGGACATCAAAAGCAGACTCGCTATGGCAAAAAAGGCATTTCTGGCCAAGAGAAGTCTACTAATATCAAATACCGACCTTAATTTGAGGAAGAAATTTCTGAGGATGTACGTCTGGAGTACAGCATTGTATGGTAGTGAAACATGGACTGTGGGAAACCCGGAACAGAAGAGAATCGAAGCATTTGAGATGTGGTGCTATAGACGAATGTTGAAAATTAGGTGGACTGATAAGGTAAGGAACGTGGAGGTTCTACGCAGAATCGGAGAGGAAAGGAATATGTGGAAACCACTGATAAGGACAAGGAACAGGATGATATGACATCTGCTAAGACATGAGGGAATGACTTCCATGGTACTAGAGGGAACTGTAGAGGGCAAAAACTGTAGAGGAAGACAGAGATTGGAATACGTCAAGCAAATAATTGAGGCTGTAGGTTGCAAGTGCTACTAAGTGCTACTCTGAAATGAAGAGGTTAGCACAGGAAAGGAATTCGTGGCTGGCCGCATCAAACCAGTCAGTAGACTGATGACCAAAAAAAAAAAAAAAATTCCAAGCGCCTCTGGTGGAGTAATTGTGTGTGTGTGGGGGGGGGGGGGGGGGGTGCACTTGGGCTTTCCATCCAGGAGGAACAGGGTTTAAGTCCCAGAAAGGAAACTGTCAATTTTAATTTCCCGCCACTTCCTGGGTGGGAGTGGGGTTAGACATCAGCACGGCCCTGGCACAAAGAAATTCCCGCCAAAATGCAAAATTTCTGACAATAGGGTAGGTTGTGGGAGGGGGAGGGGTGGGGGAGGGGGAGGGGCTGGGGCCATGTGTAAGCTGAGAAAAACTTGTGACGTTATCCGGGGGCGTGTGTGGGAGTGGTCGGGGCGGGGGTGGTTAATTGATCAATTTAATTAATTTGCATGTCAATTTGATATCAAAATTGCACTGAGAACCCCAATACCATACTACTTGCTTGTGGTTGATTTTGGCTCACACATACCAGTAAATGGGACGTACATAATATATTGAAGTTTTATTTTAAATTGGAAACAGGACGATACCTCATTTAGTTCTCGAGTTATTGGTTTTCACATCCGACTGACAGCTGCGTGCAATGCGCCTGTTTCTGTCCCTGAAAATTGAGAAATATTTGGTCATTACAATCGTCATATTTCGTAAACAGTTCAATATACCGAAACGAAGTTTTTTGCAAGTGATAGCACACAAAAAGGCACGTATGTGTTATGATGATTCACTGACAAATGGAACTAACTCATCCGTAGCTGTGAGTGGTCGACGGCTCAGGATACATGTGGACGTCAGTTGCATTGTAGAAGAGCCAAGCAACGTGTGTAAACACGCCCACAGCACCTGGGGAACGGCAGAGAATGTATCCACGTCCACAGCAGCAAAAGGGGTGGGGAACTTCGGGAGACTGCTCCGCAGTGCTCCCTGTCCCTTCCTTCCGTAAGCACACATCCAAGATTCAGCCAAGTTCATAGAACACACCTACTACCTGACAGGTAATTAACTGCAGAGTTACATAGAAATTGAGATGTGTTAACGGCCCGATCTTTGCAAATCTTATCAGTATTTATAAGTACTTCGATAAAATTGATCAAAAGCAGTGATATATGAGACATGTCGACCATATACAGGGGTGTCCAAAAAACGTATCCACTGTTTAAAAGTCCATAACTTGCAAACTAATTGACGGAGTTGTCTCATTTTTGATGAAAGTGTAGCTTAAAGTCCAACTTAAAGACAACACTGTAGGTGTTCGAAATGGTTACCATTAACATCCACACACAAACGATGCCACCGAACTGCAGCACGAAGAATTGACTGCAACGTGTTCAGTTGGATATTTGCACATGACCGTACGATGAATCTCGAAGTTCATCCAATGTGCGTGGCTTTTGTCGATAAACGACGTCCTTTAGTGTTCACCACAGGTGTAAGTAGGCTGTTTAGGTTTTCTTATTGGTAACGCCACGTTAACAGCGCGTAGCGTTGCGCAGTTGGAGGTGAGCCGCCAGCAGTGGTGGCTGTAGGGAGAGAAATGGCGGAGTTTTGAAATTTGTGAGACTGGATGTCATGAACTGCTATATATATTATGACTATTAAGGTAAATGTATTGTTTGTTCTCTATTAAAATCTTTCATTTGCTAACTATGCCTATCAGTAGTTAGTGCCTTCCGTAGTTTGAATCTTTTATTTAGCTGGCAGTAGTGGTGCTCACTCTATTGCGGTAGTTCGAGTAACGAAGATTTTTGGTGAGGTAAGTGATTTGTGAAAGGTATAGGTTAATGTTAGTCAGGGCCACTCTTTTGTAGGGATTATTGAAAGTCAGATTGCATTGCGCTAAAAATATTGTGTGTCAGTTTAAGGACAGTCATGTATAATTGTTCAAAGGGGACGTTTCACAGGTAAATGTCCAGAGGAGCTAGGTCTGGGGAACGTTGTGGATACTCCACAGATCTCTAGGGCCTATCCATGTTCCTGGTAGATTTTCGTCGAGATATGCCCTAACACGATTTTGGTAGTGGGCTGGGGCGCCATCTTGTTGAAAGTAAACTCTTCCTTCTCCGTACAAGTCTCGGATGGCAGGTAAAATCGATGTCTGAAGCTTCTGAAGGTACACCTCACCGGTAACTGTGCCGTCAAAGAAGAACGGCCCCGTCAAGCCCAGGTAAGACAACCCACACCACACATTTACTCCTGGCAAGCTTTGTCTACATGGACGTTCGGATTTTCGGCGGCCCAGTAGTTGCAATTGTGGCGATTTACTGTACCATTGAGTTTGAACTGTGCCTCATCAGACCACACAATCATCTCTGCAAACTCTTCATCGTTGCGCACCATGTTAGTAAACCACTCGCAGTACCCCATTCTACGATCTGGGTCGTTCTCGTTCATTGCTTGTAGCAATCGTGGGAAGTAGCACTTTCACTTTGCTGTCTTCAAAATTCGCCCAACACTTGAGCGACTCACTCCAGTTTCACGGGCACACTGTCTCACAGACTTCTGTGGTGAGCGAGTGAACTGTTGTAACACACGACGGAAGTTAGCTGGACTTGTTACTGTCACAGGTCGCCCAGATCGTTCTTTGTGTACATCTTTGACATAGCCTTCGGCTTCAAATTTGTCTCGAATGCGACGAATCGTGAAACGTGTCGGTGGCTCTGTTTCATATTTCGGCACTGCCGTTGAACCTGATTAATGTTTTCGTACAGAAGCCAACTCGGAAGATAGAAGAGCAGCTCTCGCCCACTTGTTTACAGATCATCGTCCAGGGCTGACTTAGACAGGGAACGTCGTTTAGTGAACTCTTAGAAGTGAACAGACAGTTGTTGTAAAACTGTATTTGCTATGTGGTGTGAAGTTGATCCACGATTATTTTCAGATACCACTTGGGGCCGCTTTTGTGGTATATTACACGCAGTGTTGCAGACCTCGGTATACAACCAGTCACAAAGATGAGTAAATCTTTTTAACTCGTTTGTGTGACTTTGTTACTAATTTGTTGGCGTGTTTTAGAGGCTTCGTTCTTCTATTCAGTAACCTGACAGTGGGGCGTAGCTATTTGTGACAGGGCTGTACTGCACCAGAAGCCGTTTCACGAAGTCACAAACTCGGCCTACCACAACGACAGTGTCAGCTCGGCTTCGACAGCAGTAGCGACGAGGCCTTTGCAAAAAAGTAACACTAAACTGCCTCAAAATTTAAATCTCGTCAGCTATTGCCGTTAATTGCGCGTCAAAAATTCCAGTTATTTCAGAGCAGCGACACACATTTGATTCTATCTCACTCTGAAAAAGCTGATTTTTGTGTTACATCAAGGTAATATCTGAACTGGTTGAGTCCCTGGGTTTCACCACTATAAAATCAGACAATAATACACAAAAATCGCATGAAATTATTCCCTCCAAAATAATCCACACAAAACACATAAGAACAATGCCAATTTTGTACAATACTTTTTGCAAAAACGTAACTGAGGTGAGCACGAGTCTTGCAATGCCAATCGACAGCACCAATTTACTCACACTGCAGGAATGTCACAGGAAATTGAAAGTTGACTGCAGAGCACAAAAGCTGCTGGCGTGGTAGGAGTAAGCCCAGTTGAGCATACAAAATGTATTTAAAACTTAATTTTTAAAATCACAACACTGAACACATACACTGGTGACAACATGTATATATTTCATTAAGATAAATTTATTATAACCAGCACTTACTCAAGGATTGTGCCCTAAAAAGTTTAAGATGAAGATAAATATACCGAAAATTTACAATACGACGAAATGGTGGATAGATGGTTCAAAGAATGTCAGATAAACTGACAGTAAGTTGATGCACCAAAATCCTTAGCAAATAAAGCATAGACTCAAATTAATTGCAGCAAGTTAATCAAATCTTTGATGTAATTACAAGAGCTTGCCAGAAGGGCTACCACTCACTAATATATTATAATATATTAATAAACTAATATATTATATTAATAAACGACAGAAATTCGTCACAAGAATGTAGCTCAGCTTAATAAGTCACCAGGTATAATTTAATGCCCAGAGAACATTTCTTTTAGAATTGTATTTATTTCATCCAATTCAGCCTGAAGGGCCAGAAAAAAATTAGTTATTTCTAAGAGAAACCAACACAGTATCTGTACAAATATTTAAAAAACACAAATAAAGTAATTCTAATAAAACAGTTAAAGATTTTATGGTGGTGCACGCCTTACAGTGTGCCTTCCAATAGCAAGGAGGGCTTCACGACTCTACCTGGTGGCAAACATCAGTCACAGTGTTATATACACAGGCCAAATTAGATAGTAACATGCGGAACAGATATTAATTACAAGCCAAAAGAGGTAACACTGTTAAGCCCTTACAGTTAATAAAGGAATGGAAAAAATGTTACACCGGATTATCTAGGCAAATGCAACTTTAGCTCTTTAACAGTGCCATTTAACATAACTGACCGTCTGACCATACAGACGAGCTCACTTTGAACCTCCAAGCTAGTAACTACTCGTGATATTTAACATGGGTAACTAAGTCCATAAATGAAAACAAGTGGTTCTACAAATCTAAATACATAAAAATGATTCAAATGGCTCTCAGCACTATGGGACTCAACTTCTGTGGTCATCAGTCCCCTAGAACTTAGAACTACTTAAACCTAACTAACCTAAGGACATCACACACATCCATGCCCGAGGCAGGATTCGAACCTGCGACCGTAGGGCTCGCGCGGTTCCAGACTGTAGCGCCTAGAACCGCTCGGCCACTCCGGCCGGCCTCTAAATACATAGATGAATTTATCTGCATCTGAGTGCAACGCAGAACAGACTGTGCAGTACTGGGATTCGTAACATGGCAGTGAGAACTTTTCGTTTCATCATTCAGCAGTGAAGTTCCTGATTAAGTATCTTGAAAGAGTTTCAATAAGTACGAGCCACTTTCTCGGGTAATAAATTATCCTAAAGCATACACACATACACACATACCAACACACACACACATACACACACACACACACACACACACACACACAACAAGATACATTAGTATGGAGGTTCGGGTTTGAACACACCTGAGTAATTTTTTTTTTTTCCTTTATTGATTTGTGCTGGTTCCGGCGGGGGTTCGAGTCCTCCCTCAGGCATGGGTGTATGTGTTTGTCGTTAGGATAATTTAGGTTAAGCAGTGTGTAAGCTGAGGGACTGATGACCTTAGCAGTCCCATAAGATTTCACACACATTTGAACATTTTTGTTTTGGACTACCAGAAATCACAGTAACCTGAACGACCAACACTGGCCAGTTTGACAGCTAGAATTGTAAAACTATCATAGCTACCACAGACTATCATGTGTGAGCCTAGACTATGTTATTTTTCCCAATAGATTTGGTCAATTAAAATCCTAACGTGTTACCTGTACCTCAGGTGTGTTGTATGCCTATCGGGTGATACCTTATTCTGATCGCTTTGTTTGCATATGTGATCAGTGTCTTAATAGATTCTCCTAGAAACCTGAAGTGGTGATCCGTCTAGAAACTAAGTGAGGTTATATAAAAGGCCGTGTAACATAAAGAATAGTTTTGTTGTACGTAGTTTGCTATGATCAATGTTTATAGCAAAACTGAAATGTCAACGTTTAATTCAGGTTTTATCACAAAACTGCTGATCTGTAACGTGAAACAGAGGGATGATGTAGCAAAAGTAAAAATTTCCTAATAAAACCTGTAAAAATTAACATACACAATGTGCGATTATAATATGTGGAAAACATGCAAACAAACAGAGAAGTCATCGGCTCCCAGCTTCTCTCTCATACATTCTTTTATGTGTCTTCCCTTACCAATGCTACCAATACAGTAGGGAAATCAGTATAAAAGGGCTCCACCAAAGCAATAGTGTAATGTCTGAAGCATACATGCATCGAATTTACTACGAAAATAATAGATACAGACATGATGTAAATAATTATGACGGAATTACATAGTTTCTTCCATAACACGAGTAAGAAAATAAAGCGCCTACATTTCCTGGATGGAAACTGGTATAAAATCATTCACTGTCCTGTTGAGTTGCTGCATTGTTAGCACTTTGTCCAACCTCCGTTCTTCCTAATTACCCCAAAAATTCTCGTAGGTATTGATTTGGCTAGGGTTGTTGTTCTTGCACTGAAATTGTCACTCTTCTCGTGTCGCTCTTTTCAACTCACGTACGGCCGCAAATTGCATTTCATTGCGATAAACACGCCTTAGAAGTATTCCCCAAAGGCTAAAATCCGAGCTACGTATAGGCCAGGGCAAGACATTGATATTTTTATCTTCAGAGCACTTTTTGGTTGTAGCAGAAACATACCGAGATGCATTACGTCGTTGTAACATTAGACATTCATCCGCTAGGTCCACGTGCATTATAATCAGTCATGTCTCTAGCACCTCAGTGTACATGTTAGACTTCATTCGAGTGCTCAGCTAAGCAAAGCGTGACTTATTTTTAGCGTAGAAGGCTGCCCAAATCATAACACTTTCACCGCCGAAATTTCTGAACATTCTTACCTGATACTTTCTTCTCAGATCTTGTCAATAGTATTGAAATACATTCTGCTCATCTAAATTAAACTACTTCTCATCACTGAAGATCACTTTATCCCATTCTGAAGTCCATGGCATATTTTTTTCAGTAAACTCTAATCTATCCTGTTTATGTCTGCAGCCGTTTCCTGAATCTAAGATGTTTGTAATGTGACAAAATTTGTCGTACACGTCTGGCAGTTACTAGAAACTGCAAATCAGCAACAAGTTGAGAAGAATAACTTTTGTGATCCTTTCTTTGGGTAAAAGTAATCCTTTCTTTGCCTCAGACATGTTTCTGTTTTGCCCGTATATTCCATTATGTCCATATCGCGCACCCAATCCAATGAAATAATCCATCACTGTTCTTGAACTGTTCAAATTCTTGGTAGATTGCCGGCCGCCGTGGCCGAGCGGTTCTAGGCGCTTCAGTTCGGAACCGCGCGACTGCTATGGTCGCAGGTTCGAATCCTGCCTCGGGCATGGATGTGTGTGATGTCCTTAGGTTAGTTAGCTTTAAGTAGTTCTAAGTTCTAGGGGACTGATGACCTCAGATGTTAAGTCCCATAGTGTTCAGAACCATTTGAACCATTTTGATTCTTGGTAGATTGAGAATTAGAGAGTCCCATTTCCTTGTGCGTTACGGTTTTTGCTTGTTCATCACATGAGTTTATGTACACAACACGCACTGTCACTAATGATGTCTGTTTCCTACGAGCAGTACAGGCACGTACGCACTCACGCACTAACGCTGCACAGAGCCGACTACCTTTATACTGGGTTCCACCCTCTACCACCTGAGTCGTTGATATCTTGTTATATACTGCACTACCGATATTAATGAGATACCATTTGACAGCATTTGTCGTTGTACTGCATTTGATACTATTGCATATACGTTGTGCATAAATATTCCAACAGACAATGGTAATTTTCCTGAAACACCGATGCCACTACTGCGCTGCCGGTAACCCTATCATTTAATATACCAGAACTACCGAACCGTACTGCTGGTAATGCGCGACTCAATTGCGGCTGACGTTTGCCACTAACTCTTCGCTACTTGAGCTGCTCATGCACACGTTGATGCGGCACTTCCTTCTTACTGCGGCGTTCGCCCCTCTAGAAGCGGAAACTATTGTCGCGAGCATAGTACGAGAATGTGGCTAGTACTCCCGGGCTACAGTGTTTTAATGGTGATACGTTTTTTTTTATAATTGTGGACAACATATTGTTTGTGTCTGCTGTAAGCAGCTCCTGCAGGGGTGAGAGAGAGAGAGAGAAAGAGAGAGAGAGAGAGAGAGAGAGAGAGTACAGTGGCGGGCGCGTGTGCCACTGTTGCACGCGCGTAACGGAATACCCGGCAGCTGGTCTATCGAGATAGCGATCGCGCTTCCAGGTGGCTGTCAGGCTCCCAATAGCACAGTAGAGCGGCGCGCGGCCCCGAAGTATATTCGCGGAAACGCCTCCGCCACCAAAGAACGCCCGCAGTGGATGTCCGCTACAAGACTGCCTGTACTGACAGAGCGTGGCTAGTCGTTCGCAGCTGATCCCCTGTTTCTCCCGGCCTCCGCATGGGACGTACATTTAGGTAGCGTCCAGAGACAGTATACCGTAGAGCACCAACACCGCGAGGGCACTGAAGCAAACTGGACAACGCTACACCATGTTTCGTGTCATCAAAACAAAGGGTTATGGTATAGAACAGTGGTAGAATGAATACACATGCTCGGTCCTCGGTAAGGCAGGTGGCAGACTGCCACATTGGGAGGATACTGGGAAAATAGGGTCAGTTTTCAAAAGAGACTTGTTGCAACTCATTTGTGCATCTCACCACAGAAAAATGTTGCTCTAGTGTATTGACATACATATCAAACAGGGCTATTGGTCTACATAAAGACGGACCGCGCGAATGGTCACAGGTTTGTTTGATTCACAGGAGAGCGTCATGGGAACGATGGAATACTTGAATTGGTAGACTCTTCAAAACAGAGGCAAGCATCCTGTGAAGGCCTACTAACGTAGTTACAAGAAACAGTATTAAGTTAGGAATCTAGATATATTCGACGTTTATTTATTTATTTACACGTCAAGTTCCGTAGGACCAAATTGAGGAGCAAATCTCCAAGGTCATGGAACGTGTCAGTAATAACAGATAAAAATAAATGTTCATGAACATGAAAAAAGTCAGTCCATAACGTTAAGTGAGAATCAGCTTAATTTTTCAAGGAATTCCTCGACAGAATAGGAGTGAACCATGAGGAAACTCTTCAGTTTCGATTTGAAAGCGCGTGGATTACTGCTAGGATTTTTAAATTCGAGTGGCAGCTTCTTGAAAATGGATGCAGCAGTATACTGCACACCTTTTGGAACAAGAGTTTAAGAAGTCCGATCCAAATGCAGGTTTGATTTCTGCCGACTATTAACCGAGTGAAAGCTGCTTATTCTTGGAAATAAACTAATATTGGTAACAAGAAACGACAGTAAGGAATATACATATTGAGAGGCCAATGTCGAAATACCAAGACTCGTGAACAGAGGTCGACAAGAGGTTCGTGAACTCACACCACTTATTGCCCGAACGTCCCGGTTCTGAGGCAAAAATATCCTTGTATAATGGGAAGAGTTACCCCAAAATATAATACCATGCGACATAAGCGAATGAAAATAAGCAAAGTAGACTAATTTTCGTGTCAATGTATCACTCACTTCTGATACCGTTCGAATAGTAAAAATGGCAGTATTAAGTCTTTGAACAAGATCCTGAAGGTGGGCTTTCCACGACAGCTTACTATCTATCTGAACACCTATAAACTTGAACTGTTCAGTTCACTAATCATATGCCCGTCCTGTGAAATTAAAACGTCAGGTTTTGTTGAATTGTGTATTAGAAACTGTAAAACCTGAGTCTTACTGTGATTTAATATTAGTTTATTTTCTACAAGCCATGAACTGAGGTCATGTACTGCACTATTTGAAACCGAGCCAATGTTGCATACAACATCCTTTACCACCAAGCTAGTGTCATCAGCAAACAGAAATATTTTAGAGTTATCCGTAATACTAGAGAGCATATCATTTATATAAATAAGGCACAGGAGTGGCCCCAACACTGATCCCTGGGGCATCCCCCACTTGACAGTACCCCACTCAGATCCCAAATCACAGTCGTTATCAACATTGTGAATAATGACCTTTTGCTGCTTGTTCCTAAAGTAAGAGGTGAACCAATTGTGAGTTACTCCCCGTATTCCGTAATGGTCCTACTTCCGGAGCAATATTTTGTGATCAACACAATCAAATGCCTTAGTTAAATCAAAAAATACGCCAAGCATTCGAAACTTTTTGTTTAGCCCATCCAGTATCTCACAGAGAAAAGAGAACATAGCATTTTCAGTTGTTAAACGACTTCTAAGGCCGAACTGTACATTTGATAGCAAATCGTATGATATAAAATGCACAGCCTTTTCAATAACTTTTGCAAACACTGATGGCATAGAAATAGGTCTAAAATTATCTACATTATCCCTTTCTCCCTTTTTATAAAGCGGCGTTACTACTGAGTACTTTAATCGCTCAGGGAACTGACCATTCCTAAAGGAAAAATTACAAATATGGCTAAATACAGGGCTAACATGTGCAGCACAGTACTTTCCTACGTATCGCTTCCGTTGCTTTCGTGAAGACGTAAATAGAAGAAACGGCTCTAGCACGCACCCAGACATTTAACAAATTGCTCCATACGTGATTAGAGTGGGCAGAAACCCTGATATGTGGCACCGTACTAAGTATCCTTTGTCATTCATTGTGGTTTGCCGAGTACGCAGGGTATTGCTTATGGTCTTATACTTCTGAAGTTTTGGAAATGCTACATACTGTTCGAGCTTCCCCCTCGTCTCAGAATTCTGCTAATATCATGTTGCTTATGGTATATGGCAACGAGAAGATGGTAGAAACAAGCTTTATAAACTGTTGGAGAAGAAAAGAGTTGAGAGTGAAACGTTTCAGAGAAGTTTTGATTTTACTTAATTTCTATCTAGCATGTGACTAACTTTCATTTGGATCTGGAATAAAGCAAAGCAGTCATAATTCTGACGATTGGTTTGAATATCACAGTGGTTCAGTAGGCGTGGTCCTGTTGGAGGCGGTATGCAGTTGCTTTGCCCCCTCTTTGAACTGACTCATCCAACGAGCTATAGGGGGACGTACAGTGTAAGGTGGATTCCGAACCATTTTTCACGGCAGCAAACATTAATGAAGGTGATAGAAGCAATAATTGAGAGATAAAATTTCTTACATTGACCGCGGCTGGAACTAACATACACCAAAGTTCGAATGCGAGACCCTTTGATTTTTAGTCAGGCACCTAAGCACTTTTCTTTCTTTCCCCCTAGATTTTCATCGTCGCTTATCGTCAGTGGTTCTGTGCGGATGTCGTATGACATTTCTCAAATTCCACCGATGACAACTTCATTCACTTTCTTCTATTTTCTTCCAGACAGTGGACAGTCCCCTGACTGACCACGATAAGCTAACGCCCCGGTATCACTGAGCCACGGAGAGTCATTCGTCAAATACGGAACCTCCGACTTACATATCAGGTATATTACGACCTAACGCACGTGGCCAGTCGAGCGTGCAACGAAGTTGTTGGCTGATCATAAGTTTATGAGACTAATACCTAGGTCGCTGCCTTGATAAAATGTCAGCTGCTCGTTGCATAATATCAGTTTTGCCAAAGGACTTCCCGTGTACAAAAAGATACCGAGATTCGGTATCATAAACTACGCTTTCTACTTTTCGTTCAGAGGTCTCCTTCCTAATATTTGATGTCATAATTGAAAACTAGTATCTGTCTGTCCACAGGAAATAACTTGCCTTTCTGCGTGTATTTTTTATTTTCTAATGTAAAGCATATAATATTTAAAATACAACAGAAAGCTGCAAAAGAATTCTTGGAAAAGCCTATTACGGCTGTCGAAAACTAAAGCTTTGGCTTAGAATACTCTTCGAAAAAAGATATAATACACCACACCTTCCCTCCAATAGCGAAATTTTCGATCACACAAACACATGCTTCTGAAGTTTTGGAAATTTTAAAAACTATACTGCGAGCCTTTTTCAAGATTCTCCATCACCACCAAATTCTGGGAATATAATATCCTTTAAGATGCATGCACGGAGAACTTGGATAAAATAACCTTTATTACGAGAAAACACATGCATCAACGTACACAAAATAATACTTTTTCACTGAATTGACGTAAATATACGTACACCTATCTTACATGTTTGGTTGAAATATGAGTTTGAATTTAATCGCTGAGGCATGATTACATAAACGAATTCAGCAGTTGCGTACCTTACAAAACGAGAAGGAACTGCTTCGCTATCAAAAGGAGTGGACAATGTCGACACAGAAAATGGCGCTAGTATTACAGTGTGGCACGGTAGAGAGCTCTAAATAGCGCGTCGCAGCCCATGTATGCGTTCTGTCTTTGGCACCATCTCAAAATGCAATGCAGTCACATACCGACTATAAAAAGAGACATATTTGTTAACTGACACTGAAGCAACGCTACTAGTCTATTACTTGACAGCAAGTTAATGTAAACGGCATTCCCTTATGGTTATGTACACTAGCGGAAATGGAAAGTGTTTGTTACACCATGAAGCATCAGTCCATTATTTATCATACTCTGTGGACATGTTTACCACGTAACTGTCGTTAAATGAATAAACTTTCATTCCATTCTCAATTGGTATTCATCATCAACACCACTATGAGGTGGGACCGCTGCAGCCTCTGGATGTCGTCTTGAGGAATTTCTTGCTGCAACTGCAATATATGTTGTGTCAAATCATGTAGGTTGGTGGCTGGAGGCTAATATGAAAGTATACATCTCGCACTAACATGCCTGATATGCTCTGTCGACGGCAGATCAGGAACCGAGAATTCTATTCCAGGATCCATACTACTCAATCACCATGTTATTGCACTTGGGTGTTAGCAGAAACAGTGACGTTGCTATAAACAAGTACTCAGTGGTGACTAAAGGAAACGCATCACACTGTTTGTCGTACCAAGTATCGATACCACCACACAGGCATCGTAGCAACGGAAATGCCGCAAGCGGCCACACTGGTTCTGACGGACCCAATGGTAGGTGCGCGCCGAACAACGCCTTCAGGAGCTCTGGACTATGAAGGCTCTCTGCTGCTGTGATACAGGACGGCCGATGGTAGTCGCACCCACTTACACTTGGAGCCTCATCTCTATGACTTCATCGTCCGTACTTAGTACAGCCAGCCTTATCCTTATTAACATTTTGATAGCTGAAATTTGTTTCTTGCTGCATTAATTGTAATGAGTTTGCCGCGCGGGATTAGCCGAGCGGTCTGAGGCGCTGCAGTCATGGGCTGCGCGGCTGGTCCCAGCGGAGGTTCGAGTCCTCCCTCGGGCATGGGTGTGTGTGTTTGTCCTTAGGATAATTTAGGTTAAGTAGTGTGTGTTGTGGCGTAGTAAGACAGCCACGCCACTCGGAAGTAGCCGAAAGGCACGCGTTACGCTCACGCAGGCTGGCGTGAGGTCTGAAACAGGATACGTAATGAATGCTATAAAGAAAAGTACGTAGCTTCTGGAATACTTAACTTTAATCCATCATTTGTATACATCGTTCTTATGAGACATGCTTCATATGATAACTATCAATTGCTATGGCGCCTTGCAAGGTCGTAGCCATGAACTTAGCTGAAGGCTATTCTATCTGCTCGGCCAAGGAGCGAGGCTTCGTCAGTGTAGTCGCTAGCAAAGTCGTCCGTACAACTGGGGCGAGTGCTAGTAAGTCTCTCGAGACCTGCCGTGTGGTGGCGCTCGGTCTGCGATCACTGATAGTGGCGACACGCGGGTCCGACATGTACTAATGGACCGCGACCGATTTAAAGCTACCACCTAGCAAGTGTGGTGTCTGGCGGTGACACCACAGTGAGTAAGCTTAGGGACTGATGACCTTAGCAGTTAAGTCCCATAACATTTCACACACATTTGATTTGTAATGAGTCTTTGTACGCTTGGAGAAATACAATTTAAGTAAATATTCTGTTTTCTGTGTTGACTTGCTCGCTAATCATTTCTGCTCCTGTCCAGCTTTCCTACAACAGTTGTCACACCACTCTGTTGCTCACCTCTCCTTACTGTTGTGTATGAAGTCATACATAACGTACATTCCAATGTTACGACGCCCGTAGGGTGGTCTCGATCATATGATACCACACTATCAATGATTTCAGGTTAGATATGCATATACTGTCTACCCCGATTGTGCAATGTCCACGGCAAGCCGACAGAAGCGCTCTCACTCCAAGAGGTAATGGTGGTCGACTAATACTTTCCTCAAGGCGTTTGTTATGTAAACTGTACTGTGGGGTATTGCATTATTCTGCTGGAAGTTGCCAATGGGTACCCTCGTCATGAAGGGCATGACAACAGGGTTTACCATCCTTATCACACACAGACGAGCATTCAGCCTCCCTCCAATAGTAGCCAAATCAGCTCTGTTGCCCTATCCAATAGCTCTTCACAACATGATTTCAGTAATTATGTATCTCGAAAATCGTCGCTTCCTGTGACCATTCCATATCTGTGCACCGACGCTGGTGTCACTCTGACAACCACAAATTGAACCTCAGCTACTACCTTCGTCTAATACTGCTCTATTGTTATAACTGCAATCGGGTTTATGTGTAAGTTGTGTATAACTTTTCACTCCCTGATACTTTATCCCTTCTACCGTCTTTCTGGAATCTTCCAGAGAGGGCCGGAGTGGCGCATACGTGGAAGGAAAGTTGTGCAGCTCCTAGCGGCTCCGTCCAGCTGCGGGACCGGATGAAGGCACATAGCGCCACATTTGAAACTGATGCTTCCGCGTCCGTGCAAGCGTCAAGCCCACGTCTTTGCTCTCGCTCAATGTCCCGCAGCAGGACGGAGCCGCTAGGAGCTGCACAACATGCCTTTGACTCAAGTGCCACTCCGGCCCTCTCTGGAAGGTTCCAGACGCTGTCATTGCATCTATATAAACAGAACAACTGCCAGCCCCGACAGTCAGTGATTTCAACTCCTCATGACGATGACGGAGACAGCTGTCGAAAGCTTGAGTACTTTTGAGCCATGCTGCGGCTCGCCGTGGTGCTGTTGTAGGTTTCCTTCCTCTGCAGGAGGCCAGACTGTATCGTTTAGTTGACATGGTTACGGTTGTGTGTATTCTTCTTGTGTTGACTGGCGCCGCCGGCCGGGGTGACCGAGCGGTTCTAGGCGTTACAGTCTGGAACCATGCGACCGCTACGGTCGCAGGTTCGAATCCTGTCTCGGGCATGGATGTTTGTGATGTCCTTAGTTAGGTTTAAGTAGTTCTAAGTTCTAGGGGACTGATGACCTCAGCAGTTAAGTCCCATAGCTCTCAGAGCCATTTCAACCATTTGTGACTGGCGCCACTTGGTTTCGCAAGCGTTGCCTGTATGCTAGTGGCAGCAGCGGCGTTATCGATATGTAGTAAGTCTGGCCCTATCTTAGGGGTGACGTCGTTGTTCTTCCTGGTCGTGTGAGTGAGCGTTGGAGACTCCGAAGTAGCCAAGAGGGCAGTGCGAGAACACGCCGGACAGCTGTGGGCACCCTTGCACTGCCGGGTGGAAGGGCTGTGGTCGCGAGGTACACGACCTAGTGGTCAACCGGATACAACAAGCTTTACGTTGAGTGGATTTTAATCCTAGCGGTAAACCTCCACCATTGTGAGATCTCGAGATTATTCATTGACTTGGATTCGTGTTGCTGCTCGCACTGTCACCGAGACGGAGAGCAGCGACTGGAGTGCTTGGGGAAGGCTCTCCTCGACTTCTTGTTACCAATTGCTGCATTCTGTGTGTTACTATTTACTAAGTTCAACCAGCGGTATTTTTCCTGCCTGGTGGCCTCTAACGCCTCGGTGACCTGTCCTGGAGGTTAGTGTATGTAACGGCAGTGTAAGTTCCCTCGCCTTGCCGCTGCTGTCCGGCATGGCGTGTAGTTTTGACAGTTTCCTTTATTTGTAGGTCAGTTGGTGTTTCTCTGGTAGTAGTGGTTCCTTTCTCCTTTTGGACGCTCTAAACACGGCATTCTGAGGACGTAGTGCTGATCGCCGGTTCCACTTTGGCGTCGTGTTCCATCGTTATCGGACGGTAGGTAGCTTCAGCAAATTATCATTAGTCATTCGTTAGACTGCCACTTGTCTGAGTTACCATCTTGGGAAGTGAATGCAACTCTTGGCTGCCTTTTTCATCGTTCGCGAAAGTGTTTTTGGCCTGACCTACTCAGAGGTCGATTCCTGGAGCACCGTCTGTGACTAGCCCTTGTTTTTTACTATTGTGTTATTATTTTATTATTGTATTACCAAGTTACCATCATTTGTCTCAACTGTTTGGTGATCTGTTGCTTGTTCTTTTGAATGAACTTTGTTATTATATTTGCTGTTTTATTGTATGTTTCTAAATTTTTTTAATATAACTGCCATTCTTGGCGTTATAGCAAGTTTAAACCATTGTGCTACCAAGTTTGCTATCATTTTCTCTCACCTGTTTGGTGATGAGTAGCCTGTCTTTTAAATTAACTTTTGATATTTCCTTGCTGTTTGACAGTATGTTTGTTAATTTCTTTTATAATTGCCATCCTTGGCGTTAAAGGCCTTCAGCCGTGACTGTCGCTACTTGTCTTAAAATTCTAATGTGGCAATTGTATTTTAGCAGTTAACCTTTAAGATTTGGTGATTTGTTTCCAATATTTTAATAACTGTAGTTTGTAAGTTGCAAGAAGTTAAACAATTCTTAATTTATTGACATTAAGACACTCAGCCGTGAAACATTGTAAAATTATCGCCATTACTTTAATTTATTGTTGATTTTAAATAAATTGTGCGTGATTAAAAAAAAGCCAACCAATAGTAACTGATTACGGACCCGTCCACAATCGTAACCGAATCCTGCCTTCCTTGACCACCAGGTCTCAATTTTATTAGAAATGACGCAACTTGCAAACCGAAGAGATTTTACTGAAGCATGCCACCGCGAAAAACCACGAGGACAAGTGTTAGATATTTTTGTTTCGACACTTGGTACTTTTAGAATCGAATCATTCTCTCGATACTTACTTGATAGCGACAGAAAAGTATTTGTATCGAATAGATTTTACGCGCATAACCGTGTAGCAAGTGATTCAGTGCTTGTCTCTACTCATTTGGTACAGCCTTCCATTTGCCGCGCTGCCCTTCGTCCGCCCGGCCTGTTAACTCGTTCATGGCCTATTGCTTGTTATTGTTTGCTGTAGTACAGTGCGTGCTCCTTGTCAAAAGCTTGTTAACTTTTACTGTGTCATGGCACCGCTGAAATCTATAGTATGGACATATTTTACTAAAATGAGTGACATCACGGCAAAGTGCAAACGATATTTTGAAACTGTGAATTTATGTGGAATATACCCAGTTTCTTTAAACATGCCAACACTCACAGAACTGTTACAGAAAGAAAACAACTGAAGGCCAGCAGTACCAACAAGCGTGAGAATACAAGTGAAAGATACGTCTGAACCTAATAATCACTTTCTTTTGATATCCTCCAATACGCCAACTGCTGTAGAGATAGAAACACTCAGTCAACTTACGGCTTTATTGAAGACTTTTTCAAATGTCACAAGAGAATCTTCTGGACAAAAGTATGTTACAACATCCAAAATTACACCAATGATGAGCTGTTTGTCATCTGCTAAAGAAGCAAGGATGTTTTATTGAGACAGTTAAAGAAAAGGAATGGGTTAATTGAATTAATTGGCCATGTAGCCATCGCATCGCTACTCTGTTGGATCCAAGGTTTAAAAACGTGCATTCTCAATTCCAGCAGCAGTCATACAACTCAAAAGTGAGCAACAGAGTAGCCCAAATCAATCGGAAGAAGATGCTCCTTCGTCTTCAATATTGTAGGAAGACGACTATTGGAAGCATCATAAACAGATTGCGCCCGGCCGAAAACTGGAAAATGACACACATCAAAGTGACAAAGTATCTACTTATTTGTGAAACACTGTAATATCCTTAAAAACCGATCCTTTTTCAGAATGTGAAGATATAAAACTCATTTTTTCGTGTTTGTACAAATATGCTCAACAATATCTTATCTCAATCTGTGCAGGGTAAATGGTTATTTTCAAAATCTGGTGCAACTACGTCTCAGAAAACAAATGAGTTGCCTCGTAAAGATTTTCAGCAATTGCTTTAGAAAATTTTCCGAGTGTTGATTCCAGAAAAGTACAAACGCAACGGTCGAAATAAACATTCGAATGTCAAGAGCCAACAGTTCTCTATGCTTATGCTCTGAAGCGTAAAAATCAGTTTGGAATGTCATATGCATCATAGGTTCAAAGTCTGCAGTGAAAAATCCTGTCCAGCTACAGTTTTACGAGAAAACTTCCGTAATTTTTAAACGAATAATCGTTTGGACCTATACGTCTTTGCAGTAATAATTTAGATAAATTATAGTTGCATCGAAAAATATGTCGTCCATACTGTCAAATATGTAGGTATCGGGCAATTTCATGTACGCTAAACGATCGCGACAGTTGAATTGTGAAAACTTATACAAGCAATTACCACAATTCAAGTTAAAAATCTATACAGACATTAATAACTAACGAAGCCTACGTAAAAGCTTTCTTAACCATTCTAAACTGAGGCAGACAACGCTCTTCTAATAATAAATCAGTTCAACAAGGAACAAATTTTATATTGCATCGAACAGTACAGGTCAAGACACTGCCTTTCGTACACCGACAAGAGTAAAAAAGTATGGTCATAGAAAAACGGAAAATAAATCACAATGAAATCCACATTTATAACAGCACTTTTGCTCCACATTCATTCTCAATAAGAAAATAAAATATTAAATAAAATCGTTTATAAATTACAACTCGACAGTGTAGCGCGTTGTTACTAGTAGTGTAACACATTTTAGTTGGTCAGTTTGAAAGAGCAATTATTTTTTGATTACAGTCAACCAGCTGTAGAGGAATGTGTCTGCTGATCAGTTAATTAAAAGCAAATAAGTTACTTTATTACAAACAGTTACAATGAGCTGATATTACTGTATGCAACTTTAATAACGTTAGATCTAGTAATTTTATGTTTCAGTAGAACTGAGGATTGACCTTCTCATGGACAAAATTTCCATGCACACCTACGTCGGTAAGAGGGTTTATATCTCTGATTAATGTAAGCTTGAACGGAAGGAATGTAGGCTCTTGGAATGCGATGTTGTATCCAAACTCATTTTAGTTCCTGAACGAATGTACTTCTTTCTCCTTCTCCTCTGGCGCAGAATTTGTAGATAAATCACTCTTCTCTCAGTCGCTGGGTTGATAGTGACACAGAACCCATCACCACTATACCTGGATCCTCTCATCAATTGGGTAGTAGCAGTCACGCCCGATTTTCGCTTCGTTTACGTGCGCTCGTCCTATTAATCCTCTGCGTCTGACTCTTGCTCAGCTAGTTTTATAAATTACCTTGTTGAACAGGGAATAATTTTTTTTGTTTTAATTTCCGTGATTTTTCTTCGTCAACCTGCCCCCTCCCCCCTCTTTCCAGTGCGGTTCCATACAATGTTGTTTACTTCGTTTTCCTTAACTAAATACTTCCTCATTTCACAGATCACGTCACTGGTAGCGTGACGTGACGGACCAGTGACCCCAAGACGGGTGAACAAAGTACAGGGCGAGTTGAACCCAGCCGTTCGAACAAACAGTCCGTCCCTGTCGTCTTTCGCGTTAGAGGGAAAGTGGCGGTAGTGGTATGAGCAATGTTTTCGTCTTCAGTGTGTTTGCGGGAGGCAATATATTCACTGGAGTACTAGTTACATGATACACCTGGAAGCAAGCTGACATCCGTGAAATAAATGTTAGCGGTGTTCTACGACAATATTCGGATGTGTATGTTAACAGTGTGTCATAATCCTAGACTAACTGTACAGCAAATGATAATTTATTGAAAAGAGGACGAATTCTGGCACAGAAGCTAAGAATCTGTAAATCGAAATTAGAAGCTTTTGCATCAACAATGAAGGTAACTACAAAAAAAAAGGAGAGAAATGTCCTAGAAGAATTTGGAGCTAACAATAAAAAAAGGCGATCAGTAAACAAACTTTGACCAACAAAATTCCCAAAGTTAAATTTTTCGGTGAAATAGCCAAGCCTTCGTAAATTAAAAGAACCATGAGGTATGGAGACGGACTGCCTCTACTACTATTCAATTGCGTTTTGGAGAAAGTAGCGCCACAAAAGGGAAACAAACAGAAGAAGAAACTTGGAAGAAAAAGAGAGAACCTTGAAATTAGCTCCTCAGTTTTTACTAATGATTTTGCAATTTTAGCAATTAACTTACAAGATTCAACGAAACAGATAAACATTCCCCTAAAGAAAGCAGAGAAAACTGGATTACAAATTTCATTTGAAAAAAGAAACCGTATACATTATGAATGGTAAAAGGTGCACCAAAATATAGGGAACCAAAACATGCAAAACTAAAGAAGTTTCAGAATTTAAATACTTGGGAGAAATAATGAAGCCAAATACTCTGGAAAAAGCAACTAACGTAGTTAACTAACCAGAACAATGGAAATGGCTTTCCACGTAACAGACAACACGTACTGGTACAATAAAAATATTTATTCAGTAATACCAAATTGAGGCATTACAGTGTGTTGATTAAAACCGGGTGTGTTTAGGCCTTAGAGTGCCTCGCTGTAAGCACAGTCAAACAATTAAATAATTTGGAGAAGAAAGAAAATAGAATTGTTAGAAAAATCTTAGGTCCATAGTACAAGAAGTACAACCGAGAATATGATATACACAATGAGCAAGTCACTTAAAAAGGATGGGTAACAAGAGGCTGACAAAAAATTTTCAATTTCTGTGACAAAAATCCAAAAACCCTAATTTTCTTACAGAAGTTAAAAAAGGGCCACAGGGTTAGAAATATCAGACAAAGACACAGAAATCGGATATTAATTCAGGGAAAAGCTACAAAAACCTAAGGGTTTGCTGAAGGAAACACAAAAGAAGAGAGAATAGAAATGGACAGAAGAAAGAATTCAGGGAAAAGGTACAAAAACCTAACGGTTTGCTGAAGGAAACACAAAAGAAGAGAGAATAGGAATGGACAGAAGAAAGAAGAGAGCAACAGAAAATAAGAATGAAGAACTGATAAATCAAAAAAGTAAAAGAATATGATGTCATAAAACTGCGTTTTCACGTGGCCCTGAACTGGCCTTATTCGAATAATAATAATAAAAGATATTTTGGATGATAGTCGAAGATTCGTAAGCGAAAACGAGAAGAATTTCTTCAGAAGCATGAGAACACAGCTATTGCTAATGCTTTCAAGACCATTTCTGTTGAAGAACACTTTATAAGCAGAGGCAGCCTTGAATAGGAGATACTGGAACGAGTATTAAACGCAACAATTCAGTAATTATATTTTTATGTACCTATATACACGCTTCACACATCTGCATTCATTGCTGGTAATTTTATGCATATTTTGGTAGTAGTTCAACTTGCTATCGAAAAGAGAAGGCAAAAATTGTCTACGAATCTTTCACTGAATACGATTTTTACTCCTGTATTAAAGCATTAATTATAAAAAATCAGCAGCACGTAATTTAAGATGTGCAGGTGTTTTGATTGATGACTTTTTAGAAAAAGGCCTATTGTTTAGCATGCATGCATGAGATACATGAAATCATTTTCATACTTCTTTTTGAGGAATAGTTAAGATGTGGAAACTACTCTTCTGGATCCCAACCTCGAAAAAAAAGTTCTTAACTGTATGTCTGGAAAAGATATTAATGAATTCCAAATTTAATTCAGCACGAAAGATTAAGAAACACATTAAGAGAACAGCGGCCTAAGAAGACGTACACTGAAGTTGTAGAGTGAATTACAGTATTTCTTGCGGAAACGCTGTTTCGTGAAGTATCTTTCCGTGCTCCTGGGCCTTTCCATTGTCTAAGATGGCGAAAGCCATTTATAGCTTGAAAACGTTTATGCTCCGTGATTAGCTTTTATTGTAGCCACAAGAAGAGAATGCAGTTTGTGTTGTCTGCATTTACTATACCATTGTAGGTCGAATCATGATTCTGTACCACTTCTGAAACCAAAGCACAATGTGATTATAATTCAGTATTGATTCAAAACATTCAAAAAATATCAGGTTTTCGGTTCTTATATCTCTCACATGGCTTTACAAAAACTAAAAAATGATTTATGGTGTTTACATCCTGCTCTGTCGTCAAGTCACCTTTGATCGAAACTACTCTTCTGGATCAGAAATTAAAGTGGTGAATGCAATGACTCGTGAAGCAAAACTATCAGAAGAAAACATTAAAATTAAATCCATCAACTCCCAAACCTGAGCAATAGTGGGCTTAAACAGTTCGTTTATAATAAAATATGACAATTTTTCACCACATTTTATTTGAGTGACGAATTCGTTAACACTGATCCAACGCTGTGGCACGTAAATGAAGATGTCCTCAACGTTAGTTACTGAACTGTAATCTGTAAATGATCAAACGTTTCCAAAAAAAGAACGACGGAATCAGTATAGGTGTCAGGTAGTATTTGGCCATTGTAATTAATGTCAAAGGCATAAAAGGAGACGTTACAAAGAATAGCAATTTTTAGAAGATACTGTCATCCTCCCCATATATGTTGCACAAACTTTGTACACAGTAACTGAATAAACTGTACTATTAAAGTTAATACAACAATATTAATTATGAAGTTATAGGTTAATCAGCTACTTATGGACAATAATTTTAAGATTTTTATGCGATTATTAGATTTTTCCCTAATTTAGGGGCCGAGGGTCAGTGCTTCCCTCTGTTGTATTGAGCTCAAAGTACACCTAACAAACTTTAGTACGATGGAACCTTGCAGCGCCCAGCCACAAATTTCTCTCCTGTGCCAATGAGGACAAAAACGCTACTCCTAAATCACGGGTGGCCCCCATAGGCTCGCAAAGTGGCTAGACCAGTGATTGTCGAATTGAGCCTCCAGAGCTACATACGACACCAATCACTTACTCGTTCGTCCCACGATTCTCAGTCGTATTTAGCAAGTTGCGTCTAACAAGTTTTGTGAATAGTCTCAGAAAATATTGAAACAAGAGTTACAATCAAAATACCTTTGCTGGCCTTCAGAGCAATCACCATTAGCTACAACAAGCTTCTGATATCGACTACAAAGCTGTTGGAAATTGTCAGGAAACGCTTCTTCTGGAGGCGCTCAAAGCACTGCGGTTATGCGCAGCGTCTGCAAAGCGTAAACCTTTCAGAGCTAATTTAAAGTGGGGAAGCAAAAAGAAGTCGGTAGGTGCGAAATCTGGAGGATAAGAAGGATACTGAAGAACAGTTACCATGCGTTGAGCGAGGAAGTTGAGCACGCAGACGTTGCGGATATCCATCAACACGTGACCACGGTGCTTCAAGCGATTGCCCAAAATGCGTTCCCTGAACAATTTCCAGTAGCTTTACAACCAATGTCGGAAGTGTATTCTAGCTAACAGCGATCACTTTGAAGACCAGAAAAGATACTTTGTTTCTAAATGTTCTTTCCTTAAGTTCTAATATCATTTACGGAACTTTCCAGACGAAAATTGTATAATAATTTGCGTCTAGCAGCGAGCAGCGTATTTCAGAAACGTCTTCTAACGTTAGGGAATTCTTAAGATCGAAGTTTTCCTACTCTGCAACAAACAAAATTACAGGTAACGTAGTATTTTGAGAAGTGTTTAATTTTTACTGACGTTGGTGAATTCGGCCATGAGCTAAGTAACGCTGGCCGCTTACCTCAGGGGCAGAGGGGTTACAGGGTGTGAGCGTGGCAGTATTTTGTTGTTGGTCTTCCAGTGCTGAGAACTCACGAGAGTCTGTGACTCGTACCGATCAGCTGCTCTGGTACACATTTCAAGCGGAAATAACACAGATTCGTAAATGCGTGGTATAAAGATGGTCATATGAAATTAAATTAAACTACAAAAGTGGTTATTCAGGTTTTTAACAGGTGTTCACCTTAATATGATTGGAAAGTATCTACAGAAAAAAAGATGGTGGTAGTTTTGCCTCAGAAAAAGTTATATTCGGTTTCTTGGAGTTCTCTCGGTAAAAACGGAACCCTTATGGGACCGCTTTGTTGTCCTGTCTGTGTATCCGCCTGTTAAAAACCCTTTTTTTTCAGGAACTGGTAGACTATCAAGTTGAAATTAATGTCACATACTGAGGCCTATGGTCCCATGGCGTTGTAAGAAACTGAAGCTTCTAAGTCAATGAAATCAAAAGATCTGCATTTTATGTCACATATTTTAACACTAGCAAACTCACGCATCAAAAGCTGTAGGGTACTTCCCGTTGATCTAATGAACTTTGGCAAGGTGCAAGGTTTGACACTATAAGTAAAGGAAAAACTACCAAAATTGTGAATTTGTAACTATATACAAGAAAAGATATTTTTTGTAATGTTTTATCCGTTTGTAGGTTCGTCTGTTAAGGCCTCTTTTTCTAGAATGAGATTTTCATTGTGCAGCGGAGTGTGCGCTAATATGAAACTTCTGGCACAATAAAACTGTGTGCTGGGCCGAGACTCGAACTCGGGATCTTTGCCATTCGCGGCCGAGTGCTCTACCAACTGAGCTACCCAAGCATGACTCACGCCCCGTCCTCACAGCTTTACTTCTGCCAGTACCTCGTCTCCTACCTTCCAAACTTTACAGAAACTCTCCTGCGAATCTTGCAGAACTAGCACTCCCGAAAGAAAGGATATTGCGGAGACATGGCTTAGCCACAGCCTGGGGGATGTTTTCAGAATGAGATTTTCACTCTGCAGCGGAGTGTGCGCTGATATGAAACTTCCTGGCAGATTAAAACTGTGTGCAGGGCCGAGACTCGAACTCGGGATCTTTGCCTTTCGTGGGCAAGTGCTCTACCACCTCTTTTTCTCTTGATATGGTTGGCATATCAAATTAAAATTTGTGTCACATACTAAGGTCTATGGTCTCTTGGCGGTGTACAAAATTAAAGCTTCTAATTGAAAGCAATTGAGAGGTACGGCCATTAATGTCACGTATTTTCATAATCGCAAACTCACTCATCCAAACGTACGGTGTATTTCCCGTTGTCCTAAAGTCATGAAATTTGGCAAGAAGAAAGATTTCACAGTACGTAAACGAAGAAATCCGAAAATGGTTAATTTGTGACTATGTGACATGAAAAATATTTTTGATCCTTTTTTATCCGTCTGTTTGTCTGTCTATTATGACCCCTTTTCCTCCTTAACTAGTTGGTGTACCAAATTCATATTTATGTCACATATTAAGGTTTATAGCCCCTTGGCGGTGTAAAAAGTTTAAGCTTCTAACACAATTAAATCAAACGATACGGCAGACTATGTAACTTATTTTTATATTCGAAAACTCACTCATCAAAATATCTGTATGGTACTTCTATTGGCCTAGAACCATGGAATTTGGAAAGAAGCAATGTTTCATTGTAAAACTAATGTAAAAAAATACGAAAACTGTTAATCTGTTACTGTATTATACGAAAAAACTTGTTGCCTCCTTTTTGTCCTACTGTCTGCTTGTCCATCTGGTAAGACCCATTTTTCGCAGGAACGGATAGACGTAATAAGTTCAGATTTATGTGACATATTTAAGTCTATGGTTCCTCGTTGGTGTAAAAAAGGTTAAGCTTCTACCTCATTGCAGTCATACGATGCGGCCATTTATGTCACATAATTGGACACTCACAAATTCACTCATTACAACCTACAGGGTTCTTTACGTTGATGTAGTATCATGAAATTTGGCAAGAAGCAAGGTTCCATAGTAAGGGTAAAAAATCAGAAAACTGTTCATTTGTATTTATCTCACACGAAAACACATTACTTTCGTCATTTTTCAGAGTTCAAAAATCAAATGAAAATTTTCTCGGAAGTCTTCGAATTCCTGGGACCGATACCTTGCCACTAGCAATGTCAATAAAGGACACACGTCGTCGGGATTTTCGATTTTTGGCGTGGAACCCTCAGTGCGCGACTCCTACTTCCACCTCGCCACTTTTTTATGTAGTTGCTTCATGTTCTGAAGTCACAAGAGACAATAAAATATTGTATAGCGCATAGACAAATATCTTTCAAACGGAAAAATAAAACATAGAAAATGAAACTTAGCGTCTTGTTGGTGGTTATTCCAGAAAGCGAGACGAACATTCCAAATGTAAAGAATAACAGAATTAAAAATGATTTTGATGGTGATGCAGAGTCATCAGCTTAAGAGAAACATTTGACATTCATGACAAGACTTGTTAGCTGGAGAATCTCTTAGTCAAACGTAAAAGAAGGGCCGACTGCAAGACGGTATTCAGATCAATCTGCAGTTTTGTGTGAAAGATACCATGGTAGTCTGACGAAAGATATCTGTAAAATTTATATCAACTTTTCGAAACACTGCAATCCCGAATTACTACTGTTGTTATTGGTTCTTTATTTGTTTTCTGTCTTTTCGCCATATAACCATGTCCCATGTACATATTTACATAAAAAACACGCTGAGACTGTCAAGATTAATTAAGGAGCTGAACAGGACATGTAATAACAGTTAGTCTGTAGATTCAAGTTTTGGGACAGAACAACAGAATAATTAAATTTTTTCTACAAATCCTTACTGGTATTTTTCTTATTGTGAAATATATACAGGGTGGTCCATTGATCGTGACCGGGCCAAATATCTCACGAAATAAGCGTCAAACGAAAAACTACAAAGAATGAAACTTGTCTAGCTTGAAGGGGGAAACCAGATGGCGCTATGGTTGGCCCGCTAGATGGCGCTGCTCTAGGTCAAACGAATATCAACTGCGTTTTTTGAAATAGGAATCCACTTTTTATTACATATTCGTGTAGTACGTAAAGAAATATGAATGGTTTAGTTGGATCACTTTTTTCGCTTTGTGGTAGATGGCGCTGTAATAGTCGCAAACATATGGCTCACAATTTTGGACGAACAGTTGGTAACAGGTAGGTATTTTAAAATTAAAATATAGAACTTAGATACGTTTGAACATTTTATTTCGGTTGTTCCAATGTGATACATGTACCTTTGTGAACTTATTATTTCTGAGAACGCATGCTGTTACAGCGTGATTACCTGTAAATACCACATTAATGCAATAAATGCTCAAAGTGATGTCCGTCAATCACAGTGCATTTGGCAATACGTGTAACGACATTCCTCTCAACAGCGAGTAGTTCGCCTTCCGTCATGTTCGCACATGCACTGACAATGGGCTGACGCATGTTGTCAGGCGTTGTCGTTGGATCACGATAGCTAATATCCGTCAACTTTCCCCACAGAAAGAAATCCTGGGACGTCAGATCCGGTGAACGTACGGGCAATGGTATGGTGCTTCGACGACCAATCCACCTGTCATGAAATATACTATTCAATACCTCTTCAACCGCACGCGATCTATGTGCCGGACATCCATCATGTTGGAAGTACATCGCCATTCTGTCATGCAGCGAAACATCTTTTAGTAACACCGGTAGAACATTACGTAGGAAATCAGCATACATTGCACCATTTAGTCTGCCATCGATAAAATGGGGGCCAATTATCCTTCCTCCCATAACGCAGCACCATACATTAACCCGACAAGGTCGCTGATGTTCCACTTGTCGCAGCCATCGTGGATTTTCCATTGCCCAATAGTACTATTACGCCGTTTTACGTTACCGCTGTTTGTGAATGACGCTTGGTCGCTAAATAGAACGCGTGCAAAAAATGTGTCATCGTTCCGTAACTTCTCTTGTTCGCAGTGGCAGAATTGTACAAGGCATTCAAAGTCGTCGCCATGCAATTCCTGGTGCATATAAAATATGATTTAGCTAGATTCTTATTAAAATAGAAATTTTTTTCTGTTTTAATTGGTTTTATGGAACAAAGATTTCAATGAAAGACTGAGTTGCAGAGAAAACTGTAATCCACGGCCGGAAGTGTTATTGAGCACTAACCTCAATAATGTTTTTGAATGTTTAAGTAAACAGCAGACCAGTTAAATCAGCCGGAAAACGTTGTCTATTGCCTACGTTTGTTGATTTTATTACTGTTATTTTCGAAAACATGGGGAAGGAGACGTTTTAATATCCTTATGAAATAGCGCTCAGTTTCGACTTTAAACACGCGCGCATCATAATTTAAAATGAGAAAGGGTATATAGTTTAAAAAAAAGCCATCATTTCCACAGTACATTATCGAGCAGTACACCAACGCTGTAATCAGTTTACAGTGCGTATTACGGTCTAGCTGTTACCGTTAGCCGTAGACCTATACTCTTACTTCCACATTTGCAGTCTTTACGGCATGAAAGATTAGTAATCAGTAAAAACCAACAGTTTAATACGACGGCGCTACTCTTCCAGATTTATTTGCTGTAAATGTCTGGAAGCGCCCGACACACGATCGCTATATCGTAGGCAATCTTGGCTGCAAAGTCGCCTGCAACTGGTCGCTCTCGGCAACACCGCCATTCACAAGCGTTTTGCCAAGCAATATGAACCAGTATTTCGAACGTCACTGCGTCGCGAAGTTCTGCTATGAAAAATGGACTCCCATGTTTAGCAGTAATGACAGTTGACGCATGTAGTTGTGAATTAACTGCACCGGGACAAAACTATAGGAGAACTTGAGAGAGAAGTCAGAGCGAGAATTGTAATGAGGCCACAGCCAGACACCAAATGCTGGTCGTTGAACTGCGCGATCAGCTCCCGTGTCGTCGGACCACTAGCGCCGAAATCAGGCCACAAATAGGGTTGCCAAGTATTATTCATGGATGTGTGGGAAAGAAATTTCTAAGCGGTACTTCACAACAAAAAAAGGATCTGCCTCCAAATGTAAATAAAAATGAGAAAAACAACTGTAATCATTTTTATCCGTTTTATTACAAATTTGAAACAAAATTGACAAAATAAACTCTTCGCTATGTACTCATCACAAATTTTTTTTACATAAATCAGTAAATAAATCATTTTGTTCAATCAATTAGAGTTTCTTTTTGAACGAGTACTTTTCTTACGATTTGGCACATTTGAGCAATTTTTTTATTTTTCAAAACGTCCTTACAAAAATCTTTGCAATTGTACTGAAAGTTAATTTTTACTTGCATTTCCGCCTTTACGTGTTGAACACTCAGTCTCGTTCTTGAATCAGTCCAGGCGTTTCCACAACGTGAAAATGCCCTCTCAGCAGTGGTGTTAGAAAGTGAAACGGACGCAATAAACAGGAAAAGCTTTAGTAAGTTCAGTATATTCGAATGCTGAAATACTTCATGCCAATTTCCGTACATAGATTTTGTTTTTCATTTGACAGTGATGTTTGTGTACGCTTCTCCGTAATTTTATTTAGTTTCCTTAACGGTGCAAAAATCATTATAAAGTTCGTCCCTGTCTATGAGTTTGGTGAATGATAATTTTTTCCAAAAGAAAATTCGATTTATTATCTTCCGGAAAATCAAAATGATCGTCCAATTATGTCAATGCATTTCTGTACCATGTAATCAAAGCAATTTTGATAGACCGTTGTTCGTCAAATGTGAAACTGATGAGGGCATTTGAACAAATAAATTCAATTTTGTCGTTAATTCTTTCCTCTATTTTTAGGCGTAAACCTGTTAAGATGTTGTAGGTTTCACAAGGCAGTGCATTTTTTCCCAAAAATATCACGAAGTTGTGAAATATTTTTAAGGCATTAACTAGAAATTCAAGAAAGTTTTCTGTTTTCTTTGCGTGGTTGCCATCCAAAAGTTATGAAATACGACTTCAACGCTGTAAACCCGTGTACAGTTTTTCCGATGGCAGGATGCAATGTCAGCCACCTTGGTTTGACGTGTCTTATAATATTTTGGCATTCTATTCCAGCATCAGCACAATGTTCTGTGTAGGTTTGCACTCTCTGGCCATGATAACTGCCCATACATCTTAACTTCCTAATTCTCTACGTCAAACTCGCACTTCTCCATAGCATGAATGTACCACGTGCTATTAACACGCTGCAGACAAAATTTTGACATTACCTTGAGAAAGTAGTTTGTAAAGTGAATTATTTTCGCCAGAATTAACATTGGTGTTGTCGGCTGAGTAAGCAGTTACATTTGTGAAATCTAAATCCAGCACTTTGAGTTTTTTTTATATTATTATAAATATCAATCGCTTTTTCATTCGACTCTTCATAAAAATCAAGCAGACATGCTCCGATTCCTTTCTTTGAAGAGCAAAACCTGACAATTATTGGAAATAATTTTATATGCCCCGATTTGATGCATCAGTCGATAGGCTGTACAACACGCCTGACCTTAGCTTTTTATCGGTATCTTCGATTGATGCTGGAGCCAGAACATTGTAAATTAAAAAGAACGCCTTAGTAATACCGAGCGATATTTTTAATGCGATTTGGGAATCATTAAATATCACTGGGCCTAACTTTGAATCACAGCCAATAGAATCTTACGACATGTTATGATTTCCGCCATCGTGAACTATTGTCAACTCTGCAGCTATCACTTCTTCCTCGTTTGTCGTCAGTAATCGCACTTTAAAAACTGCTGTAAAGTCTGAGTACTCTTTCGAGTTCTCTCACCCCGTTGGTGTTCCGGGACGCTAACATGCCATTTAACATCATTCAGACCTCCATGCGAGGCCATAAATGATTTAACACACACATTGCAAAAGGTTTTAAGGCTTTATGCCTGTGGTGTCACCGCCAGACACCACACTTGCTAGGTGGTAGCCTTTAAATCGGCCGCGGACCATTAGTATACGTCGAACCCGCGTGTCGCCACTTCAGTGATAGCAGACCGAGCGCCACCACACGGCAGGTCTAGAGAGACGTACTAGCACTCGCCCCAGTTGTACAGCTGACGTTCATAGCAATGGTTCACTGACAAATACGCTCTCATTTGCCGAGACGATAGTTAGCATAGCCTTCAGCTACATTTGCTACGGCCTAGCAAGGCGCCGTATTCAATTGATATTTATTATGTGAAGCATGTATCATCAAGAGCGATGTTCTACAATTGTGGATTAAAGTTAAGTATTATATCAACTACGTACATTATTTGCAATTCTCAAGATATTGTCCTATTCCAGACCTCACGCCAGTCAGCGTGTAATTAAACGCGTGCATTTCGGCCTCCTCTACAAACCCAGTGTTGGCTCTTCTGCCAACACAACAATGCCCATTTTCAAAAAAGGATACGAATTCTCCCACTCCTGCCACTAGGAAAACATCCGTTTACACTTCCCGTATTTTGCTTTTTCATTGTCGCTGTCAACAGTTTCTGAGTCAGACATGACTCAAGTGCAAACAAACTGCTCAAAAATAACAAACTGCTCAAAAATAACAATGGCTAAATGTCAACAACGCACTAAACACTATTTATTTTATGAGTCGCATAAAAACACCGCAAGTCTGTGACAAGTAGTGAGTACTAACTGCACGGCAACGGCGTAATGCGGCGAAGCAGCCGTAGAGGGGAGGGAGCGAGTGACGGAACGCGTGCGGCACTCATTTGTCTCTTTCCAGGGGCAGTGCGGGCACGAGCGGCCGCTGTCATTGTTTCCTCGCCCAACACCGTTGCATGTACGCAGCGCGCCGCCCCATACTTCATTTGAATGGGGCTTCTGTCTAACCTACGCCAGGATTACCGTAATGCGGGCCAGTTAGCGTCCCGCAGACACACATCGCAGGATGTATTATTTGAACCGTGGTAAAGGGACGTCCCGCCTCACGCGGTACGGTTGGCAACCATGGCCACAAGCGACGGACATCGGCCGCAGCCGGCCGTCGCTCCTGCTTTGTCACCACCTCTCACCAGCAGCACGACTTCCGTGATATCGTCCCAGGTGGCACTGGGGCCAGCGCTCGAGATGCCACTCTAGCTCGTTTGACTTCCGCGTCTTTGACGATTACGCCAGACCCCGGTCATTGCCAAATTCCAAATGGTTCGCACTAGCGCACAAACGCATCGTCGGGAACCAGCAATTAAACGCTTGTCCAACCGACTACACCACGTTCGCGCATGGCAGGGCAACATCCAGCGCCTACCGTGGGTCAGCTGGGAATCTTCGCTGTGAGCCAAGCACGGGCAGGCAATAACGCGAATCCGACGGCCCGTGCTCCAGTCGTCCGGACTTCGACTCCGGACAACGCTAACGCGTGCTATGTCTGCAGCTACGACGCCGGAATATTACGAGGGAACTCCAAACCGCGCCAGAGAATGGAGCACACTCAGAAGAATGTCTGAACTGTTTGAACTGGTGAAGAACTAGTAAAGAGTTGTATCCTCTCCAGGATCCACCTCTGCTACTGTCCACATCTCCCATCTTCAACAGAGAATCCAGCACGCACCCAGGCAGGCTACCTCTCATACCTTTACAGAACTGAAGAACTATGATTTATGCTGATATTTAAATGTGCCAAGGAACCTCCTTCTCAGTCTAAAGGACTCTTATCAACTGGTACTTATACAAAATGGTTCAAATGGCTCTGAGCACTATGCGACTTAACTTCTGAGGTCATCAGTCGCCTAGAACTTAGAACTAATTAAACCTAACTAACCTAAGGACATCACACACATCCATGCCCGAGGCAGGATTCGAACCTGCGACCGAAGCGGTCACGCGGTTCCAGACTGAAGCGCCTTTAACCGCACGGCCACACCGGCCGGCGTACTTATACAAAGAAAATTATCTGCTGCTCTGCAATTACGATGAAAGACAATGTATTTGGGAAACAGCCCTGCAAATGCTTTACACTTTCTTGCAGATTATATACAGTAAAGGTAACAAAGCATACGATAATTTTCTGTAGGGTTAAATTCTCTGTTACCATATGTAAGAACGCAACCATAAAAGAGATTGTCCAATTCGTAGTTTACATTAGGTAAAGAATTATTTGGGGTATGTGGGCGTTTTCTAAAGAAGTATTGCAATATTAAGCTGATCTAAAAGTTCCTTCATATGAAACAGATGGAAACATTTTGGCCAACTATACTATGGCGGTCTGCCTAGACGATAGATACTTACCGGCACGCTGATGTTCTATACTCTGACAGCGAAAGTACGACGCACAGGAAGTACAGGGGTCACTGATTTTTACATCTCCCAGACGCACTGCTCATAGAATTTGTACTCATAACCTGGATTCTTAAGAGAAAAATTAGGATAACTTAGTTTTGTTTATGGTAGGAGTCAGTTCAACTCACTACCATGATGTTGTTCAATCCCGATGAAATTTCTGTGTTTCATCGTCAATGTGAAGGCCCAAGGGTTACAGTAAACCTGCAGTGCTGCATCGGAATCTAATATTGGTCTCCCAGGAAAGGTTCCAAGCACAGACTGTTTGAATCGGTACTCCCCCTGGACAGAAGTCGGCATTGTGCCTTTTGTATTCAATCCTGATGCAATTTCTGTGTTTCATCGTCAATGTGAAAGTCCAAGGGTTACAGTAAACCTGCAGTGGTGCATCGGAATCTACTATTGGACTCCCAGGAAATGTTACAAGCACAGACATTTGAAGCATTACTCACTCTGGTCAGCAGTCGGCATTGTGCCTTTTGTATTCAATTCCGATGAAATTTCTGTGTAGTTACCTTTGAGAAGTAGCATTTCAACTTCCCTCTGTTGAAAATTACCGGCCGGCCGGAGTGGCCGAGCGGTTAAAGGCGCTACAGTCTGGAACCGCACGACCACTACGGTCGCAGGTTCGAATCTTGCCTCGGGCATGGATGTGTGTGATGTCCTTAGGTTAGTTAGGTTTAAGTAGTTCTAAGTTCTATGGGACTTATGACCACAGCAGTTGAGTCCCATAGTGCTCAGAGCCATTTGAACCATTTGAAAATTACCCACAGCACTTGTTAATTCTGCTTTTAAGTGAAGTACATTTTATTTTTCTCGCCATTCCAATTTCAAATTTTCCTTCACCTTTGTCTTGTCCTTGTCTTCTGCATCTTCTCTATACTACAGGAAAGAATACACAGTTACTTGACGTTAGTATTACTGGAAACATCAAAGTACACAGAAAACAGGAAAACCGCTACGGTCTCAGGTTCGAATCCTACCTCGGGCATGGATGTGTGTGATGTCCTTAGGTTACTTAGGTTTAAGTACTTCTAAGTTCTGGGGGACTGATGACCTCAGAAGTTAAGTCCCATAGTGCTCAGAGCCATTCGATTTTTGAAGAAAACACGAAAAAGATATCTTGTTACTCGGCTGCATTCGTTGTGTGATGTGCCTACGTATCAACAATTAAATCAGATGCTTAAAACTCATGGTATTCAGCGTATGTTGCATTCCTCCCATAAATGAGTTAAAATTCTGCGTCTCACTAGCTTTCGTACGGGTTCAGTCTCTAAATTTGTGTGGAGAAAAACTCCACGTGTTGTTGAGAACTGTCACACAAAGATTGAATCTTCAGGAAAGTGTAATACTTTTGCCATATTTACTAATTATGCAAGAAAACGAACGAATTTTCAGACTGACTTAACGGTATTAACAACCAAAAATTGCGAAGTTTTTATTTCTTACAATGACACTGCACACTTTCTTAGACGCTTCGTGCGAAACAACAACAAAGTTCACATCCACCAGGTAGCTGGTTCACAACTTGTCTCCTTGAAGCAGTTTACGTAATCCTCTGCCCGCCGCCTTCTATAACTGATCCAAAACTTTTCGAGGGTGAAATCTGTACCGTCAGCAGATTTCAGTAGTTACATTCGAAAAGTTCACATTTACGAGACTCTTACGCCTTTCGCATCTTAGCAGTAATGGGCCCACTTTCAGGCGATTAATAAAATAATCTGCAACGCTAAACTGATAGTCCGATAAAGTGAAGTATCTTTCGTAAGATGATGGAACCATTGTTCCCTGTTGTTTCACGACGGGCAACAGACTCAGCTATTCGTCTTCTCTGAGCAAGTAAAAAATGTGACAATAAGTATTGCCTTTCATAGTTTGTGTTTTTTCCAGTTAATGAACAAGAAATAATAAGAGACCGGCACTCACTTTGATTCTGTAGACTATAAACTACTCGTTGTTGCATATGTAACTCACAGAAAATCTCACTTGTCTATTGTGTTTTAAATACTTGCTTTGTCTGCATCCAGCAGCTCATTTAGCTTAAGTTTGTCAGCTCATTCGATAATACAGTGAAGTCTGGTCTAAGTGAGAACGCTTGTCTCCCACTTGAATTAACGGTCGCTTCCGCTAGAACTGCGGAATACGTAGGGCTTCTACAATAAGACTGGTGACAGTTTTTGAAGGGGGGAGGGTGGGAGGGAAGTAGGAGGGACGGGCAAAGGACCAGTGGGGCACCAAATGGGGCTGTTTATTTCGAGATACAAGTTCCTCAGATGAAACGGATTGACGCTGGAACAGGAAGCCAGTATAATACCCTCATCATGGAATTTCGAAAGGCTGTTATTACACTAGCATATTTCATTTGAGAAAGAAACGTGCTCAGATATTCATAATGTTTTCTTTGACAAAGATATTTGACGTAGCGCTAATAGGAATATTCCACTGTCACCATTTTTTTTCTTTTTTTGTTTTTGGTCAAAGATCTTTGATATCATAGTTCCTTCAGAGTGACCGACGAAGAATTATTATTATTGTGCTCTGCAACTGACTGCATCATAACTGCATTGTATTTACGTTAGTAACAAGAGCAGGAGAAAAGAAAAAGGAAACTTACCTGAGGGAAACCGTGGGTTTCATAGCGAGATACTAAAAGCATCCAACAAAATGTGTTACAGAAGCTGCGAGTCGAGGACGTAAAGCTGTATTCAGAAATTACTTACGAATGGGTGAGAGTACATTTCAGTAAGTGCTCAAGAAAGTGTCTCCTAATACTACCAAACAGAAAACTCACCTCAGAAATGCTATATTCTTAAGACAGACTTACCGTAATACTGCGATTTCTTGCAAAGGGAAAGCTACTCTAGTTTACGGTGTAGCGCTGTAATACCACAGTGTACACTGACGAAATTAACACCAGAAATATGTGAAGATGTTTATAAAGCACAGAAGGAGGAACAAATAAAGGCAAATAACTGTTTAGAACATACTATAGGCATTAGGAAGTATTTTTCTTTCTACAGAAGTTGCAGATTTTTTGCTTTATATCCTCGGGGTTGCATCCTGGCGGTACTTGATGACTAATTGCCTCCGCGGTTTTTTATAGCTCTCGATTCTTCTTATTCTGTTTTTGTACTCGGGATGACGCAAGTTATACAGCGCTTCATCTGCCTCGTACATTTCTATTAATTTTCTTGTAGATGTGACGTACTATGTAAGTATTGAAAACATGTTGCTAAACATTAGATGTCAGACAGCTACGGCCCTAGTGCTCCAAGTCATTACATTTTTCCATGCGTTAAACGCAAGACGAACGTTTTCTTTGTTCAAACCTAAGGCGACACGCTCATGGAGGAAAAAAAGAAAATAAAAAGGAAAATAACACTGTAGACTTAACGCTGCACGGAGCCTCCGCCATTTTAGATAGCCCAAAACATTAACAGGCTATGTGATGACCTCAACCCACAGGAAAAATAATTATCAAAATCTAAACTGCGAAAAAAATGTTCAAATGGCTCTGAGCACTATGGGACTTAACATCTATGGTCATCAGTCCCCTAGAACTTAGAACTACTTAAACCTAACTAACCTAAGGACATCACACAACACCCAGTCATCACGAGGCAGAGAAAATCCCTGACCCCTCCGGGAATCGAACCCGTGAAACCGGGCGCGGGAACCGAGAACGCTACCGCACGACCACGAACTGCGGACATGAACTGAGAAGTCATCCAAAATTCTAGTTGGAAAACCACACTCTTTGTTATACTTCTCAATTGGTCACGATCCCACTTTGTTTATGAACTGAAAACTCTAATATTCACGAGAAACTGCTCTGAAATTAACCTGAACCGACAAAATTCTCTGAAACTTCAAAGACATCTAAGACAATATATGAAAGGAATTAGAAAAAGTGACAAAATTTCGTGAATCATACACAATACTGTTAATAATTGCATGAACAGTGGGGGCTTTACTATACATCTACCCACTTTTGAGTATAGCCAGTGTCTCTTAGTACTACGACTCGTAGCAATACAATATCAAAAACTTTTATTACTGGGTAAACAGTCCCTACGTGATTTGACAGCTCACATTTATAATTCACGCTCACGTCTGGAAATGCACCAATACGGGAATAGCAGCTTTTACGTTATTGGTCAGAACGCAAGCAATTATGGCGATGCAATATTTCGCCGTAATTTTCGCCCGACGCCATATTTCGCGACAAAATACTCTTCTTAGTCACTGTCATATATCTAGTCTCATAACAAAACATAAAACTACATAAAATAACTACAATAATTTTGATATGCAAGGAGAATTAGTTCTAATGAGAGGAAGAAGTTTATATTTACTGGTGTTTCAACAATGACTGCTAGGCAACTTTTAATTCACTGATTGTAATTTTATTTTAGTTAGCAGAAAGCAAACATAAACTAAACAAAGAATTTATTTGAAAAGAGTCTGTAATTCTTAGACTTTTAATCGAGAAAGAAAGTTTCTAGGTCAGGGGATAGCGTTCGGTGAAATCTCTTAACTTTTTGTTGCATACGAAGAGTTGCGTTGGGCAGCAAGATGTCGGCGGGTTACGATGACGAGAACAGGATACAGGCAGTTCTGCTGGTTAATCTTCTCCGGCGAAACGCAAATAAAGTTCCAGCACTGCTGTATCATTAACCCCGTGGTGATTAACAAACCACAAGACGCCAGTATACGACCGTTGTTGACATGTCCTCTCTTTGAAAGTACATTACGTAGACATCGCTCGTTTTTACACTTTATGAACTGACCGTGACGCTATCGTCCATAATTACACAGTTCGTCACATTCATATAGTCTTAGCCACAAATACACAGTTCATAGAATTGTTCTTGTGTGTGAAGCACACCGTAAACAATGTCCACTCTGTTCTCGTATTTCAAACTTCGACAACGTCACTGAAAGTCATTAATATTGCATAGTTAACTAAAGTCTTCACTTTCACGGCTTGATAGAATGTGATAGACAACCGTTCCACCACCCAAAACCAATACCAGCCAAGTTCATTCGCATAGAAGAACTGTTCGTGTCGGCCACAACAGAGTATTGTTAGCGGCACTTTCACAGTCCGGTTTGTTTGCTCTTAAAGTTCGCTGGCGATGGCATTACATATCGCAGTGGTAAAGAGAATTAACAATCTGATAGTTCGGTATCACTGTCCATACAATTACGTATGCTTTTCATGAAACACAGTACTATTTTTCCGCGCACGCTTCACAGACACACCATCCACCATCCCCTCTACTACACAACAACCTTCCGACTATCGATATCACTATCGCTGTCCACTGTCTATAGATGTTATATCGTTATCGTAAATTGCATAAATCTTTATAAATGTTACTGACTGCATTTTTCACAGTTAATAATTTTCCAAAAGAGAACTTTTCAAACTTTACCACAGGTACAAAGCAAGAAACATATTTATCCATTGGCAAACGAAATAATCACAATTACATCTTTACATTTAAAAACCACAGTAGAATATTACATAATCACAATTAGAAATGCCCATATGAAAAAAAGAAAAAGAATAGAAATCTAAAGAAAATCACGAAAAAAAATTTATGTGCGTAATCAACAATGCCTTCGCAGCTACTGTTTACGATTGCTTCTTGTACATCACTTCTGTCCTGTGCACGCAACAGCTGTTTTAAATACTTACACTGCTTACATGAATAACATAGTGTAAGAAAGGCAAATTCGAACGTTTTTCTGTTCTTGAACGCTCATTTGCTCTAGTAATACGATACATTTGGCCTCTTTCATGTACCTTGTTTTTCTTGATATCTTTCGAATAGCCAAGGAGAAAAGGGTGTGATGTGAAAAGAATGCTTTCGTAATGCATTATATTCCACTTTTACTATATTTGTATCGATAGCAAATGAAGATGGAATTCCGAAACCAATGCTTGTTTGCTTATTGGTACTGCTTCTTGTTTGTCACATTTTCAGCTATCAATTGCTATGCAAAACATTTTTAATGTTCACGTTTGCAAAAAAAATTACTTACGCGTTCTCTCTTAGGCTCTAAACGTGTGCAATGAGGGAAGAAGCAAGGCATGCTATCGTATCTTCTGTGTGTCTACAAAGTAAACGGTTATTGAAAATGATAGGAAATCTAACGTCAAGTGACAGAAATAAAACCACTACAGGCGCCTTGCCACGGTTCGCGCGGCTGCCCCCGCTGGAGGTTCGAGTCCTCCCTCGGGCATGGGAGTGTGTGTCGTCCTTAGCGTAAGTTAGTTTAAGTTAGATTAAGTAGTGTGTAAAAGTAGTGTGTAAGCCTAGGGACGGATGACCTAAGCAGTTTGGTCCCATTGAGACTTACCAAATTTTTAAAACTACTACAATAAATGCAAACAGCGGAAGCACAATTTATGTCCACAAAAGAAAAATATTGCTTGGTCGCCTCCCCCTACGAATGAAATGTGATTCCTTTAAACTTTAGATTACGATCGTTTCGATTAGTACATCCGTAAATGACGCAAGCTGGTATTTTTGCTGAAACGACGACATCTCCACACAATCAAAGTACGAGATGCTATGTGGGATACGACGACGAAAGTCAATAGATATCGCCAGCGGTCGAAACTGGGCACAGGCACGTCAGAGTGACGTCAGCGAGGAATATCACTGCGGTGAACCATGAAGGTATAAGCGCGTTGAACCTAACGTTTTTGGGCGACATAAGACGGCGGCAGTCGACTTCAAGTTTGTGATGTAGTGGCAACTCCCTTCTTTTTTTTACGTCCATGGCACTAACAAGGAGTAAATATCACCTTTGACAATGCAGTGGCATCAAAATTGCAAAGTGAAACGGTAAACGTAAGGGGACATACCAGATACGTAAGTATTAACACCAACACCATAAAAAAAAACAGTGTGCATGTCTGCACGAAGATGAGGTGGAAGGGAAGAAGACAACATTAGCAAAGAATTGCACTCAAAAGACGTGAAGATGTACGTATGGCAAAGTAACATAACAGTCTACATGACTGTTTAAATTAAATTAACAATCACTATAAAGTCCATACAAGACAAGATTGCAGTATAGAAGAACGGATTGAAGAGGTGTTCCATACGGAAGGTGATGCAGAAAGAGGAAATAAATAAACTAAGTTATTTATCAGTAGTATGAAGATTTTATCTTAAAAGGGAATTTTGACGGACGTTCTGTTACAATTGTTAGTTCTATCTTTCACTCCGTTTCTGCATCACGTTCCGTACGTAATACCTCTTGAATCTGTTCTTCGTTATTCTTGTTATATAATAAATTTATTTTATTCTGATTGTTGTCTGGAGCTTTTTTTTTTTTTTTTTTTTTTTTTTTTTTTTTTTTTTTTTTTTGTGGTTTTAGGGCGCAAAACTTCTATGGTCATTAGCGCCCAGTCTGGAGCTCTTGGTCTCGCGGTAGCGTTTTAGCTTCCCGAACACGGAGTCCCTGGCTCGGTTCCCGGCTGGGTCAGGGATTTTCTACTGACCTGAGATGACTGGGTGTAGTAGTGTCGTCTTCATCATCTTCATTCATTACCATTACCGTCGGAGGAAGGTAACTGCAAATCACCTCCCTTCAGACCTTTCCTACTACGTCGGTGCGGGTCTCTCGCATCGTTCTCCAACGCTCTGTCAAGAAGCACGGGGCTTCATTTTCAATGTGATTGTTAATTTAATTTAAATTATCATATAGCCGACATTGTTTGCGATATGTGCATTCTCGCATCTTTTTGATGTAGTTCACTGCTAATTCCTCCCTTTTACATCATGTTCATACGTGTATGTGTGCACGTGCACAGACATAAACACACGGTTTCTTTGATGTTTAGTGTTAACGTTTATCTGGCATGTTCCTTTATATTTATTTACTATTTAACTTTTGATTTGGGGTACCACTGCCCTGTCAAAGATGGGTATTTGTTTCACCACTATCCTGACGTGGAACAATTTTTTTCAGTGTTGTTCACGAACACTGTATCCTCTTGGACGACGGTAGTCAGCTAAAGTCTGATGATGGCCGTTAAGGCAATGACCGGCTAATCAGACGAATTAATACTGTGAAACTGTAATAAAGTAAATTGTGATTATATGTCAAAGATAAATTTAGCGTTGTGTCGGTATTACTCTCATGCAGATAAAACTTGAAGCCGATGTCCGCCATCTTAACTAGCCCAAAACATAAAGTTCAGTGCCCGCATCTCGTGGTCGTGCGGTAGCGTTCTCGCTTCCCACGCCCGGGTTCCCGGGTTCGATTCCCGGCGGGGTCAGGGATTTTCTCTGCCTCGTGATGGCTGGGTGTTGTGTGCTGTCCTTAGGTTAGTTAGGTTTAAGTAGTTCTAAGTTCTAGGGGACTTATGACCACAGCAGTTAAGTCCCATAGTACTCAGAGCCCATAAAGTTCAGTGCATTCACACCCCATAGTTCTCCGTGGTGACATTTCCCCGTGACATCACTCTGACTGTGTAGCATTACTAAAGAAAATATGCATTCAAGAACAGAATAACGTTCTAAATTGCCTTCCTAACACCATTTTATTCATGTAAGCTCTATAATTTTTAGTGTCTAAAACAGTTGTGCGCAGACGACAGAAATAATGAACAAGAAGCACTCGTAAACAGTAGTCTGCTAATGTTTTGGGCTACTTAAAATGGCGGCAGGCCCCACCCACCTTGGCTTCAAAACAACGCACAGCGTTAAGTCTGTAGTACAACCTGCCTTTTTTTTACTTCCATGATTACTCTACACTCACCACTGCTATGATTTGCGTTGTAACTCTGGCACGTATAGCCTCCTCAATAATTTCTTTCATCTTCTTGTCGGCCTTCATGTAAGGACGCATTTTCTTTTTACTTACACGATTTCAAATAATAATTATAGTATTCAGATTCATTTAATGTTTATTTTATGGTAGTGCAATAGAAATCCATTTGATATGTCCAGAATTTTTCTCTGCTACAGTTTCTAATTACGTTGAGTAGTGACTGGTTCGGTGACGCGTCCATTTGAGTGCCTGATCTGCATTCAATACAAGACGAATCTTGGGATTAAAATTGTCACGAATCCGATCAATGCTTTTTGTGTTATGCAAAAGATTTTATCCTCCCCGACAACGATCCTGAACCTGACCACTACAAAATCAGGTAATTGAAGAGATTTTCTTTGGCCAATAGCAGGTGAATTTAATCAATATTGGTCTCATTAGATCATATCTTTCCTTGTTCTACACCTTCTGTGATCATTGTGATTTATTCTGACTCCGCACAGTTAGTTTCCTGAAGAATTAAGTACATTCATTAATTTTCTGTCACATTTCATCTTTTGTAAAAAAGATTCCAAAATAGAAGATTTATTACCCAAATATCAGTTGATATGTATCCGGGTTACTAGTCTCAGCAAAGTTGTATTGTCCTCTTCAGGCCTAAAGTGCTACAGATACGTTACAAGGTTCATAATTATCATATGTAATTTCTAAAGAAATGTTAACTCAATTTTGTATACCATCGAATACGTGAATTATGAAGCCCCTATGTGTGGCACATTGCTGTCTGGCTACTGAAAACATGGAGGTAAACTGTAAATTTAATAATATTACGTAAAACAAAGGGCTAAAAGGATTATGGATACTCCTCTGTGAAATAGTGTACACCTCACAGAAAAGACACTCCTTTGCAACACTGTTGTTGTTGTTGTCTTCAGTCCTGAGACTGGTTTGATGCAGCTCTCCACGCTACTCCATCCTGTGCAAGCTTAATCTGCTTAGTGTATTCATCTCTTGGTCTCCCTGTACGATTTTTACTCTCCACGCTGCCCTCCAATACTAAATTGGTAATCCCTTGATGCCTCAGAACATGTCCTACCAACCGATCCCTTCTTCTTGTCAAGTTGTGCCATAAACTCCTCTTCTCCCCAATTCTATTCAGTACCTCCTCATTAGTTATGTGATCTACCCATCTAATCTTCATCATTTTTCTGTAACACCACATTTCGAAAGCTTCTATTCTCTTCTTGTCCAAACTATTTATCGTCCGCATTTCACTTCCATACGTGGCTACACTCCATAAAAATACTTTCAGAAATGACTTCCTGATAATTAAATCTATACTCGATATTAACAAATTTCTCTTCTTCAGGAACGCCTTCCTTGCCATTGCCAGTCTACATTTTATATCCTCTTTACTTCGACAATCATTAGTTACTTTGCTCCCCAAATAGCAAAACTCCTTTACTATTTCCTAATCTAATTCCCTCAGCATCACCCGACTTAATTCGACTACATTCCATTATCCTCGTTTTGCTTTTGTTGATGTTCCTCTTATATCATCCTTTCAAAACACTGTCCATTCCGTTCAACTCATCTTCCAAGTCCTTTGTTCTCTCTGACAGAATCACAATGTCATCGGCGAACCTCAAAGTTTTTATTTCTTCTCCATGGATTTTAATACCTACTCCGAAATTTTCTTTTGTTTCCTTTACTGCTTGCTCAATATACAGATTGAATAACATCGGGGAGAGGCTACAACCCTGTCTCACGCTCTTCCCAACCACTGCTTCCCTTTCATGTCCCTCGACTCTTATAACTGCCATCTGGTTTCTGTAAAAATTGTAAATAGGCTTAAGCTCCCTGGATTTTAGCCCTGCCACCTCTATAATTTGAAAAAAAGAGTACTCCAGTTAACATTGTCAAAAGCTTTCTCTAATTCTACAAATGCTAGGAACGTACGTTTGCCTTTCCTTAATCATTTTTCTAAGATAAGTCGTAAGGTCAGTATTGCCTCACGTGTTCCAATATTTCTACGGAATCCAAACAGATCTTCCCAGAAGTCGGCTTCTACCAGTTTTTCCATTCGTCTGTAAAGAATTTGCGTTAGTATTTTGCAGCCGTGACTTATTAAACTGATAGTTGGGTAATTTTCACATCTGTGAACACCTGATTTCTTTGGGATTGGAATTACTATATTCTTCTTGAATTCTGTGGGTGTTTCGCCTGTCTCACACATCTTGCTCACCAGATGGTAGAGTTTTTTCAGGACTGGCTCTCCCAAGGCTGTCAGTAGTTCTAATGGAATGTTGTCTACTCCTGTCTTTAAGTGCTCTGTCAAACTCTTCACGCAGTATCGTCTCTCCCATTTCATCTTCATCTATATCCTCTTCCATTTCCATAATAATGTCCTCAAATACATCGCCCCTGTAGACCCTCTATATATTCCTTCCACCTTTCTGCTTTCCCTTCTTTGCTTAGAACTGGGTTTCCATCGGAGCTCTTGATATTCATACAAGTGGTTCTCTTCTCTCCAAAGTACTCTAAAATAAATGCCATAATTTCCCCCATGAACCATAGACTTTGCCGTTGGTGGGGAGGCTTGCGTGCCTCAGCGATACAGATAGCCGTACCGTAGGTGCAACCACAACGGAGGGGTATCTGTTGAGAGGCCAGACAAACGTATGGTTCCTGAAGAGGGGCAGCAGCCTTTTAAGTAGTTGCATGGGCAACAGTCTGGTTGATTGACTGATCTGGCCTTGTAACACTAAACAAAACGGCCTTCCTGTGCTGGTACTGCGAACGGCTGAAAGCAAGGGGAAACTACGGCCGTAATTTTTCCCGAGGGCATACAGCTTTACTGTATGGATAAATGATGATGGCGTCCTCTTGGGTAAAATATTCCGGAGGTGAAATAGTGCCCCTTTCGGATCTCCGGGCGGGGACTACTCAGGAGGACGTCGTTATCAGGAGAAAGAAATCTGGCGTTCTACGAATCGGAGCGTGGAATGTCAGATCCCTTAATCGGGCAAGATGATTAGAAAATTTAAAAAGGGAAATGGATAGGTTAAAGTGGGATATAGTAGGAATTAGTGAAGTTCGGTGGCAGGAGGAACAAGACTTTTGGTCAGGTGAATACAGGGTTATAAATACAAAATCAAATAGGGGTAATGCAGGAGTAGATTTAATAATGAATAAAACAATAGGAATGCGGGTAAGGTACTACAAACAGCACAGCGAACGCATTGTTGTGGCCAAGATAGACACGAAGCCCACGCCTACGACAGTAGTACAAGTCTATACGCCAACTAGCTCTGCAGGTGATGAAGAAATTGAAGAAATGTGTGATGAAATGAAAGAATTTATTCAGATAGTGAAGGGAGACGAAAATTTAATAGTCATTGGTGACTGGAATTCAAGAGTAGGAAAAGGGAGAGAAGGAAACGTAGTAGGTGAATATGGATTGGGGGTAAGAAATAAAAGAGGAAGCCGACTTGTGGAATTTTGCACAGAGCACAACTTAATCATAGCTAACACTTGGTTCAAGAATCATAAATGAAGGTTGTATACATGGAAGAAGCCTGGAGATACTAAAAGGTATCAGATAGATTATATAATGGCAAGACAGAGATTTAGGAACTAGGTTTTAAATTGTAAGACATTTCCAGGGGCAGATGTGGACTCTAACCACAATCTGTTGGTTATGAACTGTAGATTAAAACTGAAGAAACTGCAAAAAGGTGGCAATTTAAGGAGATGGGACCTGGATAAACTGACTAAACCAGAGGTTGTAGCCGGCCGCGGTGGTCTCGCGGTTCTAGGCGCGCAGTCCGGAACCGTGGGACTGCTACGGTCGCAGGTTCGAATCCTGCCTCGGGCGTGGATGTGTGTGATGTCCTTAGGTTAGTTAGGTTTAAGTAGTTCTAAGTTCTAGGGGACTGATAACCACAGCAGTTGAGTCCCATAGTGCTCAGAGCCATTTGAACCAGAGGTTGTAGAGAGTTTCAGGGAGAGCATAAGGGAACAATTGACAAGAATGGAGGAAAGAAATACAGTACAAGAAGAATGGGTAGCTTTGAGGAATGAAGTAGTGAAGGCAGCAGAGGATCAAGTAGGTAAAAAGACGAGGGCTAGTAGAAATCCTTGGGTGACAGAAGAAACATTGAATTTAATTGAGGAAAGAAGAAAATATAAAAATGCAGTCAATGAAGCAGGCAAAAAGGAATACAAAGCACTGAAAGACCTAAGTCGAAACAAGGCCCCGGGAGTAGACAACATTCCATCAGAACTACTGACATCCTCGGGAGAGCCAGTCCTGATAAAACTCTATCATCTGGTGAGCAAAATGTATGAGACAGGGGAAATACCCTCAGACTTCAGGAAGAATATAATAATTCCAATCCCAAAGAAAGCAGGCGTTGACAGATGTGAAAATTACCGAACTATCAGTTTAATAAGTCACGGCTGCGAAATACTAACGCGAATTCTTTACAGACGAATGGAAAAACTGGTAGAAGCCGACCCTGGGTAAGATCGGTTTGGATTCCGTACAAATATGGGAAAACGTGAGGCAATACTGACCCTACGACTTATTTTAGAAGCTAGATTAAGAAAAGGCAAACCTACGTTTCTAGCACTTGTAGACTTAGAGAAAGCTTTTGACAATGTTGACTGCAATACACTCTTTCAAATTCTGAAGGTGGCAGGGGTAAAATACAGGGAGCGAAAGGCTATTTACAATTTGTACAGAAACCAGATAGCTGTTATAAGAGTCGAGGGACATGAAAGGGAAGCAGTGGTTGGGAAGGGAGTGAGACAGAGTTGTAGCCTCTCCCCGATGTTATTCAATCTGTATATTGAGCAAGCAGTGAAGGAAACAAAAGAAAATTTCGGAGTAGGTATTAAAATCCATGGAGAAGAAATAAAAACTTTGAGGTTCATCGATGACATTGTACTTCTGTCAGAGACAGCAAAGGACTTGGAAGAGCAGTTGAACGGAATGGACAGGGTCTTGAAAGGAGGATATAAGATGGTTCAAATGGCTCTGAGCACTATCAGACTCAACATCTTAGGTCATAAGTCTCCTAGAAATTAGAACTACTTAAACCTAACTAACCTAAGGACATCACACACACCCATGCCCGAGGCAGGATTCGAACCTGCGACCGAAGCAGTCGCGCGATTCCGGACTGCGCGCCTAGAACCGCGAGACCACCGCGGCCGGCGAGGATATAAGATGAATATCAACAAAAGCAAAACGAGCATAATGGAATGTAGTCGAATTAAGTCGGGTGATGCTGAGGGAATTAGATTAGGAAATCGTAAAGGAGTTTTGCTATTTGGGGAGCAAAGTAACTGATGATTGTCGAAGTAGAGAGGATATAAAATGTAGACTGGCAATGGCAAGGAAAGCGTTTCTGAAGAAGAGAAATTTGTTAACATCGAGTATAGATTTAAGTAGCAGGAAGTCGTTTCTGAAAGTATTTGTATGGAGTGTATCCATGTATGGAAGTGAAACATGGACGCTAACTAGTTTGGACAAGAAGAGAATAGAAGCTTTCGAAATGTGGTGCTACACAAGAATGCTGAAGATTAGATGGGTAGATCACATAACTAATGAGGAGGTACTGAATAGGATTGGGGAGAAGAGGAGTTTGTGGCACAACTTGACTAGAAGAAGGGATCGGTTGCTAGGATATGTTCTGAGGCACCAAGGGATCACCAATTTAGTATTGGAGGGCAGCACGGAGGGTAAAAATCGTAGAGGGAGACCAAGAGATGAATACACTAAGCAGATTCAGAGGGATGTAAGCTGCAGTACGTACTGGGAGATGAAGAAGCTTGCACAGGATAGAGTAGCGTGGAGAGCTGCATCAAACCAGTCTCAGGACTGAAGACAACAACAACAACAACAACTGTATCAGTCAGTACATCAAATAGAGCACATACGCTGCACATATGCCTGATGTAGATGATACCTCTGAGCCTTGCTGGTACAGTTATGGCTTTTATTTTAGTGTATTCAGTGTTACAGGGGAATGCCTTTTCTGTGAGATAATCATTATTTTAGTCTATGACGGTGGAGTGACCGTAATCCTTTTCAGCGCTTTCTTTTATCTAGTATTTATAATTTCATAGTTTAACTTCCATGTTTTCAGCGGCTTGATAGCAATGTACCACAGGTAGGTGCTTTATAATTCATGTATCCGATGGTGTGTAAAACTGAGTTGACGATTCTTCGAAATTACGTATGATAATTATAAACCTTGTAATATATTTGTAACACTTACAGATCTGATGATGCCAATATAACTTGAGAGACTGGGCAATAAAACATCTATTATGGAAGCTTTTGTACACTGATAAAGACGTCGGTCTCTTTCTGACCATGCCAGGTAATCACCGTCCTTCTTTTATTTTTAAACGGATACATTACAGAACATCCACAATATTTTTGGTTTTCGTTTACAATTACGCTAATCTTCTGTCCGGAAGCAACGGAAGAATCACTTTCCATAATGTGATTCTTGGATTAAAAAGAGTTTAAGACAGGAATGTAGCATTTCGCCTCCACTGTTCTATCTGTACATCGAAGAAGCAAATGAGGAAAATAAAAGCAAAGTTCGAGAGTTGAATTGAAATTCAAGGTGAAAACATATGAATGATAAGATACGCTGATGGCATTGCTATTCTCAGTGAAAGTAACGATGAATTACAGGATCTGCTGAATGGAATGAGCAGTCCTGTGAGTACATAATATGGCTGAGAGTAAATCGAAGAAAGACCAAAATAATGAAAAGTAGCAGACATCTGAAAAGCGAGAAACTTAACACCAGACTTGGAATTCTGCTACCTAGGCTACAAAATAACCTGTGACGGACGGAGCAAGGAGGACATAAAAGTCAGACTAGCACCGGAAAAACGCGCACTCCTGGCCGAGAAGAGCCCACTACTATAAAAAAAAAAAATGTTTCAAATGGCTCTGAGCAGTATGGGACTTAACTGCTGCAGTCATCAGTCCCCTAGAACTTAGAACTACTTAAACCTAACTAACCTAATGATATCACACACATCCATGCCCGAGGCAGGATTCGAACCTGCGACCGTAGCGGTCGCGCGGTTCCAGACTGTAGCGCCTAGAACCGCTCGGCCCCTCCGGCCGGCCACTGCTATCAAACATAGTCTTTAATTTGAGGAAGAAATTCTGAGAATGTACGTTTGGAGCAAAGCACTGTATGGTAGTGAGACAGATTGTAGGAAAACTGGAAAAGAAGAGAACAGAAGATGTTCATATGTAGAAGTACAGAAAACTGTTGAAAATTAGGTGGACTAATAAGGTAAGGAATGAGGAGGTTCTCCGTAGAATCGCCGAGGAGAGGAATATATGGAAAACACTGACAAAAGAAAGGGGCAGAATGGTGAGAGATCTGTTAAGACACCAGGGAATAACTTCCATGGTACTTAAGGGAGCTGTAGGAGATAAAAACTGGAGAATAAAACAGAGACTAGAATACATCCAGCAAATAAAATGATTCAAATGGCTCTGAGCACTATGAGACTTAATTTCTGAGGTCATCAGTCCCCTAAAACCTAGAACCTAACTAAGCTAAGGACATCACACACATCCATGCCCGAGGCAGGGTTCGAGCCTGCGACCGTAGCGGTCCCCCGGTTCCAGACTGTAGCGCCTAGAACCGCTCGGCCTCTCCGGCCGGCTCCAGCAAATAACTGAGGACATAGGTTGCAAGTACTACTCTGAGATGAAGCGGCTGCCACAGGAGAGGAATTCGTGATGGGCCGCATCAAACCCCCCCCCAAAAAAAAGAGAAAAAAGAGTGATTCGGTTTTATTGAATATAGTGTGAGGCCCGGCACGACCGCTTGCCGTCGCTGATTACGGAGTCAGAAGGTGGCCGAGCAGAGGGTCCGGTGGACGTCAGAGGCCGGCTGTGTCCAGCACGGCACGGCGTCGGCCCGCTGCGGTCGCGTCGATACGCGGAACGCCGGCGCTCAGCAGCAGGCGAGGCCAGGTAGCGAGTGGCCTTAATTTCGGGACTGGCCGGCCGACGGCGCCCGTCTTGCGGTCGTTACGGCAGCGATTGGCCGTGGCAGGCGCCTTCTTTCAGGGGCAGCTAATTGCGCTTGTCAGGCGGGGACAGGCGGCAGGGAAGGAAGCGAAAGAGAGAGAGAGAGAGAGAGAGAGCAGGGCACGAGAGAAAACGGCCGGCGCCCAGCCGCACAATTAGCCGCATTACTCGCGCAAACCGCGGAAACGCATTTGCCCTTTGTCGGCGCAACTCTTGCTGCTGACAGCTGCTCGGACAGGCCCTCCTGGCTCTCTCCCTCCCCCCCCCCCCATCCCTCCTCCAACCTTACCTCCTCCTCCTCCTTGTCCCAGCCTATAATCCCTTGCCCGCCAGCCGGCCGCTACAAACAGATGAACCAAAACAAATTCCTCCTTTCAGGCGGCGGGACGCGGTAATGAGACCGCACCCCACAAAGACACTTCCCCCTGCCTCCCCCTGACCGGCTGGAAAGACCATGAGCTGCAGCGGCCGCTGTCCCCGCCGCTCCCGTTTGTTATTATTAGTATTGTAGCGGAAACGTGTTCCCGCCCGTGCCCCGACATCTTCACGGGGTCGCGTTTCCCGCAAGGGATTAGCACCTCATAACCGAAAAGCTGTCTCTGCTAGAGAAGGCAAACCAGCGAGCTGAACTCGCCGCCTGACCTCTGGAATTAGTTACTGGCTAGTGTCTGCCTCTTACGCAGGCAACGCCCTGTCAGAGCAAGTTTAGCTGTCACGTCCGGTGCTGAAATGGTTCGTTTAAAAGAGGAAAAATGAAAGACGGGGAGGATAGTGCTATAGAACCCAATGCAGCTGTCAAGGCTGTTTGAGCAGTTGCTACTTCAAGTACAATGCAGTATTACACCAATAGCCACAAGCAGCCACTCTCAGACCATTAAATGAAACATTGTCACTGATTCCTTTCGTCATCGGACAACGTCGTTGTCGCTCTTGTGGTCTTCAGTCCTGAGACTGGTTTGATGCAGCTCTCCACGCTACTCTATCCTGTGCAAGCTTCTTCATCTCCCAGTACTTACTGCAACCTACATCCTTCTGAATCTGCTTAGTGTATTCATCTCTTGGTCTCCCTCTACGATTTTTACCCTCCACGCTGCCCTCCAATGCTAAATTTGTGATCCCTTGATGCCTCAGGACATGTCCCACCAACCGGTCCCTTCTTCTTGTCAAGTTGTGCCACAAACTCCTCTTCTCCCCGATTCTATTCAATACCTCCTCATTGGCTATGTGATCTATCCATCTAATCTTCAGCATTCTTCTGTAGCACCACATTTCAGCGAGAAGATGTCTGTTCGTCCGTGCTCTAACTTGGCCTCACTAGCGACTGTTCCTGCGAGGAGCGCACAATGAGTAACGCAGAACATTTTCTTCTTAAAGTAGATTGATTTTATTCAGAATTCAAAACACTGTATTATTCCCCACTTTTTTGGCTGCAAAACCTTATATTTCACCATAATCTCCGTTCAGTGTGAAGGCCTCACACCACCTGTATGCCCGCATGGTACCATCCTACTTGTCGATGTCGGAGCCAATTTCTTGCTGCAACAATAAGCTCCACATCACCCACGTCCTACTTCACGCCGAGTGCACCCGTCATTGGGCCAAAAAACTGGAAGTCGGAAGGTGCGAGATCCGGGCTGTAGGGTGTATGAGGAAAAAAAGAGTCCAATGAAATTTTGTGAGCTCCTCAGACTTCTGTGGGGCCTTGCGTTGTCATGGAGAAATTCGTTTGCACTTCTGTGACGACGAACTCGTTTCTTCAATTTCCTGATGGTAGTACAATACACTTCAGAGTTCCTCGTTGTACCATGGTAGAAGGCATCAAAGACAATAACCCCTTCAGAGTTCCAGAAGACCGTTACCGCGACATTACCGGAAGAGAATGCAGCTTTAACTTTGTCTTCGAAGGAGAGGTGGTGTGGGGCCGCTACTTGGATTGCTCTTTCATTTCCGGTTAGAAATGATAAATCCATGTTTCATCGCCTATGGCAACGTTCGACAAAGGATTGTCACCATCAGCCACGTAAAGTGTAAGCAATTCCGCACAGATGGTCTTCCAAAATGGTTCAAATGGCTTTGAGCACTATGGGGCTTAACATCTGAAGTCATCAGTCCCCTAGAACTTAGAACTACTTAAACATAACTAACCTAAGGACATCATACAGATCCATGCGCGAGGCAGGATTCGAACCTGCGACCATAGCGGTCGCGCGCTTCCAGACTGAAGCGCCTAGAACCGCTCGGCCACACCGGCCGGCGATGGGCCTTCGTTGCTCTTTCTGGTCTTCTGTTAGGCAGCGAGGAACCCAGCGGGCACAAACCTTTGAGTACCCCAACAGATTTACGATTGTATCAGCACTACCAACGGAAACGTCCAGTTTTACAGCGAGATATTGTAATCCAATGGTAAGCTCGAATGAGACTGTCCGCACGTTCCAACACTGCAGGAATCACAGCTGGGTGCAGCCGGCCCGTACGCGGGAGATAGGACAGGTTTGCAGCACCTTGTTGTGATGACAACAGACACTTCGCCCAACAACAACAACTCACGATGCTTTTTTTTCACTGCCAGGTTTCCTGTAAACTTTCTGCAAGCGCCTATGAATATCTTCGATGCTCAGGTTTTCCACCAAAAAAACTCAATGACGGCTCTTTGCTAGGAACGCACCTCCGTTACAGACGCCATTTTGAAGGCTACGAAAATTGCCCGCACGTCTCGGATCTTCAGGATGTTACATGGGCTGAAGCGGGAATATTCCACGATGTCCCGCAGCAAATTCCGTATTTTTTTCTAACCGAAATTCGCAGAGAAAAAAATATGTTGCATTACTTATTGAAAGCTCCTTTGAAGAAAGTATCATATACATCAAAAAATGGTTCAAATGGCTCTGAGCACTATGGGACTTAACATCTGAGGTCATCAGTCCCATAGAACTTTGAACTACTTAAACCTAACTAACCTAAGGACATCACACACATCCATGCCCCAGGCAGGATTCGAACCTGCGACCGTAGCAGTCGCGCCGTTCAGGACTGGAGCGCCTAGAACCACTCCGCCACCGCGGCTGGCTCGTATACATCCACTAAAGGTTTTTTGTGAGTTAAACAGGGTGTCCTATTTACCGAGACACACCAAATAGCTGTTTGTGCGAAATCAAAATAAAAAACGTATCAAGCAAATGTTGTTTGGCTACCAGGTTTATAATAACCAACATGTTTAACTCTCTTGCAATATTGTTCGTTATAAAAATATGTACTGTAGTACATCTTCTTTTCCAAAATAGCACCCTAAACTCTTGTTCGGTGATCCACTTCCTTTCTTTAAGATCTGTTCAGAAACGTGTCGCAATGTGTCATTCATGTAAACATGCCATTATTAATAATGTAAATCCAAACTGACTTTGATTCTCGTGTACTAACTAACAGAGTAGGTAGCCAGATGAAAAGTCATAATCAGGCGTCCTTCATGTATTCAGTTTTTACCTAGCTTCGTCTCGCGTGCGACTTTTGCTATTATATCTGTGGCACATTGATCGACTTCCGTTTATTCACGGCTGCTTAGACTACGCAAGTGTACCTGCCGAAGGTCTGTGAGGTGAGAGTGGCTTCGGCCAATGTCTAGGTCGTGGTCGCCGCTCAGGGCTTGCCGGTTTGGAAGGAAAAAAGAGTTCTGCTTCAGTCTATTACGTCTGTTCTGGAGTGAATGCATGTCTTGCTCGTGTGTGGTATGATGTGCTGACGAGTCTGGCTGAATTAACATATGCCGAGGCAGAGGGAGCCATCCATGAAAGCAGCAATGGGCTTGTATTGACGAAGTAATGGTGACATGCATATGCAGCTGCTCTCTATGCGTCTGGTCTCCAACACAACTGAGTTAATTTCCACATTTAGCTACATTGGAACAGTTTTGTTGCTGAGGCAATGCCATCGGACGAATAGCCGACTGGCACTCATGGTTACGATCAATGTGCGGCGGGTTCCCGTTTTTTTTACTTGTTGTTTCTGATTCGTGATCGGGTTTAGAGAACGGATATCTCACTCGACAAGAGAGTTGGCTTTTTTTTATTTTTTATTTTCAGTTTCACATTATGGAGCAAGTCTTTGTATGATGTTTTGAGAACACAGCGTAAATCATGTAACAGTAATCTGATTGTTTTGCGTAGAATCCTTGTGTCTTTGAGATCAAATAATAACCTTAAAGTTAAGTAGAAAGTTTGACGTCTTTATTGCAATTTCGTTCCCTTCATCAATTTAAACAAAAATTATTAAACTAGTTTTGCAAGACAGTGCCACTGAGAAGTCATGAGTCTTGTGCTGATGCATCATGTAAGGGGAATTACAGAACTATTATAGTATTTTAATTTAGTCGATAGTTCAATCGGAACCACTTCTGTTCCGAGTAATTTTTTCAAATATGAAGAATTTCTTAGTATCAGAAGTTATTTTCAGATGCCAAGGGAATTTGCGGTGCATTACGTATGCTCGTCTGTGATGGATTATTCCCGACGATAGTCCTATGGAGTCTCATTCAATTGTGCAAAGGGTATCTTTAATCACACCAGTGTCAACTGGAACTTCGATGTCCCCTGATACATTACCGAAGTCACATTCAATTTAACAGACACCATAGACAAGTACCCCGGGTAACATAACTTGTCTACTTGCTGGAACTGACAGCAAACCAGTGGAAACACAGTAGTCTACGCATGGATGAATGAATTCATAGCTGCTTCCGATGTTGCCTGCTGAAGTGAATTACAAACAACCACGATACATTCCTGTAGGCTCTCTCGCGTTGTTGGTATATCACGACAGATAGAAGTCAGAAGTCACGAAACCGATCAGGTCAATCCACTGCTCCTCCACGACCAATCCATCACATAAGTTTTCTAGTTCTTGGAGATACTTTTCCGAAGACGAGGAAGAATTTGTCTGAGAAAGTTGCAATGTGCTCTGATACCAAGATTGCCACTGATGAAACAGGGGCGATGATTGTTACCACGCATCCCGCAACAGACATTAAATCTCCATTAACGCCCATGTTCCGTCTGTCAAAGCCATCGTACGCTTTCATTTGGCCAGTAATTCAGGTCCTTTGTGTGAGAAAGAACATTCATCAGTAAAAATTCCATAGGGGAATTGGTATAACAATTTCGCGAAAGATAACAAGTTTCCTTGTCTCTTCTACCACGTTAATGAAGGAGTTCTGTTCCGCCTGATTTAAACTGTACCGACAGCGCAGCGTAAGTTCATTTCTAGCAGTCAGCACATTATCGATTATTAATTTGTTATTTTATTTTTATTCCTGAACCGAAATCACTAGTACACGGACGTACAGGACAGAACTGCAGTCAGAAGTACTGACTTCGAGCCCTGATGGCGGAAGATATTTTTATCAAGAGTTTTTTTTTTATATTATACCAGACTACGCTACAAAGTTGTGGGCTAATATGCAGACTGACTGACGACACGTGATCCATCGGTCAATCATGACACTGAACTCAATAGACCTTTCAAGAGAAGTAAACGCTATACACCTGTTGTAGCTTTAATTCTTCCCGTATCTTTCAGTCTATCCTAATCCCTAGCAACACTACACTACACTGCACTGCACGGGTAATCACCAAAGTCATCCGCACAACACATATACGTCCTTGACATTTTGTAACACGGGCCGGCCGGAGTGGCCGAGCGGTTCTAGGCGCTTCAGTCTGGAACCGCGCGACTGCTACGGCCGCAGGTTCGAATCCTGCCTCGGGCATGGATATGTGTCATGTCCTTAGTTAGGTTTAAGTAGTTCTAAGCTCTAGGGGACTGATGACCTCAGATGTTAAGTCCCCTAGTGCTCAGAGCCATTTTGTAACAGGACTGCAGGAAAGGGGTGACGAATCACAAAGATCTTGCTCAAGACGGCAATGCGGGATTCATGCATTGTCTGCAACGACCAATGTATGCGTATGGAAAAAATTTACTTCGATTAAATGTGGATCATGCAGTGGAGAACACAACGAAATAATAATAATAATACCAAGTCGATGGAAGATACGCCGTCTGAAGGAAATAGATTGAAAAATACTGTATGAAGTGTACCAATTACATGGAACAGTTGCATCTAATATATAGATAAAATTGTTATTTTCTCTTACTTGTAGAAATACACCAACCAGCCGCTTTCTACGTAGATTTTTTTTGCGTCAAGACGAGTTTCGGGCTTGAACGTATCTTCAGTTGTCCTAATACATTTATAAGCCAACACAGCTTTTATTATCGACAGTTCGTTAAGCTTTGGTTACGTAATATAGCTCGTAGCCTGTTTATCCGCTTTTGTATGCATAGCACAAATACCATTAGGTTTACTGAGGCACTGATGTTGGGCAGCATACGAAACATGTCCGATTTACGCAGCTTTTTTATACTGTAAATTGCATCTAAATGCGAGTTAAAATCTTATTGCAGATTTTGAAACTACTTCTGAAGACAGTTGCGTTTATAGATTTAATATTGCTGACCCCAGAATTTAGTAAATGGAATTGTATTACTAGAAATTACTTAATATACAATTTATGTACAATTTTACGTTATTTTACAGGTAATTCAGTTTCATTAATGATGTAAAATGACTTTACTAGCAGATAACATGAATGGTTATTTGTCTAATGGAGTAGTGGCTGGCCGGCATTAACGCAATGATAGTTGAACTGTGTTGAAGGTTACAAAAGTTATATGGCATATATTATACAAAGTGATAATATCATCTTTCTTCGTAGGTTAATTTTCTTACCTGTCTTTGGTCAGATGCAGTATCTGTAAGTTGTGCACTGATGTTCATCTTCAACAACATATCAGGCGAATATAGAATTTCTTAGGATTTTTTAAGCGAAGAAATAGGAATTTCTACCCACAATTGCACATCGCCAAATGACATCCCAAGTGATGGAACAGAGTTACCCAACAAAAGGCTTGTAAGACATTTTCCGCCAATTATTTATACAAGCTATACATCATTTACAGTCCTGGCAGAAACTCAATAGCAATTTTAAAAATAAAATAGGTCAGTTTCCTGTTCTCTTTTACAATGTGACAGGTTGTCAATTGAGTATAATGCAAGTCACCTGTTTCTTGCTTCAGTGATCCTAAAATTTTAGTCCACTCTATCAGTGTTTCCACTGCGTATAAAATAAGAGATATTGCTACTTACAAGCAAAATGTACCGTATTTCTTCTGTAACAACCAATATTATTTAGTTATTACCTTGCTAATGCTAGACAATCACTTCCCCACTAGACAGATACTTCATGTTAAGTCATATTATACCGTTACAAAAATAAAATAGAAAAATTTACCTGAAAAATAGCCTAGTGCGACTCATTACAGTACATACCTTGTGTGGTAAACAATGTTTAGCCATACAAAGGCATTTATCATGTTATAGGGTTATCAATATTAAGGTTATAAACCCGACTGAGTTTAGAAGTAGTTTCAGAAGATATAAAAACACTGCAACTTGACTTTCGGTGTAATATACGACTTGGAAAAAAAGTACATAAAATAAGTAATCGGACACTGGAGAAAGAATCATAGGGGCTCAGAGCACCTCTAATTTCTCACAGCACAATAAATAGCTTTCCAGCCAATTTACCATCCAGATTGACAGTCGGCATAAATGGAATAAGGCACTGATGTTAGATGGTCCTGGTACAACTATCTTGGTACCCTTCTTTTCCTATGTTCCTTTCATATGCATTTCGTGTTAAATCCCGATTGGTGAGAGTTGAAGACAAATTCCTTATAAACGATGGGATAAGTTTGTTTATTTCTTCCACAAATTTTCCCGCCGATTCCGCAGATTCCTGCGCATCGTCAAGTTCACACATTGTTTGAAATTTCATTGCCTTACGTCTTCCATTTTTGTAACACTGTTTGAAGTTATGTAACCTTTCACTGCTTCCTTTGAAAACACTGTAGTCTATATCGCACCCAGTTTGATGTGCAAATCTTAATGGGTCTCTATCATGTGTAACTCTATCGGGCATCCTTGACGTGCGCAAACACCAGTTTTTTTAATAAGTGTACGTTTTCCTCCCTTGAATACCCATAGTTTTACTTATTCACTACACGGTCATATAGCTACGGACTTATCCGAAATGTGTTCATAAACGTTTTCCAACAATTGTCCTTTACTGTGATTCACTGGAGATGGGACTTGTGGTTACGTGTCTGACAAGGATGATGAACTACATGGCTCGACACCTGTATCAGTATTAGCTTCACTTCTTAAGCACGTATCGTCATCTTTTAACTCATGTACATTGCCTGCACAGTAGAAAGTATTCGAAACCACACATTCCACCGACTCAGATTGTAGAAACGCTAGTATTTCATCTGAAAATTCTTCCTCACTGTGCGAAATTCCTTGGGTTTCTTTCTGAAAATATGTCAACTTCGGCAACTATTATTGTAGACATGATGGAAAGTTTACTTTGTTTATCGTTGCCATTGCTCTGCTTTGTATCAACACCACTAGCTCAGCAGCTCTGCTGCGAGCCACTCGTCGACTAAGCGGTTCAACGAGGCTCCGTAGCCTCATGCTGTGCTCACCATTGATACCTCCAGTCCCGCCCACTATTGCCATTAACAACCAATATTGCGGCTGTGTGGTAGACAATATGCGGGGCGTCGAGTGCCGTAAACGTGATTGGCCTTGTGCGGCCGCGCACTAAGGGGTTCCTCGTCAGACTAACTTATTTACATTTGTACAACATATCAGGGAAACTTATGTAGCGTTGGTCTTTATTTCCATGCTTCGAGATGGTTTCACATTCACCACATTGATTACAAACATGCTGTCGCACCTCCAACAGAACTTGTGATGAGAATAGAGAACACTGTATTCTTGTTATTCGCTTCCTGGCTGTCGTCGTGTGCTGTCTATGCAGTTTTGAAGATGTATTACGTTTGCTAATAGCATGATACGTTAGCTGCATATTTCAAAGTCCATACTCTGGGCAGCTCGCATTTAACTGGTTCTTTGTGCATCTTGGATGCAGAGTTCATTGGGTTATTTTCTTTTATTAATTTGAAAATGCAAGTTTGGTTAGATGAGAGATTCCGATTTTGTTCTAGTTTCAGTCTTCCTAAGGGCGTCAATCAAAACGCCACGTAATTGACTGTTTCGTCGGTTCTTTTAGAACATTTTATATATTGTGAATGAAACACAGACAACACTTACGTAATATTCTACAATATTTTTTATTTGCTACACGAATCGGTTTTAGTCTCTTACGCCATCATCAGGTTTAAAGATAAGTATGTGGTAAAGTGAAATTTTGTTGAATCAAAGATTTTAAACTAGTGCGACTACAGAGTACCTCTATTTCCAGAGGTGAAAAATGTTAATTGTAGAATTAGGAATAAAATAAGAGGGATGATTTCAGTGTATATGCGAAGTAAGATTATTTAGCCAAGATAAAATATGTGGCACATTAACTAATGAACTACAGACAAATCAAAACGGTTGTACGCAGAAGAAAATAACTGAACATTAAAGTTTGGTGAATTATTTCAAAGATGTTGCTGAACAAAATAATCTTATCTTCAATAGGTCGTAAATTACAAATAGATAAGACACAATAATAATATTAAGTAGGTGACTGAAGCAGTCTGAATTTTAAAACTTTTTGTCGGATGATTTGTTGAAAGTAGGTGTTCTTGAATAAATTTTTTGTGCTGATTCTAGAAATAACTACCGTCTTTGTCTATCACGTCAGGTTTTTGCGCAAAATACGAAATAATATTTTGACAATTTTCACTTTTGAGCAGACAATTATATTCTAGCACAAAATCACACAAAACGAGTTTTTACTGAAAACACATTTAAAAAATGAAATACATTTAAAAAATACTCCTCAGAATCCCCATATTTTTTTTCGTGACTACCTTGTATAAAAACAGGAAGTCAACAGTGTTCCATAAATTTTTAAAATTTCCCTTGTTTGACTTCTTTGTAGATTCTTGTGTATGATGACTGTCCTCTTCAACATCCAAAATAGTTGGTCCTCATAGCTGTTGTCCAGTGCCACTGGTAGCTCCTCGTAATATTTTGGCATAAACCTTCACTCTGAACTTCACTATGATGACCCAAATTTCCGGAAAGTAGTCGATATATGAGTGTGGTTAGTGGAGTTCCACAAACAATCCATCTTCTTGAAATTTTGCAGCTTTTTTTCAACAATGACCTTGTAATTAGGATCTCTATTATTCCATAGAAAGTTCTCAGTAACTGATCGGAAGGCGGACAAGCACCTTTTTTTCCTTTTCTTAATTGTCTTCTCAGAATCTTCAACCTTCATCAGTTTCTTAATTTGAGGACTAAAAAAGAACTCCAGCTTTCAATTTGTCTCGTGCGGTGAAGGGAAAATTTTCGGAAAGGTGCTTGATTTTTTTTTTTTTTGGGGGGGGGGGGGGCATCCTGTGGTAGAGCCTTTACAAATAATGTGATCAAGGCCAGTTGTATTTGTTGAGGTGGAAGCAAGACTTTTTTTTATTCTACAAGCGGTTTGTGCAGGATGTTTTTAGTTGTAGGCACAAGAGTCCCCACTCTGACCAAAGTCACACACTGCAATGTCTTTGACTTAACCGACTTTCCCATTCGCATAGAAAGCAAGGCATTTTTAGGAACCCAGCTTATTGTCTCAATAGTATTCCGACAACTTTGAAGTCACTGTAGATAAGCCAAGTGTATTCGTCATACTGGATACTTCTAAGAGTATTTTAATTGTCTCATACGTCACTTTCATTTCAACTGAATAGGTCACAAGAATGGATCCATACATGTTTCCCTTATGTAGTAACACGCCTTTCAGGCTCCTCATTGACGAATCGAAAAGTCTCCACTTTTTGGGATCATTTTCAATGCCTTAGAAGTGCATTAACTTCTTTATGCTGTTACAGTAAACCAAGGACTCATTCTGTGAGAATAAATGAACTAGTTCTTTCTCTCTATGTCTTTACCATGAGTAATATCCTCCTGGTTCCAGAAGATTCTTAATTTTTAACCGGGAACCAAGTAGTTCCACGGATTCCTTAGACAAATTCAAATCTCGTACAAGAGCAAGTTCACTCACAGAACAGTTATGGAGTAAAGTCGCATTTAGGCTGGTGGACATCACTATCGTCTTCGGTAATTGAATCAATTTCATTTTCTTCATCATCTTCTGCCACGTTCTCTACAACAGCTGGAGGAAGAGGTGCAATCAGATCTTCTCCATGTGCAAACTTGCCTAATGGCTGGATCAGTGCTTGGATACACAGTTTGTCTCTTATTTTTCGAATTGCAGCCCTGAGTAGTAACTAAGGAGATGTAACAGTTACTAAGGTGAATTTTAGGCTCCCCCCACACCACTAGAATCATTAATGGCATGCATGTTTTCCTTCCTTTTGTCCACAATCTTAACCTTTCCACGCAATAGCGGCTAATTGTCTCTGGCAACCATCCCTTGTCCTGGTCACCAAGTTTCATTTTACAATGAGCATGGTAAACTTTTTTCGCAAAGTCTGCTTAGCCACTGTATAATTCCCAAAACTGTAACCGAGCGAGTTGGCGCAGTGGCTAGCACACTGGACTCGCATTTTGGAGGACGACGGTTCAATGCCGCGTCCGGCCATCCTGATGTAGGTTTTCCGTCATTTCCCTAAATCGCTCCAGGCAAATGTCGGGATGGTTCCTTTGAAAGGGCAGGGCTGACTTTCTTCCCTAATCCGATGAGACCGATGACCTCGCTGTCTGGCCTCCTCCCCCAAACAACCTCCCCCACCCCCTCTCAAAACAGTAACAGAAAATATTTAGACATTCACACACTTGCGTATTGACGTTGTTGTAACTATCGACATTAGTCGAAGTGTTTGATTAATACTTAAATATACAGCATAATCACAATATAGCACTGGTAATCCAAGCCTGTGAGACAAGAAACACTTTTAGGATCACACAATAACAACTAGCATCGACAGGTGTAACATCCTAAAGGTATGCATAATTATTACTGTAATTATATTATTATTATAATTATGTAATTATTAAAATAACTGTATAATTATACAAATTATTTTTTTAACACAACGAGAGAAATTCTAGGAATTGAAATAAAGGAAGATGGGCATGTGAGCAAGAGGGCTAATTTACAACATGGCCTAGATCGGATTGAGAGTAGTATTTGCAGTTAGAAGTTGTGAGTAAGGAAATTGTGTCTTGTTATTCAACATTAAGCTTGGATTGATGGACATGGGTTTTGTTAATTACCGTTATTTCAAGATAGGTCATCTTCCTTCCTTTATGAATGTAGCTCGTACTTCATGTTTCAGTTTGTAACTATGGTCTTCTGTAAAGAAGGTGGTCTCCAAAAGTAAAGTCTCCTTTTCTAAGTTTCCAACTTCTGTGGTGTTCTTTCAAGTGGACCAATATTGCCCTGCCAAACTCACCAGTATAGAATTTCCCAAAATTGCAAGAAATTTTATATATTCCTTATATTTATATATTCCGTGTAATCCATATAATTAGCTTCAGTCCACTGATTAGGCGACCCTTATTTAACAAATATAATTAGGCATGCATACGTTATGTTTCAATGTGATGGTGTTTCCATTGTACGCAGTGGGCAAATATCGAGTGAAATGTTGCATAATATGCAATGCTGTTGATATGGTGATGAGCGGGTAGTTCTTGCACTTTTTTATTTCAGAGCTCAAAGCAATTACTAATGCATTCTAGTTTCAAAAGCTACATAAAAGTGGTTGGTTGCTTATTTCTTAAAGTAATGAAAGCCACGTACATGGAGTTCAGCTCTGTTAGCATCAATAATTTAGTGAATATTTTTTCGTACTGGACGATGTAAAAGTCAGACATGGTAATAATGTTAGATACAAAAGTCGAAATCAACCTTAATAACAACGGGAAATATTAATAGAGTTCGTTGCACCAGGTGAACTAAGAATTACCATCTGCCTTAGGCCTGACAGTTGGGGCTGTACCGAGGGGGAGGTGAGAATGGCCTTTGTTATGGCACATAAATTGAGCAAGAAATGATTACAAAATGAAAGACAAGGAGTTTTAAGCATTATACCAGTATATCAGTATTCACCTAAATAAATAAGAAGTAATTACGACAATAAGCCTCCTTTGGTCGATCAAAAGTGTTTCGTTGTTTTGCTGGGAGTAGTAGAGGTTGGCGCAGCAGTGTGGTTAATACGGCTACAGTCCTAACGAAAATATCCACAAATGTACATGGTAAACTCGAGACGCGGTATCCGTGGAAATTATGTTCTAAAAAAATTATATACACAAATATGAAAGATAAAAGAGTTATCAGAAATTTTTATCTTCCATCAGATCACTTCCTAGAGACGTGCACTATAACATTCATGAAAAATGGAATAAACACTTAGCAAAGTCCCAAACCAATCGCTAACTTTCAGAGCAGATGTACTTAAGGCTCATGTACACTAAATCAGAAATGACATCGAAACCTGTGAGTAATGATTAACGAAGAATGGACCAAAGTTTAAACAAATCATAACAGAAGTTGTTTCTGAAGTAAGAGGAACAGCAGAAATGAAATATTCCCAAAGCGGGTTAGGAATTTGGAGTGGATATTTTAAGACAGTTATGTAGAGCAAACAAGAGGTGTAATTACCTTTTATCACTATCCAACGATATCCGTTACTGAGATGATTACAAAAGTAAATTTGTGCTTGTGAAGAAGGAAATGCTCAAAAATAAGTGGGAAAGTTGATACTGCTGTTATTTATCTAAAAACAAAAGTAAATCGTTCAAGATAATAATCCACATAAAGAAGTAGTAGCGGAGAATGAACAGCTAAATTGTTTAAATCTCAAAGAGAACGTGAGATAAATGTCCGTTAATAATTCTGTGGATCCGATCTCATTGAATCCATCAAAGGCAGAAAAACCAAACTTCACATGGTCCTTAAAATACAGATATGGAACTAATCAAATGTTCATCTTACTAATTAACGCAGAGACCTCCGGATTCCGTGAATGCCTGTGGAAAGATTAGATACGTACCGGAAAAGCAATTTGAAACACATTTGTACTCACAACATAAGTAAGCAAATAGGTCAGAGGGTTCAAATTACAGAGGCATCACGTTTTTAAATACGCGTTGTAAAATACATGCTAAGATAATTAAATCATGGCTTCAGGAAAGAGAGATCGTGTTCAGATCGTATTTTTATGCTTGCACACACAACTCCAAACACAAGATAACTTACGTAGCCACGAACTATGTGTTTATATACTACGATGAAACATGCGACACAACGCTTAGTAGAAGTTACATGGGAAGGACTGGAAAGTATTGGACGACCAGTGCCACTAATTTCTGTAATTTAATCCCTCTACGTGAGTAATAGATTGAGAATTAAGAGAGCTTGTGCAATTTTTAAGCAAAGCGTTCGGCACGGGCATCACTTTGATGCCACGCTTTTTTCAAGTTTTTATACCGATGGCTTTCCAACAAACTATCTGAACTTAGTAAACAATACTTCTGCCACCTACAATGTAACTTTTAGAACTATATTATTTACTACTTATCAAAGCCAAGTATGGCCGGCGGCGGTGGCCGAGCGGTACTAGGCGCTTCAGTCCGGAACCGCGCGACTGCTACGGTCGCAGGTTCGAATCCTGCCTCGGGCATGGATGTGTGTGATGTGCTTAGGTTAGTTAGGTTTGAGTAGTTCTAAGTTCTAGGGGACTGATGACCTCAGATATTAAGTCCCATAGTGCTCAGAGCCATTTGAACCATTCGAAAGCCAAGGATGAGACTGAGATCCTGATAGCTGCTCGTAAATTTAACCATGTTTATGTTGAATATGGAATGATAACAATGCTTGAAAACATTTTATTCTAACGAATGTAATAGTATTCTTTGCTAAACCGCAGATGGTGGATTCGAAAATGAAGTTATTTTTTGGATTTTGGGCTGAGTTTTATTGTGCCATTCTATGATCCTCTAACTTAAGTATTCTGCAGATTTAATTGATAAAAGTAATAGAAATACGTATAAGGAGCTACATAACCCAGACCCTCAGTTCAGATATCTGATTCCAGGAGATGAAAGTGGTCTGGCAGCACTACCGACAAGCCACACATGAACACACAGAATCGCTTTGTGTTTGTTTTCACTTAGATCTCAGCGTTGAGAGCTATGACAAGTGTTGCAGGGGACCGCGTGTTGTTTTACGTTCGAGAACATGTGTTGCTGCTGTTTTGCGTAAATTCAGAAGACGTAATGCCTCGTATGTAGGTAAATAGCACAAATTCTTTTTGCTGCATCTGTGGAGAGTTAACTCTAATATCGCAGAAACGGCAACTTAACTTTCTCTTGTAAATATGAGCTACGAGCTTCATATCTAATGTGAGGTTGATGGCCAGGACAAGAAATGGGATCTCAATAAATGCTACACACATCAAAAGTTCCGGAACCTGCACAATAAACTGGAACAGAGATCAACATAAACATCATTTCCGCCCTTTTTATTGCTCATAAAAAATCACACATTGCATGTTGTACCACCATACAGTGAGATCTTTAGAGTTGGTAGTGCCGATTGCTGTACACACCAGTACCTCTAATACCCAGTAGCACGTTCTCTTGCATTGATGTATGCCTGTATTCGTCGTGGCATACTATCCACAAGTTCATCAAGACGCTGTTGGTCCATATTGTTCTACTCCTCAACGGCGATTCTGCGTTGATCTCTCAGAGTGATTGTTGGGTCACATCGTCCATAAACAGCACTTTTCAATCTGTCCCAGGCATGTTCGATAGGGTTCATGTCTGGAGAGCATGCACTCCCGACCGACTGGTTAAGAGGATGACATCATATGTTCTTTGCTGATCCCATGATTTGGAGAGAACAAAAGTAACACACAACCACAGCTGACTTTGCACAAGTTGGGGTTTGACAAGTGGTAACTGTGAAGACGGCCTACTAGTGATACAGTACTTTATTAATGGAAATACTAATTGTGATCCTTTTGACTTCAGTTGTTGTAAGACTGGTAAAATGTTTCCTATAGACGTCCAAAGATAGCTGATCCGTCTGCAAATGCGAGTTTTCTGACTGGCTATCATAGAAAGTGTATTAAAAGGCAGTATGAGAGATTGAAGACACAAAATAATCTTCATAGAAGTAACATGTTCATGAAATGTTTTGGCTTAATTGTAGCGAATGTGTATTATTATTAATTAAATAACATTTTTCAGATGCCATTTAAATCCGTTGTTCAAATATCTGCGAACAGTCCCCATTACAGAGGCGATAATACATACACTGCGATATTATGGTTCTCAACAAATACAGGCACACTGGGGCAATCCCGAGGAAAATCTGGATCATACCCAAGAGATCCTTGGTCTATGTGCAGCATTTGAAGAAGAGGACTTCAATAACAACTAACATTTTTCAAGATTCGAAAGTATATGAGCAGAAGTACCCAAGAACTCTACCAAAATTACGTGAATAGGCGATTCCAAGAATTTTCCCCTTTCTACCACATTATTTAATTGGACGATCAACAGTATTAATCCGGGAAAGATACTACTGGAAGATTACTGAAGCGAGAGGCTCTCTGAAAATGTGATTGAAAGGTTTACCTACGTGTGTGAAATTGTAGGTAAAATTGTGATAAGCGACGAGACGAGCTGTATAATACTGTAATAAACGGTTCATTACATTTATTCAGGTTATCAGTTGCCCAAACTCTAAAATTTAAAACTAGTTTAAAGATTACGGTTGTAAAATTAACACCTCCTTACACAGTTCAGAGTGATTTTCAGCTGAACAGTGGAAGGAGATAATAATTTTACAGCCTTCAATCTTTAAACTTTTTACTGGTTGGTTTTTATGATTGAGAAACTGTGGCGATAAAAAAGTATAACGAAGTCTATACTAACTTCTAACAACGCAGAACAAAACTTTATTCTATCACAACACTTATAAAACAGTTGCTTAAATGTAAGTTGTGTTCACACTGCGTATGTATTTCTCTTTCCCGTAAATTTTAGATTTCCCTTTGAGTATTTACTTTTAGATAAACAAACCCCTGGAATGAATCTACCAAAATAGTTCATAAGAAGGGCGTTGTTCGTAAAACTAGGCATCTCACCACATCTTACTGTTTACACTGAGGAAACGGATAATGAAATTATTTTGAGTTGTTTCTTAATAGAGTTACAAACGACTTTGTACGTCAATAAATGATAGCGATTTGCCATCATATTTCACATCTGCAGCAGTACAAAAGCTGTTTTTTAACGCATACATACTATACATTTTGCGCTATACTTGACTTCTGCACAACTTTAGTTTTCGTGTGTCACAACTTTCGTCGTTTGTTAAAATTCTATTTAAATGGGGATAGTGTTGCTGATTTGTTGTTATGCACATGTGTTAATAGTAGCATTGTTTATGTGTGAACATATGACATCCTGTCGTATACAGTACTTGACTTGTGCATAGCACTCAATTTTCCGTTTCCGTGTTTCATAATTTTCGACCTTGTTAGAATCTTCAAATCTCCTGGGTCTTCAAATAGGAAGATACGTGTGATTAGTTTCTGAAAGCAGGTGTTAAACGCACATTACATGCATTAGAGTGTATAACAGCTTTGTTCTTATGCGTACCGATACGTCCATTCTGTGAATTAGGCAGTCTATTTGAAAGCTGCGTGGTGTTGTCCAGTTGAAGAATGCGTGGAGTACGCAGAGACACAACGGACTGCCATTTTTTTTAAAAAAAAAAACTAGATGCATTCACCTTGAAAACAAGGAAAATTGTTCAAAATCCCCATTTACCTAGTATGTTTCAGTGAAGATTTTCTTATACCAGTACCTCCTGAGAGTGTGACAGTGAGTGAGTACGAACACGCAGAAGACAGCAGTGGAGTTATCTATGCCGATCAAACGTTTCAAGCCCGTTCTGAATAAAATGCCCACAATTTTTCGTCGAAGCAGCGGGCTAAATTTTTATCTTCCAGCGTAAAAGGATGGAATACTTCTTTTTCGGTAAGAAAGTAAGTGTTAATCTACCGCCATGCTGTTTCTCTCACCAAGGAAGGTGGTCTGGTTTTTCATGACACAGAGTCCATTATGGAATGTCGTCTTGGCTATGATTTCAGAGTAACTGACTAGCGTTTGTCCATAGATTCCAGTAACGTTAGTCTGAAAGCACTATTTCTTCACAAGAGGAACGTTTTCTTTTTTGTTCCGATTCACGATGCAGTTTATCTAAAGGACACAAATGAGAAATTGAAACTACTACTCACACTTATGCAGTACGAAAATTACAACTGGTTTGTATATGAAATCTCAAGATAACAGTAATTCTTCTCGCCATTCAGCCCGACTACATAAAGCCCTACTGCTTTCTATCCGAAAGAAGCAACAGAAGCAAGTAAAAACACTATTCTGGGAAAAATGGGCTGCTCGGAATGAACTACCGCCTTTACAGAAGAGTGTGGTGAGCTCAAAAGTGTGGATCTACCTCTGCTACATATTACGTTGGGCCTAGAGAAAAACTTTATGTAAGGCACGGACAAAACTTCACGTGGATTCATATACTTGCGAGAGAAGTTTCCACCCATCAGTGAAGCAAAAATAAAGTATGGAATATGTGTGGGACTGCTAATTACGGACTTAACATTTGGTAAAAATTTCCTTTATTTATATGGGCGATGTCGAATAATGTCATGGTCAAATAACTGACGGGTTTGCTGCCGGGTGACGACGTCGGACACGGCCGATATTTTACAACAGCCGAGCAAATCCGCTATTGCAGAACATTGCCTTGACACCGGTCATCCTATGGAATACAGCAACACGGAGATTCTGGCTTGAGCGTCAAACTATTGGGATAGTGTTATTAAGGAAGCTGTTGAAATCAGACTATCAAGCAACCTTATTAACAGAGATGGTGGATTTTGATTAAATGCTGCTTGGAATCCGGCTCTGTCTCTCCTCAAAAAACAGAGGGACAGAATTAGTGCTACATCACCTGTTGATTAATAGTAACCATCGATATTTCTGATGTTGGTTATCTTTGATTGTGTTGACACTTGTTCTGTGTGTGGTATCTTCCTTGTTTCTCCTCTATGAATCGAGGTATTAAATTTGCTTGCACATTTTTTCTTCCTTGCATTTGTGCCTTAAAGACTGACTCAATAACAATACTGTAAATATACAATACAAGCCACAGAAGCCATTAATGTGCATCAGAGTCCTCTTCAGTATTTTGTTTAGGCAGTGCGTCACGCCCAATTTAATCGCTGAACAAACTGAAATAATATTCATGATAATACTCTTTAATCATCTGCTTCTCACACATTATGAACATATCCTTAAGATTTGCTTTAGTTATAGGAAGTTTTTTCGTGTATACCTTGGAAACAGACATATTTATGGCCATTGTATACCTTTTAAAGTCACTTCAGCTAAGATCCCTTCAAATTTTGTCTTATAAAAACCCGAAAAAGGTTTGTTTTTTTCGAAGTGGGATAAGGAACCGTTGTGTATTCTAATATTTGTCGATATCTTTCTGGTCATTTTAAAAGTTTAGAAAATCATCGAAGAGCATAGTGCGAACGACGAATAAGACAACGCTATGTCTTGCAATTTAGATTTGTTCCAATCCTTCATTGTGGTGCACCGGCACACACTTAGTTCTGTTCTCGATCTTAGAGTGAATAGAGTCACACTTCATTTCTATATGTCCTGTTTTAAAAAATGCGTGGTCATTTGTGTTAAGTTAGGACGGTTCCTGCTTAGAGCGATACGCGGAAACATATACAAGTATGTAGCTGGCTGCCACATTCATTTGATATCATCCTCACTCATCTAATTTCTAGTATCGTATGTAACTGGCTGCCACATTCATTTGATATCATTCTCACTCGTCTAATTTCTAGTATCGCCATGCTGTAATAATAGACACTTGTGAATACTTTAGTCGATCATCTTTTACTGTCTGTCTCGTTCCACAAGTAACAAGTGCCATCTTGATTTCCCGGATTATATATGGTCAAATTATACACTGGGAGTATTCTCACTTAAAATATTTGGTCACGATGTCCCTTCGAGTGTTTAACAGGCTTGTGCTTCAAAATTTATAGCCACAACACTTCGGTCGCTTTGTGTTAGCATTTTGTCTTCGTTGTGCTTCTTCTGAGCCAGACCTCTTCTCTACAAATATTTGTTAGGATCTTCTTGCTTTAATAGCTTCTTGTTCTAGGTCAGTGAATTAAATGAGGTTCATTTGTGGAACTGATCTTTTTTCGGTCTAAAGAATTGCAAATCGTACACGTGGAATACTTACCGGTATTTTGGGAGGGATGCTAGCTCGTAATTGTCCTCTTTACGTTTAGTTTTACAATCGTTATACATTATTGTAATGTTCGAACTTGAACCAAGATACCTCCTTGAAGATTTCTATCTAGAATAGTGCGATTCGACGGAAGGATAACAGGATCATCATCGCTCTCTGACAGTCGTCTGCCACGTTTACCTTGTTCCACAATACCACCACAACTTTCTACGCAACTTTTACGAGGTCCTATTCCCGGCTAAACAGCTGAAATACAATTTTTTACATCAATAACGTTGTGTATAATTTACTGACCTCTTAAACACTCTAAACGAACGGCTGAAGTGTTATCAAGCACAATGGTATGTGCGAAGAGGCGTAAACAGTGACGAAATATGTGACTCTAATGTACATAAGAAAATTGTTAAGAATAACTAATCAAAGAGTTTAGCACATTCATATTTACACAACTCGCTGAGGAGTGTTAACCGAGAGCCAAAAATCACGAATGTGGCACATTCGCTGTTGTGGCGTTACAAAATAAGCTTATTTTGCACTTTTCCGCATTTTTATCTATACTACTAAGGTAACTCATTCGAGGCATTTCCATAACAAAGAAGCCAAAAAATGAAACTCGCCGACTTATAGAAGGCAAAGTCGCCATTTTTGTACATTTGTGGTTTAGACTTAAGAGGGACGGTTGCCATCTTATGAGCTTTAACATAAACTCATCACACAAAATACCTAAAATTGACTGTTGTGACCAAGTGCTGTCAAAACTGAAATCTAACAGATATTTTTCCTTAAGCTTGTCTAACAGTCCCCGTTAAGATATTCATCTACAGAGTAGGAGTTGCTTAGCAAAAAGTCTTTCAAACTCTGTTTAAACTGTGCTTTATCTCAAACCAAATTTTTAATGCTTGCTGGCAGTTTATTGAAAATATGTGTTGCTGAATATTGGTCTCCCTTTAGGACCAAGGTAAGTGATTTTTAGGTATTTATGTAGGTTGTTCTTATTCCTAGTAGTGATGCTATTTACTGAGGTATTGGTTGGGAATAGAGACGTGATATTTGCACTAATTTCATGAAGAAATAAATATACTGAGAATCAATGGCTAGAATATCCTGTTCCTTGGACAGGGTTCTACATGCAGTTCTTGAATTTACACTACAAATGACTCTTATTACAAACTTTTTCACTCTAAAACTTTTGCTCTGTCTGGCTAGTTACCCCAAAATATGATCCCATATGATATATTAGAATGAAAGTAAGCCAAGAATGCAGTTTTTTATGTGTAGATCTCTCACATCTGACATCATTGGCATTGCAAATACAGACTAGTTTAGGCGCTTCAGCAGTTATATGGTATGCCCTTCCCAAATGTTTTTACTATAAAGTTCTAATCCCAGTAATTTAACACTGTCAACCTCTTATATCTGCATGTCTTCATATGTTATACACATGCTTGAAGGAAATCTCTTACAAGCCCTGAATTGATTGGCGACTCCATGGAGTGCTGTGTGCACAACGACCGTATATGTTAAATTAAAAGGAAGGTCAGCGTTGGTCGTAATATTGATGTTTTATTGATAGCAGAATCGATTTTCACCAGTGTCTGAGTTTAATGTGTACAGCATCGGAGATGATCACTATGTGATCGAAAATCGATTCTGCTATCAATAAAACATCAATTTAAGTTTTGAATTGCATGTACTGGGTATTTTCAAAGTGTACTAACAGTGAATTAGCCTTAAATCATTTATTAATGTTAGTGAAAATTTGAGTAGCAGCCATTTCTAAATTTGTAATTTGCTATTTATTGCAATTTTTGTATCATCTGCAATCAAAACAAACTTAGCATCTGGCAATGTAACAGAAGAGAGCTCATTAATGCACACAAGAAAAGGCAACCCTGAGGAACATCACATGTAATTAATTCCCAGCCAGATGAAGATTGAGTGCTTACTCCACATGTGTTTCGCAAGGACACCCTTTGTTTCCTGTTAGTTAGGTAAGATCTGAACCATTTGCTGCACTACAAGTGACACCATAATATTCTAATTTACTTAGTAGAATTCCGTGATTCACACAGTCAAAAGCTCTAATTTGTTATCTAATGAATTAAGTACATTGTCACTGCACCTGTAAGTAGCCTTCTCTATATGGGATCCCTTAAGGAACCAAAACTGTGACTTGGACAATATATTATTTGCAGTCAGAAGCTTTAGAAGACGCTTGAACACAACCTTTTCAAATATTTTTGGAAGAGCCGGCGAAAGTGAGATCGGTCGATAGTTTGACGGTATCTCTTTATCTCCCTTCTTGTACAGAGCCTTAACTTCAACATTTTTAGCCATTCTGGAAATTTTCCACTGGTGAGGGACTGATTACAGAAATAACTTAAGATAGAACGCAACTCACTAGAACACTTTGATTTTCAAGGATTTTATCATGGATGCTAATTCTCTGGGAGAAGTGAGTGTCATTTCCATTTTACTGAAGTTGTTTGTTGAGACTGGTCTCAGATATTTCATTGCACTGTTTGATGAGTCTGATAGCCCCAAGCTGCCAATAACAGAAAGAAAGTACAGGACGTTTATCAAATGGAAAAGCGTTATCAAGGCAAATGGAGTAACTAAATAGCGACATACAACCATACAGACCCAAACTTCATTTTCATCATTTCGAGAAATCTAGGGAAGCGCATTTGTGTTTTGTTTAAGAAAACGGGTCATTTCTTTTGGTTTAATCTTTAATGAACTGTTGACTAATTAGTTAGAATAAACTTTAAAAAATGTTTTATTGGTGTTTTCTATTGGAAAATACAAAACGTTTGTTTTCTGCATAATACATACCACTAGGTTCACTTTGGGAGAAGAAAATAATGAAATTACAGTTCCGTTATATCGAAAAGCTGAAAATCTAAGGAGGTAGTCAAACTTAATCATCTCCATATCCGGAGGGTAGTATATTTTTGTTGTCCTGTGCTTCATCGCCCCTTCGTCTTCTGGGCAGATGCAGAATTGATAAGTAGAACGGATGGTAAACTGATGGAACAAATTTCAGAATTTTTTATGTCTCGCATCTTTTTGTACGGCATTGGATTTGCTGCCCTGGCCAGTGCAGGTATATAATTTCGGAGGCTTAGCAGGAACATCTGCAGATCTGTTTTATTAGTTTTGAGGTTAATCCTTTTATACTTTTCTATTTAATTATCATTGTAATGAATAAGAATTGAACTCTTGAATAATTTTATTTCTCCCGTTTGTGATATCTTTGTGCCCTCTTCTCAAACAATTTGTTACTAATCTGATAGGCTTTCGAAATACGGGAACTTGTCAGTCATGCTTTGAAAAGCGAAAGGTTTACACTTCCGACAGCCACGCACGAAGTCCATCTGTGCCTGAGATGTTAACATTTCTGTCCTCTTCCTTTGCACCTGTTTTGACTTTAATACGACATGTTACACGAACTCCAAATTATAAGTCACAATCATAATAATAGTTTACACTTGGATCACTTCAGCTTTCACATTAAATCAGAGCCATAAGTTAGAGCCAGACCTATCCAAATGTGGTTTTTCACTTGGATCACTATGGCAGGACGCGTTTTTCGAAGTACGACCAATTCTAAAGTGGGAGATTGAGACATTCTTGCAGAAGATGGTAGTATTCGCACATGGATCACTATGGCACGAAAATATATTTTTTCTGATGTATCCACGCGGAAAGCTCTAACAAAGAAAAGATGTCACTTGGATCAGTACGGTTCTCCTGTCCCCAAATGTTGTCCGACTACCGCTGGTCCTTAAGAAACGACGTTCCTCTGGTAACATACAGAGGGAAACAGGAAAGGAGATATTTTTACTATGATTCTTTACTTTTCTTTACTCTTATGTTGTTGATTTGTTTAATTTATTTCTGTACCGACAGTTTTTTTTTCCCTTTTATCATTTGGAAGTCTTTTGGTGAGATCGTTTCACTGTGCCAGATACATGTAATATAGGGGCTGCGTAAGTATTTACAAAAAATTTATTTACGTGAAAACTTATGCCTATACAAAAATTCTGAAAGTAAATCTGGATTCAAGGGCAAAGTACTTCCCAGAAAGAGTGTATAATGTTCTTTTAACTGAAAAGAAAGGTTTTTGTTAACGACCGATGCAGTTCAACTATTAAAATCAAAACTGATGGTATTTAAAGGTATTGGCTCCATTATGAGCTAAGTCCACTATAAACGAACAAGTTACTAGCCAAAAAAGAACATTTAGGCAAGTGGGTTATCATTTTAAGCACACAGTCTTGGAGGACGTAGTTCTGAAGGTCCGTCGTAGACTTAAGTATTTACGTAATTCAACTGCTTAAGTTATGTAAATCAACCTAAACGTGCCAGTAACACTGCGAAATATTTCCTGATTTGTAATAATGTTGATCATCTAGGAGTGAGATCAGGAGATTGCCCAACAATAATGAAAACATTAAAATCTTTGGGAATACATTACACTTCCCAGAAATACTGTGCCGTCTGTGAGCAGTAGTGGCAATAACTTCGCGTCTTCTCTCGTGCTACACAGACCAAGGAGGTTAGGTTAGGTTACGTTTGTTATTGTTACGTTGAAAATGAGTTCGTAACAAGACGAAAGACCATTAGCATTAGAGTACATCGTACTGTATAAATCACTGCCGGCATTGTGGGTAACTACAGAAACAGAAGTGTTAACGATGATGATTCGTTGCTCAGAAAATATAGGCAACGGCCACGAAGGAAGATGTTTTTAAAAATTTATTTATTTCACAGTTATGAATAAAAATATATACAGTATATATATTTATCTCTGTACATACTTTACTTAGGCGTATATAATACTTTAGTGCACGTATTATTGCATGATACTTTTCCATAACCGTCTCTAATACTTTAAGATGATTAAGGTGACTCTGCATTCGTAAATTTTAAGTCCTCCAAAGAACTGCCAGCTGCAAGGTATCATGGAGTAAGAGATGAGAGCTGACCTGTGGAACTGCGTCTGTTATTGTATTAATTTGCTTTTTTTTTAATGTCGGAAATATGCACGTTAGCAGAAATTTATTCCGGGTGTTGGGGGCGGGAGGACAGGTGCCTATGTATGGGACGCCGTTGTAGTATCGTTTCCAGGAATGCTTTTTTTCTGCTTGCAACAAAATAAAGTATCATAATAGCACCGTCTTTATCGTCCAAGATTCCAAACCGCAGTATTATTGCACAATATTATTGACAGTACAATTCAAAATACCGTGACTTCGTAGGTTTTCCCGGAGTAGTAAGTCTTGGAAGTTTCCACGGATTTGATGCCGCATCCGAAAATCAAATGGATCCAATATTTTGGATATCCAACTGTCCGCCGTCTTCAAGAGAACACTGCTGGTGCTACTGCTGAGTGCCGCTGGAAACAGATAGCCGTCCTATATAGGCCTTACACGGCGCATGCTCTGTCCATCACAGTTGCAGCCCTCCAAGACAGGGTGGATGGCGCCGCCCTTAGAACGCCGGCGGCAATTATAAATCATACTCAAAGACTATTTTCTAACACTCGGACCGACTGCACCGAAAAGCGTTCTGTTTTGATACGGGATAGTACGGTGTTCCACATTCTGCTAAGAGGAAAGCAATTGTTTCGAATCGATCCTGCAATCAAACTCTTAAGGCAATCGAAGTATAAAGTTTTCTTCAGACAGATGGTGTGAGCGGTTTTGGAGAGGAGGCAAATGGTTCTGATCTCAATGATAAATCTTTTACCTTGTTACAAAAATGGACCCTATTTTATCTATTGGGCAGCGTTATTGCTGTAACTGCTGTCAGGGCTACTACTAGTGCTATATTGTTTATGGAAACGCCAGTTAATACTAGATGACATTATAATAAATATAGGAAACTAGGAAATTCTGAGTTATGCATCTGTACCCTTTATTTGTACTAACTAGGACACTCGTTTGCTGACCCATGTTTAGTAGAATGTTTTTGCTTCTGTTATCGTATATTTTCGCTCGTGTCAGTTTTCGCTACTAACTGTGGTAAACCATCCACGTGTATGTGAGACGTAAAGCGAAGAGGGATCTCTTGTAAGACAAGTAAATTACTCAGTACAAACAAAAACGTTCCATAGTGTGTAAAATATCTATTTTCGTTTTTTGTGCGTGTGTTATAATAATTTACTTCATTTTGTACATGCTTGTATCGATTTGAGAGTTTTTTTTAATCCAACAGGAGTCAGTAATGTTATTAAAATCAATCATTCTCAGTATTCTGAAAATCTACCTCTTGTAGTTACAGCGAAATAGCATTGGCCCAACAAGAAGCCCTTTCCAAAATCTGGCAGCTGTGTATGCAGTGCTTCACACAACAGCATCTCCTAAATTATAGAGGCATTTTAAAGAGCTCAAAGTAGTGTTGTATAAAAGGCGAACGATTTGTCTTTAAATTAACGCGGAACTACACAAGGGATTGCTTTTTATACTGGTGATAGATCTCCAGAGATATTGCCAACTGTTGGTTTGCTATAACACAGAACGACAATACTAACACTTTACAAAAGTAAACAAGCACAGGGATGACCAGTTTCTCCCAATATGGGGAAAGTTTTGTCTGTTTTACATCTCTGTACACGGCAGAGTGCTATAGGTTTGAAGGGGTGAACCCATACCATTTGATAAATAATGTTTTAAGGAAAATATATACGAAAAATTTGTTTCTTAAATACGTCCAATTAAACAATGGTAATAAAACGAATCTTCAAAACAGATCGTCTCAAAACAGCTCTTTACTATCACAAATATTTAACGTGTCACAACCCACTCAAATTTAGAGGCAATAATCTTTTTTTCTACAAATTGTTCAGAATCAAATGCTAAACTTAAAAATTGAAATAACTTAAAATCCTAAATTTTAACTATCCGTCTCACATACACTATGTGGTCAAAAGTATCCGGACACCCCCAAAAACAGACGTTTTTCATATTAGGTGCATTGTGACGCCTGATACTCCATATCAGCGACCTTAGTAGTCATTAGAAATCGCGAGAGAGCAGAATGGGGCGCTCCGCGGAGCTCACGGACTTCGAACGCGGTCAGGTGATCGGATGTCACTTGTGTCACACGTCTGTATGCGAGATTTCCACACTCCTAAACATCCCTAGGTCCACTGTTTCGATGTGATAGTGAAGTGGAAACGTGAAGGGACACATACAGCACAAAAGTGTACAGACCGACCTCATCTGTTGAGTGAGAGAGACAGCCGACAGTTGAAAAGGGTAGTAACGTGTAATCACACAGGAATTCCAAACTGCATCAGGATCCACTGCGAGTACTATGACAGTTTGGCGGGAGGTGAGAAAACTTGGATTTCATGGTCGAGCGTAAACATTGGACGATCGAACAGTGGAAAAACATTGTGTGGAGTGACGAATCACGGTACACAATGTGGCGATCCGATGGCAGTGTGTGGCTATGGTGAATGCCCGGTGAACGTCATCCGCCAGCGCGTGTAGTTCCAACATTAGAATTCGGAGGCGGTGGTGTTATGGTGCGGTCGTGTTTTTCATGGAGGGGGCTTGCATCCCTTGCAGTTCTGCGTGGCACTATCAGGCTTAGCACCTCTTGCTTCCCACTGTTGAAGAGCAATTCGGGGATGCCGATTGCATCTTTCGACACAATCGAGCACCTGCTCATAACGCACGGCCTGTGGCGGAGTGGTTACACGACAATAACATTCCTGTAATGGACTGGCCTGCACAGAGTCCTGACATGAATCCTATAGAACACCATTGAGATGTTTTGGAAGGCCGACTTCGTGCCTGGCCTCACCAACCGACATCGATACCTCTTTTCAGTGCAGCACTTCGTGAAGTATGGGTTGCCATTCCCCAAGAAACCAAGCACCTGATTGAATGTATGCCTGCGAGAGTGGAAGCTGTCATTAAGGCTAAGGGTGGTCCAACACCACACTGAATTCCAGCATTGCCGGCCGAAGTGGCCGAGCGGTTCTAAGCGCTACAGTCTGGATCCACGTGACCGCTGTGGTAGCAGGTTCGAATCCTGCCTTGGGCATGGATGTGTGTGATGTCCTTAGGTTAGTTAGGTTTAAGTAGTTCTAAGTTCTAGGGAACTGATGACCTCAGAAGTTAAGTCCCATAGTGCTCAGAGCCATTTGAACCAATTCCAGCATTGCCGATGGGGGGCGTCACGAACTTGTAAGTCATTTTCTGCCAGATGTCCGGATACTTTTTATCACATATGTATGTAGAAATATTTTAGTATTTATACAAGACGTGTGACAATGGCTTTTTCGTGTTTTATATTGCGTTCCAGCATGTCCCTAAGAGAATGATACACATTCAGAGGGCAGACGTATTGTGGTGCAGTGTGTCACACAGCAGGAGGGCGGTCCGGGGTCCAGCGAGGCACTTCCTGCAGATGCGGCAGTTCACAGGCCATCGCAGCCGCAGCCGCCAGCAGGCTCCTCTCCCACAGCCGGAACCTCCCTGTCAGGAGAGCGCTAAGCTGTATACCTCTGCTCACAGTGCGTGGGAATGCTCGGCAGCTCGGCATAAAGTCCTAGCAGTGCGTGTATCCGCGCCACGGACTAAGAATAACAGGACAATCTGCTGCACTGACGCATGTCGCACGGCCACAGCATGCGTAGTTACAGTGAATAGCTGTAGAACACTACCTCTGTCACTCAGAATATTGCCACCGTACAAAGACTGGCGCTGTAGATCATCAAAAATGGTTCAAATGGCTCTGAGCACTATGGGACTCAACTGCTGAGGTCATTAGTCCCCTAGAACTTAGAACTAGTTAAACCTAACTAACCTAAGGACATCACAAACATCCATGCCCGAGGCAGGATTCGAACCTGCGACCGTAGCGGTCTTGCGGTTCCAGACTGCAGCGCCTTTAACCGCACGGCCACTTCGGCCGGCTGTGTAGATCATCAAATTCTACCATCACTGCTACTGCTAGCTAAGACGTCTTATGTGAATTTTATCCATAGTGGATGGTGTCGAATTCCGTGTCTGTTCCTTTATGGGACTGTAGAAAAATATCCGCTACCAGTCACAATAAAAGGTTGTTTATTCGTCACACGACCGGTTTCTGGCTTGCGCCCATCTTCAGGTGTTTATACATTCATTTACATATTTGTACTGCTGGAGATCACTGTATAAATACAAAAAATTATTTGCTGGTGACTACACAAACACAATTGGGACAATTGTAAGTGGTAAGGCAGCATTTGACGAAAATATATCTGTACTTACAAAAAGATGAAGCACCATTATTACAGTTATGCTGTGATGATAGTTTTGCCACTTAGTTACACACTTATGGTCATTTTCACGTCCACGTATCAGGTATAGCTCCATGTTACACTATTATGATGTGCTCTCGTGAAATACACTATGTTTACATACAAACATGTGGGCAGTGTTGCATCTATAGAAATTTAAAAAGCTATTATAGACTGCGACGTTTCTTGACACACATTATGAAATTTTTTGGTTCACAATTTTCACAGAAAACTTAGATCTAGGAAGTACCATGTTGTTATATATATGAAATTACTAAAAGCTACTACAAATTAAAAAAATTTCATGTAACATTATTGTACCTCCTAGATCTAAGTTCTCTGACAACAGTGTGGTTCAAAACAGTTCTAGCTGTCATTTTTAAATTTTTTTAAATTTGTAATAGCTTTGAGTAATTTCATATATATAACAACATTGTACTTCCTAAATCTAAGTTTTCCCTCAAAAATGTGAACCAAAAAATTTCATAATGTGTGTCAAGAAACGTCGCAGTCTATAATAGCTTTTCAAATTTCTGTATATGCAACACTATTGCACTTTCTGTGGCTGAGTTCTTTGACCAGAACCTATGAGTTTCTGTGTGAGCAACATCTTTACATCTACTACATCTAAGTTCTTTGACCACAACCCACATGTTTGTATGTAAAAATGATGTATTTCACGAGTGCACATCATAGTAGTGTAATATGGAGTTATGCCTGATACTGGACGTGAAAATGACCGTAAGTGTGTAACTAAGTGGCAAAACTATCATCACAGCATAACTGTAATAATGGTGCTTCATCTTTTTGTAAGTACAGATATATTTTCGTCAAATGCTGCCTTACCACTTACAATTGTCCCACTTGTATTTGTGTAGTCACCAGCAAATAATTTTTTGTATTTATACAGTGATCTCCAACAGTACAAACATGTAAATGAATGTATAAACACCTGAAGATGGGCGCAAGCCAAAAAACCGGTCGTGTGACGAATAAACAACCTTTTATTGTGACTGGTAGCGGATATTTTTCTACAACCTCATAAGACGTCTTACTTGTTTTCCGATGTTTCCTTAAGCCGCGCCATTCGAAGTGTCAGGGGTGGACCGCAACTCCGCAGTGCAGAAAAAAAATCGAGTTAGGGTCCATTAATCGCGCGACACAAATCCCACAACTTGCCCACATTATGACGTCTGCCCACCACAATATAAAATACCGCCTGTTGGCATTGCGGCCATGTGACGTGGTGACTAACGTACAGGATGCTTGTAAATGACTGGTGCAGTCTTAAAAACTAAGAATAAATCGATTTATTACTTTACTTGGGCAAACGTTACAGCATAACCAGCGGCAGCTGTCCAAATTTTTGATGCGCTCTCTGCTGTTCGCTTAACATGCTTACTGCGCAGGCGTAGCGTCTGCTTCCAAGAAGGCGTCCCAACAGGTAAAAGCTTTCCGCGTGTCCTCTTTTGAGGTACGCAGAGCTCTGGTTACAGTGCAGCATCAGTTTTGTTCACGGTTTAGGACCCACTGTACAAGAACAACAAAGATAGGTCGTACCGACAGTTCGCGGAAACCAGATGTTTTTATAACGGGAAGAGTCTTGATTGACTTGGTTTTTCTACTGCAAACGTCAAAAGAGTGTTGCTTAAGCGGCTACGTTTTAAACCATACAAAATGTGTTTAGTGCAGACCCTTACACCAGCAGACAAAGTGAAAAGGTGTGACTTTTGTAAAGAGTGACTTTTGTGAAGAGCTGCAATTAAAAATGGAGCACCTTGGTTTTCTAGAAGGACTCATCTTCCGCGATGAAGCCACTTTCCATGTACCTGGCAATGTCAACACACAATGGCTGTATCTGTGGAAGCGAGAAACCACATACGCTGACAGAGCACCATGGTCAGTCTCCAAAAGTGTACTTTTCTGTGTGGTGTCGCCAGAGAAAGGAAACTCCCTATTTTTCTTCTAACAGCAGATGGTGACGTGTAACTCGTTCCGAGGCACGTTGGACATCTAGTTGTTATCCCTGTTGAACACCAGTTATGATGACTGCGTTTTGCAAGTGTACGGTGCTCCGCCCCATTTTCACAGGAATGTACGGGAGCTTTCCAACGTCCATTAGCAACACTCGATAGAACCTGGTACAACAACAGACAACGACCCTCTCCTCTGACCACCCCGTTCGTCAGACGTAACACCTTGTGATTTCTTTCTGAGAGGTTTTGTGAAAGACCGAGTTTGTGTACCGCCACTGCAAGTGTCCCTTGAGGAAGTGTGTGACTGGATAAAGCATGCACTGCTGACCATCACGGAGGACATGTTACACTTCGTATGGGAAGTATTTTATCATCGTGTAGGAGCGTGTTGTGCGACCAATAGTGCACTTGTAGAAAGATTGTGATTAACGCATCAGAAACTTGGACAGTCGCCGCTGATTATATTGTAACGTTTGCTCATATAAAGATATAAACGATTTCTTATTAATTTTTTAAACCGCACCATTCATTTCTAAACACTGTGTGCGTAGGCGGGATGGACTCGAGCAGGGAATCATTCCAAAGATATGGGCCACAAGCGGGGAAATCCACTGACATCAGCGCCTGTGACAAAAGACTGTTGCCCGCATCTCGTGGTCGTGAGGTAGCGTTCTCGCTTCCCACGCTCGGGTTCCCGGGTTCGATTCCCGGCGGGGTCAGGGATTTTCTCTGCCTCGTGATGGCTGGGTGTTGTGTGATGTCCTTAGGTTAGTTAGGTTTAAGTAGTTCTAAGTTCTAGGGGACTTATGACCACAGCAGTTGAGTCCCATAGTGCTCAGAGCCATTTGAACCAAAAGACTGTTGGTTATAAACCCGGAGCCTGGGAACGAGTGCCTCGAAAACGGTGAAGCTTGTCGTCTGTTTGGGTGCCACTGCCGTGAGCTTCTATGGAGAGTGATTGAAGGACGGAACCACGAGTAGGCGACAACTTATTCTACGTCCACGCCTCGTGACAGAACGTGGAGGTCGAAGATTTGCCTGCTCTGTAAAATAGGGCAGTCAAAGACCTGTGGCTGATTTGGCGACAGAGTACAATGCCGGTGCAGGGACAAGTTCAAAATGGTTCAAATGGCTCTGACACTATGGGACTTAACTTCTAAGGTCATCAGTCCCCTAGAACTTACAACTACTTAAACCTAAAGACATCACACACATCCATGCCCGAGGCAGGATTCGAACCTGCGACCTTAGCGGTCGCGCGGTTCCAGACTGTAGCGCCTAGAACCGCTCGGTCACTCCGGCCGGCCAGGGACAAGTGTTTAGGATTTCTAAGCACACCGTTCAAAGCAGGAAAATGAGCATGGGGCTCCGCAGTTCCTGCGTGTTCCCATGCTCACTAAAAGGCATTGACAATTACGTGTGCACTGCTCAAGGCATCATCAAGATTTGATCGTGAATCAGTGGAATCATGTCGCCCGATCGGATAAATCACGTTTCAGATCGATGGTCATGTCAAGATACGTCGACATTAAGTGGAGGACATTCACCTGGGGTTCCATGAGAGGTGTTGCAGTGATTAAAGTCACTACGTCAGCTGTGGACCACGTGAAAATTATTGGGGACTGTCTGCATGCCTTTATGCTTCACGTCTTCCCCGACAGCAATGACATCTTCCTGCAGGATAAATGTCGGTGCTAGCTTGGCGCCGACCGGAGTGGCCGTGCAGTTCTAGGCGCTGCAGTCTGGCGCCGGGCGTTAGCTACGGTCGCAGGTTCGAATCCTGCCTCGGGCATGGATGTGTGTGATGTCCTAAGGTTAGTTAGGTTTAATTAGTTCTAAGTTGTAGGCGGCTAATGACCTCAGAAGTTTAGTCGCATAGTGTGCTCAGAGCCATTTGACTCATTTTTTGCTAGCTTGGCACAACGTGCTACTGTGGTTTCAGGAGGATTGTAGGGAAGTCATGTTGATACCTTCGCTACCGAATTTGCCTGAACTGAGCCTGACGGAAAACATCTGAAACGATCGGGCGCTATCTCCACGCCCGCAAACCGCCGCCCCGTAAATTAAGAGAATTTCGTGATCTGAGCTACATACCTCTCGAAACCTACCAAGGACTAGCTGAAACTATACTGCTGTATTGCGCTACTAAGGTGGACCAACACGCTATGAAGAAGATGGTCATAATGTTTTGGCTCATCAGTGTATATATGAAAAGATTAGTCTTCTGCACTTTGGAGAACGACAAAACCGTGCGAGAATTCTAATTTTTGTTACAGCTCCCTGACTCATCTCAGCCTCAAAGTTTAAATTTTTGCTGGTAACCTGAGATGGGTTCGAACACACAATTTACATTCGTCGAAACAGATTATGCACGAGAAACATACAAAAAACCAAAAGAAAAAAAACAGAAGAAAATTGCACAATGACAAAATGACGAAATGGAAAGATTACAGGTACTGAAATGTGTTTCCTTACAAGGCTTAAATGTCTTCGTTAGTTTAAAGATATCTTCTGATTTAAAGTACCAGCAACTGAAGTTCGTTATTACGTACTTTCATTTCTTTAAACACTTTTAACTCATCCACCTGTGCCTTAGGGTATTTAAAATAATAATTTACCTTTTCTAAACTTGTAATAAAAAAATGTAATAATAGGGGAAAGTGTTGGACCTTGAAACGCTTTTCAGATTTCAACCTTTAGCCAGTTTGGGGTGGAAGTTTAATAGATTTTTGGATTCATTTTTTACAAGCGGCGTTCAATACATAACGCAACACATTCTTTCTCGGTCAGTCTCGGCTGGAAAAAATGCGGAATTTGTTGGGCGACATGGTGGAAAATTCCCGCTTCAGCCCTTATAGTTCCATGAAGTTCCGGTAGGTGGCGGCGCTGCACGTAGCCTTCAAAACTGCACGTATAACGAAGATGCGTTCCTAGCAGAGAGCTATGTCTGTGTTTCTTTTGGCGCGAGACATCTGTCATCACCACTCAAGGTCTCGCGCGCCCTGTCCGGTCACCCGCGTGTTATGGGGGTGGTGGGCTGGCCACATGACCCTCAATATCCGGTATGGCGGTCTGTCAGTACCACTGCATTCTTCGAAGCTTGTTCGTAGGCAGTAAATATTAATATGACCATTTCTCACTGTTAGGATTGCTCATCGGAGCTACCTCCCACAAAAACTATTTATTACGTGACCGTGAACAAAAGGTTGTACAGATTTTCAGTCCATATTAGCAAAGCAGGGAATAATTTCTAAAAGAAAAACTAAGTACGAAATCTTCAACCACACAAACAAATTTGATAAAGTAAGTCCCAGTGGAAAATATCGATATGGAAATGGATGGATCATTTCAAACAGCCGTATGCAGTGACCGAAAATGTATATAACGTTACGTTATTACGTTACGTTAATTACGTAAAATTTTAACTTGTCTTTTAGAAAGTTTTTTTTCTAAAGTAATGATTAGCAATAGATCGGGTGGTCTCCATAGGTATCTCCAGGCATAAAGAGTAGTGGCTCCAACATAATTATATCACATGTTGCATCTATTATTTAGAAGATGTTGTAATTGAATAAAGCTTGCGAGTTAGGTGATAAGCAAAACCACTCTAAAAATTTTACTGAATGTTCTTGAAGATGAATGTATTCAACATTTTTGGTCTTTTGGTCTTGTTCACGGAAGAGGAACTCACAGCACAGATGTTTCCAGTCTTTTAGAGCAGCACAGTGACCTGTAATAACATTCAGTCTCTTCTGAGGACAAGGCACAACTAAGGACGTAGAAGCTTTCACCAATTCCACAAGTGGGGAAATCAATTGAACGGAAAACCGCATCTGTTAGGCGGAAGGGACAAAATTATTAGGCAGTGAGCACGGACACAGTGTGCCTAATGGACAGAGGGAGACGCGCAGACACACACACACACTGGCTGTGCTGGAGATAAGATCACCGGCCCCAGAGCTTCCGCCGTCTGACGAAGGCGCAATTTCCGCCCGCGGAGCAGCGGGCCTGTGTTGTGCCGGCGTACTGATCCGTAATTGCCCCGGGACCGCAGCGCGCAGAAAGCTACATTCGCAGCACGGCGGCGCGCGCACACCCGTAACACACAGACTGCTTGCTCCACTGTGCGACTGTTGTGATTGAACACAATGGGGAGTGGAGCCCACTGCTACTCGAGAGGGCAAGAAACGAGATCGCGGCCGCTTTGTGCGCGGTCAGAGGCGGAGGCGGGGGGACGGCCGCGATACATGTTTCCAGTTTGGAGGAGGCCCGGCGGGCGCTTTGAGAAGCGGGGCGGCACTGGCGGACACGTGTAAGGATCCCGGCGATCCGGTGTCTCAAACGCGCGGCCGCCCTTGTGTGTCGAGACTCCGCTGACCGTCCGTCTCAGAGCTCTCCACTGGCCGGAGGAGCTCGGGAAGCGACAGCGTTACTACGATGTACGTCATCAGTACACTGCACGTAATCCAATGGCTGCCCGCACAGTTGCAAACTGTCATTCCGTGGATAGAAGTCACGGGAAGGGTTATCTGGTTCGGAGATGTTCCGTGAAACAAAAACCGAGCAAAAAATTAGTCACTCTCAGTAAACAGCACACTAATACCGGTTAACAACGCTTCTAGCCCTGATAAGGACTCAGCTCGGCGAGGAACAGTGTTCACAAGTTTCTTTAGGTATGCCATATTCAGCAAAAGCCAAGCACAGATGATTTACAAAGTATCGTTCGTGCGTAACTCAGCTTGCCCTTTTCTGCGAACCATAGATGAGGGGCATCAGGCAAATCCCATATCCCTTCATTATCGGAACGCATTTGACACAGTGTACCACTGCAGACTTTTAACGAAGATCCAAGAATACGGAACAATTCCTCAGATTTGTGAATGTCTCGAAGACTTCTTCAGTAATTGAATCCAGTACGTTTCCCGCGGCAGCAGTCGTTCATCGGAGACCAGGGCATCGTCAAGTGAGCCCCAGGGAAGTGTGGAAAGACTACTTTTGTTCTTTATATTTAAAACATCTGACGAATAGGATGACAAGCAATCAACGACTTTTTGCTGATCGCGCTGAAGTATATGGGAAAGCATCATCGTTAGGTGACTGTCAGTTTTCTTGATCTCAAACCGCTACTTCTCAGTCAAGCAGCTCCTCAGTTACCATCAGAGGAGTTGAGTGCTCCCTACTCTCCAACAGCGCACTGCAGACCCGGACGGTCACCTATCCACGTGCTAGCCACTCCCGACGGAGCAGAGCTTCGGTGATGGGACGTCAACCGGTGTATCCACTGTGGCAAAACCTTTTGAAGTAGTTGAAGTATCTGAATTGAAGCACTAGATCCAAAAACTTCGCTTCTGATAAACGGTTGAGATGGTATATGATATTATATTACAAAATCGATCCAAATTTGTAAAGGACTTGGCAGTATGAGCCCGCTTATCACTACGACTTTAACCCACTCTGGCGTAGATGCAGCACTGGTTCTGTTGGGAAGGGTGTTACAAAGCCATTGTATCCTCTTCTGGGGTTAGCTCGCCCCCTAGCTGTTGTTAACTGGTCCTTGATATCCTGGATAGCGCACTGCGGCAGAGTAGACGTCTCTGCTGGCCCCAAAATGTTCTATCGGCGGTAGATCTGTGGTTTGTGGTGACGAGAGTATATCAGAATCATGTAGACAGTTCATAGAGACACCTGCCATTTGTAGATACGCATTGTTCTGTTGAAAAACGCCTCTGCCAGACTCTGGCAGGGGAGTTAACATATGAGGAAGCAGGACCGTGACGTTCTTTTGTGCCGTCAAGAGTTCCCTCAACCACTACCAGCTGTGATATGATACCATAACCAATGGTTCCCCAAACCGTGACCCCAGGACTAACACCGCTGTGCCTCTCCAAAAACTGGAAGAATGGACCTCTCGCTAGGTCGCCGCCATATACGCTGTGGATTGTGGATGGCCGTACAAGGTAGTGCAGAACCGCATTTCATCATTGAACGCAATGCGACGTAATCCATGAGCAGTCCATGCACCCGGTAATTGAAACACAACCGCCTTTGTTCTGGTGTTAACGGCAGCCCGTGCATAGGATGGTAATTCTCTTGTATGGCTGCCGTTAGTCTGCGACCAATGTCATAGGATGACGCAGAATGTTGCAGAGAATGTGGAGAGATTACGATGTGCTCGGTGCATGATACGGCGAACCTCCTTTCGGGTGGTCAGAGGCGGTCGACTGGAACCCTGACCTCACTCACCCATGCAGTGCAACATCGGTCAGCTGGCACATTCGAATGCCTCACAAATCTGGATATCCTGCGATTCAAGTAACTAGGCAACTGGAGACACATAATGCGACCCCTTTCAAATTCTTTCAGGTGCTGATAACGATGTCTAACACAACCAAGCTGCTTCTCCGCGTCATTCACAATGATGTCACAACATTAGACATTGTTCGTGCTTCCTGTACACCCCACCAGGCTAGGTAGCATCACTAAACACGAAACCCAAAAATGCATTCTGATGGCCATTCCACCAGTCACAGACTTGAATCCTGAGTCATCTACGAAATTACCTTGAAATATGACGATGTCTTCTGTATGCTAAACTTTTTTGTCAGGCACGTAATTTTTCTGAAAAACATGTTTTACTTATTAACTGATTGAAACATCGATGAAGATACATTGTTGACTGTCCTAACACTACATCTACATCTACATGGATACTCTGCAAATCACATTTAAGTGCCTGGCAGGGTGTTCATCGAACCATCTTCACAATTCTCTACTATTCCAATCTCGTATAGGGCGCGGAAAGAATGAACACCTATATCTTTCCGTACGAGCTCTGATTTCCCTTATTTTATCGTGGTGATCGTTCCTTCCTATGTAGGTTGGTGTCAACAAAATATTTTCGCATTCGGAGGAGAAAGTTGGTGATTGGAATTTCGTGAGAAGATTTCGTCGCAAAAAAAACGCCTTTCTTTCAACGGCTTCCAGCCCAAATTCTGTATCATTTCTGTGACACTCTCTCCCATATTTCGCGATACTACAAAACGAGCTGCCTTTCTTTGAACTTTTTCGATGTACTCCGTCAGTCCTATGTGGTAAGGATCCCACATAGCCCAGTAGTTTTCTAAAAGAGGACGGACAAGCGTAGTGTAGGCAGACTCTTTAATAGGTGTGTTACATTTTCTAAGTATCCTGCCAATAAAACGCAGCCTTTGGTTAGCCCTCCCCACAACATTTTCTATCTGTTCCTTCCAGTTTAAGTTGTTCGTAATTGTAATACCTAGGTATTTAGTTGATTTTACTTTGCCTTTACAAAATTAAATTTCAATTTTGTAATCCTCTGATCAAATGGACTCACGGGTTATACATCAAAATAAAATTATCTTTGGTTTTTATTTGGCATTTTTCTAGTGGTTGTTGCCTTTAGTCCTTCTTGTCCACATGAAGCCTTGACGACAACTGTGACTGCCCTCACGTTTCCATACAATTTAGCATCAGGCCATTGTCATACTGAAATCTGCATAAATGGAAGTTCAGAAACTAAGCTTCCGATGTACCTGAAGACGAAAGTCTGAAATAGGTGTCTGTTATTAATTTCGACGTGTTACAGCAAGAAGTGAACTTTTATTGCACACACTATTCAAAAACTGACGGGCATCTCAGGGAGAACAGGAGAGATGTTTGTTGGAGATTACTAGCAGAGAGACAGGAAGACAAACAAATCAATCAGTGAACACGCAAGATGTAATTATGGTTGGTCGCAACGGACGTACTTGGGACCTTTAGCAGGTGGACTGATGATAGATGGACCAAGGACATTCTTCGCCGGTTTCGAAGAGAGGATAATACTTCGAGACAACGACCTAATGAAATTGTTAGTCATGTAAGTCAGCCTCCGTAGCTCAGTAGTGAGCATGTCTGGTACCTATGCAGAGGATCCGGATTCGATTCCCAGTACTGTCAGGGAATGGGCTTCATTCAGCTTCGTGATGCATCTGAGAAGCTGCTTGAGTGAGAAGTTCCGCCTCTGAGTTCTTGTAAGCCGACAACGACCGGGAGAGCTGTGTGTGCTGACTCCATGCCTCTCCAAATCATACCAAGTAACGCCGTCGGCAGAGAATGACAAGGCAGTCGGTTGATCCTGATTAGCTCAATAAGGGCCAGAAAGTAGAGCTTTGGTTTGCAATTTTAACATAAGTGCACACAGGTGATGTTTGTCACATATGGAAAAGCCTAGGGGAGGATTTTGTCATGCCGTGGACGTCAAACACCTGACGACGAAAAACGTTACACAGGATGGGCAAAATGAAAATGGCCTGGGAAATATCTCATTTACCTTAAAATAGACAACCCATCCAGGGTGGATGGTGTAAGTATGGTTGCCTATCTTAAGGTGCAAGAAATATTTTCTGGATCACCTTTAATCGCCCACTCAGTATATTTATGTCCTAATATACAATAATTCTTATCACTAACGCGAAATAGAGTAATACTGACGGTCCTCGTCAGCGCATGCAACTGGAGCTGGTGTGCTGAGACAGTCTCCGACTGGAGCCAGGGGCGGTGCTTTGAAGTTCGCCGCCAAACACAAGCGCGGCCCAATCAGCAATCTCCGCGCCGCCGCCAGTGGGATGGACTTTTGCGTTGTGATATGCGGCGGCCACAGGAAACAACAGCAGATCATTTTCGGCGTCGTGTACGACAATTCTAGCACGGTGTTCCAGGGTTGCAGTATGTACCTACAGTTCGCAGTGGTGCTCAGCCTGCCAGACTTAGTCTACAACTGAAATCGCCTACAGCCTTCACATTGGGATAAGCCTTTCCTACAGTGATTCACAATGTGGTCCCCAGTACTGACAACATGTCGTTGACATTGTATTGAATAACTCACACCTTGGCAGGCCACTGCTTAGTTGTATCTGTCCGCAAGCACGTCCAGCGAGTTGCTGTACAACTTAAGTATCGCAGCACAATAAAGTGGGTACTTATGTGTCACTAAGTTGTTTGCACTGTCCCAATTCCTCCGTCCATCTCGGAACATCTAAACATAATACGACGTTTGTGAGCCGTTCTATCCAGACGACCCGTACACATCAAATTCCTGCCTTTCTTGTTGTTTAGACGTATTTTGATTTTGATTTGGGAGTGAGGTATCAACGCAGTGGTTATATCATTAACACATTCTGAAAGAGCTCACTTATCAAGTCAATTAGAAGGTGTGGTGTTCGCCAATAATAATGTACGAGTATTAATGAGAATCTTCGAAGCTCTCTCTTCAAATTCGTAGAGGTGTAATTTCCTAGTAGGTCGAGAACTGGATAATTTCCTTAAAAACGACGTGTAATGACAATGATAATAACATGTCATAAATTCGAACTAACGCTATAGGCTGCCAGAAGTTGCCCTCCTCCCCCACGACATGCGGAAATAACTGGAAGAGCCAGGTAACCTCCTACATACAATGTCCCACAGTTTTCGGAATACAGATACAAATAAAAGGGGAACACGTGACAGTGGATGTAAAATGATTGGGAAACTCCATGGAAATCTAAGGAGTGGCAATACTACATTGATGAGCCAACACATATGACCACTGCCTGCACTGAGTCTGAATGGACTTGATGGTGTTCCAAAAATGGTTCAAATGGCTCTAAGCACTATAGGACTTAACATCTGAGGTCATCAGTCCCCTAGTCTTGGAACTACTTTAACCTAACTAACCTAAGGACATGACGTTGCAGGCAAGTGACATGGCAAAGAAAGTATAGAGCATGTTGGGTGTATAAGTACAGAAATTGCGATAACTCATACATAGTATGTACTCATTTCATTGTGATAGTTGTACTTTCTCTGTGTCTAACAGTGTACTGGCAAATACATCAGACAATCCACTACCTGATGTTTTCTGCACGGTCGTAACTGCAAGAAGCGGCCTATGTCTGTCACTATATACTGTCCGTTTGGCACCTACGTGTCCGCACTTCAGTATCTGAACTACTGTCCCGCTGAAAATAAAGGTTAATCTCTTGCTTGTGCCATGCGTACTTGGATGTAATAACCAACCTAAAAGCGTACCACTTGTAATAGCTATAATTATTTGTCTGTAAATGGAGAAAGTACTGATCTAATACTGTTCAGTATACTGTTTTCCGTTATTAACAGAAATATCTGCACTTCTGTCCCCAACACCCTGAATAAGCGGAGCACAGACGAATGGGGAATCATTATAGAGACAATAAAGGCACATCAGGAAATCTTTTGACATAAGCGACTCTGACGAAGGGTAGATTGTTCCTGCCTGACGGCTGGGAACGAGCATCTGGGAAGCTAATTAGCTGTAGGAGTGCCACAGTCGTGAGCAACTGTGGCAAGTGGTTGAAGGGCAATAAAACCACAGGTAGGTTACAACATGTTGGCGTCCATGCCTCATCACGTGGAGGTCGGAGACTTGACCGTAATGTAGAGCAGGATAGGAGGCGATCTGTGGCAGAGGTGACGACAAAGTACACTACTGGTCATAAAAATTGCTACACCACGAAGATGACGTGCTACAGACGCGAAATTTAACCGACAGGAAGACGGTGCTGTGATATGCAAATGATTAGCTTTTCAGAGCATTCACACAAGGTTGGCGCCGGTAGCGACACCTACAACGTGCTGACTTGAGGAAAGTTTCCAACCGATTTCTCATACACAAACAGCAGTTGACCGGCGTTTCCTGGTGACACGTTGTTGTGATGCCTCGTGTAAGGAGGAGAAATGCTTACCATCACGTTTCCGACTTTGATAAAGGTCGGATTGTAGCCTATCGTAATTGCGGTGTATCGTACCGCGACATTGCTGCTCGCTTTGGTCGAGATTCAATGCCTGTTAGCAGAATATGGAATCGGTGGGTTCAGGAGGGTAATCCGGAACGCCGTGCTGGATCCCAACGTCCTCGTATCACTAGCAGTCGAGATGACAAGCATCTTATCCGCATGGCTGTAACGGATCGTGCAGCCGCGTCTCGATCCCTGAGTCAACAGATGGGGCGTTTTCAAGACAACAACCATCTACACGAACAGTTCGACGACGTTTGCAGCAGCATGGACTATCAGCTCGGAGACCATGGCTGCGGTTACCCTTGACGCTGCATCACAGACAGGAGCGCCTGATATGGTGTACTCAACGACGAACCTGGGTGCACGAATGTCAAAACGTCATTTTCTCGGATGAATCCAGGTTCTGCTCACAGCATCATGATGATCGCATCCGTGTTTGGCGACATCGCGGTGAACGCACATTGGAAGCGTGTATTCGTCATCGCCATACTGGCGTAACACGCGGCGTGATGATATGGGGTGCCATTGGTTACAAGTCTCGGTCACCTCTTTTTCGCAATAACGACACTTTGAACAGTGGGCGTTACATTCCATATGTGTTACGACCCGTGGCTCCACCCTTCATTCGATCCGTGCGAAACCTACATTTCAGCAGGATAATCCGGACACGGAAGAAGAAGAAGAAGAAGCAGGATAATGCACGACCGCACGTTGCAGGTCCTGTACGGCCCTTTCTGAATACAGAAAATGTTCGATTGCTGCCCTGGCCAGCACATTCTCCAGATCTCTCACCAATTGAAAACGTCTGGTCAATGGTGGCCGAGCAACTGGCTCGTCACAATACTCCAGTCACTACTCTTGATGAACTGTGGTATCGTGTTGCAGCTCCATGGGCAGCTGTACCTGTACACGCCATTCATGTTTCAATGCCCAGGAGTATCAAGGCTGTTATTACGGCCAGAGTTGGTTTTTCTGGGTGCTGATTTCTCAGGATCTATGCACCCGAATTGCGTGAAAATGTAATCACATGTCAGTTCTAGTATAATATATTTGTCCAATGAATACCCGTTTATCATCTGCATTTCTCCTGGTGTTGCAATTTTAATGGCCAGTAGTGTGAAATGCTGGTCTAGGCAGAAGTGTTTCGGGTTTCAGAGCACAACGTTCAGCACAGGTTGTTGAACATGGAGCCCCGCGGCAGACGAACAAAACATGTTACCATGCTGACTCAACGAGATCATCAATTACGACTGCAGTAGACTCGACATCATCGAGACTGGATCTTGGATCGATGGAAACGTGTCGCCTGGTCGGATGAACCACATTTATTGTTACACCAAGAGGATGGCTTCATCCATTCGAATGTCGGCTCGAAACAAGCACTTCACCACCGGTGCTGGATGGTAGCGCAGTTTTGCTAAGGCTGTCGTTCAGGTCTCCCAGGCGACCAACTGTACTAATCGAAGGCATCATGACAGTTTTGGACTACATGAGCAATGACCAACTGCATTCAGGTCATGCTTGACGTCTTCCCCGAAGGCAACGGCCTGCTACAGCAGAGCAACTGTCCGTGACACAAGGCCAGAATCCTATAGAATACATCTGGGACGTTATCGCGCACACTCTCCGCTCCCACAAATCGCCGACCCATAGTTTACGGGTACTGTGTGACCTATGTAGATATCTGCAGCCATGTTCCTCTGGAAACTTCACAAAGATTTGTCGAATCCGTGACACTATGAATCGCTGCTCCATTTCGATCCAAATGTGAACGCATTGGAGTGATGATGATACTGAAGGGAATAATCTATATCACCACTGACACTGATTTTATTAATTAAAGAAAACCATTTCTGCTGTATTAATACACATACACTGTGTTACGACCAGTATCGTTCGTTTAACATCTTCAAGTTGCTGAGTTGTGCTGAAGTATTGACACAAATAGTCTGTGTGTCACATGTAATGTTAAAGACCACTTATCAAAAAATATTTTGCCTTCTGTCTTCTGCATGTATGGCGAGCAGTCACGGCATGCCGAGTACAGTAAACTGCCCAGACAGGACCCAAGCCCCTGCGCGCACAGCCCAGTGATGAGTTCTTCTGGATTTAGTCTTTAACATCACATTTGACAACCAGTCCTTCTGTGTTATGAGTTTAGCACAACTCGTCAATCTGAAGATGTTCAATGAACGAAACCGGTTGTGACACAATAAATGTATCATAACAGAGTTGAGGTGGTTTTTGTTAATCATTAGGCTAACATATTGAAAGGCTCAAGTGGAGAAGTTCCAGGAAAATGTTGAACATAATTAAAATTTACAGAAAGAAGAGAAATGTTAGCAAACTATATGAACGTGAAGATCACAATTTGAGATAATTAATCAAAATGTTCAAGAGTCGTTTTGTGTCTGCAGAATAGCTACAGCAGGAACAAATACTACTGTAAAACTGTGTTCACAGATGAGAGTTCAAGGTATAAACGTTAACAAACTCATGTACACTGTTTTTAATGATATTCCAATTTTAGACAAAACAAAATAAGAAAAACTTGGTAGTAAAGACTCATATGAAAGTGAGAATATTAAAATTCAATTGCAGTTTAGAATATATTTAAATTTAAATACACTGCGAAGTTTCAGGCCCAGAAATTGTATAATTGTGGATTATCACAGGGACTTTGCATTTTTCAAACAGTCCTATATCTATCTATTTATTTACATAGTTTACGCCCACATTGGAGCACTAAAACAAAAATACAATACAACAGAGTCTACAATGATTAAGTTTAGGTCTTAGCGGTCAGTAATTTCTTCGTTTCCCAAAACTTCTTCATTCGCTGTGATCTGGCTGCTCGTTCTTCTGCAGATATGACATACTTCTTCCGTTCTGATTGTTTGAATGTCAGCCGTGTGTATTTGTTCTTCAGAAGCAGTTTCTCTTCTCTGTATTGAACTTGGTGTGTGGTGATGGTCAGTTCATCCAGATCACTTTGTACTTCTTTAAACCAGATGTTTATGGTTTTACTGTTCCAGGAGTAGTCAAAAAGTTGCTTCAGGATTCTAATATTTGGTAGGTGAGATATGTGGCCGAAAAATGCAATCCCTCTTTTCCGCATTGTATCAATAATGGATTCACTTTCTTTATACACTACTGAATTGAGCAAAAGTCTCCACTGCCCATTAACTTGGTGTCTCTTACTGATAATTGTACGGAGTATTCCTCTATTAACTTTCTGCAATTTGTCAGTTGTTGCTTGAGTATTTAGTCTGAGTAGCGTTTCACTTGCATATGTTGCTTCCGGTTTAACGACGGAAATTTAGCATTTATTGAGAGAGATAGTTTTTTGTAGGTTGGCCACATGGTTCTCTGCGCTCGCTGAAGTTTTAATGTTCTACTATCTATTGATGCTCTTTCATAAACACTCCAGGTAATAATCTCACCAAGATATTTAAACTTTTTTACTACTTTAATTTTTTGATCATTATGGAGTATGATATGGGACGTGTCAACTGGGAAGCTGGGCATCATTGCTGTTTTATCAAACGAAATTTGCAATCCAACCTTTGCCGCTAATCGTTCTAGTTGTTCTATGTGAACCTTTGCTTCATCAATACTGTTTGCTAACAGCGCCAAATCATCTGCAAATGCAAGGCAGTTAAGTTGAATCTTTCTTCCAGTCTTAACAGATGGAGGGCATATCTTATTCCATTCACGCATGATTTTCTCCGGCACACAATTGAACAATAATGGAGACAATCCATCGCCTTGACGAAGGCCAGTATAATCTCAAAACGTTCAGAGAATTCGTTTCTGAACCTTACTCCAGCTTTAGTATTTCTAAGGGTGACTGTGACGAGGTTGACAAGTTTCTGATGTAAACCAGAATCTTTAAGAATTGACAGCAGAGCTTCACGATGCATACTATCGTAGGCTTTTTTAAAATCGACAAACGTGATCACTAGTTTCTTGTCCCTGACCCTTTGATGTTTCATTATCCATTTGAGACTAATAATTTGAACAGGACAGCTTCGTCTTGGTCGAAAGCCTCCTTGATATTCGCCTAGTTCACTATCAGGCTGTTCATGAATTCTGAAATACAGAACCTTTGAAATAAATTTATAAGTAATATCCAGTAGGGATACACTCCTATAATTATTTGGATGCAATCTATCTCCTTTTTTGTGTAGTGGATGGATTACCGCAACATTCCATTCCTCTGGTAACTTCTCAGTATTCGAAATGTCAGTAAGATGTTTGTGTAAGTTCAGAATAATTTGTACATTTGCATATTTCCAAAGTTCTGCCACTAGTTGGTTCTCACCTGCTGCTTTATAATTCCGAAGAGAGTTAATCGCTGCTTGTACTTCATCTGGCTGTGGTGGTATAACTTTTTCTAAATGCGTTTTGTTTCTTGGATAGGGGTCAAATTCCAAATGATGTTCAGGTTCCGCGCTATTTAGTAACTGTTTGAAATATTTAGCCAATATCATTGAATTGTCATAATTGTTATGTGCTACCTTTCCGTTTGTATCGTTCATCAGAAGAGTAGGTGGAGTGTATTTCGACTGGTACTGTTTGAATGTCTGATAGTAATCTCTTGTCTTGTGGCGATTGGAAGCATCCTCGATAGACTTTAGCGAGTCCTTGTGAAATTGCCTTTTGACCCTTCTAATTTCTTTGGCGGTTGATCGTCTAGCATTTATTAATTCCTCCCTGGAGCTTTCAGTTCTCGTTTGTTGGTCATTTAACCAGGCCCTATGTCTACGTTGAATTGCTACATCGCATTCCTCATTCCACCAAGCACGTTTTTTGCGTTTGCGTACAGGAGCTACTTCTTCAGCGAAGGCTTTTAATCGATTGCCAGTGGTTTCTAAATTGTCACTTAACGGTATTCTTGATCTCTCGTTATATATCTGATTGTTAATAATATAACTACGGTCATATGTTCTCTTTGTATCTAACTTTTGAGGTTTGTTTTTACTTTTAGGTGGCAGATTGATTTTAATTTTTGAAATGTAATGGTCTGAATCAACATCGACGCCACACAGCACTTTAACATTATAGATTTCCTTTTGGAATTTCTGATCCATGGCCGCATGATCAATCTGGAACTCTCCTAGCTTGACGTTAGGACATTTCCATGTCATTAACTTATGTGGTCTTCTCTTAAAACTGGTTGTCTTCAAAACCAATCCATTTGTAGTACAAAATTCAATTAACCGTTCCCCGTTCTTGTTTGTACGTTCATGCGCTGGCCATCGCCCCACCACACCTCGAAATTTCATCTCTCTTCCTATCTTCACATTACAGTCTCGAAGCAGAATTTTAATGTTGGTTTCCGGTATGGTCCTTACTAGTTGATCAAGTTCATCCCAGAATTTTTCCGTTCCATCCTTCTCAGTTCTATTTTTAACATTAGCTGGAGCATGAATATTTATCAGTGTGTATCTTTCGTTTTCCACCTTAACTGTTAAAAATGCCATTCTTGAGGAATTGGATGAAAATCCTCAATGGAATCCAATATTCTATTGTGTACCAAGAAAACCACACCGAATTGGGGAAGATTTTCTATTACCCTTTTTCCTGGTGGTCCCTTATAAAGTCGATATCCTCCTGATTCGATCGTGTCCTGGTCAGTATTGCATAACTCTTGAAGGGCTGCGATAACTATGTTCTGTTGATCTAAGACATCTGTTAAATGTTTCAATTTACCAGCTTTCCTTAAAGAATTAATATTTACTGTTGCAAAATACAAAAATCTTCCTGGCTTGTTAAATTTTAACACCTTCTTATGTGGAATATGTTGCATGTCTGTTTGTTCATTCAGTGCATCAGTAGGCGCTCCGACTCGCCTTTGTCCACTATGTGACACTCCACCGTATCCGAATGGTGACTTCGCCTGGATAATCTTGTCATGACTGTCCAAACCGGTGGATTCTTTCAATAGAAGATTCCTCATACTTGTTTGATTATTTGATCAATGATCAAGTGTCTGATCAAGGTCAGGGTTTATCTCTCTAGTTCTAACGAACTTTCTCATCTGTAATTCTTCAAATCCATCACTATACCTGCGTTATCAAACTGTTATCTCTGATAACAAACGACATCAGAAATAGGTATTACTTCAGCCAAAGAATGCATCCTTGGTTTCCGTGTGACACGACCTTCAAGAAAAATTTATATAAGTGGGTCTACGACGAGGAAATGTGTAAGTTTGAATCTCCTTCAAAATAACCACTGTTGCATTTGGGATTGTCAACCCTGAAAAAGTGATGCAAAATAGAGAGATAAACACTCTTTAATTGCCAACATTTTGATGATCTAAAGAAAAATAGAAATCTGTCAGAATTCTAGTTGTAACTAGTCTTTTCTTGGAGCAGAAGAACAGAAAAAATTTTTATTCTCTACGTAAGTAAACGGCTTTTGTAATGCGTCTCCGTAGCCGAGATGTAACTGTGAATATTAATAACGACAATACTGTCTTACAAAATACGAATCTCCAAGAATCTGTCTTAGTGAAATGTGCATTTGGATCTAAAGACCTCAGCAGTGAATTTTGTGAAAAAAAAGCCACTTCTTCGGTCGCATGCGGTACAGGTATATGCCTCCAGCATTCTGAAAATTTAGTTAGCAGTTTTTAATTTCTGCCTGCCAGTGAGAAAGAGAAATTCAGAAGTTGTTCATAAAAAAGATGACTTTCTTGTGGTGTGTGATACATGTTCGCTAGCGTTGCGCTCTACCAAAACTACATGAGGACGATAAATGACTGCACTGAACGTATGAGTGGCACTTCTTTGTATTTTCAGACGAATCCCGGTTCCGCATACAGCGTAAGAAAGGACGTATCCGTGTCAGATTGCACTATTCATCTTCATACTAACTCAGCTCGTGGACTGATGGTATAGGGTCCTACTCATATAGCTAGTAAATGGACTGTGAACCCTGATTTATTTTCAAAGAATATTCTTAAGAATTTATTTTATTTACTAGCGATTCATCAAGAACATTAACACATTTAATCACACTATGTAAGCATGGAAGTAGTTGCCAGGGAGTAACTGATGAAATCATAACCATATTCCTTCTAACGAATGGGAATTTTATTCACTTTAATAGTGCCTAAAAGCATTTTTTACAAGAAACAGATTTAAAATTATAATCAGAAAGCACCCTCTAAATATCAAAGTTACAATTTGTTCAGAGGCAGAAAGAAACAAGTTTTGACTGTATGAGCTGTCGGGCAGAGAACCTTGCCACTCCCTTTTGACACGGCCGTAGTTACGACCGCTCACAACAGCCTCTGAAAGAATACACTGGTGCACACCTGCAACACACCAGATAACTTTAAACTAAGAGTTTTAACAGTTTACACAAGCACACAAACTATGCACACCCCGTAGGAGGGATGGAAATGGTACAAAACACTAACAATTAAAATATTAACCTTGCCACCGAAGGTGCAACTTGATTTTAACTTTTAAGAAAAGTCTTACTGTGAAAGTGTGGCAAATTTATATACTAAAACGATCATTTAAATAAAAACCTATGAAATGCAATCTTATATAAAATTCTACAAGGCTGGCCAAACAATAGTTAAGATGCTCTACAGTACACAGATACCGCCTCTCAAGATCATAGGCAATAATATCAAAGTTTCCAAAGGTCAAAACATATTTAAGGTATTAGGCCATTTCATTCCAAGCAATAAATTCGTTAACACACCAAATCCGACAAACATGACAGAGGTAGCTACTAACGTACGGTAGATTGAAAGGGAGATTACCGAACAACCCGCCCCTACTCCACAAGGGAAAAACGGACCACCCAATTTATAAAAACAACCTTCCCGCGGGTGGGCAAACGGAGAAGAATGGTGGGGCGACCCCAAAGCAAAACGGCTGGTGACCTCACCAAGAAAACAAGTAGAATTTAACAAGAGTAAATCAAACAACATATCAACAATCACTTAACTGCGATTTCTCGAGAAGACCTGGCGCAGCACCCCCAAATAGCTCTCCCGAACCGTCCGCTGCCAGCCGCTTCAAAGAACGCAGGAAGGCGCCCCGATCTCCCGTCTCACGGCGTCACAGCTCGCACCGGCCAGACGTCGTGGGTTGACTCCCGTTGCTCTCGTGTCGACCGAGAACTCACTACCCCTCGCTATACGCCGCGGCCCACTGGACTCACGTGGCGACCTCACATGCACCGACGCTCAAGACAGACAAGTCATCTTGTTTCTCAGTGCGTGACCGACCAACCGATCGATCCAACCGCCAATGATCATTGCCTGAGCAACTCGAGGAGACTGGCTGCCTAACGCGCAGACTCAGATGCAGGAACTAAGCCCCGACCGGGAGACCACTCGCTGAGTGGCGGAGTGGAAAGACTCTCATTTTGCAGGATTTTAAAGATTGATCCGAATGACAGACATACTAGCACTCCGAACGACACACTGACACTAACTGCCTAACAAATGCGAACGAGAGACAGACTAGCAAGCTGGGGACGAGAGACTGACCCAGACTGACCGACTGGCAAGTTTTTTTTTCTTTATTGTTATTTTGAAACCTGTAGTACAGGCAGGCCTGCAGCAGCATACGACGCCGCTCTTTGGCCGCAGAGAAACACAGATACACAAATGAAGACATTTAGAGAAAAAACATGGTGGACATATAAACGGAGACAACACATTTTAAAATACAAGGTGCCGTTCACGGGCGTAGAGTCCAAGATAAGATTGTTCAGACACTTGGACACAGACAGAAACGAAAATTGTCACACGTGAACGTAGGTGCACAAAACGAATAACACTGAACCACTTAAGCACAAAACGACGGCACACACAGAACACGAGGCGTTGATCTCCGGCGCGCGAATGTTCACTAACCGTGTACGAGTCCGGGGACCTGCCAAGAGAGGAGGAGTGGGGGAGGGAGAGAGAGGGGAGAGCAGATGCCATGGGCAGGAGAGACAGGGGGAAGGGAGGAAGGGGGAGGGGAAGCCTGGGGGAAGAGGGGTGGAGGGAGGGGATGGGGGGAAAGGAAAAGGAAGGGAGGGAGGGTGCCTAAAGGACAGGACACAGGAAGTGGGGGGGGGAGGATCAAAGTTGATAGGAGGGGTAGATGGAGGGGAGGAGGACATCATCAGGGAGGGGGAGCTGGCGGAAGCCACCTTGGGAGAGGGTGAGGAGGGTGGAGAGATGGAGACCGGGTGGGACATGGGAATACAGGCGCGGCACCGGTCGGGGGTGGGAGAGGATGGGTGAGACAAGCGGATGAGGAGGATCGAGTTTGTGGGAGGTGAACAGGATCCGTATCCTTTCAAGGAAAAGGAGGAGCTGGGGGAAGGGGATGAGATTGTACAGGATCCGCGTGGGGGAGACGGATGCGATAGGCGAGGCGGAGAGCATGGCGTTCAAGGATTTGGAGGGATTTATAAAAGGTACGGGGGGCGGAGATTCAGGCCGGATGGGCGTAACAAAGTATAGGGCGGATGAGGGATTCATAGGTGTGGAGGATGGTGGAGGGGTCCAGACCCCACGTACGGCCGGAAAGGAGCTTGAGGAGATGGAGTCGGGAGCGTGCCCTGGGTTGGATTGTCCAGAGATGGGGAGTCCAGGAGAGGCGACGGTCGAGGGTGACGCCAAGGTACTTAAGGGTGGGAGTGAGGGCGATAGGACGGCCATAGATGGTGAGATAGAAATGAAGGAGGCGGAAGGAAGGGGTGCTGAAGACCGAGGTAAGGCTGATGGGACGGTAGGAGGAGTCGGCGGACGGTGGTTTGCCAAGTTTAAGGAGCATTAGGATACGGGAGGTCTTCCACAGGTCGGGGTAGTAACCGGTGGACAGGAATACATTGTAGAGCCTGGCCAGGGTGGAGAGGAAAGAGACAGGAGCTTCACGAAGGTGACGGTAGGTGACACGATCATGACCAGGAGCGGTGTTGCACTTCGTGCGGAGTGTAGCAATGAGATCCTGTGTAGTGATAGGGGCATTGAGTTCCGTGTGTGCAATGTTGTCCAAGTACTGGAAACCGGGAGCGAGAGGAGGGACAGAGGTGTCAGTTCGATCGTGGACATCCGGGAAGAGGGAGTAATCGAACTGGGGATCATCGAGGATGGAAAAGACATCGGAGAGGTAAGAGGCAAAGTGATTGGCCTTACTAAGGGAGTCAGGGAAGGGGTGATCATCATGGAAAAGAGGATAATAGGGGGAGGGTTTAGTTCCAATAAGGCGACGGAAGGCTGACCAGAACTTGGACGAGTTGATAGGGAGGGTAGCATTTAAACGGGTGCATGTCTGTCGCCAGTCCCGGCATTTCTTAGCCGCGAGCAAATTACAAATGTGTCGCTGGAGTTGCCGGTGGCGTCGTAGTGTGTCCGGGTCACGCGTGCAGAGGAAGGCACGGTAGAGACGGCGGGATTCACGGAGGAAGAGGACGGCCTGTGGGGGTAAGGTATGGCGGTGGGGGTGGATGGTGACAGTAGGGACGTGGGCCTCCACGGAGAAAGGAGGCTGCATGGGTTACATCGTCAGGGTGGTGGTAGGTGAAGGGGTGGTTATCGACCCGGGTGGAAAGGGTATCCCGGTAGGCATTCCAGTTGGCACAGGAATAGTCATGGATGTTCTTAGGGGGAGGGTCATTACGAGGGTCAGGGCGGGGGCGACGACTGTCTGAAACGGTGAGGAGGACAGGGAGATGGTCGCTACCAGTGGGCTCCAGGATATCCACCGTTATGTGGCCAAGGAGGTTGGGGGAGGAAAGGATAACATCGGGAGTGGATTCAGGACGGGTGTGCTGGGGGATGGGGATGAGGTCGCCTTGAAGTGAGGAGAGGAACTGATGCCACCGCCGTAACTGGGCGGCGGAACGACTATGGAGATGGTGGCGCAGGTAACGGTAAGGCCGGGGAAGAAGAGACTAAGGATCAGGTGTTCGGTGGGGTCGGGAAGGAGAGGTTGGAGCCGAACAGGGATCTGGTGGTGGTGACCAATGGCAACTCCGCCACACGCAGTCTGGAGGGGATTATCGGAGCGGTGGAGGAGGTAGGGTGAAGTGTGGACGGTGTGGTGGGGTTGGAGGAAGGTTTCATTGAGGAGGAAGGCATCCACGCGGTGGGTGGCAAGGGTGTGCAGGAAGAGGTTCTTGTTGGCGGGAAGGGAGCAGATGTTGTTGAAAAGGATACGGTGCTGTCGCGCCATGACAGGAATTTAAACAAGGGTGTGAAGACGGGAGAAGGTGAAATGGGCCTGGTTGTTGGAGTAGGTGGCGTACATTTTGAGTTGGAAAATGGAATGGGCGGTGAGGGAGATCTGTTGGAGGGTGTGTGGGTGCTGAAAAGAATGAACATTCTGAAGGACGATGGTGAGGAATCTGATGATGTCCTCAGCGGTAGGGGGTGGGCGAAGGGAATTGCCGGGAGGGGTGGGGGCATCCAGAGGGCGGACAGGAACGGTGAGTTCAGGAGTGGTAGGAGGGGGTCGGGCCTTACATTTCTGGGAGTAGTTAGGATGAGGGAGGTTACAGGTATTACAGGTGGGGGGGGGGGACTGGAGATTGGTGCGCTGCCGTAAAAAGTGGGCTTGCCTACAGTGCGGGCTGGTGGGGGCCTCGCGTCACTCAGATGTTGGGTGTGCATTATACCGCAAGCACCTTTGGCAGCGGAGGGATTGAGGAGGGGAACGGGAGGGGTCAACTTTATAACGTTGGTTAAAAAGGAGGGCACCCTCCTTCAGGAGATGGTCTATGGAGGGGGCATGATCGGAAAAGATCCGCATAAGGCGGGTGGGGCTGGCAGCGTTGTGTATGTGACGAACCGCACACACCTCCAGATGTGGATGTGCCTGAAGCTCCGCCAACACCTCCTCCTCTGTGATCGTCGGACTAAGCCGAGTGATCACGGCAGTGAGCGTCGGTGGGCAATGTGGGGATTGGGATTGGCGGGAGAGAGGCGGGGAAGGAGCAGGGGTGAGGGAGGCATTAGGGCCAAAGCGGGTGACAGGGATCCGGGAAAGGAGGTCTGTGTGGAGGGTAGGGTTGGGGGAGAAGATGAGCGCTGAATCACGGCGAGGAGTGAGGAGGGAGATGGGGGCACCAGGAAAATTCTGGCGAAGGAGGAGGGTGAGGTTCTGGGCTTCAAGAAGGGAGGGATCAGGACGGGAGAGGAGATAACAGTAGGAGGAGGGGGTAGAGGAGGAGGAGGAGGGGGCAGAGACAGGTGGGGAGACATCCATGGCATCATGGGTGGGGGAAGGGGGACGAGGCCTAGCCTTTTTGGGAGTAGAGGAGGCAGGGGTGCCACTGGGGCGCTTAACGGCGACGGAGGAAGTGTGGGGGATGGGAGTGACCGGAAGGTGGCAGGGAGTGGCAGGTCCCGGTGCTGGAGGCGGCGCCGGAGATGGTGAGGGCGATGGCGAAGGCGACGGTGAAGACAATGACGATGAAGGCAAAGGGGAGAGTGGAGCGTGGGCCGTAGCCCTCCGGGCGACCACCCGAGTGGGGGCCACAGAAACGGAAGGAGTAGAGGGAGGGAGTGGAGGGAAGGGATCAGCGGAGGCGCGGGAGGGAGGAGCCGGGGATGGGGCGACAAATAGGGAGGGAGACGGGAGAGTGAGGAGTGGGGGGATGGACTGAGGGGGGAGTGATGCGGCACACCACCTGATAGTGGTGGCAGCGGCAGAGGGGGAGGTGTATATGATGGCAGTGGTGGTGGCTGTAGAAGAGGTGGTGGGGGTCGATGTTATGAGAAGGGGGGAAAAAACACAGTACAAGACAAGAAGCAAACGAGAGACGGGCAGGATGACGAGAGACACAGAGTAGAAAGGGACGGAGAATGACGGAGGACGAAGGAGACTGGGGCCGAAGCCCCACTCTGCTGCTGCTGGCGGTGTGGGCGACCCAGCTGGCAGGACGGTGGGGACGCCTCCGCCGGTGCTGCTGCTGCTGCTGGTGGTGGTGGCGCTGCTGCTGCTGCTGCTGCTGCTCCTGCTCCTGCTGCTGCTGCTGGGGGTGGCTAGGACCACTGTTGGCTGCCGGCTGCGGCCGCTGGTGGCTGCTGGCGGGGGCCGCTGCTGGCTGCTGGCCGCTGGCCGCTGGCCGCTGGCTGCTGGCCGGGACCGGTGCTGGCAGGGACCAGAGCTGGCTGCTAGTGGGGACCGCTGCTGGCTGCTGGCGATGGCCGCCGCCGGCTGGACTGCTGCACGTCGACGGGCTGGCTGGCTGGCTGGCTGGAACCTGCAACACCTAACGCTTCGATTGGTACCGGAAGAGCACAATCGAAGGGCGGTATTCAACGGAATTACCGCCGGAGATGGACTGGCAAGCCCATAGCGCCCCTTAAATGCACGTGAACAGGCAACCTGTCCCCTTTCCCACCAGAGGGAGACACCAAAGCTGCGATTGCCACAGCGGCGCCATCGCCAGAAACGGAGGGCGACTGCTTCACACTACGCGCTGCGGCGCGCTCTTCAAAACAGCAATTTTTACCACGGCTCAAACTGCGGGCATTACATTTCTGACGTATTAAGGATGGTGACTGTGCGCTATCTGCGAGAACTCGTGTCGTTACCTTTCAGTAAGATAACACAAGACTGTACGTTGCCCGTCCTGTCCTGATATGTTGCGCGTCCTTTCCTGACCTACCCCAATACGGTGTGTGTTTGACTGCTGTCCCGGCAAGCACGTCATCCACTCCTGGGGCTCCAGCACTCGCCAGCCACTATGATTGATGAAGTCAGGCATGGAATTAAGGCAGCATGGAAAGATGTACCAATATCTGTTATCCGAGCTGAAGTAGGCTGGATGTTGTGGCATTGTCGTGGGTGGTAGTTGTCTTTTACTTATTATATTTTTGTTTGTTGAACAATTTAGGCAGCAAAGAATCTCACTCATGGTTCTGTAGTCGCTGTTTTGTAAGAAAGCCCATTGACTGACAGTATTAATTTCCATTTTTAGAATACAGGTTCGGCGTTGTATAGTGTGACAAGGAAAAGATAGCACTATACACAGTGCAGGGATGACTGTGAATATATCTGTCGTCAATAGCAGTCGTAACTCGTCACTGAGTGGCACAGAGTTTCCATATACGGTTCAAAAATAGTAAAAAAAATCCTTCTTTCTTAAAATTGCCTTCGAATTCCAGAATAATTCACTAACCTTTTCTTGTACGACTCAAAACTACCTCTCCAGATCCCCGCCTATAATGAAAACTATTTATTCATCCAATAAATATATTTCAGTCATCTCCACAAAACTGCATAAAGGAAAATCAAGAGACTACTTCATTAGCTTCAATAATCATTTATTAGTGCTATAAGATTTTTAAATTTCAATGAAGAAGCCAATATCATTAAACTAGACTCGACACAAAACCAATTCCATTGATATAAAGTTATAAAAAAATGCGATAAGAGTCTCAAGGAATAAACAGCGACAATATCTGATCGTTGTGCTAACAGACAACAATCTTCCGCGCTTTAGGTTTGTGACCGTATATTCGTTTGCACGGCCCGTCTTCAAAGGTGTCACACATTCTTCCCGTGACCAGCCGTTACATGAAAAGAGAAAAATACTATTTCGGTAGAGACATAAGATACATAAGTATAGTTCAGATCATGATAAAAACTTGAATAAAATGTGTCTAACAAACATTAGATCCGCTGTTGCGAAAAATGAGAGTATAAAAAAATAAGTTTAAGACTCTCTAATGCCCAGGCAAAGTAGAGACTTTGTTGATGCAGGAGTTGACACCTCCGCGTATAGAATTTCGCACCCTGCTACCCCAAATCACCTGCAAATTTAGTCGAGTATAAGAATGTTGGAACACACGGAATAAGTAAAGTTTCGTCGTTTGCTACGCAAGAGATGGAGGACGACATGGAAAGACCGAAAACACAACACTTTACCATGGCTAAAATGCTGTAGAAAACTCGTTGGTCTTCAAAACAGCTTCCAGTCCTCTCGGAATAGATAACTAGAAGTCCTGTCCCGTTTTTTGACGGAATTTTATATCACTCTTCTTGCAAAATAGTGGCTGGTTCGTGTAACTATGTTGGGGGTTGAAGCGACCAAACACCCTTCTCTCCAAAGGAGGCCATAAATGCTCAATAATATTGACATCTGGTGGTTATGGTGACCAGGGGAGATGCGACAATCCATCCTCGTGTCCACAGAACCAGCCCTGAACGGTATGAGCTGTGTCGTCTTGGAACACATTGTCACTGCTGCGGAACGAACATTGTACCATGGGATGGACTTGATCAGCCAAAATGGTCAAATAGTCGTTTGCAGTAATACGCCCATGCAGAGTAGTCATGGGGATCATGGAATACCACAATATGGCTGCCCAATCATCACCTAACTCCACCATATTTCACTCTTGGGACGTAAACTCAGCCAGAAGTTGTAAACAGTGTCACCCCACTAAATGATATTTTCCATTGCTCCACAGCCCAGGTTTTACGGCTTCGGCACCACGTTTTCAAGTTCCAGGCACTTACGTCACTCATGAGTGGTTTTGGAATTCCAGTTCGCCCTGGATTTCCCAGCTTACCGAGCTCCCTTGCTGTTGTTTCGGCAGTGACAGGGTTCGAGAGTCTCACATTCAGTTCTGCAGTGGCCTTCGCAGCTGTCGTCGAGTTATTTTTTTTCGCAATCTTCTTCTGTTACAGCCTGTGTCGATCCCTCAACACGAAGTTTCATATACGTTGTGACTATCAAGGGGAAGGCCTCAGAGACGGCCAACCGATTCGGCTCAGAACGAAGGAATCTAAGATATTTTGGGTCAACAACCCCACGTTTTTGAGAAAATCACCCCTAAAGGTTATGACGAGCGATCGACTCAAAATTGGCGATATCGATACATAATTGTAAATAGAGTATTTTTGATCATCAGGTATGGGGTCCGAAAATGCATACTTTTCCAGAAATCGAGGTAAGAAACTTTTACAACTGCCACGTCTGTACCCACATGATTAACGCCTGTCACCGACAGAGCCGATAGCATGCAGGCACGGTAGCTCAGCGTGTTCGGACAGAGAGCCGGTTGGCCTCTGTAATAAAAAAAAAAACTGAGTTGAAGGATCAACAAACGAACTTGAACGGATGTCAAGTAACGTCCGCAACGACCAAACACAACGATCGACGAAATAAAATAAAATAAAAAATAGCGGAACGGCCAAGGTAACTGGCTGGGAATCGGAAAACCCGGGTTCGAATCTCGAAGAAACCTAGCGGATGTTATTCTTTTCGTTTGTATTTTTACATATCTCAATTGATAGGGATAGGAGGGTAATAAGGTAAGTAAATCAATAAGGAATGATAATAATAAGGTAGGCAAACTAATTTCCCAAACGCTGTGAGTTAGTAAAGTATTAAACTTTTAAGCCTTGTTACATGAAAACAACTCCGAGTAAAAGTGCTGCGACTTCCTCACGAGGGACCACAGATAGCCAACCGTGCGACGCTTGTTTACAGCGAGGCACGGGATAGAATGCACGCGGGGAGAGTTATGTTGTCCCGGTCGCCTCTTCGTCATATCATAGGGAAGGAACAGTGTAGCTGTCGAAAGATTGCGTTCATTAGATGCTCTTGGTGCCGTGAGTATATTTGTTTCGAATGTTTATATGACAAGTAGTGGTTCGAAGAAAAGTGAGGACACGTAACACTGACTGGAAGAGCCATTGTAAAGTGACCTGGAGTAACATTTTAGTTGTTTACTATCCCAAGAGGTTTGAGAAATTTATTTGCCTACCTTATTATAAAAAAAAAATGGCTCTGAGCACTATGGGACTCAACTGCTGTGGTCATAAGTCCCCTAGAACTTAGAACTACTTAAACCTAACTAACCTAAGGACATCACACACATCCATGCCCGAGGCAGGATTCGAACCTGCGACCGTAGCCTTCGTGCGGTTCCAGACTGTAGCGCCTTTAACCGCTCGGCCACACCGGCCGGCTTGTTATCATTCCTTGTTGATTTACTTACCATATTACACCTCCTATCCCTATCAACTGAGATATGGAAAAATACAAACCAAAAGAATAACATCCACTACGTTTCTTCGAGATTCGCAGCCAGTTACCTTGGCCGTTGCGCTATCGGCGCTGTCGTCGAAAAGCGTTGACCATGTGGGTACAGAAGCGACAGTTGTAAAAGTTTCTTACCTCGATTTCTGGAAATGTATACATTTTCGGACACCATACCTGGTGATGAAAAATGCTTTATTTACAATTATCTATCGATCCCGCCAACTTTGAGTCGATCGCTCGTCGTAACCATTAGGGGTGATTTTCTCAAAAACATGGGGGTGTTGACCCAAAATATCTTAGATTCCTTCGTTTTGGGCTGTACACAAGCGACACGCCAAATCTGAGCCGAATCGGTTGGCCGTGTCTGAGGCCTTCCCCTTGTAAGAGGATGTTGTTTTCCCGCTTTCACATATCATGCCTCCTGAAACGCCAAACAATTCGGCTACCTTGTTTATGGAATCACCCACCATATGTGCATCATCAATTTTCCACGTTCGAATTCACTTATCTCTGACATAATGCACTCACAATTACAGAGTAAACCGTTGTGACTCCCGACTGATACTAGCATCCTACTGAGGACGTCGCACAGATGCTGTTCGTGGTCAAATACAACAGCATCTCTTGAAGGCTTGGCTAGAATCAGAATTTACGTCCAAGCACTCATTGTTCGCCATGTTTCCATACTTTTGTCCGATATCCCTCCTTCTTAGTACTTCATTTTTAATAAACAGCAATGTAGATCAAAAACCGGGCTCTGTTTTGGAGTGCTCTTTCGTGACAGAACGATTTTGCCGAGTGATAGATGAAGTCCGCCCTACATTATCGTTTCTTCTTCACCGACTCGTCACGAGGTCATTAGGAGAACGAAAGCATCGGCGGTGAGCCGTGGAGTGAGTCAGCGCCGGTTGCCACATCCGCAGAAATGTGCGTGGGGGCGTGCTCTGCTATCGCTTTACGGCCGTAGGTAATAATGCGATTTTATCGTCATTGCAGCCGGCAGTTAACGCGACAATAAACATTTATCGGCAGAGAGCGCCGTGGGAATCGCAGCTGCTGCCAACGACGGACGGACGAAGGGAGCGCGCGGCGAGATAAAAAGAACGCCTGCTCATGTCCCGCGGCAACGCTGCTGCCCTCACACATTTTCTCATCCATCACCACACTAAGGTGTTCCCTATCATTACTGCAAGTTCCAGTCCCTGACACAGTCGTTTCGAACTCATTGCTTCCTTCTGTTAAGTAATTGCGCTGTTTCTCAATAAACACTCCTATAACCCCCGGTCCTTTTTCCAAACTCCAGACGTATGCACTCGTAATGACGTATGCACTTTCAATGTCCACCTTATCGCATCCTGTCTAAATAATCACCCATCCTTTGTCACTCTTAATTATACCAATTCCCCTGTCTTCCGTCGCAGTGCAGACGTGCTGCAAGGCACGTCCTCTCTCCTCTCCTTCACATTTTCTCAGCAGCCGATTTGTCCAAAGTAGTTCAATGGTCCACGTCCTTCAGTACGCTGATGGCAATACTTGCCTGTTCCTCTACCCTGCCTTGCAGAAATCTCAAATACCCCCAGAACTCCACTTTAACAGCTTACCCTGCTGGTGTAGCTAGTGGTTCCTCGAGATAACACTTTACAAAACTCAGACTGTAATTATAGGACGAACCACCGGCTGCTTCCACCCTTTTAACTGCTACCGAACTATTTATGACGATCGGATTCTACTAACCAACACATTCAAATATCTTGGACTAACACTCGGCTGACAACTAAGATGGAAATCCCCAAATACTAACCAACCTCCAAAAAACCCACAATAGAGCAAAACTACTAACTGGATGTACATGCTAACTAACCAACAAAAACCTACGATAGAGTAAAACTACTTACTGGTTGTACATGGGGATTGCCCACTTCGCTATTCTCTACACCTACAAAACCTTGATCAGTCCTATCTCCTCCAATACCTATGTTGCACGGATGCCCACCCCACCAAAGTTCTATCACAAACTCCAAGTCCATAAACGCCACATATTCCGCTCGTTTTCGGCATCTGTTTATCCTCTCCCACAAACATCGTTTAGCATCTCACCAGTGTCACTTCTCATTGATCGCCTCCATACATCTTACACTATCCGCAAATTCGACTCCTACAATTCTGTTGGCTTCCCTCTAACATCCAACCCTGCACTTATATTGACACACTCCAACAACAGTACTCACATCCTCTCCCAATGAAACTTCAACCGTCTCCGTTTCGCCATCCTATTAACTATGAATCTTCCTCATCTATCCCATCCCACGAAAGGTCTCCACTTCATCCTGCTCACTTCATCTTTCCGCATCCTTATCTTCATCCTATTACAGTTCCGCTCACTCTGCAGTCTCCCGAACACCTATCCACATCTCCATAGGTGAAATGGACCCACACCCCACAATTCTACCTAACACATAATATCTCCCTCCCATAAATACATTTCACCAATGCAGCAATGGCAACTACGAGTGAAGGTACACTTTTTATTTAAGACTGTCTTTACATTCCGATTATTTCTTTTTCACTTTGTTATTTGTGAGAGAAAAAGTGGGATTCACGAGTTTAATTTTATTCAAATACCATTAGTCCAATTCACCTTCTATTAATTTTAAAAACTTAAGTAAATACTTCACACTTTAAATATACTGTTTACTTTTTACCTGTTTTTAAACATTTTGCCTGATGAAGGTACATTGGATCACTCCTGATTCATCTTACTCCGTGAGGGGCGTTGGGATGAAATAATAACAAAGCACTGTGACATGACTGTAACATATCACTAAGCGATACTGACTCAATTTTACAGTCATCATATTCTTAGTTGTTATTCAGTAGACTGTGTGCTGGAAGAGAAAAGCCTTACATCTGGCTGGTGGTCACGGGATAGGCTAAGGATCCTGGTGTAGGACAGAGAAGGCCATCGGTAAATCTTACCAGTTTCCTCCCTTATGAGTGGTCTAACTTTGGCGTTAGTCTGAACGCCCCACACTACCGCATTTTTTGTGTTGGCGAGCAGTATCAAGGGAGCGACAGTAGGCGCCTGCCCCACCACCCTCTGGAGATATCCATGGCTCTCTGTACTTGGATCTTGAGGACCAACGCCCCAGAGCCAATCAAAGAGTTGGGGCAGTGCCTCTGGTTTTTCGCCCCAAATTATGGATTCACCCAAAGAGATTGCATCGGTCTGCCTAGCATAGGGCACTGACAAACCGGCCAATCGGTAATAACCCGGGTTCACTGTAGTACCAACTCCGAAAAGTATATTGTGCATTGTGTATGCAACAGGGCGATGGGATAGGTTGGGTGGAGCTCTCCTGCGTTTTCCCCGATTTTTCGAAAAGTTTGTATCATCTGTAGGACGTCATGTTGGTAATAGTATAGATTTAACTTCTCCACCTATCAGCCTTTTGACACTTTGGGAGCTGCACAGTAGGATGGAAATTTCAGAGAATGGGGGAGAACACTGACCGAGAGAGACGGAAGCTGTTGGCCATCTGCGGCTACTTGCAGTATTCAGCTGTCTTGGATGAGAGGCGAGGTTCTGCAATTCATGGTAGCATGATCAGTAATCTGAGCAATTTTCGTTTCATATGTTTCAATGTGATATCTAGGTTATTGACTTAACTCGAATTTGAATTTAGCTCCTTCAATCTTGCGTCAGATAGCTGCATGGGTGAGGATATATGGGTGCTGTTGCTTCCGTAAAGTATTCCTTCCATGGGTTTCCTCTCACAGTGTTAATGTCATGCAATTGGTCAAACTAATTCCGAGGTCAATTCATTCATTTCTTCCATCGTCAAAGTTAGGGTTCTTCCAACAGTGCTAATCTCATTCAGTTGGTTAACCTAATTCCAAGGTAAAGTCATTAATTTTTTCATCATCAAAGTTTGTTTGATATTTGCTCAACTTAAGAGCAAAATCTCTCTGAAAGAAGATTGACTGTATCTTTCATTGTCAAAGTTTGTTTAAAATTTGCCCAATTTTAAGAGAAAAAATTGGATTTTGCAAAGAGTAGAGTTATTACAGTTAAGCTCTGTTTCATAAAAAGTAAAACTAAAAATTCTGTTAAAGACAAATAATTTTTTCAATCATCTTGTTCATCTCCAGTATAAATAAAAATTTTGTTAAAAGCAGATCTGACTTCCATCACAACACACTTGACGTGTTCCACAGCTTTCCTGGTTAGATAGGATAAACATAATATGGTGTACTATCAAATTTTGCTTTGATGTGTCGGTGTTCTCATTTGTGGACTGTGGCCCGATGTAATGTTAGGACACACTTGTTCCACTAGCTGTAGCATAAACAGCTTGAGCACACATGCTTTTCCAAGCAATCAGAGTTTTAACTTAAGGCGACCCCCTTCAACATTTTCAAAATTTTGCATCTGAAATTGTTTTCACGGTGCACATTATAGGTTTAATTAACAATGTCATTTTCTTGCGCACAACCTGATAAACAACAAGTAGTATCAATTATTTCATTGATTTACTACAAAATACGAATTTTTCTTCAATTAAGGATTCCTCTCCCTACATGCGAAACATTAGTGCAATGTAAATGACAAAGGCAACATTTCTTCATGTTTGATATTTTTATGTACACTGCCTAATAAAAAAAGGAAAGGACGAAGAACTGGAGGAAGAAACGAAATAAAACTTCAGGGGGGGGGGGGGGGGAGGCTATGTAGTGTTGTTTAGTGACTGCGATTTCGAGTTATGTTTATAAAGAATTTGGCAGTATGAGTCGACTTACCAGTACGACGTTGCACCCCTTCTGGGTTGGATGCGTGCACTGCTTCTGTTGGGGAGGGTATCCTCTTCCGAGGCAAGAGGGCCCTCACAGCTGTTATAACCGGTGCGTCATATCCTGGCTGGCACTCGGGCGACGTAGACGTTCGAGTACCTTCCACAAGTGTCCTATTGAGGATAGATCTGGTGATCGTACTGGCCATTGGAATACCTCAACATTATGCAGAGAGTTCAGAGACACACGTGCCATGTGCGAACGAGTATTGTCCTGACTGTTGAAAAATGGCACCACGATACTATATGAAATGCTCTTTCATTGGTGGCAGCAGGAATTCATGGAAGGGCCAAGCCCCAGGTTCAACATCACTTATGGTTGTCAACATCTAGATTTATTTCGTGAAACATTTAATATTTCCCTTTACAATGGAATGAAAAGAAAAACCAGTTAACAACAACCAATTATCACAGAGCGCCAGAAGGGCTTAAAAATTTGCTTTCAAATTGATCCGTTTAAAAAAAAAATTATAACGAGATCAATTTCAGTAATCACACAGTGCCAGAAGGACTGAAATTTACTTTAAAATTCTCTCTTAAAAAATTGACAACAAGATCAAAATCAATAACCACAATAACCACGAAGCGCCAGAAGGCATAGAAATTGCCCTAAAATTTTTTAGGTATTACAACAAGGTGAAGATCAATACAGAGTCCCAGAAGGATTAGAAATACCCCCTTTTTAAAAAATTAAAAAAAACGCTTCAACAGAAATAGGTCAAGATATTTCACAACTTCCAAAACAATGTAAGAGAGTAAATGCCCCGCTTCAAAACAGCTAAGCCACAGTGGTAGATACCAACTATACAACAAATGTAAAAACGGTGACAGCAAGCAGGCCTGTAGGAGCTTCAACGTTTGGTAAATTGGCAACAATTCTGTGGTGAACTAAACTTACAGTAGAGTTTAACTTTTTAGCGAGGAACAGAAAATTAAGAAGATCCCCGGGACAGAGTGTCGCAGTAATCGTAAGAAGTTAAGTGACCAGTGAACCGCACCACAACTCGGCACGGAACAGTGGTCCCATTGAGGTGCTAGTACGAGCCTTTGCCCAGAACTGTGCCCGCTTCCTCTCCCGTCGTCAAGTCGCCCAGCTTCTGAGACACACCAGGACAATTTGTTGCCGGTCGGACACCCAGCAGCTGGGTCAGCATACAATATGGCTAACTATCCAAGTCTGCGAAACTTAAAACATGATATTCAGACAATATGGCTAACTATCCAAGCCTGCGAAACTGACAACATGATATTAGTGTTAGATTAATTTAGACAGTAATAATGTAAAACACAAGAATGATTTACCACTTATGTATACAGGGTGTTACAAAAAGGTACGGCCAAACTTTCAGGAAACATTCCTCACACACAAATAAAGAAAAGATGTTATGTGGACATGTGTCCGGAAACGCTTAATTTCCATGTTAGAGCTCATTTTAGTTTCGTCAGTATGTACTGTACTTCCTCGATTCACAGCCAGTTGGCCCAATTGAAGGAAGGTAATGTTGACTTCGGTGCTTGTGTTGACATGCGACTCATTGCTCTACAGTACTAGCATCAAGCACATCAGTACGTAGCATCAACAGGTTAGTGTTCATCACGAACGTGGTTTTGCAGTCAGTGCAATGTTTACAAATGTGGAGTTGGCAGATGCCCATTTGATGTATGGATTAGCACGGGGCAATAGCCGTGGCGCGGTACGTTTGTATGGAGACAGATTCCAGAACGAAGGTGTCCCGACAGGAAGATGTTCGAAGCAATTGATCGGCGTCTTGGGGAGCACGGAACATTCCAGCCTATGACTCGTGACTGGGGAAGACCTTGTACGACGAGGACACCTGCAATGGACGAGGCAATTATTCATGCATTTGACGATAACACTAATGTCAGCGTCAGAGAAGTTGCTGCTGTACAAGCTAACGTTGACCACGTCACTGTATCGAGAGTGCTACGGGGGAACCAGTTGTTTCCGTACCATGTACAGCGTGTGCAGGCACTATCAGCAGCTGAATGGCCTGCACGGGTACACTTCTGCGAATGGTTCATCCAACAATGTGTCAATCCTCATTTCAGTGCAAATGTTCTCTTTACGGATGAGGCTTCATTCCAACGTGATCAAATTGTAAATTTTCGCAATCAATATGTGTGGGCTTACGAGAATCCGCACTTAATTGTGCAATCACGTCATCAACACAGATTTTCTGTGAACGTTTGGGCAGGCATTGTTGGCGATGTCTTGATTGGGCCCCATGTTCTTCCACCTACGCTCAATGGAGCACGTTATCATGATTTCATACGGGATACTCTACCTGTGCTGCTAGAACATGTACCTCTACAAGTACGGCACAACATGTGGCTCATGCACGATGGAGCTCCTGCACATTTCAGTCGAAGTGTTCGAACGCTTCTCAACAGCAGATTCGGTGACCGATGGATTGGTAGAGGCGGACCAATTCCATGGCCTCCACGCTCTCCTGACCTCAACCCTCTCGACTTTCATTTATGGAGGATTTGAAAGCTCTTGTCTACGCAACCCTGGTACCAAATGTAGAGACTCTTCGTGCTCGTATTGTGGACGGCTGTGATACAATACGCCATTCTCCAGGGCTGCATCAGCGCATCAGGGATTCCATGCGACGGAGGGTGGATGCATGTATCCTCGCTAACGGAGGACATTTTGAACATTTCCTGTAACAAAGTGTATGAAGTCACGCTGGTACGTTCTGTTGCTGTGTGTTTCCATTCCCTGATTAATGTGATTTGAAGAGAAGTAATAAAATGAGCTCTAACATTGAAAGTAAGCGTTTCCGGACACATGTCCACATAACATATTTTCTTTCTTTGTGTGTGAGGAATGTTTCCTTAAAGTTTGGCCGTACCTTTTTGTAACACCCTATGGGAAGAAAGTCCAGTATTTTACACAGTGTTAGTATATGTAATTCTGAACAAAAAATTTTATAAGAACATAGGTCCGCAAACGCTTCTTTAGGGGCGTATGAGTATTGAAAGGAACTTTAATTCTGCGTGAAGGTATACGCAATACAACTGGAACGTAACGTGATTTTCTTGAAAACAATGTTACAGAGAAGTACAGTTACGTTGCACATTTTTGCATAATGTTTATTTCTTTTGCATTTAGTACATAATGCGTTACATGTATTCAGTGGAAAAAGACGTACCACGTCTTTTATAAACTGCTTCAACACTTATCGTACAGATGTTCAGTTCACAGAACAGGTTCGAATATCTCACCATGAACCCCAATGCACTTTTACGCTCGAGCGATAACGTGTTGTGTTGCTTGTTCAATTGCCTGTGGTTGGTTTCTAATCGATTCAGCAGCGTCCATGACGCAACGAAGCAGTTCATCTCGTGTATTTACCTTTACTTTGTGCACCTCTGATTCCGTCCAACCCCATAAACAGAAATCTAAAGGTGTAAGGTCACGTGATCTTGAAGGTCAGTTAATAGCACCGCCACGGCCAATCCAGCGATTAGGGTAGGTCCGGTTGAGATGGTCCCTCACACGTAAGGTAACATGTGGAGGGGTACCGTCATGTTGAAAAATCGTTCCAGCTAGATTGGCTAAAGGAACGTCTTCCAACAGCTCCACAAATGAATTTTCCAAAAAATGCAGGTACCTCTCTCCCTATCAAAAGGTTACCGATCATGCCGCACCAAACATTTATGGCAAAACGAACTTGGAAATTGCTATCCACTGAAGCATGCGTATTTTCCCGTGATCATCTATGATTATTGTGTGTGTCGTTTATTCCATGTCGTGAAAACTGGGCTTCGCCAGTGAATAGTATGTATGGAAGTAAATGACTATTCTCAGTTACCCAATGACAGAACTGAATTCATTGGGCATTGTCGCCAACGTGGAGATTTTGGACACGCTGTAGGTGAAATGGATACTGGCTTTCCGCATGTAAATTTTCCCATACACGTGTTCAAATGGCTCTGAGCACTATGGGACTTAACTTCTGAGGTCTTCAGTCCCCTAGAACTTAGAACTACTTAAACCTAACTAACCTAAGGACATCACACACACCCATGCCCGGGGCAGGATTCGAACCTGCGACCGTAGCGGTCGCGTGGATCCAGACTGTAGCGCCTAGAACCGGTCGGCCACTCCCGCCGGCCCATACACGTGTCTGTGGGACATTCATGGGCAGTGACATTCTTCGTATGCTCGTACCGGGACTTCGCTCAACACTTCTTCCTGTTCTTGCAAAGTTCGTTGACGTGCACGCTCGGACGAAAAATGTGTACGAGAGCCAGTAGCACGTAAAGCGATAAACACTTTGCTAAACACCCTGCGATCAGGTAACCGTCGAATCGGAAAGAGCCTGTGGTATTCTTCCAGCTGTATGACTACCGTCGCAGAAGCCATAAACATACACCATATCTGCATATTCCTCATTTCTGTAGAAGTGTGGCATTGTTAGCAGCGCTTGTACGAACACAGTTGAAACCATACACTACACAGGTAACGGATCCGTCGCTGGTACACTACACAATGCGGCTTACACGGCACAACTGCGCAAACAACGGGTGATTGTACTACGTACGTTACATGACCATAATACGTGGTAGGTTGCCTACCGCAAACGTGGCATGTACCCGTGCATTGTTTGCATAATATCACGTTATGGTCCAGTTGTATTGCGTATAAGTTCGTGTTATGCATATCAGTTTTGCAGTTTCAATGCCCATACCTCCCTAACTAAGCATTTGCGGACATACGTTCATATAACATTTTTTGTTCAGAATTACTTATACTATCACTGTTTAAAATATTGACCGTTCCTCCCCAAACAATGCGTAAATTGAAGGTGGAGAGGGAAAGAAGGGAAAGGAAAGGGACGAGATCACTGCTGTCAGCTACATTGGGCAATTATGCAGAATCAGCGGCGGCATTCGAACCTGGGATCTCCTGTTTACAAGGCAGATGCATTAGCCACTGTGCCACCCGGGATACAGCATTATTGCAACTGCGAGGACTATCTCGGCATGCCTCGCAGCCGATCCACACTACCATCGAGCGCCACCTATCCACTCCCTGTCCATTTGCTCCATATTCGCTCTCTGAGATTCGGACATGTCCGAAAGAACAGACATCATGCAGAACCTCCAGCTGTTATACATTATGTGTATACTGAAGATGGAGAGGGGAAGAAGGGAAATGGAGGGGATCACTGCTGTTAGTTGCATCAGGACACTAAGCGGAATTAGCAATGATGTGTACCGAACCTGGATTCAAACCCAGGATCTCCTGCTTACTAGGCATGTGCGTTAACCACTGCGCCATCCGGGATACAGCGTTATCGCAACTGCACGGACTGTCTCGGCCAATCCAAACTCCCATCGAACGCAACCTATCTGCAGTCCCTGTCCATTTGCTCCATTTCCACTCTGAGGTTGCCACAGGAGGTCGGGCGCAATTGTGCCTCCGCATTGAAGAAGGTTACCCAACGGCATTTTGTCTCGTGCATCTCCGATATTTGTGATGAATTCTATCTTATTGACGGTGAGCTTTATGATTGATGGAGAGCTGATAACTTCTTCAACACCGCAGACTAAAAATATGAGGTCACCTGCGAAGCAGACTGACTAACAACTTCTCCTTTTTGTAACCGACACTCAGTCCACACCCCCTTGCGTCATCCTCCACTCACTGGCAACTGTGTCTAGCGGGCAGTTGATGAGAAATGGGGACCATTTCTGATCTCGAAGTTCCTTGACTGTTCCTCTCTCTTTGGTCGTCGTACTGGTAAAGGCCGATTTCACAAGGATCAAGATATTGTGGTACCGATCTAGAGCAGGTAGCGTCTGGAAGAGATAGTATTTATCTACCGAGCCGTCGGCCTTTTGGGAATCGACGAAGGTTGCTAAGGTAGATGAAGTTCTTACGTCTTTGCATATGAAGATTGTTTTGAGATACAGCATCTCTTCTGCACATGATTTTAACTTACCGAACCCGTCTTGGTTCTCACCTATGCAGAGTCTAGTTTGTAACATCCCTCCTGTTGTATGTTGCTGATTCTTATTAGATCTACAACTTCGCTTCCGTCGTTTTGTAATAAATTATAATAATGGCAAGTGATGGTGCAGGTGGTAGGTTTAAGTGTTATAAAATTAGTTTAGCCATGAGTAAACATAACGCCATCAAAATATTAATCGATTTGTGATTGTATCATAGCCGGCTAGAGTGGCCGTGCGGTTCTAGGCGCTACAGTCTGGAGCCGAGCGACCGCTACGGTCGCAGATTCGAATCCTGCCTCGGGCATGGATATTTGTGATGTCCTTAGGTTAGTTAGGTTTAATTAGTTCTAAGTTCTAGGGGACTGATGACCTCATAAGTTAAGTCGCATAGTGCTCAGAGCCATTTTAACCATTTTAGATTGTATCATAACGTTATTCTTGATTGAATATGTCATCTTACTAGCCTAGTTCTCGTCATTTGCAGGAAGTTTGGATTTTTGCTTTAAGATGAATAAATCTGCAGATGAGGTTCATAAAATTCTGGGTAAGGTCTATGGTGAGACACCTGTTAGTGAAAGAACTTGCAGAGAATGATTTCAACGCTTCAAGAACGGTGTTTTTGACGTCGAAGACTTGCATGGCAGTGGAAGAGAGAAGGTTTCCGAAGGTACTGAAATCGACGGAAACAATCAGAGGAGATCGTTATTGGAAGCAACTGATGCCTTTGAATCGATCACTGAAAGACAAAAGGCCACAATACAGAGACAGACATGAAAAGGTGATCTTGCAGCATGACAATGCTCGACCCCCACACGCAAGACCCGTCAAACATACCTGGAAAAGTTGAAATGGTACGTCCCTTCTGACTGTCACCTTTTTCAATCAACGGCACACGGCCTGGCTGATCAACGCTTCCCATCATATGAAAAAGTTGAAAATTGCATCGGTTCATGGTTATCTTCAAAAAACGGCCTGTTCTTTCGCCGAGGATTTCCTATGCCTCCCAAAATATGATAGACAGTAGTAGTCAGCGGTGACCAGTACTTTCAGTCCTAAATTTCTTGTAAGTTTTCACTGTAAAGCCTCGGACGTCGAGAAAAAACGCCGGAAGTAAATTTGTAGACGCTACAGTTCTCTTCATGGCGATCGGACATTGGTAAGGAATGTTTAACAGGGAGCACATGGCCCATAGGAAACCTGAAAAGGTTGCATAAAACGAAAATATGTTTCTTTCCTTTGGCTTCATAAGTAACAAACTTCCTTACAAAGGCTAGACCCAAAAATGCTTATACAAAAAAATGGCTCTGAGCACTATGGGACTTAACTACTGAGGTCATCAGTCCCCTAGAACTTAGAACTACTTAAACCTAACCAACCTAAAGACATCACACACATCCATGCCCGAGGCAAGATTCGCACCTGCGACCGTAGCCGTTGCGCGGTTCCAGACTGTACCGCCTAGAACCGCTCGGCCACCCCGGCCGGTATGCTCATACAAGTAGTTACATTTTGTTCCACTTTCACAGTGAAGTTCACCATTATGTTATTAAACTGTCACTCAACAACGGTTTAAGGTAACTTTAATAATTGTTCAAAATAATAATATAGTCGGTCAAGGGACAATTTTGGTTAAGAATGACAATACTGATTCATCTACTGAAATGGAATGATGGTATGGCGTTATTAACGGGGAGACACCATCCGGGGCACTTGAGTAATGATAGTTGAAACCAACAGCTATATTGTAATCCTACATCGTTTATCCAAAACGTGTTACTAGTTTCGACGGCAAAAAGGGTCATCTTCAGGTCCCAAGCGTAACCAGCCATCAACGTACGGGCCAGACTGACAAAGACTAACGGAGTTTCCAAATGGAAACGGTACAACCAACAAAGTCGAGTGCAGCGGGGCCAAAATCAACTGGATTCCCTACCTTCGTAGCAGTAGGAAGCCCACCAAAGGTCTGGCATCGAAAGTGGTTGAATTACAATACAGCTGTTGGTTTCAGTTACTTCATGTCCCGCTGCTGCCCCATTGTTCTCGATCGATTATCAGAGACCATCCGGAGTTGTTAGGCAGCCTGGTCCAAGTCTTTCTATTTGTAGTCACTTCGGCAACTTAGGCGTCTTAATGACGAAGATACACAAATACACATTCCCCGGATGTAGTAAATCTCCGTATAGAACGCGGGGTGCAGCAAGTTAGAAGAGGCGATACTGACCACTAGCTACGGGCGCTTATGCACTTATTTCTTATCCACTTACTTCCCTCCGTGAATAAATCGATTCATCACTCACGGTTGCCCTACCAGTCGAAGAAAAACTTCCAAATAGGTATTTGAATATCTGGAAACTATTCACATAAAAAAATGAGCGTATGGGATCTTTGGCCTGGAGGCTCCATCCGGGGAAGTTCGGCAGCCAAGTGCAGGTCTTATTTCAGTCGACGCCACATTGGACGACTTGCGCGCCGGTGATGAGGATGAAATGATGATGAGGACAACACCCAGTACCCGAGAAGAGAAAATCTCCAATCCGGTGGCGAATCGAACCCGGGCTCTCTTGCATGGGACTCAAAAGCATCCGTTCCACTCGAAACATGAACAGCGACTCCGTCTTCTCGCATTGAGTACGTGAATGGTAGTTCTTGGGCAGTGTCGAATGATACAGCAAGACAATGCCACCTGCCGAAAAATATGCGCTCAGTTCCGAGTTTCCAGAGAACCAGCGATGGCTAATGCGTATAATTGACTACGTCATACTACTACCGATATTAGTAGTCCCTGAAAGTTGTCCTTCGCTACTGCGAGTTAGCTTTCGAATGGATGCTATAGGTCAATGGAAATATTGAGATTCGTTTTTTTATCATTTTGTTACATTGTTTTCACGCCTTGCTATACCACACTACTAATCTATTCAAATATAATCTATACATATTACAAAAATAGATGTGTGTGTGTTCTACATCTCCTTCTGAACTTTCAACCAAACTTGGAACACGTATCCCTTAGTTCAATCAACAATTTCTGTTGGGATAAGAACCACCTACCTGTCATAGTTCAGGAGATATGAGGTCATAAACAATGATATGCGTGAAAAACTACCTCATCATCCACAACGTTTGAATGTATTACTTCCGTGCTACTAAGTGTATTCGCAATTAATTTTGCAGGCAGTATCCAGATATGCCGCAAAATGTACCTATGAAAGTGTATCATGATGCCACACACAACTCAGGAAATAAACAGACATGGTCCGAACAGGTCTTGCAGGACCAACGGTAAAGGGAGGCCGCTGTGTCATCCTCAGCCCTTAGGCGTCACCGGATGCGGATACAGAGGGGCATGTTGTCAGCACACTGCTCTACCAGCACTCTGCAGCGGTTAAAACCGGCAGAGAGTCGTGCCAGCCAGTGGAAAAACTTGGAGGAGTGCTAACCGTAAAACTGTATCGGCTGGCTTAGACCGTAATGGAATTCGAAATGCGAAAAAGAGCCAATTACGACCGCATACATGGAAATCAAATAACGTCGCCTCCTGAGCCCAAATTAAAATCTCGACAGACTTGTAAACGGTGATTGGGCGGCAAATAGGAAGAGCACGTGCGAGCGCCGCAGTGGCAATCTCCATCCGAGAAGTGACTTAAAGGGGCTGCCGGGGGAAAAAGTGCGTTTTCATACGCAGCGTGATGGCCGGCTGATTGGCTAAGCGCCTAACGATTTTAAAGGACGAATTATCGAGTAATGACCAATTGGCTCGGCGAACGAGTCACGGCAATCCAGGATTTTTGAAACGAACGTCGCACTGCGCATTTCGCAGCAGGGACAATTTTCTTAATGAATGTTTCGTGCAGGGGTTAGCATTCAAAGGTCGGGGCTGAAATTTCGTTAACCGTCCACAGTTAGAATGTACGTGGAGCGATTTCGGTTAAATATTAAAGTTCGTTTCCACTTGCACCTCGGCAACAGATGACTATCACCATTCGTGACGACGCATCAGCCGGCATAATTTCGCCAAAGCAAGTTCTGTACAGAAAATCTAATATCGCCGATTCCAATGGCATATTTCCAACTAAAGTGTATGGTCCCAAAAGAAAACTGTTTGTGCGATATAAACTTGCATACAATACTCCAACAAGGTTGCTTATCGCAATTGACTTCCAAGGTCTCCCAATTTCGTCAAGTGGCGACTGCTTATTATCTCATTTCACTACCTTCCCGGACTACGGCCGGCCGGAGTGGCCGAGCGGTTCTAGGCGCTACAGTCGGGAACCGCGCGACCGCTATGGTCGCAGGTTCGAATCCTGCCTCGGGCATGCATGTGTATGATGTCCTTAGGTTAGTTAGGTTTAAGTAGTTCTAAGTCTAGGGGACTGATGACCTCAGCAGTTAAGTCCCATAGTGCTCAGAGCCATTTGAACCATTTTTTTGGACTACGCCCTCAATGAATACCGTTCTAAATTCTCCTTGCAGAACCAGCATTATTCGTATTTCTAAGAGAGGAATGATTGCAGATTGATAATGAGGAATAAGTTCTTAACAGATCATTATTATTTGGAGAGCAGTGTTGCAAGGGGGATTTCATATCTAAAGCACAGATCTGCAACATTGAGAGTTCGATGACGCAATAACAGTGAAAATTACATAAGCTGTATCTAAGGATTTTAAGAACAAGAAAGTGTCATGTTTCACAGCAGCGTTCTCTTCTCATCTTCTCTTAGTTTACTCGTTCTAAGACGCAAGAGGTGACGAATGATAATACATTAGAAAAGATAAACTTCTTTGCCAATATGGCTAATAATAACCTTTATTCTCGATAATTAGTTTCAGTAATCAGTGTTACTATCTCCAGATCAGGAAATCATTTACACAGTGTCAATATACAAAAAAACAATTGTAGTACACCGTGTCATATACAATGTAAAAGAAAATAATCAGAAATACAACACACCTAGACAAATTTTATTGCATATTTCTTATAATAGCAAATCTCATGATTCGGCAGATACATATCCATGAGATGGAAGAGTGATGCTTTGGCACGTCAAAATTAAAACAACTACACACACTTGTTTACAACATTCATCTGCCTTATGCCGCTCACAACAGAGTACATCGCTGCAGCAAGGGCGCCGCTAGGCTGGCAGGCGGTGAGCAGTAAAGGATAGACGTTGACAATTGGACCGACAGGTGTCGCTATCGTAGCATGTATATTCTTTCATTAAAATAATTTATGTCATTACATTACAGTGTGCTAACTAAAACATGGACGAAAGTACATCTAAACATATGTTTACAAAATTATTGATAATAATTAACTAAGGTTGACAATAAAGATTATTCGTATAGCGTTAATTATGCAAATTACCAATGTAAAAGCTGAATTTATATTTGGTACAGTTGCCACAAACTGATATACAATAGATCACTTAACATAGCATTTAACAGTTTACAAATACCACAGACACACGTACAAATCCATTAAAATGTTTAATTTTTTTCTTTTGTATTGTATCTGGCATTGTATAATATAATTGTTTTGTATGTAGTCGTGATGTGTAGGCCCAAATATTTTCCACATATGAAGATGGTAACGATGATTACCGAAACTTGTTATCGAAAATAAAGGTTATTATTAGTGATCTTGGCAAAGTCGTTCATCTTCTCTATCTCTAACCGTTTACGCCATGGTCACGTGAGCATAAATAAGATCAAGTGTGGTGAAAAACATTAACAACACAATGCAGTCTGAAATTGCGACTGAAGATCTTCCAGAAGATCGTTGAGCGATATATGAAAAACCGCATGGAAACACAGAGTCCTTCATCAGTGAAGTGCATTGTGAGAAATGATTTAGGAAGTTTTTGATGAGCCCCTCACTGTTTTATTGCTGAAACTAATATCTGAAGTTAAAGATAAAGCGCGAGGATGTGTTAATTTTTGACGTATTACTAATGAAGAATTTGATTTATAGACGGTTACACTGTCAGATCGGAACGGGTTAACAACAAAAAATTATGGGTTTGTTTATAAATAAATCTTCTGCTACCAGTCACGATTTTTCTTTATTTAGCTTTCGCACAGTTTGTTTCGGGAAATGTTTCCCATTTTCAAGTGCGTTTTTTTGCGTGCATTAAGCCATTTCTATTGATGTTGTCATTGTGTGAGAGTCTGAGTCATTTCGTTAATTTTTACTGCAATGTATGAGAAACACCCGATTTTTTAGTTAGTTATCGATTCTTTTGGTGAAATTAGTGGCGAAATTTAGAAGAATTTGTACTTACAGTTTTCTAATGGTCCATTTGCACAGAGTCTCATACACATTAACTTATTGTACACATCGAAAATATCTTATATAAACAAAACAGTTACAAAGATCTTCTTACAAGTAGTCAGAGATAACATTATAGGTCTTCCACAGATTATGATATGCTTTTGTTCAGAGGTTATTTATCTTAACAATTTGGCTCATAAATTACTTATATCGATTTTACAATTATGGTTATTTGTATGCTTTACTATTTTTATATAAGTGTTCTATCGAAACATCTGAAGAAATTCACTGATTCACTCTCAAGTTTTTCGTTTAATATTTCGTCTTCATATTTTTTGTAATGTGAATATATCTCTAGTTCTTCTAGCCAATCATTTTATGTTCTTTATTTAGTCGGTGGAGTTCTTTGACACTTTGCTCTATTTTCCCAAATGAGGTGTCCTGTATTATGTATGTGTGTTGCTATTGCTGACGTAATGTGTTTGTTGTGTGTGTAGGCTTTAATGTGCTCTGTGTAGCTGATGTTGAAATTTCGGCCTATTTGTCCTAAGTAGAACAAGGGGCATTCCTGGCAAGTTACCTTGTATATTCCAGAGTCTGAATATAGATCATGATTACACTTTGTATTATATATTAGTTTTTGTTGTAATTTATTAGATGTAGACAACCCAATTTTTACTTTGTGAGTTTGAAAATATTTGCAGTCTTCTGTGATACATTGCCTATGTATGGGATACTAGATATACATTTGTTTTTCTCTTGTTCTTCCGTGGTTTGCACGTGGGTCTTCCTTCACTTTGTCTAGGATTGTGTCAACCATGGAAACATTGTAACCATAGGTAACTGCAGTCTTTTTCACTGTGTTTATTTACTGTTGCATGTTTTCTTGGTTCAACGGTATTCTTGTTACCCTGTGTAGCATTGACCTGTATAGTGCCTGTTTTTGGATATTTGGGTGACATGAGGTTGCAGGGACTGTGGTGTCAGTCATTGTGTACATCCTATAAATTTTGAATGTGCGTGTGTTAATGTGTCTTGTAATATTTAGGTCCAGAAAGTTGATGCTTTTATTTTGCTCATGTTCCACTGTAAATTTTATTTTTTCATGTAAATTACTGAAATAATTTAGAATGTCTGTGATGTCTTTGGTATCACCTTTCATTAACAGTCGTGTGTCATCTACGTATCTCCTATAAAATTCTATTTTCTTTAGGCACGGTTCTTTCAAAAACCATTTAGAATGGATCAAATCAAAACTAAAAAACTGTGGTCTCCTGACAAAGTTGCTTTCTATGGCATTACTTAAGATCACGAAGCCCAGGGCATCAAATCTCTGTTTACGAGAATGCAGGATTGTTTTATCAACTCGTCGCCATTTATTTTTACGCGATAACCGTTAGAAACACTGAATAAGAGCAGAAATCATGGAATGCTCCAAGCTTAGGAAGTATCACAATAGGTTACTGTAGTGTCTCCTAAGCAAAAAATAATCACAAAAAAAAGCAACTCGCCCTTAATATAAGCATAAATATGAGAAAATGAAGGAACCCCAGTAGTCTATTCACCTCTCATTCGCACTTTGATTTATTACAGTTTGAAACAAACCAATTGTGGTCTAGAGGCTACCGTCTTTTACTGCTGGTGCAAAGGTCCTACATTCTACAATGAGAACACTTCAGCTACGTGCTAGGACATTAGGTGCGTATTTGTCCAAGTACCAGTACCAAACATTTGTTTGGATTTGAAAGTATTATCGAAGCAGCTGAAGCTAATGATCATTTGATGCCACTAGTTCCAAAACTGAAAGGAACCCTGGATTTTCTATATAACAGCAGCAGAAGTGAAATAAAATATACGTAAACTCATGAGGCATACTGATAGGAATTACGCCTGACGTCACAGGTAGTGGAGCTGTTAAACGTGTGAGGCGTGCAGAATGTGTGAGAGTGCGAATCAGAACATTTGATGCTTCGATATAGTGGGTGGGTGCCCCTGGCACGTAGAACGCTCCATTTCGGAGATCGTGAAGCCACTTTCATCTACATCGTACTCTGGAAGCCACAAAACCACCTCATAGTGTATGGTAGAGGCTGCATTGTGTATGCCTGTTTCTCTCTCTCTCTCTCTCTCTCTCTCCCTCCTCTATTCTTGAAGGCTAATGATGATGATGATGTTTGGTTTGTGGGGCGCTCAACTGCACGGTCACAAGCGCCTGTATTAAGTTCCAATTTTTACACTGTCCCATTTTTTTTCACAGTCCAATCTAGATACTGTTACGAATGAGGAGGATGATGAGATGAAATGACGAGGACAACACAAACTGCCAGTCCCCGGCCGGGAATCGAACGTAGGACTCCATGATCCAGAGGACCACTAGGCCACGAGCAGCGGACGGGAAGACTAACTGTTGGTTAAGCCTCCGTGAGAGCTAGCATCTTTCTACGAGTAATTTTGTCTTCATGGTTTTTCCAAAAGAAATACGTTGGAGGAAGCCATATGCACCCTAAGTCAAAATAACAATACACCACGAAGGAATTATCCGAATGGAGCGGAAATCGATAGATGTGATGTAAAAATGATTATAATTTCAGAAAAATTTGACGACTTATTCAAGAGAAATAACTTCACAAACTGAGAAAGTCAATAACAGGTTGTTCCACCTAGGACCCTTATGCAAGCAGCTATTCGCTTCTGCATTGGTTGATATGCTTGTTGGATTTCATCGTGAGGGATATCTTGCTAAATTCTGTCCAATTGGCGTCTTAGATCGTCAGTCTGGTTGGAGGACCCTGCCACTAATGCTCCAAACCTTGTCAACTGGAGAGAGATCCGATGAACCTGCTGATCAAGGTAGAGCTTTTCAAGCATGAAGACAAGTAATAAAAACTCTCGCTGTATGTGGGTGATCATTATCTTGCTGAAATTTCAGTCCAGGATGGCTTGCCATGAAGGGCAACAAATCTGGGAGTAGAATATCGTCAACGCACCTGCGTTGCTCCAAGGAAGCCGCTAATAGCAGCCAAAGAGATCAAACTATAAAAAGAAATGGCACCTCAGACCATCACTTCTGGTTGTCGCGCCGTACAGTGGGCGACACTCAGGCTGAAATCCCACCGCTGATCGAGGCGTCTCCAGACACGTTTTCACTGGTCATCTGGGCTCACCTCGAAGCGGGTTTCATCTCTGAGGGCAACCCTACTCCATACAACGAGGTTCCAGCCCGAACATACCCGACAGTACTGCAGACGAGCTTGTTGGTGCACAGTGGTCTATGTTAGTCTGCGCAAAGGGCACTGTGAGCTTAGCCACATGTCTGTGAACCCCCTGTTAATTGTCCTTGTGGTCACTGAAGGACCAGTTGCACGTCGGGTCGATGATGATGAGGCCGGTCGCGGTGGTCTCGCGGTTCTAGGCGCGCAGTCCGGAACCGCGCGACTGCTACGGTCGCAAGTTCGAATCCTGCCTCGGGCATGGATGTGTGTGATGTCCTTAGGTTAGTTGGGTTTAAGTAATTCTAAGTTCTAGGGGACTGATGACCACAGATGTTAAGTCCCATAGTGCTCAGAGCCATTTTTGATGATGATGAATCCGGGGCTATGAGTGCCTCTCTGACGATTACTCGGTTCTCACGTTCTGTCGTCTCTCCAGCTCGTCCGCTTCCTTCTGCATTCGAAAATGGTTCACCTGCCACCTTCGTCGAACAGTGACATTGCTTCTATTCAAATATCGAGCGATTCGGCTAATACTCCAGTTGGCTTCTTTGAGCCCAACAACATGTCTTCACTTAAATGCTGCCATCTGCGTGTATTCTTCACGCGCTTGTCTGCGTGGTATAGTTACCATACAACTAAGTACACGAATGAAATTCACAAACATGTCATGCCTTGGTATCGCTATGTCCCCTGTTTACTGTTCTTACCAGCTGCACGGTGTAATTGCCCTGCAGCGTCAACTATTCATTCACTGGCCACCAAGTTTACAAGCCGGCCGCGGTGGCAGAGCGATTCTAGGCCCTTCAGTCCGGGACCGCGATGCTGCTACGGTCGCAGGTTCGAATCCTGCCTCGGGCATGGATGTGTGTGATGTCCTTAGGTTAGTTAGGTTTAAGTAGTTCTAAGTCTAGGGCACTGATGACATCAGATGCTAAGTCCCATAGTGCTTAGAGCCATTTGAACCATTTTGAACCTAGTTTATAATTTTGCATCTTCCATCGATACCTATATGAATATGAATGTGACCAAGATGCCACCGCTGTCGGGAAATACATCAAGCGTAAAGGTATACAGTTGGTCTACAATAATTTTCACGCAGTCCACAGCAGTCATGGTGCCTTCGATCACTAACAGGAGGACCATAAAAGCCCAGGTGAATGTCCCCCATAACATAATAATGTCCCATCGGGCCGTGTCTGTGACGTTCAACACATTTCGAGCAGCTAAACACGACCATCAACAAGCTGTAGCAAGATACACGTTTCCGTATATCTGCCGTCCCATAATCGCCTGCTCTTTGCACTAAACCCTGACAGTGTCGTTGGGTCAACGTGGGAACGCGTTTGGGTAGCTTGTATTGTATTGTATTGTATGTTAACCAGGGACCTAGAAACGACGCAGATGCTCCGTCCCCGCCACAGCCGCAGTGGTCCACAACCCCACGACGACTATCACAGTCCACTTCGCCCCTCCACCGCCCTACACCGAGCCCAGGGTTGTTGTGCGGTTCGGCCCCCGGTGGACCCCTAGAGAACGTCTCACTCCAGACGAGTGTAACCCCTATGTTTGCATGGTAGAGTAATGGTGGTGTACGCGTACGTGGAGAACTTGTTTGCGCAACAATCACCGACATAGTGTAACTGAGGTGGAATAAGGGTAACCAGCCCGCATTCGCCGAGGTAGAAGGAAAACCGCCTAAAAACCATCCACAGACTCACCGGTTCACCGTACCTCGACGCAAATTCGCCGGACGGATTCGTGCCGCGGACCAGGTGCTCCTTCCCTCCCGGAAAACCGTGCGTTAGACCGCACGGCCAACTGGGCGGGCTTGGGTAGCAAACTGCCGAGTCCTCTGTTCTGAAGCATGTACCCGATGACAGACTAGTAATGCGGCACCATGTCGCTGGATAACAGAAGAAGCGAAAATAAAGATGTTTAAAGAGCTAAAGCACATACAGTTGACAAATCTGTCGCACTGTGTAGCCTCGTTTGGGACGCAATAGTTCGCGCTGGCGAGCTCCGCTGTACACGGAAGTAAAGTGACTGCGATAAGCTCAAGATTCTGTTGGCGCGAAACTATAAGAGGCAGTCAAATGAAAAACGAGCACACGCCATAACACACAGGCATCCCGACAGGGGTCCCACTGTTGTTACCTTTCGATACTGTCAGCGCTGTGGTAGGAGAACGACAAAGCCCCACATCACAAGTGCACGCAGTTGTTGGGTAATGACCTTGTTTGTTGGCTGAATGGTCTAGTGTAGTCGTTCAGCTGTCATAGTATCCTTCGGCTAGCGCCTACGATTCCACTAGTCTTTAGATAACAGTGTAGCAAACGTGGCCCTCAATTCTCGCGCGCTCTCTATATGTACTCCAGTGATCACATGGAAACAAGTTCCCCTGGTGTGGAACTGCAGTTGGACGAGTGCTGCACTTCAGCGATTTGGTTGGGAAACACTGCAGCATCCTCCGTACAGCCCGGATTTTTCATCGTGGGATTTTTACATCTTTGCCGGCCTGAAGAAAGATATGCGTGGACGTCGGCTTCAGTCGGACGAGAGAGCGCAAGAGTGCGTGGACGGTTGTGGAAACATCAGCAGCGGACCGCGTACTACGAAACAAGAAATGATCGTCTCCCGGTAGAAGAAGTGTCTAAACGTGTGTGGTAATCACTTTTGAATGGAACCACTACATAGTTCCATTGTGAAGGGCGGTCTGATTTCATCTGACTGGCCCTCAAAATCCAAATTCATCCATACAAAGGCAATCTTGCACTCTTGATTCTTAAGCAGTCTCAAAGTGCTTGTTGATTCGCAGCCTCTGAGGCTATTCCAATGTATCTAACACGCAGAAGGATTCTAGCGGCGGACCAATACCAAAAAGCACCCCATTAACCTTACCCTGCAAACTATATTTCGGTAGAGAATTGTCTCTGGATTGATCTTGTGCTATGTGAAGACTGTTCATAATTGTTGCTCTCCATCAAATAAATGGAATTTCATCAGAACGGCATGCTTTCTCAAAAATGGCTCCCGAACTAGACACGTCTTAAGACTCCAAGGTACTGTAGAACGAATGTAATGGTTGTCTTCCTTCGAACAAGTACCCACATGACATTCTAAATCGCCAAGGCACGCCACTGGCTGATGTTCAAACGTGTCTCATTAGACTTACTGCCGATGCAATGACTTAACAAAGAATTTGAGGAAGTGTTTGAATCGATATGTATTGAAGCTGGTTAATACGACATTTCAAAGTAAGTAGCAAGATGAATATTATGTATCTTGAAAAAAATAAAATTGGTGGTGAGCAAATGAAAGAGCTAACTAACGTGCATCTTTTAAAGTACTGATCTGCAAAGCAAATTCTTGTGCACATAACTTCAGATCACAACGTAATGGTAACGAACAGTGCCTGAAATTCAAAACGAGAGTTGCAGAGCAGTCTATGATGAAGCGGTATACTGAAAATGAAGGGCAGAATAAGTGAATCCGGAAACTTGCCGAGGTTGCGTTGAATGGACTAAGTAAAGGCGTCAGGATTCTTCTTCTTCTTCTTCTTCTCACCCTTTCCTCTTGTCCCCAAGGAGTTGACCTGTCATTTCCGATGTGGTAATGCTACTGGCCGTGAGTCGCCGGTGATCCTTCCTGACACCACAAAAGTATCAGTAGTAGTGCTGTAGAAAACGAGTTGAATACAGTAAAAAAGGAAAGCGGGGTACCAACTGTACAACGAAAAGCAGATACATAAGAGCAATGGATAACTCCGAAAATAGTCAATAAATTATAAGACTGGAACTGGAAGTCAGCAATATACATTGAGGTGAGTAAGTCATGGGATGGCCATATGCACATATAGAGGCAGCGGAAGTATCTGATACACAAGATACAAAAGGGCAGAACATTGGCAGATCTCTCTCTTGTACTCATGTGATTCATGTGAAAAGGCTTCCAACGCGCTTATGGCCGCAAGACGCAAACAGGCGTAGTTCGTGGAAAAAGTTGGCCGAAAGTAGTGTTTGGTATTTTCTGTACTGTGAGACACTAGAGAGGATATTTATAGGATAATAACATGAAATAAAACAAAACTGTGCTATTTCTATTAAATCCTTTATTTCTTAGCTACAATAATGTGTGTTATACTAATGATTCATTCCAGTCTTGTTCATTTGAGCAGCCTGTTTGCATTGCAGATTCTTCCTCATCACAGTTTTCAGCTTTCGTGACCTGTCTAATTCATCCTTCGTTTTATAACCGTAAATGTAATGTTTCTCTTAAGAATGGTTTTCTGGTTAGTGCTTATTGCTGGCTTTGGCTGCTTCTTCTGATAAACTGCCTATGGTGAAGACAACGACATCTGGGCTACGCACTAAAATCTTGTCTACAGTGGAGTGCATAGGATGCCGTGGATATAAATCAACATACAGTATTGCTGCTTCAAGTGTATGAGTAGAAAATTTTTCTATGTGTATCTTACGTCCACTGGGAATAGCTTCTAGAATAACCCTGAATCGATAGATGGTTTCAGATCTACACCTGTTATTTGTGCTGATGTTTCAGGAATTACAAAAAACCGTCTACTGATATTTCCATCATTGCTATTTCCATAGCCTTGCCTGGGAATGTCTATAATTAATCACAACCAATTGCTAAACATTTCTTGTGTGACTTTTTCCTCTCTTGAACAAGTTTCTTTTCCTATTTTCAACGGAACTACTACTTTTTGATGTTTATTTTATAGGAAAAATTCAACAAAAATGCGAAAAATCTAATTCAGGCATGGGGCATAACAGAACGAAGATCTTCTGTATTTACTACTTTGGTTTTTCACAGATCATTCAAGTGTTTTGAGGTAGCCTCGCAAATCTAGTATCCCACTGCCGATGCAGTCTCTGTTGCTGCGTTGCAGATCTTTGCAATGCACAATTATCACCAATGAGTGTTTTATGGATAAGTCACCTTGCGATTCTTTGATTCTTCTATTTGCCTGTGATATAAACAATTTCTTCATTAATAAGATCAACTTTTTCATAAATAAATTTAATTCTTATTGGTCTCCAATAGCTAGGGGATAATGGTGAAGGATTTTTCCAAAGAGTAAGGCTCTATTCGTGCGACTAGTAAGTTTGAGAGGCACAAAAGAAGACTGAAACATTCATGCATTAGAATCTCAGTTGTTTCCAAATTTTTGTTTAAACTGAATTTGCTGAGAACTGTCACAACCCCATTTATAGATAATATCCAATGCATTTACGTCATAATTTGGAATATCATTTAAAACCTCGACCAGACATAATATTGATCGCTCACATGTATGATTAAGCACAACTAGAAGTTGAATCTCGGCACATGTAGCAGTCACCTGTCAGGATTCAGTCACAGGATAGCACTGCTTTTTAGCCTCTTGAAGGATATTTTAACAGGGATAGACATTCTTATCATCTGTTTGGATTATTTCGCCTTGTTTCCTTGTCAACGAGGCCTCCACAGAAATTGACAAGGCTTGGATATATGTGAAAGTCGTTTGTTTTGCTTGTAAGTGTCTACGAGTCCGATCTAATGCTTGTCTGTATTTAGTTCGCTGTGTGGGACGTGAAGTAATATCTTTAACCGCTTTGGATCCGTCAACATTTCCAGACTATCGGAGCACCTTCATTGACCAGTATAGTTAATTATGTGGTTCCAAAATTGATTCGCGGTATCTGTGTCTTACACCTTTTACTGTGTTCGCTTAATTCTAAAGAACGACTTTGCATCACCTAACTGCTATCGCCCACGAGCTGCAATTCGAAATAATGAAACACTACGCTACAGTGATGGCATATCAAATCTAGTTTTGCAAGATGGAATTTTAATTCTATTTTGCAGCCAATTATGTTTTTTTAAGAAGGTGCTTTTGTGAAGTAAGCTATCATTTCTTTAACTGCAACTTTATATAAGACAGTCTATCTTTAAAATCTTTCTTTTCTTCACCAGAGAATGCAGGATCTGATAATATATAAGTTTCCATTAAGTCCAATCTTTTTACAAACTCTTTTTCAGAATATCTGCCCGCATCTCGTGGTCGTGCGGTAGCGTTCTCGCTTCCCACGCCCGGGTTCCCGGGTTCGATTCCCGGCGGGGTCAGGGATTTTCTCTGCCTCGTGATGGCTGGGTGTTGTGTGCTGTCCTTAGGTTAGTTAGGTTTAGGTAGTTCTAAGTTCTAGGGGACTGATGACCATAGATGTTCAGTCCCATAGTGCTCAGAGCCATTTTCAGAATATCTCTTCATAAGGTCATAGAGGCCTTTTCTTTTCATAGTCTGTATCTTCGAAGGACCTAGGATAAAATATTTCAGAATTCATTTAGGAGATTGCTCCTTAATGCAAAACAATCGTACAAAATCCAACTGCGGTATTCAGCGGTTACTTTCTTTACATTTCCAGTACAGGAATGATTTTTGTATTTCACTCTGTAACAAATATGCAGGGAAACACCCTGAACTACAACGTAAAAAATTATTACTAAGAAAAGTAGTTAATAATATAAAGGAAAATAATTTTAAATATCGGTACATACCCTGATCATCGGAATTCATACTGCTTTTCACCACACTTTAAATAAAAGCATATTTTAAAACATTCAGAAACACAGAGTGATTTCAAGCCAGTAGAGAAGCTACAGATGCACAGCAGGCGAGACGTAAATACAGTCTAGTTCTACCGCTGAGCCGGCCTGAGTGGCCGATCGTTTCTAGGCGCTACAGTCTGGAACCGCGCGACCGCTACGGTCGCAGGTTCGAATCCTGCCTCGGGCATGGATGTATGTGATGTCCTTAGGCTAGTTAGATTTAAGTAGTTCTGAGTTCTAGGGGACTGATGACCTCAGCAGTTAAGTCCCATAGTGCTCAGAGCCATTTGAACCATTTTTCTACCGCTGATCAGTGCGCACCAAGCAAATAACACACTGCCTCAGCAATGCCGTCGCAGGAAGTTATGCATTCCTGGAATCATATTTGAAAATCGGAATTTTCGCCCACTTTTAGAGCAAAGTACCCCTATGTGCGAGTCGAATTAACATCCTTTTAACGCGAATGGTAGTTGGAGATAGACGCATGGGACATTTCGTTTTGGATATTGTTAGAGAACCCAGTATTCCGAGATATACAATGTGAAGAGTGAACTGAGAATACCAAATTTCAAGTATTACCTCTCACGATAGACAACTCAGTGGGCAAAGGCCTGCGCTTAGCGACTGAGAGAAACGGGGTTTGCGTTGTGTTGTCAGTGCTAACAGAAAACTAGGAGTTAGCTGTAGGGAAAGGCGGGTAATATACAGTGTGTACAAGAACAAAGATGAAACAATAGCACTAGAAGACCAACAACAAAGAGCTCGGATTAAAAAGTGTGGTTCAGTCTATGCATAGAAGAATCAACGAGGGAAATAAAAGAAAGATTCAAGAGTGGGATTGAGATTCGATGGTGACACTGCTATCCTCAGTGAAAATGAAGAAGAATTACATGGTGTGTTGAATGGAATGAACAGTCTAATGAGTACAGAACATAGATTGAGAGTAAATTGAAGAAAGACGAAAGTAATTAGAACTAGCGGAAATGAGAATAGCGAGAAACTTAACATCAAAATTTGTGATCACGAAGTAGATGAAGTTAAGGAATTCTTCTACTTAGGCAGCAAAATAACCTGTGACAGACGGAGCAAGGAGGGCATAAAAAAGAGAAGTCTGCCAGTATCAAACATAGGTCTTAACTTGAGGAGTAAATTTCTGAGAATCTACGTTTGGGCACAGCTTTGTATGGTAGTGAGTTATGGACTGTGGGAAAACCAAAACAGAAGAGAATCGAAGCCTTTGAGATGTGGTGCTACAGAAGAATGTTGAAAATTTGGTGGACTGATAAGGTAAGGAACAGGAGGCTGTCCGTCGGATCGTCGAGGAAAGTAGAAGAAGATAAGATGATAGGAGACCTGTTAAGGCCTCAGGGAATGGTACTAGAGAGAGCTGTGGAAGGCAAAAACTGCAGAGGAAGACTGGGATTGGAAGACATACACCAAGTAATTGAGGACGTAGGGTGCAATTGCTACTCTGAGATGAAAACGTTGGCACAGGAGAATAATTTGTAGGAGGCCGCATCAGACCATTCAGAAGACTGATGAAAAACAAAGCGCCATGTGTTAGGTCCAGGCACATGTGTCGCTATATGCTTTCTGAATTGGTGAATCAAAGTTCAACCACAGTACGAAGTCCATACGATGACGCAGTATATCTCACCAATCTTGTCTTTGAATTACCAGTGAAGAATCGTGGTAGAGGGGAGATGTGACTGCTTAACCTGTCTGCCTGCAAAGGAGCCACATGTGAATATCATTCTCTTGTAGTTTTGCTTGGCCTTCGAGCAGGGCTTTGTTCACATGCCTCAGTATCTGCTGTATTTTGCTTTTGCTGAGGAACTGATCAGATGGCTTACGACTTCTGCGGCAGCCTCTGGCGTGTTTTAGTTCGGCTACACAACAGACAGGCCTTTCACCTCTGCCTCTGTTATTCTACATTCGCTATGGAAATAGCGTTCTTCATTTCTAATATATTTTATCTCTTGCCAGCATTCCCTATTAGCTGTGAGACTGGTGTCCGCCCCCGATAGCTGAGTGGTCAGCGCGACAGGTAGTCAATCCTAAGGGCCCGGGTTCGATTCCCGGCTGGATCGGAGATTTTCTCCGCTCAGGGACTGGTTGTTGTGTTGTCCTAATCATCATCATTTCAGCCTCATCAACGCGCAAGTCGCCGAAGTGGCGTCAAATCGAAAGACTTGCACCCGGCGAACGGTCTACCCGACGGGAGGCCCTAGTCACACGACATTTACATGAGACTGGCACAGCGTCTCTCCTGGAGGATCCCAATGTAAACAATATCGCTGCAATAACTGGAGATTTCTTTCGATTGTATTTATGGTTCTGATATAACAAAAGCTCCATCATGCCCGCACCCCACTCGGCATCCCGTACAAATCATCATATTGTCTTTTTTAGTACTGTATCAATTATTTAACGCCCTGATAAGGTCCCTTATATTCTATACGTAACGAATTAAGTAACTGTTCCTTTGCGCTATTTATGCTGTTCATGAAAACCAGCGTACGCCGGTATCTGCCCTATGAGTCTCCGATATACTAGCAGTTCAAATCTGTTAACCAAAATTGCTCACTAAATGTTTTGCGCCAATAGCGTACGTGGGAACATATGTGGACTTACATTAAAGCAGTCCAGTGAATAACAAACCAAAGAAATAACAAACTAAGAAAACAACGTTACTGTGAAATAAAAACAAAACAGTAACTTTAAAAAAGAAGTCCGTCCGAATGTACACATGTCTCTAAATCCATCAAATCAAAATGTGTTGCTAAGTAACAATCACTGCTGTGTAGTTCCATACAGAGCACTTTAAAATACCTGCATCCTCCTTGCTATCCTATTCGCAAGATGACCGAAACGTGACTTAGTTGCACAGGCCTGTCCCACTCTTGAATGAGCCCCCCTCCCCTCCTCTCCCTTGTGATTTCCCTAAATCACTCCAGGCAAATGCCGGGATGGTTCCTCTGAAAGGGCACGGCCGACGTCCTTCCCCATCCTTCCCTAATCCGATGAGACCGATGACCACGCTGTCTGGTCTCCTTCCCCAAACAACCAACCAACCTCCTCTCCCTTTCCCCCTCACTCTCCTCCCACCCCGGTGGTCATCCAGTGTTTGAAAAAGTTTACTGTGACAATGTACTGCAAGTTTCAACTGCTCTCAAGCATAGTAAACCAGACTAATGTCAGCAGATATCGCATTATAATCTGCTGAGTCCTGCCTCGTGGAGGAAGGTGGTCTCGAGGTGGAGGCTTTGTGCTCGAACGTCATCATTCTGAAAGACGAACACATCGCTGAAATGTTGACTGTAAGGCTGGATAATAGGATGAAGAATCCTGCCTAGATTCTGCACAGTCCTCAACTACCATTGACAGTTGGAAGAAGCGTCCTCCATCAGTACACGATAATATCTCAAAATATGAATGAACCAGTGGGACAACGTACATAATACGCATATTGGTAACCAGTCGTCTCAGCACTACGACGAAAATACAATTTTAGTATCTTCATTTCCAAATTATTGCGGGCACACTTTAATGTACAAACACAAATCAGTACACAGAATAGCAAATTACTGAAGAAATAAGGATTACACGTTGCGTACAGACCAAGAAACACATTCCAGTCACATTTTCAAACACCAATAGGAAAACCAGACATTATCAGTGGGCTGGTATACACTATTTAGAATGTCAGGATTACAAATCAGTTTATATGGGAATTACAGATAGATATTTCAAAACTAGATAAACAGAACACAATAGAAGCTGTAAGTTTGGAAAATAGATACACTGCCTTTGCTGAAAACCTAACAAAACATTAGCATCAACCAATTAACAAGGACTCGGCCAGTGCTGGACATAAGTCTTTATCTTGCATGCAAAAGTCTTTATTTAAACAATTTCATGCAGCACAGCCATCCAGTGTGGTCGCCAAGGGGTATGGGCTCCAGCTGACATAGTAAACAACACTGCCAACAGAGGGCGCTGTTGTCCGTGATGTAACCCAAGATGGCAAGGGAAAATGGTGACAGACAGTGTCTCCACCAACAGATCTAGAGTCCAACTGACCTAGTACACAGTACTGCCACCAGAGGGTGCTGTCATCCCTCCTGTGACTTAATCCAAGATCATCGTCTGGACAGGGAAAATAGTGCGAAAATAGCTCAGCCTCCACTGGGCTGCTGGAGAGAGGAAGGATGGAGTGTACTTTATTTATTTTGGAACAGTTTATTTAGGGGTGGAGTATATTTATCACACTGATACTGTAAGATGGCAAGAACTATGCCCCTTACATGAAGTCATTAAACATCATCGAACTCATGTTGAGCGAAGAGTAGGGCTGAACAAAAATGACTTACAAGGCACAATGCATCTTGTAGAGGGTATAGTATGGACGTATTGGAATAATTAATGTTGGGTGATGGTTTTAAAGTAATTCACGCGACATGAAAACTTTGTGGAAACGCGTCGATTTACTAGGGGTAGTTTATTCCAAGAAAGTATTCAGAGTTGACCACAGCTGGGTGGCGGCGCACGAAGGGAAGTGACAATAGGCAGCTTAGGGCGGCTCAAACTCTGAGAAAGCGGTAACGGGGCACGGCCTCCAGCTGCCTTAAGATGAGTGACAGTGAGGGGCTGGTTGAACCTATGCTGGTGTACTGGGAAGCTGACGGAAAATGGTATGCCTGTTGATAACTGTCCATCGTCCCGTTTCCAGTGAAACATGTGAGAAAGCCATGCAAAGCTATGGTGGAGCGGTCAACAGAGGCCAAAATATGAGTGTTCGTGACTACAGCAACTTCATGCTGAATTCACGGTCTACAGAGTCTGAAGTAGATCAGGTGAAGAGCGACAGAATGAAATACGCCGGACTCCAATGGGAACATAGGACCAAGGAATTTGAAGTACTCCTGGGAGTCAGAATTTCGGAAAAATTGGTGTTTTATGCAGACGCTTACCTTGATGGGTGGCCTAGGAGGAGCTAAACAGCAGAAGTTGAGAGGAAGGGAAATTTTGTGGGAATTTGTTCACTTCCCAGAGCAGGCCTTGGTCGGCGCTGGGAAGTGACGCATAATTAACGCAGCTGGTGCTGCATTGGTGTAAGTGATTTTGCTGGAGGGGAAAACCGAGGCGAAGAGCGGACTGGCAGAAGTCTCTGTTGAGGTCTTCCATTCCCAGTTTGCCTAGAGTGCGGGTGTGGCGCTCTGTACTCAGCTTGCCTGAGAGAGAGTGAGCATCTCTGCAGTTTACGACTTAGCGAACGGACAGATTGCGCTTGGAGATAGAAAGTTTTGGTTCAGCTATGTACTGAGCAAGTTAACTAGGAGTGAATAGACGAGCACAACCTTGCAGCACCACAAGGCCGGCCAACATCCGTACAACGACGACGCCCCGCCACACTGAATTCGGTGATATTGTGCCCGCTTCGAATTGAGTTAGGCCACTGATTAATTTGTTGGATCACATTGGCAAAGTTTCCATGAGGGTTTCATGGGCCGTGTATTGTAGAATTCTTCTCGGTCTTCACATTACACCTGGGTCAGTCGATAGGAATAAATTTTGATCGATCGCGCTTTACTCCACATAAACGCAATTTATTCCCACTGCCTGTTAGGAGAGTCATGTAATGTGATGATTGAAGGTCGTGAGTCAAAATAAAATTGTGCTAATCGACTGCATCTGTTTTCAATCAAGTAGTTGAAATCCCAAGTCACTTTCTTAATTAATTTTATGTTCAACATTTGCATCTGGTGTTCAATAGCTGAATATAACATCAATGTGCACCCCTTTTTAATTACAAGTGATCAATTCTGAATCAATTAATCTAAACACCTCCACCACAGTTCAATCAGGCGTCACAGGACCTTATTACTTTCTTTGCGTTATCCGATACTGCAGCAGTTTTGCACTCCCTGTTGACCTGTTAGTCAATTAGCTGGGGTGAACACTGGCCAAAACCAGATAAGTGATGTGTGGGGTGTTACAATACAAAACACATGCTTGGGGTCACAAAACACAGTCTGCAGACCTGTAAACTACTCCTGAAAAATGCTCTGCAGACACGCAAACAACTCCTAAAATGGTTCAAATGGCTCTGAGCACTATTGGACTTAACATCTGTGGTCATCAGTCCCCTAGAACTTAGAACCACTTAAACCTAACTAACCTAAGGACATCACACACATCCATGCCCGAAACAACTCCTAACTTACCAAAAAATTTCAGTACAGACCTGCAAATTGCTCCTAAATAATGTAGCACAGTGATCAGTAGGCACATGCAGTACTCATAAACTGTCAAAATAGCACATAGCACACCCTGCAGACTCACTTGCAAAATAATGCAACAGACATGCACAGACACTGCCTCGCGCCCAATGTCCATTGGACTGCACATGCTCGCAGAAGTCGGGATGCATTGACTGCCAGGCTAAGAGATGAAGCTGTCAGCTGTCAAACCACACACAGGTGCCAATTTGGGTCCCGCATGCATGAGGTAGTGGCATCCCTTTCATACTCAACACCTGAGAAATTCCTCTTGAAATACATGTTCACCTAGGCGGGATTGATAACGCGATTGGACGGGAGTGAAGACCTATATACAAAGTGCAGACACTCCAAGGTGGGCCGTGCGCATGATCACCACTGCTGGCATCAACCCTACCTATACCTGCGGTCTGGCGAAGAGCTTATTGCTGAGCGACGTTGCAGAAAACTGTTCCAGAATTGCACAAGCTGCTTTCTCTCTAACGATTGTAATGGACCATGCATGGCATGTGGCTGACAGATCACAGCGCTTAGCTACATACTGTCACAAGCGCATCTAGCAATGTTCTCAATGTTATACTGAAACCACATGGCTATCTAAAATAATAACCAAGTCGAACTCTAGGAAATTGCATAGTGTTCAGGAAATACTTAATGTGCGCTTTTGTAGAAGTTTTCGTGATGTCTCAGCTTGTATGCAAGGAAATTCTTCCCAAACAGAACCTGTTTACGAAAATAGCGCCGAATATCATCGAATACACTCTTCTCAGCGGTCCTAACATGATACCCTTCCTGTTCTCAACATACGCAAACGTTCTCACCACTATGTAGAGACTCCTATATTCCAGCACAAAGGATGTCTTGTGAATGAATCGAGCATTATGATTGGCTCTTATCGAATTCACCCGCCGAATTACTGATGCCGCCAGTATTGAAGCACCATCCACCTTTCCTTTCTCTCTGCAGCCAAGACTTTCGGTGGTAAAATGATTTTGCACAGATCGCTAAACTGCAGTTAAGCCAGCAAAGGTGTCTACAGATCATCAAATACATACTAGACTCACAAGAATATTGGAAGCCAGGAACATATTTATCAGTGTAACTACAATTAAATATTATGGTTGCTGTTACAGTTTGACACTGATCAATGTACAGTTAATGTCTCCTCATGATGGCTGTGCTTGTGGAATGAATCTCAGTATCTATAGGGCACATAATTTTCCACGTCAAAAATCTGTCTCATATCCTCATAGTTATCAAGGTGATCACAACAGCATATGCAGTCATCTTCTCTAATCATTCCACAACATAAACCACAGTAACTTTACAATGCAGTATACAGGGTGATTCAAAAAGACGACCACAACTTTAGGAATTTAAAACTCTGCAACGACAAAAGGCAGAGCTAAGCACTATCTGTCGGCGAATTAACGGAGCTATAAAGTTTCATTTAGTTGTACATTTGTTCGCCATTTCAGCCAATAAAGTTTTTGGTCCCTTTTTCTTCGAAGGTGCTACTGTGATTGAACTACAGTATCTGGAGATGTTAGAGAATTGGCTGTTCCCTCAGCTCGAACAAGAAGCACAAAAATTCATATTTCAGCAGGATGGAGCGCCACCACATTGGCACGTATCTGTCCATAACTACCTGAACGTCAACTACCCGAGGCGATGGATCGGCCGCCAGGCAGCTCGTGACAGAGCACGTCATCACTGGCCTCCAAGAAGCCCTGATCTTACCCCCTGCGATTTTTTCTTATGGGGGTATGTTAAGGGTATGGTGTTTCGGCCACCTCTCCCAGCCACCATTGATGATTTGAAACGAGAAATAACAGCAGCTATCCAAACTGTTACGCCTGATATGTTACAGAGAGTGTGGAACGAGTTGGAGTATCGGGTTGATATTGCTCGTGTGTCTGGAGGGGGCCATATTGAACATCTCTGAACTTGTTTTTGAGTGAAAAAAAACCTTTTTAAATACTCTTTGTAATGATGTATAACAGAAGGTTATATTATGTTTCTTTCATTAAATACACATTTTTAAAGTTGTGGTATTCTTTTTGAATCACCCTGTATATATATTTTACATAACATAAGCCATAGTAACTTGAAAATGCAATATATACACATTTTACACAAACAGTGCTGTTACCTATTATATCTGTACAACACCCGAAAAAATTATTGTATTCCTACACTCACACCAACTAAACGTCACAATTCTCCTCAGTCCTAGGGCAGGACCCCCCACTGTTTCTTTCTTTCTACAAACGTGACTTTCAGTGGCAAAAAAGCTTATTTACTCTGATCGCCATATTGCACCACCAACTAAACCTTGCAAAGTGCCATGTATATAATGAAATACGGAAAGACTCTTACTCAATTACACTGCTCTCCCACTGAGGACAGGAGCTTGAATATTAGAGTGTGAAACCTATCTCCAACCCAGCAATATATCACTGCATACTGTGTCGATGTAGTAAACATACAATTCATATCCTCCATCATACAGAATCATCCGTTTTACATCAGAAAGCTGTCAGTGGATCGAAGTCACTCTCAGAATTGTTGTGCAAAGACTGGCCCATTTTCCCCTAGACACAAATGCTTTACTATTTCTGGTCGGGACCTGCTCCCCTGCATCTCCAGACTCTGGGATTAAAAGAACAAACATATTTTCGCATGGTTTGCACACAGCAGTATACTACCAATTGCAAAAAAACTCGATCCCAACAACTTCGGTATGTTACTGTCACAAGTGGTCATGGTTGTACAGGTGCACACAAGTATCCATGTTAAAAGCTATACTGGTTCTCTATCTTCTTGAAAAGCACCAAATACAGTAGTCAACTCATGTGTATCACTGGTACCTCAATAGACATACAGTATAATGCTGCCTGGATAGAAAAAAATTGACTGTCTCCCTGATTCCCATAGTTTCGATGTCGACATTTTCTCGGATTCCTCTTGCTGCAGCATACTTGTTCCCTTGTACAAATTGTTTGGCGTGAACCAGAAGATGCGCAAGTAGTTCCTTAATTTCCCAGCATTTTTGTGTATATTCGGTCAATTTATACCTATTCCCTTGTCATTTTTCGTAATTATACTGGATACAGCTGAGTACAGTTCTATATTACACCTCCTGATCAGTGCATTTGGGCTAGGTGTTGGCAGTTGTGCTACATTTACAAGCAATTTTATAACACAGAACGAGAAGTTATGTCATGATCGCATAGATAGATCTGACGTAAAGTCATAGACAGCAGCAGCAGTTTGACAGGTAAATTCGATGACTGAAGGAGCTGGGGTACCGTTAGCAATGTTATTCTGGGGAGCATCACGAAATTTCCTTCTCCACAGCTATGCTTCATTGCGTGAGCAGAGGTGGCTAAGTGTGTTCTATATCGGATGAAGTTAGTGGAGCTTCTATAGTTCTTAATTTTTCTCTGTTGGAGGGTAGAGAATAACGATGGTGGCATGTTGAGCTGATAGATTTGAATGGACGCAGGTCTGCTTTGGATTGTAGTATCTGTATCTAGTTTGGGGACATACCACATTGCACGCATTTCCACCGACTGGTCAAAACACGATCCCGTTGCACTAACTCAGGTTATTCTGTTTCTACATGGGTTGCAGAAGGTGGTGGATATGTCTTTCTTCGACTTCTGCTCAGTTCCGACTTAAATTGGAACGATCCCATGTGGAAAGCTGTAGAAATGGGAGCAGTTGCAAGAGCCATAGGGGGTGATTAAAACCACGTTGGAATTTTACTGTAGCAGCCAAGTTCGAGAAAGGTGACTCGTTTTGTGACATCAGAGTGCCAGAAATATGATTGAGTAGTGGTTGTAATCATCAAAGGAATTCTCAATAGGATCCAACACACGTATGTGCTTCAATGGAAAGACCTGATTCCAAATCATGGACATCATTTCTAGCAGATAGCGTAACATTGGAGATCAGAGAAGCTGGTGTACGTTTCCTTTTGACCTCAATCAGCACAACATCTACTTCTAATGTTTGTGATCCTTTTCAGTCGGTCATCGCCTATAACTCACTGGACCTCACATGGTATCGAGACGGAAAACGTTACAAGTACTATAGAAATATCTAGCTAGGGTGGCGTGAGGGAGTCGCAAATACCTCTTACATACCACGTTCCTTAGCCGAATCACTTTCAAAACTCAGAGATTTTATTACGAGGTTGCAATGTAGGTGACGTATAATCGGAGTGCTGGTCTGATGCCATTTACTCCAGTGATCGCCATCACAGCATTTGTCTGGACAAAAAACCACCTCATTCAGAGGTAATGTCATACCTCGCTTTATAAAGACAATATAGCTTTTAACATGGATACTTGTGTGTATCCGTAGAACCATGACTGCTTGTGACTGTAACATACCGAAGTTGTTGGGACCGAGTTTTTTTTTAATATATTGCTTTTAAACCTCTCTTTCTGGAACACAGTGGTAGCACTCGCAAGAAAAACTTATGAGACATGTCCACCCATGGTTGATTTTCTCTCAGAATTATTTTGTATCGTAGGTAATCAGTTATTGGCAAAGTATTATACTTAGTAGTAGGGGGTGCATGATATGTTCGCATTTGAGCATCAGGCATGTAAAGTATGTGTTTGTGTTCTGACATGTGTAAAGGAAATGACAATGTCCAGTCGTAAGGAAGGTATGGATCTGACGTGGAGTACTGTGCTAGCTTGCGAAGAGTATGTCAGGTTATACAATGGTAGTGATATTTCTGTTTCCAGACCCACAGCCGCCAACAGTGTATTTCTGATACTTCACTCATTGTCGAATGTCGTTCAGCTGAAACCACGATCGTAACATTTAGTTGTAAGTACAGGGATAAAATATATATGTGACAGATTTCTTAGGATAAGCATTCTACCTGTACGTGCTTGGCCTGCAGCGCCAGTGACCTGTGCTGGTGTGATTCACGTTTCCCCTTAACAGTAGGAGCAGTCAGACTGGAGAAGCCTGTTGGAGTTTAGAAATGTATATGAACTAACCGTGTTGTCCTCTAGGCGACCAAATAGCGGACTAATACTTACTATGTGTTGAATTGATTTCGTGATTGCGTAGAAATTTGAGAATGAATATGGAGGTACATTTGCACTGGATCTTTGTTCCCGCCCATGTAATTTGTTCGGTTGACTGCTTCTGTACATTTCGCGCCTTTATTTACTTGAGAGAAGATCGACTGTGGTGTGTCCATCTAGCATGTGCAAGACACATTTACCAGTTCTCTAGACATGAGAAAAACTTTAGGTGACCTTGTAAATTGCAGGGATGTTTTTGGAATCTACTACATAACCGACATCGGTAACCAAGAGAGGAAATATCGGTTTCCTCTATTTGTTTCGAGTTGCCGAGTAAAGGTCTTCACAAATGGGATAAGTTTCTAGTTACTCAATGGTCCATATAGCTAAAGTTTCGGGTTTGTGGAGAAATAATTCCCAGTCTGCATCTTCAGACCGGGAGAGATGTGTGCTGACCCCACGCCCCTCCTACCCGAATCCTCCCCTGAGGATGACATGGCGGTCGGATGGTCTCAGTAGGCCACTCGTGGTCTGATGACGGAGTGCTAGTATGTATTTGACAATCTGTAGACAACTTTGCAGGCTTAACTGCAGTTTAGCGATCTGTGCAAAATCATTTTACCACTGAAAGTCTTGTCTGCAGAAAGAAAGAAAAGATGGATGGTGCTTCGATACTGGCGGCATCAGTAATTCGGCGGGTACATTCGATAAGAGCCAATCATAATGCTCAATTCATTTACGAGACATCCTTTGTGCTGGAATATAGGAGTCTCAACATAGCGGTGAGAACGTTTGCGTATGTTGAGAGTAGGAAGGGTATTATGTTAGGACCGCTGGGAAGAGAGCGTTCAATGTTATTCTGTGCTATTTTCGTAACAGGTTTCTGTTAGGGCAAGAATTTCCATGCATACAAGCTGAGACATCACGAAAATTCCTACAAAAGTGCACATTAAGTATTTCCTGGACACTATGCAATTTCCTAGAGTTTGACTTGGTTAGTATTTTAGATAGCCATTTGGCCTCATTGTAACATTGAGAATGTTGCTAGATGCACTTGCGATGATATTTGTCTATGCACGGCGATGTGTCAGCCACATGTCACGCATGGTCCATTACAATCATTGGGGAGAAAGGAGATTGTGTAATTCTGGAATTGTTTTCTGCAGCATCGCTTGGCAATAAGCTCTTCGCCGGACTGCAGGTAGAGGAAGGTTCACACCAGCTGCAGTGAAACACACTTGCGTGGTCCACCTCTGAGCATCTGCGCTTTGTACACTCCTGTAAATTGAAATAAGAACACCGTGAATTCATTGTACCAGGAAGGGGAAACTTTATTGACACATTCCTGGGGTCAGATACATCACATGATCACACTGACAGAACCACAGGCACATAGACACAGGCAACAGAGCATGCACAATGTCGGCACTAGTACAGTGTATATCCACCTTTCGCAGCAATGCAGGCTGCTATTCTCCCATGGAGACGATCGTAGAGATGCTGGATGTAGTCCTGTGGAACGGCTTGCCATGCCATTTCCACCTGGCGCCTCAGTTGGACCAGCGTTCGTGCTGGACGTGCAGACCGCGTGAGACGACGCTTCATCCAGTCCCAAACATGCTCAATGGGGGACAGATCCGGAGATCTTGCTGGCCAGGGTAGTTGACTTACACCTTCTAGAGCACGTTGGGTGGCACGGGATACATGCGGACGTGCATTGTCCTGTTGGAACAGCAAGTTCCCTTGCCGGTCTAGGAATGGTAGAACGATGGGTTCGATGACGGTTTGGATGTACCGTGCACTATTCAGTGTCCCCTCGACGATCACCAGTGGTGTACGGCCAGTGTAGGAGATCGCTCCCCACACCATGATGCCGGGTGTTGGCCCTGTGTGCCTCGGTCGTATGCAGTCCTGATTGTGGCGCTCACCTGCACGGCGCCAAACACGCATACGACCATCATTGGCACCAAGGCAGAAGCGACTCTCATCGCTGAAGACGACACGTCTCCATTCGTCCCTCCATTCACGCCTGTCGCGACACCACTGGAGGCGGGCTGCACGATGTTGGGGCGTGAGCGGAAGATGGCCTAACGGTGTGCGGGACCGTAGTCCAGCTTCATGGAGACGGTTGCGAATGGTCCTCGCCGATACCCCAGGAGCAACAGTGTCCCTAATTTGCTGGGAAGTGGCGGTGCGGTCCCCTACGGCACTGCGTAGGATCCTACGGTCTTGGCGTGCATCCGTGCGTCGCTGCGGTCCGGTCCCAGGTCGACGGGCACGTGCACCTTCCGCCGACCACTGGCGACAACATTGATGTACTGTGGAGACCTCACGCCCCACGTGTTGAGCAATTCGGCGGTACGTCCACCCGGCCTCCCGCATGCCCACAATACGCCCTCGCTCAAAGTCCGTCAACTGCACATACGGTTCACGTCCACGCTGTCGCGGCATGCTACCAGTGTTAAAGACTGCGATGGAGCTCCGTATGCCACGGCAAACTGGCTGACACTGACGGCGGCGGTGCACAAATGCTGCGCAGCTAGCGCCATTCGACGGCCAACACCGCGGTTCCTGGTGTGTCCGCTGTGCCGTGCGTGTGATCATTGCTTGTACAGCCCTCTCGCAGTGTCCGGAGCAAGTATGGTGGGTCTGACACACCGGTGTCAATGTGTTCTTTTTTCCATTTCCAGGAGTGTATATATGTCTTCGCTCCCATCCGGTAGTGCCGTCAATGACGCCTAGGTGAACACGTATTTCAAGAGGAATTTATCAGGTGTTGATTATGAAAGGGATGCCACCACCTCATGCGTGCAGGAACCGAATGGGCACCTGTGTGTTGTTTGACAGCTGACGGCCACATCACTTTGTGGGGCTGCCGGTGCATCCCAAATTCTGGGAGCATGTATGGTCCAATGGACAGGTGGCGGTGAGCAGTGTCTCCGCATGCCTGTTGCATTATTTTTTGAGTGGGTCCATAGACAGTGCTATGCGTTATTTGGACAGTTAATGAGTACTGAGTGTGTCTACACATCAGTGTGCTGCATTTTTTGGAGCAGTTTGCAGGTCTGTACTGAAATTATTTTGGTAAGTTAGGAGTTGTTTGCATGTCTGCAGAGTGTTATGTAGGGGTAGTTTACAGGTCTGCAGACTGTGTTTTGTGATAAAAATACTAAACCCCTAAATAAATTGTTCCAAAATAAATAGAGTGCACTCCTTCCTTACTCTCCCCAGCAGCCCAGCACAGGCTGAGTCATTTTCGTGCCATTTTCCCCCTCCAGATCACCCTCTTGGATTAAGTCACAGGAGAGATGACAGAACCCTCTGGTGGCAGTACTGTGCACTAGGTCAGTTGGACTCCAGATCTCATGGTGGAGACACTGCCTGCAAAATAAAGACTGAAGTCTAGCACAGGCAGAGTCTTCTTCCCTCCATTTTCCCCCCACCCCTGACCGCCATCTTGGGTTACATCATGGAGCAGACGACAGCGCCCTCTGGTGGCAGTAGTGTGTACTAGGTGAGTTGGACTCTAGATCTGTTGCTGGAGACATTGTCTGTCGCCAATTTCCCTTGCCCTCTTGGATTACGTCACGGACGACAGTGCCCTCTGGTGGCAGTACTGTGTACTAAGTCAGTTGCAGTCCAGACCCCTTGGCGACCACACTGGATGGCTGTGCTGCACGAAATTGTTTAAATAAAGACTGGTTCATGCAAAATAAAGACTTATGTCCAGCACTGGTAGAGTCCTTTTCCCGCAACTCCTTAGGAGGAGGTGGCGGTTAGGTGACTGAGGTTAGTCCAAGTGTCCTTTCTTTCATGCCATTTTCTTAGCTTAGTAGAGATACGTGAATTGACCTATCTTTACCACCAAAATTCAAACCTGGTGCTAGTTCCAAGGAATAGGTGGCGGTCGGGTGACTTAGGTTATTGGGGGTAGATTTCTTAGGTTAGTAGAGATAACTATGGTGTGTTGGAATTTGAACTTCCCTCCATTTTTCTGGGGGTAGGGAGGGGAGGCGGCATGGCACTTTCTCGCCAAAAGCCGCCATCTTGGATAACAGCACTTGTGTCATCAGCTGTCATCATGGATGCCATCTTGTATGACTTCATGCACTGTTGCAAAGTCTACATGCTGCCATCTTGGATGACTTCATCTCTGCCATCTTGGATATCTGGCATCAATGCAGAGTGGTTCAGAAACTGCCTTGCCCCAATACTACTACAGTGTCGTTAGTTACATCATGGCGCAGTTCAGATGGGCCAGTTGCTATTTTGCGATGTCAGTTATATCGGTTTGTGTTGTTCATCGATATCAGTTCGTGTTGGTAATATTAACTGCATATTATTCTCATCACTAAATGCGCCATGCAATCAGTAATTATCTCACTACGAAATATGTTTAACTGCTTAGTATGGAAGTACATCTGTTACTGCGATTCTTATTAACTGGATAGAAAATTTGTTGAAACGTCCCAAGAGACTGGCAGAGCAACTTTATAGTCTTTTTCAGGCAACGGTGTTTCACAAGTTATCAGTGTTACAGATGAGGTGTGTAGCAGGCCTAAACTGAAATTTACCCCTGATACTAGCTCTGTTTCAAAAGTAAAAGGAAAACTGTCCATGTCGTGTTAAAAGGAATATTTTGTAGAATTGTTTTGTTAAGAAGTTTAGGAAGGACAAATCTAGTTGGTACATACGCGAGATGGAACGTCGTTCATTACGAGAGCTTGAAGACAATGTGAAACGTCTTTAAGGTTGTACTCCATTATTTACAAGGAGTATTTTACTGCCAGGTCTTTAGCTGACAAAGTATTTGTTTTGGAAATAGAAGTTCCAAACCTACATTGTTTTTATTTTGTTTATTTACATTGCTTGACAAGAAAGGGGAGCCCCCATAATACAAGGTCGAATGTCTGTGTCACTTTGTACAAGTACACACGACTAGCGTAAATGATTAGCGCTACAATGAACGGCCACAATAGCGCATTAATGCTGTTGTTCTTATTTAGTGTTGTTACGAGGTTTTGTAGGAAACATTGGGTGCGCGAGTAGCGTCAGATGTTAAGTAATTACGGCGAGGAACACGGAGATGCCGCGTACTCGTGTGAGAGAGTGTCATCAGTACATGACCGAGTTTGAAAGGGGTTTCGTTGTGGATCTCTTAGGCCGGCTGGAGTCATCCTGCAATAGATTTGTGGAGCCCTGTGACGTGACAGTGGCCCGACGCTGGACTGCTTGGGAACGTGAGGGCAATGATACTCTTCGTCAAGGCTGGGACTGCTCACGTATGACCACCACAAGGGAGGGTCGATGTATTGTGCACAAGAACATCGTAACCCCTTCAAATTTTCGGGTGCCACACAACATCAATTAATGGACTCCCTGTAATATTTTGTGTCACCCTCCACCACGGTCGGAAACTAGCAGCAGCCGGGCTCGGCAATTACCTTCCATATTATGTATGTGAAGGTGGAAGGGGAAGAAACGAAACAATACGAAACGAAAGGAAAGGAAAGGAAAGAAAAGGTTAGGAAAGGAAAGGAAAGGTTAGGAAATGAAAGGAAGGGAAAGAAAAGGAAAGGGAAGGGAAGGAACTAACGATATCAACTGCGTCGGGGCTTTATGTAGAATCTGAGACTACAAGTGAAAATGTACCAGGGACTGGGACTCGAACCCGGGATCTAGGCAGTTGCGTCATCTATTGGGCCAAGTGGACACAGCATTCATCACAAATCTGTATCTGGGCATGCTCCCCGACTGACTCACATTCCCTCCTATCATTTCCTATGTGCAATCCTCGCTGGAGGTCTAACGTAAATGTGCATCCCAACTGAAGATTGTCGATTCGTCGCCCATCAAGATGCATCAGTTATATGAATGCATGGTTTCTAGACTAAAATAAACTATGTAGTTATGCAACGTCTGTTTCCAAAACAAAACAAAAAATAATTGAAAATCCTCTTCCCTGCAGAAAACACACCCTACGATTCCTGAATAATAGCGTGCGGTTGTATTTACACATAACTACTAGGTCCTACATAACGGAGAGGAAGATAAGGCTTTAACGCTACGTCGGCGACTAGATCGCTGCAGACGAAGAGCAGGCTCAGAATGTATTACGGCGCCGGCACGCCAGTCGGGAATGACAGAGATGGGACGGTTGTGAGAAGAGGTCAGCCAATCGCACGCTAAACGACCTCCCTCCAGGACGAAAACGCGACAGCAGCGGGCCCTAGGTGAAGAGTACATAACCCGCGAAAGGCAAAGGTCCCTAATTGGAGTCTCGGTTCGGCATACAATTTTAATCTACGAGGAAGTTTCATAGCAGCTCACACTCCGCTGCAGAATGAAAATCTCATTCTGGAATGTAAGCATAGGCTTTAGTCTACAACGGCGCTTCCCCTCCAGCACATGGCATTTCCCCGAAGTGCCTGCCAACAACCCAACCACTACCACTGCCAAATCCTCCACGCCTAACCTGTCGATTGCACATCAACCGGCCATGTTATTCCGCACGCACTCTAGCTGCCGGAGGTGGCAGCTCTGTGATCTACATTTCTCAATCTGTGTACATTTAAGCCACTTATAAATTTAATGATGTATTCTTCCTACTAGACCATATACATATAATAAGAAAAAATTCGTTGTTCGCTGTACTATATGATGCTGCCATTTTAAAGGTGTGTAGTGTAATTCTATACACTATGTGATCAAAAGTATCCCGACACCTGGCTGAAAATGACTTACAAGTTCGTGCCGCCCTTCATGGGTAATGCTGGAATTCAGTATAGCGTTGGCCCACCCTTTGGCTTGATGACAGCCTCCACTCTCGCAGGCATATGTTCAATTATGTTCTGGAAGGTTTCTTGGGGAATGGCAGCCCATTCTTCACGGAGTGCTGCACTGAGGAGAGGTATCGATGTCGGTCGGTCAGAACTGACACGAAGTGGGCGTTCCAAAACATCGCAAAGGTGTTCTGTAGTATGCAGGTCAGGACTCTGTGCAGGCCAGTCCATTACAGGGATGTTATTGTCGTGTAACCACTCCGCCGCAGGCCGTGCATTATGAACACGTGCTCGATCGTGCTGAAAGATGCAAATGCTATCCACTGTTTTTTAACACGGAGAAGGAGGAAGGTGCTTAAAACATCAGCGTAGGCCTGTGCTGTGATAGTGCCACGCAAAACGACAAGGGGTGCAAGCCCCCTCCATGAAAAACACGACCATACCATAACACTACCGCCTCCGAATTTTACTGTTGGCACTACACACGCTGACAGATGACATTCACCGGGCATTCACCCTGCCATTGGATCGCCACATTGCGTACCGTGATTCGTCACTCCACACAACGTTTTTCCTCTGTTCATTCGTCATTTGTTTACGCTCCTTACACCAAGCGAGGCGTCGTTTGGCGTTTACCGACGTGATGTGTGGCTTATGGGCAGCCGCTTGACCACGAAATCCAAGTTCTCTCACGTCCCACCTAATTGTCATAGTACTTGCAGTGGATCCTGATGCAGTTTGTAATTCCTGTGTGATTTTACATTACGGCCCTTTTCAACTGTCGGCGGTCTCTCTCGCTCAACAGATGAGGTCGGCTTGTACGCTTTTGTGTTTGTACGTGTTCCTTCACGTTTCCACTTCACTGTCACACCAGAAATAGTGGACCTAGAGATGTTTAGGAGTGTGGAAATTCGTGTACAGACGTATGACACAAGTGACACCCAATGATCTGGCCGCGTTCGAAGGTCGTGAGTTCCGCGGAGCGCCCCGTTCTGCTCTCTCACGATGTCTAATGAGTACTGAGGTCGCTGATATAGAGCACCTGGCAGTAGGTGGCAGCACAATGCACCTAATACGAAAAACCTATGATGTTGGGGGTGTACGGATACTTTTGATCACTTAATGTATGTGATATGGATAAATAAAATTTTGGATTTTAAGTTATTTCAGTTTTCACGTTTAGCATTAGATTCTGAACAACTTGTAGAAAAAAAGATTGTTATCTCTAAATGTGAGTGGATGGATAGATGGCTGCCTATTACACATTACGAACCTCTTCAACTGTCGGGAGTCTCTGTCAGTCAACAGACGAGGTCGGCCTGTACGCTCTTGTGCTTTACATGTCTCTTCACGTTTCCACTTCACTATCACATCTGAAACCTCAGACGTAGGGATGTTTAGGAGTGTGGAAATCTCGCTTACAGGCGTATGACACAAGTGACACCCAATCTCCTGCCCACGTTCTTAGTCCGTGAGTTCCGCGGAGGGCCCCTTTCTGCTCTCAAAAACGATGTCGAATGACTACTGAGGTCGCTGATGTGAAGTACCTGGCAGTAGGTGGCACCGCAATCCACCTAGTATGAAAAACGTGTGTTTTTGGGGGTGTTCGGATACTTTTGATCACATAGTGTATATTCGATGGTTGTGAATTGTTCGCTACAACTCTCGAGGGCGGAATGTAAGGCTGCATCAGCTTTTCCAGAGCTCTTGAAAACGTACCATTAGTGGCACCAGGAGATGAAACTTGTTGAGGTGGACTTTGAGGGAAAGTGTCCATAAATGCAGAGATGGGATGGGCAGCGAGGAAGGCGGAGTCGTCAGTGTGCTGGTGTAGGTAGACGGGGTTGAGAATTTTGTGCAAAAATAAAATGTGGTTAATGTCGCACCCTCACCGTGCCTGTCACACACGCTTCCAGCATCCCACGCTAACGACGTTTCGCGGTTTGGCACCTCTGCGCTGTTAATCCTCCGCAAGCGGACGTAATGGGCGGCTGTCACCGCAACTCGCCGCTCGCTACACGCGTGACAGGCGCGCGTGAGGGGCCGCTCGGCCACAATGCGCGCGCCAAGAATTACGCCGGCCGCCTTGTTCTGCTGCCCTCAGGGGGCGACGCCCGGCCCCGTGGATACATTATTATTTGTGCTCCGCTCCGTCGACCGCGGTTAAACCCTAAATTACGTTCGCCATCGCTCTTTTGTCGCTGGAATAACACAACGGTGCCCTGGTTGCAAGGCTGGGCCGCAGTCCTAGTTGTGACGGCGGAGAAGCGACGAAAATCCGGCCTAATTTACACGGCTATTCGAAACTGGCTTACCACCTCTCGGGCAGGCTGGCCTGACATTTGGAGCGATGCCTGCAGTCGCGGAGAGCTCTTCCATCCTCTCGGTTCAACCGGGAACGGTTGAGGTTCAGACACGTTGAACCAAGTCGCCTAATGGTGCACTTTCCGTCGGGCCATGGCCCCTACCCTACACACCTGCACCGCTTTGGCCTTAGCCTAAGTGATAGGTGTGAATATGACAACATGGATCCCCCGAACACATAACGCTAAAATGTGGCGCACTCACATGCCAGAAATTGAAGACCTAAAGCAAGCTTTAAGAGACCCAGATATCTGGAGCATACTGAACCGAATCACTGCTGAAATATCAAGAACGCTGCAGACAACCATATACAATATCACGCCCCGAAACACACCCTACACCGCAACATGATGTATGGGACAACAGAGATTCAGACACTGATGTGGAAACAGGTGAGCACATAGACACAGATGATGACATGAACACTCCAATATCACCAGATACATGTACGGCACAGAAACAGATCAGGTGTCTGCAACAATACTACAAGTAATACAAACATGGAAGTTAGAAATAACTTAGTAATTGAAGTAAAACAACAAATTTTGTATTTTTACAAGTAAAACAAGTAATTATTTAGTTCTTTGGATCATTATTTTCAAACATGTAAATGTGTAAATTGTGATATGTGTAAAACTTTACAAAATTGTGCATAAACGGACATATGAAATATTATAAGACGTAAATACACATACACAAGCTCACAACTTAGATAAGAAGCGCCCTTCGCGGAGAAGAGGCTCGAGGACACCCATCGGGACTCATTTCCCGCTTACGGCGCGGTTAAGTCGAACAAGCAATTATAGTAACAAATAGTACTTTCATATCTTATACACAAATCACGTAGAGTTAATATCACACCCTTCATACTTATAGTAATAACTATAGTAGAACAGAATATGCTAATTCAGGTGAGGCATTACCGAAGCACCCCCGCTTGAAATTACTAGATAAATGGACTTCTTTTGCTATCTAAATCTTTCCATTCATGTATTTTTTTTTCTTGAGAATAGTACATTTTTACCCAATTGCGCTTTATTTGACTTGTGGTTTTTCGTTTTTGTAAATTGACAATTTAACTATATTAAGAAAACAAGAAAAGTACTAAAACTCTGAAAATTGTGTAGTTTGTCGTAGCAAACGACCCACTACTGTTACCAAGGTGGCGGGTCACTCTGTATCTAACAGATAAGCAACACTACGTGAAATAAACGCAGAAACCAATGTAGAACGTACGACGAACATATCCGTTAGAACAGTGTGGCGAGATTTGGAGCTAATAGGCTGTGGCAGCAGACGACCGACGCGTGTGCCTTTGTTATCTGCACGACATCACCTGAAGCGCCTCTCCTGCGCCCGAGACCATATCGGTTGGACGCCAGAGGACTGGAAAACCGTAGCCCCGTTAAATAAATCCCGATTTCTGTTGGTAAGAGGTGATAGTAGGGTTCGAATGTCGTGGAGTCCTTACGAAGCCATGGACCCCAGTTGTCAACGAGGCACTGTGAAAGCTGGTGGTGGCTCCATAATAGTGTAGGCTACGTTTACATGGAATGTAATGGGTCCTCTGGTCCAACTCAACCAATCATTAACTGAAAATTATTGCGTTCGGCTACTTGAAGACTGTTTGCAGCCATTCATGGACTTCATGTTCCTAAACAACCATGCATCATGTCATCGGGCCACAAGTGTTCGTGATTGGTTCGAAGAACATTCTGAGCGTTTCGAGCGAATGATTTGGCCACGCAGATAGCCCGACACGAATCCCTTCGAACATTTATGGGACATTATTAACGGGTCAGTTCATGCACAAAATCCTGCATCGGCAACACTGCCGTAATTGAGGACGGCTATAAGGGCAACACGGCTCCATACGTCTGCAGGGGACTTTCAACGATTTGTTGAGTCGATGTCACGTCGGGTTGCTCCACTACGACGGGAAAAAGGAGGTCCGATATGATATCACGAGGTATCCCACGACTTTTGTCATTTCAGTGCAGCTTCGCGCTCTGTATCTGACGGACCATACAGTGCCGATTGCCTGTCGTGTCATCTCCTGCCGTTGTCGTCATTTAGATGCGATGTGGAGGGGCATGTGGTCAGGAAACAGCTCTCCTGGCCGATGGAGGTTTTTCAGATCTTGGAACTGCCACCTCTCATTTAGTTTGGCATCACGAGGTTGACTGGACCCCGTTCCAATTCTCGCACCAAGGAAAAATCCGCGGTAGTATCGAGAACTGAACCCGGGTTTTCTATTTGACAGTTTTTAACTGTTACGTTTTCTGTGTTGTTCTGGTATGTTGCTGTTGTTGTTGATGATTTTGTGAACCAAACTGGTTTCCCATTCTTAACCTTCAGCTATGTCTATGTTGTAATTCTAACTTGAGCAATGCAAGTGGTGTGATTACGTAAACGTTATATGATAAAAGAGACACTGAAACTGTATAACTCTTTTGCAACTGACTTTTACAACAAAAAAATAGAAAACTGTATATTAAATAAGCTGTCCCGTGAAATTCTGTATTGCGTTGTGCAGTGAACAGGGCTTCAATGTGTGACGTCACAGTACGTGAGTTGCAGTTCCAACATACTCAACTAACAATTCTACATAAAATGTCCATATGGTTTTCTAAATGTTAATCCACGTTTCAGATCTGATGATGGCACCTTCAGACTGCTGAAACTGGTCATCTAATAAACGATTGAAGCGATCGTGGTTTTTCAATTATTTTAAAAACAGAGTGATCGCCCCACGACACACCATGTGTTCACTTTAAAATGTCAAATTGAATTTTGAAAGAATAAATATACAAAGTTCCTCTCTAAAAAATCCCCTTAATTAATGTACGCAAAATGTCTAGATAAAATTCCTAACACTGAATGATCCACATGCAAATGTAGCACTGCAATGTAAGAATGAGAATCTCTGACAAAATAAATGAAATCTGAACGAAACTTCACCTAAACTGAACCTGATAACTAATTTGAAACGCAAAGCTTAACTATAAATGATCTTTTATATCATGACTGATACTGAACTGCTCCAAAAGAATATTGATGACTTACCTTGTGGCAGCGGAAAATGGATATGGCTGGTAAGTGGTGAAAATATAGAAAAATTCAGTGCAGCAGCAAACCAGCTAAAGAAAAGAAACATTTCCCAATGCAATGCAAGGAAAAGCAGCTATGCTACGCACATCGTTCTTTACTTTACTGTATTCCGCCCAGTACAGTGCGGCAACAACAACTGCAAGACAAATTTTCGTGAGGAGACGATGGTAGAAACTCGACTTAGTAAATGATTGAAAAGGAGAATAGCATTCAAAATTGTGTAGCGGATCTCATTCCTTAACAGTTACAAAGTTACAACCATCTTCGCAAAAATCACTTCTTACAAAAAGTATGGCTCTTATATGACTATGTGATGTCTATTCTTTTGGACATATTATGAAAATTGAACGTGGACGGGAGGGGGGGGGGGGGGGGAGAAAGGAAACAGCTCCTTCCATTTCATTTCCTTTCTCCCCTCCTTCCCCCCCTCCACCATCAATTTACAAAATATTATTGTGCCATGAAATTAGTTAATAGATTGGTAAAGTAGTGGTGAATCTGTAACTATTAATTGAAGCTGTGTGAGCAAATAACGTTACTTGATCTCATCTTGACAATCAGACTAACTGACTCGAACCAATAAAGGGAAAATTTCTGAGTGTTTGTCTTCCTCAAACTCATGATAAATTACTTGCTAGCAAAAACTGGAGCTAGAACATTACCTGAAAATCGTCACATTTCTCAAATCAAATCTTATCAAATCATATTTCCAAAAAGCAACATCCTTTAGATTTGCGTCTCTGTCTTCTGCTAGATTTCCAGACTGTACAGCTGTGCACAACTGTGTGACCAACACCCGACTCACTCTCTTAGTTCTCACTGAATACTACTGGAAACGCTATGCAGCTGACAACCAAAGATAACACTGCTTGTACTCAGGACCTCTGTGGTGTGACATACCGACTATTTAAGACTTCTGTTTGAAAAATATCCATCGTACAGATTCGAAGTGTGACACATCACTTTCAGTGAATACAAAAATATTAACTGCTAACATTACATAATCAGCATGCTGAGCACTCTGCGATGGAGGTGGGCCCTATGGGATATGGTGATTAAAATTTCATCCTTATGTGACCGTATTTTAGTACAGAATAAAATCCGTCCCTGCAGATGAGTAGGGTATCGCCCGAGCCTCCTCCGCTTATTTCCGATGGAGGAAGGCAGGGTGATAGTGGGAACAGATCGAAACTTCGGCAAAAAGGTGGCCCAAGGTGTTGTTGATCGTGGTTGCGGCAAATCCAACATGTCGATACCACCCAACAGGTGTTCCAAAGTTGCCAACGAAATTGCAAGTTTCTATCCAAAGCCGATAACGGTCTTGTGGGTCCCAGTAAACCGAATGGAGCAAGCCTCACTGACTGAAGGCAACAACATCGAGCTCCTCACAGTGCGAACTCCATTCTTCTGTGTAAAATCGGTCTACAAACCACCCGATGCCAATTTCAGCATTAAAACACCAGCCAACTTCGACAATCAGGACGTAAACTTTGTCACAGGCGACTTCAATTATTGAAGAACATCATGGGGATACCCAGATACCGACACAAACGGAACGAGTCTAGAAACTTGGGCTGAGGCTCATGACCTACATCTGATCCATGATCCGAAGCTCCCACTTTCTATTAACAGTAGCAAATGGAAAAGAGGGTACAACCCAGACAACATCTTTGTTTCTTCAAAGGTAGCTGTACAGTGTAGGAAGACTGTAGGAGAGCCCATTCCTCGTATCCAAGATAGACCTGCCATATGAACTGTGAATCCTGTAGTAGTGTCTGAAGAGGTACCATTCAAGAGGAGGTTTAACTTCAAGTTCAGTGAAGAGCTTGACTCAAAAGAGATAAACATTCCACAGCAAACTGAAAGGTACGAAACCTTCATCAAATGCGTCCAACAAGTTTCGAGGAAAACTATTCCGAGAGGATGCAGAACTCAGTAAGTTCCAGGCATGTCCAGTGACGACAAACTGTTGTTAGAAAAATACCAAACTCTCTATGAAGAGGATCCATTTGCGGAAGAAACGATCCAGGCTGGTGAAATATTGCTGCAGGCCATTTCAGCGATTCGTAAGGCCAAGTGGAGTAACCTGGTAGAGAACCTCGACATGATGCTGACCAGTAGACAAGCCTGGAAAGTGCTTAAAAACCTGAGTGACGACCGTGTAAAATTACAAGTCAGTTTTAAGAATGTGACTCCTGATAAAGTGGCAACCCAGATCCTGCAGAACGGCAAAATAAAAAGGAAGGACGCCCAAAGAAGCGCTTCAGCACGACCCAGAAACAGAGCGTTATTTTCTATCTCTTCTCCATGGCTGAACTCGAAGCTGCCATCTCCAGTTTCAAGATGCATAAGGCTGCAGGTGTCGATGACCTTAGAGTTGAACAGGTAAAGAACTTCGGCTGTAAAACGATGGAGTGGCTACTAAGCCTAATGAACACATGTGTCGCCAAGCTACGCATCCCCACAATGTGGCGGAAGTCTCGAGTCACTGCTATACTTAAGCCTGGGAAGGAACCAAACGACCCAAAAAAAATTCGACCTATCTCCCTTTTATGACACACCTTCAAGATATTAGAACGGCTAGTACTTAACCGAATCAGTGACACCCTCGAAGAGAAGTTTATGCTACAACAAGCAGGCTTTCGCTCTGGCAAATCACACTGTGGTCAGATCTTGAATCTAACCCAGCACATCGAGGACGGTTTTCAGAGAGATGAGAATACTGGAGTAGCTTTTGTTGATCTAACAGCTGCATACGACGCTGCGAATCATAGTGTATGACCTTACTAAGGACTACCAACTAACATTCCTTATTAGCACCTTCCTTCAGAACAGAAGATTCCAAGTTTCAATACAGGGTAAGAGGAGAAGATGGCGAACGCAGAAGAACGCCCCCCCCCCCTCCCAAAGGCAGTATGCTTGCACTCTTCATCTATGCCGATGACACTGCAGTAGCTGTTCAGGGGCCAATCTCTAAAGAAGTAGAGGGAATACTGTCTCTAGCAATTGAACTCTCCAACTACTATGATGCCAACCACCTGAAGCCCATACCCAGTAAAACTCAAGGGAGCGCCTTCCACATATGGATCAGAGAAGTGCAGCAAAAGCTGGACACCACATGGCGAGGAGAGCAACTGAAACATTGCTTAACACCAGTCTACCTAGTTGTGACATCGGACAGGGGTCCAACGTTCAAGGCAACAATATCTAAACGTGAAACAGAAAGTCATTGCTCGCAATGGGATACTTAAGAAGCTGATTGGTAGCTGCTGGGGAGCCAACCCGCACCTCCTAAGGACTTCTGCACTTGCGCTTTGTGTATCAGCCACTGAGTATGCTGCTCCTGTGTGGAACGCTTCAGCTCATTCTAAGTAAGTCGATATTGCGCTCAGCGATACTGCAAGGATTGTCTCAGAATGCTTGAGGCCAACACCAGTGCAGAAATTGTTTCCGATTGTTGGAATAGCCCCACCCAGTATCCTGAGGGTCACCGCTGCAGACAATGAGAGAACAAAGCAGGAGAATGACCGCCGACATCCTCTGTATGGTCATCAGGCAGCAAGATCCCGCCTTAAATCCCGCAAGACTTTCTTTGCTAGGGCTGCGCCACTGGAGGGAGCACCAGAGGCAGTTCGTCTTTCAACATGGAAGAGCTCACTGCCCGTAGACGTATCGCCAAAAGAAGAACTAGCTCCTGGTGCAAACCTACAATATCCTGTATGGAGGTCCCTCAACCGCCCAAGAGTGGGCGTCCCCCGATGCAAGACCAACCTGAAGAAATGGGGAATGCTTCCAGCGCGCGCAGACACGTCTTCCGACTGCGGGGCTGAAGAAGATCCATGCCACCTACTTGTATGCCCCCTCCTGGACAACCCGTGCCCGATACAAGATGTTTACGAAGGAAATGACAAAGCTATCGCAGCTACTATTTTTTGGAATTGCGACCGGACACGGAAATAAATGAATTACAGGAAATAGCAGTCAACCTTTAGTATAAATGATTTGCATGTATTTCGCAGAAGTAATTGGCAAGTCTTCCTTCTATTGTTCTATTACACAATTGCTGATCAATCACAGGAAGCAATAATAACCAAAAAACTTGGCGGACTCTGCATCCAGGCAAGCTAAAATTCAACGGCCACACAAAAGATGCGTTAGAAGAATCCTAAATGTAAATTTAGTTTAGTTTATTCCACAGATCACGTTCGCGAGAACTCTTTATTGAGTGAAACATGTCAATAAGTTTACAAAAAACACACATTTTATCTCAGAGAAAATGGCTACAACTGCGATAAACCTAATTCAACCAAATAATTGTGGTTTCTGTCCAGAAACTTATCCGTAGAGGAAAAGAAATTGTTAGACAGGAATGATTTAAATGCGTTTTCAAACTTTCACTATCTACTAACACTAATTAACAAGTGAGGCGATCAAATATTTTTGTGGCTTCTCATGAGGGGCGTTCAATAACGATGCAACACATTTTCTTTTCTGAAAACAAGCTGGTTTTATTCATTATTACTCCATATTATTCCCCACTCTTTTGGCAACAAAACCCGATTTTTCAGCACAGTCTCCATTCAATTCGATGGCCTTACGCCACAGTACTGGGAGAGCCTGGATGCCAACATGGTGCTACTCTACTGGTTGACGACAGAGCCAACGTCTTGCGCGTCAATTAACTCCCATTCATCCATGTGCTGCTTCCCGCAGCATGCATCCCTCATTGGGCCAAATGGATGGAAGTCACAATGTACGAGATCCAGGCTGTAGGGTGAACCAGGAAGAACAATCCAATGAAGTTTTGTCAGATCCTCTCGGTCGCATAGACTTACGTGTGGCCTTGTCTTTCATGGAGAAGTTCGTTTGCAAGTGGGCACAAACCGTGCTGAGTACCCCAACTGTTGAAGATGTGTGTCGACACCACCAACACGGGCGTCCAGTTGAGCAGCGAGGTGTTTGATCGTGATCCGTCGTTTACCTCGAATGAGAGTGTCCGCACGCTCCGGCACTATAGGAGACACAGATGTGTGCAGCCAAATCAGACGGGTTTGCACGATCTTATTGGGATAATAACAGACGCCTAGCCCAACGACTCACCGTGCTTTTGTTCACTGCCAGGTCTTTGTAGACGTTCTGCAAGCGCCTGTGAATATCTGCGATGCTCTGGTTTTCCGCCCAAAGTCACTCAATAACAGTTTTCTGCTTAGAATGAATCGTTGTTACAGATGCCATCCTGAAGGCTACATATAGAGCCGGAACTACTTGAACTTTTAGGGACTGAAGCTGGAATATTCCACGATGTCCCACAAAAAATTTGGGAACCGAAACTGGCCGAGAAAGAAAAGTATTGCTTTACTTGTTGAACGCCCCTTGTAGTTTACTACTTTCTGTACTAAAGATGAGTTGTGGTCAGCTAGGCTGTTTACGTTTCTAGTGTTGCATTTATTTAATGCTACAAATATTTTCAAATTGTGTCTTATCTTTTACAACAAAATTCGTAAAATAATAAATGTATTCTGATGTTATTGTCAGTATACCGAATTTTTTAAGTAGGTGCGTACATGACATTTGAGATTGGACACCAAATATTAGCACTACGGTATATCTCTGTACAATGAATACTTTGTTTATATGTATGGAATTGCCCCACAGAATTATTCCATTTATTATAAATAACTGAAAATTTGCAACGTAAGCTAATATTTTAACGTCTTTAATACCACAATTAACAATTACATTCAGGTATAATGTTTACGAACTGCAGCCTTAGAGAAGACCTTTAGTCTGTGTTTCACAATTCAGGTTCCGGTCAATAAGCACCCTAGATATTCTTAACAGTCAATTTTATTTATTTTCTTTCCCCGTTCTGTATCGTTACTGGTTATGATATGTCCTGCGTAGTAGAGAACTGAATGAATGCTAATTTTTCTTGATTAATTGACGGACCATTTACCGCCTGACAATCGATAATGCATTTGAATATTTAATTGGTCCTTATATTGTTGTAGCACTATTAGAATTGCTAGTAATACTTGCATAAATGAGTAAAATTGATGGTCATTCGTATGAAAAGGAGTGGTCCCACAATTTAATACTTTGGAGTGTCAGTCGTAGTTTGTCCCTATTCAGAATTGGCCGAGAAGGAAAAGTATTGCTTTACTTATTGAACGCCCCTTGTACTAGCCATTAAGTTGATCCCTATGCGCCAGACAGCAACGTGTAAAATACGATGAAGCGGACGAGCGTACTACATAGGAAAGTACAACTACTCGATAACTCGATTCAGTCGAGTCGACTGACAAAAGAAACGAACGAATAGCGTGCGGGCTGACCAGGCACACGTTATGTGCTGACGGGGAAGGACGGTGGAACTTAGCGGAGGATGGTTTTAAAAAATTGCATGAAATCGGCGAAAGAAGTCCCTCGTGAGTTCCGGAGTGCCATTAGGAGACCGGCTAGCACAATGAAAATGTAATGGGCTACGAAAGTCGAGCAGGCCCTCATATGCCAAACATTTTTTGTAGTCAGTGCTAAGTGACGCTTCAGGAGGTGTAGATAGGCGACGCCCCTTGCCAGTGGGTAAATGTGTGGGGTGTCAGTTGTGCTGGTTAGCATACCTGTAGACGCTACAGTCCGATGTATGGTGACCTACAGAGGAGGGAAGTACTCGATACAATCACCCAAATTAATTTAAAGGAGATGATAATGTCGTGCGTGCGGAAACGTCTTACTGAAATGATAACTGATAGGGGTGGCCCAATCACTCACGAAAATATGGGCACCAGATCACACTAATAGATATGTTAATGAGAGGGGGCGCTTCTACATGACAGCTATCTAAGTCAAAACACATATTCCATCTTTCAGTATTGGAACAAAATGTAGACATTAACATTTCAACCATAAAGTTGCCTGCTGCTTCGCCGGCCGGAGTGGCTGAGCGGTTCTAGGCGCTACAAGTCTGAAAGCGCGCGACCGCTACGGTGGCAGGTTCGAATCCTGCTGCGGGTTCGGATGTGTGTGATGTCCTTAGGTTAGTTAGGTTTAAGTGGCTCTAAGTTCTATGGGACTGATGACCTCAGAAGTTAAGTCCCATAGTGCTGAGAGCCATTTGAATCATCTGCCTGCTGCTTCCCCGATACGATTCCGTAGACCAGGCAGACCATTCATTTTGCTAGTGTACACTTTCGACTGAAGTACCACCATTCAATAAAGTCTAAAAGTGTATGGTCTGGTCAACGGGAAGCCTACAGCCGAGGTGACCGTCTGCGTATTCACCTCCCTGGAAAGGTGTGCGAAATGTGGAGACGCATCATCTTGCTGAAATATAACTCTATCCCTTAGGCCACCATTCTGAACAAGCGTTTCAAGGAACAGTTCTAACATGCTGAGACAGCTGTTACCCGTTATTGTCCTTTCGTCAAAGAAAAAATGGGCCGTACAGTTTTGCTTTTGTCATACCCAACCAACATACCCAACTTCGGTGTATCACGTTCCCACTCCGATATCTCATGTGGTTCTTCATATGTCCATATTCGGCTGTTGCGCACTTTCCCACAAGCGTGCAACGTGGCTTCATCGGAGAATAAAATGTAGTCCATTAAATTCTCGTTCCCTAAAGGTTCCAGTAGGTCATAATACACTCCTGGAAATGGAAAAAAGAACACATTGACACCGGTGTGTCAGACCCACCATACTTGCTCCGGACACTGCGAGAGGGCTGTACAAGCAATGATCACACGCACGGCACAGCGGACACACCAGGAACCGCGGTGTTGGCCGTCGAATGGCGCTAGCTGCGCAGCATTTGTGCACCGCCGCCGTCAGTGTCAGCCAGTTTGCCGTTGCATACGGAGCTCCATCGCAGTCTTTAACACTGGTAGCATGCCGCGACAGCGTGGACGTGAACCGTATGTGCAGTTGACGGACTTTGAGCGAGGGCGTATAGTAGGCGTGCGGGAGGCCGGTTGGACGTCCCGCCGAATTGCTCAACACGTGGGGCGTGAGGTCTCCACAGTACATCGATGTTGTCGCCAGTGGTCGGCGGAAGGTGCACGTGCCCGTCGACCTGGGACCGGACCGCAGCGACGCACGGATGCACGCCAAGACCGTAGGATCCTACGCAGTGCCGTAGGGGACCGCACCGCCACTTCCCAGCAAATTAGGGACACTGTTGCTCCTGGGGTATCGGCGAGGACCATTCGCAACCGTCTCCATGAAGCTGGGCTACGGTCCCGCACACCGTTAGGCCGTCTTCCGCTCACGTCCCAACATCGTGCAGCCCGCCTCCAGTGGTGTCGCGACAGGCGTGAATGGAGGGACGAATGGAGACGTGTCGTCTTCAGCGATGAGAGTCGCTTCTGCCTTGGTGCCAATGATGGTCGTATGCGTGTTTGGCGCCGTGCAGGTGAGCGCCACAATCAGGACTGCATACGACCGAGGCACACAGGGCCAACACCCGGCATCATGGTGTGGGGAGCGATCTCCTACACTGGCCGTACACCACTGGTGATCGTCGAGGGGACACTGAATAGTGCACGGTACATCCAAACCATCATCGAACCCATCGTTCTACCATTCCTAGACCGGCAAGGGAACTTGCTGTTCCAACAGGACAATGCACGTCCGCATGTATCCCGTGCCACCCAACGTGCTCTAGAAGGTGTAAGTCAACTACCCTGGCCAGCAAGATCTCCGGATCTGTCCCCCATTGAGCATGTTTGGGACTGGATGAAGCGTCGTCTCACGCGGTCTGCACGTCCAGCACGAACGCTGGTCCAACTGAGGCGCCAGGTGGAAATGGCATGGCAAGCCGTTCCACAGGACTACATCCAGCATCTCTACGATCGTCTCCATGGGAGAATAGCAGCCTGCATTGCTGCGAAAGGTGGATATACACTGTACTAGTGCCGACATTGTGCATGCTCTGTTGCCTGTGTCTATGTGCCTGTGGTTCTGTCAGTGTGATCATGTGATGTATCTGACCCCAGGAATGTGTCAATAAAGTTTCCCCTTCCTGGGACAATGAATTCACGGTGTTCTTATTTCAATTTCCAGGAGTGTACATTGCCCGACGACAGGAGAAATCCTCATCCTCAAGATGGTGTAGAACCTGAATTTCATAAGGAGGTTTTCGTAGAGTGAAACGTAGGTTTATCCACATTGTGTTGCGAGGACATTCGGTTCCCTACTAAGGCGTCGAGTTGATGCCTTCGGACCCCTGACACGGGAAATCTGAACCTGCTGCACTGTTTCTGCCGATACGCGTGGTCGTACATGTCGTCTCTCACCACACAAACTGCCAGTACGCTTAAATTTGCACACACAAAGACGAATGTGTGCCGTTGATTGGGCTGGTTTGTTCAGTTTACTGGCGTCTTCATGTGACAATCCGCGTACCCGTGTACAAACAAACCCGTTCTTCTGTGTAAAACAGCTTAAACGAAGATACCAGTATCTGCAAATTACCGTTTTCATGGAAATAGATTGCCACTTTAGAGACACACACACTAAGGTACCAATATTTGAAGAGACAAGAAAAAACAATTAGCGTTTTCATGAAAATGGATAGTGACATTAGAAACATCCTGTATTTGATGATTCTTCTACCAATATATGCTCTCGCAGTTTTAACAGAACATCGTGAGGTACAACGCCTCTCTTGTAGCGTCTGCCACTAGAGCTAGATGATCGGAGTTCACATCCGCGCTTGCTGCAAAAACTTGTGACACTACACGCCGCTTTCATAGGATCTTCTCTATTTTCTCTATCAGTCGTACATTGTAAACTTCCAGATCTGGGAACAATATTTGAGTGTCGAGGATTCTGTAAGCTTCCTCCTTCGTCTGTTGTCTACACTTCCGAAAGGTTATTTCAGTGAGTCTCAATCTGGCATCTGCCTTTTCTACCGGGTGGTTGTAATTAAAGAACAGCTACTCACAGAGGTCCATTGTGGGCAGTAATTATCGTATGGCAGCGCAACGTGATAGATAATCTAATGCTTAAATGTGGAACCGGCTTTCGATGTAACAAATTAATTCCAATTTCAACCACCAGGTTCAAATTGGGTGCTGTGAACGCAAGATAGACATATAGAAATTTTCCATTCGTAATCGATTAGGGACGTAACGCAGGTAGAAAAGGTCAAAAGTGAAAAACATAACGTTGATTTTAATATTGACCACCGCTTATACAAATCGTTCATTACGAGCACCAGAAACGTCGACGAGATGCTGTGCAGCGCCAGATTTGTACCTGGTGGTCAAAATTGGAACTAATTTTTTTCCTGCGTAAATCGAT